>NC_138663.1:152205336-153477836 GCF_964273445.1 Streptopelia decaocto
TCTCTCTTTCTCTCTCTCTTTCTCTCTCTCTCTCTCTTTCTCTCTTTCTTTCTCTCTTTCTCTCTCTCTTTCTCTCTCTCTTTCTCTCTTTCTCTCTTTCTCTCTCTCTCTCTCTCTCTCTTTCTCTCTTTCTTTCTTTCTTTCTTTCTTTCTTTCTTTCTTTCTTTCTTTCTTTCTTTCTTTCTTTCTTCTTTTCTTTCTTTTCTTTCTTTTCTTTCTTTTCTTTCTTTTCTTTCTTTTCTTTCTTTTCTTTCTTTTCTTTCTTTTCTTCTCCCTCTCCTCCTCTCCTCTCCTCCTTTCCCCTTCCCCTTCTTTCTCTCTTCTCTCTCTTTTTCTTCTCTCTCTTTCTTCCCTGCAGTTACCTAAACCACCAAAGCAAGACAGATTAGCCCATGTGTAATTTAGCAATGGTCTCGGTTGGGCATCTCCATGACATCTCTCTGTGCATCTCTGTTCTCTGAGCGTACACCAGAGCCATCTAATCAGTTAGGCTATGCAACTGTGGTCAAGGTCCCACCTACCTGAGCAATGTTTTCAAGTAGACTTTATCCTGAGACAAATACCACTCAGGGAGAGGACTGTTCTAGTAAAATGAATTCTAGGTGTTGCTTCAGGTGACAAAGCTTTGTTGATCATACTGTCAGCTGACAACTTTTCTTTGGAGGGAGTTCTCTGAGATTCAGTGACTCCCATTGTATTGTAGGAATGGTTATGAAGTCATATTTCCAAGTTAAATATGTCTGCACATGGTTATTTCCCAAATACAGAATTCTGTATCAGCTATATGCATAATTTTAAAAAGTTATTAAAAAAAAAAGACAAACCCTTGTCCCTTAAAAAAAGCATAGCAGACTAGCAGGTGGTCAAAGGCTGCTTAGCAATTTTCCTGGTACTCTTTCTGCATTTCCTTTGAAATCACTTCAGACAAATAGATTCATATTTATATACTTTGTGTGTTTCGGCTTTGGATAATGTATTATGAAAAGAGGATAAATGACTTCCAAAATTCAGACATAAGAAGAAATATTCTGATTTGTAGCACAGGTAGTTATTACACGTACTGGGTTTTCTGAGGATTTCTCTGGAGATAGTTTCCAACATGAGACCCTGTAACAAAACAAGAAGATTGATTTTTGTGATCTGAAAACAGAGTGGTAATTATATTCTCATTTTCATGTTCATGATGTGCAGAATTCTCCTATTAAACTTTAATGGGTGTTGCAAGTGAAAAAACATATGCAACAAGATAGGGAAAACACCACAGAGCTGTTAGCTTTGAAATTCATTGTCAGATAGCAAATATTATTGCTATAAATCTTAACTTTCACAGGCTGTGAGAGCTGCAGGCTAGACTAGAGAAAGAGAGGCATAGAACCATAGCACTGCATTAAAAGTAACACACTGTACACTGCTAAAATATGTATTGTGATTAAGTTAATATTGAACAGTGAATTTTATAACCTTTTCTGATTTTCTTTTCCCCAGGCAAAAATCAACACTTTTCTAACTGCAATATCCTTCACAATTCATTTTCTGTAGTGTCAAAAGAGGTGTATTAAACACTCTGGGAGAAAACACACTCTCTGATGTGGTGGCAGCAGGGTGCATACGGTTTCATAACAACATTAAAAGCTCATCTTTCTTCCTCTCTCTTTCCAGGAGCTCTTGTGGGAAGGGTGACACTAAAGTGAGAGTGCACTACCTGCAGTTCCTTCTCAGACGGTGGGGAAAAAGAAGAGCATGGAAGAGTGCAGGGTATACTAAGTAACATCTGTTCCTAAATGGATGCAGTAAGATCCAACCTGCTTAGCATAAACAGAAACGTCAATTTAAATAGGGTAGCAGAGGGACTGGAGGTAGAGCACGTGGAAGTTGTGGAAATAAACGGGCAGAGCACTAACATTTGTGACACCAGTCAACTGCTTAACCAGGCTGGTGCATTCACGGTGACATGACCATTTATGAAAAACATGGGGAAAATGTGGAATTCCAGCCATTTGACATAATGCAGAAAAGAAGCATTAGAAATTGTGATTTACAATATGTCTTCATAAGAAGTCTGGACAGCAGATATAGTGTTTTCTCTTGACTTTTGACCCAATCAAAAATTTTGGGGTGAAACTGAACAGATAAAAATGTAAAAATAAAAGAAGTCAACATTTACAACCAATCAGGAAGCTGGAATGGAATCTGAAGGGGTAACCAGAGAGAAACCCCTGCCTGTGCTGTCACAGGATTTTTTTTTCAGGAACAAGGTAGTTTTTTGTTTGTTTGTTTGTTTGTTTTTTCGGATATCTGAGGCTTTTTTTTTTCCTTCCCCAGCCTCTTCTAACACCTTCATTCAAGTTCAACAAATACTGTGTATACATTTTGATATTTTGATTTTTAAAAAATAATCTAAGTATAAATATGCACAGATGTTCATTTCTCTCTCAGAGGAAAAACTGCCCCATTTAAAAAAAGCCCCAAATCTGAAAGCTATCTAATAAAGCCTCAGTGAGGGAGAGAATTGAAAAGGAACAGTCAAAGTAAAAATAGACGTTTCAAGATAAAAATTAAAGAAAGCACGTGACACAAAGTGAAAAGAAATACTGGGAGGCTGATTGAAATCAGATGTAACAGAAAGGTTACATTTACAGGTGATTTGATGAATTACTTGAGATGACATTTGCAACGGATGATTTTAACCCACAGCTTTGCTCTGTGGCATGGCACCACCAGCACGCCCTCACCCATGAGTGCTCCATACTAAATACTCCCTGCAGGAAACTTCTTAAATGCAACTCCTGCTTCAGCCTTTGAATGCAAGTTTTTCTTTCCCCAAATCAAGCTTTGCAAGAAAAAAAAAAAAAAAACTAACAAAAAAAACAAATAAACCCCATATTTTTTGTGCCTTCCTGGAAACACTACAGAGACTGTAACATGCTGGCTGTTGGCAAATTAAATAACAATTTTTTCCATCAGTATGAAAACAGAGAGTGAGGACACAAAAAAAAGAAAAGTCTCCAGGTCCTCTAAGAAAGGGCAGATGAGGTTTTGAGGAGGTAGTTTTATAGTTGCCTGCAGGGGGAAGCAGTTTTATACTGCTTTTCCACCAAGTACATTAAAAACAAGTCTAGCAGCTTCTTCTTGCTTTTTAGTCGTTTTTCACTCAGTGCCACACACTGAGCAAAATTTGACTCACTCTATTCTGGTAGTGCTTTTAGTGAGTTACCATGAAAAACAGCATGGCATTTTAACCTAACAGCATGAGAACAAATATATTCGTGCATCTCCACTGGAAACAATATAAAATAGGAACTAGATAATATTACCAATGTTATATGCATGATACTGCCAGCATCTTGTGTCATTAAACAAGTGCTTGTAAACATTACAAAATACAGACACTAACCCACAGATTTTTTTTTTTTTTCAAGTTTGATTTTGTGAAGCCCCTGTGGCTGGTAGCAAACTCTACAACATCCAAAGTGCCAGATGCCAGCTTGTTTTGTTTTGCTCTTTGGTTTACAGTTGGATATTGCTATGTGGGTGCAGATTATCAGGTTTATTTCTTTGTCTCCGTATTTATTTTCTTTGTTTGTTTTCATGCACAGGCAATAAACAGCTCTCTGGTTAGCTGTCAGTGAGTCTCTGGGTTGGAGTGTATGGCCTGGCAGTCCTCACTCTGAATTAATCAAGAGGAAAAATCAGATCAAAGAGCTCTCACTGTGGCCATGGAAGAAGGGGAATCAGTTCGCTCTTAGAAGACTGCCTATGAGAATAGGTCTGTTATTAGTGGGGGAGAGAGAGTTTGTGTGTGTTTGTGTGTGAAAAGCAGGAAGGGAGCTCTGTGTTAGGGAAAAGTGAGCTAGACAAAGCATGCTTTTGTGTGATCTCATTTTGGAATTATGTTATATGCTTTTTAATTTTTTTAAGATCAGTTTTGAAATGAAAGTCATTTTGAAACAACTACTTTTACTCTGAAAAAAACCTCCAACAATTCCTTTAGCTAAAGCCAGATATTAGCTCTCCTTGTTTTTGAGGAGAAAACTAGGGGAGAGCCAAAAAAGAATAATGGAAGTGGGATATCTTTGAATGCACCCAGAAGTGTCACTGTAAAAAATAACATTTATTTGTGTAGTTCTTCTAAGAAGTAGAACATCATCTTGCTAATGTAAAATTCCATCTGTTGGAAAGACTGGATTATAAACCAAATTACTCTGCCACTGCTAATGGTGTATATAGTTTTCAAAATTTGTTTTGAAAAAAGAATAGGAAGTGGTTCATGGTCAAGGCCAGGTCCTCAAATATAGAAGATTAAAGTCTGAACTATGTCAGCAAGCTTTTCTCAAAACTAGTAAAGTAGTCTTCATCTTGCATTACTTTCAACTTCTACAGCGTAGATAGCTACATTTGAATTAGACTTACTCACCTCTCCTTATAGGCACTACACAGAGATAAGTGCAATTCATCTCAGCCTGTGATAAAAACGTGAAATGATTAAGTGAACTGTTACAAAAAATGCCATCTTCCTCCCCAGCACGTTACAGAATTAATGGTCAGGTGTAGACATTTACATTATAGACATATGAAATTCAGTTTAATAAATCCTCCTGTGATATTTCTGGGGTCTTTCAAAGACATCATAGTCTTCTCTGTTTTCTGAGCTTCTTCAGGAGTAGCCACAGTCAATCGCTGCTGTGGTGGGAGGTTTCTAAGTCCAGCTGGCCCACAGAGCTGGAGGCACAACGCTGGTTTTGGCTGAACACACCTTTATAAAAAATACTCTGTTAACCCTGGTAGACCCAGAATAGTGTAAAATTTGTAAGATTTAAGTCTTTTCAAATACTTTGTAAATCCTCTTCTGCTGATTACCAGATCTTGTGTTTAAGGATACTCCAAGCCTCAACTGGTTTACAGGTGATTAGGCCTTGTGTTTTGCATATTTTCAATAAGCACTGTCATTCTGATCCCAGCATGAGCCTCATATTAAGTTTGCTTAAGGAGTCAAAAAAAATTAACACCTACGATGTTCACACTAACTCACCTCATCTTCAAATGAATTGTCAGCAGTACAATTTTCAAGTTAAGTCACTGACCTGGAAAAACATTGTGGCATGGCTGTCAAATTTTCTTTTCAGTATAACGAGCTATTTTTTCATCAGTAAATTCTTTGGCTCTGATAGAAAGAAAAGTTTGGTTGAGGCTACTTATGAAGGTTTTGTGTCTGTATATGGTTTAGAAGTGGAAGCTGGTTTCACTGGTCTCCAGAATTCCTCTGGCTTCTCCTTCAAAACATTTATTCTACTATACTTATTAGCTTTCTTTACAGATCTTAAATTATTTCCATCTATATTGCACTGCCTTAAAGGAAACCCCACAGGTTAGGAAAAAAACCCAACATTATTTGGAAGGTACAAAGATGGAGTTTCATACTTGCCTGAAGAGGGGACAGTTGGGACAAGCTGATCAACAGAACTCACAGTGGCATGGTCAGATGTAATAGCTGATGAGAAGAGAGCAAAGGAAACTACTCTATAGAAAGGAATAGGCTGAGCAGAGCAGCAGCAGGAGAGTTTACTTGCCAATAATGATGTAGACAATGTTTTACAATGAAGAAGAACAAAAGACACAGGAGAACAGAAACTGACTGGCAAACAGTATATGGTCTTTTTATCAGGGACCACTGAGGTGAAAGCAGAGATCCTGGATCAGGGCTTTCAGCAGCAGTCTAGAGTTTTCCAAGGAGTTACTTTTGTCAGAAATACAAATGACAGCTTCATTTGTTGCCCTAAATGCTGAGATGCCCCTAAATGCAAAATGCCTTTTTGCTACTGGCAAATGAAATACTTGATTTGTGAAATAAATTTCTTAATTTTACAAATTACTTAATGGTTTAATTCAAATAGGATTTTAAATACAATTGCTGGGATACAGAATATATTTTAATTTACCAGTTAACCTCTTACTTTTATGATCATAGAAATTATATTAAGTGTAATTATGATTAAATTATGATGATTATGATATTAAATATTCTAATACGTTTTAACGGACCTGATCATTGATCAGCTGAACTAACTGTTCCTTTGACTTACCATCCTCAGAAATATATATTAGGTACAATTTCCTAAACTAAATCTCAATTGCTACAAATTAGGCAGATTACATAATTGAGAAAGATTTATTATCCATCTCTTTTTATGGTAATACAATATTCTGTAGTATAATTTGAAACTGAACTAACCTTGTTGGTTTACATTTCAGAACACAGAAGCTTGAATGAATAGAGGTTAATTCTGAGGACTCATTGAAAGGTAAAGTTAAAATACATGATCTGGAACTTTTTAAAAAGTTTTGTTGATTTTTTTTAAAATAAAAGTAACTATATTTGTCTTTGTAAGGATTGTCACACAAACAGACACAGGAGTGTACAGTGTCCTGTGAAATGCAGTATTGAAAAACAGGCTTATTACTTTTTCAGTAAAAAGCAAGTTTTACTAGTTGATGCCAGAAACTCACCTCCTGATTCAGCTGCAAAATGCTTCATTGTGCACCATTTCAGTAAAAAAATTACAGATTTAGTACACTGAGATTGGTCTTGATACAGTCTATCCAAGATAAATCTCAATTGGATGAAGAAGGAAAAGACGCTCTTAAATTCTGTAACAATACCATAAAACATAAGAAAAGTCAGAAAAGGGATTGACTTTGAAGTAAAAAAACATAATGATGTGGTAAAATGCAGAGAGCAAGAGGAATAAGCAACTGTTTCATCCATGTTGAAGAACCAGGTATGGTTACAACACTCCTGAGGAATATTGATCCAATTTATTTTTCAAACTGATCATTTCATGAACACACTTAATCACTGATCAGGTTTCACAGCCTCAATAGCTGTTCCCTTGACTTACTATCCTTATAAATAGATATTGGGTACAATTTTCTAAGCAAAATCTCCCTTGCTGCAAATTAGGCAGATTACATAACTGGGAAATATCTCTTTTTATAATAATTCAGTATGGACCTGGAGATACTTATTACATACCCCTTCATTCCTCTCTAACCAAATTAAATTCCTTTTGAAGTCTTTTCTTCTGGTGTTCTTTCAATTTGTTCCAATTTGTTGGTATCTTTCTTAGTGTGGTATCATAAACTGGACATAGTGTTCCAGCTTAGGCTTACCTTGCATGGAGCAATGCAAAATAATTGCCTGCCATAAAATAACTATGATTCTCAATAATGGTATTTTTTTACTTAGAAAAATGGGCATTGAATTTTTTTTTTGAGTCATCCATGGCTTGCTTGCTTCCCAGTAAGAAAATCCCTGTTCTCCTTGGTTTTTTTTATCTTGTTTAAAAAAGCTTTCCTAACTTTGTGTCCCTTACCATGTGTTTCTTTCAGTCTTCTGTTTTTCTGCTTTATGTCTCTATATGGGCACACATTTTCTGTGAGACAAGGACAGGTTACATGCATATCTTTTAGTTTCAAGATTTTGTAGCAGTAATGGCATATAATTTTCCATCTTTTCTCTGAATTGAAACAGTTTGTTCTTTTGTCTTTATAGTTGTCAAAACTAAAGCTTTTTCTGAACTTTTCCCTGCCTGTGGTCTATTCTAGCAATTCTCTATGCTGACATTTGCATTTGTTTGAAGATTTTTATTGTTCCACTGCTCTCAGTTATTCCTCACCTTAAAATCACAAAGTCTATTGCTTTGCGATCTGTACTATCCATTGTGCTTTCCTACACTGTGAGTTAATGTCTTTGTATTCAAAATGTACTGTAAAAGAGCTGCTTTTAATTGTTGCTTCCAACTTTTTCAAACTTATATTATTTTTTGTTTCACCTGATAATTCACAAAAAAGTTTGTTTCAGCCCACACAAAGCCTGTTTTCTTCTGTTTTATTTTCAGCCAGATGCTTTCAACAGATATTTCTCTCAATTTCATGTAAACTTCAAAAAACCTGAGAGGATAGACATTGTTCAACAAATGCAAAAACAGGACTGAAAAAAGCAGATGGTACACTCATGTTTGTAAACCTCTATTTCTACACTGATTTCAGTAATTTATCTTTTTTTTTTTCTTTTTCCTCTATGCTTCTGATCAAGCCACAATATGGTTTTCATAAGCATACTCATTTTTCTGTTTGATACCTGTACTAAGAGTAGTGACACTTAGTCAAGACTCCATTCTAATACCCTACTATCCTACCCTACTTCTATAAAAAGGTGTCTCTTTTTTGTAACCTACTTTGTGGACTAAGTTGGCATTTCTTCATTAATACCAGATCTGTGTCACCAAGAAATGCTGCTTTCACTTAATTTCTTCCAGGTATCATAGAATCATAGAATAGTTTGAGTTGGAAGGGGCTTTCAAAGCTCATCTAGTCCAACTCCCCGGAATGAGCAGGGACATCTGCAACTAGATCAGGTTGCTCAGAGCCCCGTCCAGTCTGGCCTTGAATGTTTCCAGAAATGGGGCATCTACTATCTCTCCGAGTAACCTGTTTCTTTGTTTCACCACCCTCTATGTAAAAAATGTCTTCCTTATATCTAGTCTGAATCTCCCTCTTTTAGCTTAAAACCATTACCCCTTATCCTACCATAATAGGCCCTGTTAAAAAGTTTGTCTCCGACTTTCTTATGAGGTCCCTTTTGTTGGAACGATAAAGGACTCAGCACTTCGATTCAATGTGAATCATGCAAAGCCACTTATTACAGAAACAAGCCTCCTTATATATGTAACTACTCTCTGATCACGCCTCCACTCTCCAAGCATGCATTCACTGATTGGATGTCATCTATGTTCACGAGCTGTCTACGCGCTGGAGTCTCACTGCTGATAGGTCCGTTGATTTACGTCACGTTGAGTCCTTGTTATTGTAGAAATGCCTCTCTCCCACAGCAGGTCCTGTTTTCAGCTTTCCGAAGTGACCTTGAAATTCCTTTGGGTCTGGCTAGTTCAATAAAAAATCTCCATCTAACAGAAACCCATCCACACCCTTTAAGTACTGAAAGAAAAACACAGGGTGCCCCTGGACCCTTCTCTTCTCCAACCTGAAAAACTCCAACTCTCTCAGCCTTTCCTCATCAGAGAGGTGTTCCATTCCTCTGATCATTTTTGTGCCGCTCCTTGGGACCTGCTCTAACAGGTCCATGACTTTCCCATACTGAGGGCTCCAGAGCTGGACACAGTACTCCAGGTGGGGTCTCACCAGAGCAGAGCCGAGAGGCAGAATCACCTCCCTTGACCTGCTAGCCACACCTCTTTCAGTGCAGCCCAGGATATGATTTGCTTTCTGGGCTGCAAGTGCACATTGCTGGCTCATGTCCAACTTTTCATCTACCACTGCCCCAAGTCATTCTCCTTAGGGCTGCTCTCTATCCCTTCGTTCCCCAGCCTGTATTGATACTGTAGGTTGCCCTGATCTAGGTGCAGGACTTTGTGTGTAGACTGGCTTTCTGACTACTTTGCCTAAATGGAATATGCCAAAGATCTGTGTTTGTGTTCATCATGTGTATTGGCTAAAGAGGTGAAGGTTGAAGTCCAGGATAAGCAATTATTTCCACCTAAATTACACCTGACTCGTTAGCATTCCAAAGTTATCCTTCACCCTCATGTTCCTTAGGCTTATCAGAGAAGGCTAGAGGTTGGAAGGGATCTCTGGAGGTCATCTTATCTACCCACACTACTCAAGGAAGTTCACCTAGAACTAGGTTATTGTTGGACTTCATGATCTTAAAGGTCTCTTCCAACCAAAATGATTATATGATTCTATAATTGTCCAGAAGCATGTCCAGGCAGTTTTTCATTATCACCAAGGAGGCAGACTCCATAACTTTCTCTGGGTAACCTGTGCCAGTGCTCAATCACCTCCACAGTAAAACAAAACAAAACAAAACAAAACAAATTATGTTCAGATAAAACCTCCTGTTTTTCATTTTGTGCCCATTGCCTCTTGTCATGTTCTTGTACTGGGGAGCCCACAGATAGATCCAGAACTCTAGTTGTAGCTCACCAGTGCTGAAGAGAGAGAAAGGATCACCTTTCCTCAGTCATCTGACAATGCTCTACTTCATGGAACACCGGATGCTGTTGGCCTTCTTTGCCGCAAGGATACACTGCTGGCTCATGTTCAACTTGTTGTCCATTAGGACCCCCAGGTCCTTATCCACAAATCTGCTTTCCAGCTGGTTGGCACCCAGTACTGGTTACTGGAATTATTTCTCCCCATATGCAGGACTTCGTACTTCCTCTTGTTGAACTTCGCGAGGTTCGTATCTTGCCCATTTCTCCAGCCTGTCGAAGTTCTTCTGTATGGTGGCATAACCCTCTAGTGTATCACTCCTCCCAGTTTGGTTTAATCTATAAACTTCCTGAGGGTACAGTTTGCCCTATCATCCAGATCATTAATGAAAATGTTTAACATGACTGGATCCAGTACTGGCCCCCATGGTTCACTGATAATTACTGGCCTCAAACTAGACTTTGTGCTACTGAAAACCACCCTCTGGGCCTGGCTAGTGAGCCAGTTTTGAATCAACTTTACTGTCTGCTCATCCAGGTCATACTTCATTGACTTCTTTATGAAGATCCTATGTGAGACAGTGTCAAAAGCCTCACTGAAATGTAGGCAGAATATATCCACTGATAGACCCTCATCTACAACCTGGCCTTATTTTCTGCTAAAGGCAGACTCTGCCTGTGTCTCCACTGCAGCTGGGGTTTGAGGCTTTCCACATTGCTGAGTCTCTGAGAAGATCCTGTGTATCTCTTTCTCTTTCATCCTCCTTGATGCTCCCGTGACTCCTCCAACTGGTAACACAGATTGTCGACAATGGTACACCTCTTGGAGGCAAGACCATGTCTCTCAACCTCAGCAAGAGGCTGCAGGCACTATCTGCAGTTTGGGACTTGGAGGGCAGCATCCACCCCTCAAAGCCCTGTCTGGATCAAAGCCTCTACTCTGGCTGGGAGAGATGCTCCAACACTTGCTCAAAAAATGTGCTCTGTGGCACATTACAACCATACATGAGAATGCTTATGCTGTTCTGAACTGAGATGAGAACCCCTGCTTTGTACCCTACTGGGCCAACTTCTGTACAAAATGCTGCATTTGTGAGCTGCACGTTAGGTCTAGGTCTTTTATAAGCCTCTGCTTAGCACCACCAAAACCAGTACTTGACCATCTGTAATCAGGGGACAGGTTCAACAAAGGCTTCAGTTACCTTTAGGTCAAGGGCAATTGACTGAGCTCTTAGAAGCTGATACAGATCACCTCCTCCTTACCTGGAAACAGCAGGTATCCTCAGATTTCTCAGACTTGAAATCCAGGCATTCCCTGATGATCCTGGACCTTGTCCCCAGAAGATCCAGAAGCTCCCAAGGCAGAACTGAGAGACTGCTGTGCAAAGTGCTGTGTCTGTTATCCACCTCCAGTAGCTGCACTTGTCAGTGAAGAGTATGTACAGTGTGTATATAACACTCCGAAGTAAGAAATGTTGACTTTCTGATTGAAAAGTTCATAGAGCAGATCATTAGTTCACACATTTAAGGGCTGTCTTTTTTCAATTACTATTATCTGTCGCAGCTCAGGTGAAATGGTCCTGGAGGGGGCAAGAGAGAATTCAGAAGCCGCAGCTCCAGACTAATCCTTCTGCATTGGCAGATCATCTCAGGGAATGCAACAGTGTAATTCCCAAACCAGCTCTTCTTTGTCAATATGTGAAGGACTTATGTTCTTGGAGTACCACTCTCATCCTTCATAAAACCATACATTCTGTCAGGGGTGAACAGAGTCCACTGTGAAGACCACCTGTCAAAACTGAGGGGGTTTTTGGTTTTTTTGTTTGTTTGGGTGGGTTCTTTTGGTTTGGTTTGTTTTTTGGGGGGAGGAGAAATCTTATGCTTATTTCCAACCCTTTTATCACACTTTTGGTCAAATAGCACATCCTTACTCTCAGTGTAGTATGATGTTGTCACCTCCAGTAAAGTTTGATGTTTGTGGCATTCATGCCAACTGCTTTCTTGCTTTAATATTACTGGCTCTAAAATAAAGCATCTTTTCTCTTCATGGCCAACTTCTGTCAGCCAAAGGGTCCATCTGATCCAGTATCCTTGCTCTAACAGTGGCAAGTAGCAGATGCTTCAAAGAAGTGCATAAGTAAAAGGAATCTATTAAATATCTTTCCTTGAAATGCCCTACTGGCTTCAGGCAATCAGCAATTTAGGGATTCCTGCTGACCTACTCCTAATTGCATTAGATGGTACATATGTCTCGCCTGCCACTCTACAAATTCCAGTGCAATAGTGTGAAATACTGTGAAAATGGGAAGATCATTCACTGAGGCAGCATATTTCATATAGTGTGATATCATTCAGGAATTTAGTGTAATCATGTGTATGAATCTTTTCTTTGTTGTTGTGTATTACAACAATACAAACATATGTAATAAAACCTCAGAATTAACTAGAAAATAGTAATCAATGGACAGGGAAAATAAATCAAAATATGATTAAGGATAAAAACTGTTGTGGTTTTGTTTGTGGTTTTTTTTTTTTTTCATTTGTTTGTTTGCTTTTTAGTTTTAGCTGCATCCTTTATAAGTGTTGTGCACTTTATGGTTTCATCCAGAAATTACTGTAAAACCAGGAAGATATAGGATACATGTAACTCAACTTGAGAATCCTCAGGGGAAGATTATTTATGGTGCTGAGCACAGCCCATGAAAGTAAATATTTTTAAATTTATGAAGCACCCTAATACTATAGAGATGGGAGACTGTAATTACTTCAGTTCATAATGCACTGATCACCTTCTGCCAAAGTGATATAGGTTTGCTGATTTAGATTGTAAACTACAAGGTCCTCTGGAAAAAAAGTTTTAAAATAAAATCAAGGAAATGATAAAAAAGAATAACAAATGTAATTGGAAATGAAATGGAACAGAGAATTCAACAAGCCAGATTCTGCAAGAGGCTGATTATTTTTTAGCTGGTGCTGAGCATTCTTGACTCCCACTACAGCCATTGAGTTCCTAATGAGCTCACACCCTAGTTTAAATACTTAACTATGGAACTGTTCATCACTATATAATCTCATTCTTGTAATGACTGCCAATACAGTCATTATGCTAATGAGACAACTACAAATGAAAAGAGATAAATGAAAAAAATTATAACTAAAATCCAAAGGAGTTTTGATATTTGTAGTTTTAGTTTAATTAAGTTCTTCCAAAGAATTAAGACTGGATTAAGAAGAAAGGAGAGTAAATATTATAGTTTAAAGAAAAATATGCATTAGTACTTCTCATGGAGATTCAGGGGCCATTCAATATTCTCATTTATGTTTAAATACTGACCTTAAGTATGGCCTCATCCTGAAAGACCTCCCTGCAGGACATTTTTGGACTGCAGAGTACTTTGTTGTGCTAGATCAATTCTATCACTATGATGGCTAATGGAAAAAATAATTAAAAAAATATAGGGTTAAAAGAATTCTGAGCAGTTGAACTAGCTAAACAGCACAAGAAGCAGAAAAAAAAAAAAAAAGTGAAATAGACTTCAAACTATTTGCTTTAACACTGAAACGGATTAAAATAGTCAAGTATGATTCAACATAGACAAAAATGAAAAGAATAGGATGGTTCTAAAATGTGTATGTGGCCAGTTTCTACGGTTAAATACTTAAAAGCAGATCCTCATTAATCCTTTGGGCACTAATAAAGCATGAAGTCCAACTTTGAACCTAGTTTGGGAGAGCAACTAGTGATTTTGGTTTTATGCCCCAAATATTTCAGAAGATATTATAGTGACATGAGAGTGATCTAACATTAATTAGAGTTGCTTTGTTAACACGAATGTTGTTACCCATCATAATTTGGAATATCAGATGCTGCTTCGCTTCCTGCAATAGCCTGTACTACTTAGAGGAAAGTGAGATAGTGCAGAGGAAGTTAGAAGCCCACTTCGACCTCATTCTGAAAACCTGTTCTAGAGATCAAGTCTAACTTTGGAAGGTCTCTTTCTTCAAGATAAAACTTCTACCCTGAATAAAGACTACTGATGCAAACCTCCAGAACCTGATTCTTGTTTGTTAACATGCCAACAACTTTGCAAGACTCAGAACTATATGTTGAATTCTAACATGATTTCTTTTTTTTTAATGACACTAGTCCTGAGTCATATTCCCATGATGTTTTTCATTCCATGACTTCAACCATTTCCAGCATCCTATCCTGTCACATTCAGAAAAGTAGGAAAGCTTTCGAACACCTCTCAAGAATAAATCTTTGTCATGATGACTGCACAGAGCCATACAAGTAAAATGACACCAATAAATAGAACTTGCAAACTCTATGAAAATTTATTAAATAAACATAAGCTGCAAGAAGGAAGACCTTAAACAATGCATCATCAAATTAGTTTATATCTACTGAGGTGGAAAGTTAGGGGGAGTTGCAACATTACAGAACTCCCCAGTGAATTAGTTTGTTTTTTGTTCTCTCATGGTACTATCCTTCATGAAGCAGAGGTGGCACAGGGACAGTGATAAATCTGGTGTCACTCACAGGAAAAAGAAAAATGCTTAAGGCAGAAAAGAAATAGCTAAATATAAAATAAGAAATACATCTGGAAAGGACATACACTTAACCTGCCTTTTTTTTTTTTTTTCCTTCTCTGTTTAATGAGGGTATGTACACCAGGCTACCAAAAAATGAAGTAACTTTTTCCTTTTTTTTTTTTGCTGTTCATTTACCAAGAATATTGCACAAAACACTAGAAAAGTGTGTGTTAAAGAGAGGCAGAAAAAATAAAACTGCTTTGTTTTCACCTGAAACTAAGTATTGGAAGATGCAGTCTGTGTTATCATTGCACATTTTATCAAGATCTTGTTGTTTTCCATAAACAGATCTAGGTTCATGATGATATGTAGAATGTATGTTAGTAGTGTTAAACAAATTGTGAAGGGGAAATCCATGGATCTTGTGAATCTTAAAAGTATGAGAATTAGGATTGCTTGTAAGAGAAAGGGTACAGCTTTCAGGAACATTAAAGCTTGTTAGCAAGGAAATAATCTGATTCTTATGTCTGTGTGATATAGTGTAGAAAAAAAATTGCAGCAAGAGACTGTTGTAGATTAGGAGATAAGAAATAAACCAAACCAAACCCAAAGCAATCAACGAAAACCACCACCACCAAACACACACACACAATACACCAGAAATGTTGCTGATACGAATACATTGAACTACTGTTCTTAGTAGAATCGTAGTATCCACCATTGGAAGTCTTAAAAAACTGGTTAGGTAGGCATCATCAAGGCATTATCCAGGCATTGAGCATAACTGTAGCAACAGTGGAATTCATAGGAAATGATGCAGACTCTTTGGATCTCATATTGGGTTTGGATACACTTTTAAGTAGTTGTGATCTCTGGTGGGAAAAAAATATTTTGAAAGATTGATATTTAGTAGAGCTATGTGTTTCAGATAATAGAATACAGTTTCTGTAATATGACATTTTAAAATAATACCTCAAACGAGAAAAAATCAAAACCGAAACACAACAGCTGTTGAAACATAGGAAAGTTCTAGCTTCTTGTATTTAGATCTTTTTTTTTTTTCCCTCCAGTATACAGAAATGAGAACTAAACAAGCCCTGAGCAAGGTTTGATCAAGTTCTAATCAAAATTTAATTTCCCACACTCAGAGTGAGAAAGATGATGAGGACCAGTGTGGGACAAAATGTGAAATAGGATATGTAACTGGGGAAAGAAATCAGATTTAATGACTGAATATTTCTCTACAAGAAAGAGAAAGTCTAACAATGCTGGCAAACTAAAACAGTGAACAGAAACAAAATAAGATTGCTCTGATTTGGGCACCAAGCAGAGAGAAGCAAAAGTCTATCTTTTCATGCCAAAGAAATTAATTTAATCCAAGACACAGAACAGTTTTTAACCTTTCTTGCAGAAACAAATTCTTCAGCTTGGAAATGCCAGTGCAGACTGAACAAATGTGTCTCCTGATGTTACACATTCTTCAGCCCCCTCTAGTCCACCCCCACAATCCTTCAGTTTGGGAGAAATTTGAGGCAACCCCTCCCACTGCCCTTTCTCTTCCAATCAGTGAGAAAGAGATTCCCAGCTAGGTATTAAGCAATCTTGAGATACTGAGTTCATTTTGTTTGTTTGATGTTGTGGCTTTTTTTTTTTTTTTCCCCTACAGTGAGAGCACATTTGTTTTCAGTAAAGAAATTCCCTTTCCTAACCACCTCCAGTTTTCTTTAAGTGAGGCTATTTGTTTTCAGCAGTGCTGAATTTTCTTCCCTCTTGCAAACATATTCAGATTTTGCAGCTAGAGTATGAACAGCAAATGCTCACCAGAATCGTTCATCTCTACTTTTTCTCTCCTTCCCCCATATCCTTAGCCCAACTCCTTCAAAAAGCCCAGCAGCAGCAACCATATGTTATACATTAAAGACAGTCGGAGAGGTTAATATTCATTTGTATGCTGCCTACATTGACAGAAATTGCAGATTTAGAAAAATGGTGTTTATTTTCCTCAGCTGGAAATTTTCTGAGTTTCTTAACAGATAATAACATTTTGAGAAGTTGCATAGTTTAATTTATTAATAGCTTTTTTCCTCATGCCTTCCAACAGTTATTGATATGTGTAACTATGGGAATGCATCTCCCTTTTCTTCCGAACAGAAATATTTTTTTATTTTTCTTTTCTACATACATCCTCACGTATACTTTTTTTTCCATAACATATGTAACCAGTTCTGAACAAGAAGCATCCTTCTTCTAGCAACAGATAATAAGCAGTGCACCTATTGTCTAAGCAAGATGCCAGGCATCTCCTAACAGAAATGTGTGACCTTTATTTTGTGTTTGAGTGCTATATTCCTGTAGTGTGGTGTAACCTTTGGCTTACAAAAAGACTGTATCTGTGCTCGTTATGCAAAAGCTTTTCTTTGTATTTTTAAAATTGGCAGCAGTGGGAGTTTTGCTTTTGCAGGATCTCATTTAAGGAATACAATAACTAGGTTCTCAGAATGTAGCAAGATAGGAGAAACAAATATGAATATACACAGACATTCAAAAGTCATCTATGTTGTCCAAATTCTTATTCTATAGAAGTCCAATGAGACTTTTACTGCTTTCTTTAATGGAATCAGTGTTATTCTTTTTGCAGTGCTTCTTCTGAGTATTCGGTGTCTGAAAACCTCCTTCCACAGCTGAGTGAAAATTGAGCAGAAAAAAACAATGAAGATGAGATGTTGGATGTCTCCTCTGTAGTACAGATTATATCCTAACAACTCTTTGTGCTCAGACTATTCAATATTGCCTTTTTTAAACAACAATGGAAAATTGTTGTTTCTTTGCATGACTTTCATATTTGGTTTTGAATGAGCTAGATGATGACCAGTTGTGCCAACAGCAGTATCACTGAAAGCATCACTTTTCTCCAAGATCAGATCAGTAATCTGATTTCTCACTGTCTCATTGTGACTGACAAAATATGCCTCCAGTAAATAATAGAAACAGCGGAAGTCTGGAGGTCAATTTATTCTGAAAAATCTATCTATATTTAATTTCAAATTATCTTTTTATCTATATCTGCTAAAAATTGCTGTGAATTCACTAAATCCAAGATACTGGATTTAACAATAACTTAATGGCAGCAAGTTCCACAAAATGTTTGTTTGTTTGGTTTTTTTTTTTTTTTTTTCTGAAACCTGTTGTTTTTTATTTCAGTGTGTTTCCTCCTTCCTTTCTCAAGTAAGAACCTGATTACCTGAACTAGTTTTTGTTTTTATGTAACAGCTTATGTTCACCTTATTTGAAACTATGGTATATCTTCTTAAAAGCCTTCTGCCTGCACCAGCACTATCCAACAGTTTTCTGTACAATTTTGCAGGATGTTACTCTGGTATTCCCCACTCCCACATCCCAAATCTCTTAATTTAGTTTGCTTTTCATCCAGTCTATCATCTGCTGAACACAACATGTCAAGCTAGGGATGGCAGGTGGGGAGATGTCCTTATTTACTGTGGCAGTTGCGCATCCCCCTGAGATCTGGAGCCTTCATTAGGGCAGTCTATGGCTCATTAGCATCTTTTGTACCCCACTTTGCCTGTCCCCACGTACACACCTATGGTGGTGCCAAGGTGCTGACAGTCACATCCTCCCCTATTCCAGGGCAGGGTGACTTCACCTCCACCAGCTGGGGGGACAGACAGGGTGAGACTCTCAGTCAATTGACAGGGTCCTCAACAAAGGAAGTATCCAGAGAAGCTAAGAAGCTTCTGAACAATGTTGTAATGCTCACAGCCAGATCTGACCAGGCTATAAAACAGGGTCCCCACTGAAGACCCCCTTTGAGTGGCTTTCTCTGTGCAGCAGTCTGTGAACTGGAGCCCTCCCCTTAGACTGGGACACCATCTAAGGAGACTTCCCACGACTGAGTGTGCCTCACTTCCTCCTGTGGTGAGTGGTTATTTTTCTCTACTGGATATATCCTTGAATGAGTCCTAACCCAGGCAAGTGTGAGCCCTCACCTAACCCAGGCAAGAGTGAGCCCTCACCTAACCCAGGCAAGTGATTATTTCTTCTGGGTAACCATGAGTGGGAGGCCTCTGTTTTTGTTTCTTATGAGTGTATGCGTGCACATTGTGGATCCTCATTATTCTTATGTTGTTGTACCCCAATAATCTCCTCAACTGATATCCGAACCTGTATTTTATGTTTTCAGAGTGCTAACTAATTGTATAAACTCTGTTTTTAGTTGGTTTATTTGCTAAACCTTTCTGGCTAGAATAAGGTCTGTTTTGCAACTTGTTGTCTGCCAAAAATTGACTTTTAGGGTGCCTCCGTGACATTTATATAGGGGACAGCCTAGTCCAAATTTCTTTTAAATTCTTCAAAAGATCTGAGCATCAGATCAAGCTCAACATGGAAAACTATGTCAACATTAATCACATGCCCTTTTAAAGTCCTTTCAAAAGATAAATCCTAACAGGCAAATTCTTCACCAAGTAGGTTATATTAGAAGTTCAGGACAGAACAGATGATTTGGGGGTGGGGACACTATAGTCCAGACACTGGTTCTCACCATTAGTTTAAAAATAGTTCTTCCTAAGACTTTGCAATCATTCTCTCGTTCCTTCTTACTGTAACCTAAACTGTTCTATTATGAAAGAAATTTAATTTCAAAGAAGAGGAATTGATTGTCCGAGCAACCTGCCTTCCACTAACCTCTCAAGTAAAGCCTTCAGGAGGAGTCTGAAGCTCTTAATGACCTCAGTGGCTAATGTTTATTTTACCCTGCAGAAACAGTCCCTTGTTAGAACACCAAGTAAATTAAATTGCAGGCCATATAAGCTTGTAAGGTGTGTTAAACATGAGAGGATAGCCTGTGCTAACTGACTTTGAAGAAACAAATTTATTTTACTCAGTACTGTCAACTTTCAGTGACTACATACTATGATTTATATGCTGATTTTAAATTGTCAAAGTTGAGTGTGAGGTTGTGTCAAGATGACAAAAGTTTACATGAGCAAAGCAGTCTGTGGGGGAGCAAAACTGGAATTTTCTGCTGCACTTTTTAGGTACTTAATGACCCAATTCAATAATCTTTTAGAAGGGACAATTTCTCCACTGTTATCATGATGGGATACATTGAAACTTAATTGAGTAATAATTTCCCAATTAACCTTCTTGAAAAATACTTTTTTGAGCCCTGAACTGTATCAAATGAATTGAAGACATGCAACATACTGTTATATTAATATTTTTGTTTCTCCATGACATGTATTTTTAGTTAATCAGAAAAACCATTAACTATAAATGAGGAATAGATCCCCCTTGATCTTTGCATGTGTGTGTGTTGAGGTTCCAGCATTGACTGTAGCCTTACATGTGGTGACAAAATGATAAAATTATGCTTTCAAAGATGTTCAAGAAACTCCAGAGACTAGCTGTCGATTGGGAAATACAGGCAAGTCACTTCTCAGAAGTACTTGATGGTGAGGACTGAATTTTGTATAATGCTTTTCAGGAAGAAATGGGAAATATTTCTGAAGCAACATACTAGATTCTTTGCCTGTAGGTCGTGGGAGCCTGGAGCATTTGAATGAGAACATTGATATGCTACCAAATGTGTTTATTTGGGTCCTGAGCAGCTAGATAGCCAGTTCCTGCATTAGGTTTTAGGAAAATAAAGCATCTTACTTCCCATAACACTTCAATTTCTGTATTGAGTCAGGTTTTACTGGACCTCCCGGAAAATGTGGCTGTGATTATTTTCCTTTTAAAAAGATTGTTGTGCCTCCATCATCATTTTGCCCACTCTTTTACATTTGGGGCCTAGAGCACTTGCTGAACCTACAGAGATAGTGAATTCAATCTTTATACTGCAAGTATCAAATCAATGTCCCTCTGTAGGTATCTATCAAGTGACAGTCTGTATGTAGCCTCAGTAGGGTGGGGAGACTTTACATCTTTCTTGCTGAAGCTGAGCCATAGTGCATCCCTCAATGCAGGATTTCTGGGACTAGAAAGAGATAGGTCGAAGGTGGCTTGATTGTATCTTTATAGGAATGACAAAAAGAGTGCCTGCACTCAGGATTATTTTGCATGAATCAGATGTTTGACAGAAACAGATAGAAAACATGGCAGAGGTGCTCAGATCTCTCTGAATGGTTTATCCTTTAAGGTCTTACAACAGATACCATTGGTGAAAAAAACAAGCCCTGCTTAGCTCTTTGCAAGAACAGTTTGTAGTCCTCTACCATCAGTATTCCTGTCTCCAGATGTTGATCAGACAAAGAGGCATCTGTTTGCAGCCTGTGATGAGCTACTCAAACCTCAAATGTGAGTGGGGTTACAGATGCTGCCTGTAGCATTTGCTGTTGGATTGGCAGCTCCCCACTCTCTCTGAAGCAATCTCAACTAGCCTTTCTGAGGTACTTAACTATCTCTGTATTTCATGTAGAGATTACTGGTATCTAACTTTGGGCTTTGACGGTCAGCTGTCACAGCAGCTCTGTCCTTCAATAACTCTGATCCTCAGAAACTTGCTCTCTTACCAGACTGGTCTGGCAGAGCAGGGAGTTAAGTGCAGGTTTCCCTTGCTCTAACGATTGAAGCTCTTGAACTCTACTTAGTTTGGGGTATCTATCAAGAGATGACTTCCTTGTTGATTGTAGAGCATACATTCTCTCTAAGGAGATCAGCTATTTATTTTCTGTCTATTATCTGACTCTCCACTATGTGAAGACAACTCTTGCTGAGAGAATTTATAATAAAAGTTGGTAACTGATGCCTAGAATATACATTAACACTGATATGGTAGCAGCATTTTCTACTCCTTCAAGAGGATCTTCTAAAAAAGTGGGGAAACGGGAAGCTGCTATGATATTTCATAATTTTACTTGCTATAGTAGCTTCTTCCAAATTACTAAAAATTGCACAGATGCTCCAAAATGAAGAAACAACTTATCTTGGGTTAAATCACCTTACAAAAGTAAGCTGGTGTCATTGGTGTGTAAGTGCGGCTAACCCAGGATAATATTTCATATGAATAGGGTCAGTAGTGATAGGCCCCTTGGAAATACGCACAGTAGAGAAAAAAAATCTTTGGCAACCGTGAAAGCACATTTCTGGAATTTGGCATTATCTAGTTAGAATGTCGTTATCTCTTTCTTGAGTAAAGGCTGGTGCTATTCATTTGATGTTGAGACAAATCAGAAACCCTGCTGAGAACTTTAATAAGATACCTAACAAGGGAAATTCTCCACATTAGGCAGTCTGGCTAGCTGACAGTCACTGCTGTGCTATTTCAAGATGCTGTAATATGCCCCAAGTTAATATAATAGACCTTTAGAATGCTTCAATGAATTTCAGTTTTATATAGTCTTTATTGAGATATTATATACATGTATGCATATAAACACACTGATGTATATGCCTGTACTCCACAAGATGAAATAGGACAGCTGGAAGAAGTTATATCACTATGTGAAATGATTAACAATGGTAGTCATTCTTCCAGTCCAACCTATAAAAACAAGCTTTAAAGACTTGTGTTTTAGAGACAGAAGTCCAACATTTAAATGCTGCTGTTGTATGCTAAGAATTTAATTTAAAATATAACTGGAAGTGAATTTCTCCAGGACTCAAACTCAATCAACTTGAAAATTAACAAAGAAAAAGGGTATGAGTTTGTACTTTTTTTTTTTAATTTGAAATTTTTGTGCTCTTTCCCATTTTAAAATACAAATTAACAATTTTAAAATTAACAGTAGCTTTGGGGGAAAAAAAAATCTTGTGTTTAAAAAATATCCATCACATTTTTCAGGTAATTTGCAATGAAATTTGGCTGAAACTATAAGTATGGACAAGCAGTTTCTATTGGATGCATTCAGCTTGAGAAAGAAATCTGAGAGATACCAGAAGGATTATGATATATGAGACATTTCTGCTTGAAGGAACTTTGATAGGAAGGATTGTTCAATGAAAAAGTACAGGAGAACATGGACTTTATCCTAAAAAAAATAATATTTTTCTTAATATCCATCTTAAACATTCATGAAACTTTGGAATACATTGCTTTATAAGAGGGAGGTAATGAAGGAGTTTGATAAAGTCAGCTATTTAGATAAAAACCTCGCCTGTTCTTTCTATGCTTCTTACTTTCTCAGACGTCATGCAACTGATCTTTGTCTTGCTGTGCAATCCATATTTCTCCCTGTCCACCTAGATTTGACCCACAGCCTCCACACTTGTCAGGTCTTCTACTGGGATTTGTTGGTGTTGGTTTGCTAACAAACCCCCACATAGTTTTCTTTACCAGATAACTGTAAAGGCAACTTAGGCATGCTTGACTTTGCCTTGGGTCTCATAAAGTATTTTCTGGACTAACCTTCCTATGACACCATTACTTACTTGAAGCAAGCCCTGACAACTTTCCTTTTACAAGTGAGATATTGTTTAAAAAAACTGAAGTCTTTATTCACTTGCTTGGATTCTTGTGATTTTACCTATTAAACTCATTTTTGTTTTTTCAAAACAAAATGCTGCTGGACATGATTACATTTTAACCATCTTTAATATAAATAAGCAAAGCAGTTATAAATAGTTGATGAGAATCTGTGCATGCATAGTGATTTTTAATTGCTGAGAAGTTTCTAGTACATTCAGCTTGCAGCTGGCTGTATTGTTATTGTGTTGGTCACATTGTAATTGAATAACTTATTTATTGCCTTCCCAGCTACATTTTGGGCTTTGGACTATACTTTAACAAGCCCAGATGGAGTTCAGCCTAATACACTCAAATCTATAACCTAAATACGAACTATAGATGTAACTCATTAAAAATATTTGTCTAGCACCAATGTTAATGGTTACATTATTATATGATTTTCCTGTAAATAGGTAAAAATATGTAAATTGGTTTGGGGCAAATTATATTGCAAACCTTAAATATGACTTTTGTATATAAAATATAAAATGCTGGATCACATTATCAAAATCTCTAATGTTTTTGTTCATCTCCACAAAGGTTCTGGGTTTATGCTTAATATACCCATATTCAACAAAATATTTAAGTCTGTGCTACATTTGAACAATTGCTTAACTTAAAATGATATTACATAGCAGGGAATATGCAGAGCAGATTTGTATCATTCGGGGTTTTGTTATGAAAAATTTATCCTATTTGGGTATAACTCTGAGAATTAATTAGACAGTCTGTATCCCAACCTCCTCTGAAAGTGCTGGTAACATGTTGAAGCCAAACCCTACTGAAATCAGTAGCCGATCAGTCCATTGACACAGAAAAAAATCTGGACCCCATATAAAAGAAGAGAAGGTATGAATATATTTACATATATAAGTGAAGCATGCTACTTATTTACTTTATATGGCTGTGACCCCTGCTATCTGCCACACACCACACTCATACCTTGCAGCATGGTACATTGTTCACTGCTGTGTTGTCGTGTTTGTTGTGCAGCTGCATGAGGCTCCAACCAGACTTGCAGCTGCATTCGTTAGCTGCATCAGCACGAGATGTTTCCTGACACTCACAGTGAGGATGCTGCTGCATGCTCAGGGTCCTGGGAGTTTCTGTGAAAATTCTGAAGCTGAAAGAGAGATGCAGTGGTTAGTCAAAGCCCACGAGGCAGTTATTTTTTTTATTGAATAGGAAAATACAATTTTAGACAGATTTGTTTGTTTGTTGTTTTGTTTTGTTTTCCAAAACATATGGTAGAAAAAGGTGTCACTGCTTCAAAGTTCTGGTAGCTGCCACTTTTTTGTTATTGTTAGTAGGTGGTCCGATGGTAAAGATTTTTAATAACTCTATTTTTTATTAAATAGTATTATACAGCTGAAAAGTAGTAAATATAGTAGGTATGTTTATGAGGGCGCAGAACCCATACAAAACAAACACCATTAGTCTTACTCCAATGACCTGTTTTAGAAAAGCTTCTCCTTTAAAAAGAAAGAGAATAAATAATCAGTCATGACAGTAAGTAGGAAACCGAAAAATGTTTAATACCTTTTCACCAAGTGCATCATGATGTACTTATCTGATAGTTTCTTTGACAAGTACATCACTTTCTAGATAAAAGACTTACAACATTATTGGTTAAACTAAATAAGATAATGGAACAGTCTGAGAAATGTAGGGTACATAAAAAACTGGTATAAGGATTATGATTAACATTGAATTGGAAGGAACTTAGTAATGATACTACTTAAGAATTTCAAAGGGATAAATGCTGTTTAATATTTTCACCTCTGACCATAGCACAGAGATTAGCAGTGTCTTTGTAATTTTTTTGCCATCCAAAAGGTAAGAAATATTGTTAATATGTGAATAATGTAAATGTCTTAAAAAGATAAAACGCAATTAAATGATCTTGTTATCAAGTATGATATCATTCTGTTAGGGATCACGTTAATAATTGCTGACGCAAGAGGGGGATTTGGTCTAAATAATGGAAGAAACGAATGGGTATTATTCAGGCATGAAGGACAGTCAGGCATCAGTGTAATGTGGCTGTGAAAGTGGCAAAGACAATCTCAAGATTTATCATCTTATATATTTCTTTTAAAAGATGAAAGAAGAGTACCATTGTAATATTAATGTGAAAACAGAAGAATCCTGGTCATCCAGCTCTAAAAACCCCATGAAATTCTAACTGGAATAGGCTTGCAAAATATTATTCAGATGATCAGGAAAAAGGAGAGTTTATATTCCGTGAATCTAAAATACTTGGGTTTTTTGGTCAAGCAAAACAAAGGTTGCAAATGTCTGTGGTTAAATCCAAGAAGCAAGCACCAACAGGGGAAAGCAATCCTTAAAGGATGATTTTGATAAAGAGAAAAAGGCACTATGAATTGGTGAGGAATAAACTCAGGCCTGAGTTTTTCAATTTCAAACCATGTTTGGAAGAAGTTTCTAGAGAAAACTTCCATTAGGAATGATAAGGCAAAGAACTGAACTCAGTTTTGAATGCTCCTCCATTAGTTCATGATATGGGTCACATATTTTTCTCTGACAAGAGCTGTGGTGGCATTTTTATGGCCGACCAAGGAAAGTAGAGATGTGTTTTCCGGTTTTGCTGTGAAGAGTTGCAATTAGCTCAGCTAAGCTAGAAGTCCTGTTCAGTTCATGTGTGTGTTGGTAGCAAAAACCAGTAACATTTTAACATGATTAAAAGCATGATGATTATACATTCAGGCAAGTTGTTGACTGGTATTTCATACTGGTTTCAGTGAATCCACAGCAGTTTTCAGTGGCTAAAGGCTGTGTACTTACAAACTTGTTTTTCAGGAGTTGTTTCCAAGAACTAAAACTTCTCCAAGGTTTCTATATCAAAACATAAGACAGAGGTGGGAAAATCTTTACCTTAAAGTGATATAAGTTGATTATAAACTTTTTAAACATAGAAGTAAATTAATCCTCAGCATTACTGAATAGATGTAAGAATAACTAGTTTCATTAAAAATGAAATAATTAAAGATTATTATTAATTTGCCTTTATCAGACATAAACTATTATGCCATCAGTGTCTACTTGTCTATTCCTCTGTGCAAATTATCATTCCTTCATATACACTGCTGAGTTTTTTTGTCTGCTCTTCTTTTACCATACTTCTCAGTCCAAAACAGTCTGGAAAACTGCACTCTTTACCTTCTTTCTGCCATGTCAATTCCATACTGAAGCATTGTTCTCTTTTTCCTGTGTTTACAACAAGGTAAATAGCCCAAAGTAAATAATAATAAGATGAATCCTTCCCAAGTAGTTTTCCTGACAAGGACAATGAATGTTCAAATACAGAAAATAAGACAAATCTTCCTAGCACTTTATCATCAGATACTAATCATTGTTATTTTGGAATGAAAGAGAAATTTTTATATGGCAGCTCAATATTTCCTCAAATATAAATCACTTTATATTTGGAAAACAAAAGCCAATTCTCTTTTTTGTGTAATGCAATTCTTTCTTTAAAATATCAGGATGCTCATTGTTAAGCATTATGTTGCTTGATCAGATTCTGGAAACACAGAAATGTATAAAGTAAAATTAAATGAACCATTAACAGTCTGAGTCTACATTAGTACAAAAATTTTCATTGTGAACAAGAGGTACTAACAGTCGTGCAGGTTTGCCTACTTTGATTCCAGTTATGTGAACACTAAGCCATAGGTTGTTTTTTCACCACTAGAAAGTGAGGAGAATGATAAAGCACCCAAAAAATCCTCCCAAGCATTAGAGAAGGAAAGGGTGTCCCACAGCTTAGTACCAGAAATTCATAACAGTAAATGAACCAGGTGTGACAGTTGATATTCCCTCCCTGAGACCTAACCAACACATCTGCAACACTTAAAACCTACTCTTGAAAATAGACAAAATGTGAAGTTGATGAGAGTGTAATGGAAACAATATCTAACTTCAATTAGTTACAGTGGAAGCTCACTAATTTTCACTTGGCCAACACCCAAACTCTGTAATTTTCAAGGAAATGCTATTTCTCTCCTCCTCTAAACAAAGATTTAAGAAACAGAGAACCACAGGAATACTGTAACCCTAACAAATTATCACCTTTCCAAAATATATAGTATTATACTACAGGGTGTGTACACATACCTTGCTGCATCATCACAAAAGGCAACTTGGTCACATTCTTTGTTATACCTCATTGGATTCAGAAGTTGTATTTCTAACAGAGTTAAACTGGGACCCATTTTTTAAAGCAGAAATATGTAAATCCCTTTGTTCTGGCTGTTCACATTACAGGAAAGGACTATGGATGAGGCCTTTTTGACAGTGACACAAATTGAATCTAGCCCTCTAGTGCTCTATTGTGTTTGCAGGATTGAGATGTTTAATATATGTTTCCCAGGTTTCCATTTATAGTCTTGGGAGAAAACTCCTTGAGATAACTGGGCTGAAAGTAGCTCATGGTTGATTTTTACTTTTGGTGCACTAGAACTGGATTAATCTTTAAATCATTTATATCAGTTTGCTTAATATGGCTGACTGGATGCACACATAAACAAGAAACATTTTGTACAAATCAGAAGCAGCGCCCAGCCGTGAAATATCCCTTAGCTATTTCTTCTTTTCTTAGAAATGACAAAAAAGAAGAGGTGGGATCTCAGTTAAACTGTAGCTTAGTTCATACAGCAGGACTAAGCACCCAGCAAACAGGTAGTTCATTCTGATGAAAAGCTGACTCAAGATGCTTTTTGTTGAGAGAGCAGTCCCTATGTATAAGTCCGATGCAATTTCACAAATGTATTATTTAATTAAAAAAAACCCCAAAACTTGACATGATTAAAATACACATAATGGAGCATACTTCTACCTTGACAAGTATTCCTTTATTACTCACTGCTACTTTTAAAAAATAAGACCAGAAATATCTTCTAGCATAGTAAAAGATCTTTTAAAAATAGAATTTTTCACTAGCAATGACAGAGGGAATCCAAGACAGAAAATTTGCCTAATCATTGATCTTCTTTTGAAAATCAGATCAACAGCTCTGTATGAATCACTTAGCTTTATCTTCACAAAGGATTTCATTTTTTCTGTATTTTTATAAAGGATACTGTCTTCAGCTTTATGAAATTAGTTGTTCACTCAGGGTAACATTCTGGAATAATCTATGGCTTTTTTATCTTTTTTAGAAGAATTAGTCTCCAATGTGCAGGAGGTTGATAGCTGGTCTAATTTATATAGCATCTTTCTTTCTTTCTTTCTTTCTTTCTTTCTTTCTTTCTTTCTTTCTTTCTTTCTTTCTTTCTTTCTTTCTTTCTTTCTTTCTTTCTTTCTTTCTTTCTTTCTTTCTTTCTTTCTTTCTTTCTTTCTTTCTTTTTCTTTCTTTCTTTCTTTCTTTCTTTCTTTCTTTCTTTCTTTCTTTCTTTCTTTCTTTCTTTCTTTCTTTCTTTCTTTCTTTCTTTCTTTCTTTCTTTCTTTCTTTCTTTCTTTCTTTCTTTCTTTCTTTCTTTCTTTCTTTCTTTCTTTCTTTCTTTCTTTCTTTCTTTCTTTCTTTCTTTCTTTCTTTCTTTCTTTCTTTCTTTCTCTCTCTCTCTCTCTCTCTCCCTCTTTCCCTCTTTCCCTCTTTCTTCTCCTCCTTCACATATATTCAAGAATACTTTAATTGTGCTATCTGTAGAGCTGAAGACAACCATGTTTACTCAGAAGTTGTAAACCATACTCAGTGCTTAAACGTATTTTTTATTGGTATTCCACAAGAGTCTTTTTTCAAAATTAGAACATCAGGCACTTGAAGTCCCATGTCCATCTTAGAAAAAAAACATAATGTAACTAGAGTTACAGTCTTTATGTTTATTTAGTAGTGACCAATCCTAAAAATTCTTCTTCATGTAGAAAGTCTTCACTGAAAGTAAATGTCCCACTAATTTAAAATACCTAAAATGGCAAAGTATATTATGGAGGACAGTATGGATATATGTCTATCCAGATATCTTTCTGTCCCTGTCTTTAATATTTACCCTAAGTCTCGTGATGTGTGGTTCCTGACAGTTTTACAGAGCTGCAAGGGTGAGCAGTCTTAAAAAATTGCTGCTTTGAGCTGGTCTTGTACAGTATACAATGGAGAAGGAGACAACAGTCCTGTATACAGTTTCCTCCTGAGAATAATCTTTACTCCTTCTAGTGGACTCCTCATATTGTGATTGCTTTCTCATTCTTCATTAGCTCAGAATACAGGATAGATTATGATTAACAATTTTGATTGTGTTTTCTCTTATTTCTAATGTGGCAAAGTAAGTCAATGATAAAGCAGAAAACTTTTTTTGTTTTGTTTTTAAAACAAATGCAACACCTTACTTAGTGCAATCTTAGTTGACTAACATTCTTTGGTAAACATTTTTGAAGGTTGTAGCTATAGCTATATTTTGTTAACATTCACTGTACTTGAAATCTGCATTATTCTGTAAGGCAACCTTCCATTTTGCTGTAGGCAAATATCTCAACTAAGGAGACTCCAACACTCTTGGTATAGGAAAATTATTTTCTAAGAGGAAAAATGCTTTTTATTTATCACAGTGAGCTGTAAAAGAGTAAAATACTTTCATGCTTCTGACTGCTAGGGCAGACCAGATTAAGTATATACAAAATAGTCCTTCTTGTATAGAAGTTGGTGTTAACCAAGAGTATTCTTCACTGAGAGGCAAAGCATAAATATACTCCAAGGTGTTCAGTAGTCAGTTCAGTTCACATGGCTCCTTAATTAGAAGTGTTTGAATGCCTTAAGAGCTTCCAATGCATTCATCTTTGGGACATAAGTTACAGGAAGCTTACGAGGAGGTTTTATAAGGTGATGCAGTACTATCATTGAAGTTAAAGAATCTTTAGTCTGTTGTCTTAATTTCTTTAGTTTGAAGGACTTGATTTTGTTTTCAAGACAGTTTTCCTTACGTGATTTACCTTACATATTTTGGTTTAACTTAAGGCTTTGGTTTACCTAAGGCTTACCTTAAATAATTTGCATTGCATTGATAAAGATGTATTATTAAAAAGGGCTTTGAATGTTTGTTCTTTTCTTATGTTTATTTATCCTGTACTGTGTGTGCACTTGTTTGTGCTGGCCTCTCTTTTTTAGTTTGTTAGCACTGGTTATTTTTGTACTCCCTCTTCTTTTCAACCTACTCTATTACCGAGTATCTTCCACTGTCAGCTCGAAAGTGAATGTCACAGTATTGTTCAGAGGTTGGGCTGAAACCAAAACACATGATTGGAGAACTTCCTCCTTGTCCTACTGACATTTTTTACTCTACACATGAACTTTGCAATGTATGTTTATTTTTTAAAGATGAGTTTACATATTAAATCCAAACTTTCTGCAGTTTAGAGATTTTCTAATAACTACAGATTTTATTCTAGACACAAACATTGTTACTCTAGTATTCTTTGAGGTCAGTATTAGTGTTTCTCATGGGTTTCCTTCTTGACAGATCTTTTTTTTTTCCTTATAAACAATGTTATTTTTTTCCAAGCTGGAGTTTCATTTACACTATTTAGAATTTCTCAATATATTATAACAAAGTGTTCATTAAAAAGTACACTTTCCAGAACTGTTAATTAAAAGGGCATGCTGGGATAAATAAACCCATATGCTGTTGATTAACCACCTTTTGGGGGTCAACAGTTGGGATCTCCTGCTGTGCTTATGTTAATTGTTGTCCAGAATTTTACCAGGAACAGTTTTGTCCATATGGCACTTGCAGAAAATGTAATGTCTATAGAGGTAATGAACAAAACCCAAAGAAAAAGGGTATCTCATGCTGTACAGTATGTGTGGCAACTTCACGGTGGTACTTAACCTGCTCTATTACTTAAGTTTCAGAAAAATTTAAAAAGCGATAGAGAGTTTATGTGGGTGTATGTGTATATTCATTATTCTATGAATATCTACCACTATTTATGGAGAGAATATCTACCTGACATAAGGAAATAAAAATGTATTCAATTGTATGAATATAAATGAATTGAATAGGAAGAAATAATTTTCCCAAATAATGAAAAGTAAAAAGGAGTGGCAATATATTTTAAAGCCCAAAGATATACAGCAAATAACTGTTACTATTGACTCTGGACATGTTGTTTTTCAGCTGAACGGAAATCACTTTTCCTTGTAAAACTGAATACATACTGACATTTCATTTTGTCACTTAATTACCCCCTGAAGATGTCTGTATAAATGGAAGCTGAATCATAGAAATATCTGTAAGAATGGAAGATTTGCCCTTTGATTCTCCATTTTGAAGTCTAAAAACACACACACTTTTGCTGAAAACTCCTTCTATTTGTTTGGATTGTCTTTAAATATTAGGCATACAGATTTTTCACTTCTGTCATGATGTAAAGGATTTATTAAATTATTTGCAGTTGAGTTAAAAAAAAAAAGCCAAATGAACCCCATACTATATTTTATAAAGAGATTTAAATTAGAGTAAAAGTTTTGTCCAAGACTGTTAAGATTTGGTATCTCTTTCACCACACTTCTGCTGAAATTATGAAAAACTGCAGGCCAAGTTTGATCTTCAAACACTGCTGCTAGCAGCTGGGTCAGAAGTTGGAGAAAAAACTCCACAAAACAAACGAACAAACAAACAAACAAACAAACAGTATTGATCATTTTTTTTTTACTTACTATGCCTTCCTCCTCTTTTTTTAAGATGGAAAAGCAGTCACTATTGAGAAAACCTTGAACTTTCAACCAAAATAACTTTAGTTTCAAAAAGAAACAGTGAAAGGGAATAATTTAGGTGTGGATTTGTTTAGTTTAATTTGACAGTTCAGAAGGAGGTGGTGAGTCACATACCTAAATACCTGGATCACAGTATTTCCAAACATGAGTTGGGGACATAATTGCTTTCAATGTGGTATTTGCTTCTGTGCTGGTTTGACTGGAAATGAGTTACTTTTCTTCATGCAGCTAGAAACATTTCTTTTTCATAGCTAGCACAGTCATTATTTGGACTTAGTTTGAGAACAAGAAGATAACACCGCAGCATAGAGTTAGTGTTTCTAATTGTTCTGGTCTGAGAGCCAAGGCTTCTGAGCTCTGCCAACAGGTGTGAGGCAGCGAGGAAGCGGGGCATGAATGGGGCAGAGCTTGACTGACATCCAGACCGATCAATAAGAATATTCAATCCCATTAGCATTATGCTTCATGTTTAAGGAGAGTTGGGATCTTTGGTCTCTCTCGCATTCTCTCTCTGCTTTGCTTTCTTCACTCTCCTTGTCAGAGCTGGGGGAGTTCTGTTCAGGGCTTTCTTTAGTTCAGTCTTTTGCCATCCTGCCATTTTGCAGAGGCCTCTGGGCCTTTCTGCCTTTTTCCTCTTTTCTTTCTCTGGGATCGACTTTGGGACCAGTTGCTGTTTCCTGGGACTGGCTGCTCAGTGCGGACAGAGTTCATGAGGAACTGTATTGAGTATCTTTTGATTTATATTCTATTTCTATTTTATATATAGATATATATGTATATATACACCAGTAGTGTATTAGTATTTTGTTATTTTATTAAACGGTGTTTATCTCAATCCAGGTTTCTCCCTTCACTTTTGATTCTCCTCCCTGTTTGGGGGGTAACGGGGGAGTAATGAGTGAGTAGCTATCATGGTTATATTGCTAGCTCAGGTTAAACCATGACAACTGCCCAACAGTTTCTACATGGTGAACAGCTGAATGCTGCTTCCTACTGAAGATGTGGGTCTGCAAACAGTCCTGTCCATCAAAGAATGAGAAAATCCTGTAACAAATCTCCTTTGGTCAAGGAGGACAAATTAGCAATTCTTGTGTTTCACAAACAAAATGATGCTAATCATATTGCTGCCTCCACTCACACTGAAATGACTGTGACTTCAGCTCATGAAGAGCTGGAGAAGGTGGTGGGCTGGATGATGACAATGTGAAGTGTTTGACTAGGCTGAATGCTCTGTGGTACCACAATCTCACAGAAGAAAACCAGTTGCTCGTGCTCCAGGCCATGTTCATATTTCAGGTTGTCTGACAAAGCAGCTTTGTGTGGGGAGAAAAAGTAATGAGGTTTTTCCTTTTAGGAAAAAAAAAAAGTTGAGACTTATTTTAAACAATGTATTACATTGATGTGGCTTTGCTATGTGCAGAGGCAGAGCTATGTCTCATTCTCCTCGGGCTTTTCAAGTTCTGCTGTGATCTAAAGTAATATTGTACACATATTGTTCAGCATGTCTGTTCACAACTTCCTTTGGTTCTTTATTGGTCAGCAAAACTAGTCCAGAAACCCCAAATCTCAGTCTGCTTCCTCAGACTTCTCTCATTTCCCATTATTGTAGTTCTCATCTTTTTTTTAATATGGCTGTGATCTTACTTAAGGAGTATTTCTAGCTTGAAAAATATTTATGTGATTCAACTGTACTCTATGAAAAGCAATTACAAACCACAGACAAGTCATTGTGGAATAAATGCCTCTGAAGCCATTCATCTTTGAAACAGTCTCAGTGAAACTATGGAAATGAAGATGAATGGGCTGAAGTGGGGTCCCAGGACATAGGTCGGGGGAGGCTGGGCAGGGACAGGCAGGCACCTCAGTGCTCTCAAGGCTGTGACACATTAAAACCATACATTGTGAGTTTCCTCTTTCCCCAGATGTTATTCTAATTGTCTCCAATTTCATATTTCATCTGGCATAAGTAATCATGCAGGACTACCCGTGCCCCCAAATTCTGCTCAAATATTTCATTCATTAATGTTTTTCCCTCAATACAGAGCTCTGCTTCTTCTTTGCCTGTTAACTGAGGATAACTAAGCAAGTCATCCTGCTAGAACTGCCAGTTTCAGGATGATAAGAAAACAATTTATTTGAAAGGAAAATAGAAAATTGGAAATTAGTCATGTTCAGAGAGTAATCGAGAAACAGTTGTTTAATTCATATTTGCATTGATTTTTTTATTTTTCTGAGAGATCTTGTAGGTATCAAACATATTTGTAACAGTCAGTACTCCAAAATATCCTTTAGATTTCCTGGAAGTAACCCCATCAGATGCTGCCCATATGTCAGTAGCATCTTAAACTTGAAGAACTCCAGGACAATTTTTTTACAGGATACCCACTAAATTTGTTGAATGATTCCAAAGATCAGACAAAATTATTCTTTTCAGCAATGGATCATGATTGTTGAGGGTATTCTTTTCTGTCAGAGACCTACTGCATACTATTGCTGGACTTTTCCAGCTGAACTATGTTTATTGTGTCCTTGGCTTCCTGGCAAACAATAAGCTCATGCAGCACAAGACAGATTTGTAGCAATAAAACTGAAATTCAATGTCTTACAATACCAAATCCACACTTAAGTAAAATACTTTCTGCAAATCTGCCATTGAATGTTAAGTAATTCAGACTATAAGAAGAAATCCAAAAAACTTCAAAGGAAAGTTGGCATTTTTAAAAAATTCATTAATTTATGGGTGCTGGCTATGAATAAGGTATGTCAAGAAAGCCATACCCTGAAAACTCCAAAACGTAAAACTAAAACAATCAATCAGAAGCCCAAATTTGCTTCCTAACTTCCAAATGCTGAGAACATTCTTTTTAAAATATAGGAATTCTACATGTAGATTTTGAACAAACTCAGGTTTTGTTTAGTAAAATATCAGATTTTTTTTGTGGCTTTGAAATTGGTGCTCTGCTTCTCTTCTGTAAGAAAGGTACTGTACTGAAATAATCTATCTTAATGAAATGTGATTTCAGTATGGCACAAGGAACAGTTTTATCAAGAGGTTGAAATTAAGGGGTTTAGATATTGGGTTTGAGCTGAATGCTTTAGAATATTACCCTGTTACTAATTGAAACTTTGATGCTTTTGAATAGATTCTGAGCTGGTTCTTAGTTACTTTGTGCAGTTACTCTGATTCATTCCATGTAAGGACTGACTTGCACTCTTTGTTCATCTGTAGTGAGGCTGTCTTCCTCGGTATCATTCATTTGGAAAACAATTTAAAGAAAACCTGAAAGAAAAGTGTATCTATAAATAAGAAACCTTGCAGATAGCACCTTGCTTAATTTAGTGTATATGCACACTCACATTCTAAAGCTGTTCATGATAATAGATGCACTGCCTAATGCTCAGAAACCTGTTTTCAAATTTCAAAGCAATGTAGCCTTGGGATAGGTAGTTCTGTAGGAGAGAATACAACCAGCCAGAGTGACTGTGATAAGTATTCTTTACAGCTTAATACACTGCTGATCACTTATAAATATACTACCATAATATGTTATTAGATTTTAATTTCTTTATCACTTTTTCTTCCTTTGGTTTCTATTAGAAATGCCTGCCTGAGGCATTTGGATATGTCATTTTGCATAATGAAAGCAGACTAACATGAATGCAAATTTCCAGCAAATATTTGTCTTTCTTTTGGAGGCAAATTCTCATGAAATTTTCACAAAGAAAATTCTACTCTTTGGGCAGTTTTACTATATACTTCTAGAGTGGTGTTTTGTTTTGCTTTTTTCTAATTTTCAATGGCAAATTCAGACTCTTGGTCTAGATAATTTAATTTTAACTTAAAAAGGGGAATTAAAATAGTTATTTGAAGTGGTTTAAAGTACCTCCAGTTGAATGGAAATAAGGAATAGAGAATTTTCCAATTTCTTATTACTCATCCTAGAAAGTCAAACTCAGAGTTCACCCAAAGTACTTACTGCTGCACTGCTGACAATAGTCTGGTAATAAGAAATTGAATTGTTTATTTTTGACATGCTACAAATAGGGTGCAACTGAATATTAGGAAATCCATCTCTTTCGTAACTAATAGGGAAAATCAGAAAATGAAAATCTGGTTCTTCCCAGGCAAGTATGCATGTTGCAGACCTTACTGATATTAGCTGATTATTCATCAGTCCCTCTGGAAACTGTGGAGAAATGTTTCCATTTAAGTGCTTTTTTAGTGTTCACAAAACCAATTTGAGAAAATGTCCAGATTAGTCATCCTCCCGTGACTAAGTTATCATTAAAAGAAACTGTAAATATTAAGTAAAATGAAAAGATGAAGGAAATAGAAAAGATAGGTCAGACATACATAGGAGTGAATTATCCAGTTCAAACCCCTGCTACTTCAGGCAAGGATGTTTCATAAACATTTCACAGATTTCAGTAACACCAGTTCTGTTTTCGCCCTCAAGTCCTACATTCTTGTTTCTTGAACATAGATGTAAATGATTACCTTAATTTTAGTACAATACACTGATTACCTTTAACATCAAGAAAATAAATATAATGGTAGAGGAGGGTTCACTTACACATTATTCTCCTTTTATTTGCATAAATAAAATAACTTTTATCATTCAACTGCTGACATATCTTGATTCTTACACTTTCTTGGTGAGTATTTTCCAGTACCGCCTTGTCTCTTGGCTAACTCATAATGTTTTTCTTTGGGTGATTTTCATGCACTGTCTTTGGACCATTTCTACATTTTTTCCCATTGCTTGAAATGCAAACTCTAGCTAGTTTAATGTGTTTAACTTGGTATTCAAATCTGGTTCTACATCTGAGGTTTATCAAGTACCATTGTGCCTCAGGACTTCTAACTAAAGCAGAATTTGCATGGAGGTATAGAACATTGTTCTAAAACTGCATGAAGATTTATTCTTTTGTAGTCATTCCCCAAGTGGTTTTAAACTAAATATGCCATTAAAAGAAAAAAAAAAAAAAGTAATTAATTTTTTTAAACCAATATATCACTGCCTCAGCATTTTAACTATTATCTTTGCTTATCAAAACATTTTTTTCACTTCTCTATTTTAGTCACACTTACCTCTAATTTTCTTCAACTCTGTCTCTGTTTCTTGTAGCACTAGTTTTGATTTCTGCATTTTATTGATCATGTCCCTCATTCTCATGCAACTTGCATTTACTGAGAAAGAATTACTCAGAGAATTAGAGAATTAATAGCAACAGAGAGCTAATTTGTGAAATTAAAATGCAGTGAGCTGCATGTTGACAAACATAAACAAAAATTCATCCAGTTATTTCTGAACACCTGCCCATCACTATCTGGCTAGTCAAACCTGATAACAACCTACTCCAATTTCTGTGCAGGAGGAAACCATACCCATTGAGTTGCTGATAATAGCCGTCAACTGCACTGTAGACACAAAGGTGCACTTCAGCTCCTGAATCCAACCTCACTCCCCATCTGCCACTCTCCTGTGTTGGGCTAGAACTGGGCAACCACTGCTTTCCTTCATGAGGGATGTGTGAAGGGTGTGCTTAGGAGAAAACACAGTGTTTCAGCAAGTCTACTGAGTGCACAAGGAGTTTGTGAGCTCTGGTCTCCAGATAGCAGTGTTTATCTTAACAGTGCTCTTTTTATTATATAGAATGATTTGCTTTTAAAATGTAGTAGGAAATTATATTAGAGGTCAAATTGTCCTTTTTTTTTTTTTTTTTTTTTTTTTTTTTTTACTCAATTGTAAGACATTTGCAACTGATGGCAAATAAAGAAAGTTATTTTACTTCTTGTCCTCTCATCAAGAATAATAGTGTTTAACTAGTTTTATGGAAGAAAATTTTCAATAAGTTTGACTGCTGTGATTAGATTAATGCATATAAGACAGTTTTTCTTACTCATATGAAACAAATGGTTTTCCCACAGAAATGAAGAAAACTTGTCATTGACTTCCTTTACTGTCATGGTTTAAATCCAGCCAACAACTAAGCACCAGGCAGCCACTCACTAACTCCCCTCCAGTGGGATGGAGGAAAGAGTCAGAAGAGTAAAAGTGAGAAAACTTGTGGGCTGACATAAAGGCAGTTTAATAAGTAATGTAAAAGCTGTGCATGCCAGCAAAGCAAAACAAGGAATTCATTCACCACTTCCCATGGGCAGGCAGGTGTTCAGCCATTTCCAGGAAAGCCAGGCTCCATCCATTTGGGAAGACAATTGCTGTCACTCTGAATGTTCCCCTCTTCCTTCTTCTTCCCCCAGTTTTATATACTGTGCCTGATGTCATATGGTGTGGAATATCCCTCTGGTCAGTTGAGGTCAGCTGTCCTGGCTGTGCACCCTCCCAAATTCTTGTGCACCTGGCACAGTGTGAGAAGCTAAAAAGTCCTTGACTGCTTAGCAACAGCTAAAACATCAGTGTATTATCAACATTATTCTCATTCTAAATCAAAAACACAGAGCTATACCAGCTACTCAGAAGAAAACTAACTCTATCCCAGCTAAAACTAGGACATTTACACACTATTTTTGACATTGACTCCTTCCTCTTTAATAAGGTGAGTCAGTATGGTGAGTGTTTTCCTTTCTCATTTCTAATATATGTATTTTGCCTCTTAGAAAAGAAAAAACAAAATTTACTATTGTTTTGATTATTACTAATTGCAAATCTGTGTCCAGGTAATGTTTAAAATTACTTTTTTGGCAATCTGCCTACAGTTATTCCTAAAAACTCACATTCTTTGTTGTTCTAAGTAACTATAAACTATGAGGGTAATATTCCTTGTATAGGATTCAACTATGCTGCTAGCAAATACATCAGTGCCTGTTTTCAGTCTGACAGTGGCTGAAAGACTTCGATTCATTCTTTCTGTATTTTTAGACATACTGATAAATATTTGTTAACAATTATGTTTATTGTACCAATTCCGGAACAGAAGGAAAACTTTTCAAACAAAATTGCTACGACTTCCATCCAGTACATATGAATGTCTTCCACAGAAACATCTAGTAACATACCATTGTCAACATCTCATCCTCCCTCAAAAGTCAAAATATGCTTTGAAAATAAGTGCCACCTACCCTTAACATACTCCAGTGTACCATGCCAACATACACACTCTTTTTGTACACCTCCCATGCTGGGTGATTCCAACTGAAACATAGGTAGATAGCTTTCCCTTTCTCGCAACTGCATAGTGTGTTGCTGTGAAAACAAAACCAATTTTAGTATCAGGGGATATTTTCAAGCTTTTTTTTTTTTTCCTTATGTTTTTCCTACCCAGAGTTTGCTGTTAGATTCTTCAGTTGCTATGGTGAGCAGGGGTGTAGGCAGTTCTTCCAGTCAGGGAAAAAAATAAAAATCATGAAATGAATGCTAATGTGAGGGGAAACTGGCAATACTCTCTTTTGTAATCCAGTCTGGTTCATAAATAAAGATCTTTTCACTTTAGGCTTTCATAGAGTAACAGAAGTAAAGATCATAAAATTAAACACCTATCTTGAAATAAATTCCTCACTTTTTTTTTTTTTTTTTTTTGGCACTGGAAAAGATTCCTCACCTTTTTGGTAATCAAGAAAGAATGTGCAAAAGAGAATAGTCCAGTGATTCAAGACACTAGGAAATCAGGTTCTATGCTGGGTTCTACTCCAGCTCTAGCACTGCCTGTTGTTAATGAATGAAATAGGTGAGAGGCACTGCAAAGACAGGCAATTATCTTAAGGAGACGGAGACCTCTTTGGAAATCAAGTGCCTGGTCTCCTTTGTGCTTGCACAAAGTTGAGCAGCTCAGTCCACAGTCTTTTCCTTAGGGTAACTCTAATGCATCCATGTGTAATAGAACATTATAAATGTTGTTAACTAGAAAAAATGTAGTTTTACAAGCACTTTTACTTTCTAATGTCAACATTTATGTTTAGCAGCCTTCAAAATATGACAATTTTCCATGAATGACATAAAGTACTCTATATACATTTAAAATAGTGTTTTCCATTCCTTGCTCTTCTTTCCATTCTTCCTTTCCTGTGTCTTTTCTTGTTTTGTTTTTCTTTTCTTATTTTTTAAAGAAAGATGTGAATGAAGAAAGACATTAAAGAAAACTACTAATTTATTTGAAGAAAGCATAGTTTTGGGAGCTTAAAACCTTTTCACAAAACACTTATTTTTTTCCTCTTAAGAAATCATTTCTCTAGGAACGCAGTTTATTAACCTCCACCAATGAAAGGGGTCAGCACTTCTTTTTATAAACAAGCAAAAATATTAGCAAATGTTTGCTGTAATTTTATGCCGGTTTGCATCCTCTGTGTTTCATCTTGCAGATACTCTGCATTACTTGGATTTCTGACTGGAAGGGGTGGCAGCTGAGCTGGTGGCAAACTACTCGCAGCTGCCCTTCCTGCCAGGACAGTGGAGTGAGGACTGACTCCTTGCTAAATTACTGCAGTTTGCCAGCAGGCTAAGTTCAGCTGTTTTCCATTTCTGAACCATAGAATCATGGAACACCAGGCTGGAAGGGACCACAAGGATCTGGTCCAACCTTTCTTGGCAAAAGCAGAGTCTAGACAAGATGACCCAGCACCCTGTCCAGCCAAATCTTGGAAGTGTCTGATGCTGGGGAATCCACTGCTTCCCAGCAGAGATTATTCCACTGGTTGATCTCATCATGAAAAATTTCCCTCTTGTGTCCAATCAAAATCTCCCCAGGCGTAAATTGTATCCATTGTCCCTCGTCTTTTCCATGTAACTCCTTGTAAAAAGGGAGTCTCCATCTTCTTTGTAGCCACCCTTTAAATATTGGAACAAGGTGATGAGGTCTCCCTTAAGCCTTCTTTTCTCAAGGCTGAACAAACCCAGTTTTCTCAGCCTCTCCTCACATGGTAGGTTCCCCAGTCATCTTTGATCATATTTGGGGCACTTCTTTGGACCCTCTCCAGCCTGTCCATAACTTTTTTTATGTAGCAGGGACCAAAACTAAACATAGTATTCCAGATGACGAGTTCTGAGTAGAGTAGCAAAATGCCTTTGTATCTGCTAGTGATGCCCTTGCTAGTGCAGCCCAGCATCCAGTCAGCCTTCTTTGTGTCTCTTAAGAAGTTTAATTGGGAGCTCCAAAAATTTAGTAACCTCCAAGCTGCTCAGGTGAGCACAGCCATGGACTCTGGGCAGCAGGGAGACTATGTGGAGCTGGGCCTGCTGGGGCAGGGAACATGCCTCGCTCCAGCTGGACCTTGTAGTTTTATTCATATGTTACTAAAATGGGTTCTACCGGGTCATCTATATTTGTGGTACAAAGACAGAGCTAGTATGGGGGGTGCAAGAAGCTCTATATCATGTTCACCTTCTGCATGCAATATTCATCTCAATGTGACTAGAAGGTCAAGAATATTTTAAGATACATTGAGTACCAGAAAAAAAAAAAAAGGTAGATGTTGTAGATGTTGTTGACTTTTAGGTAGTTGGTTACTGTGAGACATAATTAACATCCACAAGGTATCTCAAAATCTTGTGCTATAAAAATGTCAAACATTACTGTTATTGACTTGGAGTCCCTTAAGAGCTGTCAGAAACTAGTCACTCTCTGAGGTTTAATTTAGAGATGGTGATCCTGTAGATTATTGATATTAAATCAATATCTTGGAGGAACAGCAGTATGTTCTCTCCCAACATATTACTTATGTTCTTAATAGTGGAAATGTACTTTCTTACTTCAGAGCTGGATGAACTTTTACTGTTATGGAAGCTTGTGGAAAGAGAATTATAAGTTCTGCTTCTGAAAAATATCCATATTTTTTTATTTTTTTCAGTTGGAAACTCCAAATCTTTGCTTAAGACCTGATGGTAAATGAATAAGTCAGAAAAGACTTTTTTCATTGGTGACAGGCTTTGAAAGTATTTAGTAACTTAGACCTGTAACAGATGAGAAAAGATATTGACTAATTTACCTGCTTAATTTTAAGTTTCTTGTAAGCAAAAAGTATGAAGATAATTCTTCAATTAAATAAAATAAATTAGTTTGCCTTCTGTGTGTTTATGTGTGGGATTAAAAGGTGACAAAGCACAACAGTTCCTAGCCAAATCTAACCTGGGATTTACAGTCTTAAACAGACAAAGGAAGTTTCAAATCTTCTTGCCAGGGGCAGGGAAATGAGCCACAGAAGGCCATGCAGGCACCTTCTGCATGCAAAGCTTTCTTTAAATCTGAGGACAAGACATAGCAATTTCTCACTGCACTTATCCTTATAAATCGTGTTATAACCAAATATTGTAGGAACAATGCTCTAGGCAAGGTTTAGATGGTCTGAAAAATAAAGATTTTACTCTTTAAAATACATTTCCTAGCAGTTTCTTTCATATGGTTAGAGATAGGAAACAATTTCACTTGGCAGATATATTCTATAACAGCGAAACTGAAACATTCAGCTGCTAAACACTAAGACTGTTCTAAGTTATCTGTTCATAATTACTAAAACCTGGAGGCTTTAAAATAAAAACTTAAAAAAAATCAATCCAAGCAATCCTCACTAATTGGAATAATATCTACATCTAAAAACAAATTCTGATTTATTTTACCCATAAACAATAAGCTAGACAACAAAAATAATTTTTCTTCTTTCAAACTTTGTCATTACAAGCTCACTAGCATTAATCTCTTCTCTGCTTGAAAAAAAATTCTAAGGAATCATAGTCTTTCAGAAAAGCTCATTGAGTGCTGCCTGAAGAAATTATTCTTCTTGCTTTGTTCATTTAAATAGAAGTTCTTTGGGATGCTATAGTAGGCATGCAATTTCCCTTCAGCAAGCAACAGGTTAAAGTTAATCCAGGTGTTTCAGATAACTCTCTTGTACTTTCATCAGAGCAGTTGGTACTAGCATTATGCAGAAAATATGACTAATAATAGTATATTCACTGTAGAGCACAGCAAATGTTGAAGCCAAATTATCTGGCTCCAGGCATTTTTAGAGATAGAATAAACAGTGATTCACTTTGTCACAGTCTTTGTGACCCCCCTTTCTTTCATCTATAGAGCTACTCATGATATATGGGTAGCTAAAAATGCAAAAATAAGAACACAAATAGAAGTCTCCACTAAAAAGTAAAATCAAAATATGGTAGGGAATGAATATATCAAATGTTTCTACTGTCATGAATAGGGCTGGGTGCAGTTTAGTTAGGGGTATGAAGCCCCTGTAGCAGCCTGCCTTCCTCTCTGTCTTCATTCCAGAGCACCTGATGTTCTGGGCTGTGTTCACATGTGGGTAGATAGCACAGCCAGCACCTCTATAAATCCCTCTGTCATGAAAAAGAAATCATGATTGAAGGGGAGAAAACATTGTTATGGAAGCTTCAGTGACAAGTAGGCTTAATGGATTGAGAGCCAGATTTTAGGTAAAGAGGAAAAAAAGTGAAGCACTGTCCCGTCCCAAAAGATGGGATGAGGGATGAGTTAACTCTGAATGTGATATGCACCCTGACTCAACAGATGAGATCAGGTGTGAGTTAACTCCAGGTAATTCTGCATGGCAATGCAAAGTGAATGACAGACAATCACTCCAGGGGTCCAATTATGAATTTACTAAAAGCACATGGTGGTATACAAATTACAGCAATTAGTGACTTGGCAAAAGTATATTATAGTACCACAAATCTTATCAATATATTGACAGCAAAAGCCCTTCTAAAAATGGTGAACTGGCAAGAATTAGTAACTGTAATACAAAACTTAACAGGACTTTAGCAGCAGAACTTACAATGATATTACTTTATATGTTTAAGAAAAAGGAAGAAAGAGAGAGGAAAACTGAGATATCAGAAAGAGAAAGGGAGAGAGAGAGGGACAGAGAGGGAGAGTAAGATATCACCACTGCACAGGTACATCGGTCCCGTGATGACCTCTAGAAGGGGGGGACGTGTTGAAGATTTACACGCCACCAACCTGTATCATATGTGAGGTTGTTTTATAACCCAGTTCATTTACATGCGAGATAGGAGAAGGTGGTTCGTCTCCTCTCTCTGCTCGCTCTTCATGCTAATTAGGAAGACTCTTCTGGAAATGGGTCTGGGGTCTTCAAACTAGGGGAAAGTTCATGGTACTGACCAGAAGTGAGTTGTCTTGCCTGTCAGGGGTAGCTGTTGGTTCGTGGTTTCTTCTGGTAGTTGGTTGTCCGACAGATGGTTCATCTCTATCACCCCAATTAGGCCATGAGGCCTTTCACAGCAACACTGTTAATTGTCCTTATCTTCCAAGGTGTCTGCCTTCAGGGCCATAAGACTTAGGGAAAGATAAGATGAGGTGTCATCTATCTCTTCCTTCCAAAGTAACAAAAAACAGACATTTAAGGCATAACAAAGTCTTTGTTCTGCTAAGCATGGGGGGAGTGCTTCAAGGTTGTCACAAGCACCAACCATATTAGAGTTAGAAAGTTATTAAGCTACTTCAACATACACAGGTCCATGCAACTATGTAAGGTGCATACCAGCTCTCTATCATCTTTGAAAGCTAATATGAAGGTCCCCGACCTTCTTGATGACTGGAAAAGGACAAGCATTGCACACATCTCCAAGAAGAAAGATCCAGAGAATTACAGGTAAGTCAGCCCTACCTCAGCCCTGCTGCAAGTTATGGGGTAAATCCTCCACAAAGCCATTTCTAGACCAAAGAAGAATGAGAAGGTAATTGGGAACAACCAGCAAAAAATAATCATAGGGCAAATAATGCCTGATGAACCTGGTAGCTTTCTGTGATGAGATGACTAAGCAGATGAGAGTAGTGAATTGCTGACATTGCCAAGACTTTCAACAAAATTTCTGATAATATCACTTGTAAGCAAATTCGTGAATATGGACTGGACAAGTGGACAATAAATGAATGAATGAAGAAATGGCTGGAGAGCTGAGGTCAAAGAGAGTTTATCAGCAATATTAAATCCAACTGATAACTGATTACTAGGGGTATCCCTCAGGGACAATATAGGGGCAAATATTGTTCAACATTTCTGTTAATGATGAGGACAATGAGAAAGAAGGTACTCCCAGCAAGTTTGCAGATGATACCAGACTGTGAGGAAATGGTTGATATACTAGAAAATGGAGCTGCCCATCAGAGAAACCTTAGCAGGAAATATAAATGAGCAGAAAAGTGGTTCATGAAGTCCATCAAATACAAGATCCTGACTCTGGGATTGAATAACCACATGCAAAAGTAGTGGCTGGCAGCTGACTGGCTACAAAGCTGCTTTGCAGAAAAGGACCTGAACTTTCACAGTATCACAGTATGTTTGGGATTGGAAGGGACCTCAAAAGATCATCTAGTCCAATCCCCCTGCTGGAGTAGGAACACCTAGGTGAGGTCGCACAGGAACATGTCCAGGCGGGTTTTGAATGTCTCCAGAGAAGGAGACTCCACAACCTCCCTGGGCAGCCTGTTCCAGTGCTCTGTCACCCTTACTGAGAAGAAGTTTCTTCTCAAATTTAAGTGGAACCTCTTGTGTTCCAGCTTGATCCCATTACCCCTTGTCCTATCATTGTTTGCCACCGAGAAGAGCCTGGCTCCATCCTCATGGCACTTACCCTTTATATATTTATAAACATTAATAAGGTCCCCCCTTACTCTCCTCCAAAGTAAAGAGACCCAGCTCCCTCAGCCTTTCTTCATAAGGGAGCTGCTCCACTCCCTTAATCATCTTCGTTGCCCTACGCTGGACCCTCTCCAGCAGTTCCCTGTCCTTCTTGAACTGAGGGGCCCAGAACTGGACACAATATTCCAGATGTGGTCTCACCAGGGTGGAGTAGAGGGGAAGGAGGACCTCTCTCGATCTACTAACCACCCCCCTTCTAATACACCCCAGGATGCCATTGGCCTTCCTGGCCACAAGGGCACAGTGCTGGCTCATGGTCATCCTGTTGTCCACCAGGACCCCCAGGTCCCTTTCCCCTACACTGCTCTCTAATATGTAATCTCCTAACCTATACTGGAACCTGGGGTTGTTCCTGCCCAGATGCAGGACTCTACACTTGCCCTTGTTAAATTTCATTAGGTTATTCCCCGCCCAACTCTCCAGCCTGTTCAGGTCCCGCTGGATGGCAGCACAGCCTTCTGGCGTGTCAACCACTCCTCCCAGCTTGGTGTCATCAGCAAACTTGCTGATAGTACACTCAATTCCCTCGTCCAAATCGTTAATGAATATATTGAATAATATTGGCCCCAGCACTGACCCCTGAGGCACTCCACTAGATACTGGCCTCCAACTAGACTCCGCACCATTGACTACCACTCTCTGGCTTCTCTCCCTAAGCCAGTTTGCAACCCACCTTACTACTCTATTGTCTAGACCACACCTCCTCAACTTAGCTGTGAGGATGCTGTGGGAGACTGTGTCAAAGGCTTTACTGAAGTCAAGGTAGACCACATCCACCGCTCTGCCATCATCCATCCACCTTGTTACATTCTCATAAAAGGCTATGAGGTTTGTCAAGCATGACCTACCCTTGGTAAAGCCATGCTGACTGCCCCTCTTATCCTTGATATGCCTTGAGATGGCACCAAGGACAAGCTGTTCCATTACTTTCCCAGGGACAGAGGTGAGGCTGACCGGTCTATAATTACCCGGGTCCTCCCTCTTGCCCTTTTTGAAGACTGGAGTGACATTTGCTTTCCTCCAATCCTCGGGCACCTCTCCCATTTCCCGGGGTAGACAAGAAGTAGGTGATCCAGCAGTGTGCTCTTGCAGCAAACTAATTACCTACTGAACTGTATTAGCAAGAGTACAGTCAGCAGGCAGTAGGTAGTGATGTTTTCTTTTCTAGAACTTGTGAGACTGCATCTGTTATGCTGCTTTGGGCTCCTCGGCACAAGACAGACATTAACATGTCCATCTCAGTCCTTGGAGACACTCAAAAGGTGTCTGGACATGGTCCTGGAAAACTCATTCTAGGTGGTCCTGGTTGAGCAGGGGGGTGGACTAGATGACCTCCAGAGGTCTCTTCCAACATCAGCCATCCTGTGATTCTTGACATACAGGAGTATGTGCAACAAAGGGCTGCTAAGGCGATTAAGATTCTGAATCACCTGGTATTTGAGAAGAATCTGAGAGGACTGCTTTTGTTCAGCCTAGAGAAGAGAAAGCTAAGGTGAGATCATATTGATGTCTTCAGCTGCTTAGCTGGAGAGTATAGAAAAATGGTAACAGACTCTTTATGAGGTGCACAGTCATAGCATGAAAGGTAATGGTCACAAGCTGCAACACTATAAATTCCTCCTAGATACCAGAAAAAAAAGAAAAAAATAATCATCCGCAAGTTATTTAAAGAGTTTGTAGAATCTCCAGCCTTGGAAATATTCAGGACTTGAAGGAACAAGGCCCTGAGACCAGATGATCTAACTTATCAAAATTATTATCATCTAACCTATCTAACTTATTCTGTGATTCTGTGAAACTATGGTTCAGTGAGCAAAGGGGTTAAGAATGAAAGCATCATCATTTTTACTCAACAAAACACACTGCCATGTGATCAAACTTAGCTATTGTTTAAATCTTACTGACTGAGTTCAGGAGAAAGCAATAGTCCCTCATAAGATGCACTGTTAGGAACACTTGTGATGCACCCATAGCCCAAGTCCATACTATAGATGGAATTTACTTTTTGGAAGTACATAGAATATATCTGTTTCTGTATAGACAGAGATATCAGTAGAGCGTAACTGAATGCTATGGCAACACATCTGAGTTTGTGTTACAGGTACTCATTTGATTTCCAGTAGCATTAGAGCTGCATTGGCACAGTGCTCTGAATCGTCTAGTTACCACTGCTGAGAAGCTATATATATATATATTAAGCCAAGCAAAGCATTCACTTTGCTAGCATATGCTGCTTGTGGCATCTGAGATGGCTTGAATATTTTTTGCTTGCTTTCCTCCATGTGTTCACACCCTTGGCAGCCCTGAGCTGCTTTACACTCATCAGATTTGAAAGCTCCATTGAAATTCACCTCATCTCACCTGGAAGTACTGAATACATTGGCTTTGTCAGAAAATGACTCTAGGTTGGGCCTCACATAAAATGCAAGAGGGAGGTTTCCAACATATCCTTCTACAGTTTCCCCCTTATCTAGGGTGGAAGTAGCTCTGTAAAAGACTCCAGTTCAGAAATTTATGTGCCTGTTCTCATAGAGTGCCTCATTCAAGAGAGTATGGGAGACAGAATATTCCAAATAAGGCATTTCTTCTTTTCCTTTTCCTCTTCCTCTTCCTTTTCCTCTTCCTTTTATTTTTCCTTTCCCTTTCCCTTTCCCTTTCCATTTTCCTCTTCCTTTTTCTCTTCCTCTTCTTTTTCTTTTTTTCTTTTTCTTCTTTTTCTTTTTCTTTTTCTTTTTCTTTTTCTTTTTCTTTTTCTTTTTCTTTTTCTTTTTCTTTTTCTTTTTCTTTTTCTTTTTCTTTTTCTTTTTCTTTCTCTTTTTCTTTTTCTCTTTTTCTTTTTCTTTTTCTTTTTCTTTTTCTTTTTCTTTTTCTTTTTCTTTTTCTTTTTCTTTCTTTTTCTTTTTCTTTTTTTTTCTGTCTCTTTTTCTTTTTTTTTCTGTCTCTTTTTCTCTCTCTTTTTCTTTTTTTTTTGTTGTTCCAAAATAATTAAATATACAGTGATCCACAAAAAGACAGTGAGTGACCATTTTGTGGTACCTGAGATACCAATGCAGTATATTAGGGACTGAGGTTCAAATCTCTTTTCTTGGTTGTCCATTGTATAAGAGCAAGTTCATTTAACTCTAGGAATTGTAAATTGTAATACATATTTTTCCTACAAGAATGATCAGACTGTGGGAGTTCACATGGAAAGAGACCCTCTAACAAACTTAGGCAGCTAGTAGGTCTGACAGCTGACCTCATCAATCAGCACCTAATTCTTGTGGTGTACTGGAGAGGCTAGGTACCTGAACTGGATTTTGAATTATGCCAGACAGGTTCTGATGTATTGAACTTAAGCATTTCATGTGAATTCAGTTCAAAAAAGTTGGTTGTTATGCCTTTTTCCCATTTAATGTGCATTAGTTTGCTCATTGAATTCATATTCCAACTCAGTACGCACTGCTTTGGTAGCAAAAAAAAAACCCAACGAAACAAACTAAGACCTGCATAACAAGGTAGATGAGGTGTAAATGGTGCAGTGAAAAAGAAATCTGCTTTTCTGGGATTCTGGCATGCCTCCTTATTAAACATCTAAGAGAGGAAAAGTCTTGAATGACAAAGAATCTTAGCTCAACAATTTTTATTTCTTCTCAGAGATAAGCTTGAACTGAAACTGCACCAAAATGTCATAACTTGAGCCAGTGCCTGTGTTCACAACTTAAGCAGGGATAATCTGTTTGTCAAATCAGTTTATGCTCTCAGCAAGCAAGATCAACAGTAATCAGTAAAAACCAGTTACTTTCTGTCCTAGCTTAAGATGGATTTTGTAATTTTGATTTTATCACCAAAGAAAATCCCAGAAGTACTTAAATGTTGGTTACTACTTATTTTACATTGGAGGAGAGGTTTTCAATAGGCAGTGGCCAAAGTTTTAGAAAGAAATGGTAGCTCAGGAACCTCCAGTTTTTCAAAAGTAGCTTGGGACGACTAAGGTACACTAGTTTTCCAACACTGCAAATACTGTATTTTAGCAGCCCAGCTTTTGACAATGTTAGGGTTCCAAGTGCAATGCACAAAACTAAAGCATGAAAAATCAATGCTAGTTCTGGCACAAAATTTTACGAATGTCAAGACTTCAGTTCTTAATGTATATAGAAGATGACACTTTTAGCAGTACATTGCCCTCTAGCACTGTGCTGTATATTGATTTAGATTTTCTGTGAGACCTAGATATTCCTAGGAGGTGTCTGTTCCAAGTTTAATCCAGCCTGGCCTGGCCTAGTTTATGAGATCTGATAGGAACCTCGTATAAGATGGTATGTCTAAAGGCAGTTTTTCTTTAAAAGATCAAAATAATTTTTAAAAAGTCAGTAGGGTTCTATCATGTAAAGAAAAGTATAGAATAGATTAAAGGAAGTATAAAATAAAAATGAATGTTAAATAGCTAAGATAAAAATAAATGGATTTGTTTGTTTTAGATAAAACAATAAGAATCCTGCAGCCATCTGAAAGGTACCGAATTATCAAGACTTCCAAAGCAATCAGAAAGGACAGGGATAGTAAATGGAAGCAGAATGATTTCCTACAAAATGGTGTCCACAATAACTCATGACTGAATGAAGACTGTTGTTTAGCTTCTCTGAACCTGTATGAAAATTCAGCTTTGTTAGGAACATTTATGTAATAGGAGATGCTAATAAATTTAAACTACAATATTTAGATTTATGCATGCTAGGATTTATGGAAATGTGTGTGCAGATAAGTAATTTAATACATACTGCTGGACAAGGAGAATTAGGTACCTTATTAATTTAGGTATCCTGTAAATGCCACTAGGCAGCTCTCTTGAGCTTAGGTACCTGAAGACTTCTATAAACTCTCTGGCACTGATAACATGTACTACACAACATTTTTATTAATTAATTCTACCAAATTATTTGAACTGCAGCTAATCTGATCCTCAGAAATTGTCTCAACAGTTCTGACAGGACGAAAAAGTGCTGGAAGAACTTTCATAAAGTAAGAAACATCGACACCTTTTAAGAATAGAATAGAATAGAATAGAATAGAATAGAATAGAATAGAATAGAATAGAATAGAATAGAATAGAATAGAATAGAATAGAATATTTGCTTATTAAAGTTTCATTGAAGACAGTAGGACTTAGCTGGTTTACTTTGAAATTACCACACAGAGAATCAGGCCGAGACAAGAAAGCTAGCTGTGATCTTATTCTTAAAAAAAATCATTTCAGTTCGTTAAATGTTTGTTGTTGTAGGGTGGGGGGGTTGTGGTGGTGATATGTTCAAAATCATGTATCTTATTAACTGTAGAAATCTTTCCAAGAAACTGGTTTCATCAGACCAAATACGGTGGATGATTTTTGATCTTTTTCCCTCTACTGTATAATCCTTCAAAGTAGGAACGTCTTGAGGCATTCCCTTCAACCATCTCTTGTGAATAAATGTTTCTAAAACTGAATCCTCAGTTAGATAAGAGAAGCTTAAAGCAGGACATCAACTCTACACTTGACAAAGCATGCATCATATCTTCTCTGCAGAGAAGATTTTTGATTTTTAGCTGTATCTTTTAGAATGTAAGTGATGTAGGGGTTTAAACTTCCTTTGACACATCTGGTTGTAAAATCTGCTGCCGTTTGAGCTGGTTGGCAATTGTGGGATACATGACTGTGCAACAGATGCTGGAGTATTAATCACCATGTTTCACTTTCTGTAGTGAAGTATTTAGGAGCTATTTGAATGATAAGACTTGACAGCTCATGTAAGTTGTTTTCATTGTGCTGAAGCTAGAGGTATAATGTGGCCATGCTGATCCAAAGAGAAGAAAAAATTGTTACAGTTTGTGTGAGGTCTTGACGTTTACAGGAAAAAAAGAAAAAAAAAAAAAGCCTAACAGCTACTTATAGGTCATTATATAAAGGCTGCTTGGATAACCAGGACTGAAATGTCTAAGACACTGTCCATCAGGGATGGGCTTTCCTCTGAGGGGGCATTGAGTTTATCACAACTGCTGATTAGCAGCTACTGACTTTTGATTAAGGGACACTTTCTTGGTGAAGATTAAAATTGAAGGCTCGTGCCTGCAGAGAAGAGGTGTTTTGTTGAAAATGTCAAGCCTAGAAGATTTTCAGGATTCAGGAAATCAGTTATTTCTCCTGGGGTTTAAAACTACATTTTGGATTCCTACTAGAGATAAGAAAAAACTGTTCGCACCAAGCCATCTTCACAAATTGTAATGTTAGAAAGAATAATTATTTTTCAGTTCTTCTTGAAATTATTCATCACACTGTTTTGATTAGTATTATTCTTGTTTTACTGTGTTTCTATTACATATTTTTAAAATATTCTTTGCCATAAATGGTGCAAATGAAGATGTGGGATTTTCAAAACCACTATTATAAGGTTTTGAAAATCCCCTCTGTGATCTATCACCCCAAGAAACAAGGCCATTGGTCATTTTCAAATGCAATTTATACTGAAGAACATTCTTCTGTGAGGGTTGAACTATCTCACCAGAGAGTCAGTGTTAAATCATCACAAGTCCCTTCTCAAGTTTCATTTCCCAGGGAAATATTTTAAGTTTTGGGTTATGAAATTGAACTTTTTTTGTTGCCTCAGCTATTCCTCTCTTTTACATGAATTCCAGTTGGATGGGCGCTTCCAAAAAATAGCTTTCATCTTAGCCACTCTGGAAATACAGACCGGGTGTTACCTGTGTTTTGAACCATACTGGAATTCAGGCTTGCAGTAGAGCCTGAGCAGTTACATGATGGCAGGACTGAGTAAGTTCTGTTCCTTCCACAAAGAGAAACATTGACACTAAGGGAACTTTACCAACAGAAATCTGGGTGGTGATGACTGTTCAGTTGGCAGTCGTTATTTCCCTGCCTCTGGGTTCAATGATGGATAACACGCTGCTGACAAGTGGGGTTCCAGAAATCTCAGGATATGCTTATTTATGCACTAAGGAAAAAAAAAAAAAAAAAGGTGAAGATCTATCAGTAAGATAAGCATCTGCATGAGTCTTTTCGGGTCTCCAAACCTCAATTTGCCTGCAAACCCATATTTATGAATGGTTAAATAATTGAAGAAAAAAAAAATCCATCTGTATTACTCAGATTCCAGACTTAGGACCAATTGTTACAAGAGATATGGTTCAATGTTAGGTAGCTGTATTGTTGCTTCTTGCATATCATCCTATGCTTCTAATTGATTTTTATTTAAATCAACTTTTGATATAACCAGATCACTTAAAAGAGACTAGATTTTAACATATGAAAAAGAAATATTGTGTTTTGTTTTTTTTTTCAAGAATTTAAAAGTTAAAAGCTTGAATGCTATCACTAATTTTTGGAAAAAATATTATTTTGCTGACATTTTATTTGACATTGATTGAAAAGGAATGAGTGAAATTTTCAGCTGAATTTTGAGAAAGAAAATAAAGCTATGAAATATTTTGACTAAAGATCATTTTACTTTATGTCTGTCGCATCTTGTCAGCCTATTGTATTCTTCCTCTGTTTTGCAAGCGTAGTTCCTACATATGCTACATACAATAATATATACTGTCTAAAGAAACAGTTCCAGGAAATCTAGTATTTACTGGAGACAGGTAACTCTGCAGAAGCAAAAGGAATTTGGACTTGAAAACCTGTAGCTGCTGCCACAGCACTTAAAGACGGGGGGTTTGTTGTTTATAACATAAAAGTTTTGCAAATATTTAAACTAATACTGAAATTAAATTGGAAAATGAAACTAGGACTCATAATTTATAGAGACATTCTGGAAATTTTACTCCAAACAAAATAATTGGTCTGACTCATCATGACAACTTATGTGGGATCTGAAGGAGTAATCAGTTTGCTCACAGAAATCTTTGCTTCACCACCTCCCAAGATCAGGGTGAAAATGTGTCAGGCCATCTATAATCTTGATATTTTAAAGATATTAACATTTCAACATTAAATCTAGTCCAGTTAATCAGAATGACTGCAAGCCAGACAACTTACATATTGAGAAAATAAGCTCAAAGGAATTAAGAATTCGTGTTTTGTAAAGTAAGACCATTTTCAACAAATGAGAATGCAAAAAACTTCACTTTAATTTCATTTTACAAATGTAATTCTGTGGTGTATTCCCCTTTATATCTTTTAGTTATGATTTTCATATTGACCATTTTGATTTTCATATAGATTTTTATATCTGAAAATATTTCATACTTAATGGAAAAAAACACTAATAAAGCAATGCACATAATTTTAAAAATGGCATTATATTGTACAGTGGAGTTAAGGCCTTGCTTATTACTTTTTTATTGTTATCTTTGGCCACAAGTTTCCTTTAAAATTGAACACAGCACAAAGCAAGAAGAGAAAAATCCAAAAATCCTACAGATAGCCCAAGGTAGACAGAACACATTTTTCAGTTGGCATTTTGGTCTTTAAAGATGTCATTCTTCCCTCTTGGTTCATTGTGACTGACACCATTATAGTCTTACCTCTGTCCTTCTACAATACAATAATTTTAAGGAGTGAGGTTATGCATTCCTTGGTTAAAATTTATTTGGACTCTATCTGAACTTTTTGCATATTAAAGACCATAGAAATAAACCTTCAGTAGCAACAGGTTGACCATGAGTCAACAATGTGCCCTTGTGGCCAAGGCCAACGATATCCTGGGATGCATTAAGAAAAGTGTAACCAGCAGGTCAAGGGAGGTTCTCCTTCCCCTCTACCCTGCCCAGGTGAGACCACATCTGGGGAACTGCGTCCAGTTCTGGGCTCCCCAGTTTAAGAAGGACAAGGAACTACTACAGAGAGTTCAGCGGCAGGCTACAAAGATGATTGGGGGCCTAGAGCACCTTTCTTGTGAGGAGAGACTGAGAGAGCTGAGCCTGTTCAGCCTGGAGGAGAGAAGGGTAAGAGGGGATCTCACCAATGTTTATAAATATCTCAAGGGCAGATGTCAAGAGGATGGAACAAGACTCCTTTCAGTGATGCTCAGCGATAGGATGAGGGGCATTGGGCACAGACTGAAGCACAGAAGGTTCCATCTGAATATGAGGAAAAGTTATTTTACTTTGAGGGTGCCAGAGCACTGGAACAGGCTGCCCAGAAGGAGTCTCCTTCTCTGGAGACATTCAAAACCCACCTGGATGCATTCCTGTGCAATCTATTTTAGGTGAACCTGCTTTAGCAAGTGGGTTGGACTGAATGATCTCCAGAGGTCACTTCTAATCCCAACCATTCTGTGATCCTGTGATAAGTATGCTCTGCATTTTTTGCTTATATTGTCTAAAATAGGCTATACTGATGGTGTAAATGAACCCACAAAACTAAGAAGACTAAAATTCAAATCAGTGTAATTTGATTTTTCTTATGTCAGTCTAGAATATCTGCATCCATAGAAGTCACTGAAGACTATCTTATAGTCCACAGGGAGAAATAAACACTGCTGAAGTGCAGTTCATCCAAGTTAATGTAGTTACATACTTCAGGAAAAGATTTTTTTTTTAACCATTTTTACCATTTTACCATTTTTTACCATTTTTACCATTTTTACCATTTTACCATCAAAGTGCCTGTTTCTCTTGAGTAACTGTGGAGAGACCTGAGGGTGACCAGCACAGATATAAATATGTACAAGGTAGTGGTCTGCATTTGATCAGATGAATCATAACTCAGGACTCAGCTTGATCAAATTTAAGTGTTACATGTCTAAGCAAGAACCATTTAGTTGCCTGTCTGTTTTGATGGAAAATTCAAAATCACAATGACTTTTTAACCATTTAAACTGGTTGAAATACCAGCCTGACTTTTGTATTTGACATAATTTGGTTTTCATGATGCCTTGATTTCTATGCATATGACTGAAAAAAATAAGGAAGATATGCGTATGTCTCCTGCTTGTCTAAGATACAAAAGTGAAGATCTTAGGTATATCTTCATCTGTAATAATTACTGTGTTTAATTACCATTCCAAAACACGAACTTTTGCAAGAATAAGTTCACTTAAGCATGTTAAATGTCAACTCAAAAATATAAAACACACTTAAGAAATTCAAAAGTCATCATGTCAGACATGATTCTTAGCAATAGCTAAAGACAATCCTCTAGTCCCTTTCAACAGATGTGCATCATCCAATGAATTCATGAGCACATGTCTCAAACAGTTAAGCCTAACTAACAAAAAAAAATATATAGTCATGTCATTCATGACATTATTCTAATTCTAGCTCCTTTTTCTCCTGTCATATTATAAATTACTAGAACCCTTTTTGGTTAACCTGCTTGTAAGATTTTACTTTATTATGAAAAGCATTTTGCTAGTTTCTTAGCATGTTTCTTCCTTTTTTTATTTTTTTCCCCTAACGTATTTTCATGTTTGGTTCATAAAATCAAGTAGTATTCTCCACTTGGAATTTCAGTCAGATTGAAAACTAGCTCTCACAAATGCCATAATTCTGAACAGTTGATTTCCTTTACTACTTTTTCCCTTAAAAAATCTTTCATCTGTAAAAACTGTGGATATTTTTCACCTATGTAAAATTTTAATTTCAGAGAAAGAATCAGTAAAAATAGAGTTTTTGGACATGATTGAAGACATATTTGAAGGTATTATTAGAAGAGTTCCAGAAGTTAAATGAAACCAAAATGAGAGCTAAAACTTGACAAGAAGAAATGCTGTACATTCTCAAAATAATTATGTGTGCAGAAAAAGAAATAAATCAACCAGGCTAATGACCTGGTTAGATAAAATGTAAAGAAGTTACAGGGTGTTTGGGGCAATCGAGTTATGGAAGGGTTGTTAATTTCAGTGGCTTGCTTCAAAAAAGTATTTTCTGTGATGGAGTTGAGCATGAGCAGAAAAAATCAATTATAATAAAAGATACATTATAAATCCTGAGGAGATTATATTTGTGGAGTTTTAAGGAGGAAATAAAAGATGGAAAAAAATAAAAGATTAAAAAAAAAAAACAGATGGGACTGATTCCATAGAAAGGAATATCCTTTACTAGGACTGTGTACAGGTAAAGCCCTTCATGGAAGTGACCTTTCTTCCTTTCTTCTATGTTTGTAAATTTTGTGTCCATACCATCCTTCAAGTTGTTGTCAGGAATGAAGAGTTCATAAAGGAAGTAACTGTTCTGAATATTCAGAAAAATATAAAGGAAGAATGTGTCTTTTTGTATGTCTTAGGTAAATAGTCACTGAAATGAAAGTAAATAGGGTTCGTAAAATAAACAGCTGAGTCAGAGGTATGCTACTTAATATTGAGTTTTATATATCTTTGCATATATATATTTTAACATTCTGAGTTTAGCTAATTTTCTGCTCCCAAAATGCCTAGGTTCTGGTGATGGATACAAGAAAACTCTCCAGTCTGGTTAGGAGACTCTAAATTAATTGAAAACTATTGAGTATCAGTTTCCCATGTCCTACTGAGATGCCAATAAACATACCTGCTATGGGGTTATTTCATCTTTACTCTTAGATTCCGGGTGGTAATAAGTACTTGTTCACCTACTCTAAGTTGCATGAAGTGATCAACTCCTTGTGCGAAAGCACAGCTGTAGCAAGTGTTAGAACATGCTTGTCTGATTTGGGTGTGTGGTGCGTGTAGGTAAAGCTTGTATGCCATGTGTGGGCCAAGGACAGCATATAAGTCTTGTGGAATACATTTTGTGAGACCTCGGGGCCTGTGCCAGCTGGCTACCGGTTGGGACAAGGACAGTCTGTTTTGGGACACTGTGGATGTAATAGGTAGAATGGGTCGAGAACAAGCTTTCATGTTCTTAGCACAGAATTAGTCAGTAAAACATGTATGCTGTACAATTAGTACTCATAGTCCAAGAAGATACAATGGTAGCAATAGGGTTAGCAAATTATTGGAAGAAATAAGTGGAGTGCATGCATGATTTCAAAGATGTTTTCCAAAATAGGTAATCTCTTACAGTGGTTCTTAGTTAAGAGAGTGAAAAAAGGAGCTGTTAACACAGTGATTGCAACTTCTTCTGACTGATATGGACTTGGTTCAGTAAGTTACACTCCTAAGATCAGAGTACTGCAAGGTGTTCTACTCAGAATTCTTACAGAGAAAGTCGGGCAAAACATCTTAATGAGCACATAATGAAAGTGCCTTGTTATTCAAGCAGTAATGCTATTATAGTCTGTCTTAAGAGAGAGAAAAGGGGCGAGGGAGGAGGGAATGACATAAGAAATATATTTACATCAGCAAGGAGAAAAAAGGTAAATTCATGCAGGTGTAACAAAACCAGACAGGACAGCTGGAAAATGCCTAACAAAGAGCTAATGTATAATTAGGTCTGTGTGAATAATAACACACTATTCACTTGATTTGTTTTTCATGTCTCAGAGAGATTTTTTGAACTGATCATGGGCTCCCAAAATGTTTGTTGTTCATATTTATTTAATAAGTACTTTCTACATTTGATAGCTTATTCAGAAATTTTACATTGTCAAAACATGTTTGTTCAGACAAGACACAGGATGTGGCTCTTCTTCCTGGGTTAGAAAGTCCTTCCAGCTAATGCTTCTCTATATTTCCTGTTTCATCATTCATTTCATGCAAATGTTTGTCCTGAAAACTAAGTGAGTTAAAAATCTCTGGGAAGGATAAATGAACCCAAAGAAAGCAGTTATTTAAGAATCCAAATTAGTAATTTGCTTTGTTTGGCAATATACATTTACTCAGGTACAGTGGAATATTGCAAAACCAGTAAAGATGGGGTGATAATAGGAAAGAAAATAAGCCAACAGGGTCCAGTGCAGTGAATCATTCAGGCTACTTACTGGAACTGTAAACCAAAGTATAAAATAAACAAATTACTTAAAAAAAAAAATAAAAATTGGAAGTAATCCAATGAATCCAAAACCTTGTTTCCAATTTTTCAGGAAATGTTTTTTTTTAAAAAACCCACAGAATTCAGTTTTCCAACTCATCTTGTGTCTTTATACATTCTCCTACTTGAAGCAGACTTTCACTTCTACTGCACTAATTGCGTATCTGCAGATCTGCATTTAAAACAAACATAGACACGATGATCTTAAAGTTTTTTTTCCAACCAAAATGATTCTACCATAGTCTTTTCATTACATGTTGCTAGGTTTGAAAACTGAGGGCCCTTCATGCGTATTTGTTAAATGATATTTGAAAGAAACTCGCGATTCTGTTTTTCACAATGAAACTCTCTCAGGTTAAGTTTGAAAATACAATTACCCAGCAACAAAGCTGTTTAAATAAGTTACTCTCACTGCATTGTAGTTTACCTTGTGTTGCACCCAGTTGCACCAACCAGTTGCTGAATGAGACAATAAACTTCACTACTGAAATGAATTGGGTTATTATCATCATTTCACTAGTAAAGTTTGCAGAATTGCAGTTGCATTGGCCCAGAGGGTCAGGGCAATGAATCATGTGAGGAGACAGGAAAAAGCATCTGGAGAAAGAAATGGTGGGATGGTTTTAAACTAGCAATGCCACCAGGGAAAAACTCATATTAAACCTTTTTTTTTTTAAGGTGCACTGTGATGTCCAGCACAGTAATTATGAAGTTATTCCAATGGCAACAGTAGTCCCAATAAGTACCATTTTCATCCCACTTCTTACTCATCACTTTTATCACTCACTTATACTATTACATCATGAAAACATAAATACATATTGGCATTGCAGTAAAACATCACTATTTTTTAATGTATTTTAGTAATCGTCACTATTAATTTCCCCACATCTAACTTATAACTTTCATAGCCACACACCTTGTCCATGCTTGGAGAACAAAAAAAAAAAGTGTTTATAAAGAAAAAAAACAATCATGGCAAACTTATTTATGGAATTATTGTTCTTCAGAACTTTTTAACCTGTATTTTGCAACTTTCTGAAAAATGTCCATCAGCAGTTTAAGCCTTGACTTTGATACTCAGATGATATAAATCTGCAGATAAAATTACAGTGGACGTATGCCAACAATGATTGCATGGAGGTGTAGGTCTCTGTAATACGATAGGGACTTCAACACTGTATTTCTGATTAACCTTTCTAAATACATGAGTTTTCTAGGAGAACAATAGATTAAAAAGAATGAGGCAGAAATACAAATAACTTATTTAAGGGAAGGCAAAACATAACAAGAAATTCAGGCTTTATACAGGCGGAGCAATTAGCTTATTGTAAATTAATGCAGATAGTTTTAATTAATATCAAAGCACATACTCTGTCCACCTTGCTAGCTTAGATTTAAAGGAAAGCTTTGAAAAATATTTATCTGGGTAGATGTCTCATCAAGATAGTTGAACAGAAATACATATTAGAATTATGCAGTCCATTCAAAATTAATGTTGTCTAGTTTGTTTTGTAATTAAGAACATAATTGAAAATACAATTGTTTGAATTATTAATAAGGCACAAACTGTCTGTGTGTTATCCACTCTGAATAATTCTTCCATGTGTAGAATGAGAACAGAGAGACTACTTAGGAAATTCCTATAGTTCTTCTGAGGGAAATGATCTAGTAATAGGGTATCCAAGTTTATACCTACAACACCATATTTCTCCTTTTTTTTTTTTTTTATATTTATATATCAAAGTTGTATCGTATGTTTGCTTGTTAGAACATTTGAATAATGACAGAACGACTTTTTGCTGCATACAGAGTGCTTGTGTCCCTCCTTCATGTACAAGCATTGATTGATGCAGGAACTGAAAAATTACTAAGTTAGGAACAACTGAGGGAGCTTAACTCCATATGACCTACTGTTAACCTAGGATGCTTTTACGTTCCCTTGCTTCTGTTGCTGCCTAAAATTAAACATGTTTGGACAATATCTATATAACTTCTATGGAAATACTTTCACAAGATTAAACTCTTTCATCAAACCCTCAAACCAGAAGATGGGCAAATCTAGATCCTCTGCTGTGAAAGTAGCTTGGAGTGGTTACATGTGTGGAAGGCAAGGAAATTCCTAAATTCACTTTAGATTTGCGGTTTTTGCTTGTCAGTGGTTCAAAAGTTTTGTAATTCATGGTATCAATAAGTACAGGTGAGTCGTATAGGCTGTGACATTTGCTCGTAGGCAAGAGCAGATTACATTTCCCAACTCTTCCCAAGAAGAGATATCTCTGTGTGCTTATAATGAATATATATTTTTAATTCTTCATAACACAAAATTCCTAATAGACACAGTTAGTGTCTAAAAAATAACTTTCCATTAGGTTCTTCTTTGCATTGGTGCTTCAGGAAAAAAAAAAAAAAAAAACAGTTGTGCATATACAATTTTGTACATTAAACCAGGAGCAGCATTCTCAAGTGTGTCTGTGAAACTAAAGGCTCTAATTTTCATATTCAAAGTTATTTTAACACTGGAGAGCTAAACTTACATGCTCTGAATCACCCTGAAAGAGCCTTTGCCTTTTTTTCTTGGCAAGTAGGAGAAAAGTCTTTATTGGGCTAAAATTAGGTACTATAAAATAACTCCTGCTTCCCCCAAGGATCCCCAGTGCATATGCTTCTACTGTTAAAGCACCTAAAGAAAGTTGCCTAGGAAATACGAAAAAGCATTTAAATTGAAGTTATGTAAAGTACATAGACTGGTTTTGTGCCTCAGTAAAATACCATAAACATTTCATTCATCTACATGCTGTCTAAACATCTGGTTAACTTTTAACATGTGATTAACTTTTTTGAAATGTCTAATACTAAAAATATGCTATCATTTTTGGAGTACTCCTTTATTCAGCTGTAGCTTCATCATCTGAAGGGCAGATAAATTGCAATTAAGAAATCAAGTTTCTGCCACAAGGCTACCAAAAAATTATGATATTTTCAAGCCCTAACTCCACATTTCTGGATGGAATTTCTCCATCAAGAAATTTAGGTTCTCCATGTCATTGTATGTACAAAGCAAAATAAATTATCTACTATTCTTGTCCTTTCTTTGTACCACTTCTTCACCTAGCTATGTTGGTTTTGCTTTTAAAATTCCACAAGACAGCAGTATATTCACTCTTCTGGTAAACTTAAAAACTGAAGGCTGAAGCATCATTTAACTGGTTCTGCCCTAACACCTTTAATGACCAACACAAGTTTCACTCTTTTGAACCCCCAAATCTGTCCTGTTCACTGCAGAAAATTCAGACTGAGAAAAGACGACCACAGCTTTCCCATCAGTTGATAAATAAGGAAGCCAGAAACATTTATTTTAATTAAAAAACTGGGAAAAAGAAAAACAATAGTTTTCCACTTCAAAAGAGTGTCTTCAAGTTTCAAAAATGTCCGTATGAATTATAGACTCCCCAGTGATTACTTTTTAACTGTATTTTTACTGCCATGACACTCTCACCCTTCCTGAACCTGTACGTCTATTAATCGCCTGTTGCATCTTCTCATGATTTAACTGGTGTGCCCTGCACAACACAGACTCTGGTGAGTAGCCTCAAATCTTGCTTTAGGTTCCAAACTAAACCAGCTCCTTCCTCAGCCTCAATGGACAGAGAAGAGAGCAAGAGGTTATTTTGCAGGGTAATGCTGAGAAAGGGTTTAATTAAAACTGTTCCCTACCAAGGAGCCTATCTCTCTGCCTTGACTAAGGAAATACGTCAGGGAGATTAACTAGCTTCCTTTAGCGAATTCCCTATCTGTTGGTGTTTGGTTAGGTACCCAAAGTACAATGGTGACTCCTCCTCTGTTTTGGATTTTACTTTGTGTATAAAAAGGGATTCCGGTCTGTAATTCCGGCTTTCAAGGAGTTCTCTCATACAAATAATTATAAGAAAATAATAAAAATAAAAAAAGAGCAATGACACAGTGAAATTGCACTGATTTCCTTTTTTTTTGAAAAATACCAGAAAGAAGCTGAAGATCATTACCCTTCTGAAGTATTTCATCTCTGACTGTTTCATGAAGCCCATATGCAGCAGATCCAGCCAACACTGTATGAAATGATGGTGTGTGAACTCTGAGAGCACCCGGTCACCTCAGCAACACACAGTGCTCATTCACTGGCTCTGGGCCAGCTGTATTTGTGGCTTCAGGCAAATGATGGCACTTAAATGCAGAGTCTGTCTGCCTACCCCTAGAAAAATTCTGAATATGCTAGGAAAGCGGCTGGAATCTGTATTTGCTTTGGTGCTATGGGAGGAGACAAAGTATTACACAGCCACAGTCGACCATCAGGAGCCGTCTCCAGAGCAAAAAGAACAAGATGAAAGGAAAGAGAAGAAAAATGAACTTCATCAGAATGTAAGAGTTAAATTTAAGACCCAGTGAAGCTAATTAGGAGACTAAAGTACCCAGTATAATTACATTTCCTTTCTCTGTCTTCCCCCTCCGAAGAAAAAAGCATGCAAATAAAGCTCTGCTTTCCCAGCAATGTAATGTAATGAAAATGTAATATATCACCAAATATCAAATAAAGTATTTTACTGGAAAATTAGAAAAGCAATACTGTTAATTTACTCTAAGATTAAGAGTGATTTGAATAAGATCCTTCTTGCAGAAAATCTTTATTTGTTTGTTCACAAAAGCATGTATGCCACTTAGAAAGGAGGAGCAATCGGATTTGAAACAATAACAAATATTCAGTCCTTAGGAGCTAAATGAGATGAGAAATAACATGATATGCTGACCTATATAGTAGCCCATCAAGAGCTGAATTCATTATTTTTATTATTTAAAGCAGCACTATGCAGACATTGGTTACCTCTCCCAGCCTCCCCTGTTTATAAATGGAGATGCTGAGGAAGAGGGAACGCATGCTTTGCCAGAACCATGAACATCTGAAGAGTGGAAACAGAATAAAATCTCAGGAACTCTTTACTTGCAGACTGCACTGAGTTCTCTGAATTTCTCAAAATGCATATGGAATCGAAACCAAAGTGATAGTCACAGGCAAAAGGAGACATTTGCCTTCAGGTCAGACACATTAAATTGATTGTGGGACGACCCCAAAAAGACCACAAGAGCTTGAGTCATCCTACAACTTCAGTCACATACTTTCTTCACAGGAATACCCTGAAAGGCAAGGAGAGGCAGAGAGAAAAACAAAACAAAACAAGCAAAACACCCTCTCTCTCCCTTTCTGGCAAGTGGCATTGCAGCTGCTTGGTAGAAGGTGGGATATTCCCGTTCGGCAGAAAAAGATACATCCCAGGTCAAAAAATAAGGAGTGTCAGTGCATGGTTCCTTCATGTCTGCTTTTCTAGTAAACAACAGAATAAAGTTGGTAGGAAAGGAAATTTACAAATGTCTCAAATAAGTACTTCCACACTTGTTTACAGATTTTTCTTCAAGAAGAATCTTTGGTAGAACACAAAGACGAAGCCAGGAACCTGGCTGACTAACTGAATTAAAGCTAGGTTCGATAGGCAACAATTTAAAGTTAATCAGAGAGATTTCTTCCATAATCAGTGGAAAGAGATGGCAGAAGATGACCTGCCACACAGAAGTGCCTGTCTTAGACATCTCTTTAAGGATGGAATGAGCTGTGCTCTGGAGGCAGCTGCATTACCTGTTAGCTATGTGTTAGCTAGGTTACTATCAATATAATGAAAGGATAAACTTTGACAAGATACTTAAGTCTACATAGCCAGGGCGAGATGAAATGAAAATTTCCAGAAATTGTTTACAATTTTGAGGGTAGATATATATGACAATGTTAATTATTCAGCCTACGATCAGGTTCTGTATCAGAACTATACATAATTATGTACATTTTATTAATAGAAGTATTTTTTCTGATCAAAAGAAGAAAAGCCCACATGTATCAACCTCAGGGCAGAGCTGATTTGTGTCCTGCCTGCATGCTGTCAAATGCCTTTAAAAGTCACACTGCAGCAACTGGTATTCAAAACATAAAGATATTACCAAACTTTCACATGAGCAATCTCAAAAGAGTTTTCTAGGATGGCATATTTTTCATGAAAGTGGCATAAAATGTGGAATAATAATCAGGAGAAGTTTATTTGCTAACATATGTTCTTTCTAAATTAATCCTTTCTCTCTTTTCCACATTCTTCATACCACAGACATGGGTGGAAACAGGGCTACAAGTACAAACCAGTGTGAATTCTGAAATGGCAGCATTATATCAGTATATTATAAAGAAAACCTAGCTAATGTAGGCATTGTAACTTCAGGTGATCGAAAACATTCTACTTAAACAGAAAATCAGACAATGAATTAGACAGTGAGGTTATGCCTGAAAGTATTTTTTCTTCTTTGAGTGAAGGTGAGAGAGAGCAAATGAAAAGTTTTCGACTAATCAACCAAAACTTTAAACTTTTCACACAGTTCTTTCTCGTTTTTTATTTATTTAAGAAAATTATTATAAAATAGTATTTATGAGAAAAATGAAGTATTATTTCTTTACTATGAGGTGTATTTTGTTATGAGAAAGAGCTGGGACATCTATAGGGCAACCAAGCAAAAAAGACAAAAATGTGTCTTTGATGTCTGTAAAAATATAATCAGGCTATAACATTTATTAGAACACAGAAAATGAATACAATTACTAAGAGAAGGAAAGGAAGAAAAATATTTTAAAAGCTGTAATCTACCTTTTGGTGGTCCTTTGAGTACTTTTTCTTTCATCCCCATATGGAAGGAATCTTTATTCTTCTACTTCCTTTCTACAAGCCTGGTTTTAAAGCCCATAGCAATCTTTCCCCTGATCTCAGCATGCTCTGTATCAGACCATACTCTAATAGGCATAGGCTAATTCACACTAGACATTTATATTATCTTCTTCCTGGTGCAGTCATATGCAAAAGTTATATTTCACTAGTTTGATGGCTTCAGTAAATGAAGAATAGCCTCAGCTCATTTCAGCTCATGCCCAAATATACCAGCTGGATGTAATATTATGGCTGAGCTCACATTACAAAGATGTCATGATAAAGATGAGCTACAATTTCCAGAGAGAAATTTTCGGACTTCCAGATCCCATGTCATCCGTTCATTGTTCTGTGGTTGAAAATGTCAACAAAACCATGTTCTTACTCTCTAACAAGAAGTCTTATAGGATAGAGAGCAAATATCTGCAAGATAATTCAATCATCTTAATGGCATTAATATCTTCCAATTTTGTACTGCACTGTCATTTAAAATCCAATATGACAAACTTTTATAACTGATTGGGTGACAATTAATCCTCTAATTTTGTAAGAAAAGCTTAAAAAGAAAATCAAACCAAATGGACAAAACTGAAGGTCATGTGGAATGTGGGAACACAGGAAAGTGCAAGAATTTCAAAATCTGAATTGAGCTGTTTGAACAGGGATTGGTAGCTTCAGTGCCTGCTAATATTAACATAAATTTCCCATTGTTTTGGGGCAATAAGGCCCAGATGCTTGAAGCTTTCTCCCAACAATTCAGCTTTCTGAAAAATACTGAATGGGAAGCTAGAACATTCAGAATTTGATGGGAAAAAAAAAATGAATTATTCTGTGTTATGAAGTTGCTTGTGTCATACAACCGTTATGGGGATTATTCTTAGCAAATAGACTCAGATAATTAAACCTCTGACTCCCCAGGTAACAGGGAAAATCACACACACAAAATAAAACAAAAATTGTACAACTCTGAAGATGCTAAAACACATACTTGACACAGCATTTTGCCTACAAAGAATGTATAGATATTCTTATTGAATACAAATTGTTTAACCTATAAAAATTTATTAATATAAGAGAAATTAGTAAAGGGCCTGATATGTTTTCTTGGTATTAAAAATGCTGGATGACACTCAAATGCAAGAGTTTGACTGAGTATTTCTGTTAATAATTGTTTCAGCTATTGCTTCTATCAGTATAATCAGTCAACCCCAAAATAAAATGAAATCTACTATTTTAAAAATAGCCTGCTGCAAGATTTTACAAAAAGAAGTGCTGCTTAGCAATTAGAAAATACATTTTTTCTTAAATAAAGAAGATACATTACATGAGACAAGACATAGTTCTCAAACCTGTTAAAATCATCTGAAAGACAAATATACAGCTCTTCAGACCTTAAAATTCTGTATCCAAAAAATTGAAGAAAAGCAAGAGACTAATGCAGGAAATTACTGTATGCATGATATTAGGAAAAAAAAAAATTAAGAACATTTACTCTGAAAAGATTAAGCCTTCTATTCTGATGAGAGTTATCATTAACATGCTATGTCAAGAATTATTTCTGCTTGGTAAGCTAAAGTACTTTCATAAAGAAAACACATGGTATGTAGGTTAAGCAATAGCTTCAAGACTCTTGAATGTTGTGCAAGCTCGTTCTGTTAAGATTTTGTCCTCAGTGCTTAATAAATTGTCTATCTCACATATTATGAATCCAAGAATTAAAGAACATCAGGTCTGATTGTACTGATTGAAGCACTGTGTGGCAGAGTCGACACTGAACTACATTACTTTAAGAAGATCCATCTGTGAAACATCTGGTGACTCCACCAGCTAGGGAGACAGGCTTGCATGAGTTCCTCACACTTGCCAAGCTTTGGAACATGAGTAATCAATATTCCCAATAAAAAGTGTCATTTCAACTTGAAGCCAGAGTTTTGCACCACTAGAGTTATTTAGAATTAAAGATGATTAAGGGGACATACTTCTGTAATTATATTTTTGAAGAAAGTTTGTCCCTTTTATTCACATTCATATAATTCATTAACCTCATTTAAATAAAATTGTTATTTAGATCAGATTTATGATAACAATATATTGAAGGAGCTTTGAGAGAAAGCAGATACAGAATATACTACAGATTCTTTCCCCCACTGCATGCAATCAGATTCTTGATTTTCAGACATTATTTTATAGCACTGTCTTTTTCCTTTGAGCTCCAAGACCTAACACTAAGGGGCACCAGAGAACTGAACTGCTTCTGTTCAGATCCATCAGGAACCAGCTGCTGCAACTAACATTGTAAGTTATTCACCACGCTAGATGGAGAGGGAATGGGGCTTTGGGGGAAGTATGACAGGCAAAACAACAGTTTTGAATTACACATTCTCTGTCATGGAAAATTGTCAATGGAAAAGCAAGGAGGACACACTCATTTCAGGAATGATGAATGTTGTCTTACAGTTTATTGCTAGGTGTTGAAAAAGAACTCTCACTCTTTTTTTTTTTTTCCAGACAAAAGTCAGAAATGTGTGAAAATATTGCATGATGTGAAAATGGATTTTTTTGAGAAGCCAGGTATATCTAAAAAATTCTGGCTTATTGACTTTATTTATTTTGATCCTAAGCAAGTGCAAACAGAAGAGCACAGACTTAGGAATTAATTCTTATATTAAGTTTCAGATGAGGTCTGGATACCAGCATTTTTTTCATTATCAACTCTTAAATTTCCATTATGGAGATGAAGAACATTTCTAATTTCCCTGTGAATTGCAGAATTGCCTATTATGCTCTCGTTTTCCTAACAGGACAACAGGAAAACCATATAAGAGCCTGTTTGCCAGGTCAGAACTCAGAAACCGGCTTTCTTCACCCCAAGTTTGGCTTTCAAATAGAGAATAATTATTCAGACATTGATATATATCTTAATAGAGCACATTCTGAAAATCTCAGACCTGATGTGCCAGGAACCTGTTGCTTATCCTAGGTTTTTTGCTGATGGTTGCTTTTTTTATTTTTTTTTTTTCCCCTGCGTTTCTGTTTCAGTCCCTCTATTCCACTACAAAATACATAACCAACCAAGCAAAATATAATGGCACTACATGTTAGAAAAGTGGAGCTGTTCTGATTCCCTTTTAAGAGCTCCGTCACAGTTTTGCCCCAGAACAGAAAGCATTAAAAAAAGGCAGATACTGTATGGGGCCCATCAAAGTATGTCAAATCTTTGCAATCAAAGCTCCAAGACCCCAAAACTAATAATGTACCATTAGCAGATGGTGTGAGATGATTGACTGAGAATTGCAAAGTTGCATTCTGATTTGAGTACTGTAGAGTTTTTCTTATAATACTATAACTTATTTCTGTGTCTTTAAATAGTCTATCAAAATAAAATCCACAGACAACTTCTGCTCAGTGTAGAATTTGACTCATAGATCTTTTGAGGTCAGATGAGACCATTATGATAATGCGCTTTGACCCCCAGGATAACAAAGGGCATAGAACCTCACTCAGCAATTCCTCCCTCGGGTCTGCGTCTTCTGTTTGAGGTATAGCATTTCCTTTTGAAAGACATCCAGTCTTGATTTATTACTCAAAGTGATGGAAATTCCAGCACATTCCTTGGTAATCTCACCCCTCAGTTAATGACAGCTGCAGTCAGAAAAGGTACAAGTTTTGTCCTCCTCTGGTATGGTTTAGTTTCAGATTTCTTCCCACTATACCTTTCAAAGCTAAATTAGAGCACTGTCAGTGATCTACATCAGCTTATAGACCATGGCCACGTTTGTTAAGGAATAAAGCTTTCTTTAACCAAATAATGGAGAAAAGCCACCTTTTGGGGTATATTGTGCACCGTGTTCAAGGGTAGTTGATACCCTTACTCCAGGGTGGAGAAAGCCTGAGGAACAAGGACAGTTATGACCTCTAAGCCTTCCCCCAGTCCAATGGAGAAATGAAAATATACACCTTAGTTATACTATGGCCAGATAGCAAAGCTGATGTATCGAGAGGAAGACCTTGTAACTCCAGGTTTTCATCTGATAATATTCAATCTTTAGCTGGCATCTTCTCTAGTGCTTGATTCAAGTTTTTTTCGCTGTTACATTAAGGTGTGTTGCCAACCAAGATGAAAGTAATGTAGGGGTGACCAAACAGTATGTTTATTTAAGAGACCCTGCTGTTTGCAGACAGAAAGTGGTAGCATGTCTGTTGTGGATCTGAGTGGAGATCGTCAAGGAATTCATCACCCTAGCAGGAGATATAAACCTGCTTGTTCTGTCTCTCTCTCCAGACAGTGACATCTAAAAGGTGAAACACAAAGACTGGCACTATTTACCCAGCTGGACCAGGGTTTTGCAAAACTTCTCTTGGGGGAACAGCTTGAGGTTTATGGCATTATGCTTTCCAGCTCGCTGACTGAAAGACAGGCAGTTGTTTTGGGGCATTTTACTGTGGGGCAAAAACTTGCCAGGATCCAGTGCCTAGAGTTTCATATGTCATTTGTGATTTGCTATGATAAGGACAGACACGGCGACGGACCTCTCCAGCCACCATGCTGCGCAGACATGGTGTTTCAGGGCCGCAAAGGGAAGGAGACCTTGAAGGAGAGAGGGCTGGAAGGTGCTACCGAGCAGTCCCTTTGGTAATACGAGTAGAAAGAGTTGCACCGAGGAAGCTCTTTGGAGCCATGTGGTCCCCAGTGCCTCTCCCACCTCCTCCTCCTCAGGCGGGAGGAGGCAGAGTTGCTGCTGCTGCCAATGCGCCAGGATAGAGAGATCTCGGCGCGGGAGGAGATGACGCAAAAGGCAGAGCTCCCCCCAAAAAAGTGTTTCTCCAGGACGAAGATGGCGGCAACTTAGCCCAGGGGCCCAAGATGCCTGTGCCCATCGGGGGCCCCCAGCCAGGCAGTTCCGCCCCGTGCGCCCGGGGACACCGCGCCCGGCGGCAGCAGCGGCGGCAGCCGCAGCCCATTGTCACCAGCAGCGGCGGCGGCCCCGGCAGCCTCCTCCTCCTCTTCCTCTTCCTCCTCCTCCTCTTCAGCATCCTCGGCAGCGCTCCGGGAGCCCTGCAGCAGCGTCTCTCCAGTTAGAGCGGAGGGGGGAGAGGAAAAAGAGAAGACGGAGACAGCGGTGCAGGCGTCTGTGCCGGGGCTCGGGGCTGAGGAAGAGGAGCAGCGAAGGCGGCAGGGAGGAAGAGGAGGCGAGGAGCCCTCCCGGAGCCGTCCGTCGGCAGCGGGGGACGTGGCATGCAGGTGTCCGGGGGCAGCAGGCTTTTCTCAGGAGGGAGATGGGGTGCTGCGATCTGACCATGCCTGGGTGAGAGGGGGAAAGGACCAGCCGCGCAGCCCCGCCACCACCAACTATCACCACTACCACCACCATCTCCTCTCCCTCCTCCTCTCTCTGCGTTATTGCTCCTATCTTCTCCACGGCACTCCGCGTTGGATGGACTGGGGCTGCTTCGTGTGGTGAGACCAAGGCAGAGCCACCGGCGAAACCCAACAATATCTCAGAGGAAGAAAAGAAGAAAGAAAAAAAGAAGAGGGAGAAAGAGAGAGAGGAGGTGAGTGGAAGAGAGAGCAAGCGAGGAAAGGGAAGGCAGGCAAGAAAATCCCCCCAATCTTTTAAGTCAATGCATATTGTGGTGACACTGGCAAAGGAGCCCTCACGGTGGAGTCGGCCAGGGCTGTGCGTTCCCAAAATATGACCAGGGGTGCTTGGATGTGCAGTCGGCAGTATGATGACGGCTTAAAAATCTGGTTCGCACCCCGGGAGAACGAAAAACCCTTCGCGGATTCAGAGAGGGCTCAGAAATGGCGACTGTCCCTGGCATCGCTCTTGTTTTTCACAGTCCTGCTCTCTGATCACTTGTGGTTCTGCGCCGAGGCCAAATTCACGGGGACCGGAGAGAAGGAGCAGCCGCCGCCCGAGAAGCCGGAGCCCGCGGAGCCGGAGCTGCTGGCGGGCATGGGGGAGCCGGCGCCCCCCACGCCCCGGCTCCTCGCCCCCCCCTCGCCCTCCCTCCCGCCCTCCCCCGGCAGCAGCGACGGCGGCAGCCGCGGCAGCCGCACCAACGCCACCGAGCCCCGACACGCCAAGGCTGCTTTCCTGGGGAACTCCACCGCCAGGCCCCTGGAGACGTGCCTCCCCCCGAGCTCCTCGTCCGGGCAGTGCTTCAGCGTGGGGGACGCGGAGGCGGTGTGCCGGCGGCGGGGGGGGCAGGAGCGGCCGCGGGGCGCGGGGCAGAGCCCGGCGCCCGGCTGGGACCTGACGGATTTTTACCTTTCCTTTTGTAATTCCTACACACTTTGGGAGTTGTTCGCCGGGTTGTCCAATCCGGACACTTTGAACTGCAGTCTGGATGTGGTGCTGAGGGGGGGAGGCTCCTGCAGCCAGTGCGTCCAGGCTTACCAGCGCTACGACCAGCACGCTCAGGAGAAATACGAAGAGTTTGAGGTTATGCTCCAGAAATATTTACAGTCGGATGAGTACTCGGTGAAATCGTGTCCTGAGGATTGTAAGGTAGGAGCCCCTGCTGTGTTTCCTGTCCCTGGCTGGCGGGCTGGCGTGCCTCCCTCAGCTGTTGTGGCTGTCGTGGTCCCTGTTTTGGCTGCTTCGGTCTCTGCTCCTGGCGCCGGCTGTCGTGGTTTTTAGGGTGCAGTCGGAGATGCGGAGGATGTCGGCGGGGAGACCCCGTTAGCGGATTGGTAAAAGGGAGGCAGAGAGAGGGGGAAGGTTGAAAAAAAAAAAAAAAAGAAGTGATCCTCCGTCCTTTGGGAGTGCAGCGTTGGATTCCCCCTCCTCATGAATATGCGATTGGCTCCGGCTCGGCTGCCGGCTTCCAGCGGGCTGGGATGCGGTTTGGCGGCAGGCAGCGACGGGGGCTGCATGCCAATGAGCGGGGCCGGGACGACAGCCGGGGCCGCCCGACGACGCTGCCCTGCCCGCGGTCCCTCCGGGGCGAGTCGGGGCCGGGGCTTGGCCGAGCCCGGGGCGGCAGGTGGCCGCGGTGCCCGGAGGACGGGAGTCTCGTCCCTCAGCGGTGGCCGGGGGCGCGCACCGGCGGCTCCGTGTGGGTTCCATCGGGGTCTTGGCGCCGGGGGTTACGGACAGAGGCGGCGGGTGCGCGGAGCGGCGGAGGTGGGGGGCTCCCGGACGCCTCGGGAGCGGGGAACGGGACGGTGCCTCCAGGCGCTCTGCCAAAATCGTGGAGCTTGGAAGCTGGAGGACGAGGGTGGATGTCAACGGGCACCGCGCTGGTCCTTGTTTGGGAAGCGATGGTGGCAGCCTTTCAATAAGCCACGGTGGTTTTCTTTGGTGCTGCCAGTGACCTCTTAGAGAGATCCAGAGTTTTTTATTTTCCTTTGTTAGAAGGAAGGGTCCCATTTCGACTCTGTATAGCTGTTGTCTTCTCTCTACTTTTGGCACAAGATTAGTTGGCCTAGCTCTCAAAACACCAAAGGGCAGAAAAAAAGTGTTAGCTTTAACACCTAAAATTACTAACTGCCTGCTTTTTAACCCATTAGTTTGAGTATTTATTGGGAGGTGGGCCAGGTGAATGGTTTCTGCCCTGAACTGTATTATCTGGACTACTGTAGCACTACATCAACTAGTCTGAACCAAATCCTGCTTTAGCAGTGGAACACAACAGTGCATACAAATCACCGCTCTGAGCAGTAGGCATAGCAGTACCTCTGTGCTTTGTAACTTCAGCAGTGCCCTCTGAAATAATTTCATGGTAACAGTCCATGCCTAAAGAATCCCATTCACCAATGAGCTAGTGCAATTTGCACATATCTTTGCCACAAAATCAATCCGCAGTCCCTCCAGAAGCTGAAATATCCTGTTATCTAATTGGATAATATTGGAAAGTTGCTGTGTTTATTTTTTTTTTCTTGTTAAACTTCAAAAAAGTAAAGTAGTGTCATCAGTAATTTTGACTTCACTGTTTCTAGGTTATAAACTGTGTGTGTACATACTTGTATATATGTCACGTACTCAGTTACTGATAATGTAAATATATTTTATTTCCAGAGTGAATTGGCCAAGTAAAAAGCATACATTGTATCATACAGTGTATCAAATGTAAATAAATGTCTACTACTGTAAGGACATCTTTGCCATTTCAGTAAATCTTTAGCTAGAAATTGACCTACTGCTCTGTGCTGCCAAATGATCAACATCTACTTTCTTAAAGTGATTTTTTGTATCACAGTTTAGTTTGACTGGACTTTACCACCAAGCATGCAGTTTCTCTACAGAATGTCACAGTGCAAAAGGTGTTGAAAAAGAACAGAATAGCAAATGTACACTGCATAATGACTTCTCCTTCAGAGACTCAATAAGGAGAAATACGTATCTAATGATGGGGGAAAAGTTGCTGACATTAAAATGATTGCATGAAACATATAAATAAATTAGACAAATGCAGTACCTATGACCTGCAGTTCTCTGGTTCCAAGCACCAGATAGGAATGCTCTATGTTTTGAGAATTTGGCCAACTAGTCTGTGTTAAAAATGAAGGATATTCCACGAGGGAAAATGACAACAACAACAAGAACAATAAAACCCCCAAACCACAACAAAACAAAACCAGAAAAACCCCACCAAAAAAACAAGGGTGCAACTTAGTGTTTTCTTTCTCTCCTCGGGGAAGCCAGAGGGCGGCGCAACCGGGTACGCGGGGCGGCTGGGCTGGGTTTGGATGGGCTGAGTGTGGCTGGACTCGGCTGTGTTTGGCTGGGCAGGGCCGGCTGCTGGCGGGGAGGTCGCTGTCCAGGGTGCTGGAGGGGCAGCGCGGTGGGCTGGGTTTGGCTGGGCTGGGTTTGACTGGGCTGAGTGTGGCTGGGCTGGGCTGGGTTTGGCTGGGCAGAGTCGGCCGCTAGCGGGGAGGTCGCTGTCCAGGGTGCTGGAGGGGCAGCGCGGTGACCTCGCCGCCTGGCTGCGGAGCGGCCGGTCTCTTCCACCCGTGTCCTTAGTTGTTGCCTCTGGGTCCCCCTGGAGCCTTTTGATTCGTTCTGGTGGTTGAGCGAGCATTTAGCTGGTCCAGCGGTCTGATAGCCATATGTACTGATGTCCTTGTATGTGGTCTACCCTGAAGTGTGTACAGGTGAAACTAGAAAATCGCGGTGAATACTTTGTGAGAACTGAGATATTTTTGCAGGACTTTCTGGTGTTTTTTACGTATTTTGTTTATAAAGCTCAGTCAGGAAACAGATTTCTTTTCATGTTATTAAATATTATTTTTTTTGAGCTTTGGGCATCTAGATAATTCTTTGCTTAAGAATCAGAATAGAAAATGACATCTGACTATGTGTTTTAGGTACATCATTTGGTTGGTTTATATAGTGAGCTACTTTGTCCTTCCTTTTAAACAAAATGCTAAAAAATATTTGCTTTACTCAATAATCATATATGTAAGCACTGGCTTAATATAATCAAAGACTTGTTAAAGAATCTATTTCTATTTAAGAAAGTTTTAGTATTCTGGGAGGGCTAATACATTCAGAGAAAAGAGATTTTTTCATCCAGTTGACCAGCTATAGCTGATGAAAAAATCAATAAAATTTACACTGATTAACAGTCAACCTAAAACTTGTGATTGGCTATTATTTCTCCCTTCCCCAACTCTCTCCATCACCATACTCCACCATTGACACAATTTGTTCTCACATCAGAGTCAAAATCATGGTGATTTCTCAGTCCAGCAAGTTATATATTTCCAGAAAATACTATTGGTTATAACAAATAGTACATATCAAAATACTTTTGATGTATGAGACTTTAGATTTTCTTTCATTTATCTGGAACAGTAAGAAAATGAACTTTCAAAATGTTCTGTGTTTCACTACATGTCTCCTGGCCTCTGAAGAATACTATAAACAAGTTGTTTTGTATTGCAGAATTTTGCAGTCAGGAGTTGTTTGGGTTATCAGATCACATTTAGTTATTTTACATGGTTAGCATTGGTTTAGGTTTTAATATATAAGTGTACTCACTTTTTTCTTTTTAAATTAATTAATTAATGGATTTCTTTATTTTAAGAATGCAGTCCTTTAATTAAGGTATTGCTATTAAACCTCTCATTGAGCTGCATTGATATTTTTGAAGATTTTATAGAAAATGCTGAGAATTTTGAATTTTAGTATATTTGGAAAATCATTATTTATTTTTGATAGCATCAATGAACCTGCATATACATTTTATATTGTTAGGATGTCAGTAGATTTATATGTTGTTTAGAAATTCTGGATATCAGTGTTGTCTCACTATAAATCCATCTTAAACTTATTTCTTAAAAAACATCCTTGAAGACTGATGTCTCTATATATTGTTTTCTTGTCTTGATAGTCACATGTCTGTAATGGCTAAACAATAAGAAACACAAATATTGAAATGTATTACATATTCAACAAGGTGAAAAAAATAGGTTGATATAGCTTTAATGAATCACTGAAGAAACAGAGTAACTGAGAATCTTGGTTTACATTTCTGTTTTTCTCTTTTAATTTAATTTAGAATTAAAACATATATTTATGATTTTTTTTTTCATATTATAAAGTAGTGATTGTATTTACAGAGATTGCTCTTGGCAATATCTGTAGTTTTTTGGTTTCCAGAATATCATTTTTATATGCAGTGGGACATAGGACTGTATTCAAACAGTTAACAGAACTGTATTGGCTTTGTGTTGGAAGACACAGTTCCTCATAATGACTTATCAGCTTTCTATCAGGGGAAATACTGAAGTTCTTATTCTTAAGACATCAGGCAATCACTCTGTGGAATAAAAGAAAATTCTGGCTACTTCTGATTAAGAACTGGGTCAAATAACTAAGTAGGACATATGAATGTAAAGGTTTTTTTTTTTTTTTTTTTTTTGAGAGAGTTAGAACTTATGTCTTTGTGAAAAGACATGTCAGAGGCCGAGGCTTTCTGGGCAGATGTATTTATTAATGTTTGAACCGAACATCAGATATTGTGTTTTGACACAGACTTCTTTAACCCAGTGAAAGTTGAGAGTGTTTGAATGTGGCCTTCTTTAGTGCAAGTTAAATTATTGAAATATGTAATTCAGGTAAGTGCATTATAATGAAGATAACATTAAAATAATTTGGTTTTCTTCCTAGAATATCTAAAGGGAAAATTAAAGAGAGATCAACTTTTTAATGTCAACACTGCTAAAAGGCAAACTTCAGCTGACATCCTAGGTGCTCAGCATGTACATGCATACTTTTCTTCAGGAATTAATTATCACTTAATAACTTCTGATTTGAGGTTTATGATGTTGGTATCAGAAATATGTGAGAAAATAGCTGAGTTATAATACTACTTAGTTGAAAATCATGCATATCAATAAAAGGTTTCATCATTAAACATAGATGGAGATGGTATAGCTGATAGGAGTCTAGAGCTGGTGCTTCTGCTGCTAAATACTTTTGTTTTTTTTTTTTTTTGGATCAAAGAGCTGTGTTCAACTGCTTTTATTTGACTAAGAGGATGACTGAAAGTTATTTAAAACAATTACAATCACATTTGTTCTCATTTATCTGGAAATATCAAAGCTTATATGAATCATGACTTTTCCAAGAACTTTTTCCTAAACAGCATATGTAGTCTAATTAGGTTTTGATTTAAACTCTCAGTTAAGCTGGCAGAAAAGAGCAGATGAGAAATATGAAACCACAAGCTCAAGTGATAAAAGAACCCTTCTGTTACAAAAGGTCACATAGACCAGCATCTGCTGCAAAGTTAGATATTTCAATTGATCACACAATATTTATATTAGATGCAAAAGTGATACCTAAACTAATTAGAAGAAACTCTTACAAACTAAACCTTCAGAAATCTGCACTGATGGTCAGTGTGTAATAGAAGCAGGAAAAAATAAACACTAACTATTGAACCAATACCTTTTCAGAATGGGTTGGAATTTAAATGTTAATTTTAAAGCTCTTTTAAAAATTAATAGTACACTGTATTAAAAAAAACCCATGATACTCAAATGTATATATTTTTAAAAGTTTTGTTTAAAATACTGTGAAACTAATGTGGCTATATAAACTGATCTTTGCACATGCTATTTTTTCAGCTGATTTTTTTTTTTTTAATAGAAGTTAGATTATTTTACAAAACTAATTTAAGATACATATATGTGGATGAATTTAGCATAACTATTCTTGTAATAGTGCACTGGTATATTAATATAAGGAGCGACACTGACTATGTACTAATGAACCTTGCATTTTGGCCTAAAATCCTGATTCATCAATTTGGTTCAGTCTCCTGGTTTGAGCTAGATGAATGTCACTGCACTCAGGGAAGACTATGCATGTGCTTATAGTCATTCAACTGCTTAAATGCTTTGTTGGATCAGGATCAGATCTCTTCACTCCTAAAAGAGCAAATTTCCCAGCTTGTTCTTTCCAGAAGTGAGTTTACCTCATTAACTTCTTGAAAGTTTGCATGTAGTTGATCATCTAGCTATTCATCGCATTCATAGTGTTGACGGGTATTTCATTCCTGACTTCATCAAAAAAGACTACAAATGACTAGAACAGAGTAGTTGAAGTGAATTCCACTCTAGTTCAGCAGCTACCATTTCACACTTCCTGGTGTTAGCGTCACATGGCTAAAGACCTCATGGCTCTGCTCTCAATTTCACTTTGTTCACTGATTCTCTTTGCATCAAGCAGTATGCTTCACATGCACTTTGCAAAGAATGCGACAGTCTTACTCTGTCATTTCATGTTCTTCTAGGAAAAGTAATCAAAATGCAAATTATAGTTCTATTGCTTATACTGCCTAAAAATCATTTGGTCTATACTCAGTAATTTATCACTTCAGTCTTGCCCTAAGAGCCACAATATATTTAGATCTGTGAATTCCCTAAAAGGGAAAAAGTAACTTAGAAGCTGAATTCTTAAATATTACTTTCTGGTAAGTATCACTCATAATATTCCAAAAGATGGAAAATTAAATAATTCATCTGACAAAAAAAAAAACGAAAACCAAAAAAAAACCTCAACAAAACAACTTAGTTGTCCGGCGTGGATGTCCATGTCAAACATAGAAGTTCAGTGTCTCTTTGTAGTCGATAGAGATACATAAGTAGAGTCTGAGTTGGTTCACGATAACGTGGACATGTAAAACAGATCAAATGGATTACACCCTAAAAGTACCTATTTTCTGTTCATTGTCTCTAAAGAGCACATATTGTCATTTTATCTCAGATACAGACACCTCCACTGTGGACCTCTAAAGTCACATTAAATGAATCCTAACAAAATGATTTTGGAATAAGAAAGAAGTTTGGATGAAATTGTGGTCATATGTAAAATTTAGCTGTGAGAAAGTTTGTAAAATCTTGTTACTTGTGCAGTCACACACCAAACTAGTGAAATCACAAGCCTCTTTTGCTTTTCTCATAACTGTATTCTGTCACTGAAGAATGTGTGAGCTACGCAATCTGTTTCTAAGAGATGAGAATAAGAAGGGATGTTGTATGATAGCTATAGTTTTATCACTTTTTTGGGAGAGGGGAGGCCAAGAGCTTCTACATACTACTATTTTTAGTTGTTACTTCTACTGAAAAATTATACAATAACAGTTGTAGGTCATCGTCTTACTAGAAATTTTGCAGATAAATCTAATCTGTTACAGATTTTTTTTTTTTTTTTTTTAGGTGGGGGAGGGTGAGAGGGGATGGGGAACAGGGTTCTGTATGCATGAGAATTCGTATACATTGCATTGGGTTTGATTTTCTTCTCTTAGACCAAATCAGAGGGAACTCCCAAGCCTACCCAATCTCTCTCACTCAGGAGACGCATATTCTTAGACGTTTATGCCACTTTACTAAAATAACCATACTGTACTTTTCTGTGTACTTTTCACTGTACTTTTCTCTTGTCAGAACTGTGGAGCAAACATTGCTAAGTGAGAGAGTGTGATATCTTAGTTTACACTACAGCATCAATCAGTTAGATGAATACAAATTTAGTGAGGCACTAGGGACATTCTGGCTCATAGAAATATTTTCTTAATTTCAAGGTACATTAAAAAATTAAAAAACAGAGTTATTTTTGGATTTGTGATCTGACCTTGTTTGCAAACAAGGCAGATAAATAAAAGATGTAGGTCGTTCCTTCAGAACATGCGTATTGAAGAGCTATAGCCAATGAGCTCCCAGTCCATAATGACAAAGAGAACAGGGCATGGTGTAATTGGCTTTGAAGTGCAGCTGATCAACACTTATTCTCTCGGCCTTCATCTCACCTCATTCATCCAAACTGATGGACATGTCTTAAAAACTGTTTTTGAAATAACATTTTCCCAAAGCCTTTTTGGGAGAACCTGGTAGACGCTTTGAAGCACTGGTCAGATGCAACCAAACTGTTGGGACAAATGGTGGTGATAAATGTTGAACTGATAAACTTCCAGGAGTTCAGTATTAATATCTTGGTTCTTTTAAGTGTCTTGGAGATGGTGACTGGAAATTTTACCTTTCATATAGATTGATGTTGAGAGCACATTCAGAGGTTTCATAACTAGAAGACAATCTACTGATTAAAAACAGTAGCAAAGATGATCTGAAGTTACCAAAAACCAGTATGTTTGGCTCCAGGTTTTTAGAAAATCTGTAACAGTTTGGAAGTCATTGTGGATTTTTTGAGCGATTTCAATGAAGTTAGGAGGAAACTGTACCTGAGAGATTACAAATTAAAAAAAAAAAAAAAAAGGCCAAATCTCCACTTTTGGGATATGAAGGTGTCATTTTTACATATTTTTTTTATGTTGCAATTTAGTGAAGTTCCTTAGTCAAGCCAAATTTATTCTTTATAAAATTTGATAAAGAAAAAAAAGATATATTTATTTGTATTTTAGAATGTGTAATATATTTTAGTTTTCAGGAGATATTTTCCAGGAAGAAAATATATCTAGAATACATGTTTTATACTTGCTGATCCTCTGACTGTTACATTAGATGTTGCCTTCAGTTTATCTTAATGCTCATGTAAATGGAATCTTGGGCCTGTCAACACACTTTGTGTCTGTAAAACATCACAATGAAGTATCTTTATTACTTTTTAAAGATATTAACAACCCAGGACCAGAGGACATTCTCTATTAAAGGGAAGGGCAAAGGTAGATTTTCTGTAATATTTAGAAAGATAGTTTTTCTCATTTTATCAATTATTTTAGGAGAAAAAGAGAGTTTCCAGAGTAGGTTGGTTGATGAATTGGTGGTTATTGCTCTACATTGGTTAGTTTGCTCTCCATACTTTAGGTGTTGCACTCACAGGTTCTTATCAGAAAAAAATATTTTTTTATAAGATGTATCCAAGTAGATAAATACTTGGATTTAAAGATCTGTTAAGGAAGAAATTGAACAACCCTTAAATGCTTTAGAATCTATATTAACAGTTAATTACATACCATGTAACAGACAGCTAAATATAAGATCATAAATATAAAAATTTGTTCATGTAAACATATTCTTCATGAGGAACAGTATAGTCAGAAAATCCACTGCTGGTGTGGAAAGTTTATTCTTAACACATATTAGGTGATAGTTGATTTATTATGCTCACGATTCAAGAAAATGTATATATATTTTTTATTAGTATAACTTCATCATTTAGAGGGGTATCTTTATTGTTGTTAGAGCTGAAGTTACATTGTTCAAGGCACTAAAATGATCTCTGCTGAGACAAATTTTTTGTATGTCTATACGTGTACACTGGATTAAAAAACACATGCTCTTTACAGCAAAGCCCAGCTTGTAGAAAGACAATAAAAATAGCAAATATACCATAAAATATATTTTTAGGCTATATTTATTGTGGAATAAAAAATAAAAGTACATATTTTAAAAAAATGTTTTCACAAAAATTACCTGCAAATTTCCCATGTGTGCTCTTAACATTGCCTTCACATATGATATTTTTTGAAACTGTATTTCTGTATAGAACAGTTATAGGATAATAAGAACAGTCTATTTATTCACAGTTGCAAGTAAAAATGCTTGTGTATTTATAGATTTAAAACTGACTTTTAAAAGAAGATCACTTCATGGTGAAACATGATATCACACATCTCACTTTAAAAGTAAATTGTTTTAAAACTATGAGAAAACTATAACTTTGAGTTTCAATGTATAATATCAAAATTATAAAACTAAAATTATGTGTGTCAGTCATAATCTTTTTTATTAAAGAACAGCTACAAATAATCCAAAATCTATGCTTTGGTAAAGGCTAATGCCTCTGGAAATTGTCAAGAGAAACATTACCATAAGATCTATTTGGAATACTGATAATAGATTTCTTAAGCAAGTTTCTGGTGGTTTGCCAGTGGGATGTGTCTCTACTGATTCCAGCCATGTTGAAGTTGTGCAAACAGTGTAATCAATGAAGAAAGATCCATGATGTCAGAGCCTAATTCATTGACCTTTTTATTATGAAGCAAAGTATTCCAAATGCATCTATTTTGGAATATTGCAGATTTTATACCCCTGTAAGCACAGAAACATCCCTTCATGTTTTTCCTTTCACCCTACGTTCAAGTATTATTGTGGTACAGTGCCTTAAAGTGAGACTGGGCAGTTTTGATAATCGGAAATTTTTATGGAAGGGAATGAGTGTGGGAAGCGCCCAGTGTTCCGTTGATGGGGATGCCCCGGCACCTGCTGCCAGGAACACAGAGGCTTTGCCTGTTGGGCTGCACCGCTGGAGCAGAGCCAGGGCTGAGGATATGCGGGGATTAGATTCCATTGCCTGGAGGTTCTGCACTTAAAAGAAGGAAGTAAAAACAAACATGTAGCCAAGGTCCCAGGGGGTGGGTTTTAAAACTCTTTCTGCATTCAGAGATGAGGGATGTTCATTTCTAGCCCCATTCTTCTGTGAAGATAAAGTCCCTGTAAATATTTCTACACAGAACCTGCCAGAACTTGGACCAGTATTATGAAGAAGTGGGACTTTCTGAACAAGGTACAATGGAAATATTGGACAAATTATCTTAAAAACAGAATTATTTTTTATTATTTTTTTTTCTTCTATGCTTTCTGGTATAACAATCATTGGGGAAATGACCCCTATTATAAGCTAAGTTTAGCTAACAAGATATAGTGTATCACTGGAGTTCAGGAAATGAGGCTTGCTGTTTTATATCCCAATTCAGTTAGAAGTGCATTATGGTTTCTTTTGTCTCTATTTAAATCTTATAAATGTTAAAGATGAATCTTATAAATATACATTTTTTGCAACCTCACTATATTAACAAAATTAAATCATTACTGTAACAATAGCTTTTCAAAATTTAGCAGCTGAGATTGATTCCTGGGACATGACCTGAGTAAATGTACTGCAAGCCGATCTCTGTATAATAGATGTGAATTCAAAATACTGTTTTATTTTCATTTGTAAATATAGACCAATTTTCTATAATCAGGAATCTACAATGACATAACCCAGGACTAACTCCATTGCAATTAATGACTTTACTTAAATGTAATACTGTTTGGAGAGCAGAAGGATATACTTTAAAATTCAAATATATTAAGTCAAAGGGACAGATTTGACTCAGACTGATTTGTTTCACAAACCTTGCTACAACAAGCAATATGCAGAGTGCTTTAAATGTTCATTTCCTTGTCTTTGACTGACGTTACGAATTTGTTATTATTGTCAGATTAATGATTTCCCCCACCGCCCCTTTTCTTTGTCGTTGTACTTGGTCTTGATCCCATTCTCCAACTGATTTTTCAGGCACATAGCAGAAGAATGTTGTAGCTTAACTTGTTCAGCTATTTGGGGGAGGCGAAACCTTGAAGACAACAAAGCAGAATTAATTTGCCTTTTCCCGCCAAGAGTGTAGGTCATCCACAAGCATTAAAAGCAGAGATGCTGATCAGTGGTATTGCTAGTTTAAATCCAGAGAAGCTGCTTTGATTGCTGTAAAGACACTCCGTATTTACATTGGTATTAATACAGTTAGAATTTTAGCATATATTGAAGAATTGATCAGGTAATGGAAGTTTTGCTCTGTGGTACATTTCAACACTCACAAAAAAGGTAGTAATTTTAACAATGACTCATCTTAACTAAAAATTACAGGTATTATACACACATAGGTGTATATATATGTTAGATATATAGATATATATGTCTTACAGGAGGTGCAATAAGGAAATTACTGATCTAGGATCAAGCATCTTGGAGAGGCTAGGACAGACCTGCAGTCCTGTGGAAATCTTTGAAATGTCCTGGATTCTTAAAAATTAAGAAGTAGTTTAGAAATTAGAGAAAAATGTAACCATTTTTTCTAAATGGACTTTTCCTTTTTGCAGTCACTGATTTGTTTTTTTTTGACTGATCTGGAGATGTAAATTACTTATTCTCTTTCTTACATCAAGACTTCAGAAAGGCCCCACAGTCAACGTGAAATACACAAGCATCGATTGCCGATGTCATATGCGCACTAATAGAATTTTACATTGGTCTTCGCAATTCCTTTGTATAAACCCTCTGTGTGTTTGGACTGAAATCTGGATCACTGGTTGAAACAAAACCACTTGAAGCTCCATGTATCTCTGCTACCTAATATAGATAGATTATGGAAGAAGCTACCTTAAATGTTCTATTTGCTTAACTGGAATATTTTAGATTATTTCTGTTTCTGCTTTTATATTTGCACATTACATAACAAGGGTTTTTGGTTTTTATGTTTTGTTTTGTTTTGTTTTGTTTTTTAAGGCCAAGACCTTTGATTGCTATGATTATCTGTGAGATCAGGTTTTTGTTACTGTTGCATCATCTGAGTTCTATATTTTTTCTGGGATATTTTCAAGGACAGAATTATGTTAACTTGTGCAATATAAACATGAATTTCAGTGACTTCCCAAATATTTATTTAAGCCTTTTTTTTGCAGTTTTCTGTCTACTTGCGGCTGTTTCTTTTCAATTACTGGAGAAACAGTCCTCCTTAAATTTTAGTATGAATGTAAATATTTATGTTGTTGCTTTATTTTTTTTTTTTCCTTCTCATGGTTTTTAACACAGGCTTGATTTGAAAGGAGATGGTATTTGGGATGGAAGAGATGTTTTTTTCCTTTTATAGTTGTTTAGATCTTCAAGAGGAGGAGACGATATGTTTTGCAGCTTGCAGGAAATATTTACATCTCAAAATTTTACCAAAATCATGATTGGTAGGGAAGATCAAGAGGCTTATAGGGAGGAATAAGAGATCTGTGAATATCAATAAGCTTGTTTTGGATTACTCTAAATTTGTGCTCCTGTGTACAGGATAAAAAAAATGGAACTTTAAGTATATCTGAATAAGGAGGTGTTTAAAATCATCTGGTGATATGTTTTAAAGAGAAGCAAAAGACCTCAAAGTGATGTTTTGTTTTGTTTTTTTCCTGCAAGGAACTCAAATATTACAGAAATTCAGCAATGCAGAGGCCTCACAACACACAGTGTGCAATGAGGTGCACTCGTTCTATTCCTCAAAGGGCTGGTCCTGCTTGAAATTCTTCACTTTGTGTCTTAATAGAGTTAAAATGCAACTATTTATTTCTTGGAGAGTCTGTGCCCACTTGGGCACACAGCTCACAAATCAAGTGCTTGAACTGTGTACAGGCAGCTGCCCTGAGGCTGTGTCTACATTAGCATTTTAGTTCAGGGCAGGGGTGTGATTTTGAAACAAATCTCTCATTCTCACTCTTACTGTATCTGGATTCACATCACGCAGCAATCTGGGAGTACACAAACTGGATTGCTTCCCACCAAAATTAAGGCAAAGAAGTGCCCCAGAAGCACATCTGATGAGTTGCAGGCGCTAAGGGATGTGCAATCTATAGCACCAGGTTCAGCCTGAAGTAAAATCTATGATACTTATGTAATGTGGATGCCAGGTTCTCAGCACTGTGTCAGTCTGCAGAGTGCTTGCTTCTACAGAGCCCCTCTCCTTGTTAATATTCACATAGCCACAGAAACTGAAATTCAGCCCTCACCTGGAGAAAATTCCCAAAGTATCTCAGCAATTTCTCGAGGACTGCAGCTCAAGGCCCTGAGCTGGGAAGTGATTCATTGCACCTGACTCTATATAATCATGGTACTACTGATCATCAATTATTCTATTTTTTTTAAAGGTTTTTTTCCCTCCTTCTGCTGGCCTGCCTACGGAGGTGATGCACAGCATGGTGCAGAGCTTTGCTCTGTGCCATCCCTGCAGTTGCCAAAGCTCTGTGCAGCAGAACCACTGCAGCTCTGCTGCATTTTGGGCTCTCTTGGCTGGTTCTGTCCTTGCTGTGGAATTCACAGCACTTTCCCAGCTCACAGATGTAAAGCCGAAGAGACTGTTCAGTGTCTCTTTGTGACAACTCTTGAATTTTTAGTTTCAGAATCATGCAAAAATGAACAATTAGTGTGGAGAAGGATGGAGGGAGGGCAATCAGCAGGAATGGAACAACTCTAACCTTCATAAAATGCTGCCTTCACTATCTTCTAACTCATTTTCTTGTTTGCTACTAGAAGAAAAAAAAAAAAATGGGGCAATGTTCACTCTGGATTTTAGGTAACCACTGAATTGTTGACTAGATATGCAGGAAAACCTAAGTGTAATAACTGATTTTCTTTTTTAGTTATCGCATTTCCTATATACCTGACTCCATTTTCTTTGGATTTTTCAGCATTGAGGACAAGACTGTATTTATGGTATTGATTGATGCTGGTTTTCTTCACAGAGTGAAGTGTTTTTCTTTGAAAGATTAAAAGAGTACTGTGTGGTTCTTTAAAAAAATATAACAATAGGATAATAATGCCTGGCTGACAGAATATTTGTTGTTAGTAGAGGCAATTGCTACCTTTAAAATTTTCATTATTTAGGGTTTTTTGTTGCAATACTCCCAGTAATTACAGGTAGACATTGCTTTTGAACCCTGAAAACTCATGCCATGCATTGAGCTGCTTTTAAGTACTTCTGGGAAGAAAATTTGTTCTTCTAAAAGTCATGATCAACCAACTCTGTTCCAACAGTAACAGTGTTCCTGGAAATCTATGGAGCTTAATGTTTTTAGCCTTTGGTAACCACCAGGAAGCTTTCTTACCTTTTCCTCAACTCATAACTCCAGTGGGGCTAAAAAGAAGCAAGAAAAATGATTAATTGGCCTAACAAAAATGGATAAACAAGTCATTTACTGAAACAGTATTAGTATGTTTGATTGAAACATTGGGGGAAACCTGCAGGTGATCAGCACTTACTTCACTACCAGATACTGCTGAGCTGACCAGGAGCTACAAGGGAGACCAACTAGCAGAGGCAGGACAATGTCCTGCCAGCAGGAAAAGCGGTTGGTGTGGCAGGTCGCCAAAACTACAGATGTTTAACTTAGGTCATCAGAAGAGTAGACAGACAACATATTCTTATAAGGCTTCAATTGCATGTATCTCAGATTACACTCAATGTTGATTTATCCTGAAGCCAGAAGGAGCTGATACTGAAGAATGAGAAAACTGAGGAGACTGTATTTTTGGTAAGCAGGATATAGGAACTGACATAGTACGCTGCTCAGTGATCTGCTTGGTGTCATGTCCTATCTCTGGGAATAAGCTTGGGAGGTAAAATGAATACTACAGCAGACAGAAAATCGTTTGCTAGTTTGCTTTTCTTCTTACCTCATATTAGGCAGTAGTCAATTTATCATGCTTATGATTCAAAAAACTACTTTATTGTATATTTTTCTATTAGTATAATTAATACACGAAGGGGTATCTTACCATTAGAGATAAATTTCATTTTCAAAGGCTCTTAGAATGGTATTCAAAATCGTAGTTTTCTCTACATCTGTAGCAAAACCACCAAAATTTCATCAAAATTTGGTTCTTGCTATGTTTCATGTATTAGTTCTGTTGGTTCTTTGTAATAATTAAGATCGAATTTCTGTTCCTATAGTTCTTAGTTAATTTTTTGTATAACTCCTATACATTTTTTTTTCTTATATCTAGTGGCAAATTGTTAGATGAAAGTGGAGACTAATGTAGCAGGAGAGGATTATGTTTATGTAAATTATAGTAAAGTGGTATAGCCAAACTAATAATCAAAACCAGAAAAAAAATAATTGAATATATTGAAATACTAGTGGAGGGATTTGCTGCCTATGTGTCCCTTGAACATACGTTTGTTGCATTGTATTAATGGCTACTGACTGACAAAGGCATTTAAGTGCAGCTTCTTACTTGACAAAAGGATTTTATTTATGTATTGTACACACAAATGAGAACAATATCTGTACATCTGCTGTAATACAAGAGTTTCTCTGTGGCTGCAACACATTACAATGTAGCCTTCTACATATAATTCTTGGCAAAAAGGACTTGTGTAACAAGTCCTCATGCATTAAGCTTTTGCTATTAGCAATCTCTCATAGACACAGTTTCACATGTTGCTGTTTACCTACTTGAAGTCTCTAATGGACATTGGTGCACAACATACTTTGCTATGGTGCAGCTGGGGTTGAGCTAAACACAATATTTCAAATTCATGCCCACCATTGGCAAAGATGACAGTTTATAACACCTTTTAGGATATAGCTCTTCTTTTTCCTTTATTGTTCACTGCTACCTAGCCTTTTCTCTTTTTCCCTCCCCAAGCTCTCCACCAAACTAGCCTCTCCTGATGTGTTTGACTGTGGATATTTGATACAGTAATATGCCGTACTAAGAAGGCCAATTTTCTGAAAGGTGAAATGAGAGATGAGTATCCATGACAGCAGACTTGCAACTGAAAGGTGTGGTTTATGCTGTATAGAAGCTGGGATAAGAATAAGCTGTGTGCCCACAAAACAGAAGAGGGTAACTGCAGAGGTAACTTGACTTTTCATTTATTGTTTGTATTGGTTTGATTCCAGCTTGCTGTACAGAACAGAGTGCTTTGCTATAAAGAACTTGTATGTATAAATCCACAGAAAGATTTAAGTCCTTCTTCAAAATGGTGTTATCGTTGGACTTGGTGACATTAGACACAGAATTCCATCTGTCTGGTTTAAACAAAAAATAAAAAATATTTGTCCATTTTAAATATTCAATTTTCAGATTTGCGAAACTCTTCATTTGTCTTATGAAGAGAGATAAGTAATTTAGTTTATTCATGATTTAATTATTCATTGTGTCTTTTTAGCCTCTTCCTTTAGAGGTATCAAGCTTATCCCCAAATAAATCTTAGCCTTTGTAATGTCGAAACCAGTACCCTTTCGTTTTCATCTCTTTCTCAACAATGTTTTTATTTTAGATTGTGGTTGGTTCCAGAGGAGTGTTTTTGCTGGTTTGTGCATGTCAAGAGGATATTCCCCCCTCTTCAGTGGTCATACTGAGTTTTTAATTCTAGACGAAGTATTTCATATGGTTCTTTCCAGTGTGCATCTATTAGGCTTGGCAGTGCTGGATTCTATCTACCATTATTTCCCATTTCACTGAACTCTTTTAAGTGACCCAAAAGTTCCTTGGCCTGCATTGGCCTTGATTAACCTAAGATTTGTTGTGTCACTTGTAAGCATTTCCATCTTTTTGTTAGTTCAATTTCTAGGTGATTAATTAGATTAAACACTCTTGTCCCTAGTAGAGAACCTGCGGGCACCCTGCTGTTAACCTTGAGCCACATGGAGCATTGACCATTAATAAATATATTCTGCTTTTGTATTCTGCTTTTTGTAGTTGGTTTCTAATCAATGACAACACTTTACTTCCCACCCTGTGATTACTTAGTTTCTCTAACAGCCTTTTGTGGGAAGCGTTCTCAAAGGCCCTTTGAAAGTCCAGAAAACTTGCATCAACCAGTTTTCTTTTATCTGCTATTTATTAACATGCCAAAAGAATTCTAATAGGTTAAGGAGATGCATGAGGCATTAAGGCTTCTAACTTTAATCCAGATATTTAACGCTTTTATTTTTAATTGGTACCTCAGTTAGTGTATTTATTACTGCAGTAATATGTGTGTGGAGCTGTTTGAATTCTTCCTTGGTTTCTCTCAGTAGTTACATGAAGATGATCACTCTCCTGCGTGGTTCAGCATACAAACTGATTTCAATGTGTGGCTGCTTAATTGTGATTTTTTTTTTTTTTTTTTTTTGTCAGTATTAAATTGCTTTGGGACCCTCGAATAAAGAGCATCTCATTCTTGGGATATGTTGAACTTTTATTTATTGACTTGTTCCAGCCATTCCTCTTACAATATCTGAATTGTCAAAAGCTCCTTGACAGTTACTTGAAAAGGCTGATATCTTCTCAGTGCTATCTGAGACAAAAAGTGATGTAAAAAAATAATTTGCTTTCTCTTTTATGTTCTCATCTTGTCCAGTTTCTTCTTTAACTTCTTGGAAGGGTAATCACAATCTTATTTGGTCATATTTTTGCACATGGTTAATCCATATATTCTCATTTAGCCATTCCATTCACTGCTGAGATGTGTCTGTCACTGTTTATGCATCTTGAAGACCTTACATGTTCTGTGCCAAATACACTGCCGAATCCACAAATAGGTTATGTTGCAGTCCCAAAACTAACTTGAATATTCCTTGTTCAAAGATCTGATTGGGTTGAAGTCTAATTTATTTATTTATTTATTTGACTCTGTAGCACTTGGAAGGTAGAGTAACATGTTTTTCGCAAAGAAAAGGTGAAGAAGTGGAGTTGTGTGCTGGGTCATGCAACAAGGTCTTAGCTTGAAAGGGAATAACAGGATAAACTCACATTCTTATTAGAAATCTAGGACAAAATTTTTACTGAGGTACAGTTTCCAAGTAGACTTTTTTTCTAAGTCTCTTCTTGCCTTGACATGTTGCACCATCTATGCACACACATACCTAATTTTCTGAGGTGCTTCTTTAAAAAATTGCTATATGCATTGTTGTCATGGTTTCTACTCTTATTCCTTTAGAGAAACAAACAGTTTTTGTTTGTTTCTTTCTTTGTTTGTTTGTTTGTTTGTTTTTTAAACCCTATACCCCCCCCCCAAAATCCGAACAGACTATGGGATGCCATTTTCCACCATTGGTGTAGTTGCCTAGTAGCTGGAGAACTCAGTTGAGGGGAATTTGCCCATGTATGCTCAGTGCCTTTCACAACTTGAAGATACTCAAAGTCACTTAAACGTAGTGAAGCAGTAGGAATAGCATCAAGTGGTAGTTGATGGGTTTTGGCTGAAAATCATTTAGGGATAAGTTGTTTTATTTTTTTTTCTCCATATTTGCAAATTTTAAGTTAGATTTTCTGGGAAATTTTTAGTTATGACTAGTACTATTAATAATTCTCAAAGTATTTTGATAGAAAGTTACTAATTGCATCTATTTAATTACTTTTGATCACATAAGTCTCAGATAGTTCTTTGCCCTCATACAAAACTCTTCTTCTGCTGCTGCACAAGACCCTTCATCCCCTGAGCAAAGAATGGTGCTCTTATGCTACAAGTATGAAGTAACTACTCAAACTCCTGTAGCTATCCCACTAATGATTTTAGGCTTCAGACAGAGGAATAGTGGAATGGCTAGCCTGTTTGAAGTAATTCTCATCTGAGCATATCCACCTCAAGATGGGCACTCCAGACAATGTTTTAAATCGTTAAAGGTTACAAGGTTTGAAACTTTACCCAAGTTATATACATGTAGCAAAAGACCCAGAGGAACTTTTGCCTCAGTAATAGCTTCTTCTGGGTCTTCCAGCACACACAAGGGACTATTACAAACATCAGGATATGCTCAGTGGGTACAGGGTGTATCTCATTCCCCTCTAGGGATGTTTTAAAGCGATGGAAATAGTATCCTTTCTGTAGTCTACTCTCAAAAGCATCCAAGTAGGAAGTGCTTAGGAGGATACTCTCAGGCAACAGCGTGCAAGGGAAATTAAAGACAATGACCTGGCTTTCAGAGGCGCTAAGCATTCATATCCTGAGTTAGGATACAAATTAGGATCTAATTTCTATCATATGAAAAAAGTTAACACAGAAGTGCTTTATAGTGCACACAAGACAGATCAATGTACTTGGTAGGAAATAACGTAGTCATTTTTGAGTATAAATGACTAAAATGAAGCAGAATATGAAATATTTATTCAGAATTATTGATGTTTGTCATTGATAATTCTGGATACTTCTGTAAAGTCTTCTTGCTGCCCTGATAAAGAATAAAGTAGTCTATAGTAGCATTAAGGGGTTTTGTTCATTTGTGTTTTTTTGTTTGTTTGTTTGTTTGTAATGTACAACACAGGTGATTAAGACAGCCTATAGGAAAATAATTGTCTTTGCTACAGATGTCTTTGCTAAAGACTTAACTTTCATAGCCAGGTGCAATGCTTACCTCTCTTCACAGGAGAAAGAACATACTGTATATAGACTGTCAGGAGATGAGGTCTTGATGGAAGAGAAATCCGGACAGCATGCTGTACAGATCTCTTAAACATTAATCTGAGCTGCTTGGCTGACTTAGTAGTAGAAATTTTGTGCTTCTAAATGATTTACTTCAAGTTGATATCATCAGGTTTTACATTCTGTTAGGATGTGATCAGTCATACATGCAAAGTCCAGGATTTTTGTGATAAGTATTTGTGCTTTCTGTTTAGGTAGCAAAAGTTGACCAATGGGCAGCTGCAGAGGTATTATAATAAAAATGTATTTCATTTGATTTGCCTTGCTCATTCAGCGACATGTTAAAAGAAGTTCTTGCACTCACTGTGTAAAATAGTGACAATAGAAACGGTTTGGAGAAATCCTTCCTTACACATTATTTTTCAAAGACCTACTGAAGGTCCAAAGCCTTATCACACAGTCTTCCTTCTCATGAACAAGTTCTGTATTGTTTTCTTCCTTTCTGTAATGAGGAAAATATCCACTTACCATCTACCTAGTTATGCTGTGTTCATGAAAACTCTCTTACCCAAATGTCTTCCAAAAGACAAACACAGACAAGGTGGGTCCAAATGTTTTGAGGTAATATTTTAGTCTATAGAAGCCTTTCTTCTAAAATGCACCCACAAAGGCTGTGGTTTTTTGTTTTGTTTTGTTTTGTTTTGTGCTTCTTCTAATAGTTACCACAAAGATAAGAACGCTGCTTGCCAGGACTACTCTCCTCTTGCAGAAGCTCGCTGTTCAAAGACTGAGAGTGCATATACACCATGTATACAGAGCGAAAGCACTTTATGCAGTGGCTTTTGAAATAGGTGCAGTGGTAGCTGCTTCCTTGCAGGTGACACCTGTGGCCACAGCATCACAGGTGAGATCTTCTGGAGCATACTACATGGTGTATATTTAGCATTCTACACATCATTCCTCAGGAAAGCAGTCAAATGGCTTAAAATAATCCCTTGTGGTTTGCCACCATAAAAATGGATATATTTTGCTCTGTCCAACCTGGCTGTAAGATGTTTCCATGTACAAGATGTTCCTGTGTGCTGGCATTGAAGCAGTTCCTTGAAATCACTGGCAACGAGCATAAAATAGCAGCGGCTCAGAGTTTCGCTGGTGGCTAGCACTAAGATCACATTCCAAAAGACAGCGTGTTATGAGTGTTAGAGAAAAGGCTTAACTCACTTTTTGAGCAGAGTAACTGTTTTCTGTGCATAGCACCTACTTTTCTAAGTTCTTTTCCACTATATAAACACAATTAGCATTGAAAGTGCTAATTGTGTCCCCATGTCCAGAAGGGAAATCAGTTAGGTCTCCCTAGGGAATGACTGTTTTGGAAAAAATGCCTGCTTGTTTTTACTACATTTTGTTTGTTTGTTTGTTTGTTTTGTTTTTGTTTTTGGGTTTTTTGTTTGTTTTTGTTTGTTTGTTTTTTTAATAGAAGATTATAAGTTTTCATTAATCCTTTTAACTTATAAAACTGCATAAACTGCATTACACTTGAGGAAACTGCATCTGGATTGAGCATCTGCATAAAATGTCAAAAATCACTGCACATTAAGCCAGCAAAATTATGAAGCTCTCAAATGTTTCTAAACTGAAAACTTGACAGGCCCTTACAGTAAATTTAGGCTGACTACAATTTGATGTTTTCTGTCTGTAATGTCTGTAATATTCCATTTGTGTAATGGAACTTCCAAGAAAATCTTAAATAAAAAAAAAATGATAGCTTTACTAAATGAAAAAAAAAAAAGTTATGTAAAGCCTGTCTTCTGTCTTATTAATTCTGGGATCAAATATGAGATCCCAGAATGGGTCAGATCTAGGGGATCAAGTGTGTTTATATCAGCCGTTATGAGAGTTAGTGAGAGTCTATTATTTTTGTAGGTTTCCATTAATCCCCAGGGAATTATTTCTCAGACCGGTTTTCTCCAAAAAGACAAAATAGTTTGCTTACAGAAAAACATTATGTTTATTTTTAAGGGACCAATTGCATGCTGACAGAAAAAGTTAGGATCATCTTCTCAAATATTAGATTTTCTATATTATAGTGAAGAGTTTTTCCTGGGGATGAATGTATCTCTGTATCTAATTTGTATTTAAGGCTACTATATGCTTTACGCTGGTAATTGGCTTTACTCAGTTAATAAAAACTTAGACTGATCTATGTTTTCTTAATATAAAAGAGCAATAGAGCAGTGTCCTTTTGAAAGTCCTGAGTGCTGTAAAATGTAAGCATACAAGTGTTGTCAATTAAATCACTTTTGAATTCCACTTATGAACATGTTATACAAGGAATAATGTGTTCCTTCAGTAGTTAGCACTTCAACCTAAGAGATACTGGTCACTCATAGAATAATTAGATTTGTTGATATAAAAGTGGGTTGAAGTACTGGCCTTTGATAAGCGAGTTCTAAGTTACCTTTTATCCTATACTGAAAATTTTTATGAAGAGGGATTTTTCCAAGCTGACCTTCACAATTTTTTCCCGTGTTTCAAAATAAAAATAAAAAAAAAAACCAAAACAAAAAAATAGAAAAACATCACTAGGAATACCTGAATTATATTTGTCTCACTGTCAGAGTGCTAAATCATGACCTTTGTGTAAAGTCCAAATAAATAAGCTTTAAGAAAGGTATTTCCAGGATTTGAAAAGATTGAAAAAATTCCCTATATGGGCTGCAGAATGCTTGAGATATAATTCATCTTAGCAGCTTTTACTTTCTGAAAGCTAAACATCTAGTTAAACAAGTTAACTTGGCTCCCTACATAGTTAATGGAGGGAAAATGGTTTCCTGCCTTCTCTAAACAGACATTTAGAATAGATGGGGTGAATTACCCTCTGGAGTTTCAGAACTCTTCTCCATTAATTAGAGAAAGGTTAATCACCTCTAACTTTAGTACCTAAAAGTTAGATTTCATAGTCTTAGTTGAACTCCATAGGCAAAAATAACATTTCCAAAGAGTCAGCCATCATCCTCTAACACAGGCATTTGCAACAGGCCAAGTGAATCTGTGAAGGGAGCCTAAGGTGGCAGACATCTGAAAAAGATGACAGGTTGGACTAGATAGCTAAGATTAAATGAGATTAATTTCTCTCTGGTTACTTGGACAGCAAGTTAACCATAATAACTGCAGATCAGGTGTTTCTGCTCTCCAAGGAAACTAGGACTATGAATCCATTGTGTTATACATGTACTGCTGATCTCCCATTGCCTTTTCTCCTGATTTTGTGTATTAGGAGCATAGCTATATGGTACTTCAAAATACATTTGAGACGTGAAGTGCCTCTGCAGGATGTCTCTGCATCAGAGCCTGCTGCACAGAGGAAACTTGAGTGCTGTGCCTTCAGAGGTTTACCACAGACATTCTGCAGGATTAGATGTCTAAGGGAGGCGGGGCTGTTGTTTGCAACGAGACTTTGTAAAAGAAAATACCACATTTCCTAAGTGTCAAGGGATGCAGCTTCAAAAAGCAAGGATTAGGGAATCTAATGAATTGAATCACTCAAGATGTACATGTTTCCTCTTATTAGCAAATGATGATGTTCTGCATAATATTCTTTTTACTTCTCTGCTATCCAGTGATTTCCTTGTAACCCACACTTAAAAAAAAAAAGCTTATCTTTAGCAGCACTCTGAATTTCAGTGTTACTTTTTGGCAGGGGGGAATCCTCAACTATTTACTATCAATGAGTCATTGCTGCCTAGTTTGACCGCAAACCTAGTTCTCTAGGCTTTGGTTTCGTAAGTAAATTACTGCAGTCTCAAGTAGAATGCAGATGTGCATGGTGCCAGCTACTACACTGTAATTGCCTGTGCATGTGTGCTTGCATCCCAACAGTTCTGAGAATAGTTCTACACTATTTATTCTACCCCCATTGCTTTGTTATGCAAAGAGGGGATTTCTTCCCTCTCTCCCCTCCTCCACCTTTCATGCAGGGTCACCTACAGAAAAGTATGGGGCACAAAAAGACAAAAGAAACACTTCTTTAATTGTCTGCAGTCAATTGTTTAAAAGTTGAATAGTAACACTGGAATGGGAAACCCCAAATACAAGGTAAAGCTGTAACAGTGAACTTAAGGTCTTCCATCTATCTAACCTTTCTCACCAAGACAATTGTAATAAGTAGGTTATCCTTAAAAGTGATGCTGGTGATCATAAAAGCATATTTTATTGCCTTTATTCTATAGATCTATACAGTCCTGGACTAGGTCTTTTTATTTTCAGCCTCTTCGGACTGTTCTAGTTGAAGCTCAAAATGAGGAAGGAACAGAGACTAGCAATTTAGCTGTCCCTCTGGATTAAAAATTAGTGTGCTTCTCCACAGCACAAGGTGAGCCAAAGTATTTAAAGATTGTGAGAATTTGCTAAAATTACATGATTTTTATTTACCAGGTTGTTTTTGATATAGAAAGGTTCATATCTTCTTGTGTTCCTCAGAAAGCATGAGGATGAATACTTGCCTCTTTCTTTCTAGTGTAAAAATAATTTCCAAATTACCTCTTAAAAACACAACTACAGGACATGAGACTTCCAGAAAGAAAAATACCATGTTGAGAGTTAGGCTTAATTTACTGTTGTTGATACCACTAAGCATTAATCTTCAATGAAGCATGTGAATATTAGACTTCCTTCCTTTGCTTGTACCCTGGTTGCTAAGGAGAGGGAATCATAAACATAAGATACATGCCTGATTAGCACCACAAATGTAGGCAGCAGGGAGATCAGGCTGTGACCAGTGCAGAGCTCTCTGAGACACAGGAGAATATATTCTGTATTATACTGAAGTGACCAAAGATTTCAAGTTCTAAACATCAGAGCTTTAAATAAGACATCTCCAGGTGGTTTCTGCATTTCTTTGACATTATTTGTCTATTTTTTTGTCATTTTCCTAATGATCCAGTGCTCTACCTATCTCCAGCTTTGTGGCTGACCGTTTGGGCTATCTGACTTTTGCCTGAATGACAATCTGTCCCTGACTGAGACTTACATCATCTCTTGTCCCATCAAATGGATGTTAAACTTCAGCATATGGTAGGGGAAAGTATAAGGCGCAATTAGACAGAATTGCAGCATAATGGGGAACTACAGTAGAGACCACCAAAAAACCGGTCACTGTTGCTATGTAGCATCACTCTAGCTGAAAAAGAATAAGGAATATTAGACATGCTAGAAGAAGAAAAAAAAGCATTATTATTATTATTAATAATAATAATAACAACTGCAATAATAATAATAATAATAATAATAATAATAATAATAATAATAATAATATACTGAGATGTAGCTTGTAATGGATGTTTACGGGGTGGTATTGCAGTGCTCAGGAAACAGCTAGTGAACATAGGGTCACATTATGTCCGTGCTGACACGTTTGTATACATTGATTCCAGTGGCTTTACTATTACACTTCTGGGCACACCTTTGCCATAGGTAGGTGTGATGGAGAAGGAGGATAGAGAGAAGGGAAAGGGAAGAAAGAAATCTGGGAGAAACGTAAGGAAGTCTTTATCTGTTACCAGGCTGAAAGAAATCGAAGGCAGCTTTCACATCTCCCAGAGGCAAGTTAAAAGTCAGGTGTGAGTTTTACACTATCGATAGAAATTTTATCCAGATCAAGCAAATTTCACAAGAAACTAGGTGAACCTCTGCCTTGTGGAGCTAAAGAAATGCTTGAAACAACACAATAGTGTGGTAGTATATCTTTTAGGAAGGGAAGTGGCAACATAAATACAACAGTATCTGAAAAATAGTAGATTGCTTTATGAAACTTTCCGAGCAACACTACACAGTTGATTGAAATAATTATTAACAGCAGCACAGAGTACCGTAGTGCTGGGCAGACCAACAAGAATGGTCTTCATGTTTTAAAGAGAAGCTGGAGTGAGTCTTGAACAGAAAAATTAAGTGATATTAGAACAGAAGAAAAGCTTAAATGTTATATGCTTAAGTCTCAAAGTTTACATGTTATCCTTTTATTTATACACAGAGCTCTGAGCAGAAGCAGGACCTCTGCTCTTGAATTCAGAGGAGAGTGTTAGCCATGGGATTTTTTTTTTTTTCCTGATTCTGGGAAAATATTGCAGAAGGCAGACTGTTCAGAAATATTATGTTCCAAGTAAGTATTCTTTGTAAGAATTAATTAAATAAATGAGAACTCTATAGTCTGGTTTTGAAGATAAGCTTGAATCCGAACCAGACATAAACAAATGTTGCTATTTGAAGTCTGTGAACACAGTGTATGAAATGATTAGCTTGTGTTACAAGAACTTTTATGGCTTCTTGTTCAGTAACTCTGAAAACTAACAATGCATTTTCCAATTGTTTAACACTGATAATTTGTAACAGAAGCAGTTTAATATCTTGGTCAAAAATAATATTAAAAACACCTTAATCTGGCCTCTCAGTTGTAAGAAAGCAGCCGGACTCGAGTTGCCTTATCTCCGGTTTGCTGTCTTCTCAAAAGCAGAGAGTCAGCTACTGTTCGCCAAACATGATATGGAAATGCTATGATATTACTCAATTTTTAAATTCCTGTGGTCCCTTGCTATCAATGATGTTCCATCACTAGACAGGTGGACTGATACAGGGCAGATTTGAGGCCTGCAGGTTTCAATTGTATTTCTGAGATGATATTTCCTGATTTAATCTTTGATTGCTTTCATGCCATGAACAGAAGATGCACATATTTTGTGAATGGAGCAGATCAGAAAAGAACATGCCAGCCCACTATTTCAGTCACAATAAAAAAATCAATGGACTAGAAATTCTGTACTTTATTTTGACTGTCTGTAAAGCCAGATAATGTATGACTGCAGTATAAAAAGCCAAAAGGAATGTCAGATTTTATAACTGAATTTCAGGCAAACAAAGCCTCCTTCAGAACATATTTGAAGCTATAGGAGAAACAGCAGTTATGGCACAGAATCACCCTAAGAATGCTACATAAGCCCATGGGATCTGCCAAGGAATTTAGCTTCTGGTTTTCATGAGGTACAACATGGTAACAAACTTAAGTATATCAATACACCTTATCTATAGAAAAAAACTTTTTATGGGTTAACCACTACTTTCAGAAAGAGTTAACCATGTTATAATGGTCTAAGAAATACGTGTGGAGATAGCTGGATGGAATCTGCTGAATCACTGAATATCCCAAATATATGTACGTGGGAGTCACTGGCTGCTATCCGCATGGTATCTTATCCCTCAGAAGAATGACACTAAAGAGTCTTTAAAATCTGGATTGATCCCATTGACATAAAAACATATCAGGCTACCAGGATGGCAGCATTCTACATGAAGCAATTTTTTCCTTCTATCTAAAGGCAATATAATCTGAAACATGGAAAAAAGAGGTAGATAATACTGCAAGGTCTTAAACTTCCTTCTCATTCTCTCCACTCTCTGTGAAAAAAAATAAGAGGTAAAAGATGTGAAGAAGAGTAACTTAGAAAAAGGAAATTCAAAGTTCTTTTCAAAAGGGCAAGAAAAGCATATGCAAGAGGGTCATGATTGTTTATCAGAGAGACAAGGTTAAATTAAGAACTTTGCTGTATGTGGAGAAAGGAAGAGAGACTCCATGATTCAGAAGGCAAGCTGTATCTAGAAAAAAAGACATCCTAAAGCTGTTAATGAATGAAAGTGAAGCCAAGGTAGGAAAACAGTGAGGTTTAGACACTGAGAATTTATCTAATTGTGTAGACTGTATCAGTTTAAATTGAGAACTTGTGACTTTGTGTCTGTTTGCTATTTTTATTGCCAATTCTTGAAGAAGGAAATGGAAAACCTGCAGGTTGGAAGTCTGGGAAAGGACAAACTAAAGCTACCGTAGAAGTGGCAGTAGATGGTCAGGAAAATTGCATGGTCTCATTACTGCAAAAAGTTTTCCTCGTTTTCAGTAAATCTTCCAGGGAAACTGTGTTAACTAAGGGAGGCTTAGAAGATATGAACCTATGCTAGAGTAAAATATACCAACCTGATAACTGTTCAGCTGGAGAGATCTACTAGAACTATGACACGTGTTTAATTTTATGCACAGTGAGTACTTCCTGGAAAGACAAACCAAGACAGTGCATATGTCTTTGTGAGACAGAATCCTGAATTTAAAGTATCCCTGAGCTAGAGCCTGGAAAGCATCTCTGCTCATCAGATGACAATAAAATACTCATGACTGTCAGCATCTTATTGATTTACAACTTCAAATATGTTCACTGCTCTAGGCAGAGGCTAATGGTGGCAATAGGATGCTCTGCGGATAGAAATGATCTCAATCTCTGATCCCCAATACCATTTATCAGATAAATCTGATCGTCAAAATGACCCACCAAAATGGTGCAGATCATGATAATGACTTCCACCTGAGAGTGCTATCCATTAACATGTCTGCCTGTACATACATACGTGTACATAATAAATTTAAATTATTGAGAAAAACTTTGAAAAAAATGCTTGAAAAAATATCTGTTGTACAGATGTAGCTTTAGAGAGCAGCAAAGGACAAGTGAGTTTCATATCTGAGCAGTTTAGGTTATTGCTAGAGGGTGGAAATTTAGTTCATGTAAGCCAATGAGGCTTTTGTTGATGTGGCGTTCCAACTAGCTATTCACAGGTGGCCTGCTATTGTAACTGCACTCAAAATAGCGTTGGCTTTTTTAAGCCATAACAATAATTGAAAGTTTGGCACTCAAATATGTGAGCTCATTCAACTTGCGGCTTACTTGGTGGAGTCAGTTAAAGGCAGCACAATACATTGATCCTCTGGCAATTGCACGGGAGCAGCTTTTGTGGCTAAGAGTAGGCTTTAAAAAATAAAGCTATACATAGAATAGGCATGTATCATTTGGAATATCACTTTTCTTATGTGTATGACAATTGCAGCTGAGATTAGCTGGAGTGCCTGTGCTAGCAGAATAACACTAGGAATGTTTCTTAGCAAGGGTCTATGGCACTGCTGAGGTAACACAACACAGGCTGTTCACTCTAAGAATCTGTTTTTCTTCTTGGAACGTTGTCTTGTTGAGGTTAGGTAAGAGGCATCACATCAAGTTGCTGGTGTGAAGCTGAGATATTGAAGTTTGCTTCGTTAAAAACGCTGCCTGGGTCATATAGCTTTGGGGAAGTAATAGTTCACTTCTTTTATCAACTACTTACATTGTCTGGAGTAAGGGTTTTAAATTTTATTGGAGGGACCTTAACAACATTTAGATAGAAATAGTTTCAAAAGATAGAATTTAATTTAGAATGGGATTGACAGCAACAGGAATATTAGGTTTTATATCTTTGGGAGAAAAACTGGGCCACAGAGCGACCATTTTTTTCCCAGATAATGTGAGACACCATGTTTTGGCAACTGTAGCTTAGCCATTCATCTTAGATTTTTCTAAAATAACTTAAAAGATTTTTTTAGGAATAGAAATAGACTTCCAAATCTGACTCTACACAGCTGAACCTTGGCCAGTTTGTTTCAGGTTATAGGTGGATATGTAATGTTAATAATTATGTTAGTTTTTTGAACTGACTTGAAATTTGTGCAAATGAGCACATAACAATCAGGGCAGTGAGAATTCATGCTGTTGAAAAATAGGTTAGCTAGTGCTACAAATCTGCTTCCCAGGAAAGTGGCCAAGTGGAACGTTCAGAAACCTTCAATCAGGAGATGGAATAAACTTAAAATGTGAATCAGACAATTTGTAGGCTAGTAAAAAATTTGAACAAATCTGTATATAGCAGCCAAAGTTAGTGGCTGAAACCTGAAAGACCATTTGAAGTTAAATAATTCTGGCTCCACTTTGAGTTTTGTCTTTTGAGTAGAGTTCACAGAGACAAACAAACATTTTTTCTCGAAATATTTCTAACAAATACTTACCTGGGTGGGAGGAGAGTGCGACACAGATTTTAATCAAGAATGATTCAAATAAGCTGTAATTAGGAAATGCTTGGCTATTTGTACTGGGTGAAGCAAACACATAACTTGAGACTGAAGAAAGTGGGAAACCTGGTACAACTTCTGTTAAAAGGTGTCAGATTTTTCTCTCCTCTGTATATGTGTAGTTCAGGTCTAACACAGTTGAAATAATTGATGTTATGCTAGGCTAAAAGTAAAGGAAAAAAGCAGGAAACATGAGAATAAAGCTAGAAACAAAATAAAAAGAATTTGAGTATATATTTAGAGGAAAAATCCACATCCCTGTTTCTATCAGGAACATGTAAGAATCAGAACAGAGGGGATAGAAAATGAATATTTAAATAGTTTATCTTTAAAAATCCTGAAAAAAAGTATTTTATTAAAAAATGGTTCTCTGCTACAATATCCTGCATATGTCTACATTTCCAAATAGTAAGTGTGCCTTTGGGAACCTTTGTTGGGGTTTCCCCCCACATTGCACTCTTAAGAAGCAGTCTGTTTTTTAAAGGTTGAGGTCCTCTTCTATAACAAATATGAAGTATTCTCTAAGTATGGCATTTTGTTCAAATAGAGAAAATTTCGTGCTATGTTGAAAAATACCTTAGCTTTGTTGCAGCTATTCTATACTTACCCATGAATTTTATGGTATTTGGAGAAATTTCTGCTCTCATAGAGATTAACCAAAAAAATCCCAAGGCAGAATGTAGGTTGAACTTGGTCTTTTCTATACTCCGTATAGGAAAAAAAAAAGGTCTAAATATGATTATCAATCTTTTTCTGTGAGTATTCATACCAACAGCTTCTCTTGACTACTTAGATTGCTCTAGAAAAAAAAAAAAATCTAGATGTCTTTATTGAGTCTTTAGAGATTTTTCTGTCACTCAATTTATCCCTCTAGTAGTCCAAAGGAATGGAAATTCAATTTGAGAATTCAGCCTCAGGCTCTTCCGGATGTATCAGCTTTTTCCTATTTGCTCATTCCAGCACCCATGAGTCAGGGCACCAAATGTTCCCAGCGAGGCTGCTTCCAGTGCCGAGCTGAAGTTGCAAGCAGTTAGTCACAGATGAAAGAGGCATGGATGAGTATCTATGTGGCATCAAAAAAGATACCATGGAGATGTCTCTTTCAGCTGAACAACACCTGGCTGGGATATTTACAGACATAAGCAGCCTTATTGTGTGTGAAAATGGAAAGGAACTTTAACACCATGAGGCATTTGGGGAGAAGGAAACATAAAGACAATAGGGGTGATCTGTATGCAGAAGCTAGACTGAAGTAAATGAAGAGTGGAAAGAAATATTAAACCACTTGTGTTCTTTGAAAGTATATTAATTCCACTGTCAAATTATAAGCAATTGTTAGATTTCTTTAAATCAAAGTATGATTCATATAATTATTGTATTATGATTATCTTTATTAAAGGACTCAACATTTTGTAAAGGTTTCTGACAGATAAAAGGGAAACTAAATGTGAAAAACTAATTTTGAAGGCAACTGCTACATCCAATATTTAAATGAATTCAGTCATTGTTTGGCATTCTCTCTTACAAGATTGTGTCTGAATGGAAGATTATGCATTCTGACTTTTTTAAATTAATTGAAACTTTTTGTAGACATAATCTGTAATACAAAATCCATCAAGACCCAAGATGCAAAGACTCAGGCAGGAGTCTGCTATAAAAACAACAAAATTTCACCTATCCTAATTATTGAGATAATTAGAATATTTTTTGCAGTGATTTTGTTTGTTCAGTTGATTGGGTTTACTTCTGTTTATTTCAGGGAAACATTTAAAATATTTCGTTTTGCCAGCTTTAGAAAATCCACTTGCTACATCTATCCTGTTATCCAGGAAAAGTAATTTAACATTTTAAACCATATGTAATAAACATTTGTTAAATATGTATATGAATGATGCTCAAGCCAACAAAAGAAATGAAGGAGAAAAAGAAAGAAGAGCTCTAATTTCTTAGATCACTGAATAGTAGAGCTTGTATTATTACATATGCATTACTTCTGCACAGGTAGTCCATGTTATAACTGTATTGGCAGAGCATTAGGAAGTGGAGAAAAGTTCTTTAGGAAGATCAATTGGCAATATCACTATTACAACTAGTTCTAAACTCAGCTGTGCCTCCTGAGTAATGTCGGTGTTTTATATTTCTGAATTGGTTTGTAAACCAGAGTTTTATGTATGACTGGGAGTGTACAGGATGTACCTGTATTTTTCTCTGTATTTGGCTCACTAGTAGCTTTATTCAGGGTACTCAATAAGGCTGAAGCCTCCACTTTGCCTAAGTATCACCTTCTTCGTGACGTGCTTTCCCTCATTGTGGGATGCAGTTATTTAGTCTTTACAAACTGCTTTATTCCTTCATGTACCATCCATTTGAAGAGTGTGTCCAACCTGATCCACATTTTATACTGAAAGAAAATAAAATGTCAAAGGGTCTGATTCTTCATTGTAACCTATAGTGTTAGAGGTTTACATGGTGAAGACCCAGAAGGCAGAGGCAACACTAGCAGCTCTCATCCCTAAACCTGAAAATATTTAAAAAGACTAAGGATGGAGTTAACTCTGTTGGTGTAGAGGATCATTAGCTTTCCAGATTGTGCTTTATACCAGTCACATTGCTGAATTCTGGTGTCAGACAAGAGTAAAGTTTGACTGAGGTATGGCTGAAACTCTCTCTTTGGCATGTTGGGGCTGTCCATGTCTATGGAAAAGGAATTCTCAACCCAAATGTCATGCCTTGAGTTTTATGGCATATGGACTCTTCAGCCATGAGACTGCTCTTCATTCAGGAAGTAGAGGTTTTAGGCTCAACAGACCCAGAGACCCAGACCCTTCTTCTATGACTTAATCACCAAGGTAAGGATTTTTATAGATGTGTTAGTTCTAGACTACAGTGCTAGCAGAGATGCAAAATTCCTAGATTCACATGACAATGAGCCAAAAGATGCTTAACCCTGAAGTCTGCATTTTTCAGTTTTGATTCGGTTTGCTTTCTAGGCACTCTCCTTTTGGTCTCATGGGCTTTCCCTTTTGACTGTACTGTGTTCCCTATCACACTACATGGCACTGTCCTGGAAAATAATGCCCATGAGTTCAACCTCCTCAAAATTCTCAGCAAATCCTATCACCAGAAGGCTATCCTGCAATAAAGGGATTGTAATACCATGGTATCAGTCAACTGAGCACTGTGCAATCTTACTGATTTATTTTGGTGTGAGCTAAATGAGCTAACCAACTTGTTTTGAGTACTTGGGTGGATGCCTGCTTTTAGGAAGATGGGAACTTTATTGAATTTATGTAATAGCACAACTTTAGCCAAGTGAAGAAGTTTTACATTAAACTGCAGATTTTGAATCTCTCTCAAACCTAAGTAGACCTTCTCAAATTAATTTTCTGAACACAGACTTCTGAGTTGCATGAAACTTGTAGCCTGGCTTAGCCTTTCCACTGAGTGCTGTGTTGGGACTCGTTGAATACAACGGTTATATAAATGACTATAAAGTTCTGTCAGATAACAACTTGAATCCAGTTTAAATCACTTAATTCTGTAAAAGACAGAGCTGATTGAGTTTGACTGTGTTGTTTAGTTGACATTTGTAACCAAATAGCCATTTTCTTATCATCTATGTAAAGATTATTTCTGTCATTCGTGCAGTAATTTAATAAATTAAATTATTTAACTGTCCCATTTGATTCTGAATTTATAATTGTTTAATACTTTGCTTCTTTAGCTTACTGTTAACAAAACCTTAAATTTAGTAGTGTATTTCTAGGTTGTTATTTAAATTAACATTTAATGAAAGTAACAGCAAGTAACAACATAAGGGATCCTTCAAGATTTCAATGGATGTAAAACCTAGCTGACTTAAAGGCCCAATCAAATGTCTCTTCTGAGTTTTTTTTTTCCTGTAAGTTATATGTATTAGAGAGAGATGACTTGTCAGATATCTAAATTAAATTTATATTTTCACTGGATGAAAAGTCAGGAGCAAAGATTATCTTAATTTAGGATAAGTACCAATATTTTTTTATTGTTAATACAGACAATGAGAAAACTCACTGAGGTCCTCTGACCAGTGTAAACAACTCTTGTGTTTATGGTTAATCTGAACTTCAAAGTCGGTGAGGAGAAATATGAACTATGGTAGATGTTTAAGATGTTTAAATTGCAGCTTTCTGTCAGTCTTTATTTCTTAAATTTAATATAGACTAAATATCTGGCTTACATGTAGACATCAATTGTTGACATCCAAAAATAAAATAGAGTAATCCTTCTCAAAAAGTTTTTGTTTGTTTGTTTGGGTTGGGTTTTTTTTTGTTTGTTTGGTTGGTGTTTTTTTTACTTCATTGGACATGGAATTTGGCTTTCACAAATATTTTCTTATTTTAGTTCTGACCCAGGTTACTCTTTTGAAGTGTACCTCCTGATCCACCATATTTTTGAGCTTTGGTTCACACTGCTAAATGTCCTCAGAGCATGTGAACCACATTTATTTGGGATGAAATTCAACTGGAAGATGTGCTTCAGCTGCTAGTAGGCATTCAGTCTGTGCAACAACGCTAGACCTACTCTGAAATCCTTGTCCCTCAAAACATATATACAGTGTGCATCAGAATATCAGCACCAAATGCTTTAATCCATAAATTCACCCATATTGACCTTCACTACTTATTACTAGAGAAAATCATAAAGATCACTTCTTTTTGATACTACAGACAGTACAGATAATGCAGATAACCTGTGAAGGCAAAGAGAGGTGATGGTAATATGCCAGTGAAAAAAAAACAAACCAAACCAAACAGATTTAGCAGTTTTTACTATGACATCACAAAACTGAGTGCAAAAGGGGGAGTCCAGGCAAGAAAGGATCCTGAGCTAGCAAAACAAATATAGAAAACAAAAATAAACACTTTTAAAATTTTGTTTTTAACAATCCCAACCACATATATAATATGTGGTTTTGGTATTTTTTTCTGGAAATTTTAGGCAAAATTAAACTGTTTGTAAAATTTAAGCTGATACCTAAAAAACCCACAACCCCCAAACTGCTCTCTAAAGTAATGATCATTATGTTAGTGTTTTTTGTTTGTTTGTTTGTTTGTTTTTTCCCAACAGAGCATGAGAAACATCAGTGGAATCTTCTTCATCAGAAATTCATGAAGAGGTTGATCCTCTTGTCAAAACAGAAGTAGAGAGAGAACAATATGAATGTAAAAGAATTTCGGAAATTTATTTCTATCAATTGTACTTATGAGTAATATATAACATACCTGTAATTTAAAGCTGGTGGCACCACGTTTTGAACTACAGTTTTTCCCAGCCCGTTTATATAGAAGAAAGTTGGTTATTGATTAGGACATGAAGGAAATTAAATGCAGAAAGAGAGTACAAATTAGCAGGGTACAAATTAACATGCTCAAAGCCCAGTTAGGTTTTGAAGCTTTTAAGTGGTCCTATGCTAGAAAATTGGAAGTAAAAGTTAGGACTATGTATAGGTCTGTGATATAGGGCTTTTGGTGGGCTGGACTCAGCTGTGAGCATCTCCCACCATCAGGACTCAGGTTTGTTTTGATTAGAACCACAATCTCCACCTGGTGTCTGCATTCAGCCTCCTACAGGTATCCTCCTTAACCAGACAGACCAAACAGCTTTTGTTACCTGTAAACTCGTTTCATCTGGAGATCTGTGGTTCATTGGCAACCAATTATTTATTTTTTATTCCACTCACAGGCTGCAAAAATGTGGAGCAGACAAGGTAAATTTAACAAGAGACCAAGTTATAAATTCCCTTAATATAACTTAATTTCTTTCTGCTTTGATTTCTTCTTTGCTTTATAAGAGACAGTTTGCTTCATACAGTCCATATGTGTGATTATGTCTGCCTTGTATTTTAGTTCAGGTGTATTCCTTCATGAAAATCCAAACAAGAATGAGAGAAAACCGAAAATAAACGCAAACCCCAGCCACTCTGGAGAGTGTACTCATTTTGAACCCAAAAAGGGCTGAAAAGCCACAGGTCCTTAGCAGCACAGTTTATACCGTAAGGAAGGAAATAGCGGACAAAACATTTACTGGACATCAAATGTTTACTGGCGTGAGAAACAGCCACATGTCTTTGCCATTCAGAGGAGCTGGTGAGAGTTTTGGAGGCAATTTCCATTTTCACCCTGATTGAGTTCTTCCCAACACTGGTTATGTCTTGGAAATGTCCCATCAGGTATGTCCCAGCAGCAAGGCAACACTAGAATTTGAAAGCACATGGGATTGACCAGAATGCTTTTAGAATTCTCAGTTTTAAGCATGCTGCTTTCAGTTCATTTTTTTGTATAATGGTCCAGTTGATAACGTTTGTTTGAAGAGTTTTTACCTATCGAGAAGAATATTGATGAAGAAATGAGAAAAGGGGCTTTGAAGAAAAACAGGTGCAGTAAAACCAGTCAAGTAAAATTAATGCAGGAGGGCTTCCTGTGTTATATTACCTTTATTTAATATTCTTATATAACTACAAAAGTAAATCCCTTGAAAGTTGTATTCCCACTGACAGCTTCCCTGCTATTTTATGGCAGCATCCACTATAGTTAATGGTCTATCACAGCTTCCATTATAAGTTCTGATTTTCAAGGCTTTATTGTAGCAACAAAATTGTTAGAAAGGGATTTCATCCTGTGACAGCCTGGAAAATGAATTTTAGTTTAAATTGGTTTAGCCATCTCTGATTAGAGTCAAAGAGATTTTTTTTTTTCATTTTTCATGTTTTATCCATCTTTTTCTTTAATAGGCCAATTTATTTTCTATTGTAAACTAGCATCATTCCTCTGAAGTTGGAAAATAGAGCCAGAAGTTTGGCTTCTGTTTAGAATATGTGTCTCGATAACCAAACAAAGAGCTATTTTACTGCTTTCAATCCACTGCAGATCTGAGTCTGCAGATATGCACTTGTGCAATTTTTCAAACAGATACCCAACAGCAGAAGTTTATAATGTGTGAAGGAGATGTATAGATGCTCTGCATCACAAAGCCAATGACTTACTGTGATATTTGTGTCACTCTTTGCTCTTCAATATACATCTTCAGAACCTGAATGGTACTAAAGCTTCTTTCCTAATTCTTCAAATCTAAGAAACTGTCATCCAAGAGATCAGCTCTTTCCTTTCCTGCACAGACAAAAAATACAATAAAAAGACCAGATGTTGTATTGAATCCCTCATGCATGTGCCACTGAAGACAAGAGCAGACAAAGAGCTCTACCCTGGGTACCCTGTTGTAATATCAGGCTCCAGCATACTTCACTACAGCTGCTAGTCTTGTTGTGGCAAAATTACAGCACATCATTTAATAAAAAGCCATCCTTATTTTTTTTTTTTCATAAATAATAAAAAATCAGAAGTGTGAATATATAACACCTGCACAAAGTTGATATGTATCTGTTCTTCAGGACAGAGAACCAGCAATATACGACCATGCTGTAGCATGACATCTGCAAGTTTTCAAGCAAGGACACTAGAATAAGCCTGAGCTGCTTCTTTTGGCATATTCTTGTATATATAAAACTACAATTTATAAACATCCATTCATGCGATGAATATGTGTTACATATAGGTAATTTCTACACCTGAAAACAATAAGTTTTTTTTTTCAACAAGGTTAAATAATTGATTTACAATGTACAGGATTTGACATATAATTTTAAAGAAAATCAAATGGATGGGTAGATTCAATGTTCATATTCAGTATTAGAGATTAAAGTAGTGCTTTATGTACATTGTTCACCAATGGGAAAATTTAAGTTTGTGACATTCATAACTTATTTCTTTAGTAATGGAGGAGTCTGATTAAGATCTGTTTTCCTTCAAGGTCCACCTTTTAACTGTGTGGCACTGTTAGAAATAGGGGTTTACAGAGTGCAATTACCCATTGCAACTTGTTCCTGCAAGTGATATTGCCTATTGGACTGTTGAGATATGGTGGACTTCCAAAGGGTTGAGCAAAAGGTGTAAGTTCAGCCTGTTTTATGAAAACTTCTAAAATAAGTGAAACTTTTTCTTTGAGTGCTTACCTGTGCCTTTTAAACATCAGCATCTATAGGCTTTGTGAGTGTCTTATGATAACGTTTAGAAGGGTCCTGTATTTAAATGATATTATAGGAATCCTCTTTGTCAAAGAATATGAAGTAAAATGTAAAAAAATAGAAAAGAATAAAAAACAATAATACAAGCTAAGACTTAAGTTTATATAAATATGTCTCTGTATAGTATGGAGATATTTTTCTCACATACGTGTATCTACAGTAATTTTGGTCACATTCTTTTATTTTTTGAGTGGCATTATTGATCTTTATAATATGTTATAATATACTGTATTGCTTATGGCTTAACAATACTGGAATTTTATTTTGAAAGTTTACTTGTTGCAGATAATATGTGGTTACAGATTGTTACAATAAAACAAAGCTACTCAAAACATCTTCTGACTGGGTCCTCTTGAAGAAGTCTGTTACGTTACGGTTAGGTTTTTGTCTGTCTTTCCCCTCCTTTTAGTACAACAGTCTGAGGAAATCAATTACCTGGCTGTGAAACATAGTTCTTGAACAGCAGGATCTGGCTCAGTGGATTGCTCCTTATATCTACACAACTCTTCTGGCAATGATGGCAAGACGGAAAATAGGTGATGCTTTAGCATCTGCGTTTAATAGTTAAACTGTTGATAGCTTTTGTCTTAAGGCTTTTTTTAGGGAGAAGGTGTAGTACTTTGTTTATGATCCATATTAATTTCTCCTCACCTGTGCCCGTATGATGTTAAATCACCAAGTGCCTAGATATTCATTAAATGTATGTGTGTATTTGTAAAAGGGAGAAAAATATGACTGTTAAAAGGAGAAATATATGTTGAAATGTCTTTTAATAAGGATGAAACTTTTACTTTAAGATCAGATATCAATCTTGAGGGCTTGTTTTGTTGACAGGAAAACAGGTAATTAATTTCCTTCTTCTGCAGATGGCTTGATGAACAGGAGTTCTCTTTTGGCAAGTTCAGAGAGGGAAATGCTTGTGTTTTGTTTTGTTTTCTGGAGCAAAAGTACAAAAGCTTTCTTCTCATCAAAAGTTTTCATCTGTGACAGCAAAACATGTTCTGTTTCCTACTTTTAAGGCAGAGATATAGATAAAGGATGAATTCTCTGCAAAGTTCAGGTGAAGGGGCCATGCTTAAGATGCTATAGGTGGTTGTGCCCAGAGTATTTAGGTTTTTTTCTACCTGTGTAGAGGAATTCCTGGATAAAGATTTGCTGAGCAAAATTGAACATATCCTGATGTATTTGTTTGTAAAATAATTTTACTTCCAAGTCAGTTCCAGCATGGATCTCAAAAATCTCAAAAATAGTATGTTGCTAATCCAGCATACCACTGGAAGGTAAAAAAAACCTGTCTATGTGATTAATAAGGGAATATTTTCAGGAGGTGTAGTGAAGCAACCTTATTATTTTGCTCCATTTACATTCATGGTATGTGATAAAATAGCTAATAAATTAAATAATTTTATCAATATTTTTGCATTTACCTATTTATAATAGAGTAATCCAAAGAACTTGTACCTGAAGCTGCAAATGACATATTACATCCCAATGGATTACAATGTGATGAAGACATCCAAGCAGTGGTAAATAAAGTAACATGTAAAATTTTTCATGAGAGAAGATCTATCTAATATTGTAAATCAAAGATCTGTGCACTCTTAAGATATTAATAATAAGATTATAAGTGATTTTGATGCATCATACCAGTTGAAAGCTGTCCCGCTAAGCAATTCAGATATTAAAAAAAAAAAAAATTAGAGAGAATCCTGTGACTGAAACTTGAAATGTAACTAGTTGCTTAGTATCCTGGCAAAAGAAAGACCAAAGCCATATAAAAAGTAGTATGTTTTTATTTATCATGAGACAATCTATTAAAAAGAAACCCAAAGACTGTATTCTGGATAAACAGAGAACTTAAAAATTGGTATTTTGGTATCTAGAGGGCCTAGGCTCTAAAATATCTGCAGAAAAATGTAAATCTAGAAGAATACATGACAGGATATTTTTATGTATGATATGCTATGACACCTCCATATTCACCTGTGGGGCCAGAAAGATCTTCCCAGTTATTAAGTAAGGCATACCCCAGGTTTATTTTATTTGGAAGTGCAGTATACACTACCACAGTCCTACCCATTCCTGCACCTTGGTTTCAACTGGAAGAAAGCCTGGGAGGTGGGTGGAAAGTGAGTTGCCTTGCACCACATGTGATCTCCCATCTGGCCCTAACCTGGATGTAAACGTAAATGGCCAATGTAACGTTTACATCCCCCAGAAGTGTGACTTTTCCTGGCAATAGAAGATGGTCTAGTGGAAAGCATTTATTCTGCCTGGAAAGCTTGCCTCTCATGTAATCACAAACTTTTACATTGGTTATTCTCTTTTTCATTTGTAAGAGATGCTTGGTTTGGAGCACAGGGACTATTTATTATTCACAGTTAGCACCTGCCTTAGCAGTGCTGTGAACAGTCACCTGCTTTGCTCCCAGTTCCCAGCCAGGATGACTGTGCCTGTTCTCTGTTCATTCATCTAGGGGAAAAAACCTTATGTCTGCAGCTTGATTTTTTTTTTTATTTTTTTTTTTTTTTTTAGATCCTGCACCTGTAGGACACCTTAAATCCTGGGAAGTGCCTCACACTGCTTGATACTCCCCCACCTGCTCCCATAGACATTATCCTTCTGACTTCCCCTGTCTCTGACAGTTTGCTCATTCAGTTTAGCTCTGCTGGGGAGGCAGACAAGGAATAGCCTCCGCAGATGAATATATAATTAAAGACATCTGAGGCAGTGTTAGCAGCACTTAAGTATCCCTGAATTTTGAAAAAATAAAAAGTCCAGACACACCTGCTTTCCTTTTCTCTTTTTGGGAGACTGATTCTGAAGAGCATTCAGGCTGGACATGCTTTGTACATGAAAAAAGGTTCCCATCTAATTTCCTTACCTGCAGTTTCTGTCTTCTTTGACCCCATTTTTAGCTGACCATAGTCAAACCATGAAAACATCTGTCATTACTGCAATGTTGACATTCCTCCCATTTTGCTTGCTTTACCCATTCTAAAATTGTTTGCCACTAAAATAACCTGCACTTCTCTTACCTTCCTTCAATACATTTGTATTTCACCAAATAAATTGTCTTCCACATGCCACTGTTCATGTGCATGTTCATGGTCATGTGCTAGATATCTCTTTTTGCTTAACATAGTGAGATATCTGAAGTAAGAAGCAGGCAATTCTCTAACAGAGTCAATGTTTAAACCTAGATTTATCTTTATTCACATTAACATAGTTTTCCCTTGAAAGTTCTCTTCCAACTCTCCTTGTGTGGCATTCACTGTCATATAAAACCTGATATTAGTTTGGTGTGCTTGCCTGGTTTCCCTAGAAACCTTTCTGAATGATTTCCTGTAAAGGAAATTATCATCCCACATTTAGGAAGGTACAGTTACAACTGAATAATGTTTTGACAGAATTATCAAAATTAAATTGCACACCTTCCTTTAGCACCACATCTGAATTAGCCTAATTTATATTTTCAAATCCTAAATGCCTTCTCTTCAATTTTAAGCTGCAGATCAATGTCCATCATGTTTAGAAAGTCATCAGATGAAAAAGGTTGTGGCTAATCCAGGCACTGAAGCATTATAGGCAGTAATATCATTTTGTAAATCTGATTGTTTTAGAGTCTTTTTAAGTGACAAACCAGACATTTACATGAGACTCAGGAAATGTTAGTATCTATAATCTGTAAATTTTGCTGCCAGCCTTAATTTCAGTAGCACACAATATGCCAAAAGTTGCTCTGTCTCGGAATTTGGTTTCCACCACGATGTTAAGTATTACTTGGGGTTGGTAAGGCTTTGATTCTGATTTGTAATCGATGGGTTCACTTGCACTGACTGGTGGTAGTTTGAGACTTCAGATACCATGGATGGGCCTTGCAAGGAATTTGATCATGAATCAGAACCACTTGTTTTACCCAGCTTGCTCAGGAGTATCTGTAGCAGATTGATACCAGTTGCTTTATTACTACTTCTGCAGTGTACAGAAATACCTGTACCTCGTGTTTTGCTGACACTATGGTATTACAGGACTGGCCATATCTGATGTTTGTTAGTTTGTTTGCTAAAATGTAAATGAAATTAAAAAAAACCTGAGAAACACACTTATTTTTAAAGAAAATTATACATGATATGTGTTAAGAGAAATAATATAATATTATAAATATTAGATAATGGTATAATACATGGTAAATTGAATCTGGTTTGTTGCAGTTGCCCACAGCCATGAACTCTTCACTCAAAATAATCCAATACATTCTGAATCTTTCAAAATTAACAATGATCTGTAAGGTACTGCTTTCTACAAGACTGTATTTATCCAGGTGTTATTAAATGTATATAATAAAAACTAATGTTCTTGGATTAAATGAGATTAAAACACAGAGGTTCATTGCTCTCTCCCTTCTAATAGACACTATTATTCCTTGCCTGTAATGCCAATTGATTTTTTCCTTTACTTGTAAAATTGTTGCTCTGAAATTTTGTGAGCATCCTACTGAAAACCAAGATTACTGCCTCTGTTTAACTTAATTGCTGGATATTATACCCATGAATGCAAAACATACAAAGGTCTCTTTGTAGAAAGCCATGTATCAGAACACTCCGCCCCCCTCCACCACGTTTAACAGTACATCATTAATTCTTTAACTGTTGAGAGCAAGTTGGATGGCAGTTTCTAAGTAAGAAAAATGGATTTTCTATTGATTGAACTTTAAAGCTTGCATTGAAGATGTTACATGTATACATACTGTTATAAATTAAAAATATATACAGTTAAAACCTTACAAGTCAAATACTTAACTTCACAGATAGCAGTAGGCTGATGTAGGGAGGTCATACATATATTAGTTCTGGGATTTTTTTCTGATGCAGTATAAAATCCTTAAGTTAAAAACCTGAGCTGCTGGGCAGTAAAACTTACATGCATGAAGCCTTTTCTTAGTCACTGATCAGATTGCTTCTGTTGACTTTTAAAAACTAATTAGTGCTTTAGAAAAGTGTATATGAATGCCAGAAATAAATGTTATTGGCTGACATAGGCTTATTATAAAATAAATTAATATTCTGTAATATTGCTATTGATTTGAGTTTGTGAGTATAAAGCAAATCATATGGTCAAAAATAGCTGAACAGTATCCCTTAGAATTCTGATATTTCAAACAGGGACAGGAATTAAACAGACTGTTTTTAAAGCCATTGTAAAATGAGTGGTTTTGATTCTGCTTACATAAAATTAGAGAGTTCCAATGTAAACCACATATGCCTTTCAAGTGAGATTAAAATCCAGGCCACTAGAAGCTCTGTCTCTGTAGATATAACTGATCTGATGTTAGAATGGATTATTGAATCAAAACTGGGAAATTCAGAGAGTTTTTGGTATTCCACTGGGAATTGCCCTCTTGATGGATGATCCAAGTTGCATAAAACCATTTTGATGTATCCCTCCGCTAGTGTACACATTCAAAAATTCATCTGCACCTATTTTGATACTATCTAATACATAATATTCTATAAAACCTGCAAGCTTAAAGAGACATGTTGCAAGGTTTAGAGCGTATTTTATAAAGCATATTTTTAAAAATCTGAAAATTTCTGCTACTGCTTTTTTTCCTTTCACCAACTGGAAAGCTTCTCAGACACATTATTTTAAGAAGTCCTGTTTTAAAAGCAGAGATAAAATGTTAAATAAAATGTTAAATCTCTAGAGCACTGAGTATTTTTATGCTGTTTGCAACATAAAATGGGAAATGCATGATTTCATTTCGGGGGTATAAAGCTTTTATTATCATTTTCTTGACAATGCCTAAAGAATTAAGCTATAGCTCAGTCTTTCACTATAAGTGAAGTGTAGATTGCTGCATCCTTTAAATAATGTATCTGCTGTACAGTTTACTGCAAGTATATAGTAAAACACTTTTTCACAATAAAATAGGTAAATACAGTGCCATTAATTAGCCATGTTTTGTATTTTACTGTGCTGTTGTGAAATGGTCTGAATTGTAAAAGCCAAAACCATTCCGATTAATTATTAACATCTTATGTATGACACTCATCCATAAAGAAGGTTCTACTGTGTTAATAATTTTCACATCACAATTATAATAACTGTAGCTCCAGCTATCCTCTTTCTGAGGATGTTTCATGGAGTTAATGAACCTTGACCATTAGTTCTTTTACTGCAAAACATGTAAGAGCTAATGATTCACTAGAAATACACTCATTTTTAAGTGTTCAGTCTTTAACTAAGTGGGATGGAATGTACCCTAGATATAAGAGTTTGTGGTAAAGTCAGAAAAGAGGTTTCTTTACTACTGAAAGGGATCAGGAAAAGTGCTACAAAGATGGCATTGGAGACTAAATTATTCTGTTTTTCTAAAGAAATGGTTAAAGGGCTGAATATTGGCATGACAGTCTATCCTTTGGTTATGTGTGAGTCTGTAACTCCCATATACAAAATAATATGAATCAGAAGGCATTGTGCCTTTTAATTTCTGTCAAACTTTTATTTTAAAAATTCTAGAATGATTAATTTGAGGTATATGTCTATAAACACTGATTTTCATTTTCTCCAGTTAAATTATAAAATATTATAACATTTTTGATTCATTCCCAAAGTGATGTTTGCAATTGAAAAAATCATAATTATAATAATTCAAAATGTTTAATTTAATTTTCAAAGTGATTTTTAAAATTTTATGAGTTAAACTGAAGTATTGATAACAAGCTACAATAAAATGAAAATATGTTTATTATAAAATCTTTAATATAAAATCCATAAACACAAAATTGAACAGGTTTTTTTCAGGATGTTTTTCAATTGAATTCATTGCATGAATTTGAGAAAAGTTTCTTAAATGTTTTGGTACATTTATATCTGAACTTTCTGAGAAAAAAAAAAAGCCTAGTATCTGCAAAACCTACCTCTTAAGAAGTATACTGCATGTGTAAGAGCCGAACAGGCAAAGATAGGACTCTAGTGAAGAATCTCTGCATATTTTTATATATCTGCAGGGATATTTTTCAGCATTTTACTGCATTGATCTGCCCCAGGTCCTGTTACACAATGGTGGAAAGCCAAAAAATTAATTGCAACAGCGGCTCAATAAGATTCACTGCTGATAGTAGTTGACAGCCAATGATAACCACCTCTATTCTCACACTTTAATTTAGTTCACATGAACATACCCCAGGTTCTGAACTAAAATTGTTTGTGTAAACAAATGTGGGAAAATTGCCATTTGCCATGTGTTTTAAAACTGTTTTAATTTGCATCATTGACTGTATTTGATCAGTGTAGCCAAAGTCCTGTTTTACCTGAAATAAGGCTGAGGAGAGAGACCTAGGTGTCACGTTAGTTAATGAGACACTTCTCATTGCTCATCTCCTTAGTGTGTATCTGGCCTAAGAGGTGATATCTTCCCAGAAAACTGTCATGGTAGGCGACATCAGGCTGCTGTTGCATCCCTATCCAGCGACCTGCTGCTACTCATATCATGTAATTAATAATTGCTGTTTCAAAGATGCTTGCATTATAGTGCACAAGCTCCTGATGTGTTTCAGCCTATTGAATCCTAGTTATATTTGGTTTGTTTTTCCCAGCATATAAGAATAACTCTTATGAAGATAAGAAAAAAAGAAAAAAGAAAAAAGAAAAAAAGAAAAAAGAAAAAGAAAATAAAAGAAAAAGAAAAAGAAAAAGAAAAAGAAAAAGAAAAAGAAAAAGAAAAAGAAAAAGAAAAAGAAAAAGAAAAAGAAAAAAAGAGAAAAAAGAAAAAGAAAAAAGAGAAAAAAGAAAAAGAAAAAGAAAAAGAAAAAGAAAAAGAAAAAGAAAAAGAAAAAGAAAAAGAAAAAGAAAAAGAAAAAGAAAAAGAAAAAGAAAAAGAAAAAGAAAAAGAAAAAGAAAAAGAAAAAGAAAAAGAAGAAAGAGGCGCTCAGTTTTGTTAGCAAACAAAGATCAGCTGTTATTTAAGGTGCGCACCATTTTCATAGAATCACACAACTGTAGAATGGTTGGGGTTGGAAAAGATCTTTAAAGATCATCTAGTGCAATTGTCCTGCCATGGGCAGGGACATCCTCCAATAGACCAGGTTGCTCAAAGTCCTGTCCAGCCTGACTTTGAACACTTCCAGTGATGGGGCATCCACAACTTCTCTGGGCAACCTGTTGCAGATCACTTTCTATGTGATCTATCACAGCTAGTAATTTCTTTGTGTATTTTTTGAGTACTTTTGACAACAGCTCTACATAGAGCAGCAGGGATATTTCAGGTACATGTGAAATCATTACTACTCATGAAGATGAGTGCTCCTGTCAAGGCCTATAGACAGATACCTGCAACTTGGAATGCAAACTGGAATAAGAGGATGTTAATCATGATTACTAGGAAGTCATCTGGAGGAAAAAGGAAAAAAAAAGAAGACAGATAAAGCTATTTTTAAAGTGCTGTCAGCTTTTTAAGATTAAATGGAAATTTGCCCAAACAAGAGATGACGTGAAATGGTAATTCAAATACCCTTTTTGTTTAATCAGATGCTTTAAGGACTTTACCACCTGCTGAGTGCCTGGAAGTATGAATAAACATTGGAGTGACAGGTTTCACACTGCTACATGGTAGGTTTGCACAGCGGGACTGCATGTTTCCCAACACTATTGGCTGATCTGTTTTTCAAATAAAAACGTGGGTTTAAAATTCTGAGGAAAAAAAGGTTCTTTTCATCTTTGTTGTTCAGGGAAGAAATTAATTTTTTTACCTAATCCTTCCCGAGAATTATAAAGTTTCTGCAAATACCGAACATTAAAGGAATATTATACTAGTCAATACCCTGAGGAAAGGAATATAATTTAGGAGCTTAAACCCACAAAGAAAATATACGCATTTATGTTTGTGAAAATTACCAGAAATCGTTATTCTGTGGAAATTGTCTCCTCCCCAAACCATTCTTTTGTAAAACCTATACAGATATCAGCTGGTGGAAAAAAGGCAAAAGGCACAAAGTAAAACTTTTTAATTCAATTGCACAAGACCAAGGTTGTGTTCCCATACTGTCAGCCTGAAACATTAAGTTCAAGAAGTGTTGAGGCGTTGGAATAATTTGTTTGACCGTGGCCAAGTTGGACTTACAGCTTTGTAATTAGGCAGTTAGCGCTCAGCCTTGGTAAGCAGCAAGGATTGCTTGCCTTTTTTTCCAGTGACTTGTCTGTGCATTGTTAAAAAGTAAATTTCAGTCTTATTCAAAGGTTGGATAACTGTTTGGAAAGTCTCTAAAGAAGTCCATATACAAGAAAAAAAAAAATACACATTTAAATTGTTCGTTAGTGTCCGATAATAATCTCACAGTCATTGTTAATAAACAAACAAGGAAAGAAACACCTAAAATATGATAGGAAGATTAAAGAAAATACTTTTCATTTGTATAAAGCACTTAAGTTTAGCAACTTGGAACTTGTTTCAAGTAATGATTAAGATTGAGAAAACTCTGGGAATAGATGCAGCTATTCTAGTTGTTTCTGTAGATAAATATATTGAGACATAGACAGATGTAGGTTTTTAGTCACAGACCGTCCATTTTGAAATTCATCAGCAGAATTAAACAATTTGTTCTTTCATAAGTTTTATATATGACAGACATTGAATTTAAAAACAACTGGCAAATATTAAGAGTGTGGTGTTCACCACAGCATACCTCAGCAACCAAGATGCTCTCAGTAGCAGAAATAAAAAAGTGCCATGGTAATGTATAGAAGAAACTAAAAAGTTGTCAGGGGTTCAAAGAAGTACTTGTCTGTCAGATTCAAAGCTGCCCTTGCTCTCATCTTCACAAGAGAAGAAATAAAAGCTCATCAGAATACAAATGACAAGGATGTAATTTCAAAAAGACATATTTTGTGAAGGGGAAAATCAAAGTTGTACACATATAATTACTGAAACTGAAAAACAAAGTAGTTGTCATGGAACACAGAAGGCTTGGATTACATTTCTTATTTCCTGTTATTCAGAAGAAGATCTTGAAACCAAGTGCAGCCTAGACCAACTGAGTACCTACTGGGTACTTTCTAGACTGATGGTGGATTATTCCATATTTCTGTTGTTGAAGCTGTTCCAGTTTATGCAAGCAAACAGCTGATAGTGTGGGAAATCGAACCTGAACCTCTTCTTTTGAGGTCAGTAAATCTGTCACTGTATAGAATCAGCATCTTTGATGTAGCTTCTCAGCTGCCTTGGAAAATAGTTTTTTATGGTGGCTACCACCTACTAAAACCTATGCTGGCTTTTCTCTACTACTATTGCGGAAGAATGTAGGATAAACTTCAATTACACCTTCATTTTGGTAGCCGACATACTATATTGCCTTCAACACTGTAGTAACTTTGTGCCTCCTACTCATAATGTATTTATCCTCACAGTATTCCTATGATGTTGAGCAGATGGTAAAGTGAATCACTAGGTACAGAGCTTGACTCCTCAAGATCAGACAAGAAGATTGTGATGAAACTAGTTCTGGGTTTCCTTCATCTTTTTTTGCTAGAGCCCTCATGTTCTACTGAGAATGGTGAGAGTCTCCTTCCAACAGCTGGTGGGCATCAGATTCACCTCCTTTCCCTACACCCTTCAGAAAAAGGAAAACAGGAGTTCCTCTGGTGGTCCTTGTGTTATGTAAACATCTAAAAGTGATGGTTCAGGCTTGGCTTAGCTGAACAGTTATGGAGTTCTCAAATTATGTTGACTACAAGACTGTCAAAGATAATCCCAAGGTAGATAAAAACTGTGACTTTCCCTTGACTCCAGCACACGTTGGCTCCTGTTGAGTTCAGATGATTAATTTCAGTCTATTGATTCTACTGGCAACTGCTACAAGTAGCTCTTCTTGGAGAAGCTGACTGGGTTTGTAAGGACAATGGAGCTGTGAGTGATATATCACAGTCTGCCCGTGTAGTCCTCTGCACAAGGTAACTGTCTGGCAGCACTTCTGTGAGGCTCAGAGGATTATGACTGAATGAGGCAGCCTCTTTTCTGGGAATCTTCTCATGCTCCTAGAGTGAGACGCCGCTGTTTCCTAGTTGACTCATTTAGAAAGTATGTTGTCTCTGACATTCCACTGGCAGCCTTTGTGGCAGGGGAGGTACCTCGTTTAACACTCTTAAGTGATTTTGAGCTTTCACGTTATTAAACATGTATTCCATTAGCCATCTCATCTAGCAGTCACATGTTAATTTGTGCAAAACATAAATGCACCAGCATGACACGGGAAAGATTCCCAGAATGTAAAAAAAAAAATGACCTTTGGTATTTAGTGCTAACCTGGCAGAATGGGAGCAGAGTATAGATTTTTAAAAGCATGTCGGGTGCTAACTCTTACCAGCCACCTCCAGATTCTTACTTCTTTTCTCACTATCTTCTGTCCTCCCTCCTCATTTTTCCAGTTATGTTCTAAGGATAAACAATTTAATTGTGGAACCTTTTTTTACCTTCTTTTTTTGCTATAGATAGACAAAAATTTTTCAATTAAATACATTTGTGTTGGGTTTTAGTTTAGTTTTGTTCTTATATTTAAAACATTTGTAGGAAAGAGGAAAGTTCAGACAATATGCTAGTTTCAATATCTTTTTTATGAATGGAAACTGATATTTAGCACGCTTCTAATGATCAGAAGACTGAAAAATGAAATATTGATACTTTGTATGCTAAGAGTTTAGAAGTAAAAAAAAATCTTGTCAGAAGTCTAAGTTAAGTTAAATTATAAAAGTATTTTTCTTAACTTGGTTGTTTTTCTTTTATTTGGATACATGAAATTCTGATTTTGATTTATCATCCCATTCAGCGTGGAAAGATTAATTAAAATATTGATATTTTTATGAGCAAGAAAAATGCAGTTTCTTCTATAATGTATTACACAACCTATCCAATAATTTCATGGAGTAAATTGTAGCATTGTTGCATATCAACATCGTTGCAGCTGATACTGTGATAGGGAAGATGTTCCTCTTGGAAACCCTGGCAAACAAGAGAAAGAGACAGGGAAGATAAGCCATAGCCCGTGGCTGAACTTTGCAGAAAAATATGCATATGAAATGGAGAATTTCAAGATTTTGAAAATAAAGTTTCTTCTTCATTCAAACTTTCATTTCTAAATAGTTTCACATAAAATCAGCAATTTTATGCAACAACAGTTGCTGTAGATTATTACAGAACTCTCAGAATACTTTTACAGACCCTTTTTATTAATTTAAATAATATTTTAGTTTATGTTCACTTGTGAAATTACTGATAATTAGAATCAAATTTATTTTGCTAATATACCAAATTAGTAGGAGAGGGAGAATTTATTAAGTGTAATGACAAACTCCCATGACCAAGGTTATCTGTAAACCCCCTGCCATCCTTGCAATTCAGCAGTAGTTTGGGGAATAATACTGAAGGAATAAGAGAGAAACTTTACCAAAATATCTTCTGTCTATAGCTTCTTTGCCTGTGTTACTCCATATCATTTTATTTTCCCTGTAGATGTCGTATTCTGCAGCCTTTACTCTCCACTCTAATAGCTGTCAGACTTTCTGCTGGCCTTTAATGCTTGGGTAGTCATCTAAGGGTATGGAAAATATCAAAGGCTGCTAGTTTCTTGTGAATTTAGTTTCAAGTGCTGACATTTTTTTGAGAGTTGCAGAATATCTGTGTGTGAATTAATACATGCTAAAATGTTATTACTACGCATACTGAGTTTGCAAGTCCCCTCTGCAGCTCAACAAGCTTCTGTTTCTCTTTTTTTTTTATTATTTTTTTTAAAAGTCCCGAGGCAGTTTCAGTGGTGGGAATAAGTAATACAGTGTTCTCGGGAAGAAATCACAACCTATAATTTAAAAGAAGGGTAGATTTTGGATGCCACACTGCAGCTTTGGAGCCAGGAGCCAAGAGCTCTTGTTCCTGAGGAAGGCAGCTTGGGAAGAGTGCAGCTCTTGACCCTCTGGGAGGTCCAGATAAGCAGGAACCAGGTGCCACTGGCAAATGAGTTTAAGATTATATCAACGAAGTGACTGGCAATAAACATAATCTTGGGTTTGAGAAATAAACCTGCCATTCAGCAAACTGTTCTAGTTGGGTTGCTGACATCTGCCTTAGGGAGTCTGCACTGAAGTATCAAACATATGATGCAATGGTGCAGAACAAATTACATTTAAAATAAACGAAGGAAAGGACATCAAAATGCCTAGAAATGTCAAGCCTGGTAGCAAAATAATCACAGGAGATGAGCTGAGTTAGCACTGGTAAACTAATAAGCACAGTATCCAGTCTTCAAGTAAATGAAAGAATGCTACAGAAAAAAAAGAAATCTCTGGTCCTCCATGGCCAGTCGTGATTAGGCCAGAGTTGGTGTAGGCTACTCTTGCTTTTGGACAGGTCTGTTGGCCAGGTGACTCTCATATCTCTTTCCACCATACAATTTGTGAGGTTGTGAATCCAGATCACATAAAAAGGAAATAGAAATGACAAAGTGAGGAGTTTGGTGTTTTAGAGCTTTGATTTGTTGAGAGACATGTCACAGATTAAAACAAAAAAAGAACAAAAATCGAACTGTTGAGACCTGGTATTAAGACAGGTTACTAGCAGGATATGTGAGCTAGGTGACAGGTGGCAAACAGCTCCATAGTCTCTCACCAAGGAAGCTAACGACAGTGTTCTGGTTTCTGAAGTGAAGATGAAAGATGGAAAGGGCATTTTGGGGAAAAGATCCTTGACATTATTTGCCTCAGATGCTCTCTTAAAGATCTGCAATTTAAAAATGAGAGTAATACTGTGTAACATAGAAGGTCCAAGCATAACAAAATCAAACGATATCTTGACAGTATTAGATTCTGGGAAAACTAATTTTATCATCTCTTCCTATAGGAAGAGAACAATGACAATAAACTTGTGTTTGTTTTATTAATTTGCATGCAAAGAAGGATATGCTGCAGGGTCTATTCAGGAGCTTCACTGAGATATAGTTTTGTTCCAAGAGATCCTGTCATCTAAATTTTAAATATGACATGATGGATGAGGATGACATGTAGTAGGAAAGATGCTGTAGTAGAGAGGGACAAAGAGCACAGTGATGAAATGTTACAGGGCTCAGGTTAGGCATAAGAATAAATTGTGTAAGATAATAGAGAAAAATAGAATGGTGAGAGTGTTGTTTTGCTTACTGTGGTCAATAAATAATTCCAGTAATGTTGTGAATATCATCCATCTTTATATACCACATCAAGTGAGACCAGAGACCTAAGATGTGTCGCTACCTGACTCTACAGCCTATCTTCCTCCATGTGTGTGGCATCTCTTCTTCCTTCCCCCAGTGCCCTCCTTGCTTTATCAGGCTGTTGTATCCTTCCCCATCACCACTGCAGAGCCTCTTCGGCTCTGCTGAAGAGGATGGGCATCGTACCACAGGTTTCAGCAAAGACAAGAGCTTGAGCTAGCAGTGGAGTTTTGCCATGGTTGGCAGGAGAGTCCTGAGTGCTCCTTCTCCCAGACCAGTGGAGAGGGAAGCATCTGGAAACAGACTGGGCAATTCCACCCTCCTCACGCTGTGTGGCACCTGCTCTGCTCGTGCCAAGTTGTGGGGTTGTGGTGGGCACAGAAATGGTCCAGAGATGGGTTTAGAATGAAAACCTAGGTAGATGAACAGACAGCTTTTGGCTAGAGGAAGAGTAAGAATTTCTGGTGATAGAAATTGTCACAATAACCCCTGCTAAGAGATGTAAACAGTTATCAGGCAAAAAAAAATGCTAAAGGGAAAGAGATAAGGCAGCAAGACAAAACCAAAAATTGAAATGCACTCTGTGAATACATGAGGATGCCTCATGGTCAGCCCAGAAGCATTTAGTTTGTTTTTCCCACACAATGTGGCAAATTCTGCGTTGTCATTCTTGACATGATCATGATACCAGAGAACATGACATTAAGAAATAATAATTTATTTTCTTGAACCGCTTACAATCTTCCATCTACTTATTATTAGGAATACAAATGTGTGCTTCATGTTTTAAATTAAAAATGACAAGCTTATTAATCACTGAGAAACTCTATAAAATTACTCATTTTGAAATATTGACATTGCAAACCTTTTCCCAGCAGTATGTAAAGCAAACACTTCTCAATGACATTTTGTTGCCCGATTTTGGGTTTTGATTAAGGCAGGCTTATGAGTTGATGTTGTTTTTTTACCAAACCAATAATTCTCCTTTGAGTACTGCTAAGCTTTAGACTTTAAATTGTAATTAAATATAAACTAACAGAGGCTTCAGTTGTTGTAACAGAATATCAAAAATACATATAACATTTTTTTAATTTAAAATTATTTATTTCACAACTTAAAAAAAATACTTCTGTGTCAAATTTGAGTAGACTGATTTGGTTTACAACAGTTGGAAATGAGCATTCCCTTTTTTTTTTTTTAAGAAGCTGAGCTTTATGTCTTTATAGTATTGAAGACAGAAAAAATGGGTGCAGTAAATATTTCATAAATTTAAAACATCTGATTCAATTGTGAAATAATGATGTTTTTGTTTAGAAATGTTTTTCCTATAAACCTTTATTTTTAAATACAAAGGGTGTGCATAACTAATGAAAACCAGAAATAATGAAAGATAAGTTTATTGCACACTCTAAAATTTTTCCTGCATGAAGCTCCTTTTGTGTTCATGTATTTGTTCAGGTTTTCTCACACTTTTCTTACACTTTAAAGCCTACTCTGCCTGATCCTGATCCCCTTAAAGCTCACTTCTCCACTTGGGTTAAGAGTACTGAAAGCGTGTTTCAAGTGTCAGGTGGAGCAATGAGCCACACTACAGACACCCCACGCTCTGCTTCAAGCTCAGGTCACTTGAAGTTTGTTCTAGTCTAGGGCAAAGAAACAAGTTGCTTTGTGTAAACCTTTTTTTTTTAACTTTTGAGGTCAGACACTGAATACTAAACTGGTGGTAAAATTAGTACCATTATGTCATAATTCTGTATGACATGAAGCTGAAATTTATATCATATCTTGACATTAATTGACCTGTGAACAATCTGGGCTAATGAAAGTTCTCCTGCAAGCAAGTCCTTATGCTGAAACGTAGGTATTTGCTTGGATCTCCTTTATTTCCCGTTTGAGACGTACAAACGCCTTGTGGATGCCACAGTGCTGGTTAGAGTTAGTTTGGGTACTGGAAGCAGTGCTCATATGCCCTGCTTCATGTAGAGAAGTTGTGATTGATGCTTGGGCCATACAGTATACATGTGAGTGACGTTACTTTTAGTGCTTTCACACTCCAAATGCTATTCTTAGGAAAAAATTGGCTCAAAAGTTTATATGAAATGGAGAATATGGTATATTAATGCCAGCCCCAAAGTTTTAATATTTACAGCATAAAAGCAGCAATATGTATATTAGAAAGGCCTCAAGCTTAGCTCTATCCACTTTTCATTTTTACATAAGTATATTTATGCAATTAACCCTATAGTTATTTCAAAGAAAATCACCCAGTGGTTATGATGAAAACTTTCTGCTGAATTTTTCAGAAAGAAACTGTCTGAATTGAGCGTTTTTAATATACCCTGCTAATATTTGGAATGGCACTTTTAAAATCAGTGTAATCAGTCATTTAAATAGGAGGTTTGCTTTTAACTTGGCAGAAAATGTATTCTGTACTGAAAGATTAAATTCTCTAATTTCTGGAAGGCTGCTGTGACTAAGATGCTTCAAATTCAAAGTTGCAAAGTTAACTCAGACTTCTCTCTAAAGCTGTGCTCATCACTTCCATAATACCACAGAAAATCTTATTTTCTGTTAGAGATACTGTTTTATAAATTAGTAAGGGAGTGGTTTCACTTAGAACTGCTTAAAAAATTAATCTAATCAAGTTCTGATATATGTTTTTTCTCCATAGCTAAAACTATATATTAAATAAGCTTACAAAATACATTTAAACAGCCTTTACCTGGAAGTGGGAAATACCAGGGAAATCAGCTGTGGAAGATACAGAAATACAATCCATTCAAATTAGAAAGGAGAAAGATAAATCATCTCAGGAAGTGTAAGTAAACAAAATGATATTTGAAATCCCCAGCTGTAAAATCACTGTTTTTTACTGCCTAACACAGGAAAAAAGCAATAAACGTGAGTCACCTGTGTCAACAGAGAGTGATTTGCCTGATCAGTAGACCAACATTTCTCTCCTTTCGCACTCCACCTGCTGTTCAGCTAAAGATGGGAAGGGGAGAAAATGTTGCAGTAAATGAGACAGAAGGGGAACATTATTTGTAAAATATTTGAAACCACATATGTTAGATGTATTTTTCCCCTCTGTCTGCATCTTATATATATATCACCTTCTAAAAAAGCCATCTTGATTTCTGTGAATGAAAGCAGGAATATGATATTGCAGTATCCTCCTAAGGATAGCAAAAGATTCAGCTTTAGCCCTGGGAACTGTAGGCAACCAAGAGAGGAGTGTGCTTGCAGGGGGGTGTTGGTCCCCCTTTGTCATTTTGGGATCCTGGGTGGACTGAGTTGTGCTTCTCTGCTTGTCACTTTGGATTTTGACTGAAAGTAAATTTTGTGATCTCACAGTCCAGTGCCTGCCGGGCCCCCAGGGAGTCAGTGAACTCCCCAGGCATGACAAGACTTGGAACTTCTCATATTCCTTTTACTTTGGCCTTAATTTGCAAGAACCAAAACATATACAGAAACAGCTTAGCCTTTGATAAATTAGGAAGGAATAGACATGTGCAGTCATACATGGTATCTTTTTAGACTAGTCCATTGGAAGTCAAACTGGGTTGGGGCTTCCAAATGAGCAAATAAAGACCTTCCAGATTTTTCACCTTACACAATCAAATTGCATGTCTTACTGCTAAGAGTGCACCTTTTCCTACACACAGAAGTATTTCATATATACTGCTTCAACATAGCTTATTCCCTTCTTACCATGATCCTGCTTTGCACTTCATGGAAATGTTTATGCTGCTGAGTATGTGCATAAATTAAAAGGGGCAAGGGCACTGCAGCCATGATGATCCAGAATTGAGCAGTTTATGGTTAGCTCAGTTCCTGGATCTGTTTAGGACAAGTACATATAGCTTTTTCCAGCACAGTTCCTCTTGAGAATGGTTTAGCTTTACAGAGGTTCCATGAGAGCCACTTGGCTTCAATGTGAAGCATCAGTCCCATATTGTCTTCCATTTAGCACAGAGAAATAGCTTATTATGCCACTAATTTGTCATTTCTTGCTTTCCTCAAGTCAGCACCCAGGAATTTTTAATTGGCCACAATATAACCTGTTCTTTCCAACATGTATGCCCAAAATAACTAATGGGGTCACTGGAATCTTCATTTTATCCGTCAAATCACCCCCTGTTCTACATGCTTCTGCATCTACCTCTAAAAGCCTCCTTTATTGCATCTAAATGCCTTCTTTTTTTTTTGCTTTCCAGTCTAGGGACCATGAGAAGATTCTGTTTCTCTGCTTATGTACAACAGTTTTTTAACAAAATATTTTGTAGTTATTGAGACAGCTCATTATCTTTTGGACTGGAAGGAGAAATGAAACAGCACAAAAGGATTGACTAAAAAAGCATGTTAGGCTAAGCAGTCCAAGCAGACAAGGTTTTCCTGGGTTGGAGGTTTGTATTTAAATTTCTTCGTTGTATTCTTTTCTTATTCAGGCTTTACTTAGGATGCAGCAGGTATTTGAAGGAAGTAATTTTCTTCTGGCTCCAGCTCAAGTTTTCAAGCAAAGTCTCTGGTGTCAATTTTCGGGATGTTTTCATTGACCAAAGATTTCTGTCAAAAGTCAGGACTTCAATCAGTTTTAGATACGTTTTTAAATCTTAGATTTTTAATAGTCCTGAATAAGTTGCTTGCCTGGAGTTATCCAAATCATAAACGAGGTTGGGAGTATTATTCAGATTGCTTTGATTAAAATTGGTTTCAGTTACTTGTTTTCCACTTCTATGGCTAAAGCAGTTCAGACAAAAAATACCATGGAAGTAGGAAACAAAAGTTCAAGGACAGAAGCAACCACTCTCATACTGTGAGTTTGGGGAGTATCAAAAGCAACTTGGAGGTTCGCATGTGTGACCCAACGATCTGCCAGAAAGAGCTATTTTCAAAGTAAAGATAACATCAGAAGTATGCTACCTTGGAAAATTGCTACATTGAGTATGAGTTGCCAGTACCTGTAAGGTGAAATGAAATCTCCTAAGGAAAATGGTAGGTAGCATTGGATGGGAAAGGTTAAATATGAGGATCAGAATTATGGTGAGAAAGAAAAATTTGCAGTCATGTTTATTCATCTGATTTCTTTCTGGGGGTGCACTGCAATCTGCCTAGTCTGAAACTTGAATTTGTCAGGTCCATGGAAATATTTCTGTCCCAAGGGCTGCAAAAAGGTTCATGCTTCTATTCTGGCTTTTTCTAATTGTTTCCCTTCAAGTTGAAATTATACATTTATCCACAAGTTGCAATACGCTCTATTCTTGAAACAGCTTTTAAATATGGAGAAATCACTAGCAGTGACCTATGTTTCCCAGCTTTAACCCTGAACAATACATAGTACTGTATTTTGAGATACTGTTAGCCAGTGTGTCCAATACATTTTTTGTTACACAAAGGTTGTTAAATCAGAACTCGCATTTATCCTAAATGGCTGCTGTAAAAGAAGATAATATAATTCTTAAATTGCTTCATTAAGTTATGTACTGTCTTTACAGAGGTAGGGCTGTGGATGTAAACGTATCTTAGCATTTGCAATCTTCTGTTGATATTATGTGTTCCAAAATGTTCTCTTTATTTGAAATATATTTCAATTTGTTCACACTACTTGGTACAAACTTTAACTTATGACAAAAATTCAGTGAAAACAAGGCATATATATCCATCACTTGGTTAATTTTTACTTTTAAATCCAGAAAAAGGCTGGAGTTGAGTTTCTCTTTGTTTCCTTGGAAACAAATGAAGGGTTGACTTCGAGTAGGTCTACACTTGAAATGAGGGGTGGAGCTTTGATGTTGCAGTTCTTATTGTGATGCAGGAAGGGAAAACAATTCTTGTAGAGATTCTGCTTTATTGCATTTACAAGAATAGGGAGTCTAGCTAATATGATAGAAACCAGGTAGTTTCATTTAGTGGGATGAAAGGGAAATGGGAAAATGGCAGCTGCACCAAGTCAGTAACCTTCAGCTTCAGAAGTTCAGTTGAATAGCTTATCCTCCTGCAAAGATGACTAGCCAAAACAGGATAATTGTTGCTGTCAATTTATCTTCCAAATATGAAAAGAAACTCTGCATTTTTCCTTGCCAGTAATTTCCATCAGTGGCTGCATAAATGTGCATAATTTTCACTTACAGTAATAATTTATTTACAATTTTCCAGTCAGTTCATGGACCTGGTTAAGTAAAGTTTAAGATGTCTCAGGGAATAGCTAGTAGATCATTTTCTGTTCTCACTGAGGCAAGCTTTCCAATGGGAATTTGACCAAGAATCCCTCTCTAATAAGTCATTTGGATAAGAAAGTGTTTTGAATTGTCATTTAGATAATGAAGATATCAGAATGAGGTATATTATTTAGGGTTTTGTAGTCTAGTTTCTACTGTTATCTTTTGCTTATGTACTATGAATAATAATATTGATATATATTCCTGTCAAGACAATTTAAACATAGAAAAAATTAAGTTCTGAAATATTACTACTTTGCTGAATTTTCCACAAAGAAGGAGATAAAGGGGCACTGGGATTTACAGGGATTTGAATTAATCCTCTCTATACTCTGGCTGTGGTGAGTACTATTCATATACCCATTTTACAGTGAACGCAATTAGGCTTTCTTTCCACAATTGGTAATACCTGATCTGTGTGCTACTGGATGACCCAGGAGTGCTAATTTCATCTGGGTGAGGAATGGACACACAATTACCTTTCTGGCAAATTCACCTGAGCCTGTGCACAGAGCTTCTGTTGGTCTCACACTTTTATGCTGGTTTTATCTGGGCAGCAGTGGCTAGACAATATTTGAGCGGTCTTCAAGCTTGCCAGGGTAAAGCTAATTTGGCAAAACCCCCCCTTTGAATACATTTGAACCAGAAGCTGGCATTTGCACATGATCTATGCTTTGCATCATGAATTTGTGATGGTTTTTATTTCACAAGCTATTTCAAAGTTGGATTTGCTTTAGTATCAAATTCTGTACATAGGCATAGCTTTTGGCAACTAGTTCATGCTATAAAAATAGGAATAGGAAAGACTAATATCTTGATTCAGTTTTCTGTCTCTAAACATTTGTTCACCAGGTCTTGTAAGCATGTGGACAACACTGAGCATGTGGATAGGGCTTAAGCAAATGTTATCCAAAGCCAAAAAGTACAAATTTGCTCCCAGTTGTGGGATTGCTGACAAGTAACTGATTGGATCATTTTGGATAGATTTTTCTGTTGGTATCCTCCTTCCTAAACTTTCTGATGATCTTCTTTGGTTTTATTAAGAGCAATTAAGTTTAGTATGTTCTTAGCATAATGCATGTTAAAATCATAGATTGTTCATGTTTTGCCTAAAATTTTTATTCAATGTAAAAAACGTGTGTTTTTAAGAGAATTGGTGAAAAAGGGAAAAAAAAAAAAACCACAATAAGCTAAACAGTAGTAATATTTTATAGGCCTAATCAAGACTTCAATAATTAGATTCACTATAAAAATCTTTTTGTTGCTAACAGCACATTAAATTACTTTTACATATTAACATAGTTTGAATTCTGTTGCTTCAATCCAGCAAACCCTTATTCATGAAAGTATTTTGTATTTGATGGTTGTTTATATATGAAGACTAGCAGGCTGCTCACAGGGATTTAGAAAATCAGTTCCTAACTTACTTTTCACTTTTTATACTTGCTTCTCAGTATTCTAGTTCCACTTAGAGTGGATAATGAAAGTAGCCTGCTGTCTGTTTCAGTTAGTTTGGGCTGTTGTCCTCAGCCAGTGCAATTTTGTGGTTTACACATATTAGCACAGCACCAGCATGCTCAGGTTTCCATTTCTGTGGGAACAAGAAAACCAAATAAGTAAACTGTTTCCATTGATTTCTTCTGTAAAAAAAATCATGGCAACATTATGACTGAGATAAATCTGTACATTAAATAAAAAAAGTCACACTTTCCTTCCAACCAAGTCCAAACCACCACCTACTAACGGCAGGACTCAATTGTGTGAAATGTAGGGTTTTTTGTTTGTTTGTTTGTTTGTTTGTTCTTTTTCTTTTAGGTTACAGCTTGATAGAATAAACTTTGACTTTTCCTATCTCGCTTCCTAACTCTATTACTAATAAACAGGTGGCTGATAAGTAACGGGTGATTTTGTTCAAGAAGGTTACTGCCCATGGAAAGGGTATTTGGGGACAATGTGCTCCTCAGCCTCATACACAGCAGGAACACAGCGGTGACACCTCTCTCACACACCCTTGGCACTAAGGCTCTGTCTCTTGTGCCTGTGTACTGAGTGGCAGGCCTGCCAAAGGCAGATGGTGGGTGATCCAGGCAGCCAGGGAGAGACACCACCAAACCCTTATAGTGTTCCTTCCTCTGACTAACTGGCATGGACACAGCAGGAAGAAGATCAGATTTTGGGGCTGCTTGTGGGGCAGGGAGGAGTTGGGACTTGATCTGGCTGCTGGTCACACTTCCACGGCATGTTCACCACGTATCGACAGCTGAGGTTTTCTCTTACTGAATCCATGTTACCAAATGTTGTATGCTTGGGATCAATCTCAATTAACAAACCAGATATTTATTTATTTTAATTTCTGGATGGTAAACTGAAACTGTGTAGCAGTGATGTTATCCTGTGGCTTTTATAGACCTGCTTCTTTCCCTCCACAAGATGGTCAGTTTCATGGGGTGATCTAGGTGTCTTGTGGGCCTTCACTACTTCAGGAAAGCTGGAGGGATAGTCAGACACATACAGTAGATATATGTGGTGCCATATTGTCATTTTTAATAATACGTTTTTTTTCTCTGATCAGATCCAAACTTTGACCTTTTAACTACTACTGATTTATTTACACAGTATGTTTTATTGATCTACTTACATCTGAGCTCATTAAACTCATAAAATGAGCTACAAGCAGAGTAAAATATGGCATTATCAAAGTTAACAGAGAGATCAGATTATTATATGCCCAATACCACTGTTTTATTGAGTTCCCTGGAAGGAGAAACACTCTGGTAACAGGCGTCTTCCAGCGCCAATGCACTGGATTATCTCCCACCCCACCCATATTTTTGGTAAATGAAAGCACACTTTCATCCTCTAGTCCAATGAACATGTTCACAGAAATGCTCAAGCATTGTACAAGCATTAAAATGGCAAAAGCACTTGTAAAATTTCCCAGCATGTGGGGTCTTATATGAATAAAATGGCAGTAGTCTAGCAGCCAAATATTCATGAAAAAAAGTGTTTTACAGTACTAATACATGTTTTCCTGATGGATTAGAATAAAACACAGAGGCTTTGTTTATTGTCATATAGTCATTACTCCAATTTTAAGAGGTAAGAACATCCCACGCTCAGGATGGTTTAGTTTAGATAATCCCTATACAAAACTGGAGGCATTTTTCCCATTCATTTTCCTCCTTGTTTCCAGCTACTTAATCGACTTAGCTACTTCTGGTAAACTGAGGGATAATTCCTCCGAGTTAGGCAATCCCATATTATCTACAGCTGTTATGAGGAAACCAAGTATTCAGCATAGGAGAGAGATTAATTGGGCCTTCCTTCCTTCCTTCCTTCCTTCCTTCCTTCCTTCCTTCCTTCCTTCCTTCCTTCCTTCCTTCCTTCCTTCCTTCCTTCCTTCCTTCCTTCCTCCTTTCCTTCCTTTCCTTCCTTTCCTTCCTTTCCTTCCTTTCCTTCCTTCCTTTCCTTCCTTTCCTTCCTTTCCTTCCTTTCCTTCCTTTCCTTCCTTCCTCTCCTGTCCTTCCCTTTCCTTCCTTCCTTCCTTTCCTTCCTATAAAAATATTCATCTTCCTCTGTTGCATGGTTAAATCCTCAGGAATAATACTGTTCCCTTCAGATGGATGTGCATGGCTTCGAAGCCACGGATCCACTGTAGTTTTGCATGCTGCAGTGATTGCAATGAAGAAGTGTACTGTATTTGCAGGATAGGCAGCTTTGGGGGCAGTTGAATGGGTTGTTAAGGGACCCATATATAATGTGAGCAGACTAGCCAAATCTTCTTATAGTAAGATAAAAGCAAGCCCAAACTGGTAGTAGAAGTCTGTAGGAGTTTACTTGCTTTACGGTGTGAAGGGAGGAATTTATATCTGCTACCTGCAGATTCTAAGGGCCTAACACAGTATCCTTATCCTCGGGATTTGTGTGGAGTTAAGGAGATTTCTGAAAGCACTATTGCCAAATGCGAAACACCAAATCCATGAGAGCTGCACTTTTAGCTACAATTTTTGATTTTGAAAAAATTTACATCCTTTCTTAGGTTTAGTTTTTGTTTAAGGCAAATCCTTAGCAACATGCCCCTGGGCAAAGATTATGAAATTTGGCCATTAGCCCTGTCTGCCTTGCTTTTCCTCTCTCTGCTGTTGTGTACCCAATTCCCTTGAGTACTGAAAATTGTGATGAATTAGGTCATATTTACAAAGCACTTTGAAGTTAGAAAGCAGCGCACAATTATTCAGTATTATAACTTTATTTTTCTTTAGAGTGAGATACTTGCTATAAAGCAATGAGTGCAATTTAAAGTTACCATCAAAGACTACAAAGGACATGTGCTCCTTTTTGCTTTGAAAATGTAATTATCATGTGTTAATGTAGTCTAGGAAGTAGGCTATCTTCTCATGCACAGATTCTTTTGAAAAATGGTGGAGAAAGCCAGGAGACCTAATTTCCTGTTTGGATTGCTCTGGGATATGTGTAGTACAACAATGGGGAAATGTAAGTGGTTAGTGATGTGATATGGAAGAAAATACTCTTGTGCTTTAATTCTGTCTTGGTTATGAACGTTTTAAGAATATTTTCTTACTCTACAAAGGTATGAATTACAGGATGAAAGCCCAGAAAGGAAGACTTTTTAAAGCTTTTTAGAGGAGTCATCATGTTTTAGTACAGCAATTCTAGAGTGAGTAACACAATGGAAACATGGTCTGTCTCTCTTGTGATGCTAGACACTCTATTATTGTTTTTCCTTGTATTAATAACTATAGATTTAATGGTAAAATAATATTTCTTGCTCATTCAGATAGTACCAGTGACAGTGCCAACTAGTACTATGAGGGACACAAGAACCTCTTATGTATATCCAAATTCAAAAGTCATACTTCCAAATGGTAATTGAAGGGGCAATTCCTGTGGTTTATATATGCCAATAGTACTTTGCTCCTGATGCTGTAACTTTTACCTAAACAAATCTTAACTGTGATACCCTGTGTTTGGATGGTAAAGGTCTATCTGATTTTGCTTCCAAAACAGTGAACAGCTGAATGCTGAACTGGAGCTCTAAAACCTGATGATTATAGTTTACACAGGTAGCCGAGTAGACTGAGTTTGGCACTTTTACAAATAGAGAGACTGTACAAGATCTCCAGTTCAATTTTCTGTACCTTCACGAAAACAACAATAAAAACAACAACAAACAAAACAAAACAAACAAAACAAAACAAACAAAAAAACAACCAAACAAAAACAACAACAACAAACATAACCCCAAGAAAGAACTTGCATGATCAGGTGACTCACCTGGTGGATGAGGGGAAAGCTGTGGATGTGGTCTATCTGGACTTCAGCAAGGCCTTTGACACTGTCTCCCATAATATACTCCTGCAAAAGCTGGTAGCCCGTGGCTTGGACAAGTGTACTCTACGCTGGGTTAAGAACTGGCTGGAGGGCCGGGCCCAGAGAGTGCTGGTGAATGGGGCTGCATCTAGCTGGCGGCCAGTCACTAGTGGTGTTCCCCAAGGGTCAGTGTTGGGTCCAGTCCTGTTTAACATCTTTATTGACGATTTAGATGAGGGGATTGAGACCATCATCAGCAAATTTGCTGATGACACCAAGTTGGGAGGGAGTGTCGACCTGCTGGAAGGCAGGAGGGCTCTGCAGAGGGATCTGGATAGACTGGAAAAATGGGCTGATTCCAATGGGATGAAGTTCAATAAGGCCAAGTGCCAGGTGCTGGTGCTGCACTTTGGTCACAACAACCCCCTGCAGCGCTACAGGCTGGGCGCAGAGTGGCTGGAGAGCAGTCAGACAGAAAGGGACCTGGGGGTGCTAATTGAGAGGAAGCTCAACATGAGCCATCAGTGTGCCCAGGTGGCCAAGAAGGCCAATGGTATCCTGTCCTGTATCAAAAATAGCATGGTCAGCAGGACAAGGGAAGTGATCCTTCCCCTGTACTCTGCATTGGTGAGGCCACACCTGGAGTATTGTGTTCAGTTCTGGGCCCATCAGTTCAGGAAAGACATTGAAGTGCTGGAGCGGGTCCAGAGAAGAGCAACAAGACTGGTGAAGGGACTTGAACATAAGACCTATGGGGAGAGGCTGAGGGAGCTGGGGTTGTTTAGTCTAGAGAAGAGGAGGCTTAGAGGTGATCACATCACTCTCTATAACTACCTGAAGGGAAGTTATAGCCAGGTGGGGATTGGTCTCTTCTCCCAGGCAGTTAGCAATAGGACAAGGGGGCATGGGCTTAAACTCTGCCAGGGGAAATTTAGGCTGGATATTAGAAAGAAATTCTTTACAGAGAGAGTGGTCAGGCATTGGAATAGCCTGCCCAGGGAGGTGGTGGATTCGCCGTCCCTGGAGGTTTTTAAACTCCGATTGGACATGGCACTTAGTGCCATGATCTAATAAATGGACTAGAGTTGGACCAAGGGTTGGACTCGATGGTCTCTGAGGTCTTTTCCAACCCCGTCAATTCTGTGATTCTGTGATTCTGTGATAAATAAAGGCAGAATACCTTTTTAATGGACTTTTTTCATGTTTATAAAGTTGAAAAGGTAAATCATTATAAGTCTGCTTTTTTTTTTTGTTTTTTGCTTCTTTTTTTTTTTTTTTTTTTTAAAAAAAAAAAAAAAAAAGAACCCACAACAAAACCACTCAAATCTGAATTATATTATCAGATTAGGTGTGCTGATACTTTCCTTCTTTTGGGTAAGTTGTTTAGACAGGGAGATTCCAAAGAGAATTTATTACTTAGTAGGTGAAGAAATAATATGCTGAAGAAATAGCTTGTGCTGTTGGATATCTTTTGTTTATACATTTTTTCCAGAGTTTTGTACCAAGTATATGAGTATTTCAGAGAATCACAAAATCACAGGCTGGCTAAGGTTGGAACACATCACTAGAGTCATCTGGTCCAAACTGTCTGCTCAAGCATCTTGAAAAGAAACTTGCTCCTGAACCAAAACATTACAGCCAGCTATATCTTACCAACCAACTGAAGAATCACAAGACAGTTGAGGCTGGAAAGGACCTCTGGAAGTCATATGGTCCAATCCCTCAGCTCAAGCAGGGCCACTGACAGCCAGTTGCCCAGGATCATGTCCAGGCAGCTTTTGAATATCTCCAAGGATGGAGACTCCATAACCTCCCTGGGCAACCTGTGCCAGTGCTAGATCACCCTGACAGTAACAATAAGTTTTTCTTCATGTTCAGAGGTAAGCTGCTGTGTTTCAGTATGTGTCCATTGCCTCTGGTCCTGTCTCAGTGAAAAGAGCCTGGCTCTGCCCTATTTGCACCCTCCCTTTGTGTATTTATACACATTAACACAATCCCTCCTGAGACTTGTCCAGGCTAAACAGTTCCAGCTCTCTCAGCCACTCCTCACAGGAGACATCTCCAGTCCTTTAAACTTCTTAGTGGCCCTTCCTTGCCTGTGTCTGTCTTGTACTGAGGAGCCCAAAACTGAACACGATACAATTTGATCTTGTAGTTTTGTTTCATGTAGCTTTTGGTAACTTAAGAACAACATGGTTCAAAATATGAACTTGGGCAGTAATCTAGATAAAGCTTTATTTTTTTTTTTCTCTTTTGAAGGTTTTGTTGCAGTTGTTTATCTTTAATAAAAACATTTGCCATATTTGTAGCATTTGAATACCATAAAATACAATTATATTGATTCTACTAGCAAAACATAGGAGCACATTGTATCATTGATTTTGCATGTAATAAGATTAAAATGGATAATTGAAAGGAGAATTTGGCCCATTGCTTCTGAAACTTAATTTTCTTCCTCCAAAACCTGTCTAGGCAGACCAGCTGGCTCCAGGCAGGACCTATTTAAGTGCAGAAATAGTATTAAGCCACCTTAATGTGACAAATGGCAAAAAGCACTTTGTAAAAATTTCATTCAGAAACAAAAGAGTGAATTGTTGAGTGAGTTTGTGAGGAAGAGTGGTTACAAGTGAATAGATTTTTATATCATGTCCAAACAGCTAACAAAAAACAAATTGGGGATCTGGGATAAGAAGATAAAAGAAATTAAATATTTCTAGTTAAAACTGCCCAAATAACTGTCTTTTAAGTGCTAATTAGTGTAAAAATTTGATTTTGTTTCGATTCAAAAAATATTCTGCAGCCACTGTTGGTTATGCTTTCACCTGCCCTCTGACAAGATGCTTATTTTCTTCATCCTTCTTTAGGAGATCTCTTGAAGAATGGACTCCACTGAACTAATGCACTTACTTTCTTAGTGACAGCTGCCAAGGTGCTGTCTAACCCAGCTGTCTCATTATTCCTCTTTCATTACATTTTCTTGTTATTCCTTGTACATAGCAGAAGTACCATATTAAAGCATTCTCTGTGACTCGGTTATAATTGCACCCTCTGTTAGTAATTGCTCAGCCATTCAAAAGCTTTGTTGCAATATTTTGAAACAAATTGACATCATTCTAGTTCTGCAGTTAATCTGCTATTCAGAAAGGCATAGCAGGGGGATGTCTTATTGCTGTACTTTCTATGCATGGGTACTTTGGAAAGAAAATTAGCTTTGGAGACACTGTTTGAACATTTTAATGAAACCATTATACCTAAGAGACTGTAATTTCTAGATTTCAGTCTGGTACCAACTACCCCTGTTTATAGAATATTGTCATGGTCTCGTTGTGCACATCTTGATTTTACATTAAATATTGTACACTTTTGTCTTCAGCGTGCATAGGAAGTTTCACGTTTTATTACATGAAGTGGCAGAAATGCATGAAGACATTTAACTGTCATACTAACAACTTGTATGGAAATTCTAATGGAGATACATTATGCAAAGTATATTCTCTAAAATGTGATGGTCATGTTTTTGTGGAATAGCTTTCTTTGATGTATCATCTCAGAAAATAGTGCATATCACTAAACTGAAAGATCAAAAAACATATACTGTCTCCTTTATAACAGAGGATCCCATTCCCCTCTCAAATGTTGTATTTCAGGCTAACCCTTCATAATCTCTACAAGATTATGAAGGGTTAGCCTGAAATACAACATTGCAAAATGCCCAAGCAGCATTAAGAAACAGGAAATGTTTGTCTACATATTTGTATTTACAGCAATAAATGTCATTGACAAAACCCAACTTTGACTTGAATTATAACATTCATTCTTTGCCTGACTGTGAAGAGTGGATCAAGTACTGACAAATGAATATGAATGATAATTTTCCAGACAGCACGTAAGCAGCATTTTGACAGTTAGGGACAACCACTATTTAAAAAAGCATATTCTACCAAATCTTGATTTGAAAGTGAATGCAGTTTTAAAATTTCATATTTCCCTGCTCCGCTTCATACCCTGGCAATAAGTGTGGTACGACTTGGTTGTAGCTCGGTCTTCCAAGCTAGTGGGGTATTGTCAGGGCTGTAAAAAATAAAAATATTCTTCAGAGTGCTTTGGTTTTGTGTGTATTGTTTTTTTGGTTGGTTTGTTTGCTTGTTTGTTTGTTTGTTTTTCATGAAGATTTACATTGTGTTTATACCAATTGCTTTCATTTTGTGAAAAACATTCTTCTTCCAAGGCCCAAGTAAATAGTGAAGGAAATGTGCTAAATGTCAGGATGGTGGCCATTTTCTTCCACCAGTTCCATCTCCTGAAGAAAAAATATCAAGAAACTCAAGAAAATTTGAAAGGTTTTACAAAACAAAATGATATATTGCATGGTAATGCAACCACATCATTAATTTGTTTATTTCCTTATGCATCAACGCATGGAGTTCTCAGAATATGTCTTTGCCATTCTGTAAGAAAAGTCAATAGAAAGTTTATAAAATAGTATTTAAATGTTGGAAATGAGAGTTATCAGTCTACTGTACTTAGTCCTAGAAATAGATGTATTTTCCCAGCTCAGATCTGTACAAAAATTAGTATAATGACTGTGGGGCCAATGTGAATAGTTCAAAACTGAAATGGGAGCTTCGTATCCTGTGTTTTATTTTTCTTCCTACCTCTTCCTTTGACGGTATGATTTTGGAAGCCACTGATTGTTGTTTACTGCTATAATTTTCAACAGTTTTATGTATCTTTTTTAGTTACCGTACATATCACCTACTTGTTATCAGGAATTTTTTATGGATCATTAAAATAAGCAAGGTATACTTGGATAATTGAGTGGTGATACTTCTAAGCAGTGTTATGAGATGTATGAAGAAAAGGCAGACTTTTAGATATTTAGATTAGATTTTTTTTTTTGTTCTTTTTTTTACTTTTTAAAGATAGTTCTTAGGTCTGTTTTCTTTGACTGTGTCTGTTTTACTTAAAGTAGCACTCCCTTTCTGAAACTGAGTTATTTAAAAGATACAGAGATTTTAGACTTTAATAGTTGCTCATAACTATTCAGCTTTACCTTCTGTAGTGAAAATAACAGATAGAAAAATATTTACTTGAAAAAAAGCTGTTTAAAAAAAACTATTTAAAAGACTATTTATTCTTTAATGAAAAACTTTACCTAGGTTTGAGGCTGATTCACAGGACGAAGCGGACAGAGCACTGAATAATTTACATGGAGGACTATGTAGTGATTTCTAAAAAAACAAGGCCAATTTTCATTAATAGCAGTGGAAAAATGCCAATTATTTCCAGCCAATTTATTATCACAATAATACACAGTATGTTCTGAAAGATTTGACATTTTATTCAATATATCCATATTTACATTTATTTTCTTAAAATTGACAGATGGGATTCTGGGACATTCTTCTAGAAAGCCTCTTCCGAGTAATGTGATACATCACTGGAAGGGACTGCCTTTCATGTTAGTCAAATTTACAGAGTCTCATTCAATTTTTTGTAAAAGTACAATGAATTTTCAACCTTTTCGTAATTGCTCTACTGGAAACAGGACTCAGATCATGAAACCATCTTTTTTTGAAAATTGTCTCTGTAATTTGTATAACTAGTTTTTGTATAGGGGTTGGTTTGGCTGTTTAACTTCTAAAAGAAGGACTGTATTTGGATGTTCTTTTAACTTGTTTTCTTTTTGAAAATTTATAATTACAAAAGTTTCTGTAATGAAACAAACGAATACTATAACCAAAAATTAAACTCAGACTTTGCTCTTAAAGTTTTCTTTCTTATAGTTAGATATCTGAATTTACAATAAATTTCTTTAGGCATAAGTGACTTGAACTGTGTCTCCAGTAGAAAGTGATTCAGATCAACTATATGTGTCTCAGTTATCTTTCTACTAGGAAAAACCTATTTAACTAACAAAAGCTTTGAATAACTAGAGGGAAAAATGGTAAGCCCACAGCACAGCAATGGAACTTTAATTTGTTCAGTTAAAAAAGACACAATAATTAAGACACAAAATCCAGACTACTCTGAGAATATTGACTATACAGTCAACTAATTTAACCTTGTTGCAGTCACATAATTAGTATTGATAGAAATGACTTAGAATTCCACTTATTTAACTTTTTATAGTTTCCTACAAATGGTTCATTTTTGGACGTTAGCTTAGTCAAAGTAATTTGACTTGAAATTGGCACACTTAAAGCCCACCATACCGTTTTTTAGGATATTCATGTTTTGCTCTGCTTTTAGAACGGACATGTTAAAAATTGCTTACAATATTTCACTATTACTAAACATGGCTTTATATTTCTTAAGTATGTCTGATGTGCGTTTGTCAGAATCATTGCTTTAAAGTTAGCAGTAGTGCTTTATATTTTGAAGACTTTGGTCTTTATTGTGTTTGTATATTTTCCCACCTGCCTTAATTAGGGAACAGTAATTTTTTTTTTCTTATTACTGGAATATTATGTTGAGATTTTGAGAAGAAAAAAAATAAAACAAACAAAATAAACAAACAAAAAACAAAACCAAAATAAAAAACAACATAGGCTGAGGAGTTCATTACAATATCCTTCTCAGACTTTAATCGAGTTTTTCCTTAATACAACTTTATGCAAATCTTAATACATTCTTACAGAAAAATGTGTAGTGAGTAGTGCAGCTAACTGTGGGGCTTGCACAGATGATGATACATCACATTTGGGCATCTCTGAAACTAATATTTGAATTTGATTCACTTAACATTGGAGTCCACCTGCGAACATGGCCTCTACTTTCTTCCACCATGGAAAAAGAAGAGGTGCTTCCATCTTTTTAAAAGTGTACATTTATAATTCCTGTTAGTTCTGAGGCTACATATAGACTCTGAAAATGAAGCCTAAATTCTTTACCACAGTCTTGAAGCAATTGTGTATATAATTTTCCATGCAGTCCTTCTTGTATATCAGGATGCTTCCTGCAAATATTTACGTCTTCACTTTCAGTATCCCTCTGAAACAAAAAGGTGTGAATGCATGCACATGTGTGTATATGTGTGTGTACATGCCTACATGTATATATACACACACTCTAAAATAAAAGCTTCATGACATAAAATATTGTTGGTTCCAGAAAAGGTAAATACTTGTTTGAGAGAAGGCAGAGAAGGAAACTGTTTTCCCTGTCATCTGTAATGAGGCACAGAAAATGAGTTTAATTAGTCTAATCATGGGTACTGTCTCTTCACCAACAGCAGAAGCTCCCTGACCTGTCTACTTGTCTGCTGTGCAAATGGCAGCTCAGCTGCTGGAATCTGGGCTGTTCTATAGCACGCTGAGGTGGCCTGTAAAGACTATTTATCATTATTCTCTGGCAGGTAATGTCAAAGCCTTTAATCAAAGGACTTCAAGATCATGCAGTTTCATTCCAGAAACAGATGGGACCCGCACGACTGGATCTGCACAGTACAAATCGAGTCTATCCAAAAAAGTATATGTGTGTTTGGATCTGTGGTATGTAGTAGTGTAAAATCATAGTAAGTTTTCTAATCTGTAATTCCTTGAGGGTTATCTCAAACCAAACTTGACTTTAGGCTTTTATCCACATAAAAAAGTTTCTGAGGAAAATATCAGTTTTTGTATGGGTACATTCTTTACGTTTCATAAGCAACATATTTATTACTATTCTTACAGTGGGTAACAGGTATATTTTCTGATATACAATCAGATACACAAAATGCTTGCTGATTTAACCCAAGACATTTCAGAATATTTTGAAAGCTTCTTAGATCTACAGACACAAATAATTCATGATGCTATGAATCAAATGAACTTGCTTACATACTTTTAGTATGCTTATTTTATTATGCTTCTAGTTTTGTAACAATGAGGACACAATTGTTTTTCTTTAATTAGGATTGTTTTATTGATTGTACTCCTACCTACTCCTTTTTCCTCTGGACTATTTTAAGCAAATGTGAATGTTATATATTACACAATGCTTCATGAAAAATGAAAATGCAGCAAGGTCCTCACATTGTTTCTTGAAACTGTGCTATATTTTTTTTGTAATTGACATTCAGTAGTGGTGTTGTTTGAGCAACCATAAATGAACAACTAACTACAGTAACTAAGCCTGAGTTGTTCTTAGATTTACCAGTGAGGTCACTGAACATAAATTTCATAAGCATATTAATTTGTTTATCAGGAGAAAGTGGGAAGGTGGGCAGATATACTGGAAAATCAGTGAACAAAGTTATGACATTGTAGGAAATGCTATGTGCACTAAATCACTATAAAAAAAATATTTTTGAGAGTCTTCACACAGATAGTGTGGCATCATGAATAATGAAAGGTAGCTGACATCATCGAACAGTTATCATCTAAGGCTGTAACTGAACAATAGGGATTTCTGCTGTAACACCTCCAGAGAGGGCCTTGTGATTGGTATTGAGTTGTGCAATTGATTGGTCATCTGGAGCAACCTGCCCAGAGTTCATATATTACTGAAATTAAAGCAAGGCTTCTCTTCATTGACTGGATTAGGGGGAAAGCGGTTGGGAAGAATAATGAGAGTTGATGTTATAGCTGAGCATCAATAACATCATAAATAGTGCAATCAATAAATGACTGTGTCAGATGAAGGCCACTTGAGGCACTGGAACTTGAGATATCTAATTTGATAGTTGAAAGGTATGGAGGCACAGTCTCAAAGGCAAGAGCAATAGATCCAGCGCTTTCTGCAAATACAGGAGGATACCTGCATGAGTGATACCAGGGTCCAGCCCAAGTTGAACAGGATGCTTCCCTGTATATCAGATACATGGTGTATGTATGCCAGATGCTAAGTTATTAATGAGAGCAGGTAACCTCTCATATGGAAACCTTGTTAAGCTTATACTTATAGATATGCTCAGTATCTCATAATAACACTGATGGTAGTCAGGGTTCTATGTGCAATTTATGAGAACAGTAAAGTTACTGGCAGCACTGAAATCAGTAGGAGATCTCCCATTGACATTAACAACACCAAGTTAATACCACTGCAGACTGATTCTGTATTAAATCAGTTACCATGGATATGCATTCGGCAGTCAGGCTGTTTATATAAGGAGAATTAGCAATCTGAACAAACGCAAGATAATAGTTCACTGGAAGTATCGACCAAAAAGGAGAAGAACCTTCTCCCCTCCCCAAACAAATAAATAAAAAAATGAATGTGTTTTAGTCTCAGGAGGGATTTGGCTTTGTTACTGCTAAAAGGATGCAGACTCAAATTACACAGAAGTGCAGGTGCCTAATCTTTACCCAGTTAAGGACCTAAATGACTTTATAGGTCTGAGCCAAAGAAGTGTTTAATTAGATACTCGAGGTCATTCTGTTGTGATTTCATAAACTAACGACAAAACCAAACTACAAATTCCATCATCCCAACTCAGTGAATGTAGAACAAGCAAAAAGAGATAGGACAGCACTTTCTTTGGTTTCCTGTACAATGAACAGGCTCAGAGATTATGTGATATGTGACAATTGTCTGATAACTTTTCTATGTGATTGATAGCTGCTATTGTAGCAATTCTTGCATTGCTCCAGACACTGCTGGTTCTGCCTTACCTGCACAAGAGCCTTGAAATCCACCACAATGCAGGACTGTTGCAGTCCTATACATTGCTATAGAAAGGTGAGATTGGGATTTCTGGTAGAAATCTTACGCACTCTTTAAAATGAACAAACAAACAACAAAACAAATATTATATGCAGATCTTTAAAAATGCTTGTTTATTTAAAAAGTTAATGCTTAATATTTTGAAAAAGCGGGCAGACTCTGAAGTGATTAATAATGTGTATAAAATTATAATTGACAGAGAAATCAAGAAGACCACAGGGAAGAAAAAGAAGAATAAATGTCAAAAACAATGACAAGGTTGTAGAATGTTGATGCAAATGAAAAAGGGAAATATTAACAGAAGAAAATGAAACATTATGTTCTGAAATATTTAACTGAATGATAGTCCTAATGAGATGAAAAACAGATTTATTAAAAAAACCCAAACACATACAGCCCTTTACAATTTGGTTATTAATCAAATTAATATTAATCTGCTATGCAACAAATAAGAGATCAAAGGCAGGGACACATATTCCCCTTCTGCTACAGCTTCCTTCAAGCTGCAGGTGCAGCTCAGGCGGTCTGTGCAATCTCTGTGCACACTTTGAGCTGGGGAGTGGAGAAGGCCAGTGTGCGGATTTGGTCTGTGCCCGTGTAGGAGGGAGGGAAGGCGAGGGGAGGTGGCTGCAGCAGCTGGTTTCACTGCCATTAGATGGGGAGGTGGGCAGGCAGGTACCCTGCTGTGTCAGTGCAGTGCTGTGTAGCCCCACAGACAGAGCTTGGTCTTCTAGTGTTATTGCTAGACGCTTATGCCTGGGGGCTGAACCTGATTTTAAATGCAAATAAATTTAGGGAGGAAAATGTTTTCCCAGCAACCGCCTCTTCTACATTGTTCACTTTAAAGAGTTGCTACTAGCCAAGATGGTTGGGAGTCATATGGAAGCGGAATGTGATTTTCACAAAACTGTAATTCTCCACAAGTGAAAAAGAAATTATTTTGCAAAGTGCCTGCCTTATTTGGTTGTGTTAGGTATAATTTGTTACTCTTCAGGGACTACATTGGTTTATGCACCTCCTAGATGCACTATAATATTTTTTTCTGATAGAGCCCATGAAAGCTGTGTGCCAGAGACACATCAGGAACTGCTAAGAAAAGGAGAATAGAACTGAAGCTGAAGCTAGTATGAAATACTTCAGTAGTTAGGCAGGTATGATACAATACTAAAATGAAAGTAAAAGAAGTATTCTGGTGAAGAACATAAAAAATAGTTTTGGGTTAATGACTGTAAACATGCCACAAATGCATGCCATTTTTAACATTATTATTTTTTTCAGAGCTGATTCTCTTTTCTGCCTCTTTTCTGAGGTAATAGGAGAAGTACTATCCTATTTAAGTATGGACAAATTCTGGCAGAATTAAAATTACAATATATAGTGAACTCTGTGAAATATTCTGAAGAATGTGATTTTGAGATTAGTTTGCTTCCTTGCTCAGATATGAATACGGACACAGACACACACACATGCACTTTTGTGCATCTTGATGGTGTAGCTCTGGGAAAACTGTGTTATTCAGACTAGACTCTTGGGTTATAGGGAAGAAAATGAGTATATACCACTGTAATCGAAAGTCGATTACACTGAATTGTAGAGTAACGGAAGCAAAGAAGATTATTTTCCTGTCTACCCTCCCAAAGCTATTTCTTGCCTCTTAAGCAAGCACTAATTTTTGGCAGAGATTTTCACAAGGTCTTTTAGGAAATCCTTGTGGCATACAGCTTTAGCCTTCAATTTGATTTGATTTGATTTGATTTTCCATTTGCCTTTCCTCTACCAGCATTTACCTCTGAATGATAGGGTTCACAATAAGCCTCCTCAAGCTAGCAGACTGGTCCTGACATTTTCTTTTTTTTTTGTCCTGTCCTTTACTTTCAGGGTTAACCCAAACCCTAGAGAAAGTGCAAAGGTGCATCCAAAGGTTCATCCACATGTGCAGTATCACAGACCTGCATGTAACCCATAGAGACAGGGTAAAAACTATGTTGCCAAAAGAGCTGGTAACAAAGCAGCCATGTAGATTTGGGTACTGCTACATGGTAATGTGCACTGGGCCAATATATTTAAAATCACAGAAATTATTACTGCATTGGAATGTACTTGATCTACACCAACCTGTAAACTGGAATTTAAGCTAGCTAATTGGCTGGAATCTAAGGAAAAAAAATTGTCATGCACAGTGCTTCACCAATATATTTATGTAGGCTTAATTTCAAGCACTTTCCAAATATTTCAGTTCTTTACAAATGCTTCTATGCTGTATTGATTTTGTACTGGTTTTAAGTGGGATAGAATTAATTTTTTTCATCGCGGCTTGTAGGGTGCTGTGCTTTGGATTTGAGACCAAAACATTGTTCATAACATACTCATGTTTGTAAAGCCTTGCTTTACCTATTAAACTGTCTTTGACTCAACCCACAAGATTTCTCACCATTACCCTGCCAATTCTCACCCACTGGGAGGGTGTGAGGGGGTGTCTCTGTGGGGCTTAGTGGTCTGCTGGGGTTAAACCATGACTACTTTGGAAATACTTTCTGGCATTTACTAGGCTGGTAGAACTGAATAAACTGAAGCAATATTTCAGAACAAGTTCAATATTACTTTGACTTGTAAACAAGACATTCACCACTGCTTCTAAGAGGCAAAGAGAAAAGACATCCTTTCTTATTAGTTCTTATTAACAGACCAGCAAAATAATAAAGAGTTCCTGCTCACGTTGACTTTTTTCTCTGTAAAATGCAGGTCTTTTGAAAGTATACTTGCAAAAACTAGATTAACAGAGTGCTTTGGTGCTTTAAATTCCAGTATCTTGTTGGAGTGACTTGGTGATTTAAGTGCTTCACTGAATTTGTTCATACAAGTTGTTTTGCCTTTTTACTTGGTCATAACTTTCTACTTCTGCATAACTAGAGTATCACAGGTACCTCGACCTACTGGAACTGCAAAAATGATATGCAGGAGAATAGTACAAGCTTGAAAATACCTCCATTGTGGTTATTTTTAAAAAGTGTGCTTTTTCAGTGGTATTTTTGGAGAGTCTATGTCTTGTGGTGTGATGAAAATCTGAAAATTCCAATTAACACAAAGAGAAAGAAAAGATGAAAGATTTGAGAATAGAACTCTCTGTTTAATTCTGTCTTCTCAGCTAGTGAGTTTCCTGTAAATTGATGATTGGCATATTGAGCTGAACTTAAAATGGACTGTAGACTATTTTTATGTCATGCTGGCAGTATTATCAGTAAAGGTCTAGTATGCCTGCCACAATATTATTCAGCGTTGAAGTGCGAGCAAATACTTGCATAGCTGTGATCTAACTGAAGTTTGAGTTTTAGGTTTCTACCCATGCAGCAAATGCTACTGTGGTAAAAATGACAGCTTTTCCATGTTTGCAGATTTTTGTGATTGCTCTGTTCTTCTTGTCCATATGTAAATGTTATGAATGCCAAGCAGGATTAACTGAGACGTAAGAACTGGATGAAAGCCCAATTACCTGATGCCTCTATGAAGCTAAAACAACAAAATCAAACCAAATAAGAAAATAAAATGCTCAACCCTCCATTTCACATGAATTTCATTGATCAGGCTCTTTCTTTTATATGTCTTTTTGGATATGCTGTTGATAAGTTTTGATGAACAGCTATGCCATATAAACTTAGACATTACTGATCAGTACTAGATTTGCCCTAATACACATAACTGATGGTGAAAACTTTGCTTAGAGGCAGCATGCTGGAATAGAAGAAGAGCATATCTATTTTGTCTCCAGTAGACTCTTGGCAGTGTAAAGTGTATTGCCTTCAGTTAGCTTTAATTCATTAGGAAAGCTTTTAAGTAAATGTCTTGACTGTAGGCAGTCCTAATCATTTCATAGTTTCCACTGAATCACTTGATGCCTTTAACATTTGGGAATAAGTCTCCTAATTACATGCCAAACTAGAAAATGTATTAATACATTCATAAAGGATATTGGAGTTGGCTTCCTCACCTTCTAAAAAAACCTGAAGCCCGTATTTTCTTATTGATTAAAATTATATTTCTATCACTGGATAAGTGGGTTTAGACATAGCTAGTTTAAGATTTTCAATAACATGTAGGATTTGATCTCATGGCTGTTCGACTCCTAGATTTCTTCTCTTTCCATGATCAGGTACCTGTAACATTCTCACTTTTGTGTCAGACAGCTAGCAGTTCATTTCCAACTCCAGGACATGGTGTGAGCAGACATCCACATGCAGAGAACACTACGTGGAATCTTAAAGCAGGTACTTGCTGGGTAAGAGAGGATTGTCCAGATGGAAACTGCAGGAGCCTGATGAAGGTTTGGTTGCACTCTTATCCCCTGCTTTTCTTTCCACACTTTCCAACACACATATTTCTCAGAATTCTCTCTCATACACCTACAGCAAGCTGGATTGATTTAGAATGAGCTCCTGTGTTATCCTGACTCCCATTAACAGCAAGGGCACCATTCTCCAAATCAGACTGTGGCAGACGTAAGAGCTGACAAGTGGCTGGGCAGACCTATCTACACAAACCATTAGTCCCCGTCTCTTCCAGGAAACAACCGCAAATCACACAGAAGTGACCACAGAATGATTCTAGACTATAGCCTCCTAGCTGGGAAAGCTGGCATAAAGTGTTTCAAGGCTTACTTATTTCTCTTTTTCTTTCTCATGGCTGCCTTTAGGAGCCTAAAAGCCATCCTCTTTGATAATGAATCTGCCTGACTTAAATACAAATAAGAAGAAATAACACGGGCCATGCAGAGGAAATGTAAGATGAGACATCTATTACTACAGTATTCCTTTTAGGGGTGTCATGAGAGTGTTTTTAGACAAAAGTGAAATGTATAAGCAAATACTTTTGAATGTGTCTGCATATTCACATCCTGCAGGCAAGCTCATGCTTGATGGGTTAATTCACTGCTTTAAAAGGCAATTTCTCAGCTGAGAATCTTCTACACAGACTAAAGTCCAGACTGCTGTTTCATTAAAGAGCTGTGGAGGGCGGATCAGACCAGGGAGAGCTTGCAGTCAGCAGATCTGACCTCCAGCTGTACCTTTGCTTTAGTGGAAACACCCATTAGTTCTTTCCTTTAATTTAACAGGGGAGTTTTTTGTTTATTTGTTTGTTTGTTTTTCTTTTTTCCTGCATCCACAGCAGGGAGACTGGAATGGAGGGGACTGTTGTTTCCGAGCTGCAACAGCTCCTATTCTCCTCTGGCTGACAGAAAAACATCCTTTTGTTTAATATGCTGTGGGCTCGAGCTAACAAAACTCCACGTGAAATGCAGCTCTTGAGAAACATCCTTAGCCTCTAGAAGAGGTTGTGGAAGCACAGATGCAAAGAGTAACCTCTTTAGCTTCTATAGCTAGATCCAAAAGAATTTATGAATCAAAGTTTAGAGTCTCATTTTCTAAGACTTGTCTGTAATTACCATTCACATTATCCTTTTTCTCTCTTCTTTTGTCTATTTACCTTCAGTTTTTGTGTGTGTCCACTTCTGACCATAACTCTTCAAGACAGGGATCACATCTTTTTTTTTTTTTTGCCAGGGAATGCTATGTGCAGACTTCCATTTTATAAAAATACCACATTGATTTATCCTCTCCTTAACTGAATGAGTCTACTTATTCACAAGGATATTTCAATGTCAGTGATACAGAATCTTTCAGTTAGAGAATCTGAGTTTGCATTGTTATAAACACCTAGGATACATATGGCATCCATGACTAGATAAGCACCTCATAAAACTTAGCACAATTATTATCATAAAACACATTTGAGGTAGGGAAATGGTCCTTCCCCTGTCAGAGCAGAGTGGAGCATCAATTAAAACCAGCTTATCATGAACATCCAATTAAGTTTCTTACAGACAGAAGTTGGATATTCATGAACATCTACCCAGACGTAGTTTTAAGTTAGGGTTAATGCATCTGGGCTGTAGCAATTTGCTTGAGTTATGCAGAACTCTGTAGCAATTCTGAGAACTATTATTGATTACAGGATAGATCACTGAATTATAGGTGAGGGATCTACTCAAGGCTTGAATTTTTCAAATATAGACTCTTTACTGTTGAAACTGCTAGCATTGTATACAGAATATTGTAAGAATTTAGAGCAAATATAGGTTTTTCACTTCAAGATCCCTAGTCTATCTGTACTGGATCACTATGCATCCATTTGTTTGACATTTCTATGCATCAACACATCAAAGAACCATTTTTATGTATTTCCAAGAAGTGGAGGTCTATTAAGAGACCACTTTGCATCAGTGTGCATGGGTACCCTGGATTTCCTCCTGAGCACATCAGAGTGCTTGAGCTACCCTAATTTGTTAAATCAAAAGAGGCACTGTCCATGAAAAGCAGTCAAAGGCATGGCACTACTTGTACGCTGTGTGCATCACTGAGAGAAGCAAAAGCCCATCTGACATGTAACTCTTTTGTTTAAGATTCTGACTTAGCATTCTAAGGTCAGACTGCCTCTGTTATGCAGATCTTCCTCTCTTAAATAACCCTAAAGCATGTTTCTGGTTATAATGTTGGACAAGTCATTGCTACTTGAGGGGAAAAAAATCTCACACACTTTTTCAAAAGCATTTTAAGGCTCAGCCTCTCCCACATATCACTGGATTCTTTTCCAGTCTCATCAAAGTCTGACATCCTCACTTGCTATGTCTCTACTAGCCATAGGTCTTCAACAAAGAAATATAAAGTTTGCTCCAAAGATTAGTTTGTAATGATAACAAATAATACATTACACATGGCAGATAAAACTAACACTCAAGGCAATGTAGGCCCACTGATGAATCAGGGGGGTGCCCTGGTGACAGAAGATACAGAGAAGGCAGAGTTACTGAATGCCTTCTTTGTCTCTGTCTATTCTGCTGGAAGCTGTCCTGAGGAGTCCTGTACCCCTGAGACCCCAGAGGAAGTCAGGACAATGGAGGAGTCTGCCTCAGTTGACGAGGACTGGGTTGGGGACCAATTAAGCAATCTAGACATCCATAAATCCATGGGTTCAGATGGGATGCACCCGCAGGTGCTGAAGGAGCTGGCTGAGGTCATTGCTAGGCCACTCTCCATCATCTTTGCTGAGTCTTGGGAAGTGGGAGAGGTGCCTGAGGACTGGAGGAAAGCAAATGTCACTCCAGTCTTCAAAAAGGGCAAGAATAAGGACCCGGGTAAGTACAGACCAGTCAGCCTCCCCTCTATCCCTAGGAAGGTGATGGAACAACTTATCCTTGGTACCATCTCAAAGCATATCAAGCATAAGAGGCTCATTAAGGGAAGTCAACGTGGCTTCACCAAGGGGAAGTCGTGCTTGACCAACCTCATAGACTTTTCTGAGGGCATAGCCAGGTGGCTAGATGATGGCAGAGCAGTGGATGTGGTCTGTCTTGATTTCAGTAAAGCATTTGACACAGCCTCTCACAGCATCGTCCCTGCTAAATTGAGGAAGTGTGGACTGGATGATCAGGTAGTGAGGTGGACTGGGAACTGGCTGAAGGAAAGAAGCCAGAGAGTTGTGCTCAATGGGGCAGAGTCTAGTTGGAGGCCTGTATCTAGCGGAGTGCCTCAGAGGTCAGTAATGAGACCAGTACTATTCGATATATTCATCAGTGACTTGGATGAGGGACTAGAGTGCCCTGTCAGCAAGTTTGCTGATGACACCAAACTGGGAGGAGTGGCTGACACACCAGAAGGCTGTGCTGCCATCTAGTGAGACCTGGACAGGCTGGAGAGTTGAGCAGGGAAAAATTTAATGAAATATAAGAAGGGCAAGTGTAGAGTATTACATCTGGGTAGGAACAACCCCAGGTTCCCGTATAAGTTGGGGAATGACCTGTTAGAGAGTAGTGTAGGTGAAAGGGACCTGGGGGTCCTGGTGGACAGCAGAATGACCATGGGCCAGCACTGTGCCCTTGTGGCCAGGAAGGCCAATGGCATCCTGGGGTGTATCCAGAAGGGGGGTGGTTAGTAGGTTGAGGGAGGTTCTCCTTCCCCTCTACTCTGCCCTGGTGAGACCACATCTGGAATATTGTGTCCAGTTCTGGGCCCCTCAGTTCCAGAAGGACAGGGAACTGCTGGAGAGAGTCCAGTGCAGAGCCACAAAGATGTTTAAGGGAGTGGAGCATCTCCCTTATGAGGAAAGGCTGAGGGAGCTGGGTCTCTTTAGCTTGGAGAAGGGGAGTCTGAGGGGCGACCTCATTAATATTTATAAATATATAAAGGGTGAGTGTCACAAGGATGGAGCCATGCTCATCTTTGTGACAACCAATGATAAGACAAGGGGCAATGGGTATAAACTGGAACACTGAAGTTTCCATTTAAATATGAGAAGAAACTTCTTCACAGTGAGGGTGACAGAGCACTGGAACAGGCTGCCTGGGGAGGTTGTAGAGTCTGCTTCTCTGGAGACATTCAAATCCAGCCTGGACACCTTCCTGTGTAACCTCATGTAGGTGTTCCTGCTCCAGCAGGGGGATTGGACTAAATGATTTTTCGAGGTCCCTTCCAGTCCCTAGCATTCTTTGATTCTGTGATTATCCCTTAAGATTGCTCTGTATTAGAGTTTTGGATTTATCTTCAAGAAAAAGATTACTGTTGCATTGTTTGTGTTGTATACCTTAATGGCCCCTCTTCATAGATTTGGAAATGAAAGGAAGCTGTGGGAAGAACATGATACAGAAAAGTTGAATGATTTACCTGTATTTTATGACAGCTATTTGGATTTGAACAGGTTGCTTATGGTAGCCCAGAATAGAATCTGTGTCTTTTCTGAGAAGTAACACCAACATTCCAGTTCCATTAGGCTAAACAACTCTGACCTTCAAATTTAGATGGGTACATATGTTAATTCATAACCATTTAAGTACACAGCATTAATGAGGTTCCCAGTATGTTAATTTGCATCATATTCAGTGTAAGCACTTGATATCTGCTGGTAATCATTGTACAAAAGCCTGAAGAACAGCATGATATTTTTCAGGAAAGTTCTTCGATTATCTAGGGTAAATATGATCATTAACACCTTATTTGTTGTTTCCTTGAAGTAAGCAAAAAATATTTCTAAAAAGGAAGGAAATAAAAACAGTTCAGGAACATGTCTGCTGCAATATCATTACAAATTAGATGGAAAGAGTCTTTAATAGCATGGTGTGAGCTGTCTGAGACAGCTGTTTGTGCATCTAGATTTCATTCGCATTGCTTATTACCTTGATCGTATCACATGGCAAGAGATAAGGCAAAAATATCTAAAAGTCACTTTTTTAGATCACTTTTTATAAAGAAGTATATAAAGATGGCTTTCCAATAGATGTAAATCCTGTCACCTAAATGTGGATGAAAGCACTCTGTGAAAATGTACTTGCAGTTTAAATGGCTGCATATGCTTTCTGGGTTTGTAGTAGATTGATGATGTTCTCTTCAGACTTGACTTTCACCCATTGAACTCAGTGAACATTTTGCTATTGATTTTAACTGGAAAATACTATTCTTTCTAGCATAACTGCCCTTGTGAAACATCTGACTGAAAACAATTAAATACTGTAAATTCAATTAAAAGGTCATGTTGAGAATATTCTTTTTAACTTAGCAGACACACAGTGCTTTAAACTGGAAAATACATAGAACACATTGGACAGACTATTGCAGTGAAGTTACTATTGATATTTTGTTGTAAAGTACTATTGTTTACAACAGATTGTTATTGGCTGTGGTACCCTAGTTAATGAAAGACTTTGCGATTCTAACACATTTGGGTTAAGGTAGAAAACCTGAACACAACTGTTGTTATATACTATTTGTAAAGAAAAAAAAAACATACAAGTCTCATGCAAAGTTTATTAACTTTGAATACCTGTGCTTGAAGCATTTAGTTTGAAATTTGCTTTTGAAGAATGGCAATGCCATTCCTTGATAGAGGGGCTTTCGCAAAATGTCTCAGAGCTCCATTTGTATGTAGTCATGCGGAAGTGATGAAACTCTTATCCAGGGAGTGAACAGGGAGTGAACATTACAAAGGAGATGAGAGGCAGGGAATTATTTTCTAAGAAGAAAAGAAACATGAGCCGGTTGGGGTAGGACAGAGGATGTATAGGCAAGGAGAGAACCTGAAAAGGAAAATTTTTAAACTATATTAGTTAAGGAACAGTGGCTGAGTTCCATGACCTTCCAAGCCTTTAATCAGAAATTGTATATGATGTTATAAATCCAGTGATAGTGCACTGACAAAAATGGGTCTATCTCAAAAGCTGGTAAAGTGATCATAATGATCACTTATGGGTCAGGGCTTGATAGCATCCAGGGGAGATATGGATATTTTGGTGATTACCTTCTCTGTATAGTAAAACATAAAGTAATGTAGGATGTCAAAATGCCATCATCCTCACTATCTGAACGTGGAAAAGAAAAAATCTGACTGCAGCACCTACTGTGCAGTGTTCTTATTGATGGTTTCTGGCAAAATCTTGGCCAGATTTCTGTTTGATTGCTTTCCATGCTACATCACCCAGTGTGTTCTGCCTCATGCACACACTGTGACTTCAGAACCAGTGATGTGCATATGAAGTGGTATTTGGTATCTTGTCAGCAGCAAAAAAAAAAGTAAGGAACATGCTGACAAAAGCACCCAACACTGTGGGTAGACCTAGCTAACAGCATGAAAGTTTTATTGCTCAAGAGACTTTATAGATGTCTTGAACTTGTTCCTTGCAATTGTGATGCTTGCTGGGAGTTATGTATCAAGGCTGGGAGGCACTTAAAAGCCAGCATAGCTTGTTGTATGAAAGAATGAGCATACTGTTTGGGAGAAGGGATGTACAGACACCTGTGAAATTGATAGCAGCAGCTGAAAGACTGACAATAGAGTGGCGCGAAGCATTTGGAATAGGAGTAGCTAAATTTCAGAAGTGAGATGAAGCTAATATTCAACTGAGTCAAAAGTATCAAGTGCAGCTAACAATTATTCCAGTCTCCTTCTACTACCTGTGTAACCAGTTCAGAGACAGCTCCTTGAACACCTTCAGTGTGAAGGATGATGCCATTGGTATAATTTTCTTAGATTATGAAAGACAACGTGAATGTGACAAAAAATCCTACCTGTCCTTTAAAGAAGGTATGAATGATGTTCAGAGCATATGGTGAGCAGCTACTATGGAAAAACAAAGAAAATAGAATCTTGAGTCTTACAAAGCATTCGTCTATGTGAGTAGTTTTTTCTAAAATAAGACTTCAGTGGAGAAACTCATGGGAGCAAGGGAGAAGGAATATTTCCAGAGAAATAATGCAAATTTAGATAGTAGAAAGGTAGATAAAATAATGCATATTATAGTACAATAGAAACAAGGGAAAAAAAAAAAAAACAAACAAAAAACAACCACCACAAGACAAAACAAAACAAAAACCAATGACTGTGTTTAGGGGCTGTTATTCTGAGAAGGATAAAGAAACATGCATGTCTTTCTGGTGTGCAGCAGTTGTACTTCTCAGCTGAAGATATATGTTGCCTAACAAATTTGTTTGTTTGAGAATCCCCTGCTGGTGATGAATCCTTTGTAAGTGTTCCGTAATGACATTGCAGGAGGAGTAGTCACAACCTGTGGGCAGTGTCCCATCAATATTCCAGTCATGAGTAGTGTTGTAAATTACTGGTGGCTTTGCATCTGTCGAACTAGCATTGAATATCTTTTGGGCAGTCTATAAAAAATAAGAAACAATTGCTATCTGACCTTAGGTGCTTATGGTGTAAAAAGCAATGCCTAATTAATGAAACAAAGAATGAAACAGTGAACAAAGCTTACAAAAAGGTATGAAGCCTCCTTCTTCATGGTTTTGGGGGAAAGTGTTCATCTTCATTCTTGATTACACAACATTCTTGTATTGATTGCATAATATTCTTTCAAGATTAACCTCAGGTATGGTGGGAATATTTATTTTCATTGTATTGAAATCACATCAGGTTGGTGTGAGATATCACTGTGGATTATTATGTTTAAATATGGTTTCCAAAAATTTATGAATAATTAGGCCTTCAAGGCCACCTCAAAGCTTATTTAAATCTCTTTATCTTATTTAAACATATTTCTCACTCTGGGGGCAGTGTAATTAAATTAAGGATAAATATAGTATAGAATGATGTCATAAATTTGTAGATCTTAATTCTAGTGATGCAATAAGTTTTAGTAAGATGATGATATTGCACAAAATGACATAGAAATAAATATCTAAAAACATAGACATACACAAAGCTTTTCCCATTATATATCTTCTATTGAAACTACAAAAGTTTCCTGAGCTCATTTGAGTTACAGTGCAATATTTTTCTGGGCTTGTTTTAGACAAGCATACAGGCAAAGAGGAATTGGAAGTATATGAATATTTTAATCAGCACTTGAAAATATTTTTTTACCTCAAAATCAAGACTTAATTTGGTTGGAGATTCAGGTTGGTTTTTTTCTTCTGTCATTTGAGCCAGCTTGCCTATCTTTAACAACATAATCTTATATAGCAGCCTGGGAAGATGGGTGCTTGAATATTCATTTCGATTTCAAATGTAAAGCCAGATTTTTGTACTGAGGTATGTATATTCTGTTCCACAAAAGTATCCAGAATCTAAAGGAGGAGGGTTTGCTGTGAACTTTCATTCTGCACCATCTGTTGCTGCCTACTTTCCTGTTGCAGAAGATACAATAAAGCTCTTTTACCCTACACAGTTCCTCTACCAGATCTCTTAAAATCCTCCATCACCCATTCACCTTAATAGTGCCTGCCAGTAGTTTTCACTGAAGTCACAACTAGAGATCAAGCAAATTTAACCATACTTCTAAGAGTTTCTCTTCTAACCTCATGATGCTGTGGTTTTGGCAAGAGAATTTAACCCCTCCATTTTTATAATCTTGTACCGAAAAAAAAAAAAAGTATAAAACTCAGGCAAATCATTTTTATTGACCTTGATAGTGTAGGGTAAGATGCATGATTTTAAATGCTATTGTTGCTGCTGTTCTGTGCCCTCATTTATGAAATCCAGTTCTGAATTATTGTAACCAACATAAAAATGTAATAGGAGAGCAAGTAAACACAGCCATTCTGATTCCTGGGACATTCAGATGGTTCTCAATTGGTAAACAAGGTCCACTGAAAAACAAACAAGCCAACCAAAAAGAATCCCTACTTGGGAATTCAGTCCTGGTCTTATCACAGAATCATAGTAGCATAGAATAATTTGGATTGGAAGGGATGTTCAAAGGTCATCTAGTCCAACCCCCCTGCAATGAGCAGGGACATCTGCAACTAGATCAGGTTGCTCAGAGCCCCGTCCAGCCTGGCCTGGAATGTCTCCAGGGATGGGACATCTGCCACCTCTCTGGGCAACCTGGGCCAGTGTTTCACCACCCTCATCATAAAAAATTTCTTCCTCATGTCCAGCCTGAATGTCCCCTCTTTTAGTTTAAAACCATTATCCCTTGTCCTATTGCAACAAGGCCTTGCAATACTCTGTTTTCCAAAGGGCCTTGCACTCCTGTGGAGTTTGGTGTAGGATCTGGTTTTACACCTGCAACAGGAAAAGACAACAAATTTGCATGTTGATTACACAAATGGAACTGTAAGGCTGCAGAGGTGACACAGCTAGGTTACCTGCCACCTGTGGGGCCTGCTGAGCCCATGGGTGGGCTCATAATATGCAAGGTCATGCACACAGTTGTATGGTGGTTTATGTAGACCTCTTACTAATTTGGTTTGTTTCTTTGGCTGGGCAAAAGTTTTTATTCTGGAAACTTCTGCAAAGTTTGCATGGTGAGTAATCTGCAGTACACAACTAGACCTGACACTGCACAGCTGGCTTAATTATTTTGAAAGGACGACAACTCCTCAGTGTCTCTTACAGTGTTAACAGATATCTAAATCTCACACATCAGTGAAGCATAATAATGGGATTTGTGCCTAGTTCTAATATATATAGAAAGAATTTGACCTTTCAAAGCTCTGAGTGCATCTTCCAGCAACAAAGTGTCTGGAGATTTCATGTCTTAGGATCCCACTGAAAGCAAAAAATTCTAAAACTTGATCTGACACAAAAATTTGTTTACAGGTGTGTCCTTTCCATGTCCCAAATCAGTTTTCTCTTTGTATAACCACAGAATTATGGAGAAGTGAGAGAAAAGTCTAAACCTGGTATTTCCAAGGATCCACAGGCAGTATTTAAAATTAATCTGAAGAATGTCAGGTGCAATAGCAATAAAATAATAAGCTTCTCCCTCTCTCTTTCATTTACCATTTGAAAGTTAAGTTATCAAAGATAAAATGAAGGATCTGCTCACTTGTTTTATGACAAGATAGCTTTTTTTGGACACAAATATTTTTTTGGTTTTTGTTGGCCTGAATTAAAAAGAGGTTTTCCACACAAAGTTATTACTAGTTAGAAAACAAACAAAAGTTATAGGTTTCTACACCCCAATTTTTTTTCTGTCTAAAAAAAATATTAAAAATTACATGTCTAGAAATTCCAGTTGTCTTTTATGTAGTCCTAACGCATTCAGAAAATAAGTAATTTCCAATTAAATAACAACAGTGAACATTAACTACATGCCTGAAATTATGAAGGTTTCTTGTTTGTTTGGTTGGTTGGTTGGTTGGTTGGGGTTTTTTGGGTATTAATAGTGACACATGTCTTGCAGAAAAAGAAAAAAAATGTAGAAAAGAAGCATGTTTTTATAATGGTATACCAGGAATGCTGGTTACCCTCTCTGTTATCTAGCAGCTACTGAAATCCCTGCCAAGATGTGCTAAACAGGAGTAATACTTGGATTAGGGTCTGTGGTTATTTCAGCATCTCAGCTAAAATCTTACTCAATTTCTGCGGAAAATGCAGATTACATTTTTTTGCCTCTCAGATCTGGTTGTGCATGTATGTTAAATTATGTTGAATCTAGAGTGCCAGCCTTTCTGTGCTGCCTTTCACATACTCATTTATAGACTCTTGCCTTCACAGTGAGGTTATATACTACCAGGCTGTCAGTACCTGGAATTACTGCAGTAAAGTTTAGAGAGTAATAATCTTTCTTTTTCAAGAGAGAAAAGGCAGGTGAGCGTTAATTAAGTGTCAGAAAGGGAAGAATAACACCAGCCACACTTGAGCATTCTTCAGTCTACAAAGTGTATAACTTCTGTATTTCTATCATTATATTCTGTCTTATTGATCACCTTTGTTGCAGCCTTTTCTGAGAGATTAGTCAGGCACTGTGCCAGGTGCTGAACACAATCTTGTGCTATGGGAATATCAAAAGTTATGGAAGCACATAAATAACCTCCTGAATTAGGACCATATAATGAATATTTGTAGGTATGTGTACATATGATAGTAGTGAAGCATTAATATGTTTTCTGAGCCTTTGCAGATGTGTGCACACAAAATAGTTTTGAAGCATCAAGGAGATCTTTAACGAGAGAATCATTTTAGTGAAACTAAGGCTTTCAGCAATAGCATTTGAAACCCATTATTGGTAGGGAAAAAATAATCAGTGAACTGATCTGAAATTATATTACAATAATTTTTATTCAAATTACTCAAAATATTACTCAAATTATATCCTTAAAATGAAATTTGAGCAAACAGTTATGTTTAGGAGATCTATCATACATTTCCAGAGTACAGTACTAAAATTGCCAATTTAGCTTAAGGGTTAAATGTTTCTTCTATTTATGTGGCTTTTTTTTTTTTCCAGTTTCCATTTCAGACATTAACTGACCCATGTTATATTTCTGAAATTGATACTGATAGTACAAACCTCACAAGAACGAATTAGAGTACTGTAACTTCTCCAGAGATACTGAGTATTCTTGAGGTGAGAATAGTCATAATACAGACAACTACATATTTGAAATTTCAAAACAGACCAAAGCATTCAGCTGAGTGTTTAACTTGCAGGTAACACAAATAAACAATATATAAACATATTAATAATAGCTCTACAGGCATATGCATCATCACTCAACAGTTATCAATCCTTTTTTTAATGTTGTTTTTGCATGAAAATCTCTAAAAATGTTGCATGAATACCAGATATGCCAATCCCACCCCCAGTTTAAGTCATCCTCAAACTATTTATGAAGCTGTGATGAATTTGTAGGATGGCATCAAATGGAAATAATGAGAATAGGTGAGAAATGTGGGATGTGGGAGGTGTGAGATAGCCATGAGATTTAAAGCCGAGTCTCCCGCAGGAGAGATCACTGTGCATATTTTGCAGAGTATGCTACCTACTAAAATAGTAGGTAAAAGGGAATCTCCTCTGCTAGGTATTTTCTGAATTTGATGCTCTATGTTCTTTTTTAAAAAAAATTTCTTATTTTTAAACTTTTTTCTTTTTTTTCTCTTTTTTTTTTTTTTTTAATTTTCTTTTTTCTTCTTTCTTTCTTAGTTTGTTTTTAGTGTGCCCTGACATATATTTTCTAAGAAAAAAATTTGGAGAAGTTTGTTTTAGTGGAGGAATAAGAATTCTAACTGATTTTTTTTACTTTTTTTTGGATTGGCAGAGAAATAAAAAAACGTGCGTTTATGTAGCAAGCATGCTGCTTCATAATCCAATTTTTATGTAGCTGTGCTCCTTCTGAGGCAAACAGGGGATGGAAACAGACTGTGATTGATTTCATCAGTGCCAAGTGTGCAAGAATTGAGCTTGTAGCACTGACTCTTTTGTAGGTGTGCAGAACACAGAAAAAACTCTTACTATACCTTGCCCCATTTTCATCAGACTGAAGATTGCCATGGCCACAGCTTATGAGTGCTTCACAACTACTAATTAGTTTATTTTCACAGGACTCTTGAGATAGCACATTTTCCTTGTCCTCATTTTCTAGAAATGGAACTGAAATACAGGGGAACTAGGTGCTTTGTTCAAGGTCACAAAGGAAGTTGGGACAGAACTTGGAATAGACTCTAGTTCAAAAATTGTGCCTTAACTAATATCTCACTTCCCTCCCCTTGAGGTATCTACGCAAAGGTAGTCACAACACAGTTCTTGGTGAATAAAAACTCCTCCACAAGAAGCAGGAAAACCTTGAAAACTTTTGTTTTGGTAGGACTATCAGTACTTCATAACTAAATGAGATACTTTAAAATGTTCTTTAACTGTATTTTGAAATTTCTATCTGAAGAAAATGAAGAAGGCCAGTTAGATTATTATTTATTAGGGTTTTACGTATACAACTATATTGTTACTATCATTTTTATCATCATCAGTTTTATTTGGTCAAAGCGAACTTTGGCCTCAATCCTGCTTTTTCTCAACCAGTTCTACTATCTTGCTTCAAATGGAGTTTAGATAGATGCCATCTAAAAACATTTTTTGTCTCACTGAAAATTTACAGCCACATTTTTGATTACTCTCTTGAAAGTCAAAAGAATTTAAGGTAGATTACTGTCAGAAAATAAAACATTTTCATGGTCTTCTTTGTAAAGCTAGTAGTGTTTTGTATAGTAACTAGATTTCAACAGTTTTAAAGTGAACTAAAAGAGAACAGGATCTTATAATGGTATCATACTGCTTTTCAGCAGAGAATAATTTGTGAAGCAATTTCATTATTAAGGAATAATTAGGCTGAATGCATGCGTTCTGACTGAAGCTGAAGGTCCATGTATAATGAATGAAGGTCTGCTATGTTATATTAAAGCAATAATCTGCTTCCCAAAAAGATAATCTGAGATTTGAGATTGAAAAAATAATTGTGATAAAGACAGAACATTCTTTCCCAATTTCTGTTTTCATGAAAAAATCAGAAATCAGCTTAGATTAAATGAATGGAAATATTTTAATGTCACAAAATGTACTAACAGATGCACTGTAAAACTAATGGCCTGGCCAGGGTAACTACCTGTGGTCTACCTACATGGCAACGTGGCAAGTGATTCTTTTTCTTTGGTCGTTTCGTTCTTAGCATCAGCTGAAACTACTGCCGCAGTGGTTTTAGACCTTTGCTACCATCTGAGTACTGATTAAGGCACAAAAATTTCACGCATTGTTACCAGTCATTTGAACTTGTAAATCTCTGAGTCTGCATGATTATTTTTACTAAAATTATTCTGTTACTGCATGATTATCTAACATCTCAAAAAAAAAAAAAAAATGCTGCCTGGCTTTTGACATTACAGATACTGTGTGTCTTGCCCAAGGTCTTGTGAAAAGTGAAACAACCTTTCAAAAATCCATTTGTGCTGCAGCTTTGATTTGTAGAAGATGATGAATTAAGACTTTATGGTTTTAAGCAATAAGTCCTAACTGTATTTTTAACAACTAGTTACCTTCACTTTATCAAGTACACTTTTTCTTGTCCTGTCTAGTACAGTAAATGCTGTCTGCTGGAGTCATCTTTGTATTTTGGAACAGATTGAAAGAGACAGGGCAGCCGCTGCAGGTCAGATCTGATGGGAGATCTGAGTTGTCGTAATAAGCCGGTTTCTCAGTAACTTACAGCGATGAAGTTCAGAGGCAGCCAGCTCTGGCGGCTGCTGAGCAGGCTAAATATTGATTGGAAGGGAAAAATGAGGGAGACGGTGACCTTCTATTCAGAGCCTGGCAAACCTGCAGCCGGGACCATGTTCTCACTAATGCAAGTGCCTTCCTAGTTACCCTGCAGAATAGCAGGAGGCAGCCTTGCTTCCTTCCTGTCTCAGATCCACCACTCCTGACTTCTGACATCAAGTCATTAACTTTGTTAGCCTTGCTCCTCCCTTGGTGGTTCTTAAAAGGAAAGAAAGAGGAATTCTTCTCAACCTGAGCCTCATCAAAGTTGTGAGAGTCATTTTCAAGTACAATACATTTTTTTAATCTGAAAGCTATCTAAAAAAAACCCCGTAGTTGAACTGAAACTCCCTGAAGCCTACCTGTATTTTCAGCAATTAATGGGGGAAGTGTTTGCCATTCAAAAGGCTTTTGCTGTTTGGATTTCCTCCAGTTCAGAATCAGCTCTATCAAATTGGCCAGTGCAATTTATTATCTCCTCAGGGACATTCAGCTGTCCCAGCTAACCTTTCTCAGAATAGATCCAGCTGTGTCCTTCTGTACAAAATCTTTCGTCTCCCCTAAAAATGCAGTCATTGTAAGGATGTCCTCGACAGAACTATTAAATATACCCTTAGGCCAAGCTCTGCATTAATGACCTGGAAGCTCATGACTTCCATTTCTGCTGTATATATTTTGATGTGTGGGTTAAGAAGGATAGCACAGGTTCAAGTACACCAGCAAGATCCCCAGGGAAACAGAAGTGCAATTATTCTGTAAATGGCAATTCAGAATTAATGGTCCAGGAAAATGACTTTGCAGAGAACTTCAGCTCCCATGATTTCATTTGGAATTGACAGCACTTGGAAGACAGTCCATTACACGACAACAATGCCTTGTATTTTTCTTAGCGTATTTAATGTACAGATCTTGAAAGATTTCTATGTCTTGTCTCAATTTTGTAAGTGTGGGCAGTGAGAAATGTGGAAATGAGACAAGTTGAATCTACTTGCTTGAAGTCATATGTTCAGCTGGTGGCTGCCTAGATGAAATGGAAACAAGTCTACTAGGCAGGAGATTGGCATCCTAGTTCCTTAGCATAGCATCAGTTAATTCTAACAGGTACTTCAATGATCCAAGCGTTGTGTCTTGACAATCAATGGAAAAAATTAAACAAATTAATGTTGGGGCTTGTTATGTGTTTTTGTCTGCTTAGAAAAAAATATACACATGCACACAACTATGTATTTACAACATAGTCACTACAAGTAAATTAATGGCTGGTCTTTACAAAGTGAATTAAATGAATGATTACTTAAAAATGTATTTCAGTTGAATCTTATATCTATATGTAATTTCTAACATCACCAGGTTTTCATACTGCATAGGCTCAGCCATTTCCCACCATAAAAAATGGAAACAAAAAAGGATACCTAGAGGGTAAGTAGGGTTCATGCTGAGAGGAGAATACATACTGACTTTGGGACTCAGCTCAGTGAGGCTGAGATAATTGTCTTGATTTCCCTTTTTTGCTCCTTTTTCTAAAGCCTATGTAATCATGGTATTTGCCTGCCTCCTCTTCCTTCCACCTGTAAGTAACTTTTGAATCTGCTAGCCAGTTTCTGCCATCTGTGATGAGCAAACATCTTGAAAATTTAAAACTCCTGTGATGTTTCTGAGCAATGGTTCCTACACGGAGGAGGAAGACTACGGGAAGGGTTGACATTCACGCTCAGCAGTTGCCTGGCGTGTGCCCACACTTACTGCCTTGGCAGCCAGCCCATGGGCACTGCTCACCACCCTCTGCTAGTCCTCATCGTGGTGCTGGGTAGGGAGCCCGGGACTGCAAAGAAACAGGAGGAATGTGTCCTGCGGAAAGTGGTGCAAAACACTAGGGTAGGTGTCTGGATTAGGAAGTGCAGACATGCAGGAAACACACTGGCATGAAATTTAGTGTCTTTATTTTGGGTGGTCTAAGAACAGTTTATTTAAATTAAGTATAGAATTAAAGCTTTGCAGACAAGATACAGAGAGCCTATTGCCACAGAAGCAACTATTTTTGAGTCAAAAGTGTATTCATGCCACCTGATTTAAAATCTTAAACTAGAAAGTCAGTCTCCCAGTCCCCTCTCAAGGATTTTCTCTTTTCCCGTAGAAAGTGTTGGGAGATAAGGTGATGTTCTACCTGAACTGGGCCACTATATTTAAGTGGTTCTTCCTCAGATTTGCTTCTTGGTCTTTCTGCTTTTTCCTGCCTAAGAAACCCAAGTTCAGCACACCAACAAAAGGAAGGGGAGGATTTCTGTGTTGCTGCAGGAGTTTTGTCATAATGAAATGTATGATGCCGGTAAGGCAGATATTAATATATCTTGACAGAGACAATGCTTGTAAGTAGTGCATTTTTCTTTAAAACATGTAGATGTTCTGTATGGAAATTTATAAAAGAGAGAAAATAGCTACACTGAAAGAATGTATTAAAAAACAAGACAGTAAAGGAAATTGATTTACCCAAGGCATAAAAATGGTCTTATCCAACAGAAATATTAGTGTAATATTTAATGTAATTTTGCACATTGCATGTAGATATCCACATTTATATTAATAACTTCAAAATAAACAAGGGGAAAAAGTGCACCTTAAATTATGTTTTTCTAGTTACAAAGTCAAGGAAACCCTTAAGTCCAACAGATTATTGTGTGATAAAAAACCCAAACCAAACCAACAAAAAACCCCAAAAAACAAAACCAAAAAACAACCAAACAAACAAAACCAAACACACACAAAAAACCACAAGCCAAACCAAAACAAACAAAAAAACAAACAAAACAAAGAAAAGAGAACAAGGTTTCCTAATTGTACTGCTGGAGTGGAGGGTGGATTTTCCAGTGACACAAGATGTAGTTAGCAATTCGGACTGTTTAAAAATACAATCAGCTAAGTGGCATAGCTCTCAGTGAATAATCGGTTCCAGGCATGTTTTGTCTCTAAATGAGAGAGACGTGGGTTTGATGGATGGACCACTCATTGGATATGGAACTGGCTGGATGGTCGCACTCAAGGAGTTGCGGTCAATGGTTCTATGTCGAAGTGGAGACCAGTGATGAGTGACGTTCCTCAGGGGTTGGTACTGGAACCAGTACTCTTTAACATACTTGTCTGTGACATGGGCAGTGGAACTGAGTGCACCCTCTGCAAGTTTGCTGATGACACAAAGCTGCGTGGTGCAGTCAGCATTCTGGAGGGAAGGGATGCCATCCAGAGGGACCTTGACAGACTACAGAGGTGGGCCCATGTGAGTCTCATGAAATTCAACACGGTCAAGTGCGAGGTCCTGCACATGGGTTGGGGCAATCCGACACACAAATACAGGCTGAGTGGAAAATGGATTGAGAGAACCCCTGAGGAGGAGGACTTGGGGGTGTCAGTTGACAAGAAGCTCAATAGGACCTGGCAATGTGTGCTTGAAGCCCAGAAAGCCAACCATATCCTGAGCTGCATCAAAAGAAGTGTGACCAGCAGGTTGAGGGCGTTGATTCTGCCCCTCTACTCTGCTCTGATGAGACCCCACCTGGATTCCTGTATGCAGCTCTGGGGCCCCCAACATATGGTGGACAGGGACCTGTTTGAGCAAGTCCACAGGTGGGCCACAAAGATGATCAGAGGACTGGAACACCTCTCCTATGAGGACAGCCTGAGAGAGTTCGGGTTATATAGACTGGACAAGAGAAGGCTCCTTGCAGCAGCTTTCCAGTACCTAAGGGGGCCTCCAAGAAAGCTGAAGAGGCACTCTTTTCAAGGGCATGTAGTGATAGGACAAGCGGTCATGGCTTTAAACTGAAAGTAGGTAGATTTAGATTACATATAAGGAAGAAATTATTTACCTTGAGGGTAATGAGGCATTGGAACAGGCTGCCCAGAGAAGTTGTAGAACAACCTGGTGTAGTGGAAGGTGTCCCTGTTCAAGGAAGGGAGGTTGGAACTAGATTATATCTAATGTCTCTTCCAATACAGGCCATTCTATGATTCTTTATTCCTCCTTGGGAGGCATTTTTTTTCACTTGGATGTTCATTTTTCAGGGAGTTTTTTTTCAGTGTTCTCCATCATTTTATGAGGCACTGCAGGTAACTGTGTTACTGGAGAAGATGGAAAGACTCATGCTAAAGCAATTTATCCTCTTTATTGTTCAACTCTTAGATAGGCAACTGGACGTTGGCCTATTCTGACTACAATTTTACCAAAACACCACTAATAAATAGTTAGAAATATTTTCCATGAGTGGGGGTAGATGTATTTCTGAATGGCAAATTGCTTTGTTTTGCTAAATCTCTGCATTACTCTTGGTAGCTACATAGACCCATGTGTATAATTTCATCTTTAGAGCTTGCAGGTTTGGTTTGGATTTAAAAATCAATTTCAGCTTAGGGAAAGAAAAGAAGTATCAAACAGACAATTTGAAAACCTCTTATAAGTTTCCGTGTTGGTCTGTGATCTTCCTGAATTTGTTATTTTGATCATTTGGTCTTAAAAATGTCTTTACTTTTACCAGAATATATAATGAAATGTTCTCAGTGGAGCAAGCTTAGAAGCTGTGGTCCCTGAAGTAGGTCTGTGTTTTCTGGTTTGTTTGCTTAACAGTTGGCCTGATTGGTAACCTTAATGATTATGGAGATGGGGTCTTGCTCCCAGCGAGGATTTCTATGTGCTTTACAAAATAAATCTCTAATATTAGCTATTGCTGACACCACAGACCACATTTATGTAAGTGAAAACAAGCTGTGTGTACACTTACATCTGTTGTCTCATCTGGATAGCTATTCCTATGAATTACCTCAGTATCCTGTGTGGGTGTTACTCATACATATCTAGGTATACATATGTGGTTTTAGTGGCGAAAGAGAACACTTAAAACGTCTGTGGTGTGATGTAATACTTGGAAATCTTATTCTGGTAGCATTTTAAGAGGAAATAAATAATAATTAAAAACAAAAACAAAATAAAAGAACCCACAGTAAAATAAAAAATTATGAAAACAAACAAACAAAAACAGAAACAACTTTTTCTTACAATAGCACCGTAAATGATAATTTTAACATTCACGTTCAAGGTAAGTTTTGGCAAAGGTTTATCTAATTGTGTTTTAGGCTGTGAAGCATCCATGATATGCACATGAGAGAGTGAGGAAATTCGGTTCTGGAGTTTCCAACACACCTACATACCAGCACAGACACACAGACACAAACTGCAAGTCGTTAAAGCTGGTTGATATTGAAAGTGTTTTCTTGCAGAGACATAATTAACAGATCATGGGTACCTTTTAATTTTGCATTTTTCAGTGCAAAGTTTTGATTTCTTTACCGTTTCATTTTTGCTTTGAATTGCCTGGCTTTCTGCTGGCTTTTGGTTTTGTTTTCTGTTGTTTTATTATATGCTTAACTGTTTAAAAAAATAGTATAATTTTAAAACAACGTGGGCCTGATCTTCAGTGATGTTGAGTGCTCTCAATTCTGCTTGTTGTCGATAAAGACACCAAGGCCTCAGCACCTCATGTGGTAAGTAGCTCATAGGTTCTGAGTAACTGTTAAGAGCTTACAAGATTCTGGGCATGTATAGCTAAGTAGCTATGTATATACATAAAAAAAGTCAAAGATGCATAACTCTTAAAGCTCAAAATGCACTTGAAGAAAAATCCCTTTAGCAATGAGGTAAGAATGTAGAAGAGCTGCTTTCCAAGAAATTCCTTAATCTTGGGTGTATACAGAAAATGTATGGAGAACAGGGAGCTACAGAGAAGGTGGGCTGCAGCATTGCAGAAATTCTTAACAATGCTGCCATCTATTTGGTGATCTTATCAGATGGCTTTATCTGGTCACAATTTCAAGAATACTTAAGTTATAACTATGGGAACCTCTGTTACACTAAAGCAGCTCAGATTGGGAAGGCACAAAGAGTGCAATCATCTCACCTGATTTTCAGATCCCTGAAAATCTCTGCTCAGATGCATGTGAGCTAACACCTGGGCCCTGTGCTGCCTGGAGGCACTTGCACTATAGCTTCTGATAAATCCCACACAAAGTGCTATTACCATTATTTCTTCTCTCCAGAAGCTACAAGTTATGTAGCATTTGTCCTGAAAAATGCATGAGCTTATATATGCAAGTTGATCTTCCTAAAATAAACTTTTATTTGATAGAAGAGAGGACTAAAGACTTGAGTATGGATCCCATCCTTTTGCTTAATAATGAACAAATCCTCTAAGCAATACTGAAAAGAAAGCTAAAACTTTGTGGTGATGAATACAGTTTGAAATGAAAAAAATTTACAGTATTTTAAAATACCGACTGTGTACACTTGCTCATTGTTTCTTTAATTATAATGCTCTTTAAAATCTTACCTTTTGAAGATGGAACTATGGAACTTTTAGTGTGTAATAAACCCTGACAAAATAACATCTGAATTATGGAATGATTACATGCATTATATATTCTTATAATAAAATATTTTTATCATATAGTAAAAAATATAACCTTTAAAATATTAAATCGCAAACTCATAACTTAAGAATTACCTAACTAAAGTAATAGACTTTCAAGATCTGAGTCACTTTTGATCATAATTACATTGTGAGGGAAATTGTTGTCTGGGAAATGGAATCCTGAAGTGACAACTACTTCATTCACTGTCAAGGTAACAATTATCTATGTCCTCCAACAAGGGAACTCAGATATTTCACATTTTATATGAAAATTCACAGTACATATGCAGAAGGATCATTGAGAAGATGTTCATTTTCATATTATCATACTGAGTATCAGTGTTTAGAAAATATTTGTCATTTAATGAGAAAATTATATAAGGCTAAATACATACGTGGGGCATACATATGAAAACAGCTTTTCCTAGGATCTACCATAGAAAATACAATTCTTCTTGAAATCTAGAGTAATATTTTATTATCTTTCCAGCAATAGCTGGATTAACTTTTCTTTTAGATGCGTCTGCTTTCTTAACCTACTTCTTGGATGGAATGCAATTCCCACTAGCATTTTAAGCTTTGATTTTAGAAATGTAAAGCAATTTCTGCAGGTAGATTCTAGTATTCTTTAGCTCTTTTAGTCATTTACCTTTTGAAATCAAACTTATCTATTACTATTTTGTTTTAAATAATTGGATACAGGAATTAAACCATGATCACTTGAACCAGGTTTATCTTCTGTCACCAAAATCTTAAAAAAGCCCTTGTTACTTAAGAAAACTAAGCTGTCACAGATGGTGAACTGAAACAAATGGGTGAAGCTATCACCACTTTCCAATATATGCCATGCCTCTGAGGCATTTTACCTGCCTCCCTGGACAGGGTCCTTTTTTCCATTTTTGAGCTATCTCTTGATTCAACATGATTTTCAATGTGCATCAGAAGTGCCTGTGTGTTGAGGTACAATAAGCCATTTAATATATCTTAAAGTTCTGCCAGAACTTTTGCTTTCAAATGGTATAAGCTCGTGAAATCTGCTGGGTATCTCTTCCAGGAATAACTGGGCTGGCTAGAGCACTTAGCTGCAAATGTTTCAAGATGTGGTTCCAGTTTCTGTGCATTTCTGTCAACTTGTGGTTAGGACACTCTCAGTAAAGCTGAGGGGAATAGCATTGAATAGATATATTACTTAATAGTACTGTCACTAGAAAATGAACTAATGGCTATGGCTGCTGCAGTGTAGGGCTCAGCAGTCCAGGGAGCTGGTGGAACTGAAGCCATTTTGATCTTTCTCTGGTGACGGTACTGCACGCACAAAAATTTTAGAGTAGGTGGAACATCTGCACTGAGGAAGCCCTCAAGACAAGAAGAGAGATGCCAAGTGACTATAGCTATCTGTACTATGCATTGGCCACCACAACTTCGAGTCAGTGCATTGGTGTATTTTCTTTTGTTTGGTGGCTTCGTTGTTGTTGTTGGTTTTTAATGTAGTGCCTAGATTCTACTGAAATGTCATTTTAGACATCAAAAAGTCTTCAAGAATCAGCTCACTCATTGGATATGTATTTATCTTTAGCCCAGGCTGAGTCTAAACCCATAGACACAGATACTGCTATTGTAATTGATATAATTGATTGCTGCTGTTGATGAAATCGAGTTGGCTGAGGCAGTTTTAGATTACTTCCTTTTATGAGATCATCAGTGTGAGCCAACAGTTTCTTTATGTAGGAGTTAAAGGAGGACACAACCAAGGAAGAGTATAACTAGGACATATATCAATGAGAGAGGCATGGCAACGGTATCCTGTATTGCAGATGCAGCAAAGACTAGTTTCTCTAAAACATGATCATAAACTTATAGAGGGGTAATGCTGGCTTGTAGTTTAGGTAGCCATGACAACAGTGGTTTTACATTACTGTGGAATAATGATGTTATATATTTTCTGGGAAGTAGTGTATAATGAAAATCAGATAACTAAGAGTGCTGTAACACATTATAGTCCTATAGGTTACTGCTGTAGGAAAGAACATGTGTACTTCTGCATGCAGTTAATAACCCTTCAACAGCACAGTATGGTTTAGATAACTGAGAAAGTATATTCTTTGTGGTTTGTAAATCCGTAGAGCAGTCCTTAAGCATGCTGAGGAGATTTATTATGACTTGTTAAAGCAGAAGCTGTGATACAAACATATCAAGTGAGGAAGAATGTTAGAGAATAAGAGCTTGGTAGCTATCATATGCAATACTCATGGTATCCTGGCTATCCACCCATCTCTGACTGCATTTCACTTTCCCTTACTGTCCATCTGCCTTTTCTATTTTCATCCTACTTGGTGACGTACGTCATTGCTCTGATTTCTCTGATGCCAACAGACTCGGTTGCTGATGTAAACAACAGTGGATTCTAATAAGGCTGTCCTTGTGAGTCACGAGTACCTAGGGCATCCAGGATTTTATCAGCATCCTTCATTCTATCTGTGAGTATGAAATACTCCTTTAGGCATCATTACCATTATCAAGAGAGAGATTTATCATCATCTTGGGTCAGAAAAAGAATCCTAAAGGGAAAACAGAGCAATCTGAGGTGGTGATACATGTATCCAGCTACCCACCTGGCGGGTAAGGAAAAAAAAAGGACTTCCAAGCCAACACACAACAAAAAAATCCATTGTCACTATTTAGATATATGGCTATAATGATGGGTGATTCTTTCTCACCTCTTCATGACCCCTAAAGCCTATGAATTCTTTGTATGCATCTCAAAGGGAAACTATGCAGGCTTTCAGGGGTTCAGACTGGGTGTATACACAAATTTAGCACAACTTTCTATGTATGAAACAGATCTTTAGTTCATAACATCAAACCATTTTCAACTGAGAGATTCCTATGCTACAACAAAATTACCCAGATGAAAGTGCAGGTATCCCAGAGACTGCTATGCTATTAATTTGGTTTTTGTTGATGTGTTGCTTTAAGAGAACAAATTGGTGTAACAAATACTGTAAGGGAGAAAGCATACAAGAGACTTCTCAAACAATAAAGATTAAAAGTCTAAAATCAGCCCACATGGTTCTTGAATTCAACATCTTTGAGAAACGGAAAACCTTACCTTGGAGTTTAAATTGAATATAATAAATTATTTGTGCAACTTAAATTTCAACATGTTCACCAGAGATCTAATCATGTGGACTACAAATTTCAGCTAAATAATAGTTTTCAGTTTTAATATATGTACTGAAAAAATACACTCACACTTAAATTTAAGAACTTAAATATATGAAAAATATTATATGGACTTTGCGATTTGTAATGTACTTGATAGCTATTAGTGAATACTTTACAGACAGAAATACAGGGACACATTAATTTTGAATCCTAGTATCATTCACAGTATCACTTTGAGAAATAGATATTGCCGTTTCATATTAGGGAACTGCATCTTCAAAGAACAACGTATTTACATAAGTTCAAGAAAGCAGTTATGAATGTGTGTTTTTTTTTTCCCCCAGTGTTAATGTTTAAACTGTAATGGTCCTGTATTAGAGTCTTATATTTTTCCAGGTAAAAGGAAAATTCTCAAATTTATTTTCTTTCTGAGAATATACCAAATATACACAGAGAAAAAATGTCTTTTTCATGTAACATCCAGTAACTAATAAAATAGTCTCTTTCAGTAGTTTTGTTGCCAGTTCACGGGATTTTATCTCATGACAGATAATTTAACTGAAATCTTTAGATACTACATTCATGCAAATTTGTCAATATTTCAGGTTTTATTAAAAAAAAAAACAAAAACAACTTTGTGAATACCCCATGACCCCATCAAGTTTCAAAATTAAGTTGCAATAAAAAAGAACTCTTGTTTTTAAACCACTTTTTTTTTTTTTTTTTTTTTTTTTTTTCTGCTTACAGCATTTTACTTTTCCATTCCACTCACTGGTTAGTAAACAATATCTTTTTGCTTTGGTTTTAAAAATGGCTATGATTGTTGATTAATCCTTTTTTCCATAAGTGTAGTCAAATATTTGCCATATTTCTAATAAGAGCCAGCTCTTTCCCACATCTAACTTCAGATCATTCTTTATTGATATTTAAATATTTCAGCTAGAACTCCAAATTTCCTTCTATATAAATTTCTTATATATATATATACACACATATATATATATATATAAATCTTGCAAGTCAAGTAGTTTACACAAATGTTAATGCATCCCAATATGTATCCCAAATTGCATAACCTCTCTATCAGAACAAATATTACATTACTGAGTAATGTTCTGGGTCCTTGTCTCTGGTGACAATTTCTGTTCTTGCATATTAGTATTCCAAGCATGAATTGCATTTTAAGAGACAAACACTTTCTAAGAAATATGCTGTTGATTGCATACAGAAAAACAAATCAACAATAATTAAATGTCGTGTTAAGTTTCCTTGAAATGTCAGTGGGGAGTCACAAACATATGTTAAAATGCTTTGAAAACAAAAACTAACTTATATTCTCAGGTTTAAATTATATTATCAATAGGCAGAGCTTTCTTTCCCTTTTTGTATGCTTTGTAAGTACTGCATGGAGTTTACTGTGAATTATGCTGCTAATCAAAAATGAGCCTGCATACTTCAATTCAAGGTGTAGGAACTCCTGTTCATTCCTGGAAGTTTACTTTCAGTTTTGTTCTTTGCTTCAGACTTCTGTAATGGTATTATATTTCACACTCTACACTGCATTAAAAATATGCATTCTCAGGGCTAACTACATATTTACTGGGGAGGCAAGTGAAATTAAATGTGTGCATCAGACACTTCCCCTCAATAATGTATCAAATGTCATGGATACTCTACCCATTCCTTTCTTCAAATTGCAGACAAAGAAAAATCTTAGAGCATTTTCTAAACACAAGTTCTGTTATGCCACTTGGGGCTGATCAACTGGAAAAGAATCCACTTGAACCGTCAGACTTCTGTCTCCTCCCTTCTTAAGGAAAGAGACTGACCAAGGATACTTTGGGTCCTAAAATGGATATTCTATCAGGGTCTTTTTCACATCGTATGAGCTTTCACTCCACAAACAGTAGCACAAATGTGTTTTAACTATTTATACATGGAAAATGGTGGTTTTCAATGTATGAATTACATTGAAATTACAATTCCACTATTCTAAAACTGAGAAGAGCGATTAGACTGTCAAAGTGGTTTTCATGCCTAATAAAATACAACAGTGAAAAAGGCAAGATTTGGCTTGGTTTGAATTTTTAGTTTCATGCAAAAGCTAGAGAGCTCAGTAAGAAAAGAAATATTTATGTTTTCTTGGTTTTTTTCCTTCATTTCTTCTCTGGATTTCTAACATATTTGTCTCTCTCCATTATTCGTGTTTCCATCCACACAGCTAATGGTAATAATACTAATGGCAATGGATGGCATCATTATGGAGAGCACTGTGGTTTATGGAAGGAATTAGCTAACAGTGTAAGTGGTGGAAGGAAGTGGATGGATAGGATTTTGGACTGCAATAGGAACTAAAATTTATATATTTTTTAGGAATTTCTGGACGGAGCATATGTCTTTTCAATCTATATAAAAGTGGTCAGTTTCAATGTTATATTCTTTGGTTTGAATTCACAGCCAAGGTAGATGTTTCACTGACTGCAATATATTTGTTGCTTCTTATGAAACTTGTATTTTGTTCAATTTGTGATACTAAAAGGTAGAGAAATCTTGGGAAATGTGTGAATGGATGTGCAATCAGATAGCACAGGAGCTGTTTTTCATTCAGCAAAATCTGGACTCTTCTCCAGTTACTTTCAAGGGGAAAACTGTTGGTGTCTCTTGTTCATTTGCAGAACTTTTTGGATAAAGAAAAAAAGTAATTCCGGATATGGAAGTGTTGTATAAATGTTAATAAAGCTTTTAACTGCATGTGCTAACATTACTGAGGCTTGTAGGACACAAAAAGTGTGGTTTTTAAAGGAAATTATGTATTACAAGTAGGCATCCAGAAACTATGCCTGCTGAGATTTGCATCTCCTCAGGAGCATGCATTAGAGGCATCCAACCTTGAGCACTTTGCAAACAGGTAATTTGGTGTACATGAGCACATGTAAGCTTTCTGTTCTTGACAAAAATTAGCTGCCATTGGCCTGACAAACTGTTCACAACATTTGAATTTTTATAGAACCTGTTTCAATAAGTTGCAACCAGTTTACTAACAATGATTGGGCTTCAGTAGAAAAGTACAATTCTGCTATTTCAACATAATTTCTAGCACTTTTCTAAACAGACTTGTACCCTATTAGCACAACAAAAAAGTACAAAAGGGGCAAGAGGGAAGGTGGTCAGGAGATTTACTGCAGAAACCCCTCCCTCTTTCCTTGGTCTGTCTCAGTTCCTAGGTGTTGCCCAGCTCCAAATGACCCAAAGAAGCAAGAGGTTGGACAGGCTAACAAACTTGGACCATGGTCTGTGCTCTCCTGACTTCTGCTACTGACGTTATGAATCATGTTCTTTGCACAGAACATAAATCAGAGAATTTCACAAAATCTAGATAAAAAGCATTGGTTGTGCATTAAGTCTTGATATGTATCAATATCCTTAAAATTGGTCCTCTTAGTTTTCACTGTTCCTGTCTTAATTACTTAGTTAACAATGCACATACCTCTGAACCTCTCAAAGAAGACACCATTTGCAACTTTAGGTCCATTAACTGGGTGGGCAGGATCTTCCTCTGATATGTTCAAAAGTAGCTCTGTCTAGCCACTTACTGTTTTAGGGTATGTATGGAATGACTTGGAGAGGACTACCGCATCAGGGATGTAAAATTTAGGAATGAGTGACATGCATCTGCCAGGGAGATTGTGTCCTCAGCTAAGCTGTTGACTTAGAAATATACATGTTCACGAGTAACATGTTAGGGCAGTTGTTATTGTATTGCATTATTTGGTATTCTGTTGTTTGTTTTGTATTGCACATACGATTTTATATAGACAGCCTGCCTATATTGTAAACATTGTCAGCACAAAAACGGCAGTGTTGTCAGCTTCTGTCAGGAAGGAATCAGTGCAGCTATTTCATACATTTTAATGTATACTGTTAAGAAACAGCTTGTTTTACACTGTGTAGTATGTGTCTTCTATGTTTCTACTAAAAGTATTTTTAAATGCAGTTGGTATCAAATAGTGAAATATAAAATATGGCTATTAGAAACACCTCATAAGATGAATCAGAAATTTCAGAACTGATGTGGTGAGGCAGGTCTTGGGAATATATCACTGCTCTGGTAGGAACTCAGAAGTGTAGAATCTATTAAGTTAAAATTCTTAACAGAAAAAAATCCACAGTTAAAAACCATATTATTTTAAACACAGTTTGCTTATCCTTTCAAGTGAAGTGGGAAAAGAAATGTGCAGGTCAAAACGCCCTTATTGCCTGTAAAACAATGAGATGCAATGTAATGATAATTTTTTGCCACCAGAGAGCTCTTATTGCATTGTACTAACAATACTATTCAAATATTTATTCATGGGCACCATAATTAATTCTCATGAAGTGAGAATATCTTCATATTTATATTCTCCCCTTTTCTTCCCTCCCTGCTCTATTGGCAATTCTCAGAGGGTTATTTCCTGTCATCAAATTGCGCTATGGAAAAAAAATGGCTGCATAACTGACTACATAGCCAGAAATAGCATTTTCAAAACCACAAAAGTGAATTGCTTACAGAAACAAGTTTGACTTACTGATTGTTTCCATAATACAGTTTTAAAACCCTATGTTTCTCACTATCGTATGTTGTCAAAAAGTACATACCTGTGTAACTAGCAATGTATTTAAAAGATGTGTTTTCTGGGAAGAAGAGGTAGCCAAACTGGAAAGAACTGATGAAGAAAGAGGGCTCTGGAAAAAAGTAGGAAAAGTATTTTTTCCAGGATTTGGAGCTTGATCTGACTCTGTTCAAGTCTGTATTAGTGATGGAGGTTAAATTGTTCATGGACAGATCCTGTTTCATCTGAGACCTCAAATGTGACTTTAATATATCACAGGGCTGAACAACTAAATTTTTATTAGTAGCTTACACATTTAAAAATAAAATAGTTTACCCATGCATTTGTTCCAATAGTTGTGACATTCTGATGCCTGTTTTAAGTTTCTGAAACCATGAAATAAGGTTTTCTGTCTGGTATGGATGATAGCTATTTTGTAGTGTTTGAGCTTCAAGGGGCTTTATGGACAGCCTTTTGATAGATTAACCTTTTTTTCTGTTGTTAACACACAAACTTGTACTTACCCACTATTTCACTATCAGCCTACATGGTTCCTGTATTTGATTCTACTTTTACCTTTCACCTTGTATGCATCATTTACAGTTTGGGTGTTAAAAACTACAAAATGGGAAAAGCAGCATTTTACAGGTGATTTTGCATGCATGCAGAGTTTTAGCCAAGGTTAAGGAGTACCAGATCAGTCCTCTTAGGATAGGCCTGTTGTCTTTGCAAGTAACAATTGTTAAGATATTCTTACACATGTGACTTAACATATTATTAAATTTTAATATAATTTATTAGACCTGATATATTAAAATACAGTTATATTTTCTTTTGTAAACTTATTTGCCTATTTGTCCAAATTTATTTCTGCACCCTATGTCCTATGTAATCCTGGGCTGATTCATCACTTATTCAGGCTACCTCAGACTCTGATCTGAATGTTGTGGATCAAATTTTATAGGTTTCGAATGCAGCTGCTGATAAAGCCAAATTAATCAGCTACAGATCCATACTACTGTGTTACTCTGGCCTGGCACAGTTTCTCCCAGTTATGCTGCAAAGGTATTATATCTGTTTTTTTCAGTTTGACAGCTGCTCTGCGCAAAAAATTTTAAATATCTAGCATGAGTTTTCTTCTTAAAACAAATCTATGACAAACAAACTTTTCTGATAACTTTATTATTTTCAATAAAGGCAACTAATAAGATGAACACCTGAATTAAAAAAATGGCACCATTTAGAGTATCCTTCATGATACTAAATACTTGCTAGCAAATCTTTAGCTTAGGAAGGAGTGGGATTTTCTGAAATGCCTTCCTCCCTCAGGGGGCCCACCTCCCCAGAGCTGCCCTACGTTTGAAATACCCCATTTCCATTGGTGCCTCAAATGTTAATCTTAAATCTTGCAAGGTGACTCATGTCCTGGGCATAACTGGATATCTGACAGCTCTGAACTCCAGTCCTCATGTCACCTAAACAAAATCCTGAAACTAGTGGTAGCATTTGTCTGGTCACAGTGAATGCCCAAACATGAATTGGTGTGGAAAACTTCTGTTGAGGCCAGCAAGGAGTTATAGACAGGTATAGGCAGGCTGGGTGACTAATTCAGGACTGCACACCTAAATTTTGGAGAGAAGGATAGGTCCCCTATCCCACCACCACCCTCCAATGGTTTCATCCCTTCCCAGAGCATGTGTCCATGGGGAGGGTGTTACAGAGCAATAAATACACTACACGGGGTTGGAAGGAGCTTTCCCCAGAGCCCCAAAACCCAGTCTCTGTGTGGGTTGTGATGTCCCTCAGAGCGAACACTGTGCTTCCCAGGCTGAAGAAATGAGTACAGGAATATTGATTGTCAGGTCTGTGTTAATTGTAGAATATGCTAGGTGAGCTATTAGGGAGGCTGGATTTGCTTTCATGTTCCTGAACAATTTCCATGCATCCTGTGGACATCTGCTGTAGCTATTTAAGAAAAAGGTAGTGTCTTCTTTCATCTCTCTTTCTTAATCCTAATGTCTAGCAGGATTTTGCACATGGGACTTGCAATAACCCACTCAAGGATTACTTGGCTCTTACAGCAATTTGTCAGTTGGATTTTTCCTGCCTCCACTTTGAATGGAGATGAGCCTCTTGGCTTCTTCATTTTCACTTTGGCTACCAGGAAGAGCTTGGTAGGAGAAATTACAGAGTTACATCCCAGATCCTTCGAAACACTCAGTGGTTTTGTTGTAGTCACTGACGTTTGAGCACAGAGATACTGGCTAGAAATCCTCCACACAGTGACACCATTCCTGGTACTCTGTAGAACCATGTTTGTTATTAGGTAACAAACCAAGTATTTGGTATGAAATATGTTTCTTCTCTATTTCTCCTCCTATCATGCCCATCAATACCTCATACACTACATAAGAAAGAACTTTCATTTTCTGAAATATTTCAGTCGTATCTGTTTAATTTTGCACTGCTATGCTTCTTAGACCAATAAGGGCCATCAGGCAATGTCTGCCGAGCTGCCAGTGATCTTATTGTCTTGGCTAGGGCTGGTACACATGAGCTTAGCCTCTCAGCTACACACAAGCTTAACTTCTTTGCTATCCAAATAAATGAAATCCTGTGTAGTAGGTCTAGCACTGACAGATCTTTCACCACAGCCATGTCTGTTTATGTGGTGGGAATTCTTCAGAAAACCCTCCAGCTCCCCCAAACCAGGATCTGAATTTCAACACATAGTTGAATTAAGATCATCTATTCGGCTAAACTTCTTATTTCACTTCTAGTGAAGTTTTTCTTCACTTGTGGTTGGAGATGTGACTGGAGAAACAGCTCAGCTCAGGCTGTAGTTACTGAAATATGGAGCTGCTTCAGGATACGTGGTGGTCTGCAGCACAGGCGATGGTGTAGCAGCTGCTGCAAGCAATTCCCAGACCCATGTAAAGCTGAGAGTAAGCTACAGTCACACTCCAGGCTGCAGTTGAAATTAGTCTTAAAACCAGTGTTTATATACCATTAAAGAAACAAAAAGTAATCTGAGGATGGATTGCAAATGGGACAGTTAGTATCATTTGTCTGAAAGCTAGGTATTCAGTCATAACAAATCAAACAAATTTATCTCTACTTCAAAAGAATGACCAGATGAGATTAAAAAAATCTGATAGATGAGATGAAATCTGAGAAGACTTGGTAGTCTAAATAAAACTAGTAACTTTTGATTCAGAAAGTATAGTTAATTTTTTAACTCATAGTATACTTTCTATTTTTTGTCTAACTTTTCACAGTAAGTAAATTCATAACCTGCATTTACATCTGATGTTATATATATGTAAATAAAAGCTGAAAATTTCATTGATTTTATAATATTTTAAGAAAATTATTCCTCTAGTAAGATGCTAAATTAGGTGGGAATGTCTAATTGTACTTAATATTTCTTAGTTTCAAAAATATTTATTCAAATGGAAGAAAAACTTAAAGTATGCAAAACATTTTTGCTGAGAGTCTTAATTCTTGGATCCATTTTCATCTTTATGTATTACAAAATAATTGTGACAGATTGTTTAGATGCAGATATTTCACTTTTTTTTTTTTCCCCCAGACTAATGCTTAATCAGTTGTATTCTCCCATACTTATGGAGCAGCATGATGTATTTACACATTCAGAGGGATAGTGGGCAAAAAATGCCTCTTGTGCAATTTAATTCATATCCGTCATGTGTATTTGGTAAATTCAGTTCAACAGATAAGCAGTTGCAAAGCTCATTGAAAGAGAAGACAGTATTTTAACAGATATGTTATTTTTACTCTAGATAGTTCCCTACTCTGACGCCAGTGTAGCAATCTAGGAACACTTTTATATCACTGCTATTTTTGTGTACAGATTGAAATATGGAGAAATGAAAGAGCCGCGTTTTAATCAGGGAGGCTTCAGCTTTTAACGAACTCACTTTTGCAAAACTGAGAGAGGAAGTCTCGGAAATGTTTCAGAGAAAACTCAGATGTTTAAAAAGAATTCAGCACATAGCCTGATGTTTTCCCCATCCCACTCCGATAGCAGCTGTGTGCACAGTGCTACCAGGAAAGGACACCAGGCACTGATGTTTAGTGTGATCTCCATTTGGGAGGTACTGCCCAGGCTGTCAGGGATACGCCAGCTCCATGTTGCCACTTCTGCGAGGAGACTGTCATGATGGCTGCCGGCTGGGCGTCACATTAGTTGAGCAGATCAGGATCAGCACTGCACCATTAGTGACTAAAACCCTCTCAACAGGCCCTCTGGTACAGGCGGGCAGCAGCAAGCCTGCTGAAGGAAAGCTCTGTTATAGGGGAGCCTTAGCAATCATAGAATCATTTAGGTTAGAAAAGACCTTTAAGATCACTGAGTCCAACTGTTAACCCAGCACTGTCAAATCCACCACTAAACCATGTCCCTAAGTACCACATTTACATGTCTTTTAAACACCTCCAGGGATGGTGACTCAACCGCTTCCCTGGGCAGCCTTTTCCAATGCCTGACAACCCTTTCCATTAACAATTTTTTCCTAATATCCAACCTAAACCTCCCCTGGCGCAACTTAAGGCCATTTCCTCTCATTCTACCACTTGGTGCTTGGGAGAAGAGACCAACCCCCTCCATGCTACAACCTCCTCTCAGGTGGCTGCAGAACGATAAGGTCTCCCCTCAACCTCCTTTTCTCCAGGCTGAACAGCCCCAATTCCCTCAGCTGCTCTTCATCAGACTTGTGCTCCAGACCCCTCACCAGCTTTGTTGTCCTTCTCTGAACTCACTCCAATCCAGATTGTTTCTTCTTTCCTACTTACCTTTTCTGCCTGGCTGACATTTTGGCACAATAAATATGTCACTATTCCTAAATCCCCAACCAATTTAAATGTAATACTTTATTAATGTGTTGGACGGTTGACCAGGTATAGACCTCTTTTCGAGCTTCAAACTGAGTTCCAAGTATCAGCTCCAAGACACCGAAAAGTCAGTCTCTTATTGTGTGTAATGGCACATAGCCAAAAAAAAAAAATTCACAAATACATGCAAGGGAAGTATAATTTCTGAACAACTGATTCTAAAGAACATAAAAATTGCAAAACAGCAGTGTTTTGAGGACTACATTAACTGAGACATTAATTAGAACATCCAGTAAAACAGAAAGAGAAGCAACTTTAGATTGTCCTTTTTGTTCTCATCTATATTGTCATCCAAAAAGAGTGAACAAAACTGTTTAATACAGTTATTCTGAAATGTAGTTACCTCATTTTTCAAGTCAATCTGTTGACAGAAAAGTACTTCCAAACCTCCAAAATCCCAGATACTGAATACAGTCTGTGAGAGATTCCCAAGCAAAGGAGCAGGTGAATATATTTACACTAGTAAACTGATTTTCTGTGGAGTTAATCTTACCCTTTAGAAACCAGATTCTTTAATTAATTTCTATATTTCAAAATGATAATCTTCAACAGACAAACTACAGTGAAAACAAATTATTCTCAAATGTGAATTGGATAAAACCAAAATCTCCCTGAAAAATCAGCTATACTGAGGATGTGGAGGAATAATGTGATTACAATCAATGTGAATATAAGGGAGAAGCAAAATTAAATCAACTAATAAGTTTCATGAAATGCAGTGTGGTTGTCAGACAGCTAAACTGGGAGAAGAAAAATATTAAATGATCTTTCAAAGTCCTTCTGTACTGATGAGTAGGTTTGCACAGTGCAAACTTGTTTCTTAGCCAGAAATACTTGTTAACTATGACATCTGTCATGCAGACTGCGTTAACTGAAGTTAATTTTGTTCCAAATGATAAACCTTAAGATTTCATTTCACCAAAGTATTCATAGTCTTCACACTCCTCACATGTGTAATTTTATTTTTACTTCTTGCATTATTTTCTAATGCAGCGCTCTATTCTTGCCCCAACTGGATCAAGATTTAGCTGCACACAACAGAAGAACATATAGTTAAGTAAAAAAATGTCTTGGTTTTAAGATCAGTCACCATAAAGTCTTTCAGAAACAGGGAAGCTAAACAACTCTATTACATCTTCTATTCATTTTTACTTTATTGACAAGTAACTTTTTATTTGGGTATGAATCACTGTTACTGATAGCAGAAATGAATGAGCTGAAATCCCCTAATTAACAATAATGTTTTGTGTTTGTTTGTTTGATATAATCTAATCTGGTTTTAATGTAATGGAATTTTGATGCAGAGATTTATTGGGCTATAGGGAGAAAAGATATGCAATTAGGGCCATGTGAGTTGAACCAGTTGGAGAACCAGTCAGAGGGCAAGTACAATGTCACCACAAAATAAAACTTATGGCCAGATTGGCCAAATAAAAATAGGTCTGAAAAAAAGAGGAAACAAAGAGCTGTGTACTGCATACATGCATAATATATGTGTATGTGTATATATATATGGTCATACTGATCTCTAAGTCCCAAATGACATTTGTAATTGGGATTTTTTTTACTATATAGTTAATCTTCAGACTCATTACACCTCATGAATTAAAATGATCAAACAGTCAATCGATCTAGCTACCTAATCCATTATTTTATACATGTAAACAACACCTGGTTGTCATGTTACAAAAACCATCTGACATTCTAAATCAAAATAAAGTTAAATAATTTTGACTGCTGTTGTTTATTTCATCAATATTCACAAAGTGGTAAAAAAACCCCATTAATAGCATCAGATTTTTGTTGCCAATTCATTATGATTTCATGATGTAAAACATGTAAGGCTAAATAATCTTTCTTATTCTTAATTCATGCTGTGTAAGAAATACTAAAAAAAAAAATCCCATTTAACAGAGCTAGAAGATCCTGTCAGGATCTATTAAAATCTGTATAAACCAATGACTTTACAGACAGCTTGTTAGTAGATAGATAAATTCAGGCTTCCAGCCCTTGTCTTTGTTTTTCCAATGAATATCAGCAACCACTATGTAAAATCAGCAGCATACAAGTTAAACAGAAGTAGCAGATGGGTGAATTTCACAGTCTATTCAAAACTAATATGGATGGGTGTGGGGGAAAAGAGAGGAAAGCATGGGAAATTATAGTGTTTTGTTGGTATAAAATGATGGAGTTGAAAAACATTAGCTGTTTCACAGGAATAGAAAATGTAGAAAATGGGAAAAGATTAAGGCCTAAATGAAATGATCTGAATAGTGGCTTTTACCTACTTTGGCAGATGGGAGGCAGAAATTTTCAGTGCTGCTACTATTTTTTACTTTTCTCTGTATTAGGAATAAAAGCATGGAAACCGTAAATTCAAGCTCTCCTTCCATTACCATGTAAGAAAGACATAATAGACAATTATTGGGTTTTAAATATTTTTTAACAACTGCTGATGGAGTGAAAATTAATCTTATTTGCTTACCATGTATCTTGCAAAGTCTTTTGCTATGTGAAAAAGACTTGATAATTTATAGTTGATCATAACATCAGCTGTCACTCAACCACTTTGAACAGCATAAAGCATGCACCAGGAGATGGAATTTTCCTTTATTAGTATTTTTTAATACTCTGTGCCTGAGAAACCAAGCTAATAGGGCTAGCTCAGTCATCATGCATCTGTGGATTACAGGCAATATACAATATACTATACATTTTCTCACACATTCATTTCTTTGCCAAATGAAACCAGACCAGCTGAATCTGCACTTTGGCAAAATTGCCCCTAAGGTCCAAGTTTTCCAAATAATGTTTTGTGACTATTAAGACTGAGTTTCTTATTCCTATGACAGTTTCAACAGTCTAGTAGAGATGTATAATGAATAAGTGTGGTAGGTAATACACCTTCGTAGTATAGTGTATTTAGGTAAAGATGATACACTTTCTGGATCTCATTATTGAATATTCAGAAATACAAAATAGGTCATTTAGAGAATTCACAAGTAAGTGTTTATAGCATAATATTGCAATGTTTGAGCATTGCCATCATGCTTACTAATTACTTACTACAGAACAGGTGAGGCATTCATAAGAAAAGTTTGCTATTCCTTGTGTAGCTGTGCTTTAAATACTGACTGAAAGGTAGTTCTTGATTGAACAGCTGGCTTTGAACTTGCGGAGAATGAAAGACTTATTTGCCTTTGATTTTGGGCCATAAGGTGTAAAGAGAATTAGACAAGGAGAGAGAAAAACTGAAAATAAACACTTGAAGTGTAAGATAATGCCAAGACACTTGAGTATCTATTTTACAGCTATGCTTTGTATGCCTGTAATGAAAGAATAAGCTCAGAGTTTGGCTAATTCCTAGAATTAAAAAATAAGGGCACTTTCAAATAGTATCAACTTCTCCAAAATTAGTGTACAGACTGTTAAACAAGAATTCATTAAGCATTTCTTCATTTCACCTTGAGCTTAGTTGGCATTTGGGATACATTATCAAGTTTTCTCTTGTGTTGTGATTAGACAAGTAATAACAGTTTACTAGAATCTGTATTAATTAATTGATCTCAGAGTTTTATAGATTTTTTTCATAGAAATAAAAATCTGGCTAGTGTTTTGCATATGGTGACATATGCATATATGTTAAATTACATACTTTGCTTAGAACAGTGAAACATTTTTTTGTCCTTTCTCTTATCAGTTGCCATCACAGCTAATGTGAATTATGATGAACAGATTCCCTGAGTAAGGATGGACTGTCCTTGCCTTCAAGCTTGTGGGTTTTCATGTGATGTATTAAGCTCCCTTTAAGTAAGAACTCTGATACTATTTCTTCAACATTAGTTTTTCATGTATCCATCAGCTGCTGTTTTCAGAATTTCTCTTTACTGTGTGTTTGATACCTGTAACCGTCTAAAAGAGCACATATGAATAAGAATCATATTTTATGTGACTTGTGTGAGAATATTCCTAGAAAATATAAAATCTCTATACTGCAGCATCCTACCATTGAGAGCCTTTGTTGTCTTCCATATACTGGCATTGAGGTGTTTTGCATTTCTGTTAAGCATAGCTAATCAGTAACTTTACTCAGAATTTAAATGCTGCAATAAAACACTTTTCAGGAATATGAACCATGATTCATGCCTTTGACATGTCTAGAAATTAAAGCAGAAAGAAAAAGTAGAAACCCAGGAAAACAAAAATCCTGTCAAAGAGAGTTTGTACCTGGCCCTGCAGTGATGAAAAGCATGTAAAAGCCCCATACAAAAACCTTGTTGAGTAAAAGCAGTCTTCACAGCTCATTGCAGTGTGTGTGGTTAGTATGCAGATTCCTTAACCAAATGTACACTCTAAAATGTTTTCTTTGTGTTCAAAATCTAAAGGTTGGCACAGGATACACAAGAAGCATTTAACTTAGGAAATCTTTGCAGGAAGGACTTGCAAGAATTGGGTTGACAATGTATTTAATCAGTTGCAATGATGTGAGGAGACTGGGTATGGGTTATTCATTCTGTTTGGTATTGGGGAATCGCTACATGTATCTGTCAGACAGAAAATTCTGTCCTGAATTTAAGGTTTGGTTGCCTTCACTTCTGTATTGTGTATCTATATTTTGCTGCAAAGTCAATAAGAAGTGACATGAAAAAATATTGCACCTGTCACAGGGATCATAATGGAACATCATTAAATGCAGCTTTTCATTCAGTCAAACATCTTATGAATAAATGGATGGCTGTACAGGCTAAACTGGATTTTTACATTTAAATGACACTGTTGCTATTAATGAGGAATTATATAAACCTGTCAGGAATCTCTATTTAAAAGAATGTATGTTTTAGATACCCAGGATGTCTTCCTCCTCATATTAGATAGGGAAAAAAAAAAAAGTCTAAATATGAGTAAAAGAGTAGAAGCAGCACAAATATTTTGAGAAGTCATGCACTTTTGAAGATACATCTTCAGTGCTACAGATGTTCTAGGACCATGAAACAGTAAAGATTTCTGAGGGCAAATATACATTTATTAGTCCTATTTCCTTATGGTAACTGAGGTAGGAGTGGGCCTCAGCACCTTTGTGACACTTTCCTGTCCATTTGCTTCAGTTGCTATATGTCACTGAAGAGGTGAGCTGTAAATCCAGGATACCTCTCAAGGTTGAAGCTGTGGACAAGAGAATGTGCTTACGTTATTCATTGCAGGGTGCCAAGTATCAGCACTGCTTCAGAGAGCTTGCTAATTTATTTTGTAAGGAAGAAATGGACAGAGGACCTGTGTTCAGGACACATGCCAGAAGGAGAAAAAAAAAGTCTTCCAACCTGCCAGCATCAAAGGATGTTTCAGAATATATTATATTAGCTGAGAGACACGAGACTTAACCTCAATGGATTTCCAGGTGGCCAGCTTAGACAGCTTTGCCACAATTACACAGTCATTTAGTTGATTTACGTGCATCCTTTAATTTTGGTGAGAAAAGCTGCATTTGTTTTCCCATTGCACTGCATACTTTTTTTGCCTTTTCAGCTTAGGAATTCTGCACAACACATGGAGGTGTTGCTTACTGCCATATTATTAGTGGTGTGGTTGAGTGGAACAGCCAAATAAGCCTAGAATAATTTGGTCTTTGAATAAAAAGATGACTTGTCATGTTTGAATAAATTAATATACTTTAAAATGTTCTTTACAAAATTTCCCTTGTAAACCAATTCAGATAAAATTTCCAGTTTGGCTTGCAAGACAACAGTGGTAATTTAAAAGAGCAGACAATTTAATCAGTTGTCAGCACCATAAGGAAGGCACTTTGTACATCTAAATTTTTCCTGTACCTTTCATTGTTTGAAGCAGGTTTTGTACTGAGTGTTCCTGTGCACTGTTTCTAATGAAATTCTGGAGAAGCGGTGGAGATATCAAAGTTCAAGGAACCTTGAAACTTATTTATCTAAAGATTTGGAAAGACATTTGGAGTGGCATAAGAAACAAAGAAAGAATAAGAAGTTTCCAGACAGGATTTAATATAGTATAAAAGTAAAGGGGAAAGAAAAAAAAAACAAAAAACAAACCAAACCAAAAAACAAACAAGCAAACAAGCAAAAACACACAGACACACAAAACCAAACAAAAAAAACCACAACCCCCCACCACACATCAAAAAACCCAAACCAAACCAAACCAAAACAACAACAAACCAAAAAAAAAAAAAACCCTCCAAAACACAACAAACCAAGTATTAGTAAAGGGTTAAAAGCCTGTTAAACCACAGTAGCGTAATAGTAATTTTTGTGTCATGGCATCTGATTCCCTTACTGAAGGTTTTAGATTAAGTCTTTCACCACTACACCATCCTTCCAGCCTAAAGATGGTTGGTGGGATGAACTGACTGATAAACCAGAAAAAAAAAAAAAAAAAAAAAAATTGGATCCTGGGAGAAATTTTAATGATCTTAGATAAGATGCCAATGAAAAAGCAGCAACATGCATCTAATTTCTGCTGCTTATAAATAACCAGGGCTAGTAAGTAGTATAAACTGCTCATACAAATATCATTAATCTTGCATTAGATGACTTCCTTCAAGAAAAGGAAGATAATGTTTTTTAAAAGTTACTAACATAAATATTTTGCCGAATCTGACCCATAGTCCCCGATCCCACAGACACTTGCACTGGTGGAAGTAAGCAGATACTGAAGTAATTTTCAGTATCTTTGAACCTCTAAAATGTTTGTTCAATTGGAAATGTAAGGATTGATTTAGCAGACATATAAAATGATCACTCACTATTCTTCTCTAGCAATAAAAATACATTAAAATTTTGAGGTTTGAGGATAAGGTTGCCAAGGGTTTGAGTTTTGAGGATCTGGTTTCCAAGAATGTATCAGATGCATTCTGGACTTTTCTCACTTAAAAGCAGCATAAATCAACCTACCAAAACAGAGGTAATTGGCTCAGGATTGAAAGTGAAAATCTATGGAATGCAAATACTTTTTGTATTATTAATAAGAAGTGCAAATCTTTCAGATGCTACAAGAGTGAGCACAGAACACCAGCATAATTAAGACCTCATCGTAAATCCTCATGCAAGATCAAATACTACAAACTTTGCTAGAAGACCGTGCTAGAGACATAGTTAGGAAAAGTAATTCCACAGGCTTTTTATAAAATTTGAGGAGTTTATACCATAGATAAGATGGACTTCTTGTGCTTAAATCCGCACAAATCCAAAAATTTCTAAGGTCCCAGAATAAACAGTGTACAAATTGCAGATCTGATATTTCACAGCCTCCCTAATAATGGCCTATAAAATGAATCAGTTGTGTCCTTTTTCTACAGAAATCATACTGTGTTTTGTTTGTTTATTTTTTGTCTATTGTAGTCATTCCACTTCTATTTCTTTACCAGACATTTTAGTTTTCTCCATGTAGACAGAGTTTAAATAGCTTTACATAGGATCCCACCATAGGTCCAATGAAGAAGCATAGTCAGCAATGATGTTTTAATGGAAAATCTTGTCCTGTCTTGTAAAGACAGGTTGGAGATCCACAAGGCTCAGCAGTTTTCTCTTCAAACTTGCATCTTTCTGTCATACATAAAGCAGTGAAGGAGATTTTGATAGAAGCTTTCAGATTAAAAAAAATGCTTGAAATTAGATATTCAGAGTTCATATATATAGATCACAAACATTGTGAAAAAAATAAAATAAAATTTTAACTCCTTCTTAATATTAGAAATATTGCATACTATGAAAAATTTCTTTACCAATATCGACTATTTTTTTTAATAATATATTTTGCATTACAATTCAGGAACTATACTGTATACAATATGTGTTAAATTTCATATGCAGGTTGAGTAGAATTAAGGTAAGACTGTTATGTTGCAGAAACTCTGTTGTCATACATATAACATTACAAAAATAAAACATTTTTACATAATTGAAACAAATATTGACACATATACTGAAACAAGTAAATATTGAAAGTAATGAACCTACAATACAGAAACATTCTGTAAATCCCAAATTAATATTGTTTCCAGGGACAATCACAATTTTTCATTTTTTTCATGTTGACTCAAAAGTAAAAAAACCCACAACAAAAACATCTGGCCTAGCTAGCCTGTCCAAATATGCAAAGCCTTAATAAAACATTTTAAATGTCATTTATTTTAAAATGCTAGTTTTAATAAAAGCAATCATTCAAGCAGTATAGAGCTTGCACTGAGTCTGAACGTGACATGGAAACTGCAAAACAGAATGAAAATTATTTTTAGGACACCATTTTTAATGAAGGTCATTCAAGAGTTATAATGTTCAGGAGAGGGATTTTGAATTTATGGTACATGATATCACTTCCTGATTTCCCAAGACCAATGGCAGTGTTGTTACATACATTTTTGATACTCTAAGTAGGAAAAAGTTGTCTTACTACCAACTCTGTGTATGCATGCTGACATCCAGCCATAAAGGGAGGAAGAAGCACCAGCGGATGTCCTGGTTCAGAGGGTGATGACAGAGGATTTACTGCTGTCCCCTCTCTGAACAAGAGTGCCTCAGTGCTGGCACATCCTTTACAACATGAGAAACTCCAGGTGAAGAGTAGGGTGAGCATTTAAAAATATTGAGGGAGTGATATTGGCCAGATGATGTCTGTCCAAGCTGATTTTTATATACCTTGAATTTTATCGCCAGAGCTATCCATCGAATCTCAGGTCAGGAGGCAGCACCTTCATCAGACTTCACTTAATCTCCTGTTGGAAATGCTTTCAGTTACAGTCATACTGAGATGCTAAACTGCAAAAGCCAGTATGGTGTTTTTTAAGAAGTACCTACCACCTGCAGTAACACTAAAGGGCAGGATTCTTAACTGGTGTGATGTAACATAGCTTTGTTCGCGCCAAGGATGGCTTCTGTGAAATCCCTGCATGTCCACTACTTGAGGATCCACTCCTGAAATACATAAATGTGATATGTCCCAGATGAAATCAAAGATGTTTACTAATAGAAGCTGAAATGAAAACAGATGTTTTTTCCCCTTTTGTTAAGAGGCAAATTCTAAGTGCATCTTCATTAAATCAGAACTACTTGAATATTTATTTTGAACATGTTCAATTTTTCAAATAATTTTCCTAGGACTGTGTCAAATGTTTAAAAGCAGGAAAAGAACCAAGGCCAAGCAATGTTTCCAGTCATCAGAGCTGAGCTGAGGATGCTGAAATAACAATAAAAATGGGAGTACTTTGATTTGAAGGTTGGGTTTTGCTCCTCAGTTTCTCTCATTCATGCCACTGTATCAGCCGACATTCTAATGAAATGTTAAAACAGAAATTACATATATGCAAGAAGAACCTGCTGTGGTTTCTTTGAGGCCAGCTTTTGCTGTCAAATCTTTTGTGTGGGAGGCTAACATTTAATGCGATGGTCTGATATAATGTGAATTGTTTCTAACCGGCTAGATGCCACAAACTTCTAACAGAGTGCTTGTCAAGAGATGGCTAACAAAGACAGGCTAAACAAAGCTGAACAGCCCAGGAGCTCTGCCTGCTCAGATCAGATCAGGCTTAGTGAACTGATGGAAAAAAGAGCCCAGCCGAGCCCGCCAGTCTTGCTAAACTCCAGGGTCATGTGTTTTGTAGTCTGTCTACTTTAGAAAACAAAAAAAATGAAAAATTCTTAGAAGTTCTCTGAGTTGTCTGGATTTCTCCTGTCTGTTTGAGGAGTTCCTTTCCCAGGCAGGGAATAGAAGTGTGTGTTTTCATTGCTATGGAAAACTGCTTCTTGAAAGTGCCAAGCAATTTCAATGCATGGTTTCCTAAGCAGGAGTGCAGTCCTTGTGATCGGGACATTATCAGGTTTGCCAGGCTTTTGCTGTGGGCATGGTTTCTCAGAAGTTAAATTGCACTGTTAAGCTCTAAGAGCTTCTTCAGCATATTAAGGCACTGTATTACTACTAAGAGCTTCTTTTATTCTTGCTGTTGCAAACAGCCACAATATATATTGACTAGAAGAGTAACTAGCCAATTCTTCTCCCACTGCTGCAAATCCTCTATGCAAATATAACCATTTGCTGGCAGAAAAGAGAATACTTGTCAAGTTTTCAGCAACAGTTTCTGAATTTTCTGTTTATTTCTTATTCAGATTTGTACTGTTGTTTTCCTGCTGTTAAATGAAGTCTAAAGCTCAGTCCTTCACTTTGACTCAGTACAGGATACATTCCTAAATACATGGTCCTGAGCACTGAAACTTCTTGTACCTCCTTCCATCCTCCCTAGCTTCCTTATGGTGCAGTATTGTGATGTTCGCTCACAACTCTGTTTTTCTGCATATCTGTGATAGCTTCGAATTTTACAAGAAAATAATCTACTTTTACAGAGGTATAGATCTTTAAATACTGTCCCGTTATTTTGTCAGGCTGAGAAAGCAAGTATAGCAAAGTTCATGAAGGCTGAACAGTCTGCTCTCCTTTATATGGAATGTATTCATGTGGGTTTTGATTGGAAGAGGCAGTGCCATTGTTTGATAGGGTGCATTACCTTGACATCCATTAAAGGTGACGTGAATCAGGCCATCAGAACCTCGCACATTATATTGAGATATATCCTTTAGATTGTGTACATGTTAACAGTATATTAAATATTGCTGTTGCTTTGGGGAAATGTTTAGAGTTGTAAAAATAAAGTTCTTGAAAAGTGAAGCTTATATTTCATTGCTCTCTATATCCCAATCCACACTTCACTGTAGCTTCCCATCATAATTACATTTTAATGTATTGCGTCTCTGAGTTTGTTCAGGTCCTCTGGAGTGAAACTTCTCAAGTCAGTAAATTTTCAGAATAATGGTGTTTGCATGAATGTCAAAGGCAACAAATCCTTTATGTGTAAATGTAAAAAGTAATGATTTAGCCATATTTGTCCTGCAAGAGAACGCGAGGCAAGGGCAAGAATAATGGAACAGCCTTTCCTTTCCTTGTTGTGGGTATATATCCTTATAACTTTTTATTGTCAGTGATTTACTCAGAAATCACTCCAGTACTTTTCAGTGTAGCACAACATTAGGTAGATCAGCCCTTCTCTGTCCCGCCTTCTAACTGCGTTAACCCGTTGTCCTTGAATTTCTCCTTCAAGTTGTGAATGAAGAGCTCTTCAGCTTGCTTGGAAGTGGAAAATGTGGTTATTGATTTAGTCACTAATAAATGAATGTGTGCCTGAATGTATGAACCGATAAATGGATGGATGTTATTAGTATTGTATATTGTAGACAACTTACTTCATTTTAAGGAAATATGCACAAGAATGCCAAGAGTCAGACACACACATACGTTACTTTTGAGGCTTTATAACTTTTTGAGACTATCTGAATTTATGTGCTGGAGTATGCTACAGCACATTTTAGAGCCAGATACCTCTCAGAGCACACTGCAGTCCTTTCTGGAGGAAGACACAGGAGTAGAAAACAAGCACTGGAAACAGATACACTTGTGAGGATGTTTTACCCTGAGAAAATCAGTATCCCAGGAAAGCTGCAGGCTGTGTGAGGTAGATGTGGATTCAGGGGCCCCTTCTACTCTGAGACTGTAAAGACAATATTTCTTTGAAATGGTCTATATCTGTTTTTAGGTGAAATATGTGATTCATAGTCATGTCATTGTACATCTTCATTTGACCGAAATCTGTGCTTTCTAGAGGCTTCTCTACATGGTACTTCTACTCATCCTACTAGCTATATAGTTAATATGCTGTAGAGTGTAAAAAACCATACCATTATCTTATTAACATTAATGCAACACAAAGAAAAATGTGCTTATATCAGGATAGCTTATTTTGATACTAAATGGAAATACATTTTGTCCGGTGAGAGAGAATCTAACACAAGCTTGTTAAAATCAAAATGGAAGGTTTATTTGCTTAATTAATTTAGTAAAATCAGCCTCCTGATAGCAAAATTAAACTGCTACAAAAGTTATGTGTAGACCAGCCTCAAGGGGAAAAAAATGAATTACATCTTTGTACAGACATGATTTTCTGATATTAACTGGGTATTAACTAAACCAAATGCCCACTAGCTAGAAGTCAGGAATTATGCAACAAGAGAGAAGTGTCATTACACAGACTACTACAAGTTTCTTTTCCAAAGAACCTAACAGCTAAACCTGAATTAATAGTAATTTTAACAGCTGGACATTTTCCTTTGCTTTAGATGGTAAATTTTGAAATCTCAAAAAAACAAAAAAGAGGATGGGAAGATACTTCTTCAGCATGGTTGATTGGAACAGTGCCACTGAACAGCAGCGAGCAATTTGTGTTAGCTGTGGCAAAGAAGCTTGTTGCTCAGCCCTGGCCACTCTAGTCTTGATGCTACTGAGTCAGGGAGATGAAGAAAACCTCACAGATTAAAGCCAATTATGGTTTTTCACCAGAAGTGCACAAAGGCTTTTGATAGGTACACTTCAATGTTAGGCAATAGTTACCCGATAAACATACCATAATTTCATCTGTGCTTCTTCTGTCCTCATGTTTCACCAGTTACAGAGGAAAAATGCTGTTGCCAACATGGCTGAGGAGGACAAGCAAGGTGGATTGGGTAACTCTAAGGAGTCAAGGACTGCAGTCGTATTGTTGCCTTCTCCATTATTTGTCAGGGAAAGAAAATTAAGCTTCACTTCCCTGATTAAATTTCCAACATATGAAGGAAAGAATTAAAGGAATATAATAAAATCCAAAGCTGTTGTAATCTTTTTGGAAATTACAGTATTGCAAAGAATTCCAAAACTTGATTGCCACCCTCTCCTATTCTATTCAATCACACCAAAAAGTATCAGTAGCAGGCTGGTTCTGTTTTCCTCTTGATCCTTTTGACTTTCTGGGAGATATTTAGTCTGAAATGTGTGACAGATCACTATAAAACTTTTTTCAAGTTTCTTCATATTCAGAAGTGACAACAGTTCATCTTGATGTATATATTGTAATGAAGGAATAAGAATGTAATTGATTAAGAAGTATATATGAATATCTATTTCAAAGGAGTCTTTTTAAAGACTGTTATTTTGAAAGTAGTCATTTATTAAGCTAACCAAAGAAAAATTTTGTTGTCTTTTAACTGAATTTATGAGTCCACATATTTCCCTTACCTGGGATAATAGACAGCTGAAGGGCATAAAGGATGATAGTGTTTATATACTGCTATTTCTAAACAGATAACTGATAGTACAAACATGTAAATGAGAGTGCCTCAGGCACTTTTCTCTTTGCCTTTTGAGGTTTAGTCTATTGATTTATCTCATTTGTTTTCATTTTCTCCTTAAGGGTATTGCGTACTTATTGGTAATCTCTCAATGACTAATTTTGTAGCAGAAGGTAGAAGCAAGTCAAAGCATCCATCAGCTCAGTATTCTACATCAACTGTATTTCGCAGGTCAAATCAACCTCCTCTGATGGCCTGAAGGCTTGTAAATATTCATCTTTCTGTGTGTGTCTCCTCTTTTTCTTCTTTGGAGATGTATCTGTCTTCTCTAAAGGGTGTCCAATGCAAATTTGTTCTTAGGAGATTTTAGATTATTTGTTATTAAAGATTTCAGATTAAGATTTTGGTTTTGTAGTTATTAAAGATTTGATCATTTGCCACCTAGTACTGACTGATATACTGTCAGTTCCAAAATGTCCCCTATTTATGTTGTATTAGAAAAATTTGATAGTTTGACACATCCACTTATAAGCAAAATGAATTTTTGCTATCTGATGCCATGCAGGCACTAGATTTCAATACGAAATCTATTTCATTGGCAATCTATTGCATCCTTGACAGTGCTGAACTAAGGTTGTTTTGGTCCCCTCACTGGATTTCTGCCTCACAACATGCATGGCCTTCTTTTAACCTTCCCTCAATACCTTAGATTAAACCACAAGATTTAAGGGTAACTATGAAATGCCTGCTTTTTAATTTACCTTAAACCACTAATATGTACTCTCAGTAGCAACTCCATTTTAATTTAGGTTTTGTCAGGGAATCATTATGCCTACAGATAATTACCTAATATATTTCCCAGGCTGTGAAACAGATACAGTCATCGCAGCATCTCGGCTTTGTTGGTCGTTGTCAGGTGAATTACATTTGTCTCTGAGGCAGTTACCATTAAAGACCTTGAAATGAAGTTTTCATTATTTGCTGATTGCAAAACTCCATGCATTTTATTTACTCTTTGTTGTGCACATATTACAAATTAAATAAAATGATCTCTTTACCATTCTGGCATGATGAACATTACTATTTTAAATGCAGTTAAAACAATGACGCTTTTAGGATCACCAGGTTAATCAGAGAAGTGTTAGTAAAAATACAGACTGAATTTTGTGCACCCTGATATAATATTCATAAGCATAAAATTAATTATAAGTTAGCATGTCTTGATATTTTGGAAGATGACACTAGTCAAACGACCTTGCTTGGCCTGCCTTTTCAGGCACTGCATGCCTCTGCTGTCAGAGAGCTGCATATTTTACAAATGTGACCCATAGCAAACACAGTCCTTGCCGGCGTCTCAGCTGCAGATGCAGAGAGGTGGCAATCCCTCCCCAGAACTTGGAACGCGATACACACAGACACAAAAATGCTTTCCACAGTAAATCTGACCTTGCCCTCTATATCTGCCAAAGTACGTAAACCGCATTTTGTAGTTGGATCACTGAGCGACACGTGAAAGCTTTATTCACTAGTGAAGGGGAAATAAGTTACATTAATGTTCTGATGTTGGGCCCACGTGCTTGTTTTCCCCATGGGCTAAAGATCATTCCTTGCAGCTTACCAGGAATATTAAGAGGTCTTTGTACTGTAAATCCTTTCACCTGCTTCACTAATATTGCTTCAGATAAGGACTTAGTTGCTACAGCTGTCTCCTGGGCAACATCAGTTAAAATCCTACTTCTTCTAAGAGGGCCCATGGGAACTGGTTTCCTGTCAGAGCCTGTTGATTTCTGAGCTCAGCCCTTTTCTTGTCAGCTAATGGGTACAAATTGAGGAAATGGGCAGCATGTTAAAACAGTGTGAATAAAGGAAGTTTTGCTAAATGAGGTGGGTGGTGGAACCATCTGGACATTTGAAAACTTGCCTATTTCTCAGCTAGATAATTATCTAATTTCACTATTATTAGGCATGCAAAGTCCAAATGGCAACATTTTTCCCTGTGACTTAAAATACAACATCAAGTTGCCTAGGTCTTTTATATGTTAAGCTGGTTATTAACTTTCTTTGCTGTGTTATTTTGTAGTTGTACTTTTTCTTGATCCTTCTTGTGCTTTTATTTACTAATGGCTATATGCAAGTTAGGACCTTTTTCATTTCCATCTGTTTACAAATCAACAACAGTGTTGAAGGTTTTCTAGAAAATGTGCATTAATGCTTATTTGCTGTTTAAAATTTAGAGTATGAAAAGAATGCTGGAATGCTTTGATTATCGGATCCAGTCTAAACTGCACTGCAAAATCAGGGGTGGCTGCAGGATATGTTGGAGAAGAGCCCTGTCAGTCCAGCACACAGGGCGTTCCTCTGGAATCAGCCTAAAAGACTACTCTTAGTTGCTATGTCTGTGTGAATTCTTAAGAAGACAAATTTTGCAACTGAATAATAAGTTGTAGGGCTTTTGCTGGTTTGACAGGAGTTGTTTTTCATCTGAGAAACTTGAGAACACTGCAAGAGAAGGCCAAATATAAAAACATGGTGTAGATGCACTTTGCATCTTTAAAGTCCTTGCATAATTTCTGGAAAACATGATATTTAGATAATGCCCATTGTTTATTTATTCACCAAACTTTACTAGAAAATCTTTGCAGTGAAAAACAGATTTCCTTCAAAATGCATTTATGTAAACTCTTATTTTAGATTTATTAATGGAGAATATAAAGTGGAACATTTTGCAAATTTAGTCAAGGGAGAGGTAAGAAGGACAGAACAAGAAGGGAAATGCCGAAAGACAATAAAAACAAAATGTCACAGTCTGAGGTTACCAGCACTGAAAATAATAAACAAACAAACAAAAAAACCCATACCAACAAAGAAACACCTTTCTTTTAATTTATTTTTAAACACTTTTGCCTTTAGGTTAGGAGTTTCTTCCATTGCATGATCCATCGTCTAATTATTGATAAAATAAAATGAAAGTTAGCAGTAAATGTTCCAAATTTGACAATTAACATATTTACCTAGGTGCATGGATATTAAAAACATGTATGCTCTCTTTGGATTAAGTTTGCAATCCTAGTATTAAAAAAGGTAATACTTTTACTTGGCCAGTTCATGACACTTGATTAATCAGATGCTGAGAAAAGATATTCTCTTCTTCAGAATGCCTTTTCCTCCTTTGCATACAGAAGTATGCATGCAGACCCTGAAAACACATGTGCAATACAGTGGGGTGTTCTCTGAAATGCAATTTATTTTTGTGTACGGAAAAAAAAAAAAAGGAAGAAAGCTTTAGAATAGTGTCTCTCGTGACAAATTTCTACCATGCTGTGCAAATTTAATGCTGCTTTGAAGACTTGCTCTCTGAACATGATGTTCATTACTTAATGAAAAACAGTAAAAAAATGATTAAGATATTAGAAGATTCGGTCAGCTGGGACTCTGTGGGGTCTTTGCCTTGTTCTGGTGCCCCATGTATATGTTGGTGTAGCACAAAGGCGTAACAGCTACTGGCAGCTTATCCCTGTCTATGAAGGCAGCACAGTAGAACAGTCTGATTTACATTGAATTTGAAATACAAATAATTGAACTGGCTTCAGAGGGAAGGAGGACATAGTTGTTTTTCTTTTTTTTTTTTTACGTAATCAATGAAAACAAGCTACACTTCTTTTTAAGAACAAATAAATATGAATTTCTGTCTCCTTTTCCTCCCTTCCCTCATGGGTCCAGAGAATTCAGCATTTTCAGTGGTGCATTACTCAGAATTTTATAGATGCTTGTTCCCCAAGGGCTTCTATCATATCTCAGGACAGTCCACTTAAACAGCTACTTTACACCCAACTTATGGATCATCTGTTTTATTAATGTCTCATTTACTGATAGCAAACTGCTTGTGTCATAAAGTGGCAGAGTCCAACACCTGAGAATCTAAAAATGAAAATATCTGACTTGGTGATACTATTATTATTATTAATTGGAAAAATAAGACAGCAAAAGAACTACTCCCAGCTGAGACATGAGAAAATGCAATGCACATTCAATGCAAGAACAACAAAAAACCCCAAGAAAATAACACACTGTTATTTATATGCATTATTTCTAATGAATAACAGAAAAAACAAGAGGGACTTGTGTTCCTTCATCAGAAGAACTCCCAGAGGTGATAAATCATACAGGATTAGGCAGGAGATTTAGGCTTTTTATATCCTCTCTGCAATTCAACTAAATCAACAGATTTGTGAATGAATTTGTCCTAGGAAGAGCATGAAGCATTTTTTTCTTAGCTATCTGTGCTGGTATAGCCTCCAATATCAGCAAGCTGAACTTCTGCACCCACCAGCTGCTCAGAGCAGGTTGAGCCCTTGCCAAGAAGGAGGAGACTCAGTTAAGTGCCTCTCCCCTGCCACCCACCTACACCAAATGCCCAAATCTATCTTATCTCCCTCCTGTGGTTCCTATTTTGCCTTCAGTGTATTGATGTGATTTCACTACAAAGAGCACTTCCCACATGTAGTCCGTGGAGAACTGCAGCAACAAATTCAAATGGGTTAGGCTTTTAGAGGACTATCTAAACTGGCATAGGGTCAGCCAGATTTTTCCACTAGTGAATCCATGTCTTAAAGTTGTCATAGTCCTTCCACTCTTGACTGCACCTTCTGTCCCGTGTCAGCAAGATGTCAGGTTATATGCCTTTGCACATAACCAGACAAATATGCCAGCACATAGATGTACACTTTTTGAGTTTTCTCAGACTGATTAACACACTTTAATTTCAATGTATTCTGAAAACAAGGAACATGCTGCTACAGTAAAAGTGACCATTAAGATACAAACCCAGTACAGAGGGTAAACCAGGATCTGTTACCCGTTTAGTACCCATGTGTTGTCATGATTATGTCACATACAATACGTGAACTACAAGGCATTACAGGTATTCAAAGGAGTGCTAATGCTATCAAATCAATATTAATCTGAATGTTTATATAGATAGTGCTAGTAGCTTTTGGGAACCATTTCTTATGACTGCTTTGACCTCTCCTGTGTATTTGTGCTTGTATGTTCTGGTGAATCTAAGTTTTCCTCAAAACATTAGTATTTCCATTACCATCATGTCACTGGGCTTATCAAATAATATAGAATCTGAGAACATAGCCAAAGTCACCTTTTTTTTTTTTTTCTTAGAGTTACTTGTGCTTAACTGTCACATCTTATTCTATAGTCAAAAAGGAAAACTTGATCTTATTTTTTGATTTAGTTTCATACGCCTTGCTGGTGCTCATGATAAATGACTTTGGGAATTCTGTTCTGTACAGTGCTAGTTCAGACTCAGACTATTAAAGATACAGTTGTATACAAGATGATTTTTGTAATGAAGTTTCCGATGAACCTGAGTGAATCAAGCAGAGGAGGAACGAGAGGTGGAGAACGATACGAGACAAACAGCAATCTGTAAAAGAAGCAATGGTGTCAGGGATATTGATAGCACAGTGGACTGTGACAGGTGTAGTTATGCTCAGTCTCTGTGGGAGATCTACAGATACAGCTGGATGCCCTGGAAGAAGAGCGGAGAGAAGCAGCTGTACAGTGATATGTGCAGACTCTCCAGACAAAGCTTGTTGATTTTCTTTGAACTGCAACTGCTGGGCAAGTCAGGACAGGTTAAACATGGAAGACAGGTTCAAGATGTAGCAGGTGTAATTCCTTTTCTTATTTGTATGGGCTCTGAACTTGAATTTGAACAGGTTTGTGCTGAGCTTTGGGGAACTTCAGAAAGAAGGCTGCCTTAAGCTGTACCTTTGAAATATCTGTATGGAAACTCACAGTTGCCTGTGTACAAAGGTGGAGAAATTGGCATAGTTACTAATATTTTAACCCTGTAGTCTCACTTTTGAACTGATTTTTGTTCAGCATTGTCAGTTATGACAAATTATTGGATTCTGAGACCTCCAACTTCTACCTGGATCCACTTTTTTTGGTTCCTGCCCATATCTGTCAATGTCCACAAGCAGTCACAGTTCTCATTTTTCAAGAGAACAACTACATGACTATCCAGTGAAACAAGATATGCTGGCGGAGACACAAAGAGGCCCAAGATTTTGGATAATGCCCTTCTGCCTCTGTTTCCAGACAAACTTCCTTGCCCCCAAATTTCCCAATTTATTTACATATTATATGCTACATATTATATACTATATGCAGTGACACTCATGGGGAGTTAGTATTTAAATTATCAAGTTTTAAGTGTTAAAAGTATTAATTTTTAAAATTACTATTAATACAAATAGACAGCATTTAGTATTTACAGATTAGCATCTGGGCACACTTAAGGTTTAGTTTACTAAATGGCCTTGCATTTAGGCAAAGTTTGTGTAGTCCAAAAAAACTTCTACCTGAGGAGAGGACAGTGAGGAAACACTTTTAGGGGTGCATGCTTATAAGGTCAAAATTTTATTTATTGAAATCAGTGGGGTTGAGGAATTATTTTTGTTCAGTGGGAAACATTTTAACATCCCTGCTGTAACTTTCAAATTAATATAAAAAGTTTATTAAAAATTATGAAAGTTTTTTTTTTTTGCTGAACGTATCTCATTGAACCACCAAGGTGTTGCTCCAGAAGGGACTTGGGCTTTATCAGTCAAGCAATACTAGGTTTTGAAGCTACAAAAATGAAATCCAAGATACTTAGATAGAGGCTGAAGATCCTTGTGAGGTCTCTTTAAAGACTTGGCTTAACGAATAAGGAAAGAATTTCCACTACTCACCTTTAGGAAAGCAATTCTGTGGCCTAAACCTCAGTGTTTCATGTCTGGTGGTGTTTTATTTTTTCTGGAGTGCTTGACGTACTTGCTGTAGCAGCAGCTGGGGACATGCTGAGGTGTCCAACCAGGATCACTCCCTTTGGTTTGGCAGCTGATATTTGTGATAGGTTTCTTCTTTCTTCCTGAACCCAGGCAGAGATCAGTTGTTCAAGAAGCAGAATGCTGCTGGTGTCTTCCCTTTCTTTTCAAGATTTTTGTGATTAAAATACTTAATCGTGGTTTCAGACACATGAGTTCTCTGATTAGGACACTCAGATACATCTTCAAGAGTCTCTTAATCACCCAGCAACCCTGGAGAGAAGAGGCAAGATTTGGCATGTCAAGTTGTTTCTTCTTCTTCTTCCACCCTCCCCTCCACCCCAGCACACCCCATTTCCACCCGCCCCCCCCCCCCAAAAGAAATAAAAATATATATATACATATATATAAATCAGGATTCTCCAAGAAAAAGGAAGGAAAGGCAGGAAGAAGAAGCAGCACATTTTTGTTTAGGGCACTCTTCGGTGATTATGGAGACTCGGCTGCTGGTTTCCACATATGTCTTTTTGTAGTCAATGACCATTGACAGAGTGATAGAAGAACAAATAAAAAGGGAGTGTTATACTAAGTGCTATTAAAATGCAAAACCAGCGTGAAATACGTTCAAGGACTACTTAGTTAGACAAATGCTATCACTTGAGTTTTACCTCATTAAAAGATACTTAGCAGTTTGTTAAAAGAATACTTTTTAATTCAGTCTATGCAATTACTAAGGAAAACTAAACTAAATTTGGCTAAAATAGCTTAAGTTTAATAGACAATTCAGAGATAGTTCTTTCAGCTAGGATTAAGACTATATAGGAAGTTTTTGCAATTAAATAGAAATTAATAAAAAGGAAGAACTCAGACAGTGTCGTTAAAGCCTACATGTAAATACAGCAGGAAGCTAAAAGCCCGCTGTAATTCAGTGGCTTCCTTGGAATTATATGAAGGATCAGGTTGTCCAAATTTTTTATTCCAAACAACCTTTATTTATATTCAAGGTAAAACCAGCTGCCAGTAAAAATAATCCCTGTTTTACTAAGAAAGAATTTGAATTTTTAGTGCTGAGCCCACTGTAATTTCAGTATCATTTCAGCTCACAATGACTTTTGGTCTCCACATAATAATGCTTTTCCTAGAAATCCCATTAACAGTCATAATTAAATCATTGAGTAATTGCCAGAATTCGAATGAACACTAAGTACAGTCAACTCATTTTAAAAGCTTTGAAGTAGCAGCACGTTGCAAAGCCTTTATCTGAGTGAGTGTTGACTCAGGGCTAGACTCATAGCTAGGCAAAGCCAGTTGCAGGGAACAAAGCGTTAACTTCCTTATCACGGATAGCAGAGAAACAGCTCTAGCTGGGAGAGGAGGGAGGAGAGACAGCAAGAGGCACCTGAGGAGGCTGTAGCTCCCACTGCAACAGCTGACAGTGTATGTCCTGGTAGTAATGTGCCATATGGATGTAATGGTGCTATCTAAGTACTCTGGCTGAAGAATTGGGGAAAGGAGTGCAGTAAGTATAGACTCCTCTTGTTTTGGAAAAGAGTATCTACATTGACCTAAACCAAGAAATATTAATCAAATAGCTTGCTTTCCTTAATGCATCCGGAATTAAAATTTGAGAAGAGTCAATTCCTCTAGTCATGGCAGCATCGGGAAACTCAGCAGATGCAGGACTCTGACCTGAGCACTGTCACACAGTCATCCTCAACAATCATCCTCAGAAGTTGCTAATACACTCCCTGATAAAACTTTTGAATGTACTAATACATTTCCAGATAGTGCCCGTGCCTACTTCAAAGAGGTTGTGGTCAGGACCTATTCCCAATAAGCAGCATAGGCAAGACCACTTGTTTAGGGGTGTGAAAGGGTTTAGCTATAGGGACACAAGCTCTGCTCACCACTTAAGCCCAGGGCTAGAGGCCTTGCCCTTTTTATTTAGCAGAATGCTTGTAGTTTCTTGGCCCAGGAACAGATGATCCTGCTTGCAGTAGTTTCACATTCCTACATTTTAGCAAGTGCAGGAGTAAATAATGCTGTAGGTTTTTCATGGTGTATACAGCTTAGTATCTTATTTTGTTACCTCCAGTTCCATAGATTTTTGCTGTTTTTTAATATCACACTGAGATGTTTTGATGCATATAGCAATGCATATCAAAAGAAAGCCATTTATAACACTACTCTGCCTCTATCACTGAACTAGTGATAATAATATTTTGATGGCTCTTTCTGATAACTATGTTATTGTTTGTAGAATCAGTCGTCTAATTTCAAGGAACATTACTCCAAAAAGTCAACTCAGTAATTTAAAAAATGTTCTGAACTGTTTATTAAAGATTTCAAAATGTGGGACATAAGCACAAGATTCAGACAGTTTTTATTAAGTTTGCCATGAAAACAAGAAATATTATATTGTAAAGTCTAAAAACATGGATATTCAGGCAAAGCTCGTCTTTTTCCTCTTTGTAGAGGTTCTGGTTTAGTATGACACTCAGTTGCTTAAGTACTTGCTGGTTTGTTTCTCCATTTACTGTAACCTGCACATTTATGCCTCTGGAAATGGGAAAATCAAGTTATGGTTTCTCTCATGGTAGCTTTCGACAGTCAGTTGGCAGGTCATATTCGTCTCTCTGCTGCCTCTTTTCTCATGCTGATCTTCACTCTCTCTGCTCTGTTTGGCTTCTGGCTGATTTTACTGGCCTCTTAGCTGGGTGATGTACCTCTTACAGTTAGATTTAAGCAGTTTGTGTCAGTCGGTAGAACACTGTTTGATAAACGTGATGCTACTCCACTTCCTAGGATTTAATGCATGTCAGGCTCTGCTGCAATAGGATCACTGAATAATTGAATGAAATACCCTAAATATAGCAATTGTAGTACTACCTATGTCCTGAAATCTAATGGAATATAAGAATATGAATTTCATATATATTAGTGAAATCTTTTATGAGGCTGTATATGATATTTTATCTAAGGTATAAGCTACAGCTTGGATTGTAAAACAGAGGTCAAAGATACAGCTCTTGTGTTAGTTCTGCAGTTTTACTGTGGCCTGGAAATGTGACATACTCAATAACACGCATGGTAGTTATTAGCACTTCCAACAGTATGCATCATATGGGCAGCACAATCAGTGTACAATTGTTTTTCCAGGCAAGCAAGTGAAAAGGAAACCCTTAAAGACAGTAATTTAAATAGACATAATACATCAGGTACCCAAGAGTGACAAGGGTCACTGGAAGGACAGATAGAATGTTAAAGGACTAAAAGACAAGGGAACATATTATAATTTGAGGAAATGAAATTGGATCAGAAACTATAAGCATAAATTAATGTTAGCAGGCTGACAGAAGGAAAAGGTTTGCAAGGGTAGAAGCTGAAGGATGAGAATTATAGTGGGCTGTGTGATACGTATAGGATCAGTAACCCAACAGAAGCTTTGTAATATCAAATCTTGTGGGAGAGACACATTCCACTGTACAGCTAGGAGTTTAGGGCAAAATACTGCAGAAGAACAAATGTTGCATATGTAAGCACTTAAAAAAATGTTGGAACATAAGAAAAGATGAAAACGTAGCAGCAACTATAATGGCCTGTGTTATCTAATAGCTTAACTTTTGCCAGTCAATAGAAAATTTTAAGGAAAGAGGACAAGAAATAGTGAAGTACAGAAAATCCCTTCCTGGTGACAGTCTAGAAATCAGTGGTTTATGAACCTCCACAATTCAGACTGAATTTAATCAGCAGCCCAGGGCTGAAGGTCTCATGACTTTTCCATTAAGTAAATCTTCCTGAGGTTCTTAAATTCTGGAAAGAATTATTTTTTCATGAATGAACAGGTTTTACACCTTGACTTCTCTCAAACCCTGTGGCAAAGAATTTCATAATTTGATTACATGTCAAAAGAAAAAGTGCTCCCTAATGTCTTCTTTGAAGTTGTATGTTTTTCAAATTTTGGGGTGTCCACTCGTCCTTGCATTATGAAAAAAGATAAAACCCCCTTCCCTGTTCTTCTTTTCCATATAATTGTTTTTAATTTGTGGATTCCTACATCTTCTGATTTCAAAGCAAAGCAATCCTGCTCGTCTTTTTCTACTCAGTTTTAATGGATGCCATTCCTTAACTCTGATTATTCCAGTCAACCTTTTCTAAATTTACTTTATTCTTTTTGAGTTGGGGAAGCCAGAATTGCAAACTACTAACCACTATGCAGGCATTTATTTTCTTGCTGCATTTCTCTCTTAACAGTTCCTAGCATTCTGGTTGTCTCTCGAATCACTCATTAGAACCGCTATATCTTCAGAACACCATGAACAATATTCACAACATCTTTTTCTTGTATGGCAACAGATAATGTAATCCATCATGTAATATGGTTACAATTGTTATTCCTCATGTGTTACTTCACATACTTTTTTATTGGTCACTAAAATGAAAGGTGCAATCTAGTCCCTTAATAAGAAGGCTTCCTTCCTTAACTTTTTACTGTCAGCTTTATTTTTATTACTGTAAATAATTTTGAAATTGTGAATACCAAGCGTTTATTTTTGGCCACTAAAGTTTCTTCTGGCTTTAGTTGAAAGACATTTCCGAGAGCTCTTTGGAGTTCCAGTTCCCTGTCTTACTCATTTCACTCATCTCCCATACTCACTGAGTTTATCAAAATGCCCTGTAATAGTTTTTTGAAGTCCGAATTAAAAAACTGATGTTGAATCTTCACCATACTTACTATGGAACTACTGATTTTATTCTGTGTCACACTATAAATGTGTTGGCTAAAAATCAAGTATACTGGAGCACTTCAGAAATTTGCATAATAATAATAATAATAATAATAATAATAATAATAATAATAATAATAATAATAATCTGTTACCTCTGATACTGAGGCTGGTTTGAATTATATCTCAGTGCTTTCCTACTTTAAATCCTGGAGAAACTGAGTGCCATATTCAGTTTGTCCTGGATTTTTTACTGTTCTTTTTCTGAGTCTTTCCAAAACCTCTTGTGGAGACATTTCAACTGAGCAAGTTCTTCTGTATCCTTCTCCTTGAAATTAAAGTAACAGTTTTGGAATCATCCTAAGCCGTTTTACAGTCAACACTGATGCAAAGAAATAACGTAGGGTTTTTTTTTCCTTCGACCTCATTATCAGTGAGTACACTTTATACACCTTATCTGTCAGCACAACTAAACCTTTGCCAGGTTTCTTGACAGTGTTGAGGCCATGATGAACAGCTGGTGCTTGATGTGGAGAGAGATCAGAAGCTGGAACAGGGATGTAAAGAGATGAGAAACACGGTTGTAATAAAAATAAAGAAAATAAAGTTATTTTGGATGTCTTTGATAAGTGTTATGTATGAATTAATGAAGCATCTTTTTAGATGTTTCTGGTAAACAAGGAAGGAGCTGGCGAGGTCCTAGAAACAAATGAGGCAACATTTAGAGGCTTATGTAGCAAGGAAGGAGGTGGTGATTCTGAAAATGAATTCATCTAATTATTCCAAAAGATGGGTCACTATTTCTAAAGTGTTCACTTTCCTAACCCTTATCACTGGACCAAGCCAACCGGAGAGAACATTTGCTATTGTACCTCCTCATCCAGTTCTCAGGTTCATGACACAGAATGAACAAGTGACATCTCCTGGGGGCCACGCTTCCACCCCGTTAAGCTTCTGCCTTTCTGTTGACAAGGGTGACAGACCCATGCACAGCTGTTTGACCCAGTTGGTTAGTATAGAATCAATGAGATTACTTGGTATGGGCATCCCTAGTATTCAAGATGTCTAGAATCTAAGGATGGATTTTAAGAGAATAAAAAACTCTTGGTATTTTAGGTTAAACATTTTCCTTAGCCTTCCAAGTATCTCGGTTTCTGCATTTGCAGAATATGGGTGATAATATTGATCTGTTTTCAAGGACTGTCAGTTTCTGTTCTGTTATTTTTAGTTATTGGGTCCAAATGATGCCCTGCAGGAATCTCAGTATTCATAAAGCTCAAAATGGAAAGGCCTGTTCACATGCTGAATGCTTTTTGATTCTTCATTACTGAGACAGAATATATGGTTTGGAAGTGCCCAGGCTTATATGGGGTTACTGTTCAGAACACTGAACTTCCAAAATATAATTGCCTGACTTTTCCTACCCTTTGCATTTCACTTCAAGTATGAATATCAGCAAAGGTTGTAAAGAGCTTGTGAAAGTACAGAATAGTAGATTGCAATGTCAAACAGGGAAAGGTGAGTACTTGCTGAACATGGGAAAAGGCCGATAGTGGGGAGAAAAAGATTAAAATCTAGTTGGTACTTTTAGCTTGTAATAATCCAGAGTGGTATATAGACAGCTGAGCTTCTGGAAGCCTGATGTAAATGCTCCCTTCGTACCTCAGCTTTCTGCTAAGTTTCTTATGCTTCTGAGCTGTTTGCAATGTTACCTGACTTCTTTTGCCTAACTACGTAGAAATCTTGTTCTCCGGGGAAGATTTTTGCTGGAGAATTATGTTGGCAAAAATACATGTGACATTTTTTTGCCTAAGTGCTGAGTGTAAAGCTGTGCTATATGTCTACCAAAGGAGGTGGCCGTAGTTTGGCAGGGTAAATGTCATTCTGGGCTCAAATCCTCAAGAAGTTTTAATACAGAAGACAAATGCATACAGTACTTATAAATTATTAAATATTCTGATGTCTATGACCTTTATTTCAGTTCTCTTTTTCCTCTTCTTCCCCCTACCTCTGCCCTGTTCCTTAAGTAGGATTATGGAACAAGTGCCAATTATCACAATTGTTAACTTGTACCCAGAAAAACTTGTACCCCGGTTGTTAAGTTCATTAAAAAAAATATATAAACTATGAAGAATCCCTAGAAAATAAAGATACTTTTTTCTGAATGTGAAAATAAACCAAAATTGATAAATAATGTAGTTTGCCTTGATTATTTTTTATTGCTGGACATAATTCATTTACAGAGGAAAGACAGCTTTCATCCCTTTGTAGTCTAGTCTGAGTTTTTAGGTTGCTTTTAGTCTAGGAAGCTTTTTTTTTTTTTTTTGTTCTGTGTTTCCGAAGCCAGACATGAATAAATGTTAAACTTGATAAGAGCAATTTTTTTTTTTATTTTCCTGTATAACAATTTTATCATTACAGACTAAGAGGTCTGGCAATCTTCTGATCCTAAAACAAGACCAATATGAATTTTATACATGAAACCTATGTATCTGTACCTGTTGAGATCCTAATCTTGTCAGTAATTTTGTGTCTTCACTCCATATCCAAGTTCCTGGAAGTACTGCATTCTATTCTTCACAGTTAAAAAATTGAGTAAATGTCTGCAAAATAAGGGTGCAGATGCAGTGACTTGTTCTTCTCTAACTTTTCTCTAACTATTTCCTTTTGTTAATAGAATAGTTTACTTCTGGAAAGTATTTACTGTTGTGCTAAAAATTAAAATTGCTTGGCTTTTTACATTTCACTCCTCTGATATTATTTTGGTGGAAGTCTGTAGAGCTGTACGTGTCTATTAGTGTCAATCATACCAGGTGATTATTTCAAATTATTTTCTATATATTTGTATTACCTATCATAACATTGTTTTTTGAAATAAATACTTTCCTCATTCTGTTCTTATTAGCATTGTTCTTTAAAATAGAAGGACTTAACTCATTTTTCAGAGTGTTCCATGTCATCAAATGTTTTGTCCTGAGGACATGGTTCTGCACATGGAAAACCCAATGGTGGCTTTAACTGAGAACATATGGTCATGTCATGTCATTTTTAGAATTTAGTCCTAGTCCCCTTGCTGTCATTTATACAGATTCTGAAGGCTACTGAAATGACATACTGAGACAGTACCTTTGGAGGCAAAGCACACAAATTTTGCCTCAGATTCCTCCTGTGGCTCACTTTACAACTTGGATTAACTCACGTGACCTCTTCATGCCTTACGACTCCCAAATTCTGAAAGTCATTCAAACTCTCATATTTACAATGTACTGATTTGAAAGCTAGTTGCTTTTGCATAGAAAGGGCCAGGTGATTCTCTGATGTTTTCTTTACCCTAAAGCAGATGAAGAAGACTCTCCCATAGAGTTAGAGTCAGCCTCTTTCACTTCAGCTACCAATAAATTTTGGTGGCAGAAAATTGTACAACTTGCTTGAATTCAAAACACTATTTCAGCTATCAACAGGTCACTGATTTCAGAAATGAAATGTTACGTACTGGGGGGAATCAGAACATCAATTAAGGTAGCAGAATTTGGTTTACTATGCTGCTCTGGGTAGCCTAATACAGTCATCTCTTTTCTTTTAATAAGAAGGCTTCAGCCAGTTATTTTCAACCTACCATATAGTGTCAGTGAAAGAGCTGAGGATGATTAACATCTCTGAGCATCAGGTGATATCATTACCAACTGTTGCGGCTTCTGGATTTTAAATCTGATCTTTATTTTCTGAGTTATTTTCATTTGATTATTAAAAAATATGTTATCTCATTTAGACGAAGTCTATGTGGCTGTGACAAATTAAAGCAAACAAATGACTCTTCCTAGCTTGAAGTGGCAGTTGGGAGACCTCAGAGATACAAAAGGGGGGACAAAGGCTTCAAGATTTATCCTCAGGAAACTTGCAAGCTGAGTTTTGGTCCAGAGGAGTCAGTGCAAATGGCTCCTGTACAGTGAAATAGCCTATTTTGCACCCTGCAAAGTGAATTGACCACTGGCTGCAATCACACTGTATAAAATTTTTATAGGTATCCAAATACTTGAGATCATTTACAAAATTATTTTTCACTGTGTGAAATTAGGGAAATTATTTTCTTTTTTTTTGGTTCAGTCAGCCCAGCAGCAAGTTAAATACAGTGTGGTTGCTACTGCAAAGTGGAGTTTATTAAAATATTTCAGGAGCTTTATTTTTACTGGTTTTTTTATCTTGTTTTTTAGCCACCTGTAGAGGTGACCTTTTTTTACTGGAAATTTTGATGGGGGTTTGTGAAAATCAATGACATATATGATTCTTTCACATTTATGTCAACTAGTTAGATAGAAAAACAGGTGTGATTGCTGAGCTGATTGTTCCTAGGCAAATAAATTGCATTTAAAAAACCCTTTTAAAAACTAATCTGATTTAGAAAATTCTTCTGGAAGTGTTTCCTTTCTATTTAAAATAGAGGATTCTTAGAGGGTGGGTTTTCTTTGTTTGTTTGTTTTGTTGTTGGTGGTTTTGGTTTTAGTTTTTAATCTATTTTTTTTAATCTATTTAGTTCTTACTCTATTTTATTATTCATGGACAGTTGAGAAATAAAAAACACAGAACATCCCAGAAGGACAGTGTACTTGAGTTTACGTTTACTGAAGTTTAGTTCTTTCAAGGTATACAACACAGTATTACAGTCTCCAGAACTGTCCCTGATAGTTCTGATGATGTTTGACTTGCAGATTTAAGAGATATGCTGTTTTTCTGTCAAGTCCATTCATTTTCACTGTTTGCCTTCATTTTATGCTTGTGATGTCTGGCACAATAAGGATCTGATATTGTCTGAAGCCTTTTGGGTCCTATTGCATTGTCCAAAATAGCAGAAGTCTTTAATCCCACTTAAATATCTAATTTAGCCATAATTATTGTGTTGCAAACCATTATGCATCTCACCTCTGTAAAATAGTTTTCAATAATAACATGCTTTGATAAGCCTTTTAAATGCAAAGTATATTGGGAAGAACTATTGGTCATGACAGTATTTTGACAAAACATTTCTCCCAGGATTCTGCTAAGTAACTCTGAACTTGACTTTTAGAGATTTACAAAATTCATTTGTGTTACTACCTGCTCAGTGTTATAAGTTATAAACAGAGGCTGTACCCACAGGCACAATTGTGTAATTTTGATTTTGCATGCCTCATTAGTGTCGTTAATTAGTGTGCATTATTTCCCCTCCTTCAGAAGGTATATCTTATCATAATTTTCCTCTCACTGCATTTTTAAAATAAATGCGATTCTGTGTTTGTGGTTTGTTTTTTTTTTTTTTTAATCCAAGTAGTCATACTTTGAAATGTGTTTAGGCACAATTTTATCATGATACCTTTAACAATTGTGTTAAGGCATAAAAGGGTAACAATTTACTATCATGAAACCTGAGGCATCATATAAAAAGTAGCTGTGATAACGGACAGTACAGCTGAGCAAGCCTGAAATTATACAGGTGACTTAAGTAGTGGAAACAACACAAGCAGTTTTGCTGAAAGACTGGAAGGCTGCCACGACCACATATAGATACAACCTGGTTTTCAGCTGGAGAAGGTCAGAGACAAACAAACTTTGAGCCTTGGATTTTATGCATACGCAGGTGGCAGTTGTCTCCTGAAAGAGGTTTTACAAAAGAGGGGACAAAGTCAAACCGCTATCAGTCTGACAATGCAATCTTGGCGATGCCAATTGCATTCTCTTGAACTTGTCAGAGTGCCACAGCACACAGGCAAAATGCGGTCCAGTCGTACCAAATGGTGAAATAAGGGGGTGGGCTCAGCAATGCAGTCAGTGAAAAGCAGTCAGTGAAAAGCATTCAGGACGCACACGCAGCTGCAGGTTGCATTTGTCTGGCTGTGGGAAGTTAAAAGCATCACTCCCTTGCTCCTCTCCTCTGCCCTCCAGCTCGAGCCTTATCCAAGGGTGGAATAATCTTGTGAATTAATTCAGTTTCAGCTCTTTGAGAATTAGGCAGCTAGTCTGAGCTAAATGCATAGTTCCCTCTCTAATCAGTGAAAAATTAAATAGGCAACTCCAGGGTGCAGTTAGTCTCTCATACTTGGCCTAGTGCAAGAAACCAAAATGCTGGACAGTATAAACCAAAAAACAGTCTTCACAACCTGCAGAAGCTGGGAAGCAAAAGGGTACAAGCAAACTGTACACACCTGCAGCACAAAAAAACTTGTGAAATAAAAGGAGAATGGAAATAGTTTGAGGATCAGCTGACATTTTTTCTACTGTTTTTAAAGATAACCTAAATTAAGATTACTTTTCTCCCTCCATTTTCCTCACAGAACAGCTATAAATTGGGCAAAATGTGGTGCTGTCAAGATAATTTCTTTAACACATATGACTGAAGCATCTGAGTTAATTATTGAGATTAACTTTAAAGGCCTTGGAGAAAGGATTTTAGGAGCTGAAAACTAACTTCCTCTATCATAAGAGAAAAACCTATTGCCACTTGTAGTATTAACATTTTAGCATGTCTGAATTCCTTGTAAAATAGGAAGTTCTTTGTGGTGCCCATAAATAATAAGAATATGTTGATTCTTTTCTAGATTCTCACAGGTCTGTGTATGAAAAGTACGGTTGCGGTTTTCTTATGACTAAATTCATAAAAGGGCCTCGATTTGCTTATTAGCAACTTTGTTGGCAGGAGTAGACTTAGCACAACACTTTGGAATTCATGGTTTAAGAGTTAATACAGAATCTAATACTCTGTGAAGAAGTAACTCCTATCTAATACTGGTGGACATGACACTTTTATACTAACTTGACCTGTTAATTATTTACATCAGTGAAAGTAATACCTTTAGGAGAATTTCCTTTCTCATCTGGATATCATCAACACTGGTTTGTGTTTGAAAATATTCTTGACTGGAAAACCTTCACTCATTAGTTTCCCCTGGTTTAACATTCTGAGGTGCCTTTGTGCACTCTCTCAACATAGACTCTTCAAGAAAGTGTGTTTGCATTTCTTTCTCTGCATCAATTGCATTCAGTCTCTCTGTCCTCAAGCTGCTATTTGGTACCCCCATACAACACATGGGCAGTATATGCAATTGATAAGCAGATCAGCCAATGCGGGGGTGTCCAGCTGTTGCCCTGGCATCTCCTATTTGACTCTTTCTGACCAGATGGGACTTGCTATGACTTTTATGAAGTGGATTGGTATATCCAGAGGTGTCATCTGAGCAGTATTTTTTGACAATTTGTGCCCTGAGCAGCTGGATGTCTGGAAATCTGCTAGATTAACACCCAAATTGTCCTGTAAAAGGGAAGACTTCAGCCATGGACAAAAACCATTTCCTGAGAATCAGGTCTTTCAGCATGAGGGAAATTCTTTCTAAGTTAGGTGAAACCTCAAAGTATTTGTCATCCTATTTCTAATACATGTTTAATGATTTAAATTATTTTGTACTCTTGGACATACGGATTGTATAATTGCAAGATATTATACTCCTTCTATGATGGAGCATGATTTCTGCAATAATCATTGGAGCATTTTGTGGCTAAATACGGACCATAATGGTCATATTTCTAGCATTGACTGTGACCGTTTGTTTTGTTTTGTTTTGTTTTCCGGTAAAGCAGACCAAGTGTGAGATCGAGTGCCAGAATACACTATCTGTAGGGAGTTGAAGGTCCCCAGGAGGTCAATGGAGTCTAGAAAGTAATTCAGCCTGTCTGTCTGAAGAAGATACCCAGTGGTTAGTTATTGAATTGTTTTCTACATTTCATTAACTACAATAGGTTACCCTCCAAACTCTCTAATAGATATCCTCTGTAAGTGTTTAAAGCCTGAAGTAAGTCCCACTGACGACAGTCTTTCTACTTGCTACAATGACTTTACTGTAAGTAGGAAAATTGCAGTTTATTGTTCTAGCATTTCATATTGCCATGAATATAAACAAGTAAGAAGCAGTAGTAACAATAATTTGAGCTGTTACTTTTATAGCTCATTTGTTTTATGCACCTTCTGGGGATTTTCAGAAATTCAGGTTTTTAAACAGCCTAGCTACAGATGTATTCTGTCACTTGAGATGTAGTTTCAAAGAATGGGGAAAAATCAAAACAGGAAATATGTTGAAAAATATGGGCTATCTGCAGACCTACTAGGTAATATGTTCAACCCTTCTGAAGATGCATGAAGTCCAAAGATTACTCTTAAAATACAAGAAGAGATTGGTGTTGTAAAAAATATTTACTGCTTGACAGTTCTTATTATATAGTCAAGCATAATTAACTAAATGTGAACTGGCCTGTGGCATCCATGTTTTTTTTCTCAGTGATTAGACATGACAGGATGTTATCTCCAACTGTGAGATGGAAGGTAATTCAGTTTTCACAGAACTTTTATGTGATGCTGATTGAATTAGTATTTAAGATATGTGTCATGTCTTGTGTAGGGCATTATATGCTCACTGCTTTTATTTATGACTGAGATGTTTTAGTACCTTCTAGGTATTTACAGGCGTAATAGATCCAAAGAGCTATTTGAAATGAAGAGTGGAAAGTACAGTCTCCAGTTTTGAGATTTTAGTTCTATCTTCTGCATTTTCTTTAGTGTTTTGTAGAGAATGCTGTATTTAAACCATAAATATAAGTGTTAAACATGTTTTGTCATCATGAAAAACCTGAAGTTCAATGTAAATCGGTTTGGAAATATGTGAGAAAAGATGGACTGTATGAGACAGTATTTGTAAACAGACAGGAATGAAGATTCAAACCCAGCATTTTGCTGACAAGTTCAATAGGTAAATAACTGCTTCATTGCTTCATAAAATTATTAAGAGTTCTGAAATATATGATGGCATGTATAGGGAGGGAATAATTGTTAATGTAATAGTTTCATTTCAGAAATGAAAACCTCAGTTTAACTCTCCTCTCTGCTATTTTTTTTTTTTTTTTCTCAGCAGTTCATTAAGAACAATGAAGGAGAAAGATTTCTGTCTTGTTGCATGTCCAAGGTGATTTCAGTGAAGTAAAGGTTTGTGGAAATAGCAACATGTGCAGACAGAATCTGTCTGCTATTTTGCATTCTAAACTTTAGTTTCGTGCTGGTTTATATTTTTCATGTTTTCACATGTTTATTTATGGAACTATTAGGCATTATTTATTTATTGGTAATTTAACCTACAGACATTATTAAGATTCCAATTAACAGTCCTTTTTACAGTGTCTGGCATGTCAAAACATTTACATGCTGCTAAAATGACTGGGTCAGATCTATAAAACAGGAGGTATTTTAGTATGTACCCCAGGAGAGTTCCACTGGAAACCTAGCAGACCACAGAGAAATCTTCCTTGCGGCTGTCTTAGCTTTGGAAGCATTTTAAGCCTTTCAAAATATTCTTCATAGCAGTCTTGTTTTTCTCTTATTATGAAATCCCCATCACTTTTCTAAACAGAACAAGTTGAAATGTATTGGCCTATATTCTGTGGTGAAAAACAGAGTTATACCACAGTTTTTGAATTCTTTACAGAAAGTCTAAATGTCTCCATCTGAGACATGCCCCAGACATGGGGCATTTGTCTGTTGTAAGTGGGGCATATTGTGCACCTTTGCCTTTCCCATTCTTGAGAGCCCCGATGAACTCCATGACAGAAGCGAACAGGGACTCTGCAAGGCTGTTACAGTTGGTGTTCACTGATAGATTGACTGAGCTGAGCTGAGTTGTATTGATGAAATTTCAAGTGAGTCACCACAGAGAAGGAAAATCATGCAGTAAGTCAGTGCACAAGGGGATTTTGGTCCACTGGTGAGTCTGACAGAGGCGAAAACAAGTTTCTCACTTCTTTCATAACATTAATCAACAGGAAGATGTGCTAGGAGGGTGAACTGCTTGACTTTTTTTGTTTCTTTTAACTAAGATAACAGACTAATGCAAGTCCTAGCAGACAGTCTGGTGCAATTGGATGGCAAGTAGGGCATCTTCAGATATAAAAGATGTGTCAAGAGGTTTGTGGATTTTGAAGAAAGGGCTACACTCAGTACTTAGCTGAAAATAAAAGGATCCAAACTGGCTTTTTTGTGCTTTGGAACAAAGATGGACAATACATTCTCAACAGCAGTGAGTCTGTTTCTGACACTGTATTCTACCACCTAATTACTTAATTACTAACTGAACACTTTCGCAGCACAGTTGATAGGGTTTTCGTTATCTTTATGACTGATTCTCAGAAAGCTGAGCAACTTCCTTTGCATCTGGTTGTATTTCCTAGAATTTTGAAATGTTCCTATCCTCTTGATAGAGGAAAGAAGACCACCATTTTGAGGTGTCTCAAGCTGCTCGTGCAAAAGAATGACTCACTTGCTACCAAATTTTTAAAAGTGAGTCATGCTTTTATTTATAAGGAGTAGGTGGGAGGATATGAGAACTCAAGTCCCCTTAGGCTTTAGGAAACCCACAGTGAAAACAACTCTTAGTTGTCTGATCTGGGCAAAACCTGGCACCTTCCACTTTTTCCTGGTACCCCAATAAACTTCCAACCTTACTTTGTGTTTTGTTAATTTGGAGAAAAAGGGTGTAAAGATGGGAAACTATCAAGTATCAAAAGTAGGGAAAGAAATATTTTGGAGTCACTCTGCACCCCCTTTTCAGACTGTCTTGGAAAGAGTTTCAGCTCTGATGAGGAGCTTAATTCCAAACCATCTGTGAATCCTCAAACTTGTACACCCACAGCGGAAAATGGGCATAATTTGTTTCTATAGCTGCCTATGGGATCTGCCAAACTTTTTTTTCTCTTTTGGTGCTTCTCTTCACTATCTACATCCGTCTTTATCCCTATTTTCTCTGAATTTTTGACCAGTAAGAACAGGAAAGAAGCACCATCTGTTCTTAAAAAGCTCTAAGTTTGGCTTCTTCTGCTGTTAATCAGACAAACGCACAGCATTTGGTATTCATCAGTTATAATGTATCTAACAGCAAATGTGAGCAAACCTAAGTGGATTAGTGTTTTGTTACTATACTAAGTATAGCATGACTACTGTGGGATTGTTGTTTAATTTCTTCACAAATACATTGTCCAATACAGATTCTCCCCCCGCTCCCCTCCACCCCCAGGACACTGTTAACTGTAATCAAACAATATCTGAATATTTTAAATTCTTTCTGATATTTTATTCAGGGTATTCACCCAGGTATAATTTATATAACTATATATAGTCCAAATAACTTCTTACCCCAACAATATTATTAAATGTTATTTTGCAGCAATTTAGAATCACTATAGAACTGAAGATTCTTCTGTTTGTGTGTATTAGACAGACTGGTCTAAAGTAACATGTAACATATTACACACTAATTACAAAAATTTTGTTTTGTTGTAAGACAACACTGCCGTTAAAACTTCACCTGGCAAATTAAAGCAATGAACACATAAGTGAGTTTTATCTTCTGAGCATTGGGACTTCATAATTCATTAGTGACTGTGGGTCATTAGGAGCAAATGAGTCAAAATAATTCAGTAGTCTGCATGGCTTCATCAAGAAATCTGTTGAAAATTGCTGTTTGAATATGAGTAGTGTGCTGAGTTTTGTGCTGTGGCATTTGAAGACTGAAAATGCATGTATACGGAATACACATTCTTCCTCTTGTGAAAATGGAGGAGTAAATCTTAGCAGTGTTTTGTCATGACTCAGTCTTAATTTCTGATCCTCTGCTTTTATCTCTACGGCATATTCAATCTTTTTTTTCAAATCAATACAAATAAAAGTAGCACAGTCAATCCCTGGTTTCTGATGTTATGACAAACCACAGAGAAGTCCCATTATTCTGTCTCTTTTCACTGAGCAGTAGCCAAAGAAGGAATTTCACCCTGAGTGCTTTTTTTCACTGGAATCTCCAGATGGTCTGGTGTTACAGTGCTGCATCCGACGCACTGACAAATAGTCTGTCAGGGAAGATTTTTCCTGTAATGTACACTGTGAAACTAAACCATCTATTTGTTGATATACATTGTTTGAAGTGTGTGCAGTTTGCCATGAGACATCACGAGAAGGTGACACGTCTTTGCCTCTATATGAATGTGATACTTGATTGAAGTAAAGTTGATGTGGTTGTTCCGTATACTGAAGTGTCAAATGAAGTCATGTGCCAGTGAAGTAGCTATGCAGAATTAAATTCAAAACAGTTCTCCTCTTTTACAGGGTGACATTTTCTCTGTGTAGGCCCTCTATACGTTTTCTTAAGTGAGGGGTCTGACTAGATGTAATTAGCTGACCCCATCAAACTTTGGTCACCTAGCACTAACTAAAAAAACAGGCATGGTGATCCCCACAAACAATGAGTAGTAAAAAAAGGAAGAGCCCAAATAACAATTTCTTAACTGGCTTGTAGAAACGATATTCAGCTACTCATTAGACTGAAGGCTACAGCAACACTGTTGCTTCAGTGTTGTGATTTAGAAGCCTAAGTATGGTGGAGGAATTGGAGTCTTAACCTGTTACAGTTTTCCACCACTTGGCTGTATTTGTTGGTACAACTTGACTTGAAATTATTTATTTTCCCTCACATTGCTACTGCTGTTGATTTTGGCCAAGGAAGTCTCCATTTTACTGACTGATCTACGTGTTGATGACTAATTTCACCAAATCATGTACTTTTTTCTTGGCTTTGCTGTTTTAGAGTGAGCCCTAGTTCAATGTGATCAGTATGGGGCTGCGTTTAATCTCACAGAGTTTACAGTTCTATTTGTTGGCAGATAATTTGGCTTTCATAGTCCACATATATGTCATTGGTACACTGCAGAAGAAGATAATTTACCAGAAGTAGGTGTATGTTTATATTATGACGTATTCAATATTCTTTCAGAAACATTTGTTCCTTTAAAAGGCAACATAAAAGCTGCCATGAGAAGCAGTCTTTCACTACCCTGTCTACCATTCTGTATATGAAGGGTAGTTTATTGAGTTTTCAGGGTCAAGAATAACAGACACATACTAGATGTAGCCAAACAGAACCTAAATATTGCCACTACATACCAAAAACTTCCCATGAAGTAATTCTATTGTTTCATTTCACTAATTATACAAGTAGAAGAAATGTATGTCCTCATTTCTTACCATATTCTTAATTATAGTTTAAGCAATTAAATAGTTTCAGAAGTTCAGAGTTCATTATCTTGCAGTTTCCTGGTTAGTTTATAAAGCTGAGAAACTATGTATTTATGTGTTTAGATTTAATTTCAGATCCTTCATTTTAGTTAGAAATGAAGATCTATAAATAAGCAATTTACACAGCTCTGTACGCATAAGGTGAACTGCTACATATTTATTGGAGCTTTTAAGAAGACTTCAGATTATCAGTGCTTTTGACATCACTTTTTGCCCTTTTCCCCCCTTTTTTCCAGTCTGTTAATTAATAAGTAATTACTACAGACATATTCTGCTATTATACAATTTGTTGTTCAATGGTTTGTATGCCAGCTACAGTGAATGCAATGTATAGGCTAACAGTGAATAACTTAGTGTGACTTAGTGTGCTCTACCTATGCAAACAACAAAATGAGCAAGTACTCTGAGTACCTAAACCAGGCAATTTCACTTCTAAGAAAACAGACAAGGAGACAAGTGGGAATGAGGTGGGCAAATACGGTTTGCATGTAAATAGTGTTACTATTCTTGTGGTAGTATAGAATTACCATAGGAAAATAGAAAGTTACTGGTGGGCCTGGCAGCAGGCAATCTAAAGTATTAGAGACTACTAATTTATTCAGATTGACTGAATTTATATCGGTTCAGCTCATTTAAATTCAAGAAATAGGCTAGGATCATAAATCCTTTTAAAGCTCTAAAACCTGACAGATTTGGAACAGGATAATAGACATTATGGGATGTTGAGAGATGTCTCTGCTAGAGAGGAATCTTTTGCTGTCTTAGTAAAATTCCATCCAGATTTGACCAAGTGGCAAAATCCTAGTTTGCATATGCTCAGCTGCAATTTCTAGACTCCAGCTAGCTGATATGCCCCAGGAGACTGGCCTAATAATCTAAAATAGGTCCTGTGACCTCAGGAATGCTCTGCTCAGACAAAGCCATGTTGAACACATCTCTGAAGGCTAAAGTACTGAGAAAAATCAGATATTAGGCACCTTATGTTCATTACCCAATGTTGGAAGAAGTCTTTTATGTTGATACCTCATTTTTGCCTAGATGGAAGTTCCCTAAATCCTAACCTCATTGAACAGGTGTAGAGAAACAAAAAAAGTATTTTCAAACACTCCTGTGCTGTACAGATAATCACTCTAAAATCCTGCAAGAAGCAACTAATTGTGCTTTCAATGTAGGTCTCAAAAATATGCAATAAATAGGGCCTTATATTAAGCAATTTAGGAAAAAGAAAGTACTGGAAAGTCATTTAATGAGCAAAATATGCATTGAATATAGCAGAGTCTATCTGGGAGAAAAAATTATTCACAGTCATAATATGTGTGCACAGGAGAACCTATCTAATGTTACACTTTCCTGACACTATGGGGCATCACTTTTAACTATAATAAAACTTAAAATATTTTTCAGGTCTGTATAGCCTTTAAGATTTCTTCAAATTTAGTAGAATGGATGGCAGTACATTAACATGGATTGCAAATGAGTGCTAGTATAGATAAAAGTGTGTCAACATACACAATAAGAATTTTAAAATATTTGGAAGTATCTAGATATTATAACTTACTTTGTTATGTATTTTGAAAGTATTATAAAGTTTCTGCTCCAGTTCTCTTTGGATTAGTTATTCAAGGGAAGTTAATGTAGAAGAATAGCTTATTCCATATTTATTTATGCTGTGTTTTTAAAATGTGAGTATCTGAATATTCACATATTATTTGAAGACTCATATTTGGTTTTGGACAACACTGAAATACGGGATCAAAATGTATATAGAGGAGAGCTGAAAATTATCTGTTTGCATATTATTTTCCTTCAGACTTAATGAAGAAAACTTGTGTGAAAAATGCAGTTTTTTCCAAGCAACAAAATTTCTTAAGGGCTTCCACAGTTTTCCTTTAAATATTTTGTTCAAGTACATCTGTAAAGGATCAAATATTAATATGATTACGAGGAGTTAAACTGCACCTAGGAGCTTCGGCCCTGTATTTTGCTAACATCTCATCATCTGATTATGCAGTATGTACTGTATCTTTAATGCTTGCCTTTTAATCCACTTACAGCTATTTTACACAGGAAATGGAAGACTGGAACATTGGAATTTAAGAAATGAGGAAAACACATTATATCAGGGAGCTTAGAAAGCAATAAAAACCAAAAAATAATAATCATATTGTAAAAATAGGTAATTTCTTTTCATCTGTCATTACTATGATAAAGAGATTGATTCAGTGTTCAGAATATCAGCCACAAAGTGTTCATATCCACAGAGGACATGAAAGAAAAATAAAGTTATAATTACCTGTAACATAAGTAGGAGTATTGCAAATATTATATAATACAAAATGTGTATGGACTGTGTATGCACTTATGTACCCAGATGAATTACAACTCATAAGCTATTGCGCATGAATTATTTGGCTGGCTGGATTACCATAGCTGGAAAATGATCTAAAATGTTCTCTCTGACAAATTAGCATCATAAGGACCTAATTGTACTGCAATGTTACCTTTTAGAAACAAAATGATGTCTGAATTTGGAAAAAAAACCCTAGTGATTGCTCCAGTGACTTGAAGATAAAGCAGAATGGCTTCACTCTACTAAGAGTAAATTTTAAACTGCTAGTATGTTTTTTGCACGCTAGCCAAATGGACAGCTCTGGTGTGAAGTCATTGGTAAATTCAGACTGTTTTGAAACTTCCTAAAGTAAAATGTCAGCTTTGCTTTTTGAGATTGTTGTTTGTTTCTTTTCAAACTGTTTGAACCACAGAGTTATATATGCAAGAAGTTATTTATGTCATCATCTTCAGGTAGTGCAAGTGTCCTGAAGTTCTAGGTGCAGTCACTGAAGAGAGGTGACTCTGTTCAGGAAGGAGGATTCAGAGCATCAGACTTCAACTATAGTTATACCACTGCTACCTTTGACTGGCTGTGTAGAGAGCTTACTATTCAACTGAGACTCCTTAACTACATACTTACATTAATGTAGTGGGGGCTGTATCTAGGTTAGGTCTTTTTCCTTTCTACCTTTATTAAATTCTCTCTCTTTTCTGTGCCTTTTGCCTTTCAAAGTTCTTTTTGCCCTTCTTTTTTGCTTGTGTTATCCTTTTGCCTTTTCTGCCTTCCAGTCCTCCTAGTGCCAGTATTTCCACCTGTGTCAACACGTACAACCAGGAGATAAGGTTACAAGCCAGACTAAGTAATCCAGTTGATTCTGCAACTTTTTCTGTGTCCATAACTAGGTTTTTAAATATAAATAGCTGGATATACTAGGATTTTACTCTTCTAAGTTTATTTTTCCACCATTTGTATTTAGCTGCTCTGGCTCGCTACAGTAGTACCAGTCTACTGAGTGTTCCCATGATTCTGAGCTAAACAGCCATGAAAAGAAAAGCAAAATGTGTTTTGAATCTGTTTTGCCTGTTTAGAGATTATAATCTTAGCAGATGGGAAAGAGCTGGAGGGAAAAACTTATTTCTTGCTCTATCTTTACTAATCATAGTCAAACCAATGTTCCTTTAATTCTAGGTTCTTAGGATACACTAAACAAGTATAATGGTGATCTTTAGCTCTAAATTTCCTAATGTGCCTTTTGAGGAGCTGTGGTCTTTTAATTTAGTATTAGAGGCCATAGCTCAAAGTGGCTGTTTGGCAGCTGCTGGCTGTGTTTCTTTGCGTTCTGTGGGGGACCATTCCTTCTTCTCATGTATTGACACATTTAGGCAAATGGCTTTCTTCTGCATAGATCACTAGCAGTCAGAGGAAATATATTCAGACCAAATGAGTCTTGTTCTCTGAATTTGCAGTCCATATATCACATGACAAGATCAATGTTCATATAATTCAGTCCCTCTGTCCCACTTTTTATAGATACCACTTAAGTGTAATTTAGGTCCATCAAATGGTGTTTTATGATTTGCTGCGTAAGGAAATGCATATTGAGTTGAGCAAGAGTGAATGGATTTCAGGCTTAAGGTGGAAAGGCTGATGGACTTGGCAAGGAATTTACTGAGGTAGAGTCAGGTGGGTTGGCAGTAGGTAGAAACATATTTTATTTTTTGGCAGGAAAGCTTTTATGCTCAGGGAATATCATATGTCTTGTTGACTGAAGTGGAAAATCTTGGAGACAACCTCTTGTAAAATTTCTGGAATTATATCACAGCCTTTGTCAAGATGTAAATAATTCAGGATTGCAAAGTTATCTGGAGAACTGTCGGGAAACTAAAGCAGGGATTTTTTTTACAATGATGGTTCTCTCCTATTCAGACAGAAGAATTCCTTGATTCCTTTTCTACAAACACTGGGATTGTTCCAGCCAGTGAGGTGCTGGTTTTAAACCATAAATCAAAATTCTATGCAAGAAAGAAAGAAGCCTGAATCATGAATCCCTATGAAAAATAAAACAAAAATAAAAACAAAAACAAAAAGAAAAGAATCATTTGACTTTCTGAAATGCCCATTACTTTCTCACATTTACTTCACGTTTCTTTTCTCCTTAATAATGAATGGTGTCACTAAATCAGATTTCTTCAGCCTGTTCTTTTCCCACTTACTTTTCTTTAGAAATGAGGTTTCAAGCACGGGTGTGAAACCTTAATACGATTCAGTTTTGGACACTATTTTGGTTCTAACTTTATAGTAAGTATACAATAAAGCATCAACACTAACTTTTGTGAGAGGATTATTACAAACTACAGGTATGCGTAAATTAGATTTGATTTTGGGTTTAATTTGATTTGGATTTTTTTTTTTTTTTTTTAATTCTGGAGTGACTGCTTTTTCTAGAATGCTTACTGTTTATTAGGTGTTTGTTCAACCTTTGCCTGTCTTATTAAACTACTGTTTAGAACATTTGTTGTTCAATACAACTGTGTTAAATTTTAACATGCAACTTGGGTAGACATGGCGGGGGGGAACTACTGAGGGGCCTTCTGTCAGCTGCAGAGTGGATCATCTCCTTCCTACGCTCCTGCATTGAAATGAGTGGACCTGATTGGTCTTACGTACCAACAGTAGACTCTTGAGCCTTTACTCACCAGGTGACACTGGATATTTTATGACGACAAAAACATTTGTTCTTGATCACTGAACATAAGACAGATACTAAACTGTGGCAATGTGGCTTATCACATACCCACAGATGTTTCTATATGAATATATGTATATTTGCTTACATTTGTGTACATGCACATGCTTTTATAATGCATATTTCCTACTCTGAGTTTGTATTTAGTGCCCTCTTTCTATGCCCAAAACCAGCTGAGATCTTCTGATAAGGATAGTCTAAATGTCCGCTCTTGGCAATATGCAATGATACGTGTATACATACATCTTTATCTATAAGTAGTAGTGGTGTCCTGTTCACTAGTGACCTGTGTGTATGTTTCCAGGTGGGTATTTGTGAGAAAGTGATCTGTGTGACTAGAATTAAAAGCCACTTTCCTGCTTTCATTCTGGCTGTTTATGATGCAGTAGAAATTTGTTTGGTTAAAGGTATTTAGGAAAGTGGAGTAAACATAAATGAAAAATAAAGTTCAGATGATAAAAATGTTATTTTGAAACTATGAGAACGAAAGCAAAGAAACTGAAAAGAATAATATTTGTTTTAGAAAGCTAAAATGTTATCAGCAGTATATTTATTATGAGTATAATTTATTTCTCTGGAAAAAAGTGTACATTGAAGTACTAAGTTTAATTAAATAGCAGCATACGATTTTTCACATGTGCTCCACACACAAAGTAAAAATTAAGTCCCCATTTTGTTTGTCAAAATTCTTATTATTCAGTGGAAACTGAGTTGCAGAATTGAATAAGGAGCTCTGTTTTGTTAGCATTAAATGGGAAAAGGTTTGATTTGTGCACTCAAAGTAATGTTCTAGTCAATCTTAACAATGTGTTTTTAGGCTAATTTTGGAGCTGCTTTCAAGGTAAGTATTGCATCAACTTTGAGAGTAATTCTGTTTTACTAGCTTTAAAATAACTTTTTATGTATTCCTGCATATGGAATATAGGTTTGGGATGTGGTCTTTCAGGGTTTTTTTTTCTCAGGCTGCATTAGAAGCTAACGGGGAAACATAAGCAGCTTCTTGATGCAAGCCCTAAAAATGTTGGTGTACTGACTACAGCTGGTCAGGAATGCTCTGTTAGACTAGTTTTTCTGCAACAAAAAGTGCAACACTGAAACCTTTTCAACCTCTTGACATAAATTTTTTCTCTTTTTTTTTTTTTTCTCGTAAGGAAGAATAGATTTTCCATTTTGTAACCATGTCTGACACAGTAAATGAAATGAAATATAATTTCTCTGTGCCTGCTGTGCTGCAGTCATGTTTCTTCCTGATTACAATGATTTCAATCTTGTGATGCACCAAAATGCAGCCCAGTCAACTCTATTTTCTTTAGAGAATATAATGTGAAACTGTTAGGCACGTAAGCTTAATAAAATTAATTGGGAATTCAGCTTTGTTCAGAGACTGCTAAGCAGAGGAAAGATTGTGCATGATGATATTGTTTGAACTCTTTTATGGAAAAAAAAGTACAGGCTTCTTAAAGAAGTCAAATTTAAATTAAAAGCAAGCAATTTATTATTTTGTGAAATGTGCAAACATGAATTTTGTAAATTAAAAACGATGAACTATAAATGTTTCTTCTTAACATGCATACATAAATAGATTTTGTTTAAAAAGTTAATGGCTTCAGTGGCTAAAGCCAAATATATTTATTTTAGTAAAAACTAGAGTAGCATTTGGGAACATCTTCTATCTTTCAGAAATGCCATGGAAGTTCCGTGAAATATTCTTGCAACAGAAAAAAGAATAAACTGAGTGAAATGTTCTGTAAGTTGAAATAAAAGATCCTGATGCTAGAATTTCACCTGATATTTTCCCCCTTTTTTTCAGTCCTTGCTTAGGGAAGTAGAATTTCTATGGATTTCCCAGACTGCAGAATCCCAAACCTATAATGCTGATTTAAATTTAGGGTTATGTTTTGTTTCTTTTGGAATAAAAAGCCCAAAAGCTATAAACATGCTGCTACGTCTGTTATATCTCTCATAACAAAGGCTTTGTCTAAAAATACCTCTTTCTTTTCTGATTCTGTAAAATAATTAAATATCAATATTTATGGAATGTTACAATGTTTAAACAAGTGTCATTTTGCTGAATGAAAACGAACATATGTAACACTAATTTTTCAAAATAAAACACTTGAAAACTATGACTGAATGTCTTATGGTTCTGCTGCTATTCTTTACAAGTATTACAGTAACACATGGCTCATTGGGGAGATGAAGAGTCGGCCTGACAGTTGCTTCCCAACACACCTTTAGATCCATCTGTTTTCAGATAAATAATTATTTTTATCTCTGACTACAGAAAGTGAATAAAATTGAGTCTGAAAAACAGAAAAGTGGTTTATTATTTTATATGCAGCTGTTATGAGCAGTGTCATAATACAGGCTTAGAGCTGCGTCCTTTTCTGAATCCAGGTGTTGAGTGGAAGGCTGGGGAAAATATGTCAGGTGCAGCTAGAAGAGATATAATTATTGTTTTAACTCGTATACTGAAGAAAGTGAAAATATGACTTAAGTCAAGACTGGCCCTGCTAGGGTGTGCCCTTCATGACACCTTTCTTCTACATCACATTTTACTGCTTGGATCTGGTTCTGCAAGACCTTGGACACTTGAGTGGTCTCACTAAACGTGACAGAATAGGGGGAAGAGTTGACAGATCTGGAGCTGATAGGTGTCACTGATCCCTGGCACTGCAGTGAAACCAGCTGAGTGTCAAGGGACATCCGTAGTTCAGACCTTAAAGCCTTCTTCCAGGTTGCTTTCATACTGTTTTACATGTTTTAAATGTATTGCCTTCTTTCCTGTCACCCTATAAACCATGAACACTACTTTCCTCTCTACCCACATGGCTTTCTTCCTCTGTCTCCTTTCTTCATTTGAGGGAATAAAAGAGAGAAGAAAAAGTACATTGAGTACAGTCTCTGATACTATATATACACAAATAAAGCAGTTAAAAAATGGTAATTTTTGTGTATTTAATTGTCTGAGCTGTGCAGGGAAGTCTGATCAGCTTTATCTCAAGCCATTCCAAGCAAGACTATAACACTGTAGTTTAACAGTGCATGCTTAGTGAGCATGTTCACTGTAATACATACTGCAAGGGCTTGTTTGGAGTTGGGTAATAAAGATTAATGATAATACCACTCTGTAAGTTTTATAGAACTTTAAATCTACTGTAAACAGAAAAATTCAATATTGATATTGCTTCATACGTTATTAATATATACAGGAATAGCCCCTACCCAGAAACTGAATCTGTGAGATCAGGGCTCTGTCTCAAGAGTTTCAATGAAAGGCTCTGAGGAGTCTAATATTTAAACAAATAGAAAGAAAAAACAGCAACAAAAAACCAAACAACAACCACAAAACCACTGACAAACAAACAGAATGCCAAACACCAAGAAAGCAGCTGATTCTTTGGGGAACGCGATAAATTAAGAAGTCTTGGATTATACAGGACATGAAATATTGAATTTTTCTGATTTTGGTGTCAGATTGGTATTTGTTTCATCTCATACTTAATAACATCTTACATTAGAATTCATAAGAGGAGAAAGCTATTTTGTATAATAATACGAGACAACATCTGAGAAGAAGACATACTTAATTTTCAAAATTGACTAGTACAATGGAAGGAGAAAAAATATTTCTAATGTGAAACTGAAAACTATTTGTTTTTTATTTCATATTTTTCATTTTTTAAATGCTTTAGAAGAGATAGACTGGTGTCATGTTAAATCCAGTGTTAAGTTTGTTTGGTTTATATCAGTCAGAACATCAGTTTAAAATCTTTCTGTACTCTATAGGTGATAGTGATTTTGCAGCAGCAACAATGCAGGAGGAAGTGAACATTCCCATCCGTGTGGCCAGACAATGATTTTCTTTTATTCTTTCCTTTTTCATGTGGCATGCTGCTGCATCAATAATTTTACAGCAATTAGCTGAGAACGTGTTTAACATCCCATTCACCAGGTTGTGAACTGCACCTTTTTGTACTGGGATCAAGATTTTAGCTGCCAACACATGGAAGAGCTGGGAAAAGCAAGTAATTTGTGAGGGTAATTTGTGAGGGTAACAGAGCACTGGAACAGGCTCCCCAGGGAGGTTGTGGAGTCTCCTTCTCTGGAGACATTTAAAACCCGCCTGGACACATTCCTGTGTAGCCTCATCTAGGTGTTCCTGGTCCGGTGGGGGGATTGGACTAGATGATCTTTTGAGGTCCCTCCCAATCCCTAACATTCTGTGATTTTGAGAGTTTTTGGTTAAATGAGTGTGTAGATTAAAAATGTCTTGTTGTACAAAAAGGTGGTTTTTTATGGTGTGATCTTTCAGATAAATTCACTGTCTTCCCTCCCCTGTATGAGGAGTGGACTTCAGTACTTATTTTTTTTCATGAGATGTTCTACAAATGTTCTACAAATGTTTCCAGGGTGGGTTTCTTAATAAAGTCAGTTTGGCAGACATTGACAGAAAAAAAAAAAGCACAAATGTAAAAATATTGGAGGTGGAGTATGATGTCAATTAAATCCCTTTTTTAGAGGCAATTAATAATTAAATTTATACACTATATAGAACTTTATTTGCCACACTTGCTGAGAAACATTTTATATTGTGATTTTGTGTGGTTACACATCAACTTAGCATTGCACACCCTTCTTGAAAACATAGTTGTAGACTTTCTAGAGACTAAGGATCTCCTGTTTTCAGGTGAGACCTATGTCTGGACAGCTTGTGGGATTTTTTTAGCTGTTTCTTTGGGTATTTTTAAAAAAGGCTGACACTGATTGCATAATTATCCTTGCGTATTCCTCACACATTTTTTCCTTCCTGTTCATGGTCAGCAATCCAAAAGGCACATCTTTGTCAGGAGAAAGGTAATCTTCTTAGCTTACATAAACCAATGTGAAAGTGAAATCTTAATCACATTAAGTGATTTGTTGTTTTTATATGCAATTAGTGATAAAAAGAAAGGTTGTGGGAAAGTTAATGTCATGTTTTCACCTCAGCTGCACTCCCCAAGATCATTCTGTCTTTCTTAGAACTGCTCCTTTGTTATGGTCTGAATGGCAGGGACTGGAAACACTGAACGGCAGCAACCCAGGAAAAAAAACAAAAAAAGAAAAGGCAAGCCAAAAATCAAAAAATATAACTGTATGAATTGTTGATGTGTTCAATGTATACAGAATCTGACTTTAGTGGTGAGAGAGTGGACTAATAGTTGACTTGGTCAAGTAAGTCAGTTTAAGGTAGGAGACTTATAATGCTTTTTCTTACTTTACTGACTTCCATTCACAACATGAACATAAACTCACCACTACACTTGTAGGCTATCAGTTTGTATGGAGGACAGAGGAAGTATTTTGTATGTGAATCAGTGGTGGAACTTAATCTTTCTTAACATAATGTCTTCAAACCCCTGTCTTCCAATTTCCTTTTTTTTTTTCCTTATTTTTTCTTTTTTTTCTTATCTCTCTTCTAATATACTTTTTTTCTTTCCTGATTGCTGCCATCATTTCAGTAATTTATTTCCACTCTTTTTTTATTCCATCTCTCTCCTTGAATGGAAATATATGTCTTCCAAAATTTCTTCTGACTGGTTATGATCCATTAGTATATTTTATTCCCATTTCCATTCCCTCCTCCAGAAAATTATAGCATTCATATATTTATTCCCTGTGCACCCTAATCTTCACACCAGTTGTGATGAGAAAAAATGTTAACAAATAAAACTTACAGGCCAATGGGAAAAAAAAACCAAACATTTATGGGTATGTTAGCAAATCATGGCATCCTTTATTTTCTTGCAGCACTATTCATGAAATTCTAGGATAATTTAAGATCATCACACCAGTGGTAGATTTGTAAATTTTGTAGTATTTTACTTTGTTTTCTGTGAATTCCAGTGTTACGGAAACATTTTACTGTGCAACTGTACAGGGGTGCAGTGAGTGCAGAAGTGAAGAATGGGGTCATCTTGCTCCTGCATAAGGTTCCTTTGAACCAATTTGGAGTTTTGCATGAACAAGATGGGAGCAGCATGCTGGATTGTTTTCATCTTCACTGCACATTGGCCATAAACTTTAAAAGAGCATGTGTGTAAATGAAGCAAAAATAACACTTTGATACGGGTACGGTAATCTTTGCTACATTTATACATGCTTTGCATAAACAGCTTTTAAATAGGCTATTATAATATACAAGAGCCTATTTCTGTCTGTGATATTCCTGTGAGAATATCACAGATATTCCTCTGAGAGGGAAAGACAGTCAGCTGAAAGCTGCAGCTGAGTGGCAGAAACAGTCTTGCAAATTACTGTGGGTAATGAGGAGGTGAGAACTGTGGTCTTGCTCATTAAGAATAACCTCTAAGACACACTCTTCAGTATTCTGGCAGCAGTAGAAGCAATCCTCTTATCTTCCCAGGGGTCTGGCAAAGCCAGCAGTAGAGTTTTGGATGTCTATGCCTGTAGCGAGCTCCTCTGACTCCGTTGCCCATGTTGTTATGCATAGTCTAGACCTCAGTCAGCATTCGTTAGCACACCCCATGACATTGTGCAGTGTTGGTATCCAAGCTGGTTTGGTCTTTCACATCGTGTGACCGCTTTTCTGACTGGCAACTTTTGTTGAAATTTGACTTGTTTCCTAGTTGAAATTAGCTTTCAATGTATGGACAACTTCTTGTTGAACTGCTACCTTCCCAGTGGAGTGAGGAAGGGTCCACAACTGCACATTACACAACCTATATTTTTAACATGGAAGGCTGATTCTCCAAGCTTAGCTGTTATGATGCTAATTCAAAAAGACTACCAGGTGCTTCTCCACACTCTCAACTTGGGCCATAGTATTTTTATGGAAGGCCACTTAGGCCAGGTTTGTTCATGATAGTCTGGGGCAAGGAGGCCACCCTCTAGGAAGTCAATGTCATTTCCCATTTCATCATTCTTTCAACAGTTTTTAGAATAAATAAATAAACAACTAAATAAATAAATAAATGACCGATCTGTTATTTATAGCTAGAGTTTATGTAGCTGTAATAGGCAGAATATCCATTATATATGATCAGTACATTCCCAGAGAATGTTCTTCCTGAAAGGATACTGTGTTAGAATTTAGTCAGTTTATGGAGGGTGTACATTTATGTCACAGTAACGCCAATGCAGATAAGCAACAAATTTGCAGAAGTACAGGTACTGGTTAACCCTAGAAACCTGCTAGTTCCATACCATTGTTTTGAGATAATTGTAAGAATGGCATTTAAGATATACAATGTAAAAACAACCATACTGAAATATTGCTCAGTTTTGCTGTTTCTGCATCTATTCTGACTCATCAACCCATTCCAGTGCTGCAGTCTTGCCATATTGCATCTTATTATGCCATGTGCCAAAAGCAATAACATAAAACCTTTGTTTTTCCTACATGCTCCATTTAATCTCTAAAAGCAGGATTCAGCTCAATGAAGTGTGTATATATACCAGCATTACACCAGTCCCATTCTGGAACCACAACAGCTCTTGCTCATAAATTTCTAGACCACAGCAATGCACGAGTGAAGCATATAGGTGAAAACTATGAGAAGTTTAGCATGTAGTAAATTCAACAGTCACTGCACGTAGCATTTGCAGTAAACCTCTTCTAGTTGTTTATATATTAAAGCTACATGCTCTAAAGAGATTTAGCCTTGTCTTGGCAATAGCTGAAAGAATAGGATATAACGTGTGCAGAAGTTTATATTGCATTTCAGTAAGTGGATTCATTTCTTATTAGTTCTGGGCCAGTGTGTGTGTGGGAGGAGGGAAAGGGGAGGATGCATTTAGTTCTAAGAATATAAAATAAGAAAAGTCAAACTATAAACATGGTATTTGAGTATAAATATAGACTGTCATATTTTCAACAACACTCTTACAGTAATTAGCACATTTTGAAAGTATATTATTTGCCTCCAGAAGGGGAAAATATGGCTTTACTGGAGCTGCATGTAAACAGTCTCAAGTGCAATTTGACATGATTTTTCCAAATAAAAAATTCTAGAATAGACTAATACCCGACAGTGCTTGACACAGAAAAGCTACTGTTGATGCATACATAATGTGTTTTCTAGAAAGCTAAGAAAGCCAGTGAATAGTAGGCTAAGACAAGGACCTATGTTGCCTCACTTTAGGAAAGTACAGTGTAACGGGCTAGACTCTCCTGAAATGGTCATTTCACAGGAGCAGACACTTAGAAGGTGTAATTAATCACTTCCCAAAGTACATGTCTACTTTACAGGTAACTCAAATTCAGAGAAATGTATACCACTCCGAATGGCCACCATATCAATTTCCCACCCATTGCTAACATCTTTTGGTAACTCAGCTATAATTTTCTCGTTATAGGAATTAATCTTTTAAGCACTTTGTATACCAAACTTATAAAGCCAATCTGTTTCAGCCATCTTTCCTCCCATGCCCCAAATACACACTACCAATGGGAGTTTAATACGGTGATCTGAATGTACTAGCAGGAAGGATCTTGCAAAATGAAATATAGGACATCTGACACTCTTAAATGGGTAGAATTAAAGGAAATAGCCATGCTTCATGGCACATGTGGCTGAAGTAGCATGTGGCCATCAGAAAGGAATGAATTTGTTAAATTATTTATTTTTGAATTTTCTTAACCCTGTGTCGCATCCATAGTTTTAAATTATTATACTTGTTTATTTTATTTTGCTTTTAAAATAGTAAGCACTAGTTGCCATGGCATATAAAATTCTGCATGCTTTTCATTTGTGGTCTCTCAAACATGGGTGCTTTCAGTAGTGTATGTATGAGTGTCACTAGGTTGGAGCCAGGCTCTTCTCAGTGACAACCAATGATAAGACAAGGGGCAATGGGTATAAACTGGAACACAAAAGGTTCCACTTAAATTTGAGAAGAAACTTCTTCATGGTGAGGGTGACAGAACATTGGAATGGGCTGCCCAGGGGGGTTGTGGAGTCTCCTTCTCTGCAGACATTCAAAACCTGCCTGGACACATTCCTGTGTAACCTCATCTAGGTGTTCCTGCTCTGGCAGGGGGATTGGACTAGATGATCTTTCGAGGTCCCTTCCAATCCCTAAAATTCTATGATTCTGTGATGTCTGATAAACTTACTGTTGCATACAAAAGCAGTAGTCCATCTTCAGTGGGCACTTGCATGTTGTTGAGGCCTCTTGTGAATGAGCTCAGTAAGTCATCTAACAACTCTGCTTAACAAAGAAGATCCACCTTAAGGCTTCTCCATGTCTAGTTTCATCATATTGGTTGGCATCTTAAATGTGAGGAGAGCTGGAAGAATCAGAAATAAAAGCAGTAAAAATGCCAGAGTAGAAAGGAAATGCTTCAGTTTTTCTAATATCATCAGGTTTGAGATAAATGTTAAAAACTGGCAAAGCCTAATTAGTGCCTGTCTATTAGGGGTTTCAGCCTTATAGAGAGAGTTGCTAATTTCTTAACTGCATGTGCTCACTGTAATTCAATAATTATTCTGTGTTTATTCATTGAGTAATAAAATGTGGTCCTAGCAACCTCATAAAGAAAAATGCCCTTCACTTTCCTAGATCCTGTAATACAGGAGTCAGCACTTACTTAGTTCATCAAAAAGCTGAAAATGATAGAAGCTTCATGAGACCTCTTCCTAGAAAAAAGCCCACCCTTATCAGTTCTTGTAAGTTTGTCTCCCAATATAAACTTCTAGGGTGGGTTTTCTGTGAGCCCATTAACTTCCCTATGGACTTACTGGTTAAAAACTGGTTGACATTGATGAAGACATTGCAAAAAATTAAATGATTGATGCCTAAAATCAGAAAATAACTAAGCTCTCTGTTGATTGACAGTAAGTCACTAAAACTGTACAAGAAACAAAGATGAGAGGAGGGCAAGTGTACTCAATAATCCCCCCAAAAAATGAAAGTGTAAGGGAAAAAGATAAAGATACCTCAAAGGAAGAACAGAATGATTTCTCCAAGAAAGCAGGCTATGTTAGAATCCTGCTACTCTAAAAAGTTTTCAAATATATTATTATAAGTTATGGAACCTTTTTTTTTTTTTTTCATTTGAGAACACTGCATTATCAAGACAGCTAAAAAGAATAAAACTTCAAAATGTCGTTCAGTGAAAAATGAAATACGTAAACTTAAAGTAACTTCAGTATTTTATATATTACATGCTGTGTGCCAGGTTACTTATGTTTTTAAATCTTTAACAAATGTGAAAAACCCTGCCTATCCAGACTCAGCAGTTCACTGGCTCAATTGATCTTGACCACATGGGTCAAAAATTCAGTGTTTATTGTCAAACCAGGCACTGTGGAGTGTGAGAAAGATAGCAGGGGAGCTGTAGCAAAGAAGTTGGAAAGAGAGTACAGACAGAAATCTGTTAAAAATAGTTGAGACCAAGCCTCCTTGTTCTTGAAGATGATGTACTGTACTTGCTGTTATATAATACAAAGGAAAGTGATTATAGCAAATTGGCTGTAAAAACACAGACCAGTAACATTTTGTTCTTGTTTTGTTGTGGGATAAAGTGTATTGTGGGCTCCAGGGAGCTGAAAGGAAGTACATTGGGGGAGATCTGCAGTGAAGACTGGTTGAGAGATTAATTTCCGACCTGCTAAGGAAAACAAAAAATGAACAAACCTAAAAAAAGGAATGTGAAGACCAAGATACACAACAGGAAAACCAAAGATGATGCAAAAGCAGTTAAGCTTCTTTCACAAGTAAAGAACAAGAAACAGTGACAGATTGGGATGATTATTCAAATCCACCTCTTTTCCCACATTTTGATTCTTCACACTGCTAATGATGTTTCTTCTTCTCTTTTGGTAAAAATTGTCGGAAGTAAAGTGTGTGCCCCATTTTTAGGATGTCTATATTTGGCACCACACAGGAAACACAAAGTGTCAATAGACTGCTTTGTTAGACTGAAGTTACTGAAATAAAAGAATTTTGAAAGCAACTGATGAGACAGAAAAGTAATTATCCTCTCCCCTTTAACTCATAGGAAAAAATGAGATTAATATTGTCTCTCATTGTAGGGGAGAGAGAAACCTTGATTGAAAAGCTCTTAAATCTTTAAAAAATAATAACGCTATAAAAGCTACCAAATGCACAGCTTCACATAGCATCACACATAGCCCCTTAATATCCTGGCCTATCTGCATGAAGAAACATGACAAGCTGGGTAACATTACTGTGCATTGTAATAGTAAAATGGAGAATAAAGATTCAGGAAATCCTGATTTTAAATTCTCTAGTCAAGTCCTTCACAATTTGCTGGAAAAAAAAATTACTGTGAAACAGAAACCAAACTTTTTATTGTCCTTTGACTTAACATCTTCAGCTTGGCAGGAAAGGACTTCTGAGTCCTGGTAGACACGAAGTTGAACACGAGCCAGCAAAGTGCCCTTGCTGCAAAGAAGGCTAACGGTATCCTGGGCTGCATTTAGCAAAGTCTTGCCAGCAGGTAAAGGGAGGTGATCTTTCTCTCCTCAGAACTGGTGAGGCCACACCTGTAGTGTTGTCCTCAGTTCTGGGATCCTTAGAACATGAGAGACATGGACATAGTTGAGAGAGTCCAGTGAAGGGCCAGAAAGAGGATGAAGGGACTGGCGCATCTCTCCTGTGAAGAAAGACTGATAAAGTTGGGACCATTCAGTCTGGAGAAGGCTGGGGGGCGATTTCATTAATGTATATAAATACCTGAAGGGATGGTGCAAAGGGGACAGAGACAGGCCCTTTTCAGTGGTGCCTAGTGACAGAAACAAAGGCAATGGGCGCAACCTGGAACACAGGAGGTTGCCTCTGAACATCAGGAAACTCTTTTACTGTGAGGGTGATCCAACACTGGCACAGGTTGTCCAGAGAGAATATGGAGTCTCCATCCTTGGAGACATTCGAAAGCTGCCTTAACAAAGTCTTGGGCAGCTGGTTCTAGATGGCCTTGCTTGAGCAGAGGGATTGGACCACATGACTTCCAGAGGTCCCTTCCAACCTCAACTGTTTTGTGATTCTGTGATTCTTCAGTTGGTTGGTAAGATATGGCTGGCTGTAATGTTTTGGTTGAGCAGCAAGTTTCTTTTCAAGATGCTTGATAAAATAACTTTTTTTTTTCATCATCCTTTTCAAGGGACACCTTCCCTCTTTCCTCGAGTCTCAGAATAATACCTTTTTTCCTTTTAATTGTCACAACTGCATTTGTATTCTCCCTGGTACTCATTATATTGCACTGACAGGATAACAACAATGAACTGCTATGCTTATGAATTCAAAATCAATTTACAAATTTAAAAAAAGTTTAATTGCTACAATAGGCAAAATTACAAACTCTCTTGATTAATAAAGACAAAATGTTTCATATTCATGAGCATATTTCAAATGAAGAATTTGTAGCTCAAATCAAATTTATGCCCTGTGGCAGAATGAATCAATAGTAAGTCAGCTCACTCATAACCCTTTAACAGAACAGTGGGTGCGATGAAATATTACAGAAATTCAAACCAACAGAAACACATGTAGATTAAGTATAAATGATTGAAAAAAGTATGTATGTTGTGTCAAAATTGTAAGAACATTTTTCCTTAATTAATTTTCTCACAAGCTTTGAAGAAATACAGATTTTGCCTTTTTATCTGCTGAAAATTCAAGCTAAATTTCCCGGCTTTCCTCTTGGAAAGTGAAGGACAGACTTTTCAGACTATGAAATTAATCAGTTTATCCTTGAAAAAAAGGATACTTCATCAAGTTAGTAATTCATAACATAACAGCTAGGGCCCTGTTTAATTTGAAAATTCGAAGAGGGAAGAGAGACAAAATTGTTGTAATTTGGAAAAAAAAATTAAACACATGTATTACAGGAATAGCTTCTTGAAACACCTGTGTATTTTCAGCGGAAGTTTATCAATCAAAGGACATGGGTTTATTGTCTTAACAGTTGAAGTCATAACCATATACAAGGAGAACTGTCAATAATACAATTACTTTCTTAGGAAATAGATAATAAAAACTCTGGTAAATCTTGATGGAATTATGTTTATCATCATGAAATCAACAACTTTATATCAATTTATTCTTCAAATATACAGGACTTTTTTTTCCTTTTGAAAGTGGTCTGCCATCAACCTTCTACAGTAAGCATCTGCAGTTTTTTTGGCTGGCTAGTATAAGAAGAACAGTTAATAATGATTTTAAGAGTCAACACTTTAATAAATATATGAAGTTAGGAAGAAATGTCCATGTTCCTAGTGTCTTCAAGCTTGTGGATTTCTAAGGGTTTTCACATCTTTCCTCAGCCTGTATGGTTTTTGCCGCTGTCTGAGATTGGTTATTTAAAACAAACAAACAAACAAAACAAAAAACTCCACATTTATTTCCTGCTTTTTATTCCTTTAGGCATAAAGGCATATAATGTAGCTCTACTAATAAACAAATTGAATGATCATTTGAATGATGATTTTTGATTTTTTAACATTTAGTCTGATCTGAAGGAGAATATTTTATTTACAGACATGTAATGCAGTTTTAACAAAGTATATAACAGGTGTAAAAGTCCTTAGTGAAATGAAACTTTTACAACTGCTTTATACAGTAATATTTAAAAGAAACCAGATACTTTTTAATACGAATGATTCAGGTAGACAAATTCAAAAATTATGGGGCCTATGATGTGCTGTCCATATGTACTGGTAAGTGACTCAACTTGGAAATGCATTGTCATACACATTTTAGCTAAAGTATATTTGAATTTTCATACAGAATAATTAAACATGGCATGTCAGAACCTTAAAAAAAAGGAGTTATTTTTAGTCCTTTTAGAACTATTTCACAGTGTATCTCACCTTAACCACCTACTTTTATATTCTAGGTAAACATTTGCCTTCTTTTCATCCTTATTTTTAGCTAGTGTATTGCTTGTGAGACTGTGAGAGTGCTTGCTTTAATTTCTCATGAGATTGATTTCAATCTGCATTACTAAAATTCATTGTTCTGTTCTAAGTTTGCTCATAGACTGCTGAGGTACCATTGCCTTATCATGAATGTATGCCATCATTAATTATGGTAAAAAGTGAGACAAAGATAAAAAGAGACCAGAACACACTGTTGCAATTTTTTTTTCCCAAGATCCATGCATTAAATCCTTGCTGCTCTAGCAATATTTTTACCTTGACATTACTCAATAGAAAGTAAGAATCCAACCTATGCTACGGAGCATCAAAGAGTAGTGTTTTTACTGAACTGAAATGGTTAATTCAAAACACGAAGCAGTGGTGTAAGGAGTGTGCACAAGACAATATGTTCACATTCCTATTTGCCCCAATTACATTTTACTGGTCCAAGAGTTATCATGCATTGGTGATGTAGTTAGGCATCATGTCCACTTTTATCCATGTTACTGAACCAGAATCTGCGTGCTGAGTCTTAAGCTGAGTCATTGCTGCCTCAAACTTAACTGGTCTTGTGGGTCCTAAGTGTGCATTAAAGACCACAGTAGACAATCTGAATTTTGTCTAGCTAAGCTCTGTTGATTTGAAGCTCTTGGATGGGGCCTTCAGTGATATTAATTTCGATTGGCATCAACTGACTTGACTAGTACAACAGGACCTGGTGTCTACAGAAATTTGGAGGATAATTTGTTTTATCAAACCAATTGGTATATACAAGTTTTTCCTAGAAGACCTGAAGGCTTTTTGAACAAGAAAATAATTGTTATCTTTTGAAAACTGAGCCAAATCGGGGCTAGACCAAAGGAGACAAGTACTACTTTTGTGACAGCCTATCCAGCAGTATGATTTTGCTGTTGGTAGTGGCAGTGTCACCTGTTTTAAATGAGTGATGTTAATTTGCAAGAATAGTGTCTTAAAAATGCTACTGGACTTATTCAGCTGTTAGGCCAAAGCCTCTTGTTCTATCTTCCTGCAAGACAAAGAGGGAGACAATATTGTATTATATGCAAGAGAGCATTAAGAAGAGATAGGTTCAGTGACCTTCTGCTAAATGCATTACAAACAGTAAATATTAATAAAAATACATGAACTCAGAGTATATAACAGACTGTAAGTCAATCGGTATTTTGTTTTTCTATCTTCTGGAAGAACAGGTTGTTGTCAGCAAACACACAATGAGCATTTATCACAAATCTCTGGTGCTCCTTGAAAGTTCGTAAAAGGGTAGTTATCAGTGATCAGCTTTATCTCTAAAGCCATCTTCAGCATCTGCCTTGGAGATGCTCTTTGTCCTTCTGTGTTCTCTGAAGTAGCCAGGCAGAGCGCACGATCCTGCTCCTTACTGGTGAAGACTTCTCCTGGCTTCAGAAGTAAGTTCAGTCTGTATCCAGCAAGCAGTATCTTTTATATAACTTTGTAAATACTAATATATAAATAAAGTAAAAAGTGAAGCTATTGGATTTTATTGTCTAAAAAATTTGTTATTTGTTTTAATTTACAGGACTCTTCATCTGCCGATTCTGTATCTGTCAGCAGACATTCTCCTCTAAGCCACAGAGTCGCATGCTGTCACTAGAAAGTCGCTGGACATTAAGGCTGCTTGAGCAGTTTGAAAGAAAAACCATGAGGCGACAGCTGTTCTTTGTAAAATTCAGTAAAGCCTTGAAGCAGAAACCTCTGTTTGATCTCAAGTTATTTTCCTTCTTCAGCATCTGCCCAGTTAATCTTAAGCAGAGGTGCACGTTGCTTCCAATTGTTTGAGACAAGCAGGTATTATATGTAGATGCTTGTACACAAAGGAGAACGTGCCCTGGCTGCCATAATGGACTTGAACTGATGAGAAAAGGACATGAAAGTTCAGCTTGCAGAGCAGAAGAAAAACCAGTTCTGGACTCTGGAGCAAGTACGTGACTTTATTCCATGTTATACTCACATCTTCTTATCCAAATTTCTCTCTGCAAGGAAATGGTGAAAGAATATCAGAGAGAATGGCACAAGATAAAGCTCTCGGATAAAATTCTCAGGTCAGTGAAGAAACAGTCAAACTCAATTAATTATCTTTCAAGTTAACTTCATATTTTTGCTTATGAATTTTGGGGTCAGTGTTTTTTGCTAGTTTGGGAAAACCTGAAAACAAAGGCAGTTTTTATATCAGATCATCTTACTTATTGAAAGGGGTTTTATCTTCTCTGTTGGCCAATCCTTTCAAGACTCCTGCAAGTATAGTTCATAGCTGAACCCTTTACAAAAAAAGGAAGTAGCAAGGAACTCATGATCATGATCCATGTAATTTTGCACATTTTATTCTGATACTCCTTTTGTAATGTTATTTCAAAAAGCAAAATAAAAGCTTTGTTTTAATTATGACTTCTACGAGTTTTTTTTTTTTCTATTGACAAAACATAATTAGATAAATTATAATTTCCCATTCTTTCAATAACTCAAAGTTTTCATTTAGTTGTTCTTGTTTCATGTTCCTCTTTCCATTTCCACTAAGCTATTCTGATACGATAACATTCATGTTCAAACCATTATAAACATCCAATAGTACATAAAAATTAACAATCACAGGCTAAACCATACTGTTGGGAAGGCATATATGTTGTAGAGATAAATAATTGCCTAGGCAATATGTGTGTAATTATACACATATGCAGAAAGAGACAGAGAAATTTTGCACGTTGACTCATTGGAAGGAAGAGATAAGCAACAGGGAAGATTCAGGATGATCTTTCAGTATTATAAAGTCTTATGTGTATAACTCTAGCTTAGCGATAAGGCCTCATATGCAAAAATGTTACAGAAGTTTACTGTGTTTCAGAAGTTTACTTGCAAGCTGCTTACTAGAATTTGAACAACCATAATTTTGCTATTTGATTTAGTCAACCTCATTTGCATTTTATGGCAGGATGGTTACATAGAGAAAACATAATATTTTTGTGCACTGAGACGGGATTTTTCTTTTTTTTTTTTTTTTCCTTCGGTTTGTACTAGTGTTAGACAACATAGGAAATCTACTTTTCATGACAGTAGAAACAACAGGTAAACAACATAGACTTACTCATTTTAAAGGAAACAAATCCCCTTCTTTTGCAGTCCATCTCACATGCTAATGTAAAATACCAGGGATTAGAAAAAACCTCATACATTGACAATGTAAGTTGCATTAGTATCCACACAATTCAATATTCTTAATGGAATGTTGGCCTTCTAACTAAAAGAAAAAATAATAATAAAAAATGTTGTGACAATCTACTTTGTATGGAGGTGTCTTGGGGAGATATTTCTACAGTGTTGCTGTTTTTATTTTTCTACAAAAAACCTTTGTTATCTGTTGGTTTTGGCTGAGCTTTCTGAAAGCTAACAGTCAATGGGCTACTGATTATTATTCTGAGAGAATATAAATCTGAGAAAATATTGTCTTTGCACACAAATCATTACCAAAAAAAGGGGGAAAAATGAGATGTAAACCCTAATGGTTTTAAGTTAATTATTTTATTTGAGGAAGAGAAAGCAATTTATGTTGGAAGTTTAGGATAAAACTCAAACTCTCTTTTAGGTGCAAAAATGCTAGGAGAATATTGAAAGTGGTTAGAATGGGAGGAATGTCTTCTTAACAGAACTTACTTTAGAAACAATACTGATTTACTGACCACCACCCTTGCCATTATTGCAGCTGGGAAGATAGCAACAGTACTTCACAATCCATGAATCAACAAAGGGATTCCCAAGCTGACAGGTGCTCCTAGAGGGATGCAGTTCTGCAAGGAAGGAGAACATGCCTTCTGTGCTGCTTAGGCTCCAAGCATGAAGGAGCCAGCAGTGTACGACAGTAGTTTGTTTTTCCACTGACATACAAAAAGGCAATAGACAGGATAGCAAATTACATCATACCGGTACTGTGGAAGAAATAAAGCAGAGGTGAAAAAAGTGGAGGAGCATGTAATAAAACAACCAGAGCAAATATTTGAGCTTTTGAAAGATTTAGAGAAAAATTAGTCAATAACAACAGATGGTCTTGGATGTGTCAGAAAAATGAAATATCAGGAAAGTCCAGGGTCAGTGTTCTTTATATCTGTTGCTAAGCCATTAAATTGTATCTGTGTTTCATCAAACACTGTTTAGAATTAAAGGAAAAAACACCAAACTTTTAGATTGAGCATATGTTTCATTGATAGCTAAAAGTTTGGGTGAAATTTTTAGCTTAATTGCCTTTTTTCTGTCCCTCCCACATGTAAGACTTGAATGTAGTCTCCAATAGGCAGAAAATTTGATCTGAATGAACTTTAGAGGAGACTAAGCCATCTTTAGTGTCCTAGAAAGGTGTCTCCACATTTCTTTATGGGGGGCTTGTCAGCTCAGCTTAGAGCCAGCACTTCCTCTACTTCAACTGTGTGGTGTAGTAACTATGCTTTGTTTGGTCCGAGTGCATTTGGGAATTAGAGCTGACGGAGCACACTCTCAGCTAAAGGCCTTCATTCAGAATAAACGTTTTCTTCAAGTTTTATTTGTGCTCCGTAACGTATTGCCACGTTGTTTAATGGAATGAAAGCATCGAAATAGATATATGGAAAGCGATCTTTTTTCCTGAGTTTTAAGGAAAGGCTTGGTTCCTTATTTTAGAGGTAGCAAACTTATTCTTAAATACAACTTCAAGTCAAGTGTACCTTGACTTGTGTAAGGCCTTTGACATGGTCCCGCACAACATCCTTGTCACTAAATTGAAGAGATAGAGGTTTGATGAATGGGCTATTTGATGGATAAGGCATTGTCTGGATGACCACATCCATCAAATTGCAGTCAATGGCTCAGTCTCCAAGTGGAGATCAGTAATGAGAAGTGTCCTTCAGAGGTGCGTATCAGGACTGGACGTGTTCAGTATCTTCATTAATGACACAGACAGTGGGATTGAGTGCAAGTTTGCAGATGATGCCAGGCTGACTGGTGCAGTTGATATGCTTGAGGGAAGGCATGCAGCCATAGAGACCTTGAAAGGCTTGAGGCATGGGCCCATGTGAATCTTGAAGTTCAACAAGCCCAAGTGCAAGGTCCTACACCTAGGCTGGGGCAATCCCCAATATCAGTACAGACTGGGGAATAAATGTCTTGAGAGCAGTCCTGCAGAGAAGCATTTAGGGATATGGGTGGATAAACAATTGGGTATGCAGAGATTGTGAGTAAAAAGGCCATGTCCAAGGTCCTACACCTGGGTTGGGGCAATCCCCCAGTATCAATGCAGGCTGGGAGATGAAGGGATTGAGAGCAGCCCTACCGAGAAGGACTTGGGGGTACTGGTGGATAAAAGATTGGACATGAACTGGCAATCTGTGCGTGCAGCCCAGAAGACCAATGTATCTTGAACTGTATCAAAAGGAACGTGATCAGCAGGTCAAGGGAGGTGATTCTACCATTTTGCTCCGCCCTGGTGAGACCACACCTGAAGTCCTGCATTTATCTCTGAAGCCTTCAGTACAGAAAAGACACAGACCTGTTGGAGAGGGTCCAAAGGAGGGCCACCAACATGATCAGACGTCTGGAACACCTCTGCTGTGAGGACAGGCTGAAAGAGTTGAGGTTCTTCAGCCTGGAGAAGAGAAGGCTCTGTGGAGACCTTACTGCGGCCTTTCAGTACTTAAAAGGGGCCTGTAAGAAAGATGTGGACAGACTTTTTAGCAGGGCCTGCTATGACAGGACAAGGGTAACAGTTTTAAACTAAAAGAGTGGAGATTCAGGTTAGAAATAAGGAAGAAATTTTTTACAATGAGGATGGTAAAGTACTGGCACAAAATGTGCAAGATTCAGTCCTCAGTTTCTACTTCCACATCTTCCTTCTTTTTTAGATTATTGTGCTTGTAAGTCTTAAGACATCTGGAAAGAAAACACATTTCAATAATCAGTAAATTTAGTAATACGTTGTGTTGACAAAGGCTAAGGACTTCCTTTTCCCTTTCATAAATTAACTACATTCTGTAGGCAAAATGTCATTCATGACCCATATCAGAAATTTGCTTGGAATAAAGAGGAAGACAGATATTTGGTGCACTTTAGGTGTGATTAAAACCAGCTAGTTTAGGCAGCACAGGAAAAGCCTTATTTTCCCATGGGCAACCAGAAAGTATCTGATAAACAAATGGGCTGCTTTATCTCTTAACCAAAACAACAAGAAAAAGAACAAGAAAAAAAATTATTTTTATTTGTGTACTGCCTTATTGTTTTTCTCTGGACTGTTACCACCTACAGCATTCATGGTATGCAGAAACTGATCAAGAGACTCTAAGTATAAGACTCTAAGTAATTCAGACACTCTAAGTATAAGAATAATCTCCTAGCTGCCTAAAAGTTCTTGCCACATTTTCATACACAGTGACACTGAATTACTTTGAAGTCAGTGGATCCACAGGGGAGCTGGATGTTGGTGCTGCAGATCTGTTTAATGTATTCCATAGAAAGAAAGAAAAATATCCAAAATTTTACACAGAGGAAGGCACAATAGGGTGATGGAGAGTTCGAGTTAGAGTTCTTCAACCTCTTTTAAAGTAGCAGAGCAGTTCAATAAATCTTACTGAATTTACATGTTCATTTTTCATATTCCAGTGCGGGTTTGTTTTTGTTTGCACAACAATACCCTACTGCTGTGAATGTTATCTCAGTAGGTAGTACAAAGAATGAGAAAGAATAGAAAGTGTTGCAAGGAAACGGTGCAATGACTGTTACATTGAGGGGAGTTGTGATTTGTTTGTTTGTTTATTTGGGAAAATAGATTCACCTGACCTAATATATGTATGAAATCCCCATCTTTTCAACATCTCATAATTTTTATATAGCTTATGCATGTGTCAAGAATGTTGAATTAGTGGAAAATGTTCTATAAATAGAGTTGTTAGGTGATAATAAGAATAGCAAATTTAAATATTGACAAATTCTTAAGGGGAATAAGATGCTAGAGGGGGAATGTGCAATAATATTTGAACTGCAGGAAAGTACACGTTTGTTCACTATACCTCTGTTTTCCCCTGTGTTCTACAGACTTAAGATTATTCATGTTTCAGAGCAGAAAGAAATACTGAATTTATGCCTAAGCACACATGATTTTCTTAAAACAAGCAATCTTTTTTGTGTTAATGTAACTGTTCTTTTAAAGATGAAGAGGAATTGCCCCAAAAATGTGTGTGTTTGGGAAAGGTGATACGAAGATACTTGTTACGTACCAATGGCTCTTATAGGACCATCAGTCTTGAAATAAATGCTAAAGATAAAACTAATGTTTGTTTCAAAACTGTCTTTTCTTGTCACTGTCTTTCTTTTGGGCTACCCTCATTTTCTGTAAACAAATATTTGACTCTTTTGAGTATTAAAGTTTAAGTTGTCTAATTAGATACATATGATTATTTTTGATGATAACTTGGAGGTAGAAAAAATGAAACAACCATAACCTGATATGATACACATACTTGTGAAATGGGATTGATCTTAATTACCTAGTATATTTTAAAATATTTTTTTTCTGAATTATATTAGAATATTGGCTTTTTTAATGGGGTGTTTTCTTTATCTTTGATTAACATTGTAGAAGTGGAAAGTACTTCTTAGTCTGAGGAAATTTCAGTAGAAACCTGAGTAAGTTAAACAGATAATTGCCACTCATGTCTGTATAGAGTTTACTTTCTGGGTATCTTTCTTTAAGCAATGATATTACTGTGTTTATGAATGGAGACCAGATTAAAATAAAGAGGAGAAAAAGAAACAATGTAAAGTTCATGGAGAAACTTAGAGTGATCTTGAAAAATAAAATAGTTGCAACCTAGTTCTACAAAATCCAAGGTCTGAAACTAAAGTGTATTTCTAGTGTCAGAAATGATAATAAAATACATTCTAAACAGGTATTTGGACAAAGATGTCCTCAATTGCTTTGCATGTGTTTTCTTCCCTCACTGTTCGCAGTTGTATAAACTTGGTGAATGTTCAGTTCTTCAAATATGTGCGTGCATGGGTTTTGTGTAATAAATGGCTATCACCAAATTCTCAAGTAAAATATGTATATTTTGTTATTAATCCAAATATTTTTCTTTAACAATGAGAAAAATAGCAGCCTTATGCACTCAGTCTAATGACCGAAATCCAAAGTATTTCTACTGTGACTTAAAAAAACTTGAATTTTCATCTTTATTTATATACTTTCACAATCTTTATGGCTTAATTTCAAGCAAACTTGATTATGTTTCTTTCTACTATTTGCTATTACCTTTGTAATACCACACCCCACTAACATGATTATACACAGATTTAGCATTTGGTTTTAAAATAATAAAAAGGAACATTAAGCATCAAACAGCTTAATTTTGCTTTCTGGAAATTTTCAATAATAAACAACAAAGAAAAGGTGAGACTTCTAGTTAAAAAAACCTTTTAGTGTTTTCAAGAGCCAAATGCAATTTTAAAAATCATGCAATTTAAATATAGCTTAGACAAGAAGAAAATGAGAGATCACTTAGAAGTATAAAATGAAATGGTCAGATTAAATCTACCGGAAAGAACTAATTTGGAATTTGGTTGCATTGTCACTACAGAAGGTCTCTTTTTTCATCTAACAAATGAATGGAAAAGCAATTTACTAATTTTAAAACTCCAGTCAATTTTTCTTCAAAGATCTTTTAATATATATATCAGCTGTCTAAATAGATTGATTTGTTTATTTATTTACAGCTTTTCGATATTTTCTTGGTAATTTCTTAGGAGCAGAGTTACACAAAATCATAAATCAGGAATTGAGAAAAAAGTGTTGCAGGCCTTAAGATGGCATTTATTTCTCTGTGTGTGAGGATCTCTGTTAAACTGCAAATTCTGTTTAAGTGTAGAAAGCTAAACACAGTCATGTATGTGTGAAGGAATTAGACCTTGTTTTTACACTGAGGTTTTCCCTGCTAACGTGGGCATGTGGTAAGCAAGATGATTCTTTTATTTGTCATTGAAGCAGTGGAGGGAAGCAACATATGATGCAGAACCTAACTTGCTGCTTAAGAGTTTAGCAAGATTATGCAATGTGTAAACCAATCAAAAGTAACAAAGTTTTTCCAAACAGCTGTGAGATATATACTTATTTACTTTTTCTTAGCTCCATTCAGGAATTTTAACCTGTGAAAGGTGCTTATCCTACGCCTGTTTCCGAGTCTGAAATGACCATTTTCAAGTAAAACTATTTCCCAAGGGCAGCTCCAGTATCTCTGTTTACAGCACCAGTGCTCAGCTCCACTCTGTTCAGAATTGCTTTGGTCTTGAGAAACCTCTCACATACTTTCTTTTCTGGCTCCTTCATCCACAATTTGGCCTTTTAAAACAGAAATAAAATAACCTGCATACAGTGATAATTTCTTAAGCTGTTACTAATTTTCCTTAGAGGTAAATTCTGCCTATTAGAAAACAAACTTCTATGTCCTGACACCTGATAAAAAAAAAGTTTGATCTTTCTTTGCTTCTATGCAGTTGGTTTTAATGTGATTACAAGACAGACCATCTTATGTTTCTGTTTACATCCAGGTAAGCTAGGCTATAGTTACATGAAGTTCATGACTGTATAGTTTCAGCCTGAGATACTGGGAATGTTTCTGGATCCTCCAAAATTTTCAAAGTTAATAAAGGAACTGAGAGTTAGGATATCTCCATCCTATGAGTTTATACATAGAAAATCTTACTGTAAGACTGCAGTTTTGATGGGAGCTATTGAATTGTTTTCATGATTTTCCCACACAACAGCCTCTGCTCTTATTTCCTTCTGACATCTCAGAAAAAGCATACCTAAAGTGGCAGCAAAATGATTCTCTAATAATTTGAAAATAGACTCTATTCATGTTGGAGAACCTCCTTTGAGTTATTCTGGCCTGGAATGCCTTATCTCTTTTTGTTGAAAAAGCTGACTGTCCCTCAGGCTTCTTTAAGGGACGTATACTTACTCACCGGCACTAATGAAGACAGGGCATGTTGCACAACATATGCAGATGCCTCTGGATATAACTGTGTGATCAACCATTTTCAGGGAAAGAGTGTCATACCTCTCTGCTACTGTTTAGCAACTTGTTGGGAAATGTTTCAGCAAATAAAGAAGGCTGCATTTTCTTGGTGTTCGTCAAAGTCATGTAAACTGGAACCGAGGAAAAGCTCCATTAATTTGTGTAGTGTCAAAATAAAGGAAATGAAGCAAGATTAACAACCTGGAGGAAAGTAACACTCTGAGAAAGCTGTGAATACCTTGGTTTTCTTCAGCAGTGGCTGACACAATGCTGGGAGGGGGAATGGCAAAGTGGACAGCAAGCTTTGAACAGTGTGTGCTTGACAGAAAGAGAGGAAATGGTCTTCAGGAGGAATGATACAATTTCTGAACAATGCAAACAATGATGTGTCATTAAACTGGACTGGGAGATGAATAGCTGCCTCCCAGCCATACTGCAGTTCCTAAAAATTGTTCTGTTTCTAACCTCATATTTCCATAAATCTTTCCACTCTCTTATCCATATAAATATTAAATCAATTACACACATTACATAAAATTAGCTTCAGTATGGTATCAACCTTGTTAATTTTAGTTTCTTATGTTTATGATTTTGACTCATAAATAATAAGAGATCAAGTTAGAATGTACTAAATATTTCACATGTCAGAGTATCCTGTGAGTCTCTCCTGGTGACTTTTTAATCAAGAAATTATCATAATTCATTAGCAGAATAGCCACGAGGTTGCTAGCAGTCCTCTAGAACCTTTAAAAGTCTCTGTCAGTTTGTGGGAGCATGGATATCAAATTACCTTTCTTTTAAGAAAACCTAGAAGTGTAAGCACTAAAGCTGATCAGAACACATTCTCTGGAAAATTATATTTAATGAAAAATCTTTTTTTTTTGTAGGATCTTTCAGGCTGATGGGACCTCAGGAGGTCCCTCATGCACCCCTGCAGGCACAGTGGTGGGATCAGACCAGGTTGTTCAGGGCTTTGCTGAGCTGGGTCCAGAAACCCCCCAAGGCTGGAGCCTGCCCAACCTCCCTGGGCAGCCTGTCCCCCTGCCTGCCCCCGACCGGCCTGTCCTCATGGGGAGAGGTTCCAGCACCAGCCTGAACCCCTCTGGTTCAGTTCCTGCTGCCGTACCTTGTTCCCCGGCCACGCACGGCTGTGACGGGCCCAGCTGACCCTCTGCATCCCCTCCCCAGGCACTGGGCTGGCTGTGAGTGTCCCCAAAGTCGTCTCTGCCCCAGGCTGGACAAGCCCCGCTGCCCCAGCCTCTGCTCGGGGACACCCTCCAGCCCTGGGTGTCACGGGGCTGAACCCACTCCAGGTTATCGCTGTCTTTCCTGCATTGGGAGCACCAAACTGGCCATGGTACCCAGTTGTGGTCTGACAAGGAGTGCTGGGCAGAGGGGACAGCCCCTGCCCCGAGCTCCTGGCTGTGCTCCTGCTGATGCAGCCCCAGACGCTGCTGGTCATCTCTGCTGCCAGGGCTCGCTGCTGGCTTCTGCCCAGCTCCCAGGGCCCCCAGTGTCAAAAGCCTGGCTGAAGTACAGGTAAATGGATTCACGGTTCTCTCTTTGTCCACAGATATAGTCATTTTAGTGTATAAGGCAGTCGGGTTAGTTAGGTGTGATTTACCCTTGGCAAATCTATCCAGACTATTCCGAATCATCTTCTTCATGTGTCCATTCAGTTGCTCTGTCAAACCTGAAGACAGAGAACAGAGAAAGGAAATTCTAGCTTTAATTAGATTGTTGAATTCTGGCTTAGAAAAGTGAGAAGTAGTTTAAAGCTTTGTTCTATTGATCTGAAATGAAAAATTCTGCTGTGAATCACTTGACTTGAACTAATGACTTTTACAAAGCCACCCTAAATGCTGAGGAGGATCTTTTTTTCACACAGTGCTGTTTTATGAAAAACTACCCTGCTGAAATGAAAAAGCTCAAAATGCATCTGTTTCACTAAGAAACAGAAATAATTTTGAAAACCTCAAAACCTCAAAAGTTGTTCAGGAAAGCAATTTCTGTCCTTGTTTCAGCTCTTGCAAATTCTAAATCGATTTGGTATCGTGGCATATAGTAGACAAAATTATGACACAAGGCAACAGTCGCACAAAGTAATATTGACTTAAAAGGAGCCTGCAGCAGTGTCAGTTATTAGAGGTAGATATTTTTCTGTATGTGTGCTTCAAACAGGTTTCTACTGAAGAGGTTACAAAATGTTTAATGTCTGTTTGAGTTTGAGGGACAGGATGCTTCATGTGGGATTTATATAGTTTTTCTGGCTGTTTAACCTGAAAATTTCTCCAAAGATCTGAGGGGCAGAAAGGTACTTGACAAACCTATACTGAGGCTGCAGTAATGGGGAATAAGGGAAAGAAATGTCAAATATATATTTTCAAGAGAGTAATTATTAAAGAGTGAATTTAATAAAAAAAAAAAAAAAAATCCTTCCTCAAAAAAACCCAGACTAGCCCCCTGCATAATATTTCCGAGGAAATCATGAAGTAGCTTTGACTGGCTGGATTAAATAGGGAGATTTAGGAAAGAATAATTAAAGAATCATAGAATCATAGAATAGTTTGGGTTGGCAGGGACCTTCCGAGGTCATCTAGTCCAACCCCCTGCAATGATCAGGGACATCTGCAACTAGATCAGGTTGCTCAGAGCCCCGTCCAGCCTGGCCTTGAATGTCTCCAGGGATGGGGCATCTACCACCTCTCTAGGAAACCTGGGCCAGTGTTTTACCACTCTCATTGTAAAAAATTTCTTCCTTATGTCTAGCCTGAATGTCCCCTCTTTTAGTTTAAAACCATTAGCCCTTGCCCTACCACAAAAGGCCCTGCTTAAAAGTCTGTCCCCATCTTACAGGCCCCTTTTAAGTACTGAAAGGCCACAACAAGGTCTCTCTGGAGCCTTCTCTTCTCCAGGCTGAACAACCCCAACTCTATCAGCCTGCCCTTACAGCAGAGGTGTTCCAGACCTCTTATCATTTGTCTGGTCTCCTCTGGTCCCTCTCCAACAGGTTCATGTCTTTTCTGTACTGAGGGCTCCAGAGGTGGACACAGGACTCCAGGTAAGGTCTCACCAGAGCAGAGTAAAATGGCAGAATCACCTCCCTTGACCTGCTGACCATGCTCCTTTTGATACAGCTAAGAATACACTGGCCTTCTGGGCTGCAAGAGCACATTGCCAGTTCATGTCCGATTTTTTATCCACCAGTACCCCTAAGTCCTTCTCAGTAGGGCTGCTCTCAGTCCCTTCATCCTCCAGCCTGTATTGATACTGGGGGGTTGTCCCAACCCAGGTGCAGAACCTTGCACTTGGCCTTGTTGAACCCCATGAGGTTTGCGTAGACCCACTTCTTCAGCTTGTCCAGATCCCTCTGGATGGCATCCTGTCCCTTGAGCATGTCAACTGCACCACTCAGTTTGGTATCATTTGCATTGTGTGGTGGTGGTTGACTCAGAAAAAAAACAATGCTTGTCAACACAAATTACCATCCTGAAAGGAATATGAAGTTTATTGACATTTAAATTGTGTGGATCAGTGAAGCTCTTTGAAGACCTGTTTCATATTTCATGGAAAAGGGTCTATGCTTTTGCTTTGTGGGTTGTGGTTTGTTTGTTTGTGTTTATTTTTGTTTTGTTTTGTTTTTTGTTTGTTTGTTTGTTTCTTTTTAATGAAAAATACTAAGGAAATAATTTTAAGGTTTCATATGAAAAATAATATGGACACCAGTGTAGATGCACATAAAAGCTTTGGGTGCTTTAGTCAGTGTTTGGACTGCATGCTTTAGAAAATCTTGCAAACTGACAATAACATTTTGGATAATAGTAATTCCCTGAATATTAATATGTTACCCTGAAGAGATAACGAGGATATTAAAAATATTGTTTAAAAGTACTTTTGGGGATGTCCTTGAATGAAAAAATTAAAATGCTACAGAAAAATCTCACATTTGCAAAGAACAAACAAAATTACTTGAAGTAACTGTACAGTCCCATTACTTTTTTTGATATGCAAAATACTTCTGCAAATTTATTTTAGCTCATTATCTCTTCAATTTGTCATATTCATGCAATCACATTTTTATTAGTACATATTTAATATTGTGAAGCATATTTTATGGAGTGTTACAAGGTTTTAACATTTCACAGTCTTTTCAAATGCAAAATAAGTTACATAAAGGGCCTTTCTGCGTAGAATAAAAATGCTTAACAAATAGTGAGTGCCCTAAGTTTGTAACTGAGCTGCCACGGAGCAGTTACTGTGTCCGCTTGACAGGATGCTGGTGGAAAAGCGGAAAATCCTTCAGATCTACCTGCCTGGCTGACCCTACACATACACACATGCACTCTTGAATAAGAAAAGTAGAAGATGCTCTGTGAAATACAGTTTAGAGTTCAGGTTGCCTGCAAATCAAGTGATAGAAGTGCAAATTAAGTGATTTAAAATATCAAATCATTTATTAAGAAATTGACCTGTACATGAAGCCTTGTGTTTTATCTTTTCTACTCTTTTTTGAAATGAGAACTTGTTTCAGATAAAAGCAGCAGAGTTCTATTAGACTCTTAACAAGCTTCCATGAATTTTATGTGAAAAATAGCCAGTCTGTGCTAGCAAAGCTGTTAGCACAGGTTATTTCCCCTATTTCCCTCAATAAAACCCTAAACCAAACCTAACAAACCCTCTTTTGCATATTTTTGAAATATAGGTTTTGCCTTTAAACTGTTTTAAAGTTTGTAAGAAATCTATAGGGACTGTCTGACAAGGTGTAGTCTCATGGTTTTTAAGACCAACTTTTCGCACAAAGGAATGTCTGAACAGTGTGAATAACTCAAGGTACACAGGTGTTCTGCTACAGAGTCTTATCTACAGGGAGATAAATATGCCTTGTGCTCAGCTGCCTTGCAGGGTGGCAGACACAACAATACTTTGTAGCACGGACTAGAGCTGAGAACTTAAACATTGCTGTAAGGTAAGAATAGGCGAGCTTCAGTTTATATATGCCCACAGCCCATTCTTTCTTTTTCTTTCCCCATTCTTGCACACCTCTGGCAGCTTTGGAAAATCTAGTCAGTGTAGGCTCATGAGATATGACTGTGCAGGAGACTGTGAAGAAAATACCTCATTATTGTCCTGCTTGTTATACCTAAATATATTGGAGGTATAATTAATCTTTTCATGCAGGAGGAGCAAAAGCATCTTGGTTACTTTCATCAGTCCTCAGAAGATATTACTGCTCCAATTTTCTTTTTACATGTGTGTGTGTATGCATACTGTTTACTACAGTATCAATAAACACTTTAAAATATTTGATCTAACGTGCTAGCAGGAAATTATTTGTAGAAAAGAGAAGGATGAGAGAAGAAGGGAAATGTGAAAAGTGTTTTGGTTTGCCCTGTGGAGTCAATGGAAACATTAGGAACTGTCAGGAACAATAATTCTCAGGAAACAGTGTAGTTAGCACTGACCATGATGGACAAGGAATGAAACTGGTCCTGCCATACAGTCAGGACTGTTGCTTGGCCCTGCTTTTCCCTGCTTGTGTGAACTGGAACCAAGATCTTTCTGTCCCATGGGATGCTTGAGACTTGGTACATGAGCACCACTAAATAACTAAAACTTATTATTCAACTCTATACGCTCTATAGAAATAAGCATATATGCCTCTTATTCCTCTCTTCCCTTACTTTTTCTGAACAAGTTTTTTCTTTTTCTCCAGAGTTCCATGGTTTTAAGCTCTCACATAAATCTTCAAGAAATAACTTTCTTTTTACACAAAATTGCTTCTGACTTGTTGTAACGGAAACACAGGTCCTACTGGCTAACAAATTTTGACTGGACTTATACCAAACTCCGAGGAAAAAAAACAAATAATAGTGGATAACTTGAAAATTAATAAGTCATCAAACAAAGTCTTGACCTTCACTCTAAGTTTTTTTAAGTGCTATAGTAAGTATCATCATAAAAAAAAAGGAGCCTAAGTATTCTGTTTCATATTAATCAGACAACAGCTGACAAATTATTGGAATGGAATCAAGCTGGTATCACACTTAATCTCTCAAGGTGCTCAGTTCCTTTCATATCTTCTCAAACTCACTCCTTATATCCCATAGGCCAAAGGAAATATTCATGTATTCTCCATGTAATTAGAAAATTTCAGACTTCATTTGGTTCTATAAAGCATAGTTATTAGCTTAGTAAAGGATATTTCTTTTCTGTTGTTTTGGTTGTTTTCTTTATGTGCTGGCTGAGTTTTACTGAAAACTCCCAACATGCTTTGAAAAATTACAGACCCTTTGATTTCAGAAAATGCCCACTTAGAAATGGAAGAAAAACCAAAACCAAAACCAAAATAACACCAAAAACACCCCACAACAACGTACACATGTGTGTACAAAGGAGTGAGTTGCTGTGAAGCTTTAAAGGTTTTATAGAAGATTTTATTTATACTTATGAACATATTCAATGTATTATAATAAAAAAATGCCTAAAGGTGAGAATATGTGGAGTGTTCACCTCTGTATGTTTATCAATCTACTAAAACTTAATTTCCTTTTGCAAGTGATTTCATGGTTATTTCTTTGGAAGCCCTTTGACAGGAAGTAATACAATCAACTTGAGACAACTTTCTGTAACCAGCCTTCGTCATGTTGCAGAAAAGTGAGTTGATTGCCATTGAAAAGCATCTCCTTTCCAAAAAAAGGATGACCTTGGTGAGACTTAATGTCATTAAACAATATCCAGGGAATGTTGGGCATTGCAAGGATTGGGGATTTTTGTTTTCATTTGGAGTTGACCTTTTGGAGTCATAATATGTGGTTTAGCACCTGTGCACAGTGCTGATGAGTCTGTTTTTCTCTTGTGCTTCTTAGCTGTATTTGGATTTATGGTGTAGGTAAAAATAAGCATTTTTTAATCGAGTGAAGACACCTAGTTTTGAGTTATCTTACTGGAAAGCTACAAGAAGAATCACTAGAAATCTAGAAGTCATTGGCTTGAAAAGAGACAGGAATAAGTAACTCCTAATGTATGTCTGGTGTGTGACTCATAATCCAATGTTTTCAGTATTTGTCTTAACCAGCTCCTTCATATCTAGATAAATGATTCCATTAGTGTCAGATGGTGAAACAGAGCATTTAGCATTCAAATATTGAGACTGAGTTTCTCTGGCTAACTGAGAATAAAGTCCACAAGGGAGGGAAAAATCAGTAGGTGTTTCCATAAATAACAAATATAATGCTACCTGTTAAGAGCTATGGGGGGGGAATGAAAAAGATGGTATTTACGTGAGACATAATTAGTGACAATTGTAGCTAAAAGTTAGCTCAAGTCTAACTCTACATTTTCCTTTCTCTCAGTTGAAGCTAGCTAACTTTCCTACACAGATAGATAACGTATGCTCTCAAGCTTGCAATCAGAGGTTTTTGTTGTTTTGTTTGTTTTGTGTTTTGTTTTGTTTTGTTTTTAAAGAAAGAAAGAAAAAAGAAAGGAAGGAAAAAAAGATCTAATTTATGTACTGAAGAGAGGTATCTTTATATGCAGTAATTCTTACCAGTGACCCAGGAAAAAAAGCTGAACTCTGTTAAAGCATAAAATTTAGCTCACTGTTGTTGCTGTGGCTTGGCAGACCTAGATTTTTGTGAAACTGCTAATGTGTTTTTGGAAAAATACCCCAAACACAAAGTTTTAATTTAATTTTTTTCATCTTTCCTGCCACTCTCAGTTTCCCACATAGACTATTTTTATATTTATTTTAAACGTCAGCAACAATTTTTTAAAAAGGTTTTGTATTTCTTGATAAATATCTACCCAACCACTCTTCTATATGTTGTAAATTCCGTATGGTAAGAAGGCTTTTTCATTTAGTCTGAAAAGTACAGTCTCAATACATCTGTATTCTACTTCTGCTACCTGCTGTATTACTGTTGTTTTACAGTTTAGTGGCACTCCATCACAAGCTTTCCACTTTTTTCTCGTTTTAGTGATATTTAAGGTGTCTGGGCTTCTTTGATTCAGAATAAGGTGGATGCATTGCCGTATTTTGCTTCAGAACTCAGTTCCTCATCCAGCCTAAAACATCCTTAGACATCCTGCTGTTAAGGTTGGAATAAATATCTAGGTCGATAGATATGTGCTGAACACAAATCAACTTGCATCCCAGGAGAAAGCCTCTGGAATGGTGACCCTGGACAGATCATCTTGATTCATGCATCTAGCTCTGTAGGCAAAATGTTTGATTTCTATGCTACATACCGGACATGCAGAAAATTGTGACTAAAACATTTTTTTTATTCCTATAAACTCCTCTTAATTTGCTAACACTTTTATAGGCAGAGTGTCATCTCTTATTTCTTAGCACATACTTAATTGAATATAAATAAATAATGAATGGCCTCACTTCATATCGGTAAATGCATACTAAAACCCAAATATAAGACATACATTTTGTTAATGCGGGAAGCATAAATGCTGTGGAATTAATTTTAGCGGCTAAGTGCTCATTTTCAACAACCTCTGTTTCATAAATATATAATAATTATCTAAATAGCATCCCTGGTTATTGGGTGATTAACAGCTTTTAATGAGGAGAAGATTCATTCATTAAAAAGAAATGTGTGCTTTTCCTTATGGCATGATTCCTGTTCCTTCCTTGGTCAGAGTAGATAAAAAGAGTAATAAAATTTAGACAAGTATAGCACTGTTCAGCAGAACAGACAAATGTTCATGGTCTACCATTAACCTCCTTCTCTCCATTCACACTCCTTTTACAACTAAAGAAAAAAAAACCCTGCCTCAGTAGTGTCTTGACATGCTAAAATACTACTTGGCCTCAGTTGTGCTTCCAGTCCACAACTCCGTATTTGGAGCAAATGGAGAGCCTTCCTGTCTGTTTCATACTGAATAAAAAATAAAGTGTGGGATCTGTGCCACTGACTCCACCACAGGTCACTGTGACAGAGAGAGAGCTTGAACAGCAGATTACATCTTAATAAATCAGCTCATAGGTACCATTGTATGATTATTGCCCACTGTAGTATTGTGCTTAGAGGATTCCAAAGTTCCTTGTTCTATTTCTGGAATATGTTGGAAAGAGAAGGTTCACGTGGATCTGAATGTGTGTCCTGTTAGTTTGATTTTTTTAAAATCTGAGAGCTTCAATTTCTGTCCTGATTCTTATTTTTGAAGTACTGTATCATGATCATTTACCAGTTCCACCAACCTGCTTCAACATCTCCTGCTAAAGAGTCATCTTCTAATATGAGTACTAAAGCCAGACACAAGTGGACCTTGTGCCCCAGGACTTCAGCATGATATTACAGTACAGAAGGTTCTTACCATTAGTTTTAAAGAGTTAAAAACAAATTTATATTCTAAATTACAGGGTTCTGGAAGACAAGGAGGTGGCATGGCTAAATGTAAAATGAATAACTAAAACCCTTTGATTTCAAATTAGAGTGTTTTAGGGAGCTGTCCCCCCCCAAAAAAATAAACTGAAATATTAAAGTTAAATTTTTTAACAGAAACATCATTATTCATCACAATACCAGTCTTCAATCATAAAATTCAATACCATCATAACTCCCAGCTGTGGTAATACATTATTGATGTTAACATACTAATTTTTATATGGTCTTCAGGATCCAAATAATCTCCTCACTTCCCAAATATACTACACCTTGGATTTGACGTATCATAAATAAAGATGAGGTCCCATTTTCCTTAAGCTGCAGCAAAGATTACCCAGTTTGTCATAACAGAAGTTCTCCATCTCAGTTATTAAAGAATGCCTTAAACTTTCATTGTTTTATGCACTCTTTAATATCGAGCTCAGAAATATTGTTAAAAAGAGCTCTTGTTAAAAAAATGCATATATGTTTCTATTTCAATTTTTAAATAGATTCAGGATTAAAGCTAAGGAGATAATAAATTTTTAATTCAGTACCTAAAACAAAATCAAGAAAAATAGGCAATCTCTTGAATGGGAACATTGTTTTCTAAGATTTTGTTATAAAAAAAGCTACTACATTGTCAACAAAATTACTTTGGGTAAATGCAGAAAGGGTGCTTAATTTCATTTTATGGACTCAAAATATTTTTGCAAGATCAAAAAGTCTGTTTCAGAATTTAAAAAGAGTTTTGCTTCGCTAATTTTGAAAGGAAACATGGTAACGGAATTAAACATTTCATTTTGAATAGCGCTAATAAGAAATGATTTTAACATTTCCAAAAGTACTTCTAGTTCCTCTTTTTTTATGACTGAATCTTTTGCTGTTGCTATTGTGAATTAGTCCTAAAGGTGTTTTAGATCACCCTTCATTACATAACTTGTGTATAAAGCATGTGGCTTCTACTGAGGACAACTGTTCCAAACTTTTGTATTTAACCTATCCAAAAGTCCCTCTTTTTGCACAGCCCCTTCAGGTCCAGAGAAGTCTTCTTATGCCACAGTCATTCATTGTTTTTCTGCTGTACAACAAACACCTCATTTTCATCAGCTAGATTTTCTAAAATCTTAGAAAAAATGCTATATAGACAACAAAGATATTTGGGTTCATCTCTGCTGTTAGACGAACTACCTCGTAGATAATCCTTGTACCAGGAAATCAGATTCAACCTGACACTTAATTGTGCCTTGTATTGTTATAAAAATGTGGTATCTGCTGGATACATATGTGAAAGTGTTATTTGAGACATGGATTTTTTTGAAATATATTGGGAAATTAGGATTATTTGCTTACTATACTTAAGACACGTTGACTGTACTGCCTTCTCATCCACTAACAGACACATCTTCATTCTTTCCACTGTGACAAACAAGAGTGGGCTAAGATGCATACAAGCCAGTTGACTGCATTTGCTTGACAATGTATAAAATGGAAAAAAAATGTGGAAGGAAAAGGATGCCATAGTCCATATAAAAACTGAATGAATCAAAAAAATATTTTCTTGTCTTTCTCAGTGCTTTTTGAGACCTAACTGTCATACTGCATATTCCTGATGCCTCTGACTGGATTTTGAAACAAGTTATGTATTCATTTCGTGAAGGAAAGATAGAATAATAGTGAGCGCAACTGCTAGTGCAACTTTCTCTCTTTGTCTGTCTCCTTTCTCTAAAGGGCTTGAGCTGTCTGCTGTAGGCATAAGCTGCTTGTTATTGGAGTTCAGCAGCAGGTCAATTCTTTTCTCAGTAGGTTTCACTACAGTCAGATTCAGCTACCACAGGGTTTTTTTTGTTTCCTTTCCCAAGAGGAGGGAGTATAGAAACTTAAAAGCACAATTCAGGTTAAACAAGGGGATGGGGACCAAGGGAGCAGTTCTGCAAAATGGCACGTTGGCCAACGTTTGTCTCCACAGAAGTGGAGCTTTGAGACAACAGTACTGATGTATACATATTGTGAAGAAATAGGTGACTGTTTCAAATCCTCTTGTCGTATTCCAAAACTAGTTCACACCCACTGACAATATCTTTAAGGCTTACACCATCCTATTTACTACAACAAGCTCTAATTTACCCATGTTTACTATTCTAACACACTTCCCCAAGAAGGCAGAGTATACTTACCCATTTTATATATATATATATTCATCCCCATATTTTAGGAAGGAAATCACCCTCCCTTGGCACTTTTTGTGAGCTTGCATCCTGGAGCTTTCTCTTCCTCTTGTTCATTTATGTTCATCACTGGGTTTTCTCCCTCCAGTCATAATAGAAAAGATCATATAACAGTTATCTCATCTCTTCTGACACAAAATCAAACAAAACAATTATTTCATCTTAATCAGGTGTAAGACACTAGTGAGCAGAAGAATTCCAGAGACTGTGATCCCTCTTTTCCTCTGTTATCCCTCCTGTTGACCTTTTTGAAGGTTGCCTTGTTTTTACTTCCCTATCTTTTATCCTTTAACCACATTTTTTATTTTGGCAGTGTTTCTGCTTTTAATATCAGGTTGCTACACTGACTGCCTTTAAAATCTGGGGAGGGAATTACCTCACTGCAGTTAATGGGACTCATACTAATACTTTTAAAACAGCTTTACTGACTAGAGTCAGTATTTTCTTTCATTAAACTTTGTCTTTCTTCTTGCATGTCTGAAAGTGTGCGAGGAGGTTCTCCAGATTTCTGCTGTTCTTCTAGAGAATGGTAATTCCATAGCTTTCTCTGTGAAGGAAACTGGGAGCAGCGCTAAGTGTTAAGTACTTTTCTTACATCCAACTAGCACCAAAGATTCTATAATCAGAGTTAAATCTCTCTTATTCTTTACCTGCAAGTAACAGTGTCAGCTCATCGCAGTCTCAGTCCTGGGCAAACTAGAATTTCTGGCTGTTATGAGAAAGTAAATAGCATAATGTGGGCTTTTTAATTGAATTATCACCATCACCAATAAGGAAGTCTAATATGTATATATTTTTCTAATCAAGTATGACTTTGGGGTGGGTTGTTTTGTTTTGTTTTTAATAACAAGTCCAGAAAGTGGGATAACATAAAAGGCAAATGTTATCTTGCATAAATATGGGATGAGTACTTCATTTGGATAATTAAAGGATACCTCACTAATGGTACACCTTGTGATAAGATCAAGTTTTTTTTATTTCTGGTATGTAAGTATGTTTGGACTGAGTTTGAAAAAAGTTCTCCAAGTTTATATGCCCATAGTTTATAAATTTATGGCTTGGATACATTTCTGCGGCCATTAATTATAGTCTGGTCTAATAAACTTTATTCATATTGATGGGATCTTTGCCTGGGTGCTGACTACTCAAATGAGAAGTGATTAAATACATATAGTATAATTTTAAATGGCTGAAATACTTCTAAAATCCAGGAAAACAAAGCCAAAAGTCTATTAAAATGAAATTAAGTTACTTAGAGTGGGCTGTTAGATCCACTAACGTCAGCTGGAGTTTTGTCATTCATCTCAAAGGAACATTTGCAGATGCCAGGCTGGTTATTCAGGCTTTAAGTCTGCATGGGTACAAAACAGAAGTGGGGTATTTTTTTTTGTTTACCAATAAAACTATGTTTCATTGGTATGCACTCTAATTATATTGCATAAATATGTAGTGCTTGTTTAGGAATATGTACCCATTCATAAATTTGGAGGTTGGCTGCAATATAATCAGTTCCATTAGCTATAAGAAAAATAATTTTATAGATATTCAAAGTGCCAATGAAAAAACAAATAAAATCCAGTCCTTCTAATGTGTGTTCTTGTGTCCTGCTTCTTTTTCACAATGCAATACACTGGATTTGGGTAATTCTTTGACAGAAGAAATTTCTGATGTACTATTACTTTTCAAAAGTTTCATTTTAAGACTTTTTAGGAAACCATTTAGGTTTTAGTTTGGCTAATTGGGATCTGATCATGATACTCGGAGTGTGAACAGTGTTGAAAAAGTGATTCCCCTGCCCCCCTCGGGCTCATTCAGAAGAGAGAACCCAGCAAGTCTGCAAAGGACTGTTATGTACTAGAAAATGTAGCTTACACAGTCTCACAGAACACTGACAGTTCACCATTATTAACATCAACCCATTTTCATAGATCAATCTTTTCTCTAGAATGATTGTCTCTGCTCCTTTAGAAAAAGACAGGAGATAGAAAGTTGTCATCACTAGAGGTTTCATACACTAATGGTCCTTAAAAAATATAGGAAAGAAGAAAGAACACTGAGACTCATATCAGATGTTTTTGCCTTTTCTTTCTTTTGTTGTTCAGCTATTTAATGGTCCTGTTGCCATCATGGAAACCTGATGACATCCTCAAAAATAAAAACGTTTTTTTCTGGATGTTCACATGTATCTGAAACTGAGTTGCTGATCTAATACACCTGTAAAAGTAATAAGAATCTCAATATCTGCTCAGATGAATTAGACTACTACCAGGAAGCAACGTTCAGCCCAACAAAAACATCTCCTGTGACAAATCCAAAACTTTAAACAAGAAGTCCAGCTTGTCAAACTGATGAATAATGATCTTGCCTTGAGACTGTTAACTACCACACAAACTTACCTTCACCAAATATATTTTCAGACTAAGAAAAACCCACACCCCAAACCAAAAACAAACAAGCAAAGAAAAACAAATACCCCACTGCTTATTTTACCATATTGTCAACTTTTATGACCAGACACCTCAGACCATGATCTAGGGATAGCATTGCCATAACAATGGTGGTTAGGTACATGGGAAAGATCATGTTCTCAACAAGAGTTTGGCTGTTGTATAATTATAATGAAATTAGTTTAAAATCAATAAATAACCTAAAAAAGGCTCAGATGTGAATATAATATCTGTTTTGTAAAAAGAATTTGTATATACATTAAGGCATGAGAGTGCAAGAAAACCTTCATTGCTGCTAGTGATTGTCAATGGGATTTACAAATTAGAAAAATTTTGACTCAAGAGACTTTAAGGTTAGAGTTATCCTTTTCTCCCATTTCTGATAGCAACCATGGAGATGGTACCATATGGAATACAGAAAACAGACTACAGCTTGAGCTTTTATTTCTTACTAGCCAATAGACAAATGACAAAGCAGTCTGGCATATAGACCACTTATAATTATGAGGTAGTTAAAAGTGAGGAAATTGTCAGTAACTGCATAGCATTTGGATAAAACCCCTGCAATTTGAGTTAATTATCTCTCCAGAGTTCTTGTTCTGAGAAAAACACGTGTTCATGTAGTACTATTGTATTAGGGATTTATTGATACTTGCTTTTTACACAGACTTATTACAAATAAAAATAGAGAGATCTGGAAACAGTGTTTGAGAAGTTTGTCAAAATAGATCAACCATCCTTAAATAGACATTGGAATGCAAAGCATTTCTAACAGTCTGTTTTCAACTATCAAGAGCAAAATGCAGAATCAAGGAGAGGGGGATGAGGTGTGTTGCATAATCCTGACTGCATCCTAAAGCAGTGCAAGAGCATGTAGCTCTGCTGAACCCAGTGGAGCTCTTCTGAACCCAATGGATCTCCACCTGCTCTAAGCAGGTGAGCTTCTGGATAATTATGATTTAAAGCAGTGCTGTTGACTCACCTTGTTTTTGTTTTCCCACTCTTTCAAGAACTGTCTTTTCCCTAAAACTGTGGAAAGCTCAGGAGCTTTGAATCTTTGAGTTATGTAATTTTTGAACATAATCAAATGTTATGAACCTCTCCAGAAAATGCAAGCAAATTGGAAGAATCATTTGTCTTAATGTAAATATAAGTAAGCAGACCTAAATATTGCATGCTATATTGATAACCCTAGAATTTCTAATTCCCTGTTTGCTCTAAGGTGGACAATACTTTTAAAGCATACAGCAAACCTTAAAGTTCCATAAAAACTATGTGAAGTGTGTGTTTGTGAATTTAACAGCTATCCATGATTGAAAAGATGTTGTCTTCCGTTTGGTATAGCAACATCACTATTTTGATGAAATATAAACTGTAATTATAATCAATATTCATCAAGCATAACTAGAAAGTATAAAATTAAACTATAAAAAAATATTTTAAAATATTTCAAGCTTTTATTTATGATCATAAATGAAGGAGTTCTCATCTAGAAGCATGAAAAAAAAAAATAACATGCTCCTGCCTGGCATAACCTGGCAAGCAAAAAGCCCTAGGTAGAAGAGGAAAGCAATCAATTTTTGTCAGACCTTAACAACAAAAGTAGTGGCAATTACAGAAAAATGAGCTGAGGGATGTTTTCTTTTTCCCCCTATTGCCCTTCAATGCTATCTCTATATCTTTCAATAACTGAGGGCTGGGCTCAAAAGGAACAGCAGACTGTAGAAGGCAAAGCTATCTATTTTTCTGCTAGAGCTGCTGGTGAGTAGTTACACAGAATTTGGGCATATTAGTCACCTTTTTTTTTTTTTAAATTTATTTATAGACTGCAGCAATTAGAGCTCTATTTTACAATCTATAGACCAATGTGTTGTTCAGTTATATTTCAGTATCACTGATACTGTCTCTGGTCCTTCTAGTGTAATCCTTCAAGTGAACAAGGCAATGTTCTTCATTAGTTGTTCTCCTGAAAGGGCCCTTAGCATTTGAGTTTGTACCCAGCCTGTGCCATCCTACACAGGTCACAGCCTGTTCTTGTGGTGATACTCTGTGCCAGCATTAGCATTTTGGTTCAGGTCAGACGTGCACTTTTGAAGGAATCTCCCAGTACTTGCTGGCTGGTTTTGCTGTCTTACAGTGGACTTGTGCTTTTAGAAAGAAGAAAATCTGTACTTCCATTACAGAAGTATTTTTGAATAGGGAATGTTTTTCCTTGTTTTGCAATGGGAACTGTCTAGCCCTGTCCCATAGCAGGGAGGCCAAACAAATTAGTCCTGCTGAATGACAGTGTAACAGCATGGATGGGCCCCAAGCTGATAAATTCCATTATGTATTCATGTAACATGCCAAGGGAGGTACTTGGAATGGAGCTAATTCTATTACTGTGTTGCTCTGATCGCTGAAGTGTCTGTTTTACATATATCATATATTTGAATGTTGCTTGGCTTTTGATGTCATGAATATCATTCCAACCTGTAGTGTGTTGGATTTTCCATTTTGCCTTTGTATGGCCACACCGTCTTTCTTTCCTCACCATCTGCTGAGATATGCTTAGACTATTCTGGGTGAACTTTCAATGATATAGTATTTTGTTATAATGGTATTTCTCAAACAATTAAATTATCTTTATTTTTATTTTTTTTCCCCTTTTCTAAATTAATGTACTCGTATCGTTAGGACATTGCAGTTCTGAATGGGTGACCTGTTGCTAGCAGCAGTATTTGCTACATGGCAAATACAAGGCAAATTGTTGCCCAGATTAGTCTTCTTCCTACAAGTGAAAAAGTGTTGTGCAGGGGTTTCTTTAGATAGGGTATGAGTGGGTTGACATGCCATTATACCTGATTTTATATATGTGCTTGGGCTACTTCCATACCCACCTCAGGCCTGCTGTACCGTTGTTTATGAGTGGTAACTAGACACTTTTTGTGGCTATCTTGTTCAACCGAGACAACTTCCTTCGTTTCTGGGGGTTAAATCCTGTAAGCAAAATTAAACAACAGCAAAAAAAATGTAAGCCAACAAAAGATAAGGAAGGTAGGAAAAATTGATGATTTTCTAGTTCAGATCAGTTCCATCTCAAATGATCAACTCTGTTTGCATAGTTTCTTTGGTATGGGGAAAAGTATTTCTGATGTCCAGAAAAGAGAGCAGTGGAATTGTGCTGACCTTTACTGTAGTAAGTATAACTAAGAGAGCTGATACTACACATGAGTTCAAACGGTGATATCCATACTGATGTGGATTTTCTCCTTGATATCTCTCTGCTAGGACTCTTAGAACCCACCAGCCTATCTCAGGCTGTTCTCTAAAGGTGAACAAGGATCTTGAGCTGTAAGGGATGTGCACAAGGAATACAGTGCACCAAACATCCCTTATATTTTGTTTGGATATCTCTTTTTTTTTGTTTCATTATAGGTCTTGGTTCCACCCTGTTTTATAACAACCAAATAATCTGCAAAAGCAAGTAATGACCTGTTGCTATTGCTGAATGGTCTCAGCATGATAAACTTTGCCAGTTCTTACAGGTTTTAATATATTACAGAAAAGTTCAAATATAGCACAAATACCCAGATACTGGCGAGCATGGACGCAATTAACAGGGAAAGAATTTTAGACAAAACACAGTCATCTAAAATGACAGTTTATCATAAAAGGTAAGATTTAAAAGGTGTCTAGGTACCTTGGCTCATGTGAATGATCAGCACTGAACGTTCATTAGATCTGTGGAGGAGCAGGGCTTAAATGCTGAGGTGTTGTGTTGTGAAGATGTGGCTCTAATATTTTTTAAACCACAAATGGAGTAGACATGGTGTTTCAGTTAGAGAAAAAGGGAATCTCGGTAATGTTTTCCCTTGCATAGAGGAGAGAGGTTTTCCCTGTTAGATGAAAGTGGCAGTCTCTCACCAGCACAAACTGGTTTGTAGCAGCTTGCTAGGCAGAAAAAAAAAAAAAAAAAGCACATGCTTTAGACCGCCTATAGGCTGCTGTATAGATGTTTGTGCGAAGTGTATATGTTCCTGGTGTGATTTTACATAAGATTCCCCAGTAGCATCACTTTATTCTATGATAGACTAAAGAGAGGTTTGTTGGTTCACTAATTCAGGACTTTCCTTTTCCTCCATAGGAAGAAAAGGACAAACTTGGAAATATCTCATTCTGGCGTTTTGACACAAAATAAATATTTTTTGCTTATAAAGATTCTTCTGCCTATAAAGATTCCAAAATTAAGATTAAAGATGAGTCTAAAAGAATTTTTTTCTCTTTTGTGAAGAGATAAACTTTAAATAAACTTCCATCTCCCTTGAAATATTTTTTAATCTTCATGCTTCTTTGTTTTTTTGTTGTTATTTTGTTACCTTTGCTCCAGTGAGTGGCTAGTGAACTGAAAAATTAATTATTTGCACAATCATAGCAGTGAGTGAAGAGCAGAGCTCTGGGTTCTTCTTTCTCTGGAGTCCATAAAAGAAGAGCAAGAAACCTTTTTGAGATCATTCATTTAATGTACTCCCTTAACAAATCTAGTCAGGCGTGACATGCCAAAGAGTTTGCAAACTCTTTAATGGGTTTAGTGGTTTACCTTCATTGAATGACAAAAGTGGGTTGTTTATAACTTCATTAAATAATTTCCCTGTCTCAGGGTAAAATTGGATGTTCCCTCCCTTTTTTACATTGGTTTCAAAAAATAAAAAACGTTAGTTTCTTAATGTAACATGCCAACATTGTTTTCCTACTGCAACATTTAAAATTCCATTTAATTACGGTTTCCTCGGTTCCAGAATTTACATTGTTGCCATTGATTTTTCAACGTTTTCGGTAAAAGAGATGTTTTTCATTAAAAAAAAGATCCTTGTCATTTCCCCATTTTCAGCAGAAAAGTTGATAGAGATTTTTTTTTTTTTTTTCCCCTGAAATTCCTTTCGGTTTTCTTTAATGGAAAAAATAAATCAATGTGTTGGCATAAATATTTCCTATGATTTTATTTCCTGGAAACCAGTGTATGACATCTATGATAGAGGCTAGTAACATCTGTCTCTTTCTTCTTAAGAAGATGGTTTTAAAAATGTGAAGTAATATACTTTTTCTCCCCAACATTCACAGTTTTGTCTACTAAACTCTCGTAAGTAGTGGTAGAGTCTTTCAATTAGATGTTTACATTTATAAAAATCATGAAGTTATGGATATTTGCAAATTCTTGGCTTTTTGTATCTGCTTTTGTCACTTCACTTTGGAACAATTTTTAATTTTTATTTTTTTAAAATGTTTTGAGACAATGTCAAGCTTATACTTCTAGACTTTTTGAGTCTTGGCAGGTAAATTAAATAATCCGTCTTTCACATGATCCTATTCCTTATGTCGCTCCCTACCACTTAGAAAAAAACTTTTCAGTCTTTCAATGGATAGCACCATGTTCCCTCCAAAAAGTACATAATCATTCATCTTAATATTTAAACAAAATTTAGGTGTAAACCATTTTTACAGCAGTTTTGAAGAAATGCAAGTTTGTGGATTAAGTGCAAGCATTTGAGTTTCAAAAAGAATCATAGAATGGTTTAGGTTGGAAGGAACCTCAAAGATCGTCTGTCTAAGCATTGTCTGAAGCTTCTGTCAGCCTCCCATTTCCAAACAAAACCTTGTGTCTTTAGGAAAATATTTCTACATTTGTTTGAAATGCTTTGTTTTCTAGTAAACTTCCCTTGATATGTCATCTGCTGTTTTGTAAAGCATTTTTAATTAATTCTTTCTTTAGATTCACTTAACATACTGCATTCAACTTCCCGCAACATATTTATTTTTAATCTTTTAAGGAAAATACTGAAAACAAAGACTTTGGCTACCTTTCTGGGGAAAGTGTCTCCAGAGAGTGACAGTCTCCATAAGTAAATTGGTTTTAATAATGAGGAGAGGAAGGAAGAATATGTTAAAAACCTGGTTTTGTGCATGCATATGTGTGTGTATGGATAAATGGTTATTACCATGTGGTGTATTACTGGAATTGGTGGTAAATACACAATTAGGATCCAGCAGTAAATTTTTTCAGCTAGTATTCAGTTTTTGTTAGAAATATCCATTATCCTTTTTTCCTTTTAATGTGTTCTGGCATGAAAGCACACTGTCTTTTGTTTAACATACTTTGCACAAACCATTGCAAGCCTTTGTGGGTCAGGATGTCAACTGACTGATGCTTGTGTGTCCTTCCATGGGCCGCAGGTACATTTTGCCATCTTTTGGGTGCATCTCACATTTTCTGAGCTCTCCTTTCAGACACTCATTTTCCTTTAGATTTGTCACAATCTAAAATTTTGCATACATATCAAATATTCACATATTCACCTATTTTCCCAAAATCTTTATTTAAGATGCTTTAAGTTTTGATGTCTGGATTGGGCCCCATTACAGGGATCTTATTTTATGAACTGAAGAGTAATTATATCACAGAAATGTGTGCCTCACTAAGTTGTGCCTTTCTAATTTGCATCAACTTATAAGTTATTGCACTCTTACTGCCAGGATTCGGTTCTTGTAAATCTATTCTGACAGCCTCTGATCAGGTTATAATTTCTTAACCATCTGTTTTTGAGTTTCCTAGCTCTCGTTAGTGTGTTGTGTTTGTTTTTTATTTGTTTTTTTCTTCCTTGTAGGCCTCCCTCATACTCCAATTACTGCTATATAATTATTAATTATATCTAGCTGTTAGTTTGGCTACTCATCACCTAGAATCTAATTTGCAATCAAAAAATGTGTTAAATTTACAGATATCTTCCAGAAATTCCTGGTGCCACCTATCGTTTAAAATGTAGAAATGCATCTGCAACTCTAATTAGCATAAAAGCAAAGTCGGCTGTAAAAATAGCTAATAAAGCTGTGTATTAATTAGTTAATAACTAAAATTCTTATATGTATACAGGTCTATGTCAGACTCATTATGTAGATTACTAAAGTGAACACATTACTAAGTTCTAGTAACTATGAAGTTTTAAAGTATGTTCTATATTTAAAAGATTCAAATAAATACAAACACTCATTCTGAATTACAAGCTTCACCAATTAAACATTGTGAAAGATGAATAAGGCAGCTCCTGTTTCTTTCTGTTGATTTCTTATCTGTTAATTTGGCATTTTTATTAAAGGCTGTGTATTAATTTTAAATGCATTTCCCTTAACAGCAGTTGTGTAGACTTATTTAATTATGAAATACAAATGCCATCTTAATCAGTGATTTGAAGCAATATTTTTTATGTGGATATAAACACACATATAGACTTTTTCTGCCTTAGTATGTAGTCTTACTGTAGAGATGAAATTTTGTACAGGAAGTTATTAAATTACTGATTTATGTGGAGAATGCAGCTTCATGTTTTTATGAACTAGGTCAAAGTACATAGCGACAAGGAAATCCAGTGTATGACATTTACGAGCACAAATGATTTTACTTTACAGACAGTGCAGAAATGGTGAATTTAACAGACCTGCAAACACAGAGTCAGAAATGGAGTCAGCCCATTCACTCTGACACTGGATCTCAGTCTGATACAAAAAGACAGTGAGTCTGTCTGAAGTGGCTATGAAGCAGGTCCTGTAGGTGGTTCTGGAAACATAAAGATGCCTGGAAAGTTCTTGTATCCCAAAGAAACACTATTTCCCCAAGCTGCAGTCTGTGGCAAGAGGAATTTAGGAATGGCACAATGTTGTTTCGAGGCTATTAGATGATTCCCTGACCAAATTTTTCATCAGTTATCAGAGTGGTTCAAAGTTCACTTAATGAAGCTGAATGTAAAGCATGAAATCTTTCACACAGATACTGAAAACATCACAGAATCACAGAATCACAGAATGCTAGGGATTGGGAGGGACCTCAAAAGATCATCTAGTCCAATATCCCTGCCGGAGCAGGAGCACCTAGATGAGGCTACACAGGAATGTGTCCGGGCAGGTTTTGAATGTCTCCAGAGTAGGAGACTCCACAAGCCCCCTGGGCAGCCTGTTCCAGTGCTCTGTTATTCTCACTGAGAAGTTTCTTCTCAAATTTAAGTGGAACCTCTTGTGTTCCAGTTTGAACCCATTAACCCTTGTCCTATCATTGGTTGTCATTGAGAAGAGCCTGGCTTCATCCTTGTGACACTCACCCTTTACATTTATAAACATTAATGAGGTCACCCCTCAGTCTTCTCCAAGCTAAAGAGACCCAACTTCCTCAGCCTTTCCTCATAAGGGAGATGCTCCACTCCATCATCTTTGTTGCCCTGCACTGGACTCTCTCCAGCAGTTCCCTGTCCTTCTTGAACTGAGGGGCCCAGAACTGGACACAATATTCCAGATGTGTTCTCACCAGGGCAGAGTAGAGAGGAAGGAGAACCTCTCTCGACCTACTAACCACCCCCCTTCTGATACACCCCAGAATGCCATTGGCCTTCCTAGCCACAAGAGCACAGTGCTGGCTCGTGGTCATCCTGTTGTCCACCAGGACCCTCAGGTCCCTTTCCCTTACACTGCTCTCTAACAGGTCATTCCCCAACTTATACTGGAACCTGGGGTTGTTCCTACCCAGATGCAAGACTCTACAGTTTCCCTTGTTATATTTCATTAAATTTTTCCCTGCCCAACTCTCCAGCCTGTCCAGGTCCCGCTGGATGGCAGCACAGCCTTCTAGCGTGTCAGCCACTCCTCCCAGCTTGGTGTCATCAGCAAACTTGCTGATAGTACACTCTGTTCCCTCATAATGCAAATGAACAGTTGAGGGGTTGGTTGGATGTTCCCCCCTTCTTCCCCACTTTGTTTTATATTATGGGAGATTATTTAGGTTCGTTTGTTTACTTGTGAGACCGTTCTATTGGATTATACCATTTAGTGTCCCTTCCACAGTTATAAGGTAAGTTGGATAAGTCTGCGTTAATGGGAGGAATTTATGCATAATTGTGGTCAACAATTGAACTCATGGCAATGGTGATAGATGATTAATCACCATTAATTACCTCTCTTTGTATACCTACACTACAAAATCAATTTTGTTTCATAATTACGTAATACTTATTTAGGTGAATTACCTAATTGTTTCATTCTCATTTAGAGTAAAATGACTTGATCCCTGAACTTGTTTGACCTCTTGGAAAGGTCTACATATAGATTTTACATGTGTCAGATAGTGTGCTTCTCTCTAAGATATATCATTTAAAAATTAAGCTAAACAAGAAATATTACTGGAAGTCTGAGGTAAAGCACTGTACAAGATGATGCTTCTTCAGAAAAATCCATAAACAAAGCAAAGTTCAGAAAAGCCTTACTCTTATCGCTTGTGATTACTTTATCTATTCTCACTGTTTTCTAAGAGCAGAAAATTGTAGCACACTTAATTTTCCAATGTATTAGAATGACAAAAAAGTATGTAACTGTTGCACCTTCTGTGCTTTAGAGATAGGAAAAATGCAGTCACTGCAGGTGTGTTTGTAGTTTCAAAGCCATATTAGGACAGTTTTAGAAAGCAGGGACCCTGCCTCTAACTTTTTTTTGTGGCTTAGGCATGTTATTCTGTTCTCCTTGTAGACCTTTACTTCTTCCTCTGCATTTTTGAACTTGTAAGTTCCTGAAGGCAGTGTCCAGTGCAATAGTCTGACCTCCAAAAGGAGTAATGGAAATGCATAACTTTTACATACTCCATAAGTATAACAGGTTGAATTACAAAGTCATGCTAGTGAAATGAAAGGTCTAGTGAAATGATATAGAGTCCTGACCTGGATATGTTTTTATTTCGGAGTATTTCTTGTAATTGTCAACCTCTTTTCTCAACACCTGGGCCACTCAGTTTGCACTGCACATTTTGCCTCTGTACTATGTGTTCACAAAATTATTCTGAGAGATAAATGGTGTGTTACACGAATACTTGTGCTTGTTTTACTCATGTGAAAGAGAGCAGATTTTAGTTCTGTAGTCATGCAGTAACCTGCTTTCACTGAAAGGAAGTATCCTAAGATTTTTTTTTTCCCAAAGCAGATCACAGGAACCTAGCCCCTTCTCACATATAACAGGCCTGCTCCTTATATGTAAACTAGAAAAGGCAAATCTACTTATGTTAATGTTAGAAATAATTTTACTCCTTTCTCTCCCTCAGTCCTACAGCCAAGTAAAGGGAGATTTGACTGTTGTTCCTCCCTGATGCATGGGATGAGTGTTAGAGCTCATCGTACCCTGGAGACCCACCCAAAGAAATTTGCAAGTGTCACTCACTGGAACCACAAAACATATAGAACACAGTGGAACTGAAGGAAAAGACTCTAGAAAGGTAGAATTTTAGGGAGGAGGTAATGAGAGGCAGGGTGTCTCCCAGCTGTGCAGCATGTGCGGGCTGTGCCGTGGCTGAGCCAGCAGCAGAACAAGGGGATGATGGCGCAGCCCAGCCCTGTCAGGCTGTCCCTTCTCCTCTGCCAGAGCAAAAGCTCAGCTTACAGGCCTGGCTTTTGAAGAGCAATATCACTGAGAAATCTCAAACATAAAACACCATAATATCAACCTGTGGTTTATGTTTTCCAACCAGAATAATGCTTTAACCTCTCTCTGTGTGTTAAATGGGAGGCAGGACAATTACTTCCTTTCCTCACAGGGGTGTTGCAAGAATTAGTTAGTTAATGTTGTCTGGTGCTTCCAAGAAACAAAGTGCTATACATGTGCTAATTAGTTTGATTATTATTAGCTGTATGTCATTTGCACTGTCAGGAAACCCATACATGAATAATCCAGCCCAACGGTTCCCTTTTATATACTGCATCCTAGCCAATGGATTAGAAATGCCTCTTGTAAAAGAAATAGCAGAAGAAATAAAGGTGTGCACTGTGTAGCTAAAGAGGTTTGCCACCCAAGAGTGCCATTTTCATCATGTAAACATTAACAGAATACTGCTGTAGTGGGTTTTAATTCTCAAAGTAACTATGAAAACCGTTTTGCCACACAGGCGTTTTGGACTCGGGATCTTCAATTATAGGGAAAAATTAAAAGTACATAGAAAGATGACCTTTCGATAGGAGGTAGAGTCCCACCAGATATGAATGTGTCTATAATCAGACTCTTGGATTTGGATATAATTAAACAATTGGCAGTGAATCTCTCTGTTAGCACATTTTTCCAGTGGTATCATTCATAAGGCTTGAGGCTAAAGCTGCTTTATAATGACCTTACATACCTAAGAAGAGCAAAACTTCTCTGAACGTATGTCCCAGGGTAGTAGTTCTGTGTTGTAGTAAAAAGAATGTATAAAAGGGAAAAGAATGAGCTTTTGTGTAAACATGAAAAATTATTTCCTAGAGATGCATGGTTTTATCTCGCTCGGTCACGGTATCTTTTTTAACAAGCAAAGACCAGAGCAATATTATGGAGATACTAAGTGAGGAGAGAAGAGAAGAGAAATACCTTATATAAATCACTCCAGAATGCAAGTCTGCAAAATGAAGTTCTTATAATATGTGATGGTGCTTATGTTAGCCTTGTTCATGAAGTTTTCATAGTCAGTAGTAAGTGCAACTCATTCCTCTCTCCACTCTCCCTGGGCTTTCCAGCATCTTATTCATTCCCCTCGCCTATTCTCATCATCTGTATGTAACCCTTCCATTTATTCTATTTTATCCTCATCCTGTCTTGATTCATCCTGTTTCTTGGTGTTATTATGCTTTTCCTTTTCTTGTCTAGAATGCCTTTTTGTGTCTACAGTTTTCTGCTATTCATGCTTTCCTGGGACTGCTTAGTGGCTTTCTTCTCCATTTTTGTATTATTTTCCCTGGCATGAATCTGAATATTTTTTTCTTCTCTTTTTTTATTTTCCCCTTTTTCTCCCTTTCTCCCTTCCCTCTTTTCCTTTTCCTTTTCCTTTTCCTTCCCTCTTTTCCTTTTTCCTTTTCCTTTTCCTTTTCCTTTTCCTTTTCCTTTTCCTTTTCCTTTTCCTTTTCCTTTTCCTTTTCCTTTTCCTTTTCCTTTTCCTTTTCCTTTTCCTTTTCCTTTTCCTTTTCCTTTTCCTTTTCCCTTTCCCTTTCCCTTTCCCTTTTCCTTTTCCTTTTCCCTCTTCTCTTCCCCTTCCCCTTCTTCTCCCCTTCCTCTCCCTTTCCCCTCCCTTTCCTTCCCTTCCCTTCCCTCACATCATAAATAAGATGACTCTCCTTCTGTAGTAATACTGTATTTCATGGAATACTAATATAATTTTGGCTTATGTTTTATGTGTTGAAAGCACTTAGAGTTGTGGGAGGAGAATGGTTTTATAGTCATAAACTCTCTGGAGCTAGGAATCTAATTCCTCTCCCAGCTCCATGCCTAAGCTTACTCTTTGGCCAGGGTAACCACATGCTTAAGGGTGATGTACACACTGTGGTGTTCTGCTGAAAGTGTACTTCCTTGATAAGCCCATCTCAGTCCAACATTTTAAATCCCTTGTATGTTTGGATGATTTACGTTCATGCAATGTAACTGAGTAGTAAGAAAGCCTTTTTGGTTGTGAAGATTTCTTCCCAAATAGTCCAGTTGAAGCTGTTATTATACAAACGGCTCACTCTCTGAGATACGATCTTCATTTCATAAATTGTGCTAGCAACCACACCATTATTCAGCTGCAGTTCATGAATTGCCCTTTTGAAAAGGAGGAGGAAAGACTGAAAAAGAGCTGGTGACTTCTGTGGGTACTGTTAATAAACTTGATTTACTACCAGTCATTCAATGCTAAGATGCTTCATCATCTGGAATGTGATACAGTGTGGTGATCATGGTGGAAATCCATCAACTGGAGGTGGCTGCTGGCATCTGTACTGTAGGAACCAAATAGTTGTGGAAGCTGGGAACTGGCTAGGTTGGCTGTTCCATCTCTGTAAGAGGTCTGTGGCTGTGATCTGACTTTTCAATTGTTTCTTACAAGTGTGTTGAATGTTTTGTGACATGCTGCTCAAACCTCCTTCATGGCATTTTTGTATTCTTGCACCTTCACAGAGGTAGAAAAAAGAAAAATAAAAGTAATAAGGTGTGCATACTTGTCTATCTGATCATGAAGGTGTGCGTGTGTATATACATATATGCATGTTTAGATTTGGCTGCCAGAATTCAAGATGGGAACCTAATTTAATATTCAGGTACTATTCACATAGTCCAATGGAGTAACTTTTTATTGTGTTTGCTATTAGAAATACCCAGTCATTATTCTGTCTCACCTTTCTGCTTAACAGACTACTTTGCAATAAATCCTTTTGCCTTTTGGCAAAATGGGAGAAGAATATGATGAAGTGTCTTCTTTAAAAACATAAAGAAAAGTGACCTCAGACTAGCTGCAAGTCAGTGAAAAGGAAACAAATTATTTTTCCAGTGGCTGAGTCTCCTGGAAGATTTCTGATGAAATCTTTGTTCATATGAGAATCATTTTCAGGAGACATTTTTTACAATGTCACACTCCCAGTTACTGAGATTTCTGGATCTGATCTTTGTTTTTAGTTTTTCAACTGGTGAGTCACAGTCTTTGGAATATTTATTTTTCAGTCTAAATCCAGGACATTTATACTAAAAGGACAGAGTTTGGTTTGTATGAAATCATGTTGCTTTCTCAGGTATAAAACCATCTTCACTGCATATGTCAGTAATTTAAGTCACATTTAAGCACCTATGAATGTTAAATATCTACTCTTTGTGTTCAGTCACATATAATTTTATGTATGGTTCTATGTCTAATTAAAAAAATAACCATCAGGTTTGTTATCTTTTGAAGTACATCTGAAATATCCTTATAATGAAATAGAGCCTTCAGGGAAAAAATGTAAATACTTTATTGAAAACAAAAAATACTGGTGGTACAAAAGTATATTAAAAACAGTCATCTCCCTGAAGAACCTGCACTCTGTGATGACACTATTAAGCACCTCCAAGAAATGTGGAAAGAAAGTCTACATTTAGCAAGGAAAGGACTACCAGAGTAAAGGTGCAGCTCCGCAAGGGTCGTGCATTTCAAAGTCAACTTTTTTTTAGCCGCAAAAACTTACTGGTTTCCTACTAAAAGGACACATATAAATTCATTTATAGTGCTTACATTTTTAAATCTGGTACATTTTTCTGCCTACTTTCTTGATTGGTAGTTAATTTCCTATGGGTTTATGATAATTTCACATATTTTACATTCTTGATAATCTTTTTGCATTTGAGAAATACATATCAATGTGTTGTGATTTAGATGGTAGCAGCCAATTTTATTTTTTCAGGAGAGCTACGGGAAGTAGTTATGCCTTTGTCTTCAACAGTGGGCATACTGCTGTAATTTCAACAGCAGAAAGACTGAAGTCTTATTCTGCAGATTTCTGTAGCATTATAGCGGTGCTGCTGATGGAGTTGACCTTTGCTCACTAGCTATTAAATATGCAAATATTTTCTAAACCTACTGTAGAGAGAAGTTCTAAGCTACAATTTCATCCTCATTTATATACTTCACATGTTCTAACAGATTTTGCATTAATAGCTAAGATTAGTTACTTTTGGACCCTCATCTGTATTTATTTATAATATATTAAGCCATGGATAACAGTAAAGGCTTCCAGAGCAGGGATTTAACTTAAAACCAAAGATCACCTGATACTGTGGATTCTCAGAATTGGAGAAAGGACAGAACTATTAAGATAAAATGGTAGCTTCTCAGTGCTTAAACTTTTCATGACTACATCAGTAAAAAGATAAATACTGTGATGTTACTGAACTTACAGTAATAGTTCCAGTAATTAAAAATATTATGCATATTTTTCACTTTGTTCAAAGGCTCGAGAATCTTCACTCTTTCTTCTTGAAAATCTTGACTCTTTCTTTCTTGAAACAAAGGGAAAAGGGCAAACCTAAAGGAAACATTCTCATGCCTGCTGCAAAATGCCAAAGTCAGGCCTTTCATAGAAACCATAACCATACAGAAAACTGTTCTTCACTGAAATTGGTTTATACTTGCTTATACAACAAATGATACACAAATAATGAAGATACATGATGGGAATTCTCTTACATCTGGAGTGTATCTGCCTTCTCATCACAACCTTTCCAAAAATCTACCTTCAATATTAACCCTTTCCATACGGTAGAATACAATGCAAGTTATTTTACAAACTAATACTTTTAAAAATAGTCAGAATTCAACAGGAATTTTAGTAAAATACAAAATAAAAATGACTAAGTAACCTTGATTAGTGCAGCATTTATTCTGTCTTTTGTATTTGGTAGGAGTTCTGCCTGATTTAAAAGGTGGATTAGGAAATTTGGATTTACTGTATAAAGAATGCATATAGAAGACTGATTTTTAACAAGTGAATGCTGACAATTAGAACCTGTGGATGTTCTAATTTCTGTTGTGGGAAAAGCAGTAATGTTAATTTTGAAGTATTATGCATCACACTTCTTTTATGAGTGATCAAGTATATTTTCTTGATCATTGCCTTTAGAATTTTATTTGAACAAAGCAGACTAGAATGAAAAGGAGATATGTATTGTTTCTTCTGCACTGCACCATTTCAAAGTGTTGATAAAAAACAGAAAAGAGCACACTTCAGTCTGTGAAGCTTTCTTCTGTTTTAGATATTATGGTAAAATTACATTTCTCCAGTTTTAATTGAAATTATGAAATACTTGAGAAACTTTTTCTAATTGTTTTCTAGTTCTGAAAAAGAGTTAAGGAATTTGGAGAGATACTTAAATTATTTCACAGAGACAGTTTTTCATATTTTGAGAGCTGGTTCTTCAGCTTATCCATCAGTGGGTTATTATGTATTCCTCTTACAACACATTTAGACTTTATTCACATTGTTTCAGAAAGCTTGCTGCTATTGCTTTCCAGGAAACATAAATCTAGAATTTCTTCAGAATTAAAGACAACTTGAAAATGACATTTAAATGCTTGTAAGCTAGAACCAGCTTCTTCCTTCTAGCTGTTGTTTGATTCAAGAAAAGCTTTCCCACATTAATATATCAAATAAGAGTATCCAATATGTCCTACAAAGATACCACGAGGCAGTAAAGATGGCTGAAAGTGTTTACACATGCCCATCTATACATAGGCTTAGAGAACCTTGAGTTGAAGGCGAATATGTTCAACTGAGCAATTACAGGTGCAGTCAGCCTCATGGACACTGGTAGCAAAATTTCTATTAAAAAATTCCTGCCACCTTTTTTGTTTGAGTTCAAACATGTGATGAGCTGAACTGAGCATAACTGTTTACAAAAGAAAGTTGTTACTATGTATTTGCATCAAGTACTCCCCACAAGAGGTGTGATTGATTAGGAGCGATACAGGAGCATGTCTGTGGTGTGTTGACCCAGACTGGATGCCAGGTGCCCACCAAAGCTGCTCTATCACTCCCCTATTCAGCTGGACAGGGGAGAAAAAACATAACAAAAGGCTCATGCATCAAAATAAGGACAGGGAGAGATCACTCACCAATTACTACCATGGGCAAAACAGACTTGACTTGGGGAAAAAAAATATATATATATTTATATTACCAATCAAATTAGAGTAATGGGAAAATAAAAGCAAAAACACCTTACCCCCACCCTGCTTTCTTCCCAGGCTTAACTTTACTCCAAATTTTCTCTACCTCCTCCCCACCAGCAGCACAGGGAGATGAGGAATAGGGAGTTGTGGTCAGTTCATCACACGCTGTCTCTGACACTCCTTCCTTCTCAGGGGAAGGACTCCTCACACTCTTCCCCTGCTCCAGCGTGGAGTCCCTTGCATGGGAGACAGTTCTGCATGAGCTTCTCCAGCATGGGTCCTTCCCATGGGCTGCAGTTCTTCACTGACTGCTCCAGCATGGGTTCTTTCCACAGGGTGAGGTCCTTCAGGAACAGACTGCTCCAGCATGAGTCCCCCATGGGATCACAAGTCCTGCCAGCAAACTTGCTCCAGCCTGGGCTCCTCTCTCCATGGGGACACAGGTCCTCCCAGGAGCCTGCTCCAGCACAGGCTCTCAATGGGGTCACAGTCCCTTTTGGGCATTCACCTGGGGTCTGGCCTGGGGTCCTCCACAGGTGGCAGGTGGATCTCTACTCCACCATGGACCTCTCTGAGCTGCTGGGAGACAGCCAGCCTCACAACACGTTGAAGAGGAATCTCTGCTCCAGCACCTGGATCCCTCCTACTTCACTGACCTTGGTGTCTGCAGCGTTGTTTCTCTCAGATATTCTCACTCCTCTCTCTGGCTGCAGTACACAGTTTTTTTTTTCCCCCCCTTCTTGACTTAGTTGTCCCAGAGGTGCTACCATGATTGCTGATGGGCTCAGCCTTGGCCAGCATTAGGTCTGTCTTGGAGCTGACTGGCATTGGCTGTATTGAGTCATAGGGGCAGCTTCTAGCAACTTCTCACAGAAACTATCCCTGCAGCCCCCTGCTACAAAAACCTTGCCATGAAAAAACAATACAATGTAATTGGGGGCTATTTTGTCACCAGCATGGCTGAGACTGGCTTTAAGTGCCTCACAAAACTCAAAAGAGTTACAATGCATGTGCAGGATTCTTATATGTGGGCAACTGTTTAATTTGGTTGCTGTGCTTCCTTAAACTTGGTAAGTGTTTCAATATTCAAATTCCACAGTACCACACAAGATATTATTCAAACACACTGTGTCAGGATAGACATTGGCATGTGCTGCCATGAAAACAAGTCACAGTTTTCATTTCACCTCCCTTCAAAATCAGCAAAAAGTTGACCCATTGTGTTCCTTCCATGCTGAATCGAGGGTTTTGAGGAATATTTAGGTTTTCACTTAAAAAATAATAACTTTTTAATTTGACTACAGAGCATGTCTCTAGCCATTCATACACCCTCCAAGCTCACTTATTCTTTTGGTTAGGGGACATATTTTGGCTGGAATATGGTTCATGAATATATGCTAATGGCACATTGGATTATAATTTAACTGTTACAGATCATATTGCACATATGTACAAAAATGGTCAAACAAATTTGTCTTTAATCTTCTTTTTTTTGTGAAAAAGCTAAATGTTTTTTGTTTTATTCAAGGACTAACTTCATTATGATATTCAGACATCAAAATTCCATAGCATTTAGAGTTGATGGGATTTGTGATGGTCATTTGAAATCCAGCCACATTTTTTATCCAAATTAAAATGATTTTGGTTTTAATTATTTCTTTCCCAAGGAAAACTGTTAAAATAATCTTGTTTCCTCATACTATTCTATTCAATCAAGAACAAGTTAAGCTACTCCCAATTTTTTGCATCTTTAAAAAGTGTCCTATAATTTTTGAATATTGGGAAAGGAATTCCCCTTCCTGTGGCTGAGTAGATGTTCCTTCTTAAGGAAATCTGTTTGTTTAATGGTTTCCCTTTTGTAACACTTCTACAAATCCACATAGTGACTTTAACATGTATCTTGTGTGCCTTCCTCACTGAAGTCACACACCTCCTCTGATCTGTCTGAATTAGCCCAAGCAAAAATTAGTGAGACAGTATGGGACATCATATAGGAGGTTTAATTAAGTTAATGTGGCACAGAGTATGACGGCAGCTGTTTTGAAGGACATGATATGTGCTTGCCCTCCTTACAATCTCATATATTTACATCATTAAATCCTAACATCTGTGGAGTACAGTTACTCCAAGTGACAAGCACAGTAATGAAAAGACTATAGAAAGAAATGTAATAATACTTGGAGCTGGTAAACACAGGAGAACTGGTTAGCACGAAGCATTTTTTCTCAGTAACATCTAATATATGGAAGGAACTTTGCTATCCCCTAATGATACTGAATATTTCAGACTTCATTCTAGTGACACAGGAAAGGAAGAAGTAAGCATCAGGCTATGTTTAATTTCTTTGGCTCATGTGGGGTTCATCTGTAGCTGAGGGTTTGGCACACCTTATGTGTGCCTCGGTAGCCTCCACAGGTATTTAAAAGATTCACAGTAGTTGTTGTTCTGTTTCTCCCAAACAAAGAGTATCTGAAGAAATTTGAATGGTATATTTCTACACGAGGGGAGCATCCTACCTTACAAATTATGAATATTTTCCATCATTTCACTCCTTTTTTTTTTTTTTCTGATATTGTAAGAATTCATTTTCACTTCTATTTGATGTATTTGATGCCTTCATGTATGAAGATTTTTTTAATTATTCTTGGGCAGAGGGTTTTGTTTCTGGCTGCTGTTCTCTCATATGGCTGCAGTTTTCTGAGTTTTACTATTGAATGTAACCATAACATCACTATAAATGCCTAGCACCTTACCTCTGAACTTTTCAACTGCTAAAAATATTTTTAAAATACTGTTGTTTAAAATTAGGAAAACACTGTGTATTGAATCACTTCATCTTTATTCTCGCCAGGAGCTGTGTTAACCCAGTGTATTTTTCTTTAGGTGAAAGACTGCTAAGAATGTTTCATTCCCTTTCCTTCTAATATTTTAAAATGTAAATTATTAGTTAAAATATCCTGTGGGTGGAAAAAAATGTATGCACATGTTTCCATAAAGCAAGAACACCTGAATCATGCTTTGCGCTCTTTTGAGCAGGCTCTGATCAAATTAAGGATGTGAAACAAAAACTGCAAGAAAATGTTCTCATTCGCACAAAATCTTTGTGCATCTGTATTGTCTTTCCAAAAAGATGACAGGGGACTGTTCCATTCACGGTGCAAGAAAAGAGTAACTGGGTTGAGGCTTGTTTGCCATCTCCCATTGAAATACAAGGACCAGGACACTAGATGGGTTCTCACACTGCCTAGAAGACAGTATAGCAGGAGAAGCAGTGCTTGCCACAGGAGTTCCTGCACAATGCTGGACAATTTCTAGTGCAAATCCCAAATGGTGAATAAAACAAGAGGGTATTTATGAACTACTACTGCTTGTCATAACTTTCTGCCATGCTGGTATGTTTGTTGCCCATACCCTGGAGCAATTGTTTTACCACCTTTTTAATAACCACTTCAGTCTTACAATCCTCATTAAACATTGTCTTTAGACATGACGTCCTCCTTGGAGGTCACAAAGAACTTTATTCCCCACAGTCCAAGGGAGTATGCCTTAGGCCTTGCCAGCATCTGCAAATTTAGCATTTGTAATTTCAACAATGCCAGCAATGAGTGTAGCAGTGGGACTGACTTTTGCAGAGATGAGGTTCATCATATGTCTTTAATACAACCAAGAAACCTCTGAAATGCAGGGCTCTAGCTCTATTATTTGCATATTGGCATATTGTTGCTCTGCTGCTGTTGCTGCTATAAGATGGATATTATTTCTTCTTAGCAAACTGGCATAAGTGACTTCCCCCCATCCCCCTCCTCTCTGCTGCCGACAGATGGAACAACAGTCTTCCTGTACTCGGTAGGAGATATGGGAATTAGCAGAAGTCATCTAGCTGTGCCATCAGGGAATGTGCTGTTGATACTTGAACTAGAGCATCAGTATTTTTGCTGTATTGAGTTTGTAACTACCATTTCTTTTGCCAGAGGCTGTTTTTGTGTTTGTTGCTGAAATTTTAAATTCCTTCCATCCGCTCAGTTACCTAGAGCAGCAGTAGAAGCTTTCACTGACTGCTTGGAAGCATGTCAGATCCTTGCAGAGCTGATAAACTTTTCATTGGTGTCTTGGAGGTCTCACCTTCACTGATGCGTGGAAATATTCTAGACGATGAAATACTACACTACCTCATGGATGAAAAATTAAAATCCTACATGATCTTTGCAGTTTATAATGTCTCAATAGAATTTTGAAGGAAAAGGCAGCACTTGCACCTGGCACCTGATGGTAATCTAATGCTTTGAACCTGCAAACACATGTAAATGGGTATTGTCCCATTGGATTTCCTTTCTGGTTGAATTCAGGTGACTCATAAGCATAAGTGTTCTCATACAGGTAACTGCTTGCAGGGTTTGAGCATCAGTCCTGCATAGATGTTTTCATGTGTGCATAATGTAGAGCCAGGATGAAAATTAAGTCATTTGGATGGGTTAATTTTGTTTTCTGCTTTAGATTTGTGGCTTCCAGGCAATTTTGAACATGATTTATAGTTGCAGCCATGCCAGTGGAAGTTAAAAGAATTTAATGCCCTCATTTGTTCTCACAGAAGTTAGGTTTTATGTGATGTGAGATCTGTAATGATGCTGCACATTAAAATGGAAGTGCAAGGAGATTCCTTGGGATGCAATTCCTTTACAGCTCACTGCCTCTGATTGATTTGAAAGGCTGCTTTACACATTATAAATGGATCCTGACCACAGCAACGTTACATTCTCTACTACTAAAAACTGGATTGCCTGTACAGTGGCAGCTTTGTAGCTTGCCAGCATAACTGACCTTGAGTGTGTATCCCTGTGTCAGCCTATTACAAGATCATAATATGCATAGTGAAATAGCAGAAGCCAAGTTTCTTATCAAGGAGTCCTTTGAATAATACAGGAGAGGGGGATGAACTCAGCTGTTCTTAATGATCAGTCCAAGAGGAATGGTAAAAGACAGAGAGGGCTGACTGACCACTGAGGAGATGGAAATCAGGGACATTCTTTTGAGTGGGTACCTCTGTAGTTATCATTCATTCATAATTCACAGTACAACTTCTCTCATAAAGTGCTATGGAAACATAGACTTTCTGCCAAACGTCTGTGTTTTGGACAGAGATCTCACTTGCTTACATTGGTAATAGTATAAACATTGCATGGGGGCAGGAAAAAACACAGAAACAAACAATTTCAAAGTGTAAAAAGGAGGTCCAAAATATCTTGGCAGTGACCAGTTTGTCATTTAGTGCCTCAGGTTTCCTTGCCAGCATTTAAATTAAACTGGACTAGAATCAAATCAGTTCTATCAGTACCCTGCTCTAACCTTTGGTTAAGATGATAATTTTCAGTTTGTTAAAATGTTTAATCTATATCAAAACTGCACTACACTATCACTCCTTGGCACATTTGTGTGACTGGTGAATAGGACCCTACCCAGCATCATTTTCTTGCACATTTACAGAATATTAATTCCATGGTCTCTTTATGAGCCACTTGATGCTGTCATTTGCCCAGCGTAGAGATGCAAAACATTTTTTCTCCTCCTGAGAAATGTGATTTATTAGATTACCATCCAAACAGAATGCCATTTCAATAGTGCCAAATGTGTAGCATTCAAGAGAAACAGACATTCACAGGGAAAGGATCTTCACCACTACAGTCAAGTTCTATCAGTCTATGGTCTGTGAAGTCACATTTAATTCTGTTCCAAAACCTCCCTTCCAAATAATTCAAGAAATATCTGCTTGTGTCAATTCCTTTTGCTCAGCATTGTCACTTATCTTTCAATACCTGATGACCACACTGATTCACAGAATAATGAACAAAGGCCAGGAAAAAAAAAATATCTCATAAGACTTTTCCATGGCAATCTCTCCTAATTTTGGTGTCTTTAGAAATAGTAATATGTGTTGAAAAAAAAAAAAAATCTTTTTAAACTTCATGTGAAAATCAAGGGAAACTATCACTGAATTTGTTACAAAATAAAATGAGAGGTCAGAGCATTCCCCATTCTGTAAAGTATGGAATCCACTGAGTAATTTTATTACTGTTGGACAGATGAGACAATCACAAAAGAGGTAATACAAGAAACTGAATTCATTTGAGAGAGAATATTATATCCTATGAATACACAGCAAAATGTTAAATAATTTGCATTTTCTATTTGTTGCAATATTTGTTTGTGAAGTGTAGTTATAGAGGAATGCGTACTAGTTTTCTTAAGAAAAAAACCCAACAACTAGTACTCTGGGAACTTTAAGCTCTTTCTTAACAGAGAACTGGCTAGAAAAGTTCTTTCTTTTGGCTGTTGTATGGTATTCAGAATTACCTGACCTCGAACTGTCTTTTGGAGAGGAAAGCCAAAAAAAAATAGGAAGCACATTTCTCAACTCTCAAGAATTTCAAAATGTGTGTAATATAAGAAATAATCTTGGGCAGGAGTGAAAAGGCTGGGCGAGCAATACTTAATACTAGGTATGCTTTGAAAGAAAGGTTAAATCATGTTTACTCAGACAAAGAACAGAATGAAGAAGTTGGAAAAGAATTAATTACAAAACATAAGATGTCAAAGGTATCATCTGTATATTCTTGTGACCGTATCTTTCAGGTTCCTTGCAGCTTGCTTCTCAGCAGATAGCTTGGAAGCAGATTCAGATGTGTCTTCCTCCTCTCACTTCTCCAGTCCTGATGTCCTTGCACTGCTGCTTTCATACTTAATGCTGGATGTGATGTGTATTTACTAGGGTCATCAAGGAACATCAACATTTACTGAAAATTTATTGGGGAAAATTACCTCATTAAACTGTGGGCATGCTTTCAGTATAAACTAGACACCCTTTCATAAGGTTTTGTCGGTAGACTTTGTAGAAAAGACCCTCCTAACTGTGTAATCATGAAGAAAAAATAGTGTAGAAGATTCTAATTCTGCTGTGTAGATTGTACATTTGCTGAGTGTTCTGTCTTTACACAGTGAAAACATGAAGATTTTATCAAACACAATGTTGTTTTGTTGTAGACTTTGTAATGACTATTAGTGGAAAAGACAATAAATAAAAGGCAAATGCAATTAGTATCATGCTTTCAATTTTACCATTGGGACAGTGGATTTGGGTCCTTTTTAGATACATGTTCAACTGCATAGCCTGCATTTTTTTATGTATATGCTCAGATGACCTCTAACTAAAACTGTTGCCCCGTTGTTGTACAAAGTTGTTACAAAAATTCAGTTGCTAGAATACGTATCTAGTGAGGAGAGAGCTATTCATGGCCCCAATGGAATTTTTTTTAGATTCCTTTTGTGTGTGTGTTGTGCCTTTAAAATACTCATTTTTTTTTTAAATTTCAGGTGGCAAATGATAGCTTGAAGACTGCTGCTCCACATATTCTGTCAGCTAGAACTCCTTTTGGATAGGGTTACTTTAAAAATAAGCCTTTCAACACTTTTTAAGTGGAAAAGCAAGGCTTTTGTTTTAAAAATACTTCAGCTTAAGTTGATGTTTTGTATGTACTTTTTTCCCAGTGCAGTTCCTCTTTTGTCTTCATGGGAGTTTTATGAGAGGATGCAAAATGAACATGGAGAACACTTTTATCAATATCTCCACAGCTTGACAAGGGATACATATTAGAGAAAGCAGCAAACAGCTTGTTAGGTATGAAAAATTCCAAGAAGACATGCACTTCTCTGCTCCAGTCCTTTCAGTCTTGTCCAAGGATATTAATAGAATCTTCTCACTTGTATTATATACAATTTCTGCTTAAGAAACAAGGGATTCTATTGAAAACCGTCTTCCTATCTTTCTCTATGATTTCCTCAGCATTGCAGCTCATCTCAGTGTGAAGCTGTTAGATGCCTTTACCTATATTGTGTTTTCGTGAAAATGACTATTCTAGTTAAATTTTAGCAGTATTTCTATGCTAGTTCTATTCCCATTAATTCAGTTTTGCTTAAAACAGTAGTATTTGAGCTAAAAGTTTCCACAGGCACTTTCTCATTAATTTGTTCTCCCTGAAAACTGTGAGCTAAAGTATAGATCTGTTATTGAAAATGTGAAGAGTATTTTGTGCTACATACTTGTTTCTGATGTATTCTGTTAGTAAATGAAACAACAGCTGGGAGTAGAAAGCAGAAATTGTGCCAGGAAACAGCCTTAATTGGGAAGGATTTTTATCTGTTCTGCTGATAATCAAATTTTCTTTCACTTAATCAAAAATCCCTACATGCATTTGACTTATGATGTGTTTGGTTGCATTCTGCTTGTAGGGCTGCATGTATTGTAAACTGAACAGGAAGGTAAGCATATACTTTAGTGAACCACATAATAAAGGATCGTACGATGACTGTTTAGACTCTCTGGTTTTCTTCTTTTCAAGATACCTGATCATGGGTATCAAAGTTGTGCTGAAATGCTGGATTCGTGCTTAGAAAACAGGCCTTGTGGCATCTTTGGATGCAGGTTGCTCTTCTTCCCGGCAGCCAGCAGCCAACTGCAACATGTGGGAAATGGGGAGAAGTCAGAGTGTGAGGAGTTCTGAGGAGCTAGCCATGTGTGCTGCCACGCTGACCATTTGAGATCACCAGGAAGCACAGACCAGATTAGCAGGTGGATGCAAACAATAGGATGGTGTTGGAAAATACTAAGGAACAATTCTGGTAGCAAACAGTCTGCAGGAAATTCTGAAACTTCAGTTATTTTGTAATCCAAAAACGTGATTGTTGCTGTGCCCTGGGTGACACGGTTTAAATGAATAGGACATACCAGAGAGCTTTATGTTTTTCTGAACAGAATGGTTTCCTACAATGTAAATTTAATCTTTTGATTTTCCTTTTTTATCTTCAAATACTCATCTCAGATTTTTAATAACACATACAACATCTTGAAGAGACAGGAATCAAATTCACGTTGACAGTTCCCAAACACCTGACAACTTTTCAAATAACATGATTAACTATGGGCATAAACAGCTGTGCAGCTTTGCCTCTTTTTGGTAAGGAAAAACCAGGAAAAAGGAGACTAAAAAAGATAATGTTCTTTCGTCATTTTTTGATGACAGGAAAGCTGTCCTTCACAGTTACCCAAGAAGAGCTGGCAGGGCCTGACAATTAGGTTAACAGGGCCCTGAAAGCAAGGAGCAGGCTATGATAAATGGTGGTTCATTTCCCACGGTGGAAGGGCAGTCTAGATGGCTTTGGGATAGTGAGTAGAGACTGGGATAAAAAATAATTTGAACAACCTTGTAACTTTTGGGGAAGGTTTGTTACTTTCTGTGTTATTTTTCTTGAAAGCATGGAATGTTATTAATATTTTTTGTTCCAAACATATCTTGGTTAGACAAATAATCTTTGTTGCTTCTAGATGACATACTTACACAAGAGTAGTTAAAGGTTTAGTTAGAAAAATAAAATATATTTATGTTTCAAATAATTTCATTTTTTTATTTAAAGAGAAGGAAGGAGAAACTTCAGTTTGAATTAAATATAAACCAAAACCTCATGCAATCTAGACATAAATGTATACTAGTTCAAGAACTAGTAATTACTTAGATATTTACCTATTTCATTTAATTTCAGTAACTTCTCTGCTAAGAATTAATGGAAAGTGTGTTTCACAGTTACTGGTTTTTCTTATGTTCCACACCTCTGTACTGTTGATACTGAAATGCTGATACTGAAAATTTCTGTGTACAGTGTTGACTTAGTTTAGTTTAGTTCATTAAATCAGAGCTCTTTACTATTGTAAATTGCACACCTGGAATATGGGTATGAACTGTATAATCTAGCTTATTAAGAGAAGTTTATTTAATGCAAGGTCTAGAAATACAGATAATACCTGAGGAATCCTAGAGCAAGTGTACCTAGAAAAACAAACTTTAACATGCATAAGCCTATTGAGCAAAATCAGGAAAATCCTAAGCAAACTGGAGAGGTTTAAGTAAAAAAAAATAACATAAGTATTTTGATTTTTTTTTTCCCAGCCACAGATGACTATAGCTAAAAAGGAAATTAAACGAAGTTCTCATTTATTCTAATTTCACATAATTGTGTATCAAGGTAAAAAATAAAACCAGAATTTTGTATGTCACTAAAAATAATATGGAGGTATAACTACTACAATGAAATATAATTAAGATTTATTATTTGTGGGTTTTTTGTTGTTTGTTTGGTTGTTTTTTTTTTTTTTTGTTTTGTTTTGTTTTATTTGACTAACACCATAGAGCTCTGCCTTTTATTTTCCAGCTGCTCCTTCCACTAGTGGTCTCCAAAAGTTAAGAATAATATGCCTCTGTCTACTTATATGGTGAACTGAAAACTTTCAAAAGCTTAAATTTAAGGGTTGTCCCTGTTAGCTAGAAAGTATTACATTAAACAAAAGATTAAACTCATTTCTCAAGAAATGAATGCTGCTGTTGTAATGAGAGAATCCAGGAAACATTGGTTATTCAGATTTATATCACTACTACAGTGACATCATTGCTCTGTGGCATCTGGTAAGATCTGTTTTGTTGTTTCACCTCTGAAGAAATACAGGTATTCTAATTGTTGTAATTGGTACCTAGTTTACGAAGCTGATTTCTTAGTATCAGAGACAGCAGTGTCTATAGCAGTTTGTCAGAGCAAGTTAGCATATTTACAAGGCAATATTTTTCACCCTGTAGGGCATGTTTTTTGTCACATCATTTTAAAGAGTTATCTTAAACTGTTCTAGACTGGACAACATTGTTATTGTACAGATGCACAAAAAGACCCTGCTGCCTGGGTGGCTTTCAGTTATGAGTAGATGTTTTCCATTTCTCCTCCTCCTGCAGTATAGGGAAAGAAAAAATGCTGCTATATTATATCATATTTAAGTAATAAGGTCAGAATAAGCCTTTTATCATTTAGATACATTTAGATAAAGGCAGATAGGATAGTTAGGGTCTCCTGGTATATTAGACAGTTTGATTCTTAACTGACTTTAAAAAAAAAATCAAAGAATAGGCTTCCATAAAGCTCTTCTTACTATTTCAAGCTAGCATTTTAAAGAGAAAATGATTGACACTTTTCTGTTTTGATGTTTCTATATTTTTTCACATCTACTTTGCACTTAAAACAAGCTAGCAGTTTGTTTGCCTTAGTTTTATCAAAGAAGCATGAATTTGAATAATGACATTCCAGTCACTTCTCCTCCCTTTTTTGTTATACAGTTATGCATCAAGTTTATCCTGAAATAAAGAAGGGTTTAGTTTTTCTTGCTATCTACATTAATTATGCTGCTTTTATGTTTTTAACCAATGATGATTATTTCTGTATTAGGTAATACACATCTATATTAGAAACCAACATTCACAAATATAATACCTTTATTAGGTCAGCACTTCATGATCATTAATAATGAAAACCACCATGGTCATTTATTAAGAAGTGTCATGCAACACAGTTCACTGGTTTACCTGGTACAATCTGCAAGCTTGGAAAGTGAAAGTATTGGATGCTTCCTAGCAAATACAATGAAATTATGATGCACTCAGTTGCAGATGTAGGTTTTCTGTTGCCAAATCTCTCCAGAAGTCTCTGGGAGTATGTGGCAGACGTAATCACCTGTCTTCGAAGTTTTAAAGATGAAATAGACATTTTTTCTTCTTTCTCATCATTCAAGACAAAGCTCTTCATCTTTATCTCTCCTGTTGCAAGCAGATTGTGATGAAACTTATTGCTATAGCTTGTTATGACTAGAATTCTTAATTATTAACTTGTATTTCAAAAGAAGTTAATTTGCTCTGACAGTAAATCATAAGTAGAATTGGCCAGAATGGAGTTAGGAAATGTCAGGAAATTTTAAATTCTATTTTGGTCTAAATGTCTATTGAGTAGAAGGCTGTAGATCCAGGACTCTCATTCATGGCTTGAGGACAAGGTCACCCTATAGCCAAGGACTCCAGTACCTATGGCTCAAGATGGATTCAAAGGAGACTCCCAGATGAGGAGTTCCAAGACACAGTTTTACTGGATGAACACCTTGGAATAATGAAAGCCAAAAGCATAAATTCCCCAGGCTTAGACAGTTGTGCAACATGTATGTCTGAATTTTGCTGGAAATACTGTTTGCATTTTGTCAAACTGAGTTTTCCTAAAACTATTTCACATACTTTCTGAGTACACCTAATCTGTAGTGGCAAATATAGTCCTTGCAGGCTTTTGCTTCTTGAAAACATTTCATCTTGACACCTGACTGTAGCCATTTCTGCTCACAGATAGATCATTGCACCATAAAACTGATTGTGGATGTGACATTATTGTGAATAGATCTAACTATTCATGTGTACTATTAAACAATATTATGATTATGAGACAGGAAAAAAGTATCTCTATTTTCCAATCAGCAGAGTTATTGTTTCACTCAAATTATATATTTAAGGCATAAATGCTAGTTAAAGGAAGCAGAATGTTGTGGTTTTGCTTTAAAAATCCTGATGGCAAAGTTCATCCTGAAAGCTATGTGGATTTAGAAAATATTTGTCAATGGATAACAGGGGAAGTTGTGTAGATGTGTATATAGCTCTGGATGTTGTTACTCTGTCAAGGAAGGTCATGATAATGACAGTGGAATGGTTCCTTAGGTGATTTGTGCTGCATCCATGAGGACTTTGAAGATGACTTGTTTGTTTCTTATGTATTCAGTGAAGTACCAGTTATAACCACTGAAATGGGTTATACCTATTTATGTCATTTTTTAAAAGAAAGTTGTTGAAGTATGCTGGAGACAGCTTTTGTACTCATATTAAACACTGATCTCAGTGTAATTTCTAACGTACATCTTGCAGATGTCTTTTTACCTATCGTCACTGATATCATCCCTTAGGTACAACAGAAATAGATTCTCTGAGGAACATGGATGGTCTAGGGAAAGACGGATTCTTGCTGCATCCCTTCTCCAAGGACTTCTATTAAACATAGCCAGAAGTTTAGCATTTTGGGTAACAAGCTATGAACCCATTAGCCTGATTCTGTCAAGGAATGGGCCTGGCAAGCGAAGTATAATTCTAAGTCAATGTATTTTCCGTTTCTTCATTTCTGTGTGTTTTTTTTACTGGTTACTTAGCTGAAGACTAGTTCTCAACCATATTGGAAACCTTCCTGTATGCAATAGTTGCTTTATTGGGAAGGTTATAATCTGTTGAGCCTCCTGAAGGAACATTTTGTAAGTAAACAGGAATTAGAAAGAAAGGAAAATACTTATGAGATGAAGCAGAAGGTTAGAATTTTTTGGACTGAATTTAATGGCACATTATTTTGTAGGAAGCTTGATTTAGTCCCCTCCATATTTCTAGAATATCTCAAGTGCTGCAGATTCTAATTAATGCTAGAAGTTTTTGTTGCCATATATGCATATCCATCCCAAAAGGATTCCTCTCTCTCTCTCTTTCACTCCTTTCCTTTCTAATCAACATTTATTCAGCAATAGATTGGGTACCTCTGTCCCTTTAGTTGATGATGTGTTCCCTGACTGCATAATTAAGACAGGGATTCTTAGAGTGGAAATTTTCTTTGATCACAGAAAAATACATTCTAGGGAAAAAAAAGGTCTTCTTTTTGATTTGGTCATAGGTTATGTCACTTTTTCATTACAATGTTCCTTTTGATCACATTATGATTGCAAGTGTATAATAATCTAGATATATGTATTTGAATTTAAAAGAGTGATTTTACAAGCCAACGTTTAAACAATAACCCAGAAAACAGTTCATAGAAATGATCAGTGAAGGGTGTTTTCCATAGCTGAGAAGCTGACTACAAATATCCATGCTTGAATTTTTGAAGTGTCTGTTCTAGTAGTTGTCCCTGGAGTTTTGTGTTAATAATTCAACAGCAAAGGATTTCAACACCATTTGTGATTCCCTCTCTTTCCCCAACCCTTGACCTGAGTTTATTGGTCTTTACATCACAGTCAATTGTTTGAATCTAAATATCTATTTAATATGTACAACATATATGAGCAATAAATCACACTCCCAGAAAGAAATTGGCTTACTCTAGCAGCGATCAAATCCCAAGCTCGCAGCGCTCAGAATTAAGGATTAATATAATTGTTCAGTTTCTCATAACAAAGAGCTGTTTTCCAAGTTTCTAAGTTGTCTGTTAGTGTTATTTACTCCCATATTTACAAGCCAACTTAATGTAATTACCAGATATTTCATGTCAGGAAATAGGAAACAATTATCCTCCGGGCAGATGGGCGGAGATCATTAGGGAAGTGACTGCACTCACTTCTGGATAACAAATTCTCTTCACTTCAGCAATTCTATGCATCACTGGCAACCTTCTTATCTCCTGCTCTTTTTCTGATACCTCGAGGCATGTGGTCCTTTGTTTAGTAGTCTTAAACGTGTCATATTTTAGAGATCTCATGCCCTTATTGTACAGAAGATAATAGGATAGATGTTCTGGAGAATATTTTTGAGTGCAGTCCCTATTGCATTGTTTCCCACGGTTGCAGGAGGCTGGATCTGGTGGCAGATGCAGTCCCTTCAAGCCCTGAGTTTAATATCTTGAGGCATTAAGGAATTTGGGCATAGAAAATAAGAATATCTTATTACAGCTTCTGCCTATGCAACATGCAAGATTACAAATAAGTGATTTTAATGGATCTTTTTATCTTACTGAATTTAAAACTGTAAGGTTTTCATGTTTTCCTGTTGAGACTTCAAAATATTTTTCAAAGGAAAAAAACTTAATTTTGTAGGTGTTGATTTTCTTGCTAACATTTTAGCTGGTGTAACATAATAACGATGAGCATTTTTAGCCTACAGAAATCTAGTATTTTAAACAGAGATGGCAAGATGTGTGGTATGTCTATGATTGTTCTGGACATTTTTATATGCACTGATATCACTAAGAGCTAAGGTAAAACAAGACCTTTAGGGCACTGAATAACAATATTTATAGAGTAGAAGATGTTAGAAAGCAGAAGATGTCAGAATTCTGTACCTGTACTTCCCAGTATAACATCCCAGGAAAGACACTGTGCAGTAGCCCTTACAGGAATTGTTTGATAGTGTTTAAGAGTGTATAAGCACACTGATGATATATAATTATGAGTGTAAGTATTTAACACTTGGAGTGAAACCTCTGAAATGCTTTTCAACGAAGTCAATATTGCATCTGAATGAGATTTCTCTTTTTCCTTTTAACAATGAGGTTTGTTCACAAAAATGAAAACAAAATAATTTGGACTTTGGCAGTTTTGCAGAAACTGCTTGCAGGCCTAAATGTGATCATGATTTGTTGGGAGGAAAGGAGGGAAAAAAATGTGATCAGCAGTCTGTTTTGGCAGCTGAAACCTGAGCTGTTTCATTCAAGACTTCAGTAAATTTTTTCAAACTTTCTTAGAAGGAATATAGTAAAGGAATAATTACTTTCATTTGAAATTAGACCAAGTCTAAAATGGCAGAATTCCAACAGAATTCTATTCAAGAAGTATTTTTTTTTTTTTTAGGTTAATAGATTATGATATAGACATATGCATGAGATATCTAATACTTTTCTGCTGAGAAGTTCCCTATAAGAACTTGGTTCTTACTTAAGTGGCAGTTACAATTTAAAATGTTCTGTTACTATTATCTGCCTCCTTTTCAGCTATGCTGATGAAAATCTGCTAGTTCTGTCAACAGGACGCAGGGCTGGGTTGATCTTACCCCAGCTGGGGCAAAACTGGTCTACAAGAGTCTTGCCTGAGTTAGTGTCTCTGTGCTAGAGACCTTCATAATTTTAGTCATGCTGGCCAAATACATTCAATGGGATGAAATTTTGGGAAGCAATGAAGTTTACTCTTTTTGTTTCTTACTTCTGAGGAAATGAGCAAATTCAGGCTGATTTAATCTATGCGTGGTTGTTGTTTCCTACATGACATGAGATGTCTTTATTTCTTTATATAGCCTTATACATGGTGTGAAGATACTTCTATTGATGCAAAGGACCTCTCAAATTTTAAAGTGTATAAAGAAATCAACTAGCAAATTATTTTTGTAGTTTGTACCAGTGAAAATCTTCATGAAAATGAAATCCAAATGGTAAATTACATGCATTTCAAGGGTTTATAATTTCCAGCTATTTTAAACAGCAGTGAAATATAAACTTAATGATGCACATTGAAAATATATACTTAAGATGTTCATGTTATATTGAGGTATTCTGCATCATATTTCAAATCTATTACAAATACCAGTGTGAAATACAACATACAAAATATCATTATTATAATAAACTAATGCCACCTATTGACTTGAAACTAAAATAAAACATCTGCTCTATTCTGGGAAATATTTAGCAGCAATGTTCTACTTTTAGAACTTTATTTAAGATTGCAGATGGTATTTCACATCTGACAGTTTGCAGGACATAGCTCAAGACTAGATTTCTAAAAAAAATGCATAGCTTACAATGAATGGGAAAGAAGAGAAAGTAAAATATATTGTAAAATTTTAATATATTTAAAATGTATGTATTTGCAGCATAAGTGATATCACATTCTACTCCTTTGCTCTTTGCCTTGTCTTTTTTCTTTAGTAGTATCTTTACAGACTTCCCTTCATTTTTTTTAGTTTTCTTCTCGCCACGTTCCATCCAATCTCTTTTCTTTCAGTTACAGATGCACAGAAAAAAGTATTCAAAAAACCTTTTTTTTCCTCCATTAATTCTCTTCCCTTGATATCTTGGTTGTTTTCTTTTTTCTTCTCCTTAACTTTTCTTAGCCTTTTTATTCATTATTATTTCACAGTTTTCTCTTTCTTCTTGCATTTTTCTCATCTATCTCATGTAAATAATATTATATGCTACTATCTTTGTGTAAGATTTCCCCTTTGCTTCTTTCTTTTTCTCTTTTCTATTTTTCTCCTGTCTTTTCATGCTTTGCATCCTTCCTGAACGTATTTATCTTTCCCTATACTTTTCTTCTGTTTCCCATCATTAATTGAATATTTGTCTCCTACCAACAATTCAGTTTCTAAAAGATGGATTTTAGAAGAGTGTTCTAAATCTAGATCACTGGCAAAATACTGGTTGAAAGTTATATCCCCATTGGCTTTCTGTTATATTCATATTGGTTGTAGACTATAATCAAACACTTGAGAATACTTTTATTATCTATGATCCATATTGTACTGGAGCACAAACACCTAACTTTTTGATAGGAAGTCTAGGACAAGTACTTGAACTAATAGGGATGATACAAGTACAGAATGAGACAAAATAAGAAATAAAAGGCAATAGCATGATTTTTCTTCAGGAACCCTTTCTTTTCTGTCTTTTCATCTCTTGTTTCACTGTAGTCTGGTAGATGGCACTACAGAGTGATTAAAAATAAATATTCAGGGAGATGGATGAAATATATTCAAATGCAATCACAGATTAAAGTGTGATTCAAGTTTCAAGTTCCTATTGTTGTCTCTCAAGATGGTACTTAATGTGAATAATGCATTGAAATCAAGATGAAGCTCTGTAGTCAACAGCAGTGATAAGAGCTTTTTGAGTCTTAATTTATGTATAATTGTATCTGAAGACCTGGTGGTTTTCTTTGTTTTTTGGTTTTTTTTTTTTGTTTTTTTTTTTTTTTTGTTGTTGTTGTTTATTTTTTTTTAATTCATCTGGTTTACTAATAGTACAGATAACCAAATGAAGAATGTGAATCTAGTGCTATGTGGAAAGCGGAAGGACCAGCAGAGAATTAAAGAGACCTCTCATTCATTAATTTTCTTTGCAGAGTCAACTATTTGGAAACTAGTAGAGAAAGTAGATAAAGAGTCTCCACCTAAAATGAGCACATTACCAATTTGCTCATGTAAGTTGATTCAGATTACTTAATACCGATTTTTTTTTTTTTTCCTGAAGATTGTTTGCTATTTTTAGTTGGTTTTGGTTTATTAACTGTTTTTAAAAAATTAATTGATTACATATATTGAACCTCATTCCACAGGTCTCATGGGGTTTAGGGAACCTCTTAGGAGGACACATAGATTCATCACTTTAAAATTGAAGTTTCTCCTACAAGGGAATTACAGACAGGTAATAATGAAGAGAGACTTGAGTACATACAAAGATCTGGTAGGTCCTGTCCTTTGTTGCTCAGATAAAAGAGAGCAAGGAGGAATGACCTGTTAAGTAATGCTGTCCTGCCCTCATAAGCAGCTGGGGATCAGGCCCTCCCTGGTGCCATTCTGTGGTTCTGTAGTTCATGTAGCAGAGTGAGGTTGCAACTTACCAGAGGCAGCTGAATCTGTGTGTGTACAGGGCCCAGGGAGCTTCTCCTGTCGTAGGTCCAGCCCACTACAAGGTGGAGCAGATAAGGCCGGCAGAGACATAGGCACAGCACTAACATGGCTGGGTGCACAGGCTGTCAGGGACAGAAAAGTGTGCCTTTCTCAGCACAACTCTCATCCCGACACGAGCAGCACAGACTGTTCCTCTGCTCCAGATCCAGGGTAGAATTCCATTGCTGGAGTACACACACATGTATGCAATACACAAGTCTTTTGTGTAGGTAGCTTTACATGTTCAATCCACTTTGCAGCAGGACCCTAGACCACAGCCTCCTTGAGTTGCTAACACCTGGGCACTCAGGACCCTCCAGCTTGTGGTCTCTCATTCTTGTTGCACTTGGCCAGCCCTTGTGGCCACCTTTTCCCTCACACTTTGTCTCCCAGTTCCACCTTGATCCCTTCCTTTCCCCACCTTTGACTCTTCTCCTTAGTACCACCTAATAAGTTTCTCTCATCCCACAATCCCCTGAAAACATCTCTTGATAAGTTTTATGCACTTGCCCAAACCTCTGCTCTCAGTAAGTCCTGTGCTCATTGAGACAGCAAGTCCCTTCAGTTGCATGTGATTACAAGGAGAAAGCTCCTTTCTGTGACTCCTTTTGACCAGGTACAATGGTCTAAGTGGTCTCATTATGTCATCTCAGAGACCATTTCTATGCACTCTCTTTGCAGTGATTACTAGGTTATGAGATCCCTCTGTTCTTCATTGTTCATCTGATTTTCCACAGGTCTTTTGACTCTGTCTCTTCATTCACCATAGAGATAACTTGGATGACTGGTTTTATGCAGATTACAAATTTTCAGAGGCTAAAGAACATAATATCACCCATGTATGTATTTGTATATATATATTTATAAATAATAATAAATAAATAATAAGTAAATAATTTACTGGTTGATGAAAGGTAATTGGATGGAAGTCTAGTCCTATGAGGAGGACAAACTGATATTTAAAGTTAGTATTGCTTTTGTTATTTCAGATGTGACTTCTGCCACCAGTTATTTTCTAATAACATGTCAAATATTAGTAAAAACATTTAATTCATTTTTTCTAAAGAGGTTATCTCCATGGAATACTCAATATGGATTAATTTATGTTTTTTATTTAGGCCAGGATGAATAAAATAAATGGCATTACAATTATCTGAGTAAATGTTATTTCAAGCCCTCTAGCAGCAGGAAATAGCTTCATAACAAAATTACGTAACAGCTGCTATCACTAGTGATGAGTGTGATAATCTTTTTTCTCTCTTTCTCATGTAGCAATAAGAGTTATTTAACAGTATTGTCTTCAGCAGGTTTCATTTTGACCTGGAAATGTCTTCTTTGTACAGTAAGTCAGTATTGTTGCTTAGATTTTTTTAGTTTTGATCACTAGAGTGACAAGTGATGGTTCTGGCCCTAATGAAAGAAACACTTGGTTTACACAGCATCAATGTGTGTGAAAGACTGAAAATTCTGTCTGCAAACCAGAAATAAGACTATTACATTTTCTGTATGGATTGTAATGTAATTATGTAGTTACAACTAGCATAGTTATGTAATTAAAACTGCCAGAAGCTGAACACAATTTGGTTCTTTTGATCAGTTAAGTTATGAACATAACTGGAAATAAATAATAGCCAAGAGAAAAAAAAAAGTATGGTATTTTCCAAAGAAACAAAGAACATCATGAATACTGAGCCACATTGCAACTACAATGTGGTACAGTGAGGAGGGTACTAATGCAAATATTTAGAGACTTATGTAGTAGCAAATATTGATGGAAAGTGGAGGGAGGAAAAAAAAATATTTTGCCCACAAACTTGTCTATACAATAAATTCTACAAATGAAACTGCTAAAGGTAGCACTGTACAAAACATTTGTAAGATCAGGATCAGTGGAATTCCTTTTAGAAAAAGAGTTAATTTGATCCTAAGACTTAATATTTACCAGGTACAACAGTGTATTTATTAGTCTTTGCCCAAGTTGTGGTTTCTCAGTCCATGGACAGGTCTGACTGTTGTTGGAGAAAGTCTTTATGTAATAATTCCTGTATTCATGCTTTAAAGATGTTGCTGTTAATAACATGTACACATCTTGTTGATTTTCAGGCAAGACATACCTCAGGGGAAGAGCTTAGTTTGGTTACTTTGAATCCATTCTAGCCATACTTACCAGAGGAATTTTCCATTTCTAGACACTCTCCTGTGAGAGTTCTGAGAAATGTGCAGTAATATTGTTGCAAAACCAATTTTGTTCACAGATTTTTCATTTAAATTAAATGTCAGTCAAGTCTACATGTCAATTTCTAGTGAAAAGTCTGAAAAAAAAGTCTGAAATCATCATTTTCAAAGTTTTGTTTGGCACGCACTTAGTGTTTCTCCCAAAATTCCTGAGCAGCAGATTACCTTACTTTTTGAGGGGTAATATTTGTGCACACTTACAGTCTGATTTCTCAGTAGAGAAGGAAACAGAGGTAGAGTTTGTGTATATTCTAGAGTTATTTTCAGCCTAGCATAAACAGAATTGAACAGAAAGGAAGGAATTTATATCTTATTTTTATACAGTAGCAAGACCTATACTGCTAGGAATAACTTTGCTCAAGAGTTCAAGGGCTGACTCAACTTAGAGATCAAGGCAAAGAATATATTCTCCTCTGCCAGATCCTTTTTACTCTGGAGTGTTGCATAAAGAAATCCCACCCTAATAACATTGCAGCACATCTAGTAAGACAAAAAAATTCCATGTTCATTGCAAAAAGAACTTTATTTTTTTCTGTAATTCAGCCATATGTCAGTATTTGCTATCACACATATTTTATTATTTAGGGACTTTTTCTCTCACCCTTCTCTCTCACCCTCCTTCTGTCACCCTCCTCTCAATGAGGTGGCATTCACAGCTGTCAGGAGAAAGCATATAGCTAAGAAGCTATATAAATAATAAGCCCCAACAGTCCTACAGTCCCCTAAGGAGCAGTGGCAATAGAAGACATTGCTTCTGACTCATGTAATTAAAAAATAGTCTAAGATAAGGTGTTCAAGTGGAGAAAGCAGCCTGAAATGCTGCAGAGAGTTCTAGTTACAATGACAGAGGACAGAAAAGAATTTGGAAATTAAATCAAATCTACAAACACATTAAGAACTGCTTTACCTTTAAGAATAACAATCTCATCCCTTATGTCAGAACAATCTCCCTCAAAATATAAATTCCAGTCCTGACACACAGTCCTGACTGAAAGTTCAAGGACTCCAGCCCTGAAATATGGTAGGCTATCACAGAATTGCAAGATATCTCAGGTTGTCAGAGACCTCTGGTGTTCATTGAGCCCAGTCACCTGCTCAAAACAGATCTAACTTCAAAGTAGATCAGGTTGCTCAGGACTCCTAGTTCAGTTTTGAAAATCTCCAGGAGCCTCTCTGGATAATACAGCCTGGTGTTTAAATACTTGCACCTGTTCTGTTTGTTGGGTGGTGTTTTGTTTGTTTCTTTCTTTGTTGTTTTGGTTTTGTTGGTTTGGTTTGGTTTGGTTTGGTTTTGTTGTTGGGGGGGAGGGGGGGGAGTGAGGGGGGTGCTGGTGGGGTTTTTTTGCTTTTCTCCAGTCAGAACTTGTCTTGCTACAGCCTGTTGCCTCTTTTCGTTTTCTTGTGCACCTCAGAGAAGAGCCTGGTTCTGTCTTTTCTATTATGCAACTTTTGGTAGTGAATGACAGTGCTTTATAAAGTTTCAGGTTGCACACACATGTAGGCAAGTTTTACAGCTCTTCAGGGCAAGAGACAGAATCAATCTAGCTGAAGGTCTCCCTGCCAGTGTGAAAGTTACACTTCTTTCCCAGCCCCACCGTAGTCAGAATAAGATTTCTGCTGGGTATTTTACAATCATCTTATATTAATTTTCCAAGAAGAAACTCTTAGATTCCCCTCCTGAAATGCCCTGGCATCCTTGGCCCACCCTTTCCAGGTGTTATCATTTCACCTACCACTGAAGAAATTATTACTTTTTCTTGCCCTACCTTCTATTACACAGCCATAGCCTATAAAATACTTATTTTTTTTCCCCAAAATTACAAAAATGATATTTTTTGAGTCTCATCTGATCATGAGTATTTTTACCTGAAGTCGTTTCAGTACCACCCTGGAGCACAGATAAGTTGGCATAAGTTTTTCTTACAGCACATTGTGAGGTAGAGTTGGCTCTGGTGTTTCTGATTCCCCAGCCTGCTTGTTTGACTAATTAGATGTTGGGCTCTGTAGATGGTTTAGAAGTTATTTCTTCCCTGTCTAATGACATTACAAGTGTCACAGCAACTGGTAATGTGAGGTGCTGTGCTTCCAAAACACACAGGAAACAGCTGGGTTTAACCACTGCCATTCTGCAGAGCACCTTGTTTTCTATTTACCCCCCAAAAAAATCCTAGAAAAGAAGGGGAAAAAGGGAAAAAAAAAAAAGAGCAGAAACATATTAATACTCAAGTTTCTATCAAATATACTGCTAATATTTATTCAGTGTCTCAGAGAGAGGAAACAAAGGCACTAATTCTGGTTCTCTGCATCTTCTCTGCATTATTAGTTCTGTAATTTTGCGTTTCATTGAACTTTATGCAATACCTACTTCTCTTTTAAGTTTCTAGAAGATATACTGGTAGACTGTAGCCAAAAATAAATGCATAGTTTTGTAAAAAACAAATGATAGCTTTGTGCTTTCCAGTGGGTTCTTGATTTATTTCATAGCTTTCTCCTAAAGTAGTTTCATATTCCAAATGATCACATCTGGCAGCTGCCCAGGTGAAAGAGGCCTGCCAGCTTGAAGATGCATGGGGAGTAAATTGATATTCATGCTGTGTTTTGCCCTCCTCATATGTGTGCTTAAATCTCTGAGACACAGGGAGATCCATGGGGAACACTGATGTGGGAGCTCCAACCAGTTGTGCATCAGGACTTCATTAAAAACAAGAGCAGAATACAGATTTTAGAAGCACACGTTCACTCTTGTCGTTAGAGTGGTTTATTAAATAGTGGCTAGCAAACATCAGGTGGGACTGTACCCTGACCATTGCTGAAGCTGTTGTCTTTCCTAGCTGTAATCCAGAAGAAAGCAATGGGTTTGTGCTACAGTTTCTGGAATATAATTGAGAAAATGTAATTAAGTGTCTACAGACACTACAGACACTACAGACACTACATTGAGTGAAATTAAAGATGTTGCACTTTACAAATCCACTGGAAAATCTTTTTTTTAGTCCTCAAAGATTACATTTGCTGAGCCTGGGGTATATTATTTTATAAAAGGAGATTCCAATACATGTATTCTAAATGAATACTAGAAATTCTACTAGAAATTATGATAAAAACTAGTTTGTTGCATATAGGCAACACTGGGAAAAGGCTTTGATTCCAACCAGGATTCACTTTAACTGAAATGCTCACAGTAAACGAAAGTTCTGAGAATGGGACATGTCATGCTATCAGAAAATATTTGCAAATGTCTTCAATAGATTTTGCCAAAACACAAACAGTGTAGTGTAAATGAAATGGCATCTTCACAGATGAAACTTTTTTGACTCAAATTTTTTGACAGATTAAGCTATTATTAACCAAGAGAATTATAGAAAGTATTAGTCCTTTATCCCAGCAGAAGAACAGGTCAGGGCTACAGGCTGCTGCTAGGACAAGGTAGCTCAGTCTCTCCGAGCCTGAACATCTTTTCTGCCTGACAGTGAAGAGCAGGGATTTTTATAACAGCTTAACCTCATGTCAACCTTTGTGAAGAGTGCACAGCAAGTAATCATGAAGTTTTGGAGCTTATACGTCACCAAAAAAAAAAAAGTATTCTATACCCTGACTGAGACTCTTTAATAATTTAGATTTTTCACCTAAAAATGCAATGGATGAGCAGCTAATGAGACATACATAAGAGCATAAAATTTGCCCTCTATTGCTGTGACAAATTCAGCTTGTGTTACAAAATTAGTATTTAAAGAATCCATTTTGGTCCCCATCTAGTTTGAAAAAGTGGTTTGATAATTTCAGATTATGTGCAAAGATGATTTTTATTCAATGATGAACATGCAAGTACATTAGAACGAAGGTTAAAGACCCATGGTCTCTTCTGCTATTGTGGTCAGTCACCAAAGAACACTCTTCTGTTGCATTCTTGCAGAGAAGCCCTAGTCCCAAATCAGATTTATTTATTTATTTAATCAAGGAATTGTATTGTGTACTTTCATATTACATATAATAAATTGTGTGGCATAGGTTTTGTGATAAACTAGTGAAGCAGAGGCAGAAAAAATCTAAGAACTTCGAATGCTAAACAGTCTTGTCCATATACACCACATACCCGTATGCTGTGGAAATAACTACAGGAACACAAGGATGACCTGCCACATCTCAGACACATATGCATATGTAATGACATATGTACTTTCAGATATTCATGAAGTTCTCTAGACTGAGATCTCATTTGCTTATCTTGAAACATTTTTTCAGAAGAAAAACCAACTCTCATTTTCCTGTACTAACTCATGTTAAATGGATTGACATTATCTCTTTGGCTGAACAAAACTGAACACTCACTCTTTACAGAACTGGTACTGCTCTGCTGCTGTAGCACTGTATGGGGGTTCTTAGAAGGGTGAATCATTAAGCAATTATACAAACACCAAAATGATCAATTGATTTGTCTAGTTGCCGCCAAATGAGATAATTACACCATAACAAACTTCTTTAAAAAGGAAGTATTTTTTTCAGCCCATTCCTAAGTTCTGTGTACCTATATTATTAAAGGTTAATTACATGTATCCTATGACGGTAACAGTTCAGGTTTTTTTTTCTGAATATCCATATGTGTGTATCAAAATTGAGTGTCTCCAGTGCTCAAAGGCAGATAGTTGCCGTTCCTTCTGTCTTAATACTGTAGCTGCATTCCTGCTCAGGTATTCCATACAAAACTATATGGCTAAATTGAAATTCTGGCCTGCAGCTGCCTGGTTTTGCATTGCAAAGGAATGAGGACCTTTACTTCACACCACAAATGGCAATATGTTTCATTATTCCTTAACATGGCTTACAGCCAGAAGAAGAGAACCACAGTGGTGGACAACAACTACAAAGATCATGCTACATCACAGTTCCATTTCAAAACTTAGTCTGTACAGGCAGCAGGGTTCATCTCATGATACAGTAGACTACTACCCACCCTACTGCCCAAATATCTTCAGTTTTTCAAAACTGTGAAAATTATGCTGTAAGTTTACATAATTTATATTTAACCATTTTTTAATTACTAACCTTTCCTGAAATATATTTATTCACTCCTATTGCTCCATGTTGTGCAGTAAAGAGTGTGTCTTTTGGACTTAGTACATTACAGACCACATAAGATATGCTGCAAGAAGCAACATGGTTGTACAGTAAGAAGTCAGAGATAAATGAACTAAGAGTAAAACTTCTTCTCTAAAATTACAGCATGTATTTAATTTAGAATTAGATTAGTTTGTGTAGTATGACATTTCTTAGGACTAGGAGTACCTCTGAATTATTATTAAACAAATGCTTTTCAAATAGAATAATTATTTTCGTGGATTTGTCCACTTTCTGTATTATTTAATCAGAAAAACCTAAAACTAAAACTATAACACTTAAAATGAAACTTGTCTTGCAAAATCAAACAAATTCTTCCTCTTAACTACCCTTGAAAGTATTTGCATGACAAATGAAAAGAAATTTGGCATGTTTTTAAAAAAGGTCTTTTCAGGTTTCTTGAGAAATAGCAGTTTCAGCTAGGCTTGCTATTTCTGCAGCTCAAATACTTACAATTGAAATATTTGTAAAGAGTGAGAAAAATAGCTCCAGTTTTTTATAGCTGATTCTGAAACCTTTGTTCCTTTATTTTGAATAGGCATAGACAAACATATAATTTGTCCTGGCTTTTTTCTAACTGCAAACAAAAGATTAGGTACAGCTGAACATGCAAGGGGGAAGAAAAAAACAAGTGTTGTCAAGCATTTTCCATTAGCTGCATTTTTTTTTTCTGAAAATGCCAGAGCACAGTGAAGCTTTTATTCCCTTTGTTTTAATAATCTTATTCAGTGAGTATTGCTATCTTTTTGGCTCTCTCTCAAGGAAATTGAAAGGTCAAGACGCATACACACACATGGTTGGGGTGATCTCATAGGCTTGGACATCTTCTCCTGGAAGTAAGGTTTTTGGATCACAACTAAGACAGAAAAAGCCTAATTGTTTGGGTCAAAATCCAGGTGGTTTAGAGATACTATTTCCTCAAGACCTGAGAAAGCCTTATTTTGGTGTATCAAAAATAGAGAAGTAGAGAGAAGGAGGGAAACCATTCATGCCTATTTGTGCAATAATTCACTCTTTAGCATCCTCCTTTTGCTTACTCACATTAAACCACTTATTGCTCCTTTAAGATTTTATAATGTATCACAACTTCCATGATTACATTCATTCTTCTAATATAACTCAATATTTGGTTTATTCTTCAGCACTTCCATTTCACAATAACTCCTGTTTCCTTTTCTTATCTGTGTCTATAACCTCTCTGTTCTGTTATGCTCTACCATGCTGCACTCTAATTTCAATTTACTCATAAACAAACAAAAGAAACCCAAACAAACAAAAAACCCCAAAGGAAAGAAATACCTTCTTCCAGTTGCAGTGCAAGGCTTTCCTGTCTGCTCTCTGAACTATAAATTTTATCAGAGTGCAACCTGTGCCTATTAATACAGCTGCATTCTTTCATATTCTGACACATATTGGTACAAAAGACACACACACATCAAAACCTAAATTCAGTGCTTCCAACTTGCTGTATTGTAAAATAGATAATGTCTTTCTAATTGTACTCATTACAGTTATTGGCTTTTGGTTCTGCTGTATTGAGAGAAGGTAAAGGAGATAAAGAGCAAGTCATTGCATTAATGGATGGGTGGGGTGGCACTGCAGTTGTGAGCACAGTAATATTGTAAATGGGCATTTTTTCCTAATTGACCTCATTTTTTTGTTTGTTTGTTTGTTTTTTTGTGACCTTGGGACAGATTTTATCTGCATATGCCCACCTGAGTGCAACAGAGATTGTTTTCGTATATTAAAAAAATCTCCAACAAGAACAAAATGGCTCAGATAGGTCAAGCAGGGAACAGCTGCAGCCCACAATACTTTTGTGTTGGCTAGTGCACATAAAACCTTCTTGAGCTGTAAGGTGTAAACATGAAGAGCACTACAGAAAATTGTACTTCAAGGCAGACTTTGTACAACAGAATCATACCCTGCAGTATCCCTTGTTGCGTAACATCTGCTTGTAAACAATAACCTCTTTTCTTTACTGACTCCCAAACATATAAATTACAGTAGATTTACTTAAAATACACTTCTCTGACAGATTTCCTTATATCTTGAGCACACTTTGTAATAGAGCTCAGATGCTTCCTTAGCAGTCTGAGCGTTTATTTTTTGATCAGATCACAAGTTCACATATCTGGTATTAAAATTTCATGTAGGGGAAACAAGCAGCTTCATATAAAACTCAAGGAGCATAAAATAAGCACTGAAGCATCATAGTAATGTGCTGTCTAGTTTAGAGAAAAACACAAATACATATGTTAACATGATACACATACCCTAAGTTTAACTTATTTGTTATAGTTTTACTATGGGAAAAAGATTCTAATTCTTGAAAACCTCGTGGAAAATCCCTAATCTTAGTTTAAAATAAGGCACTAATTTCAACCATTTCTATTGAACTTCTGGATAAAGGTGTTGTTCCCGTTAAGCTGGGTAACTGATACTTACAAAGGTCATCAACAAGACAGGAAAAGGTATTTCATTTCCCTCCTCTCTTTTTTGGAGATGTGAATCCAGCACTCAATAGAGTTAATGATCCTTCTTGTTAGAATTGTTATATTTCATTTAAAACAAGCTTTCAATGAAATAATAATTTCAGAGACAAAGTATGTGATTTCCTACCCTGTAACCAGTCCCCGCCACATAAACTTTTAATTTTGTTAAATAAAATATGAGCAACCAGACAAGTAGGTTTTTGACTACTCTACTGTATGAGTGAATAGCATAAGATAATCAGGCTTTTTACTCTACCAATGACTTCATTTGAAGGGAAAAAAATAATAATTCTGCTAGTTCTAATTTTAACAATAGAATTCATTAGTATGAAAAGTTACTCAAAAATCTGCTCTTAGGAATATTTCTTAGAAAGTTTGGATTGAAATGCTGTCAGGCAAGAGAGCAAAAAAATAAAAATCTCCTTTCACAGCGATGGTGAATGACTAATTCCTGAAATGACAAGTGGAGGGGTCACTTCTCTCTGAACCTAGCTGTGTCTAAGTATTTGTTTTTCGCCAAGTGGAATTCTGTGATAGTTTCAGTCAAACACAAACAGTATTCTGTGATGTTGATGGAATGCTTTGGAAAAGTCATGGTTTGGTTAATTTACTGTTTGTAAACATAACTTTCTCCCAACTTTAGCACATCTGCACACCAGATAGCTGAACATCCAAAAATCTGCCCAGCTCTCAGTTCCAGGCATATGTATATGTCACCCGTAAAGGAATATTTTAAAAGTGTATCGATGTGTCAAAGGTTATACATGTGTATTTGTTTTCCCTTAGCAATTAAGTAATTTGGAAGACAAATCTTAAATCTAGCTCTGTTTATTTATTTTTAGTAGTAGAACCTTTTGGTATGAAAGCAGAAGTATGTTACAGTTTTGCTAAAACAGAACAGACAGTGTGAAAGTGATCGTGAGATTAAATGGTGTATTAAAAGCAGATGAGCTTTGGCACACAAAGTGGCTTTCCTGTGTTCTTGATACCATTCTGATTTCTATGCTCAGCAGAGCATGAGTGAAATAAGGACTGCAATGCTGTGTTTATTTTGCAGTGAGCTAAACAACAGTTTAGATTCTCCTTAGCCAAATCTACATCTGAATTAAAAACTACACCTTATACCAGGGAAACAGGGATTCTTCTAATTAGTGTATTGTTTCATGCAATTTAATTAGAAATGTTTTTAGAGATGGGAGGGTAGTTTTTCTGATAAGGTTGAAAAGCAGAAAAGCAGTATGCAAAGTTCAAATTTAGGTTTATGTGACAGATTTCTCTCTAAAGCTTGTCAGAATCGAGCCCTGCGCATTTGCAAACGCTGAAATAAGGGAGGTTCTTGAAAAGCTCTGAGCAAGGGTGTAGTTTTTTTACAAGCCATCAAATCTATTATGAATCTCATTTTGTAAAACAGGTAGCCTGGAAACTGAAGCAGTGAATAAATCCTGTTCTGCATGAATGAGACTTAGCAAGACTCTGCATAGCAACCACCAAGCAACTATCAGATGATCTAATGTCAAGGATAGCTGGCGACATGGAACAGCTTGCTAGCAGCTGAGATCTGATGGTTTGTAATGAGTAGGATGTGGTTACTAATTCAAAATAAGGAGCATTGGCATGTGCATGTTTAAGATAGGGGAGACAGAGTGTTAGCACCAGAAACCATTACATTTCCTAGCCTTACATAGCAGCCACACCAGATAGACTCCTTGGGTCAACTCTTGCCACTACAAGAAAATGGAATCTCGTAGCAAATTAAAGCATGAGCTGTATAAAGTCAATATACTTTTCTATGTCTAAATACATGGTAAAAGTACTGTTCCTTTTTTTTTTTTTTTTTTTTTTTTTCTGTTTCCCTCAGCTTTAAAGGCAAGAATTCCCTAAACTGTTTTCCTGTAGGTCTCTATTAGAGCCTGTCAGGTGCTGTTAGTGCCAGGCTTTGTCTCATACACAGCCGTCACATGTACCAGACTGCTTTGATTGCTGCTTCTGAAAGGTGAGTGCTGAAAAACAAAATGACCCATGAAAAACCCTCCTCATGACTGCACCTGCCTGTGCTGCTTCTGGTAAAGCAGAACATCAACAACCCACAGCTGTTTCCTGCACACTTACCTTCATGGACTGTTTTTCATCCTGGCTTTCAGCTTTTATATTTGGGGTCTGTTGTATAAATTAAATGGCCTGTTGGGGTCAGGAAAGGAAGAAGCAGGAAGATATCCAGAGAGAGGATGGAAAATGAAGTCCCAGCAGAAGTTCTGTAGATTTGAATTTATCTTTCATTCCTTCATGTCTTCATTGCTGAAAAAGTTTCTCTCCATGGCAGCAAAGTTAACAAGCGCAGGCTGAGAAGACATGAGCAGGGACAATGGGTTACAGCACAGGCTGGCATGTACTCCTTGTATATAGTAGTAGCTGATTTGCTGGGACATGGATTTCAATAAAAGGTCAATCAATTTAGAGTATGAAGATCACCTATATAGAAATGCCAGAGCTAAATTGGCATGATCTTTCTACCAGTGCTGGGACTGGTAGAAGCCTCAGCTTCAGGCTGTTATTCATCACCTTAGTTTCTCCTTTCTTTTACTTTCTTGAAATAATCCTGAAAATAATGCAGTTTTCTCTGCCTATAGAAAATAAATATTTTACTTGTAAAATGATGTCAGATTAAACCATTCTGAGTTTGGGTTACCAAATAACAAACTGATTAAAATAGATCAGTAATTTGCAGAACTGAACATCAGATATCCCTACTAATCCACACATCTGCATGTTCTCTTTATTTTCTTCACTTTATTAATGATTTTTTAAAAATGTGTACAAAATAGGTAATTTTCCCAATGGACATTGTGTCCAATTTTCTGGCCTTAACTCAGTCAGTTAAGTTGTATTGTCCATTATTACTATACTAAAGATGGGAAAAACAATATTTGAAAGGGTATTAAACTTTTGTAAGATATTTTTAACCATTTAGGTTTTAAAGACATTTTTACCATGAGTGTGATTGAAGTATTACCCTGCTGATGAGTTACGTTACTTCGCTTTCCAGCATTTTCTGTGGACTATTATTGCCTACAATTTCTAACATAACTTGGAGTATAATGGCAGTATCAATAAGCATACTACTGCTGTCTTAAATCTGTTTAGCTAAAACAAAAAAAAAATCCTCAGCAGTATGGTAGACTAGTATTCTTAGTCTCTGACAGGTTGGTATAAACCTTTCTTGACACATTTTCACAGCATTTGTTTCTTTAACTAGATAGATAAAATTTACTTTTAGTATTTCCATAAGTGCTGTAAATGTTCCCCCAGCTACAGTCTATACATATGGTCAGTGACAAGACACTAAACTCTCTAAACTTCCTGGTCTGTTCCAGTGAGGTGTTACTTTTTCTGTTCTAATCTGCTTTGTGAAATGAATGCTAGGTCTCTCAGCAGGTCTGTGAGTATAAAAATACTACTCTGAGAAATGTAGACATTACTGTAGTAAAGGAAAGTTAATTTGCTTTGTTTGTTTTAATAAGTTTTCCCCTGTTAGAATCAAAAGTCTCACAGGGTTTTGGGAATTACAAATTAGCAATTACCTAGCTGTTAAAAGTAGGAGTTGCAAGTTCTCTCTTTGTCTTGACTGAAATCCTTGGTGAAGTCCTCCCAGTTCAAATACTGGAACAGTGGGATAGCCCCTTGTCCACTGTTACTGCATGCCTGGAATCACTGCCCTTTGCCAGAAAATGTTTTGCTAAACTGAGGAATTGCTGAGGAATTCTCTCGGACTCCTTATCCCTCAGCATAGGTGGCTCTAAATGTAGCAAAATGATATTAAGCAATGAAGTGGCAGAGTTGAGATACCGCTGTAAGGAGGATGTGATAAGAGCAAAAAACACAAGGAAGGCTGAAGCGTGCATTGAGGCTTTATGTACAAAGCTTCTGAGCAATGCAGCAGATCAGGTGATGTTTAGTTTTACAGAGGCTTTGGTTACACAGCAGCAATTACAGGCTTTTGGCTCCACAGATCAAACAGAGTATTCATTTGTCTAAGGTTGCTTGGTCAGGTCCAAGTACATTGGCCATGTAAGGAAGGATATGTATAAATACAAAGCACAAAATTTGCACTAAAAATAATATTTTGGGGATTGATACTTAAAGACCAAACTAATCCCACTTAAAATTGTAATTATTGTGTGTGTGTGTGTGTGTGACTGATTTTAATTTTTCTCCTACTTTTTTTTAATAAAAAAGATTATTTTTTAGGTGTGTAATCACAACATGCATTTTTTAGCAACATTTTATTTTATGGAAAAAATTTATATCCGGGGTGGCTGAAAGTTTTAATTGATTTTTCACACTTCAGTGCAGTCAGTTTTTGCAAATACTTCTTCCTTGTTCTCAGTAGTGTCCCAAACCCAGATTTAATTTTGATGTGGTACAGGGATTACTGTGCCTAGAATGCCAATATACTATTTAAAACATTTTTCAAGTTTAATGTCAAATGAAGTATGTTTATTCATTTTGTGTATGTTAAACTTCAGCTTATATGTTCCAAGTATTAAGTCAGTTTTAAGCTGTCTACATAGCATGAATCATGGGATAGATTCTGCATTCCTAGACTGAGTATTCCTAGTATCTTATTTTTCAAATCATCTCAGTGAAAACATATTACTTAAAGAATAGGTTTTTGATCCTGAAATATCTAATCTCATTTGATTTCGAGCAAGGGAATTCTCACTGAAATGGCTTTTGATGTTTTATCCATATGACCAATATGTGTATGAGGATTTAGCTTTCTATATGCCTCAGAAGGAAAGCCTGATACAGTATTTGGCCAACAGTTCATATTTAGTAGATAATTTATAAGATAGTTCATATCTCCAACTGCCATACATATAGCTGACAGTATAGTGGACTTGAATTTCCTGAGTTTAGCCATTAAAGTTTGTGAGAAACAGAATACATAAAAATAAAAATGTATAATATTCTGTATTAGCAGATTTTCCTGTAATTGCCATATGACAGCAATTGCTGTACTATTAATGTTTAAGTACATTTTTACTTTTCCATTCTGTTATATTATTGGTTGCAATTCAATCCATATCATTTGTTTGTTCAAAGATGAAATCTGTTCATATTTACAAAATTAGGTCTAATATTGGCTAATGCATTGGCTGTGTTAAAGGGTACAAGTCAATGTGCATCACAAAGCAATGTATCGGAAAGGTTTGGTGAGGGGAGGGTTAAGGGGAGATAAGTTTTTTCTCTCAGGCCAATGCTGTCACTGAGGAGAAATATTTGCTCTTTAGACTGTGGCAAAAGCATATGTTTTTCCTCCACCCCTACCCGTCCCACTTCGGCAGCAAATTCAAGTGGAAGCTCTAATCTTTATTGGTGTTATGTCTGCTGGGGAAATTTTAGGAGCATGGCTTTAAAACTGAGAACAAATTTGGAGAAAATATAAGCTCTGGTGGAGTGACAATGACTGGAGAAACAGCATAAGTGTTATTTCTTCACAGGTTGCACCCATGGGAGTCAGTAGCCTTTTGTACACACAGGATTCAGCAGTTTATCATCAGAACCAGAGAGGCAAGGGGGAGCCTTGCTTTTCCTGCCTGAGGACATCTTCCTGCAGAAGTTGTTTAATTAAAATGTGTCCTCCACTGTATTTTATCTTCTGAAAGGCTAACCAATGTTTCAGTTAATACCCCTGTAAATTCCTTTGCCAAGTGTCATTAATTTGACAACAGCCTTGGGAAGCAAGGGGTCCTAAGGTCAAATATCTTTTGCATCCCTGGGAATCTGAGAGTGTCCTCAACAGCAGCAGCTGGAAGGAGAAGAGAGCAAACAGGTCTTACACAGAGGACCTCTAGTGACAAATATTAAATAACTGTTTTTTATAGGATCATTTTCAAAACATATTTAAACCTCTATAAAGAAAATGCATTGTTCACCCTAAAAGGTCCTTTATGTCACCAAGGTTCTGTTTGGGAAACCAAATTCTGCTTAGATCTGATAGATACATATTTAGAGCAATACTGAATTTTGTGTTAAAATAAATGATGTGTCCACAGAATTTTATATTCACTTTATTGAAATTAAAACATATGTCAAATGCCAAATGTCAGTGCTACCACTCCAAAGCTAAGGAGCTTCTTGTGCCGATGCATTCAGTGACAGATCAGCTTATATTCATTGAAGTGAACGAAACTTTGGAATTATGTACCAGTTGAGAAGCTGATGTTATATGTTTTCCTCTGCACTCAGACAACTCTCATTTGAAATATAGAAAGAGGGAGACACTGAGGAAAATTAAAACACTTTGGCAATGTCCTGAACATGAAGCTCCTGTAATCAGGAAAAAACAAAAAACAAAACAAAACAAAAAAATACCCAAACCCAATAAACCCCCCAAACCTGAAGCTAATTAGTTCTAACAGTAAACAAAAAAACAAACAAAAAAAAAGAACAACAACAAAAGAAAAAGAACAAGTATGCCAATGAAGAAAGTAGCTCTTAGAAAGCAAAAGGACTCAGGCTGTTAACTGCATGGATCTGAGCCATGCTTAGGGAAAGAAAGCTTCCTTTAGCACAGGAATGACTTATCTTCTCTGGGCTTCTGCCTCGTATTTGTCCATTCCCTTCTGACAGTGTTCTTTTTTTTCCCTAGGAAATCTGGAGAAGGGAATAAAGGCTTAATTAAAGATAACCATTACTCTAAAACTTAGTGAGCATGATGTACTTTAATTGCTGCAAAATGATTTATTTCACGGCCTATTACTGTTTCACTTAATTTCCAAGATTTCACATTGCCTAGCAGATTGTCAGAGCAGTTAATTTTATTCAAACAACTGCAGAAGTAACCTTAAAAATAATCTAGGTTCACAGTTTATTTATACAGGAAAAAAAAAAAAAAAGAAAAGCCCTCTTTCAACTTAGTTCCCAATGTGTTACATTTGAAGACATTTCTCAAGTTTGACAAACAAAACTCATTTTTTTGAGATGAGAATATGGAATAGAAAATTTAATCTGGAAAGAACAATTTGTCAGAAATGAATGAGCAAAAAAAATAAACATTGAATTGCTAGAGTGAGAAAATTTTGAAAGATGATACTTCAAAACAAGAAGCAGAAGACTTTTCAAAATATGAAAGTGCTCTCATTTTTCAAACTCCTGACTCACATAATGTGATTAATTTTAAATTTTCCAAGTATTTACCATTGCCTAAAGATACAATATCAGTGAATTGTCATCAGAAAGGTTCAAAGAATTCATAATTATACTTGGATAACAACTATCAAAACAAACTGACTAGCAGCTTACTTAATGGTTTGATAAGTAAAAAGTAAACAGTTTAATACAGTGAATTGGCTAATACTAAAATATTTGGGTACTTAAATTATTTAAATTTAGTATAGTTTCTATGGGTTCATTTCAATACATCAATTGTAGTGCAGCTGTAAGAAGATGAATTGCCTTTCAACTCTTCTTTCCTTGGGAGAAGTTCCATTGTTCAGAGAGAGCCACAGCAAAGGCAGCTGGCAGCTAGACTAAGAAATAACTGCCCCCAAATGGACAAAATAAGAACAGTAATCATGGGCTTTACTCATAGAGAGATGCAGTATTTGTTACACATGAATCTTACACAGCTTGATCTTTAATCTAAAATACTACTGATGTTATGGAGTTGTCTATTAAAATAATGTACGAGCCTTTGAAATATAATATGTGGATGTTTACAGATTTTGATTATGATTAAAAGCCAATTTCAGATAGCTATTAAAGCTACCTTAATGTTTCCTCCTGTCTTCAGCTCTGATTCTCCAGATGATCGCTTTTCAGCCAACCATTTAAGCATGTGCTGTAAATCTCTGCTAAATTCATAAACCCTGAAAGCAATAGCAACTATTACTGTAATATCCGTATGTTCTTTCTGACTTTAATATTGAGATAAAGTGAAATTTGGTCCTCAGAACATCCTGAAGTTATAAATGTGTATCCTAAGTCATAATGGTTTCATGTTGTTTCTAAAATTAGAAACCTTGATGACTGCAGGGCACATAGGCAAAGAGAGGATATTTCACAGAAATAATGTGTGTGTTTACTTGGTAAACCAGGTAACTTACTGCAGTTGTAAATCCACTTGCAAGTACAACATAAGGAATTGCACCCACATCGTACAAGTAGTCATTGTGTTGTGATGTTGTTATTGTACTAGTTCTATTTCTAAAAACTGTGTTAAAGGCACTAGAATTGGACTGCTACCAGATAAAACAGTTGGCAACATTGTGCCATGGTCATTACAAGGACACAGGGCAGATGACTGAGTGGCGCAACAAAATATAGTTAGTTTTAAAGACAGTGTCATGCAACGTTTGTGAATGACTGTGTCACTGCTTCCTGTGATCATGTTCAGTCAAATTAATGTAAAGCTATTAATGTGGGTCATATACATTTTGACTTCTGCACCAAGCACAGGGGAAGACCAACATGCCATGGCTGCTGATTTCCATGCTTTAGCTAATTCATTATCCCTCCTCTATCTGCTTGGCACTCAAATTAAGAGATAATAACTATGTCTGTAAAAACTCTGGGACAGTGGATGTTAGAATCAGCTTCCTCAGCACAGGGTTACAGTTGTTCCACTGCTGTAGCTGGACTTAAAACAATTCTTTTCTTGCAAGATGCACCACTGCTTCCCCAGCAAACTCAGACACTATATCCCATTTTTCTTCAAGCATGATGTGCAGAATGATGAATAGCTTCTCACAGAAAATGGAATTATACAATAAAGTTCAGACTGCTTGTTTCAAAATATTTGTACAACAGACAGGACAATGCTAATGTGAAGTTGATACAGAATCCTGCTTTGAGTCATTTTACCTGTCATCCAAAGATTAAGTTCAAAGAGAAATATATGAGAAAAACCTTAAGGCTTTTGGAAATGGGTTTCATACACATTAGGAGGATAAAAACAGGGCGACATTCAAGATCCATTTTGCTAAGGTATTCAAAGCTGTAGAGCTGCGGTTCAGCAAGTGAAATATTGCTTAGCATAAAGTTTAATAAGGGATTAATTATTTGATTTTGATAAAACAAAAATATATAGCATGATTACAGCATGCTGTTAGAGATTCAGAGGCACAAATTATAACTGTGCTTCAGACGTAAAAAGCTACTTTAGGTCATCTTAATTGTGAGTGGGTAGCTGGCCAAGAAATCAAATTCCTCTCCTGAACACCTTCAGCTATAGAGAGTAATTTAGTGATCTCTCCAGTTTTAGGTTTGGCTGGGGATTTAGGCTGTGTTGGATTTTTAAAGGTAGGATGTACAGTGGATTTCTGAGGGGGAAAATTTTCAGTTTCTCATGATTTTGTGTCAGCTCATGTGGGCAGTCAGAGAAAAGAGGTGCTTGAGAGGAACTTATGGAGTCACCTCAACTTTGTCAGCACTGTGCCTTGTTCAGTTTGACATAAACGTGGTGGAGAGCCTAATACATTTCTGAGACGTGTCAGGACAGATTCATTTAGTTCTTGCAGAAGACTGAATCTTGTTCATGAAGAAGTAAACCTTGTGTGCAGCCCTGGGAATAATCATTATGAACAGCCTATAAATTTTCCCTTGTGACTGTCTTCAAGACTGTTCTTGATCTAAAAGAAGTGTCAATCAGTACCCAGTGTGCTGAGGTTTAGCTCCAAGTACTTGTCCAAATGCTGTACAAGACCGTGTTGCAAAGCTGGGCTATTTTCAAAATGCAATTTTTCGCAGAACAAGACCATGAATACAGGAGGGAGCATATGAGCATTCCTGTAAAAACCTGCAAAGAGTTAGGTACTGAGTAACTAAAACATCATTAATCAAATAGTGATTGTAGGTATCTTCCTTTTATTGTATGAAAACATAGTTAATGACAGAATCTGAAGCCAGAAGAAGATTTTATATTGTTGTTTCCATTTCAAACGTTCTCTTCCATTTTTTAGTATTGGCTTTTAACATCTGCTAGGGAAATTTGTACAAAGTAGTTAGGCATCTAATAGTCAGTGGAATGGCCTTGTTTGGACAAATGACCTAATTTAATGCCACATTGCTATTGCGTTATTCTTTCTATTAATCATTTCCAATAGACTGGAAAGCAAATTGGCCTCTAAAAACTAGGAACTGATTTTAATATATTCTATTATTCATACTTTGAATATTCCTCTTTCAAATCAAAAAGGGAGAGTCAGGAAGAGGGAAGTACTTATTACTATGAAATCCTGTTCTAAAGTACTGTTTAAATAACATTCTCACAGTGATTCCAACCTATGAATGCCAGAATGATGATCTTTTATCATATGGAAAAGATCCTTAATTGTATATTGCATAGTGTCCTAAAATTAGTTAGATAGTCTATTTTCTAGTTATGTATCTTTTTTCAAAACATGTTCTCTAGTATTATTCTTGGTGTCATAATGATTATGACTACCTGTTTACATAAAATTAGTGGAACAACAACAATCGCTGTTGGAATATATAGCGTTTTTTCCCACAGTAGCAACTGGAATCTCAGCTTTACTTTTACTTTTGCTACAGCAAAGAACAGTGATGGCTAGGAGAGGTACAAAGAAATGCTGGTTGTTGGTAACAGTTGTGCGTATAATGACTTTATGATCTATAACATGCAATATATTTTCTTTAGCATAGCTGGCATATGGAAAGGATACAATTATAGTCCTTCCCCCATTCCTGTTAGACATGTCTCTCTAGTCTATTTACTTCATCGTAAGCATGCCAAGTTAAGAGGAGATCATTTTCAGAGGGAGGGAACTATTCTTTGTATCCAGTGGGGACAGGAGTGATAGCTCAATGCTTCATCTCTTCTGAAATGCTGGCAAAGTTCTGCCAGAGACCAGGAAGGTTGTGGCATGACCATCATCTTGGGCAGTTTGAAGGAGGATATCTTAAGAACAATGGAAATATTTTTGACCCTGTTCTTCTGAGGTTCTGCATTTCTGAATACAGATTTACAGGGTAGTAATCACAAACTCACCTTTTTTGAATCAACGTCAGCCTTTAATTGTTGTGATCAAAGTTCTAGATTGTCAATTCTATGGGGTAGATTTTTTTTCTCCCTATTTTTCCACATGCACAGCCAAATATTTGTCTGAAGAGATTATGCTCTATATTCTTTTTTTTTTTTTTTTTTTTTTTCTGTATATTTGTCCGTTTTCTTGAGGTGTCTAGAGCCCTCTGCCGGTGCTTGGCCACTTTGAGAATATCTATTGTGATTTTGGCATTCCAAACACTGCCTTGTCAGACTGAGGTCGTCTCATGTGTGTAGTTGTTTGTCTGCATATTATACAGCAAAATTTGTTTCTTCTGTATATGTAATTTTTTTTTTTCAAGAAGCTAAGGATCATATAACTTAATAACAGTTGCTATAATACCTATCCATGTAGTCCATAGCAAGGAGTTTGTGGCACTGCAAGCACCAGGGAAGTGTTTTACTTCATTTCTATAATCACCAGGGATTCCCAGGCTGCCTGATTGCTCCGGAGCCTTTGATTTGATCAGAGCTGTGCCTTTCCTTCTTGAAAGTGTCCTTAATGAAAATAATATTTTGGGAGCTATGAAGGAACTCCTCAAGAAAAGAGAGAGCATGGGGAGGAAGGGAAGACTGACAAGAGAGTCTTGCCAGGATGCTGAGAAGAAGTGAAAGAGCACTGTTAGGAGAGGAAAGAAATATGATTATGCAGCACGAGAACTGCAGTATCCTCTGCAGAACAGAGAATAATAGAAGCAGCAGCAGAAGACAGAATTTTCCTTTTGAAGTCACAGGTGGGAGACTCCCTGCATGGGCATACAGATCTTTCTCTATTTCATCTTTCACAGGTGAATTATTAATTGCAGTGCATTTGAGAAACCTTCTGATGGAGGGGGCAAAAATCCTGCTTTTAATTTTGTTTATTGAAAGGGAATGCCCAGTATGTGTGGAATCAATTTTTCTTGTTAATAACAATGTTAAATTAAGAAATCCCTTAGAAGTCTATAATGCTCATTTAACTGGGTAAATTCTGAAATTGTTTTGTAAAATTAAGACTACAGACCTTTATGGATTTCCTTATGAGAAATTTCTGCTGTCTGCAATAGTTAATATTTCCACAGTAGTTCTACGTATCAAGTACGAATTCCTCGGCCAATCTATGTTCTACATAATCTGGAAAGCAATACATTTTGTTAATCTTCCTGTTATCATTAAAAACAAGATGATAATTTGTGACAGACACTTTTAGAACATCACAAGATCTTCCATTTATTCAATCAGGACAATAATTCTGGAAGCAGAGAACTTGTATTGAATGTTTTCCTGAAAAACTCTTGGAACAAGAAATTCAGAGTGACACTTCTGAAATAAAGAAAGTATTAAAAAACCAGCTATTATAGCACGTTGGGATGACGCCTTTGTTGTAGACACATGCACAATTAATTATCATTACAAGCTTGATATGTTGAGTTCCTGTATCCTCTACTGAAAATTTTAAGAATAAATATATTTAGACAGGATGTCTAAACCTATAGTTGGAAACAAATAACTGAATGATAATCTAATATCCTGGCTAACTGGTATTACACATAAGCTCCATGACAGATGGTGGTTTGTTATCTAAATCTGGCGTAAAGACTATGGCATGGACACCACCCTGGCAGAAGCTCAGCAAGGCATTTTGCACCATGGGGATGCAAAAATCTGTCTTAAGACAGACAGTGCACATCCTGTCACTCCCTCAGTAGAGATGTCCTCTGTTTTTTGCAAGGTGGTCATACCTTTGCAAATAGGATAGGCTTTCCATCATCTTACCTTTCTCCCACCAGTTCTCAGAGACAGTAATACTAACCTGATACAGAAAAGAATAAGATTAATTTCTACACCTCTATTTGGGAGCTGAGAGAAAGTGATAAAAGAGAGAAACAACAGGATTTTTTTTTCCCACATATCCTCACACAATGAATTCTTTCTATGTCTCTCACTAAAGTTACATTATATATAGCAGTTCTGCACAGTGTACATTTTTACTCAAGTTTTTTTTGCACGGTTTATGCACATACTATATATATTTTTTTTTTTATTTTATATATGAAGCAAGAAAAATCATGTGACTTGAGCTTATTTCTTCATGGAAGACTGTGTTTATACCAAGTTTATAGGTTGAAACAATTCTGAGTATCCTAAAATAGGTCACAGTCTGGTTTTGTAGTATGTTTTCTTCCTATTTACATAATCATTAAAATGATTGAGCCAATTTTCTTCAAGCATGGTTTTACAGACTTTCTGTACATGATTTAATGTTAAAATTTCAAGGACTTGTTCTATTCTGAAATATTTTCTTTTCTTTTCTTTTTTTTCTTTTTTTCCTCAGAGGTGTGAGAAATTAACACTTAAAGTACCTTTATGATATGCTACTATTTCAGTTCATGAATATCTGAAACTTGATGGCATGTGACTCTGCTAAGAATATGAAGGAAGATAACACTGACATTTCTGTACTTACCTCCTGTGATGAACAAGATTAGCTAAGATTTAGGAGCTTCTTTACTCCAGGGGAAAAAAGACCAAACAAACATATCTCAACTATTTCTCTGACACCTCTTATGTTGGCTTACATTAGCTGTCTTCTGCAGAGCCTGCTATCTAGTGTCTTTTCCAGCAAGAGTTTGACTTTTGTTGCAACTGTTAGTCTTCTTTGTTTTTGAATTTTTCACTTCCACTTCATGTTTTCTCATGATATTGAGAAAAAAAAGTCTTTGTCTACCTTCCTCAACAATTGCAGCCTTAAAGGCAAAATTACTGCACTTATCTGTCCGGAGTTGAGATTTCAGCTTTCATTGAAAATGATTGAAAACTGGGTCCAGATACAGAAATGTTCCAGCTACCTACTGATGTCAATACCTGTTGATGACTGCCACCTTTCAGATTTTTTTTTAGTGATCAATTTATTTTTCTGATCTGTCAGAACATATACAATTAAATTTTATTCCAATTTAATATTAAGCTGTCTTAATTTATTTCTTACGTGAGGAACAGCGAATTTGCCCATTTTGCGTATACATTTGTGCATTTACTTGTGCAGAATTACAGTGACAGATTCTTCAGTCTTCCCTTTACTATATCCCCACATAAAAATACAATGCCTTCCTGTAGTTTTTCCCCCATTCACACAGATGTCTCTCACACATCTACAAATTCACTGATTGGAATTTCTCCTAAGAAGGACATAGCATCATAGTATCATAGAATCATAGAATCATAGAGTGATTTGGGTTGGAAGGGACCTTAAAGATCATCTAGTTCCATCCTCCCTGACATAGGCAGGGACACCTTCCACTAGACCAGGTTTCTCAAAGCCCCATCCAACCTGGCCTTGAACACTTCAAGGATGGGGCATCCACAATTTCTCTGGGCAGCCTGTTCCAGTGCCTCACCAGCATCACAGCAAATTATTTCTTCCTTACATCTAATCTAAATCTACCCACTTTGGGTTTAAAGCCATTATCCCTTGTACTGTCACTACATACCTTTGTAAAAAATCCTTCTTTAGCTTTGTTGTAGTCTCCCTTTAGGCACTGGAAGGCCCCTCCAAGGTCTTCCCAGAGCCTTACCTTCTCTATGCTTAACAAACCCAACTCTCTCAGTCTGTCTTTATAGGACAGTTGCTTCAGCCCTCCAGTCATCTTTGTGGACCTCCTCTGGACTCTCTCCGACAGGTCCATGTCCTTCTTATGCTGAGAGCTCCAAAGCTGGACACAGTACTCCAGGTGGGATCTCATCAGAGCAGAGGGGCAGAATCACCTCCCTTGACCTGCTGGCCATGCTCCTTTTGAGGCAGCCCAGGATACAGTTGGCTTTCTGGCCTGCAAGTGCACATTGCTGGGTCATGCTGACCTTTTTGTCAACAAACACCCCTGAGTATTTCTCCTCAGGGCTGCTCTCAAGTCATTCTCCTGACCCATGTGCAGGACGTTGCACTAATGTATCTATTTTATTTATATTTAAGGAACTTCTAGTCAAGGTGGTTTAATCCTAGAGAAAATCAAGTTATGCTCTTATTTCTGGCTGCGGAAAATAACTTGAAATGTCTTTGTGGTGAAACTTTATGACACTTTAAAGACTATGTGATGAAACTTTGGCCCTCAATGTGGAAAAAGCCCTACATGAATTACAATGAAGATATAGGAGCTAAGAATGTTGTTATGAGCATGGCAGATACACAGGCTAGCACTGGCAAACAAGAAAGCCACAGCCAAGAATGTGTTTTTTTCATCTGTAGCTGGTAACTTATCTGAACTTTACTCTTCACACTGTTTATTAGAAGTGAAAATTTCAGTGCCTAGAAAGAGTTTGGCTTTGCAAAAAAATCTACCATATGCATTTGTAACTTTCTAAATATTATTATTTCCAGTTCTTTTTAAAATAAATAAGATTAAAAACATAACCACATGTGAGGCAAGTAGACATACCTCAGATACTTTCAATATAGTTTTTACTACTGGCTGTTCAGACAATGGTCAGATATTGTCTTGTGACTCCAGTTCTCAGAGCTGCTGCTTCTCTCTTATTGACACTTGCATTCATTTTATTGAGTGTAAAGTGGCGATAATAAAGTGTCAGTGTAGACAAGTCCCCAAACCTGAATTATACAATAGTATTCCTCACATTTTCTCCAGCTTCCACACATTTAGTATATTACTTCAAGAGTAATCCCAATTATATTAATGAATCATGCTCCATGAAAGTCCTGTAGACTGCCCAAATAAGAATGGGTTATTTAGCTCAATTAGGAATGAAGGTGTTTGATCCATTTGCTTTCTGGTTTACAGTGTAGTCCAATGGGAATGCTTCCAAATCAGTCCATCTCATCCTCCCTCACCTCTTCCTCTCTTTCTTTCCCCACTCACACATAGGTAAATTCAGAAAAGATCATTTAAAAGACCAAAAATAACCTTTCTAATTGAATTTGTCTTTCTATACTAGACTCTACAGAAGTGAAAAAATAAGTGAAATATGTGTATATAAACATATATCTAGGGGCTCGTATCTAAATGTATGTACACACAGGTACATTTAATATGCAGCTATCATATTATGGCACAGAGTAGTATGAAGATTTTACTATCCTATTTAATTTGACATTTTCTGCTTAGCATTTCATGGACACCTTTTAGCTACATATTTTTCATTTCTTTTTCTCTGATATTCACATTAAATAAAGCTTCTCAAACACCACCATAGCTGCTTCTTTATGATTATTATTATTTGTTACATTACTATTACCATTTTACATCTTGTAATCTTGGATATACTTTCATAAAGTGAATTGGATGATGAGTACAAAACATAAGGAACAAAATCCTATGCAGATTTAATCAAAAGTTTCAAGATCTAAGAGTGTTCCTACTTAGTCCCCATGTTGAAATAAAGAAGACCTGTCAAAGATTTTTGTTTGTTTGTTTGTTTTTAATGAAAAAATAAAAAAAGTATCCAATATGTTCAGGGTGTCCCTGAGATACAGGAGGCTGAGGCTCAAATTTCAGCCTGAAATAGGCTGTGTGAGAACTGTAATTCTCCTGAGTCTTCTAGGTGAGTACCAATCGATGCTGTGTGTTCAAGATCAGCTGCCTCTCAGCCAAGACTTTCCTGACAAAATATTGCCAAGAGATACTAGATTTCTATGAAAATTTGAGGTTAAACATGTCATTAGACATTTGCTGACAATACCAATTCCACCAGGAATTTTCCATATAACTGAGAGCACTTTATATAGCAGAGAAATCAGCATCACAAAACTACTGGTTCAATACATACTAAATTTATTGTCAAAATTTTATATAATTTCTATATTTTTTGCAGTAAAATATACTTGTTAAATGCTTCCAAGTGATAGTAAGTATTTAAAGACAGCAAAGTTTAACATTCTTATATATAAATTTGGAGATAATGTACAAACTGAGATTTTTAATCATTTAGTCATTTCAAAGCATTAAAACGGAGTGCTAAGGCGTGCCAAATACAGTCCTCGCTTTATTTTGACCCTGTTTCGAACAGTAAGTTTGAATAAATCAATTTCAGTAACCTGTCTTGAAGACTCATATTTGATTTTTTTTTTTTTTTTTTCTTTTGGATGTGTCTGTCCATTGGCTAAAACAGAGACTTAGTTAAAACTTGGATGCCTAACACCTGAATGACTAATTTAGGGTTAGTGAAACCTTCTAGTGTTCTACTTCTGCATTCTTCATGATTCAGATGACCTGGGTTAGACAGCAGTAGAGAAATACAAGATAAAGGCATCAATTCAAAGGAAAAATACTGAGATCTAAATTAAAAGTCAAGTAGTCTGAATCATGTCTTCATCTATTAATTTATTTCTCAGATTACTAGATGTTGTTACGGTAAAACTGTGTGATTTGTTCTCAACCTTTCTGTTTGCACTCCTTACAAATACACTCAGAAACCTATTTAGGGAGTGGAATTTAATCTTGCCAGATTTGTTTCCCCCTATTCATTAACATTTAAATGGGATGGTCAAAACTGGTATGGGGCTATCAGGGTACACAGGTATCTGACACTAAAGAAATGCATTCCCAAACTGGGTCTTCAGTGCCTAATCTAAGGCAAAATAAAATTTTCACAGCTAAGTTTGAAAAACTTGAAAAACTGAATTTACAATGGAAATGCTGACAGACCACAGTGCTAGTGGGTACCTATAATTATTGTATAAAGCTTAAGAGCATTAGATTTATAGCTGTGAGCAATTTCATTAAAACGTCAAATCTCTTTCCAGATTTTTCCCATTTCACTAATTCAAAATTCTCAGTCTTCTCCAACAACACTTATTTAAAGAAACATTTAAAAAATATTCTAATTATTATAATAAAATAAAATTTAATCTTAATATGGATATTATTTTAATTGTTGTTCTTATTACTGAGAGTTAAAGTTACCAGAGAAAGAAAAATAGGCAAGTTTCTGTCCTATTTCTTGGCTCCTGTCAGTCTCTGAGGACTTTGATCTGGTTCTTTAGGTTAGGCAACACTAGTTCCCATTTTATCCAGGAAGTAACTATTAAACAACTGGTTTATGTATCTATTGGAGGTAATCACTCAAAAAGTATCTTCCAACCTATAGAAGCCTTTATTTATTCAGTATTTTTGAGAGTTTTCTTAATCAACTTCCAGCATTTTTATGTCTCAAAAATAAACATATTTTCTGAAATGGAAAACTGAAATTCTAGTGAAGATTTATCTGGCTGGGTTAGTAAAAACTATGAGGATCTGATTTCTAAGATAATTTGCTAAAACTATTAACAACAGTAAAGCAACTCGATCCTTTAATTCAATTTAGATGAACTCATAGATACTATGTAAGTTAGTATGATAGGTGAGTACAGTTCACATCAATCACACCTTATTTAAAAGAAAATGTTCATGAACAGTCTTGCTTTATCTGTTTCTTGCTTAATCAGCCAACAGGTGTCTTTGTTTCACATTCAATGAATGAAAAACACATTTGACATAATAGTTTTGGCCTCATTTTTTGACTATAGGATGTTTTAACCTAGGTTTGCCTTGAGCTAAGCTCTGTGCACGTTATGATACTTCAGTTGTCCAAAGCTAAAATTCTTTAGATTTTCAGGTAGTATAATAAGTATACTGATGAAAAGGTAGGAAGGAAGAGAGGTAGGGAATAAAAAAGGGAGGGAGGCCTTGAAGGATCTAATAAATCTTTCATTTGTTCTACATTTATCTTGGAAAGCATCACTTGTCCAATGCATAAGTATTATGCAAGAGCTTCTCTGTCTTCAGATTGACCTACCCTTGGTCAAGTCATACCCTTCAACATAGAATAATCAGCTCCCATATTTTTGTGGCCTTCAGTAATTTCAGCTCTTCTAGAGATTTGCTGCTTCTGTCATGTGTTTGCCATGATTATTACTTTCACTGCCTTCCCATTTACCTTTTAGCCAAGTGTTTTCTGTTAGCTGGATCCTCTGGCTTAGTAAAGGCATTACTTCGGCTCCTGTTCTAAAATGTCAGAGTTGTGCTATGGTCTGCATTAGTAAGAGTTTCATGTTGGAGTAGCCCAGTTCTCTTCCTGGGACTCTGCAGCAAGTTCTCAGTCACCTCTCCAAGAGCTCAGGATTCACTTTAGATGGTAGGCAGCCAAAAGATAATCATTATAGCACTTTATTCTCGCATTTATTTAGTTTATGTCCTGTACATTTTTCCTTAGTCTCATTGTAGCATAGCAAGGACTTGCAAATAATGTGTATACATTTGTGTTAAGATCCTTACAGGTAGCCTTCTCCTGTCATAAAAACTGTTTTCAGATGCCCTGTTGGCACCAGTATAAAGATACAAATAGCATAGCATGCAGTTAAACCACTGATTCATAAATTAATGACTGTTGGGACTTTCATATTCAATCTACCTCTGTCTTCCCAAATGTAGCTGTAAGTCTTCTGTCTCTTAAACTTTGTGATGGTGGTCACATTGCTGGCCCTTGACAAAAAGGCCTCTATAACCACAGCTGATACAATGGGAAAATGGGAGTAAGACCTATGTGTGACTGTGAATGATGGGTAACACCCAAAACTGGCCAAAAGGGCCTTCGCCCCACACCGATGACACTAAAGTGAAGGAACCAGCCAGCAGAGAATTACAAAAAGATTTCTGACACAGCAGAAGTCACCTTGGTGGAGGGGTAACAGGTCATCCATCCTGCCGGGACATGGGACTTTCTAACCAGCACATGGGTCAGTGGGTGCAGGCTACATCACAAGGGGTGACACCGGATCATTTGTCCCCCAGGAGGGGGACCCACTCTGGGGATGGGGGATGAGCTTCTGACACCCACAGCCAGGGGGACAGTCACCAGGATGTGGTGTTGTGAAACTTCTTGGCATGAGATATAAATGGTATTTAGAATTTTGAAGGGATGTATTAAGATTTTTCAAGTGTCTGTTACTGTGGTTTTGGGTGTTTCTGATATTGATCTTGAGCATAGTGTTTGTTAAACAGTGTGTTTTAGTGTTTTACATGTCGGTAGTAAATCAATAAATTGCTTTGATCCTGATTTGATTTAAACCGATCAGTTTTCCCCAATGTGAACATCTAACCCATTAGAAAACGAGCAGCTCTACTTCAGATTGATGAGTGGGCTAGGTTAGTGAGAGAGTTTAGAGAATCATTGATGGGAAAAGGACAGAGAAAATCAATTGTTGTTTTGATTATTAAAACGGTTATAGTTCCAAACAGATTATAATTCTAGTCATTAGGTAATGATGGCAAAATGTAGGTATTTTCCTAATTAATATTCCACAAGAGCTAGTCCATGGAACTGCAGTTCTTTCATTCAAGAAGTCTATATATTTCTTATAAGCAAATTACAGATAAAATTCTAGACTCATACAAATTTTATGCTTAAATTCCAAGACAAAAGTGTTTTCCCAGCCTCTTTAGGTAGGGTTTCTTAGTCTCTGGTTTTTAAAAATGCAACTTTGGTATGAATCTAATATTTTGTTCTCTATGGACCATTTTAATGATTAATCATTAGGAAAAAGACTGCCTTCACTTCAGAAAAAAATATTCCCCATTTATAAGAGTTTTGAAGTACCCTGGGGTTGGCTTAATGTTATAGCTCAAATGGTGTAATAATATATCATGAAGATGAAATACAGATAAATGTCCCTAGGACTCTCCACAGTAGCATTTTTATGGTTTATATTGTTTTGCAGTTTTTATTAAAGCTTCTGAAGAGCTTTGCTTTGACATGCTATTTTGTGTACGGTCTTGAAAAAGCTCACATAGAAAAGAAAGATGTCTCAGAATTTGCAGAAAAATATTAGTATAGTTAATTAAAAATGGAGATAGGTAAAATGAGAGAGTTTGTGAGGAATCTCAAAAATTACGGTGGTCACTGCCAGTTTAAGCAACTCAAATCCTTAAGAACAACATGTGTACCTGTGTCTTTTGGGCACCTGTTACATATATTTCTCTTGGAAGTGAGTATTGCTTTTTTGGATCCCATACCTGCAGCAGAGCCACAGCTATCTCAATATATGGTTTTTTTTTTTAGCACAATAGAGTGTTAAATCTTTTTCTCAGATAGTAGCAGTAAATTTTAGATGGGGATTTACTAGACTACAGCTGGTCAGATATGTGCACCTATTGTGTAATATAACCCGTGATATATTACATTTATGTATCCTTAATAGTTAAAATGCACACACACACAAAAACAGAACTACAGCAACAACAACAATATGAACAAGCTGTCAGTATATCTGTGTTCCAGATATATGGAGAGGAGAGGAGAGGAGAGGAGAGGAGAGGAGAGGAGAGGAGAGGAGAGGAGAGGAGAGGAGAGGAGAGGAGAGGAGAGGAGAGGAGAGGAGAGGAGAGGAGAGGAGAGGAGAGGAGAGGAGAGGAGAGGAAAGGAAAGGAAAGGAAAGGAAAGGAAAGGAAAGGAAAGGAAAGGAAAGGAAAGGAAAGGAAAGGAAAGGAAAGGAAAGGAAAGGAAAGGAAAGGAAAGGAAAGGAAAGGAAAGGAAAGGAAAGGAAAGGAAAGGAAAGGAAAGGAAAGGAAAGGAAAGGAAAGGAAAAACATTATATTCACAGTCTTCCCCTCTCCACCATGCTGTTTACACTTCTCCAGCTGATTGAACATGTATAATATCTCTGTTTTAGACACAGCTCCTTCTTCTGTCAGCCGTTACCCTTTCAAAATTAAAGTCAAATTTTGTCAGTGTATGAAATTATGCCTTTGTTGCATCAGTGAAAAATAATGACTTTGCAGAAATGCTTAGGTAAAAAGTAACATCCTTCAGCAAGTATTGTTGGTGTTACTCTAGCAGAAAAGGCAAACTGAATGCATGAAATTAAATTTTGTAGAGGAGATAGGCGATTAAAAGGTCAGTATTAGTTCAACAAATAATGAGATGGGCAAGTGCAGACACAGCTGAAAGTTTACTCATGATAAGAAGAAGCACTAGATAAAGATTCAACAATAAATAGTGACTAACTTTACCTTTCCACCACTTGAAAACAACACTATAGCATTTTTACTTGCTATGTTTTTCCACAACACATCCTCAGCTTATTATATAAAATGCATATTATCAATAGAGTACAGAAGGTGTAAATTGACTGGAAAGCAGAGACTCAAAGAAATTACAAGGAGTCTGTTGAGTGCCTGGGCAGCATATACAGGAGGATCTTACTTCAAGTAGTGCAGTGCAGCATACTGAGTCCCTGTCACTTGCTTCAGGGTAGTAAGAATTCATAAAATCAAGCCAATTACACAGCTATAGACCCTCTATAATGTAAGATCTATTTTTCTTTGCCATAGGCAATAGATTTTTCTATTACTCAATGTGAACTAATGAACTAGCAGAACAAGTCCAAGTTATCAACACCTATTGAATGTGTTTCCATGCTGTAGCAAACAGGACAGCTCATCAGAGAGTGTGCCACCTGTCCAACACCGAGAGGTGCATTTCTGCTCCAAGGATGCTTTCTGTGTTTGTGCTCCTTGCTGCTGCTGCTCCTCTCCTTTCAAAGCACATCGTAAACATTCCCAGTGTACAAATCTTCTCAGCCCACACAGGGATGTGACAGCTACTTAACAAACCAAGTGGCATTACACAGCAATCCAGGAAATAAATTTTCAAGCCTTCTCATTAGATATCTTTATAGACTGACTTTCCACAAATAGAAAGCTGGTCTGACCAGCAAAATCTGTGGGTGCACTACCACTCTGAACCTTGCCCAGGTATTTATCCCAAGACAAAGTGAGTCAAAAAGGACATAAAATCCTACCGTTCTTTTGAGACAACATCTGCTACTCACTTCTTACAGATGTTGTAGATGTCAAGTTAGGGTTTCTACCTGTGAAATTGAAGAACCAGAATAAGGAAGGCGGCGGGGTAGTTTGTTTTCTCTCTTAAGCTCATGCCCTAACTACTGGATGCTGGATATTAAGATATGGTTTGAAATGGTATCCTCTCTGGTTTTAACCAGAAATTTCATCCTGGACTTTGATAATCAAGAAACTGATTAATATATTCTCACATAAAATAGCTGGGACTATAATTGTAAGATTAGTGTGAAATAATCTCATACAGTGAAGTTAATATTTCTCACCATAAGGATCTCTGGTTTTGGATTGATAATAGCAATTTTTATTGCATTCTGTCTAGAAGAGGTTGTATCAAATGCAGCTCCAAGCTGGAGAGACAGACTTGTGCAGAAAATTGCCTTGCTAACAGATCTTTGATTACATGCAAACATAGGACTTAAGGACATACTTATAAATGCACCTCTTAAATCATAGGCAGTGGAAAGAAAAGTTATTCAGTATGCTCTACAAGTTTGCAATGGTCTTAGAATGTATTTTGCATGTATTTTCATTTGCAGAAGATTTAAAGAACTTGAATATGATAAGCTTAGACATTTTCATAATCCTTTACGAAATTTCTAACATATCTATATTTCTTAAGCTACCCTGTGAAGATTCATACATGTTTGGGTGAATCAAATCCTACTGTGGCTCTTGAGGAAATGAGCTCTGTGCAAATTTGCTTTCATTATCTCTGACTTTCCTTCCCCCTTAATTTTAAAATCTATTGCCCATTTTAGTCAAATCCGATAAAAGATTAAGTACCTAAATGGTAGTATGTTACACAAGTATAGTGCAAGTTGGTGGGGAGAAGGGAGCATTCCCACTGACTACCTCCATGGATGGAAAGATGGAAAGTGACCTCAGCAGTTCCCTCACTTCAAACCAGTCAGAGGTTGCTCCTGGACCCATTGCATATGCTGCCACTGGTCTATCTCTAGGTAGGGGACATGGAGAAAACTGGAGCAGGGATATCTGAAGGAACTGCTAACTTTGTGGTGCAAAAGCTAGTAGGATGGAAAAGAGCATGGAGCTATTACAGTAATGTGACATAAAGGATATTACCTATAAATCTGAAAGAAAACAAGCTTCATTAGTTCCTGTGCATGGAAAATATATTGGTTTATGCATATGCAGTATAATAAATTGCGATGAGTTCCAGTGATATATCTTATTTAGAAACAGCCCAGTTTGCTTAAATTATGTTCGATGAATGCTTTTGTTGTCTACAGTATGGATAGGCTGATAAAAATTAATTTAGAAGATGAAAAGCATCAGGAATATAATTGCATTTATTAAGAGATATTATTAGCTAAATTCAGGTAGTGGTAGGTATTGTATTATTCTACCTATATATCTGATGAGATAAAAAAAAAGATTTAAATAGATTTATGTCATTCACTCCTGCTTGAGGCCTCAGATAGTAGCTAATACAGGTGGATCACACTGCATGCCAGATTAAGACTGTTGATCTGTAGTAGCCTTAAAACATGAGAAGGAATGTTTTGTGGTTTCTGTATTGTAACCATCTGAAATAGATCTCAAAAACCTATTGTTCAGGGAAAATATGCTGTCTTCATTTGCTATATGAGGCTTTGTTGACCAAGAGCCTATTTGTTGAATAAGAGCCTATTTTCACACTATTTTCAGTGTCCTCCATGACACAGACTTCAGCTGAACTACACATTGCTTTCCTGTTCCTCTATCTATTTTATATGAGCCAAGCCAGAAAAGGAATCTTTGCTGTTCCAAACACTGTGTGTGAGCTCTTGAAGTTATGCAGCGGATTATATTCAGCTACATGAAATATGGGAAACAGGTGACACTTCTGGGTCTTCTCATTAGCCCAGAATCATAGCTGTAGTTGTGAATTGCAGGAGAGGAAAGCCCAGTATGAAAAGAAAATAAACAATTTCTTCTTCAACCATCAATACATGCACATGTAATACTTATTCAGGGTCAGTTAATCCATCTAACTGTAGTGATGGTCTTCCAGGAGTTAATGTACAATTGAATGACAGAAATTAAAAATCTTATGTAATTCTAGTTAAATCTAAACCACATTACTCATATCAAGACATTGGACTCTGATATACTTTTATGCAGTGGGCCAACCTAGCCATTAACCATGAGTTTGGATGCATCCAATTTGTGAGCAATAGTCTATGTATCTTCTATGCCTGTTTCAGTATTTTGGGTGTATTGAATGTTTCTGTTTAACTCTACTGGAATTAACTTTCAAGTATTATGCAAGAGAAACATAGACTCTAGAGTTTTATAATCTATTTTTATAGATCTCTCTATTTTTTAGTGCTTGGGTGTATATAGGATTTCAACACATAAATGTATGCCATCATCTGCTCAGATGGATATTCTCTTTTATGGATGTGTAATTGTTTGCTGTTTAATATCACAGTTAGAATTGTTTGCTGTTTAATTTCACTACCACAAAAAATCTGTACACGCCAGATTTTTCCTTTTAGGTGGTAAAAAGGGTTATGTTTCTTTGTGGTTTGTTTTGTTTTCTTTTGTTTTTGTTGTTTTGTTTAGGGTTGAGGTTTTTTGTTTTGGATTTTTTGCTGTTGTTTTTGTTTGTTTGTTTATTTGTTTGTTTAACCGTAGGATTATTCTCCAGAACAGCTCCAGAGAAATTTGAGATAAGAGCCTCAACCTGTCTCTCCATTCCACCATGTTCGGTTGTTTTTTTTTTTTCAGAGGATAACATTAATGTAAAGCACTGGAGGAGATTTTTTTTGTTTGGTTTGGTTTGATTTGTTTTTTTATTCCAGGTTGGGAAGCTGATATCTGGCTGATTTTTCTTTTTTTTTTCCAGCCTAAGTGAAGTCAGATGCTCTTTTTAAGCCTTATGCAGAGGGGGAATGTGATCAGGAAATGCTAACACATATCTGACTCCCTGCAATTGGGATCTGCCACTTGAAAAAGAGCCACTGCATTTTTACCCTCTGTTACAGGGATGGTACATAACCTAATACTCATGATGAAGCCTTGAATAAGGACATTTTTGTTTTGTTTAGAAATGCTTTGCTTCCTCTGTGGAAGAAGGAAGCAGTTGACTTAGAGAAAAAGCACAATAAATAGGATTTTAAAAATCTGTTTCCAGAATTCTATATGCAAAGTACTTCATTCCTAAAAATCAGAGGAGAGATATCTGGACCAAAACTCTAACTAAAATGCATGCCTATTAAAATATAGATATATAATAGTGAAGAATAAAAGAACCTTTAATTCAAAAGCTATCAGTTAAGATGTCTTCAGGTTTATGAAATGCTATGAGATGTTTTGCTTGACTTTTTGTGCTCTGTACTACAAAGAGCACTGACTGAGTTGTGTTATTCCCTTTTTAAAAGCCAAAACAAAGCTCTTAAGAAATATGTTCTCCTTCTTTGTCCTAACTTTTGCCGCTTCCCAAGATATTTTTTTGCTCATTTCATTGGGGGTGGTGGGGAAAGAAAAATTCTTACTTCATTGAAACAGAAAATAAGCAAATACAAAGGCAGCTTCTTATCCTCAATTGCACGGCAGTTCGCACAGAAGGGCACATGGGGAGGGCACAAATTCTCCTTAGCCTTCCTTTTTCTTTTTTTTTTTTTTTTGCTTATGCATTTATAGAAAAATTAAATAAAAGCACTATTGAAAACTGCATCTAAAAATCGTGTTTTATCTGATTTCCTCTTTAACAATATTTGTTGCATGCTATGTATATTCAGTATTTGCTCACGCACATTGTGGCACTGGAGAAAGAAACCTGCTTTGAGCATCTGCACAGAAACTAAATAAACACCACCAATCACCTTATAAAGACAGGCTTCTTATAAATTCCATCAACACAGAATAATATTAACCACATTAAGCTAGGTCCTTAGTTTACATATGCTACCATAAATTGTTGCTAGCAATAGAGATTGCCCCTGGTGTAAGATAAAAGTAGAGGAATAAAGGAATAATAAACTGATCATGGGGCAACTGGTTTTACTATTAAAGTCTGAAGCAAAGAAGGCATTAAGTACCTCAGCTTTTTCCTCATCCTTTGTCACTAGTTTTCCTCTGTATTCAATAAAAGACAGAGATTCTCTTTAGCCCTCTTTTTGTTGCTAATGTATTTACAGAAACATTTTTTATTGTCTTTTATGGCAGCAGCCAGATTAAGTTCTAGTTGGGCTTTGGCCCTTCTAATTTTTTCTCTGCATAACCTCATGACATCCCTGCAGCCCTCCTGAGTTGCCTGTCTCTTCTTCCAATGTTCATAAACTCTCTTTTTTTTTTTTTTTTCCTTTTTTTTCTCATTTTTTTCATTATTCAAACAGTTACAACTTGATTCTGAATATGATTCAGCTGGTGAGTTAGAAGGGAATAATGAAATGCCATTATACTGATGAGACAAGGCAAAAAAAGATCAGTCTCTCAAAATAAGACCTTCAATAACTATGAAATAGATTTAGCTTTTAAATTACAGAGAGAAAATGGTGTATTTTCAGCGTGGTTTTCATTCCAAATTTCCCAACATATATATATTTGATAAACTTACTATTTGAAAATCTTCAATAATATCTTGAGGGAACTGCTAGTCTAACAAGCAGAAGCTTCAAATTAGGGAAACATAAGTATGCATGACCTCAGAGGCAAATTTCAAATTCATTTGAGCATTCCATGAAAATATTGAATCTACAAATCAAATGGGTGAAGAACCATTATGCGTGTGTTTAGATGCATTTAAAAATTTTCAAAGCTCTATACGCGATAACTTTTAACACTCTCACAGAAATACTATCTTCATTTTTCTGAAGTGTTTAGCTAGGTCAAAACGCTGACTCATACTTTTAAATAAAAACGAACAGAAAAAACCCACATATTTTTCAAATTCGGAGGTCACAGGCAGTTAAACCTCTTTTGAAATATGTTAAATCCAGCTACAAGTGCATTAATTAAATTATTTAGTTACAGATTTACTGGTGTTTTAGCTTTGCCTCTGTTCAATTATGAGAGCCTGTTTTGTGTACAGATGAGGCAATTCCTGTCCCAAAGCACATGCAGTCAATGGATACAATGAAAAACAGATGACAGGTGATTGTGATTTGTTTTATAAGCTTCAGTCATTACATAGCAATTGCTCATCCACTAGCAATTATTTTACAAGCATCTTTCCCTCATGGTGGTACAGGAGTGACTCTGCTGTTCCTGTGAATAAGTGATTTCATCTTCATGATGTCTCAGGGATTCTTCACATCTTGATGACTTCCCAATTAAAATGTTGTGTTTACAAGAGAAACAACATATGTGTATGTGTTTTTTTTTCAGTTGGCATACATAGAAACTCAGCCTGTGAATCAAAAAGTTAATTTTTTTTTAAATTTTTCTATATAAAACCATAAATAGTAATTATTTAAGCTTCATTCATTTATACCAGAGCAGCTGATTTTTATGTGGATCGTACAGAAAATATGAAGTTGTTATCTACAGTAATCTGCTCATATCGTTCTTCACTACTGCTGTAATAACTGTAATGGTGAAAATACTCCTGTACTAATGAGGCTGACATTTAATCATGATTTTGTAAACTAAGTTCAAAGAGAGCCATCGTTTCTAATTTGCAGGTGTTTTCTGATTAATATTGCTAGAATGAGCTGTGTAATACTGAGAAATTTCAGTGGGAAAAAGTTAACATAAATAAGAATCAAATCGATTAAGAATTCTACTAATGAGTGTGATACGGAAAATTCTTGTCTCATTTATTTATTAGCATTACATTGTTACTGAGAGTATTAAAAAGCCAACAGCAATAAAAATAGCAGTTCTTGCTTTTGCTGTAAGAGAAAGATACAATCCTGAGGATAAATAAATGTTAGATTTACTTGATTAAAAATTGTCATTCTTGCATAGTCATTTCTTTGCAACATCATGTGTGGATTCCTTGAACAAACTTCTTATTAAAATTGTAGTTTAGCATAAAAAATAAATCTAGCCATATAACTATCAAATTAAGAAGCTGAGGTTCACTGGAGCTTTTCTGAAAGTAGAAATACAGCGGAGAAGGAAATAACCTTATGACTAGAATATATCAAGAAAATCATAGTGTTTCTTTTCTGAAGATGATTATCTGTGGAATGCATATTAACTTTGCTGAAATTTTGTTTGCAACTAAGGTTCACCTTGTGCTGCCAGATTCTAAGGCACAGTCTAGAAAGTGGGAGGAATTGTTTTCTTCACTGGACCCTGTGGGTGGCACTTCTTTGCACCTCCTACTCCACAGCCTGCCAGGTACCTCTGTCAGACACAGGTGTGCTGCTTCTCGCTCCCTCTAATGTCTTCATGCAGAGGCTGCAAATTAGTTTAAATTCTCAGTTAGTACTGAAACACCTAATTTCTGCAGTGGACAAGACTGATTAATTATTTACATCATATTACTTATCAGCTATTTGAAATGTTTATTTACTTTCAACAACCAATATAGACATTGCCAGAAATACTGCTGTTACATGCAAGTTGTAACTCTACATGCTGGCTTCTGTTTCTCAGCAGTCAATAGTATTTACTCTGGGTTCGGTACCTACTATGCTCCTAGTTGGGGAAGAGGAAGAGCAGATAGTGAAAACTGAAGTTTTTTTCTGACAATAAAGGTCTTTCATAAAGAGAATTGTGACAGGGAGAAACCAAACCAAACCAAACCAAACCAAAACAAATAAAGCACCAACAACAAACCCCTGACATTTTTTAATGAAGGCTTCCCTCTGGAAGAAGTAGGCTTTGATTAGATCAAGTGGTTATCTTTTGAATATAGAAATATTGCAGACCCAGTAAGTGCTAGTACAGCCTGGATGCTTATTTATACGATGTCCTTTTCTGCTTGGCATGCAGAAGAAAGATTTTCTCTGCTTGTGAACATGGGTCACTTACCCAGAGCGTAAGGTGTGAAGAGGCTAAGGACAGACTTCTGCAGTTTCTGGAAAGAGAAGAAAGACTGAAGGAGCCCACTGCAAGTTGTGCAGTGGGAAATCCAGCTCTGATCTTCTTTCCAGAGCTCCGGAACTCTGAAGTTTGACAGCAGGGAGGCAGCAGGTGGTGGCTTCCAAGGGTGCCTTGAACTGAGTCCAGCTCCCTGCTATTCAGCAAACTCTGAAGTATATGATGCTGCTTGATTTCTGCAGATTTTTGGTATCTTGGAGAGAGGAATCCTTCCGTTCAAATGTACTTTTTATGTCTTTTTTTTTCCAAACTCAACACGTACACATGAATGCTTACACAGCAGCAGAATCCCTTCCTTCCAAAACAAAAATTAGAATACTCATGTAATTTCTTATTTATATATGGCAAGTGAGGTTAAAAGAGAAAAACTGACTTCCCCTCATAATACAGTATGTAATATGATTGCCAATTTTGATCACATTAGGCATACATGTGTGTTGATTCATGAGATCAAAAACCAAGAGATAAAAATGACAGTGAATTAAAAGATCTTTTAGACATAAATTTGATGTGGATTTTTTTTTACATAAAGCATAATTTTACCTTTTGTTGCAATAAAGGAATTTGCAACTAATGCAGGAATCATTTAACACAATAGTCTAACAAGAACTGAGACAGATACAGAAAAATAGTAGTTATGGATAATTCATCTCTAAGATTTCAGAATAAGAATGAAGTCCCCAAAACCTCTGAGATTACTTTTGATCACTGACATCATTAAGACCAAGCTTGCCAGTTCTTTCAGTTAATTATATCATTCTACATTTCTCAATTTTCACAACAATTTCTGATTTCATTTGACAGTTCTTTTCAGCCCTGGCAAAACTCTGCACAGGAATTGCTTTCATTCGGTACTAAATCAGATGGAAGGTTCCCAGTCTTTCTTGTGCCTGCAGGTCTATGCTTGACGAAAGTCACCTTTGTTCTAGGATTCTTTATCTTACTAAAAAAAAAGCTCTTTATACTTTGGTACTTCAGAGGAGTGCCTCAAATTCTGTGACTTGATATTCTTGCATTATTAAAAGTATTTAATATATAAATGTTTCTCTTTGCACTGCGCATAACACAAACACTTAATGCTCATGTCAGAATATTTTATGTTCTTTCAGTAAGAGTCAATTATGGATGTTAACTTCAACATTCATACAAAAAGGGACGATAATTGCCTTTATTGAAATATTATCAAAAATTCTCACAAGTCAATAAGTATAAAAAAGCAACTATCAATCAGTGCAATGGCATTCAATCAATTTTTAAGAATTTTATACATATTTTTATTGGTTATAAGCAAAAGAGTGCAAGAGGATATAAAAGTTGTGTCTGAGGATGTTTAGTTTAACAGTGCAAGTAGCATAACAAGCTTATTCACTTATATGAGGCCAGTTTCACTCTCCCTGACAAGGGAAAAAAAGTGGCCACCACAAGTAAAACTACAATGAGCAATCCAAACTAGGCATATTTTCAAATGGAGAGTGCTTGCATACAAGTAGAGCACAAAGCTAAAACTTTAGCTTTCTAAGGATGTCCCTCATTAGCAGAGTTGTAAAGTTGCATATCTCAGGGAACAAATTAATTTCAGTCTTTCTGTAGAGTCACAAACTAGAAGTCCAGAGGACTAGGATGGTCATGTGCCCAAAAAGAATTCATAGGACTTCACTCAGTCCATTACTATCTGAGCTAGTGAATGTGCATTTGGAAACCAATCTGAAGTAAAAAAAGTTCCCAAGAATTAAAAAACCTCATTGACCATGAGAGAACAGAAAGGTTATAGAACCGCTAAAAATTTTATAATACGTTCATCATTATGCAAAAAAGTGCTTTTTCAATCCTCTGTAAGAAGCTATCCAAATTTTACTTTCAAGCAGTGGGTCTGGTTGTATTAACACATAAATCAGGTGTGACTAATTAACTGTTTTTTTTTAATGTGATGTATTACATAGATTTTGGGGTGAAGGTTGCTGAATGGACATTAATGTCACGTTTTACAATCCATTCATCATTCTAGATACTTTTTTCTGAACTGTCTCCAATTGTTTTTCATTACTCTCTTTAAACTGCTTCCAAAATGATCTTAGTACCACTAAAAATAAATTGATAAAGTAAGTGATCCATGTCTAATAAATATTTCCTTTGTTCATGTATCCGAGGACTGTGACAGTCCTTTTGGTAATAGTTCGAGACTAGAATCTATATTCTATTAATTATCCTCATGACTATACATTCTGTACAATTAAATTGAGTATCTGAAAAGCAAACTGAGACAAATATGAGCTAGAAACAAAACCTGTAGAAATTTGTATTCTGGTTTACATAGCAGCTATATCCCTAATTTGAAAAGACCTATGAATATGCTGTTGACCCTACTAACCTAATCAGTCAGTTTTGTTATCTCATTAAAAAGAAATACCAGAGAAGCTGAGCAAGCTATATTTTCCATTACTCTATGTTGTGTGACATAAATTGTATTAATATTTTTCAGAATCATAAACTAATGACCTAATGAACATGGCTTAGAAGGGTTTACCTCTGTTTTAATATCAAACTATTAATGGCTTTCCACTGAAAAAAATGTTTCCACAGTTTTGTGCTGTCAGAAGCTGTTAAAAACCTAACAGTGAATTTCATCAAGAGACCTCTTCCATTTTAAATTCTGTTTGATAAATTATAGTTAGTTTAACAACATATTTCCAAAATTCTGTGTGCCAGAATTAAAACTGGCATTAAATAAACATTAAATTCTTTCAGCATTTACTGCAGAAAGATACAAGACAAGACTGGTCAAGAATTTTATAAATATAATTCTCAATTTAATCTATAAGAGCATTAGCAGTATTTAGCAAGGATCTTGGAAGGAAATTCAGGAGTGAACAATGGACAAAGAAGAGAGAAATTCAATAACAGAATCATATAAGTAGGGAAAAGTTATTTGGAAGAATAATCCAAAAATACTCTGAACGTGTGTCAGTTTTGCTTATAGCATAACAGATAATCAGAAGGGAACTCATTGTCCTATGACAACTAGTAATAACATCTTGCTTAATTGAACTTTTTTCTCAATGGTCCCCAAGAAATTTGTTTGGAGTATGTTGTTCCTGCTGCTCCTCATGTTCATATTTCATACTCTCTGTATTGTATTTCTGAGATAGGAGGCTGCAAACTACAAAGACAAAAGAAATTCTGTGAGCAGGAATCCCGTGGCACTTTTGCAGCTCTTAAAAGCTCACAATTTCCTGATGAGAAGATCATTGAATTAAAATGACATTTATGTAACATCAAGCTGATACACAAAAGCAAGGGAAAAGAAAGAAAAAACAACAAAGTTCATTCTTTCTTCTTCCTCATCATTATTATTCAGGTACTTAACACTGAGACACTACTTCTATTAAATGGAACAAGGACAGCGACTTCAGTTAACCTTCAGGGATACTCTCTGGAGGAAGAAAGGAATGTTTTGGCATTTCTACACAGTTGTTGTCTTCTCCTTCATGCTTGGTGTTTATAATTTGCACATTGTTCCATTTCTGTTCATGTGCTTGCTTGAAACATGATGAATTCTGGTAGTGGTTATGTTTGGAAAGGGCATTAGAAAACACTCCTTTAGTATAAAGATTCAGGTGATAGAGAATTTAAAGCACCCTGTGCAATCTCGTTCTAGTGTTGAATTACCTGCTCTTCATCAATTTTAAGATTCATGTGTGTAATTGATTTAAAAATCCTTTAATACTGTACATCAATGATGTCAGATGTCACACAAAATCAGGATGATTTTGATGCCTAAGTCTATAACTAAGCTTGAGTAAACAACAAAAGGGCTTGTGAAGAACATCGAGGTTTCAGAATTTGTTTTCATTCAAATGTAAAAATGAGATGCTTGAATTTCAAAATGTTCTGCTGAAATAGAAATCCACTAAACTGAATCTTTTTGGAGGAATATTCACATCATACATTTTTGCTGCCCTACTATTTCCACAGAGTCTCTTCTCTCAGGAAAAAAAAAAAAATAAATGATGGAGATAGAGTAATATCCAAAGGACAGTTTGTTGTACTCCACTCCTATCACCTTTTTTCCCCACAATGGATTGCAAAAGGGACTGAGAAAGTTTTACATGCTGCATTAGGTCCCCACAGATAAGAGATACAAATATTCCTCCTTCTTTCTACTTTTCTTTCAGTAATTATGGAATGGAGTCCTCTTATGCAGGAAAAAAAAAATTCTGAAGGTATTAGTTGATGCTGAAGTCCAGTAGATCATACATATACCTCCATGCAAGCCTTGACGTTCTGGCACACTCCACTGTGTACTTTAAGGGGATGCAACAAGGGTTGCAGCATATTTACTTCTTAATTCTTAGTTTAACTAGTTTTTACAGAAAACAAATTTCCCAAAGCACACAGTTCCCTGGAAGCTGGACAATTTCAGAGTTTACAGGTTCAAGAAAAGTGTATTTAGGATACTAAGTGGGCTGCTGAGAAATGAATGACCTGACAGAGATGATAACAAGGTGACACTCAAGAAATATTTTATGAAAGACATCACAGATTATAGTGTCTTCAGTCTATTGATCTCTCAAAATTTTGTGGTTTTTAGAATACAGTAAGTTCTTCTCCATAGATTGCTTGTATATCTACCAACAAGACATTTTCCTAAGAAACAAAAATTCTACAGAAAATGCCCTGTTGAAAATATTTTTGTGTCCTAACTGACAGACCTATATCTGACTAGTGAAAAGTATTTCCATAAAACCAAATTGCTTGTGCTTGTTTTAAGTAACAAAGTTATTTGTTTTATAAGGTGTAGTTTCAAAGCAGAATTCCTCAGTGATTTTCAAATGCTGTGTTACTATAAAATTTATTCTGCATTTTAAGGATTCTTATGTAAAGAGATGAGAAGGAGTGGAAGTAGGTGTGCTGTCAAATCAGCATTCTGTTTATAAAACCAGTGGTAGACTGCTAAATATTACTGTGGACTGTAGAAGGTCCTAAGAAAGATTCAACACGCAATCAATTTGTGTCAATAATTTATTACTTCTGTCTGCTGCCAAATTATCTTCTTGAGACTGAATACTAGTACATGTGAACTTCACACTGGTTTGAAATTGGAGAACATCACTGAAGAAATGTAACTTTTTTATTTTATATGGACTGGTTTATTTTACAAAGTCATTGCTGTCTCAGCAGCCTAGATTTTGGCATCAGGCTTCATGAAGAGATGAGATTGTGTGTGCTAGTGATGACATGAGTATTTAACCACAGAGAAAGTAAGAAACAGAGGAAAGCACTGGTAGATTTAAATATTGCTGTTGTAGAGAGTTTTGGGGGTGGGCATGGTTTCTTTTTTTTGGTTGGTTGGTTGAGTTGGTTTGGGTTTTTTTTGTCTTGCAGTAGACTATGAGTAGTAGGGAAGAACTGTACGACCACTTATATTTAGGAAAGTGTAGACTGGGATTGGGTTATGATTTTCTTTACATCCAAATATACTGTTCTAGTAGGATAAATAACAAAGAAATCTCATGACTCACTCAGTCCATAAGTTTTCTGAGGAGGAATAGTGAAGAACTTCTTTCTTTGTGTGTCTGTTCTTTTTGCACATCACACACTAAAATTAGAATAATCGTGTCCTACCTGCCTTCCAGGAGGAAACTGAAGGAAATATGTGTCAAAATGTCAGCCACAAATAGAACAAAGCAGCTGTCAAAATCTGCAAAGATGTCTTTATTTCTGCATTTTCTCAGTTGTCCATTGTTTCATAAAATGATTAAGTTTAACCGTTCTTTTAAAGATAGCACATTAAAAAGGAGCATAATCACATTACATTAGCTATCTTTTACAGACCTGTAGAACTTAGGAAAATTGTGTGTACATATATCAGGAAATGTACAGAAGGTTCCTTGTGTGGTGAGATAACTAGGCTGGTCTTTCTTCTGTTAATAATTTGTGTCATAAGAAATTGAATAAATGGTATTGTTAAAGAGATCAATGGAATAAAAAATAATTTATAAGGTAAACCAGAGTATTCAATACCACTGTCATAGCATTCTATTGAACTTGTTTAATAAGGTTACTATAAACAGAGTTACATAGCAGATTCTGCAGAACTGGAGATGGCTGCTTATTTTATTGTAATTCTTGCAAAAGTCTTCAGTTGTTTTGAGCAGCTTATGATACCATAGTGACAGGAATATTTCAAATAGCAGGATTGATTGAGAAAGAAAGAAAGAGTGTGTCTGAATCAACTGAAATATTTGTACTGAAGTAATCTGAAATGTCTTTTTCTGTTAATTTTATCCATACTACTCAAAGAGACTGAGAATTGACTATAGTGGCCTGAGTCCCAAGAGTACTTGTGTGTATTTCTAAACCAGAACTCATTCTGATAAAGACTACCAGATTTCATACACTTTGATTTATAAATTTCGACTTTTTTGCTAGAATATAACAATGCTTGCATACGTATTTGTTGTCCTTAGGCAGCATCCAGTCTTATAATGCCCCATCATATAAACTTTAAATCTAACTAATGCTCAAAAGCAGAGTGCCAGCCAGACTTTATTAACTACAGATGAAAGGGTGTGATGAATCACCCACAGGTATCAAACTGTTGAAAAGAGCACATTCTATTATTTCAGTGATCTAGTTACATGGTATTGACCATTAATATGCTAGACTTAATGAACAATTCCTTTTGTGACTGATTATTGTGTACATTTTTCAAAACATTATTTTTGATTGTGACAGCTTTGAGGAAAAAAATGAAATGTTGCTGCATAATCTGCCTTCTGCCTCACAGGTATTTCCCGCTAGAAATGATCATGAGAAATGTAAAGTTTTTTAAATGATGTTATATGCAGGAAGCAGGAAGGCCCTTTAATTATGCCCTTAAGTACAGAATATTTGCTTAATTGCTTAGTAGCCCTTGTATCCCAAAAATTTAATTAAGTGATGATTAACTATTCATTATAATATTTTCCTGTTATTATTCAGTACAAGCTGCACATTAACTTTTAAAATCTTTATCATGTTTGGAATTAAGAAAGCCCAATTCTCATCAACTGCAAAGACCAACTGCAATAGTACAATAACTTATCTACTTCCCTTGCTCAATTAACAATACCTGATGCATCAGGCAAATGAGAATGGCCTGTGGAAAACAACTAGAAGATTAAGCAGTGGCAGCTAATCCTGTTTTCAGCATTAGGCCTCCATTAGGCAACGTGTTCTGTTGCCCTGACCTAATGGGTTCAGTCTAGAAAACTATGACATGATACAGCTTGCTCAAGATGGGGCCCCAGAAGAAAATATCTGGGGTGTAGAGCCCCTTAACCTCCATCTGAATGTGAATGTCCATGCACTAACACCAGAGGAAAAGATGGTGCTCTTTTTATTAAATAGTGATGGGATCCCACTACTTGGGACATTGGAAACCAAGTTAGGTATCCACCTCTATCCTGAAAACATCCCAAATGACTTCTCACTTTTCTGGAGAGTATCTTGACCATGGGGAGAGTGCCACTTTGAGGGAAGCTCTCTACATCTCGCCCTCTACTGTGAATTCAAGGTCATCAATCAGCAGACCATTACCTGGCTTGAAGATCTGAGCTCAGCAGATCTGAGATCCAAATCTAGGCCAAAAGATTGTGACATTAGTTCATACTTGGAGCAGAGGTTAGTATATTGGACCCCTTGATTTTGTTGTTACCACTAAACAAATTCTACCTCAATGAATTATAATTGCCACCCAGGGAGTGGAGAGGCATCAAAAGGATTCCTCTCCTGGAATAACTGAATAATTTAGAAGAGGAGAGGTGAGTTTGACCCCATTCATTTCCTATCCACTCTGTAAATCATTAGTTTCATTAGTTGATTTTCAGGAATCAAAGAAAGAGGAAAATACTTTTGTGGTGGCCAATAGCTATGCTCAACTGGTTAGCTGATTCATTACTTACTGTGGTGACGTTATGTGTAAGGTATTTTTAGAACTAATGGATTAAATTTCTGGCAATTGGAAGATTGGTATGTTGAGGTGTTTATAGGGATTACCCAATATGGGTTTTCAGTCATGACTTAAATTCTTGAGGCCACTTTTTAGATTTTATCTGGACTGTATCTTTACCATCCTTCTCAAGTATCAGAACACTCCTGAAAAAATCTGGAACTAAAAAAACTTCTGAGTATATGACTTTGCAATTTTAGTGCTGTCATATTCTGTATAATAATTTGCCTACATGTTGAAAGCAAAAATCTCTTAGTCATCGTGCTCAACTTGCATGTGTGCTAGGCAATGAAATCAGAAGTCAGATGAAAGTGAAGTATTATATCCTATGTTATATAGCATTTTGTGATTGATGGTATCAATCATGGAGTTTAACATAGTAGACTATGCATATAACTAGCTGACCTATTAGGTATATTTGCAAAATTTATGTTTAATTTTTTAATCTTAATATGTATATCTCAAAATTTAAAAACATTTAATATTAATATTTAATAGTATCTTAATATTTAACAACATTAATATAATAACATTAATATAATAAGCACATTCTGACAGAGGGAAACCTAGATATGTCTCACACTTTTGGACCTGTCTACAGTCAGGATTGCCTAAGGGCAAATCTACATTCGTCCTTGTTTCTGGATTTTACTGTAACGTTTACTTATAAAGAAGGGTATCATTAAAGATTTTGGTTTTGATAAACACTATACATAAAAAGCCATAATGTTTGCAGCTCAGAAATGATTTTTGATCTGAGTATTTAACAGAGATGAGATTTATATACAAATATAAACTGCAATGTATTTTTGTTTCAGGGTTTTTTTTAGAGGTTACCCGTCAAGCACACTGTTAGCCTTTTTTTTTTTTTTCAGTTGGTGTTTTATTTCATTTCTATAACTTTTCTATGTTTTACATTTTAAGTGTCTCCTTTGTCTGTTAGTGATTAGGACATAATTCTCCAGACACTTACTAATCAAAGGATCTGTTCATTCGACAACGGCATTAATCTCTGTGCACTCAGCTAAAACAAAAATAAAAATCCCCCTGTAAAAAGTACTATCCTTGTTAAAAAATTGCAGGACTAAGCTAAGCTCACTAAGGCATAGCTTGCCATAGCTCATATACATTTTCAAGTGATATCTGAAGTATGAAAAAATTCATAAGAAACTTTACAGTAGAAAAGTTTCTTAAAGCTGTATGTTAAACTAAGATCTGGTAGTGGTTAAATCTGTCAAGAGCTCTTTCTTAATGATTGCTTCTTTATTCTACAAAGTTGAATAAAGACTCTGTGGTCAAAAGAAAAAGAAAAAAAAAAGAAAAAGAATCTGTGTCTTCTCAGGTTTTGGCCAGGTTTTGCTTCCTGTGGGTGTATATTTTTGTGGGTGTGTACCATACTTGCAAAACACAAACTAATAATATCCAATTACTGCTCTTGCTGATGCTATATCCAAAGTGCTATTAAAGTGTCTAATTACTTTTTGCTAATTTACAATCACTAGGAGTGCTGGAATGAACTATTTTCAATGCTTCTAGGAAGGCAACCAGGCACAACGCAATTGATGAAGTTTTAATTTCATATGGATGGCAATTATCCATGAGACCATATTTAATAAAGCTACTAATATTATAGTTGAACATTTGGTTAGCTCTTGCAGAAAACATGATGTTTACAGTATCATACTTAGGCTAATAGTTACTTAAAGAGACACTATTCTGATCCAAGGTAATATATGAAGTAAAGCATAACCTGCATTTTTTACTCAGGGTTCTTGGCAGAAATTCATCAAAACAGAAAATGCTTTGTATTTACATTCATCCTTCTCATATTTATGCCAAGTCTGTGAAAATGCATAATATTTCTGTGGAGTATTCCAGGCAGAAAACTTACAAGCTGCATGCAGATTTTACTTGTTTTATGTACTTTCATTGTCTGCCTGTGGAAACTCCAAGGTCTCATGCAATTTCCCTTTCCAAGGTGGTTTAACTGGGACTAAACCCAGAGTTTAATTTCCAGGCCACTGACTTGAATCCCTGGCTAGCAGTGTGTTTTCTACATTGTCAGGACTGCCAAACTGCAGCAGCTTGAGGCTGAATTTGCATCTCAGGCAAAAAGCTGTTGCCTGGTGTTTCTGTCCTTGTTAGTTCAAAAAAAAAAAAAAAGCAGTGCCTCAGTTGCTGTATAAATCTGAAGCAATAACATAGCAATGATGTATCCTAGGAATGGATTACTTTGGAATTGATTTGCTCAGATTTTGAAGAATTTCTCCTCCATTGATTTTGTTACTTAGAGCTTTTCTTGCCAGAGTTCTTTCTTGCCTTTCTAGGCTTTGGAAGAGATCAGAATGTCCTGAACTCAAAGCTGTTGTCTATTTTCAGACAGAAAATTGAGTATGCTTTTGACTTTTAATTTATTCATCATTTTATTGGAAAACATTTGTTCTGAAGGCTAATAATCCTCTATTTGCCTATGAGAGATACTGAAAGTTTTAGGTATGTGGGAAAGGAGTTTAATGTTATGAGTGAAATGTCATTTAAATTTGTTTTCATCGGTCTACATTTTTGTCCCTTACAGAAATTAAAAGCTAGGATAAACTGTTGTAGAGATAACCAAATATTAATATTGAGAAAAAGTGTTTTCGTAAATCAGGTTGTAGATACTGGGAAGAATTCTAAGTAATAGGAAAAAATCTGTTGAAAATATTTCCTCAGATTTAAGTGTATAGTTTCACTAAACTACAAGCCATTTTTTTCAGCAAAATTGTTATTTTTATATATATGCATACATATACTTCTATACATATCAGCTGACTACAAAATTAAATGGGGTATGGTTAAACTTGTTGCTCATCTCAGTATTTAGAACAAAAAATATTTGTATTGGTAAATATGTTTTACATTCTTCTTAATTACTTGATTATAGAGGTGACTGAGGAGGTCTACTTTACTATAGTAGTGTAATTAATCTTCCTTTTCACGATGCTTTCCTACCCCTTCTCTTGACTTCTATGCATGTTGTATACCACCAAAAAACTGAGAATTTAGACAAAAACATTAATACCCTGTGCTACCTTAGCTGTTCAGTTTCACACCAGTCCATTGAGAGGACATGCTTTGCTTACATTGTCCTTTTGATCAGAAAGATATTAAAATGCAATTCAGCAGTGCAAAGATGTTAAAATACTAATTATGCTTGTCAGGATTTTAGGAGTTAATCAGATGGTAATGGGTGTGCCAGACTACCTTTGAAGTAACTAATAAAAGATATAAGTGACAGCTTTCTAAATGCTGCTTTAGAGGGCTAAAGGAAAAGTGGGTTTTGACCTTGATCTTAGTATTGTCAAGGTGCTACTTTGGAATGTGGTCACTGAAGGCACTCCATTTAGAAATCACAAACAGATGCCAACACAGATACATAAATGAAAGCATTACTGACATAGTGGCTTTAGGTGTGGAAAGTTATTTTTTAGGTGAAAAATTTAGATGAGTTATTACGTTGCCATTTTAATATCTTATTTCACATAGTTGGGAATTCTGTCTAACAAAAATTTATTACTATAGATTTTATCCATTGAAGTTAGCTGAGTTTACCTATGGAAAGTTTTTGCCTTTCTGGGCTGCCCAGTTAGTCATAACATCACTGCACCTTAATAATACTCACAGATTCACAAGCAAATCACTGAACACCACTTGACAGTGTGGTGCTTACAGAAAAGAAAAGCATTTTCATTAATTAATAATGTATTTTATAATAGTTACTTTTGAGCTGGATGAAGATATATTTTTCAGAACGAATTTAGGTTTAAGCAAAAGAATATACATTGTCCAAAAGATACTGTTATAATAGCTCAAAGAGAAAAAAGTACATGAACTTTGAAAGCTTGTGTGAGAGTCCTTAAAAAATTATTTGCCTGGGTGATAATTAAGATATTATTATTAACTAAGTAATGATTAATACATTAATAATTGCATCTATATTTGTGTTTGGATCATCGCTAATGATTTAAGTGAGCCTTGGCTTCTCGGTGTGCACAGAATTACTACCTGCAGGTTCTGTTTTGCTCTGGGAATGGCTTAGCTGGGAAGAGTTGCCCCTTGCAGTATTGCTTTCCAGCTTCCAAAGCCCTCTCGGTTATCTCTCTGCATCTACTACTAGCACGGCTCAGATGCTTGTGTGACAGCTCCTAAACTGCTGCAGATTACATTCTGGTGAATTAAGGAAAACTGAAATAGAGGCTTTGTTTACTTTAGAAAATAGGATTGTAAATGGGTCCATAAGCCACTGAGCCATCTCTATGTGAAAGACGTGACTTTCGATAAGCACCTGGGAGCAAAGTTAGCTGAAAGTGGGAGCCACTGGAATTACCACAGCTAAACCGTACTTCTCTGTGGGACAGAACTTTAAGATTTTCCTTGTAGGACTATGTGAATATAATTACATCCACTTGGCATTCTTGGAATTTTTGAACTCAGTTGTTAAAAGAGAGTATAAAAACCATAAAGTTACTTATAATTTCTGCTGGACAAAATCTCTGTGAGGCGACCACAGTTATTGCCTTCCTTTTTATTCTGGCTTGTTCAAAGCTAAGAACCAATAAAATATCTCTCATAAATCTAAATAATAAGCACAATTTGGGACTTCTGGACATTATTCCTTCAATAAAACACTACCCCTCTCATAGCTGTAAATACATAAATGTACAGCTTCTTGTTACACCAGCTATAAGAAAAGTTTTTAAAAATACAAGTGAATTTGTCATTCCAGCAGCATAGGATGAGGTTGCTGGATTGAAATGACATTCAATCTATACCATTTGGTTTAGTGTTTGACATTTTAGAAATGTTTTTATTTTTAATTTATTTTATATTCATTTCCAAATGAATTATTTACTTGGAATTGATTTTTTTTCCAGCTAAAGTTATTTTCATTATGATTCATTTTGAATGTCCCAAAGTATCACATTTTTATATTATTTTTCAGGGCAAGATGTTTCTTCAGCTGTAATGATAAATCCTGCAGTTCTCTACTGAAAACAAAATATATTCTTAGTCTGGAATTAAATTTAATGACTTTATTGTTTCACTAGTTAATATAGCTAGTAATGCAGTTTTCCATCAAGGTCACAGTAAGATTATGCCTCCTAGTGCTTTAAATGTGTAAAGATTTAATAACCTGAGAATTTTGTCTTGTTTGCTTATTTTATGTGTAAATTCAAGATGACTTAGGTACAAACCTAGTTGTAAATAAAATCTTTATAGCTGGAAAAATATTTTAAAATATGCTGTAGAAATACCTCTTATTTAAGTGGCTATGAGCTGTCTAAGCTCATAATAAAAAAAAGATTTTGTCTTTTTCTTCACATAAAGAAAAGCCACAAAGCTATTTGAACTCTTATTTTTGAAGAAAAGAGCTGTGAGGTCTTGATATACTTTCTAAAATATAAAATGCTGGTGAATCGTGAATGTCAGATAATGCAGGTGGCATATTCTGTTGAAAAACAACAATGAAGAGAATTTCATTCATCTTCATTATCTCATACTTCAGGTAATAAACAGATCAGTGCTTGAATCAAGAAATAACATTTGTCTCTTCATCCAGCAGTACACGTTGACCACATATTTTTTGACTTTTTTCTTCTCTTCTTTGTCTTAAGGTGGAACCCACTAAAAACCCTTCAGTGCTTTTGTACACTTTCACAGTACGTTCCCGTAGGTCTTTTTACACCCTCAGCCAGCCAGTGTCCCAACCAAGAGTGCAGAGCCAAGCTGCTTCCTTTAAATACATGTCTCCATTTGGCACTAAGCATTATGGCAAATTGACATTTTTGTGTGGAGATTCAGGAGATTAGGTCCAATCGAAAAAATATGTACCTTACTTCCTGTGCTAAAGGGCTTGATTTTCAATCCACAAATGCATATCTAATTATTTCCTTTCAGCAAACAATATTCTACTATACAAAAAAAAAGAGTTTTTAAACCTTTGAAATACCTATGAAATTGAGTGATTAACACATGATTAACTTTGTTGACTTAATTATAATAAATATTTAAAAAGATAAAGTTGTAACTAATGTGCTACAGATATTTCTTGTAATATTGAGTGTCTGTTTTGTCATATGGACAGCCACTGTAGAAATGTAGAATTATTTTAACTTGTTCTATGTTTGTTTGTTTGCTTGTTTGTTTCAACTCCACAGAGACTCTTTTATTTAGAAATTAGTACATTATTTTGCATAGAAAAGAAAACCAGCACAATGGAATCCTGAACTTGACAGAGATCCACACTGATATAAATTTATATTACTAATAATTATGCATAGGATACTAATTACATAGAGTAGATATTGTAATTATACCATAAACTACCTGCTTTAAGAAATTAAAAGAACAGCGTTGTCATACTGCTTGAAAATTCTCCCTGCATACATCTGCATTGTGCAATGAGATGCATAACCAATAACTGAACCAGCTCCAGATAGACTGACACAAGCTAGTCTACACAGCACAGTGTGGTAACCATAATTATTGAACTTGGTCAAAAAACTCTTTATCTGCAGTACTTTAGATATTATCTGGTATAACTTAATTTCTATGTGACTGCAAGCTGTCATCAAACAGGGCGGTTTTCGTCCATTCCCTGCAGTCTGGGTGCTCTTGATGAGATCGATTCTCTGTCTCACCACAATGTTACAGCTAAGGAGATGGCGGGAAGGTGAAGACTTTTTCCATCAGCAAATGACTTCTCTATTGCTTTTGATTGTTAATGGAACTGAATCTCAAGCTCTGCCTAAGACAAGGGATCTTTTTCTATGAGGATATCACTGTGGTGATGTTGTCCTAGTGCTGTCCATTGCGGACTGTGACAGCACCATATCTTTTATTCATGCTAGATCTATTTTTTATAAGTTATGCATTTAGACAAGTCCCTTGACCAAAATAGTTTTGTTCTCCCATAATGAGACAGAAGATCCTTTCCCCAAATTATATCTATTTTTTTTTTTTTTGCCTGGCATGATTGTCTTGCAATGAACCTTAGATCAAATGAAACCAAACAAAAAATATTCTATCATCTTCAGCAGGGGAAGATTTCATTCTGTACATTTACTCTGAAACTAACGAAAATATCTCTTCAGTATTGTTTTGTAAGGACTTGGAATACACATCCAATGCAACAGGAAAGTGTTCTTGGGCATTATAAGTCTGCAGTTTAATGAACAGTATATTTAATATTGACATGCCCTTCTGAGAGAAGAGAGCCAATCTGAAAGAAATCTTAAGTAGGTTTACTGTGAATAGCATGCTGCCACTAGCTCATAAGGATGACTGATTATAATCAAGAGAAAGAAGTATCCAACCCTTGTCCCACCATGTGTATGTGGTTCAGATGGTTCCCACAGAGAGTTCAAAGGTGAGACCAGCATACTGTTACGTACGTGCTCAAAAAGAACTCACTGGTATGTCCATGTGATACGGCTATACCACTGGCAGGTATATCCATAACATTTACTGTATATTTTAGAGATTGCCCATGTTTTTGACTGGAAGCATACATCTGACAGTAAGATCAAGGAAGCTTTGCTCCATGATTATTGCCTGCTTTATAAAGAGTGTGAACAGAGCTCTGATACAGGAACATGGAATTCAAATGACCTTCAGTAGTGACCACAACACTGAACTCCTGTAAAAGAGCTGTGAGAGCTTAACAGACTTTGTAATCTTCACTAGTCCATATACACTAATGGATCTGTGTCAGGGAACAGACCACATTCTGCCTAAAAAAGCTTTGTTTTTTTACAAATGTCCATCAAAAGATGGATGTTTAGGAATATTCTGTAGAAGCTATACAGTATTGTTGCACGTAGCACAGCATCTCTGGAGGCTACTAGAAGGAGCTCAATATCTCCCCTGGTATACACAGTCATTTCAAAAGCTTGATCAATCTCTAAAAGCATACAAAAACAGCTTGAGGTTGTTTTTTATTCTACTGTCCTCAAAATCTATGCCAAAATGTATCAGTGAAATGGAACTGTTAAAAAGAAATACTTCGTTTTATTTAGATAAATGAGTCAGGTGGATAATGTAATATCAGATGATGTCAGCAGCAGTAGGACCAAAAAGAGTATCTACATGGTTCAGTGTATAAATTCTTCAAAGTTATCTGCACATTTATGCATTCTCTTACCTGTTTTATGTCTATTTGTAAGGTTCAGCAATGAAGACATATGAACTCCTTGAGTTATTGTTGGGATGAGATTGCTGAGTGGAAAACATAACCTAAGCAGCTGAAAAATGGCTATCAGACTGCTCTTATAAGCTAATATTATCTTTCCCCTATACAAGAAAGTGTAGTGTTTGTGCAGATTGTGGTGAATGCAGGTTAACTATCAACAAATTTACAAAGAGATGTAGTTCTGCTTTATGGGCATATCCAGATTTTGTTCCTTTATTTTTTCATTAAAATTTCAGACAAGATCTGCAAATGTTTCTTGGGCTCAGCACAGTCATGTGTAATGAAGCAGAAATGTCCATTGAAGAATGAAAAGCAAAACAAAGAGTAATTGCTTTCTAAGATCTTTGAAATTAGGGTGACAGGCATTAACTCTGCATGTTAGAAAGCACGGTTTTCTTATTCACTGTCATTTGTACTGGTTTGTGAATGCCTGGGTACGTGATCTGTACTAATGGAACCAGTCATTCTTCATCCTTTCCATTCCCTGGAATGTTACCCTGAGTAGCAGGATTAAATAGAGTAAATTCCTGACCTCCAAGCAAAGCAAGACACTCAATCAAGAGAAAAGAGTAACACTGAATTTCAGGATGAGAACAATTGAGAATGGATTGTCCATTAGCTATAACTTTTAAAGCTCTGATGCACCCAACTTGTGGTAAAATTGTTAATAATGGGAAAAAAAAAAAAAAAGTTGTTAAAGGGGTTGTTTTTTGTTGTTATTCCTAATTGCAGTAAGTTCTATCTTGACAGTGATGCTTTGCATGATTGGTTCCATTATGTCTAGTGCTCAGAGGCTGAATACTTTCATCTGCATAGTGGTGCGATCGAGTATAATTAGAAAAACGGTATTTTGAGTCTGGAGTAGCTTTCTGTTGCCCTACCCATCTCAAAACTGTTGTCTCATTGAGGAGACGAAAATGATATCATGTCTTCTGTCAGCAGTTCAACTTTTGTTATATTTGACCAAGTGATCTAAAATACAGTGAATTAAAGTAGCATATTGAAACATTTTCCTAAACACTATTTTAGTATAGCCATCCCAGAGAGCATAATCTCCTAAATAGCTCAGACAGAACAGCTTACATTTGCAATTATAAAATAGCTGCAGCTCATTGAACCACTGCTCAAGTTCTCATTGCGTATGTGCATCCTCAAGGATCTCACAAGAATAATCCATTAGCTGACTTTAGTTACTCCGTAGTCATTATTAGCCATTATTAGTCTATTAGTTTAGTCTAATGCTGGCTATGTTCTTGCTGTCAGACAGATCAAGTGATCACTCAGCTTTCACGAATGGGTTCCCAGTTCATTCATAGCATGAGCTGCTACATTCTTCATCCTGCCCTATGGGTTAGGAAGCGCTCAGGATGTCATCTCCTTGGCCCCCATACCTCAAAGGATGGTACTCGTGGTATAGCCTATATGGTGAATATAGATATAGTGCAGATGTAAACAGGTAAACAACAGCTCAAAACAGGCCATGGCACTTGAAATATTGTATTCATATAATTACAACATCTTTCTAGAATTAGCACTTCTGATAACCTTCTCAGGAAAATAAGAATCAGATGTCCTTATCTGATTACAGTAAATAACCTACAGGCATCTCAGTTGAGCGAATTACTATCCCAATTAAGCAGCAGTTCTTGCTGATAAGTATCATTAGGCTTAATTCCATTTCTTGGGAAATGCCCAGATTAAGGCTATTTCTCAACGTAGTGGTAAGTAATCTAATAGTTAAAGAAAAAAAAAAAAAGTGACATTTGAGGCAGAAATGGGTAGGAAAAGATGAATAAATTGACAATATGAGGGTAGGTTTGGATGAAATGCATCCTAACATGTCTGAAGAAACTAGAAGAAATATTGTCACACTTGCTTCAGTTAGTTTTGATATCTCTCAGAGATATGGTTTTTTTTCCTTCAACGTAGTATCAGTTTATTCTAAGAAAATCAAATGCCCTATCATAGAGAAAAATTCAGAAGATGGTTAGAAATGGTGGAAAAGGACAATACCAGATATTTGAAAAAAGAAACCTTTCATAGGGGCACATCACAGGAGAGATTTCTTGAAGTGAGGTAGAATTTCTTGTTAAAATAAGACAGTTACCAACAGGTTATGCAGTCAGTATGTTTGTCCTGGTGAAAATGTGGGAAGTAGAAAAAAAGTTCGATTGAATGTATTGAGCTACAGAAAAGATGAATCTGCCATATTTAACACTACATGTTTATTATGTTATTATACACTAATTTGTAACTGGGGGAGTGCAAAGGGATGTCTTTTCCTGGAACACTTCAGGAGTTCCCAAGATTATTTTTTTTTCCTCCTGGTACTTTACACAACACTTCTAAAATAAAGTGTTACAATTTAAAACTCAAAAAGGTTTATTTCCTGAAAAGATGAAAAAAAAATAGAAGTGCAAGTAGGAAGATGGAACATGATAGGTGAGACACAGGAACAGAAGTAGAAATTCCAGTCTAGAAGCATTCCTTCCAAGAGGGGAGCAGAGGGCAGCTAAATATATGGAGTCTATTGAGGGAATATTATAATTAGGGGAACTGGCACTGGCCAGCAATTTCTAACACTTTCTCTAGACCTTTTTCAAGAACTGCAGTGACTTTATCAGTATATCGAAAGGAAATTCGGTACAGCTAAAATATTTTACCCCTAAGAGTTCACTGTTTATACTGAGGACATTATAGATTAGCAGCTTGTGATTTTTAAAGCACCTAGCAAATGTCCTAAAAAACTGCCAGGAATCTGCTTTTCTGCTGTAGCAGTACAGATTTAGGGACAGAGGACTTTTTCTGGGGCCTCCTGGTCCAGCCCCTGCTCCAAGCAGGTCCAATGGCAGATCACATTGCTCAGGGCTATAATCTAGTACGAACTGGGAAAAGGAGCTGACAGCAAAAGATTTGTGAAGATACTTTACGAGCTATCAAACGCCATGTTTCTCTCATACTATCAAAGGACATAAAACCAATGTTTCCTTTAATTTGTGTTCTTACTGAATCTCTGAAGTATTTAAACACAAGGTTTACTCCTGTCCAAGATCTGTGTATTCCAATGGGTATTTTAAGCTGGGTAAAGGCTTTCCTCAGTTTGGTCAACTCTGGAAATGTCAAAAGATATGTATTAACATGTAATTTAAGCCTAGTCTGTCTTCTGTGACATGAAATCTTTCTGCATTGAAAAGCTCACTGAAATAAGTGTGACCATATTAAGCATAACCTCTGGTATCCCTGAAACAAACTCTTAGTAAAATTGAGATGTTAAGATTGTTAACGGTTCAGTGTGAACAGATTTATTTTTTCATACTGGAAAGAAAAAAACAAACCAAACCAAACCAAAACGCCAACCTATGCATACTCTCCAGTATGTGGCTAGTGTCTATGTCTTTCTGTATCAAGCACTCCAAAAGGGATTTGCATATTTTTAAATAACATTTTCTAGTAAATTGGTGTTGCTGCATTGTACTTATTGCTCTGTTTAAAACCTTCCTGGATAAGCAGAGTCCATAAAGAATATACTGTACCATGTAAACTCATGGCAAAATGGCTGGGCAAAAGGATGTACTTTTATATAATAATGGTGCATATAACAGTCTGGAGCACAATAGCGTATCTTGCATAACAGATGCCAGTAGTTACAAGCAGCAAAATACTTGACACTTCCAGAAGTGTACAGTGAAGTGCATGAAGTATAAATTCCAATGTATTGCTACTAGTTAAAAAAAATAATGAAAAGACTGCTTGTAAACTAGAATCTAATTTCCCAGGCAATCTAAGCAATTTTGAAATTATATTCCAGTAGAGAGTGGTACGGTCAGAGAGGAAAACATAATCTAATACACCACTGCACATAACTTTCTGCAGGATGTGACAAACTATTAAGGTCATTACGCCCATCACTGCAGCCTAACATTTTGTAGCAGAATGTGATCTTCCGTGTTTGTGAAGCATATGCTAAACAGAATGGGAGTACGGATCTGGTTGCTATTTGAACCTGACAGCCAAAATAACCCTCAGTACTTTGCCCTCAACTGCAAGCGACCAAATGTTTGAAGGTGTGCTTGAGGGGCCTATAGCTGCATGGCTTGTGAATAGATATTGAGGCTGATAATCCTAGGTATCATCCATCCTCGCACTTTTTCACTTGTTAACTTCTCACTCAGAGCTGCCTTTTTTTTTTCAAAAACATGGTTAAATAAACATACTTAATATTCACTCCTTCTGCAAAAATAAAACGATTTATTCAAAATAAAAGAACTCTTCTCAAATTTCAGGCTGCCCTGACACACCACAAATTCCCCTCAAAACGAATGCCCTCTGAATTGTCCACATCTGTGTATTTTCCATAATAGAAAATGAAGTGGCTTTCTACACTTCATAAAAATCTGGATGTTGGTATCACCTCTTTGCTGCAATCAGGAAGCATTCATTTAAGCAAAGCTCAGCTTGATCTCTCCTAACTTCTGAATGCTACGTTTATTTATTTATTCATTTTCCAGGAAAGTAACAAAGGTGTTTTCTTTTTGTTTTTAACACCGGTGGCAACTGATAAACAATTTGTCAGTTTTATGATAAAAACATCCCTAAGCAGTGCTGAAAAATTGCTAATGGTTTAAATAATAAAACACATTCTGACTCACTCAGAGGGCACTGGAACTAGGTAAGTAAGTAGCACAGGAATAAGTATTACAAATTTGTAGTACTGCAGCAGTCTATAGATTAGGGAAGTATACAGAGAAAGTGCCTAAGATTCTTGGTAAAAGCAATTTAAAAAAAAAAAAAAGGCAAGTAATTTGAACAATAAACCTAATACAAAATTTTCTAAAACATAGAATGTACTTCATGTAGACCTTGAATATAATGGGCAAATCAGATTGTGTTTTTAAATCCACCTGAGCCTCATTAAATTTTTGGAATTGGATAATTGCTTGCCTCTGCCTTTCACATCTACAGAATATCAATACAGTGGCCCTTGAGTACTCCAAGGGAATGCTTTGGGGAAAAGATAGCTAACAATCTTTAACCAAAATCATTAGGCAAATACTTACAATGAATGGATTGTCATTTAGAGTCAGGATGAAATAATGGCTTGCTAAGTAAGTTATGCTAAGGGACTGATCCATATGATTATTGCATGTGGAAATAATGTTTTTAATTTTAAACAAGCTCTACTGCTGATATAAAACTGCTAGAAAAACACCCCAAATGTTGAGCTTGTTGTGTTTAAATTTTGCAAATACATAAACTGTATGAAAAACTAGTTTAGAGTTATCTTTACAGTTCTAATTAAAAAGTACCTCTTAAAGAAATATAAATACATAATGATCAGTAACTATTACAGAGTAGCAGGGATATAAGATTAAATGGGTGCAAACAAGCAGGTACATGGCAGAACAGTAGTAATGGCGTAATAAAAAATGTAGTGCTATGGGGATGGAGGAGCTATTCCATTTTGAGCATCACCTTCCTTCATTATAGTTGCCAAAAGAAAATAATCTGTTCAGGTCCATGAACATCTGTTTTTCAAAGTGTTTCTTCTTTAGTGAAAAGCAAACTGTAGGAGAGGATGTAAGATCTTCTTCAGGAGAAAATGGATTTCAGGTGTAACGGTTTTTATCACAAAGGATTTACCTGAGCATGAATATGAGAACACTGCTTAATTTTTGTGAAGGTGAAGTGCAATGTGTATAAACTGGAACACAGGAGGTTCCATTTAAATTTGAGAAGAATCTTCTTCATGGGGAGAGTGATGAAGCACTGGAACAGGCTGCCCAGGGAGGTTGTGGAGTCTCCTCTGGAGACATTCAAAACCCACCTGGACACATTCCTGTGTAACCTCATCTAGGTGTTCCTGCTCCAGCAGAGGGATGGGACTAGATGATCTTTTGAGGTCCCTTCCAATCCCAAACATTCTGTGATTCTGTGGTGACTTTGGACTGCATGAGCAGAACGGCACATAAAAAAGCAGTTTTTCATCAGGGAGATTCTTTGGGACATACCATGTGACTCATGATGACCATCAGGGTGACAGGACTAATCATTTTATTCATGTTTAATGAGCATAAACAAATGATGGCTAGTGCCCACAGACAGCAGAAATGTAGGCTCATAGTTACCAAACATAGCTGAGATGTTAATTGCATCCCAGTTCTGTATTTTCCTTGGTACACAAGAATAACATAAGGAAATGATGAGGGATTGTTTTTGGTCTTTTGTTCACAATCTTTTTCTGTATTTTCTGTCAGACCTAGTTAGTTTAGAACCCAGAGCTTCCAAGTACGTGTCCTAGGCATTACACTATGCTTTCTGCTTTTGTCTTGGTCCAGTAAATGAAAAGTATTTCAATTTATTTCATTTGTTATCACAGCACAGAAGAGATCAAATGTGTCACTTCTTTCCCATGTATGACATTCCTTGAAAGGTCTATGGCCTGGTTGTGTAGGACACTTGACAGGACTCAATAAAGCAGAAAATGGAGGAAGTAAAAGTTTTAATCCTATTAGAAAGAAAAGCCAGTCTTCTCACATGTGCTGTTTGAGTCTTTCAACCACTGGTTAGGATCTCCTAATTAAAAAAGTAGAAGTAAAATTGAGGTTTCATCTTAAATTTGATGTGTCCAATTTTATCAAAGTTCAGTTAGCATATTGAACTTGGATAAGCTTAGCAAATTAAGACAAATTTGATAAATCAAGAAATCAGACAACCTACATAAAACAAACAAACAAACAAACAAACAAACAAACATTTCTGGTTTCTGGGTAGGCTTTGGGGTGAAAATGGTATCAATTTGTTCAGCCATTCCAGAACTAGAGAAATTCTTGGAACATATTGAAGTAGAACTTTCAGGTTAAAAAAAAAAAAAATCTGAAATGTCAGTGTTAATGGAATGTTTTTGACATGTGATTTGATGCCTAAGATATAGGCTCACCACTTTCCAATGCAGTCTGAGAAGATTGTTCTACAAGGACACTTGTACTGAGCAGGAGGATTCATGAAGTTAGTCAACTAAAAACATTAACAAGAGGGATGCCACTGAATTCCTGTCCTCTGCATGTTAGTAGCTATCTGAGCTAATACTGTTAGGAGGGAAATGCTCTGGGGATCCTTTCCCAAGGCTTGGTGCCCATAAGTATGTTTAAAAGACAGGGGTAGGATTTACTCTTTGAGTATAAAATAGAGATGAAAGGTGAAACCATCAACCTCTGATAAAACTAATGAGACATTTGTCTAAGAAATAGGAGATCTGGCTTCTATCGTTTTCTCAGCTTGGGGAGTTCAGGCCCACATTTCATCAGAGAGGACTAATGCATGACTCTGTTAACTAGTCCTCTCAGCACACTACTGTGAAATCAAAAAAGCAAGTCCACAGTTTACATCTTAGAGGTCAGGGTAATGATGAAATAGCATTTCGTTTCCAGTCCCTGCTCTTGTCTTTAATTCAGTAACTGCTAACAAATCATCCTCTGTAGGTGTTTTAATTGCAAGAAATAGGTAACTTTGAAGCCAAAGATCCAAGCAAAAGTATTTTTTTTTTCTTCTTTCCATTTCTTATTTAATTATGAACTTGAAGGTAGCGATTTGTTGCAATATGCTCAATTGTAGCTTTTGCTGTTCTGCACTATGCCAAATTCCCATTTCTCATAAGGCAGCAAACAATTATTCTCTACTGCTGGAGAACATCTGAGAGTGGAAAATCCTTTTCTGCTATATCACCTGGCATGCAGAAATTTTCTGGTGCAGGGTTACCTTCTAGTTCAACTAGATGAAAGTAATAGAAAACTTTACACAATTGTCTTCTATAAAACCCTTTCGTTAGATAACAGATGAGTCCAGGTTTTGTAGCTGTTGTTATTTAAAGGCATTCTCAAAACTTATTTATTTCTGATTTATGTTTGTAGAGTTTTACACAGCGTAATAATAGAATTATCAAAGCTCCTCGCACACAAAACTGATGTGAAGTTTTTACTGAATTATATAGGTTTGTGATGATTTCATTTTGCACTACTACAGCTAATAAATGTGGGACACAAAACCCTGTTGACAGAAACACTTTCTATTTCCTTTTTTTATTTTTTTCCTTAATAATACCACAAACTTATCTTAAACCTTGCAGCTTCTTACAGTTGTTTCATATAATGTATGAAGTTGAATTGAAAGTACTTATGGACGATCCAAAAAATGACAAAATATGATAAGTTTACCTCATATCTTTTAATAGGAAAATCATACATAAATTTGGCAACTTTTTAGCCTTTTTTTAAACTAGCTTGAGAAAAATTTCTATCCAGATATTAAATAGGAAAGATTCTCCTTTATTTCTTATCATTTAATGTTCATCTTTCTTATACCTTCTATGGCATGTGTTTCACACAATGAACACAGTACAACCATCAGCAGAACTGTTACAATATATTGTAACTAAACCCTTTAGCTATACTAATGAGGTTTTGCTGTTTCAAACATTTGAAAGAACCCTGTCTAGCAGGAACAGAGCTGAACCACATGAACATGCTAACTGAGATTGGTGTTAGACATCTCTACCACACACAATTTCCCACTGGAGGCTTAGGTAATGCCTTTGAAAGAGTAGATTAGATTATATGCCTTTGAAAAAGTAGATTAGTTTATATCTGATTCAGTACTTATTAATTTTTTTATGTTTAGTTGCTCAGTGAATGTCAGAATCAGGTGAACCTTTTTTTAGGTTAAATTGGGATGGTCAGGTATCTCTCCTGATAAGGGATAAGGTATTTTTTCTGTTTTTATTATAACTTAAAAACAAGATATAAGAATGAATCTTCATTGTATGAAACAGTTAACAAGGAAATGTGAGAGGTCAACATGTAAAACTGAAGAAGAAAAAAAGAGGACTAAGTACAATAACTGATGTAGAACCCCTTCACCAAATATTGAGCTAGTTATTTTTTTTATTGTTTTTCACCTCTGTTTATTGAATGTGTTTTCACACAGTCTAGTTCTTTTTATTAAAAACGAGACTTTACCTACCCGTCCTAGTCTAGCCCCACTGGCAGTTTTGGTGCTTATATTTTCCATGCTCTCCCTACCTCTTCCCTTGGCTATGTGTACCTGAATGTGTTTTAAGTTGCCATACTGTTGCAAAAGAAACTGCGGTTTTTGCATAGTTGAAATTTGCCGTTTGAAATTAGAACACATTCTTAAATAAATGTGGCTACGTTATATGTGCTTTTCTCACTTTCAGGGTTTTTTATTTGTTTGTTTGTTTGTAACTACCGACTTATTACTTGCTGGGTTTTTTATATTTATTTTAGACTATGGAAATTATGTTAGACAAAGAGCAAATGTCAGTGATTCTCTTATTCAAGTTCAAAAGGGGTCGTAAAGCAGTGGAGACAACTTGCAACATCTACAACACATTTGGTCCAGGAACTGCTAATGAACATACAGTGCAGTGGTGGTTCAAGAAGTTTTGAAAAGGAGAAGCCCTTGAAGATGAGGAGCATTGTGGTCAGCCACAGGAAGTAGAAAACAGCCGACTGAGAGCCACCATCAAAACTGATCTTCTGACAGCTATATGAGAAGTTGCTGAAGAACTCAGCATTCACCATTCTACAGTCATTTGGCATTTGAAGCAAACTGGAAAGGCGAAAAAGCTCGATAAGTGTGTGCTTCATCAGCTGACTGAAAATCTGAAAAATCAACATTTTGAAATGTTGTGTTCTCTTCTATTTCTCGATTGGATTGTGATGTGTGACAAAACGTGGATTTTATACAAAAACTGATGATGACCAGATCGGTGGTTGGATCAAGAAGAACCTACAAAGCACTTCCCAAAGCCAAACTTGCACCAAAAACAATGTCATGGTCACGCTTTGGTGGCCTACTACCAGTCTGATCCACTATAGCTTTCTGAATCCTGGCGAAACCATTACATCTGAGAAGTTCGCTCAACAAATCGATGAGATGCACCAAAAACTGCAGCACCTGCAGCTGTTATTGGTGAACAGAAAGGGCCCAATTCTTCTCCACAACAATGCCCGGCCACGCGTTGCACAACCAACACTTCAAAAGTTGAACAAATTGGGCTACAAAGTTTTGCCTCATCCACTTTGTTCACCTGACCTCTCACCAATCAACTACTATTTCTTCAAGCATCTTGACAACTTTTTGCAGGGAAAATGTTTCCACTACCAGCTGGATGCAGAAAATGCTTTTCAAGAGTTCATCAAATCCCAAAGCAAGGATTTTTATGCTACAGGAATAAATAAACTTATTTCTCCTTGGCAAAAAAGTGTTGATTGTAATGGTTCCTATTTTGATTAATAAAGATGTGTTTGAGCCTAGTTATAATGATTTAAAATTCGTGGTCCAAAACTGCAATTACTTTTGCACCAGCCTAATAATTATGGATGACAATAAGAAAAAGTATTTGAACATTTGTATGTAGGCAAGTACATTTGGGAGAAAAAAAGAGCATGGGATAGAACAAGAATTAGAGTATGTCGAGACAAACTATATTTTACTCTTTGAATGTGAACTATTTAAATAACTAACATTATTTACTCGTCCTTCAGTAGGCAGATACTTGATGTATTGGTGGGAAGTTAAGACCTCGTCTGATTGAACTGAGAAGTTTTACAATTAAACATATACTAATATATTCATAAATAGTCTGAGGGTTTCTAGCTTACATGTTACTAGCATTAGCAACTGATCAGCTTTACACTAGCCTTTGTATGCAGTCTTATTTCCCATTGCTACAAACATACTAAAGTGAATTTAGTCCCGCTGATGTGGAAGATATCACTCATCCTCATGACTGGTGTGGAGTCTCGATACAACTCTCATTAGACAGGAGGCATGGACAGAAATTCACACTTCTTAAATTTTCCTCCCCTTGGGTTTCCACCTGGGGACAGATGCATTAAAAGTGACATCTTCTCCACTTGGCAATAATTATATAGATTGTCAGGGGCTTTTGGTTTGTTTTATGTGTTTGTTTTTCGTTTTTTGTTTTTTTAAATACAATTTTGTTTTCACGTTGTGAATGCAGGAACTGAAATGCAGAAAGTGTGGTTATATATAAAATCTAATACTGACAGTAAAAACATTAAAGGATGAAAGATATTTATCTAGTTTTATTTTCTATTTATCATATAATTCTACCAATGAAAGTGCAATATGTTTTCTGGTGTTGTTATTAAGAATCAAATTCTTTGAGATGGTCTTGCTTCTTTAAGGAGAAAAAAAAAATCAGGCATCTTTGAGATTAAATAAATATGCAGAGTCTTTGCTTAAGTGATACTGAGAAACGCTGAAGAGTTAATTCAAAAAGATCCCAGCAAACAATCCAGTAGTTGAATGATCAAAAATAACACTAAAGAACTAATGTATTATGTTGTTATGGCAACTGAATATTTAGATTTAATTTTATATAAGCAGAACTTCAAGGATTATCCTGGGCAAATACAGTAAACATATTTGCAAACAAATTAAATATTCCCATCCAGATATTCTATCTCTAGTAATCATCAGTTATGTTTATTGTAGCATTATCTAATGTTTTGGATTCCCAATGACTTTATCATTAATCTGGTTTTATACCGTTTATTGGATGCTTTTGACAGCTGACCAATCACCATTTTTCTTGTCCAATCTGATTTCAGCTGGTGATGGTTTTGGATTTTATTTTTCGCTACTGTTCTTTATTGCCTGCTTCAACTGTTGCTTTAAACAGCATCTATTTCCCTGTCATCTATAGACTAAACTGCCTTGTGTTTTCATGCCCCATGATCTGCATATGATTCCTTTATTCCTCCATCTTTACAGCAGGGACAATCTCTGCTGCTAGCAACAATTTATGGCAGTATATGTGAACTGAGGACCTAGCTTAATGTGGTTAAGTTTATTCTGTGCTGATGGAATTTATAAGAAGCCTGTCTATATAAAGTGATCACTGGTGTTTATTTAGTTTCTGTACAAATGCTCAAAGCAGTTTTTTTTCTCCAATGCCACAATGTAGTTAAGCAAATGCTGAATATACTTAGCATGCAAAGAATGCTGCTATTTTCAGTTAAAGAGGAAATGTGATAAAATATGATTTTTAAATGCAGGTTTCAATTCTTATTTTGTTTAATTTTTCTATAATTATGTTATATCAATAATGAAAGAAGGGTTAAGGAGAATCTCCATCCTTTATTGGATACAGGGGGAAACAGTGAAAAAGGATGAGGAAAAGGTTGAAGTATTTAATGCTTCTTTTGCCCTGGTCTATAATAGTAAGAACAGTTGATCTCCATGTACCCAGGCCCCTGAGCTGGAAGACAGGGATGGGCAGTAGAATGAAGCCCGAATAATCCAAGGGGAAACAGTTAGCAACCTGCTACACCATTTAGACATGCTCAAGTCCATGGGGACAAATGGGATCCACCCAAGGTTTCTGAAGGAGCTGGTGGACGTCATGAACAAGCCACTTTCCATCATTTATCAGCAATCCTGGATAACCGGGGAGGTTACAATTAACTGGAAGTTGGCAAATGTGATGCCCATAAGAAGGACCAGAAGGAGGATCCAGGCCTGCCAGTCTGACATCAGTGCCAGGGAAGGTCATGGAAGAGATCATCCTGAGTGCTATCACACAGTATATACAGGACAACCAGATGATCAGGCCTAGTCGGCATGGCTTTATGAAAGGCAGATCCTGCTTGACTAACTTGATCTCCATCTGCGACCAGGTGACCCACTTACTGGATGAGGGAAAGGCTGTTCATATTGTCTACCTAGACTTTAGTAAAGCCTTTGACACCATTTCTGACAGCCTTTTCCTAAAGAAACTGTCTGCTCATGGTTTGGATGGGCATACTGTTCACTGGGTAAAGAACTGGCTGGATAACCAGGCCCAAAGAGTTATGGTGAATAGAATCAAATCCAGGTGGTGGTCAGTCACAAGTGGTGTTCCCCAGGGATCAGTATTGGGGCCTGTTCTGTTTAATATCATTATCAACGATCTGGATGAGGGGATCGAGTGCAATCTCAACAATAGCCTCTGTCTCCCTACACACCTCAGTAAGTTTGCAGATGACACCAAGAAGGGTAGGAGTGTTGATCTGCTAGAGGGTAGAAAGGCTCTACCGAGGGATCTGCACAGGCTGGATTGATGGGCTGAGGTCAATTGTATGTGATTCAACAAGGCCAAGTGCCAGGTCCTCACTTGGGTCACAATAACCCCATGCAACATTACAGGCTTGGGGAAGAGTGGCCGGAAATCTGCCTAGTGGAAAAGGACCTGGGGGTGTTGGCGGACAGCTGTATGAACATGATCCAGCAGTGTGCCCACGTGGCCAAAAAGGCCAACAGCATCCTGGCTTGTATCAGAAATAGTGTGGCCAGCAGGACCAGGGAAGTGATCATCCCACTGTACTCAGCACAGGTGAGACTGCAACTTGAATTTTATGTTCAATATTAGGCCCCTCACTACAAAAAAAAAAATACTGAGGCACTGGAGAGGGTTCAAAGGAGGGCAACAGACCTGATGAGGGGTCTGGAGCACAAGTCTGATGAAGAGCAGCTGAATGAACTGGGGCTGTTTAGCCTGGAGAAAAGGAGGCTGAGGGGAGACCTTATTGCTCTCTGCAACCACCTGAAAGGAGGTTGTAGCATGGAGGGGGTTGGTCTCCTCTCCCAAGTAAGAAGTGATAGGACAAGAGGAAATGGCCTCAGGTTGTACCAGGAGAGGCTTAGTTTGGATATCAGAAAAATTTTCTTTCTGGAAAGGGTTGTCAGGCATTGGAACAGGCCACCCAGGGAAGTGACTGAGTCACTATCCCTGGAAGCGTTTAAAAGATGTGTAGATGTGTCTCTTAGGGACATGGGTTAGTGGTAGATCTGGCATTGCTATGCTAACAGTTGGACTCAATGATCTTAAATGTCTTTTTAACCTATAAGTTTCTATGGCTTTATGTATACCTTTAACTGAGTTTGTAATTTCCAATATCGCATTTAATAAGAAAGTGCATTTCAAATGTAATCAGTCACTGGATCATGAGAAAATTAGAATTTGGGTGAATTAATTGCTTTCTAATATATATTGTCCTGTAATTAGTAACTGCATGTACTAATGCAACTGCATTTTCTAAACAGTGATTAGCTCCTTTGTTAGTGGATGGCTCAAAAGGTGCAAGGTTTGACCACCTCTGAGCACTATTGTGTGCCAGGTCTTATTCTCTCATTCAGTTTTGCATTTTTTACTTCAGTAGTGTTTCTGTTTCTCAGTTAAGAACATTTTCACATCTTGCAGAAGAAAAAAAATGGAAAAGAATCTTGCAAGAGAAATCACATTGTTTTCCATGAGCATTAGGAAATGTGATAAACAGAGTCATTAAATATATTTGCAAACTTTCCTTCAGGGCAAAGTATACTTGAGCAGAATGTTTTTTTCATTTTTTTCTCTGCAGTAGGAAGGCAAAAATATTATACAGTCTACCTCAGAGAGTGGGAGAAAAGTGGTTCTGTCAATTAAACTGGTTTACAGATAGACAGGCAGAAAGGAACAACTCACCAAAACCAAAGTCCTCATTGTTGAATAAATAGCTAACACTACATCCAAAGTAGAACAAAGATTTCTGTAAGTCCATGATATCTTGTTTCAGTCTCAAATAGGCTGAAACAAATAGCTGCAATTCCTATATAACAGACTTACTTATCTGATAAAACAACCTTCAATAGTCTTGCAACAGATTATTTTTAAATGTGACTCAAGTAAATCATAAACATGAACCACCAGGGAGGTAGCTTCTATCATGTTACCTATGCTATAATTTTAGCTATTATAATAACTTGAGCTGAAGCAGTCTCAAACTGATTTCCATAGTCATGAGATTTTTGACATAAGATGCATGAAGTTATTTTCATATTGCTTTATATATTCTTTCAAAGACATATTGATGTCTGGCTGTTTCAGCTTCCAGTGTGTGGCACACATAAAATAAAGCATACTACTTAAATTTTTTTGATACATTATGTTACTGAAATATTTATGTTTTAATTTTTGATTGCCTAATATTTTGAGCAATATCAGTAAAAAAGCTAGACCTATTTTCATGAGCTAAGAGATCAGGATTTTGTGATAAAAGGTAGATTTGTGTAAATCCACGGAGTTAAACACTGGCACTATGTTATCATAGAGCTAATGAATCATTAAGTGTAATCACAGTTCACATGTTACGTTTATAGATGTTTGTTATTTAATTTCAAAATATCATATCCTTATTTCAGCACTTTTGGATTTATTATTTATTAGTTATAACTGCATTAGGTGGAATCAACGTACAACATAATCAGCCATCAACAGTAGTCAGTACTAGACGTTCATATTAAATGGGAGGAAAAATTATAGTGGAAAATTGTGTAAAAGCAACTGCATCTAAGAGGGTTCTTCATACTCTAAACACTTAGTGAGTACTCTAAATAATGTGCATTTATACTCCTTAAAATTTGGCTCACTTTCCATATCAAATTACTACATGTACATTGGCATCTTTTAGAAAGGAACTTTTAAATTTATAACAAGGACCAGTGTCTTTCCAATGTGTCTTTAATTTACCCTGAGAGTCTCTGTAACTCAGGACTTAAGTATAATTTCAGCTGATATTCAAACTGAAATAATGAATACTGGAAGCTGTTCTTTTTATCATTACTAATTATTATTTATTCTCATAGACATTGACAAAATGGCTTGTGTGTAACAAGGTGGTTTGCACCCAGATGATAATCTGTTTCTAATTTGAATAATGAAGTTTAAATACATTTAAATGCAGACTACAGTATAAAACAATACTAGTTTGCATAGAACCATTCATTTTAATGAACACTGAGAATTTCTTAACAATAGCCTCTGTCTCCCTACACATTTCAAGCAGATTTTAGTCATATTCTCACAAATCATCAAATGATTTCTGTGGTTAGTAATGTACTTCCACAAAAGAAGTTCCATTTGAGATAGAATTAGACTATAAATGCTCAGATATAGCCTTGAGTGGTTGAATCAACAGCTGTCAAATTAGTTTATAAAAACAATAATGAATCTTCGTTCTCAACAATCTATTCTTTTGAATACTAAAAAGTAATTTATCCAACTCTTTGTAAACACAGGCACCCAAAATAGCACAGTAATTTTACTAAAATATCTCTTTGGCAAAACCTCATTAATTCCAACAGAATGTCTGTGCTGTCTGTGTAAGCTCCAGCAATTGGTTGTATTCATTGAGCTAGACATCTTCATAGAGTACTAGTTGGCCAAAATATTAATCTGGACTAAAACTGGAGGAAGCTTCATAATTTACGAAAAATGTGACACATAATTGAAAGCATATTCAGAAACAATTTTCCAATACTTTCTTCAGTGTAGATCCATAATGAGCTCTAATTTTAACTATTCCCAAATCAAGCTATTCAGAAGTAATTTTCTAAACTATCGTCATTATCTCAGGCTTAACTTAATAGTATGCCCTCTGATTTTGTCCAATAGAGTTCCCTCTGCAGAGTGAAACTCTGCTTGCTGCCGTCTTCTGTTTCATTTATTTAAAAATTTCCCTGGAGAAAGAAGAAACAGTTAACAAATACATTACCATTTATCTGTGTGTGTGTGTGTATCCAGTGTTTGTTTTGGAAGAGGACAGAAGGTGTACTACTGTCTTTTTTCAAAGATAAATTCTGTTGAACTTTCAGGTACAAGTTGTTCCCCAGGACTGCTAAGGCTCTAGTTCAGTGTCTAGTATTTGCCTGCATTAATCCTCATTTCCCATGTGCATCTCCAGCTTCTGCTTTGTTGTTTTTGTGGAGGTTATAATTACTTTTCTTTCTCTCTTTCCTCTCCTCCCATATTTTTGTACATGGAACAGTCCCATATGACAATGGGAAAGGAGGAAAAAAAACTTATTGGCATTTTGGCTTTCCTATAACATGACAAAGGTCTAGTGGTTTGAGTAGCTTTACCTTTGGCCTCCCTTCACTATTCCCAACAGTAAGTATTAGTAGAACCTAGTCTATTCACTTTAATTCTTGGACATTAATTTGCTCTAAATATTTAGAAGACATGATCTTTCGGTATTTTAATACTATTGAAGCACTGTTGAATTTAGTAATATTTAGTAGTTTAGTATAGTTACTTTTTTTTTTACTTATATTGTATTTTTATCCTATGTTTGCTTTATTTTCCATTTCTGGCTGCTACAAAGGAGCTGTAAATTGATTGCAGCGGACTATGTTCTCTATGGAAGACAGAAATCTGTGTCTCATAGCAGGGCCGTGGGATGCCATGGTACCTTGAATAAAACCAAGATGTCTTATGAATTTCAACCTTATTTTGCTCCTGCCATTACTGGTAAATGTGTATAATTACAGATGTGCACCAAAGGACCGATTTCAAAGCAGTGGCTGCTACAAAACTCCAAGCTGATCCCCTACTCCAATTGTTGCTGCAGTCACATCAGAACCTCTGAAACCAATATGATATTCTTCTGTAATAATTAAGTTTGCAACTACATGGATTTTTTTTTTTCTTTTTTAAATAGGCAGCCAAATATTAGAGAAAAGAGTTTGTGAGGGTTGTCTGATTTTGTTGCTTGTTACCATTAACTCACTATAGTAACCACTCTCAGTCAGAATGTTTTGCAGTTTATATTTCAGCTTAAATCTCTTAAAAGAGCCAGTCACCATTGTAATCAGAAGATAAGAAATATTCATTGACTGTGCATAAAATACTGAGTGGGTTGCATTCACACCCTAGGCTGCTGGCCAAAACCAGATGTAACAGCTGGTGTTGTTTGGTCCATCTGGAAATTGGCTATAATGTGATAACTTTGTTTCCTCAGATAGCCTGTAGCTGAATTGCCACAGCCTACAAAACTGAGTATAATATCTTGAGGAAAAAAGAAAAAAAAAAGGCAAGACAAAAGAACTTAAAGATTTTTTAAAAAAATTATATAGGCTTTCATAATGACTACAGTATTTTAAAGTATTTCAGTAATGAATTATGTAGGCAATATTACTAACAGATTTCCAGAAAAGGCAGAATTGAATGTCATATGTGGTGTAGTATATCTTCAAGAAATTAGTGGTTTATTGCTATTGACATTTTTCTTTCCAACACAGCACTTTGTGTTAGAGAAAGCAAGTTTTTGAAACCATGTTTTGTATTTCAAGAGAACTCTGATGTGGATATCTCCTTCAGACATGGATTTAGGTGAATAAGAGAGACTGCACTTGCAATGTTTTGGTTTCTATCTGCCTGCATGAAATAACCAGACAGTGAGAAATATTGATTAGTAGCCTATGAGCTGTAATAAACCGTAATCATTATTATTATTTTCTTAATTGTGGCAATATCTAGAGATTCCAATCATATAGGAAGGGGTGCTGATTTACAGACAGATACATCAGTTGGAAGGGATCCACAAGGATCATTGAGTCCAACTCCTGTCCCTGCATATGACAACTCCACAGTTCACACCATGTGTCTGAGGGCGTTGTCCAGTCTCTTCTTGGACACTGTCAGGCTTCACAGAATCACAGAATCACAGAATGTTGGGGATTGGAAGGGACCTCGAAAGATCATCTAGTCCAATCCCCCTGACGGAGCAGGAACACCTAGATGAGGTTACACAGGAAGGTGTCCAGGCGTGTTTTGAATGTCTCCAGAGTAGGAGACTCCACAACCCCCCTGGGCAGCCTGTTCCAGTGTCTGTGACCCTCACTGAGAAGAAGTTTCTTCTCAAATTTAAGTGGAACCTTTTGTGTTCCAGTTTGTACCCATTACCCCTTGTTCTATCACTGGTTGTCACTGAGAAGAGCCTGGCTCCATCCTTGTGACACTCACCCGTTATATATCTGTAAACATTAATGAGGTCACCCTTCAGTCTCCTCCAAGCTAAAGAGACCCAGCTCCCTCAGCCTTTCCTCATAAGGAAGATGCTCCACTCCCTTCATCATCTTTGTTGCCCTTGGTCTTGGGGCCGTGGCACCTCCCTGGGGAGCCTGTTCCAGTGCTCCACCACCCTCTGGGGGAAGAACCTTTTCCTAATGTCCACCTAAATCTCCCCTGGCACATCTTCCTACCATTCCCTTGGGGTCTGTCATTGATCACCAGAGAGAAGAGATCAGTGTTTGTCTCTCCTCCCCTTGTGAGGAAGCTGTAGCTGCCATGAGGTCTCCTTTCAGTCTCCTCCAGGCTGAACAAACCAAGTGACTTCAGTCACTCATACAGCTTCCCCTCCTACTCCTTCACCAGCTTCATGTCCCCCCTCTGGACACCCTCCAGTAGCTTAATATCCTTTTTATCCTGTGGTGCCCAGAACCGCACACAGTGCTCCAGGTGAGGCTGCACCAGTGCAGAGTGGGACAATCACCTTTGTTTATGTTTTGCTGGTGCTGATTATTTTCCTCTCCTCAGCTAGCCAAACACATCTTTCTTTTTTGTGACTGCCTTCATTCTGTATCTGTTACTTTTGGTGAAGACTTTCTATATTAAAATATATTTGTCTTAGATATTTGTAATCATGTACTTCTTTTATAAGTGACATCAAAGATGTAAGACAGCAGGTCATATACACATTCTGTTTGCTAATGACGTCTCACCTCAAATCACTGATGAGAAGGAAAAGCATTTCATCCCATGCCATTGTTAATCCTAAAACCTGATCTTTTTCAGTTTGTATAATATGAAAAATCTGATCTTAAGCCTTACCGTCAGGCAAGTGGTCCATACAATAACATATTATTTCCACATATATTGCTTTTCCACTAATGTCCTCAAGAACAAATAAAATCTTGTTATAAACTGGTTTTACTGCAATGTTTAGTGTATTGTTTCTATCAGCAATGTACTGTTTTTAAAGGTATCTCCAAGCGAGCAAAGTCTGCTAAGTAAAATTAAATTATATTGTTACTTCATACTGAATACATGCAACTATAAATGAGTTTGACTTAGACATCTGTTATCTTCATGAAGTGGGATCTTTTGCCATCTTGTTCGTGGCACCATTTAGGTTACTAGTGTTTGAAGGTTTTCCAAATTTATAGTAAGTGATTAAACTGCCAAATAGTTATATCTTCACACTTGTAATGATGCTTTCTAAGAACAGTATGAAGCAAACATGATGATCCATTACAGTAAGATAACAGATTTTGAAACCCCTGAAGCCAACAGACTGTCACGTTGTCTGGAAATGAGCTTAGATAAGGTTCTATTTTTTGAGTATTCATCCTCAATCCTTGAACTCTGAAAGCCATGGAATGGTAATATTTACATTGTCAAACAGATTTTTTTTTCACTCAGCATAGAAGCTCTTCTTTCCTTATATCTCCTCATCTCAATACTGATATCCTTAACAAGAGGCTCATTATGATTATATTTTTCATTGTGATCGCCATGTTTTCTATATTTATGAAAAATGGTTTAGACTGGCTCAGTGGCATTGAATTTCAAAACATTTTGTAGCATTTTTATAAAATGCTACAAAGCTGGACATGGAAGGGACAGAATTTTAGCATTACCCCTGAATTTTATATTCCTACATACTGCTCAAACAGTTGCAGGTTTTACTTTGTAGGAGGAATTTTGGAAATGTATATTCTGCTATTTATAACTTTCTGTGACAATTTACTTTGTTTTCTCTAACATTCTAGTTAATGTCCTACATTCAGTGATGTATGCATTTCTATTCTTTCTATTTTGTTTTAAAAAGAAATACATAAATTAAATGGCTAACAATGTGCATTTCTCAAAGAGACATATTAATCCACTGAACACCAACAATTTGTATATATCACTGAAGTTGCATCTTTTCTAGTATTTTACAGAGTAAAATGTGTTGGAAAGAATCTAATCAGATATCAGATTTTGAACTGGTATGAATTTAAGGATTTAAAATACAAATATTTTTCTAAATTGATTTTTATTATGGCAGATCTCAACTTTTCTTTCAAGGTTTTAGCCATATTCCTTCAAGAAAGTAATTATTTGGAACACCAAAACATGCAGCTAGGAAGTAGAAATCACTTATAAATTGTAAGGAAAAACATCTGCTAGAGTAGTGTGTACAGTATCAACAGAAGACACACAAGAAATAAATAAGAAAAACTATCTGACAGTGTGAGCAAACAAATGAACAAAAGAAACTCCCCAAAAAACCCAACCAAAAAAACTAATGGTACCGTTCCTTGCAATATAACATACTTGAAATGATGATTAAACATCTTGAATAAGTCTCAGTTATATGGTGGTGCTTCTGCTTTCTGAATCAGCTGTTGGAAAGGCAAGCATATTTATGAGAAGCTGTGTTGATAAGAAACAAATCTCTGATATTTGTAGATCCATTATATACCTTTAGGCTAGTCTTAGTGATAACTTCCATTATATGTAATTTTTGGCTTGAATTATAAGCAGATAGAAGAGGGTCAAAAGAAGGGAAATATCACTACCTTCTTTTTACTGATACAAAGAAGTGATACAGAGATTTAAGTGATTTCTCTGTTGTTTGCCTCCAGTCAGCATAGCTGCAAAATTGTAAAAGGCTTTTCCATCTTCCAGGGCTGGATATACTGTTGCCTATGTCTCAAAACTCAGGTTAGATCTGGGCATATATCCATTCCCCAGATCCACAGCTGAGAAACCAAGGCTATGGTTCCTACAGAGGAAAATGGACTTACCACGCTACAAGGCTCTCATGCAATACTCCAGCTAGGACCCAGCTTGGAAAGCACAAAGGTTGTGCATACTGTTAAACCTAGCTCTTTGAATTCAATTCAGTCTTAAGTTAAGAAAATTGCTTTCCTGTATGATGGGAGGGAAAAGCAAGTTGCTTCAGATGAAGATCCACAAATGCCAGGATCTGAAGTAGGACTAATAAGTTATGTGCAGGCTGGAAATCAAGCCCTGTCATCTTTTACTGTTTCCTTTAACCACTGCATTTCAGGTGTGTATGCTTCCTTAGCATCCTACCGTTCTCAATGCCTTGCACTGCCATTGCTATATCCCTTCTTCTCACAGCCAATAAGAGGGTGGAGAGACTGATTTCTGCCTCTCTTGTGCCCAGCCCCATACACAAAGTTTGGGCTTCAGTATCCACTTGGGAGTCTCACCATGCGTAAGCTCCATTTTTATGGAAAGTGACTTGTAGGTACCTACACCGTCTATAGGATCATTTCAAATCTTCATGAGCCTTCTTTCAATGGAAACCTAGCTTCCTTTAAAAGGCCCAATACTATTTTAAGAAGGATATAAGTTTGAAAAGTTGCATTTTTTATCAGCTTGCTTTTCAAATACTATTGTTAATTTTGCTCTTTAGTCATCCTCATTCTCCTTAAAAAGAATGCCTCAGACCTGTTCTTTTCATAGCATGTTGTGGTTTCCTTATACCATCCTCCACTTGGGAAGAACAGATTTTATTCAGAGTACACATTCCTGTGCAGTATGTTTTTCCAATTCTTAATATTGTTTGTTTACCATGATCATGAACTGCTGGAGAGATGAACTAAATAAAGTTTGCTCTCAGCCTTGGATGTTGCCTAATCTGGAATTTTCTAATGCTTGATAGCAAGCTGTTGTATAGCACAGTGGGTGGGCCATAAAATATTTATTTCATGCACTGAAATGTAAGTTTGAAGTAAATAAGTAAATATGACATCGATATTGGAATGGCACTTTTGCTGAGTTTCTGAGTACATAGTATGTGTACATCTTAAAAATGGAAATGCGCCTTAAAAATTCAAGTTTATCTTACTTGAAGGAAGTGTATTGCAAAGAATTAATAATTAGAAAGATTTTGGAGAAGATTGCAGAATAAGCTAAAGACTTCCCAGTATTTCAGCTTTAAAACTAATTCCTGTCATGAAGATAGAGAGGAAATAGAACAGGTTTAGGGTTTGGGGTTTTTTTTGAGGAAGAAATTGTTCATTTTTCTGAAACACTTTACAGAGAAATTTTGATGCTACTGATATTCCTTAAAAGCCTGCCTAGCTTTCTAGATTGCTTTCACCAGCCCTTGAACTGGGGTCTTGGTAAGCCCTAGGTGTCTCATCTCAGCTGCTTCTAATACTGTTCAAGAATGATTTCATAAATTTGACTTTTATTTTGACACAAAGAATGCTGAAAAATCAATATCTAATTAAGCTAGAAAGGGCTGTGTGAAGTGCTTTTAGGAATGTCATAGTTATTCTCTTTGCATAAGTAGTTGCTTGATAAGATCTCGATAAAAGATTTCATTAAAACTGAAAGACAAAAACATTTTGGAGAAAATTTAGATCCAGTATATCTCTTCTGTGTGAGAATTCTGACATACTTCAGTTTGAGAATGTTATTAGAATTAGAAAGAAATTAGAAAGAAAAACATGAATGAATTCCTAGTTTCATTGTAGACAAAATGGCATGATAAGAGTGAAGTCATTTATAGGCGAGAGAGAGAGAGATAAAAGCCTTTGTTTTGAATTTATGGAATCATCTAATGCAGCATGACTGAACATAATGATGTATAATTTATTTTAAAAATATAAAGTAATTATGTGTAAATTTTAATTAGTCATTTTTAAGTTGCAATTTATACTCCTACAGGTAATCTTAGGTAATTTGCAATATGTATTATAGAAATAGAAGCACTACTGTAAAATTAAAAATAACAGGCATACAAACTAGATAGCATTTACAGAAAGAGAAAAAAAAAATATGGGATGCTCTAAGTTTTTTTCCCATTTATTCACCTGCCAGGTAGGGAGATGACCTGCTGGATTGCAATACCTCTTGAGAAACCACCCATCCAGGAGCTGAAATCTGTTCCTAGATATTCATTCACCTGTGACCTGGCAAGGGGGAAACCTCCATGCTCTCCAGGCAGACAGTTGGCAAAGCTGTCTGAGATGTCCCTTTCTTCAGCTGGGGAGATGGAGAGGAGACCTGGTCTGTCAGAAGTCAGGGTGGCCAATGCAGGGCCTCGCCTGGCAGCAGGCAGGGTGGCCAGTGGGGAACAGGGGCAGCCATCTCCTGGGCGCTCAACCCACAATACCCTGTCCACGTTGCACAGAAAAATTAATGTGACACTTGACAGACACACATTGCTGGATACTTAACTTTCTTCGTTTCAAGGTTTTTCTGGTGGAAACCTAAGATGAAATTCTCTCATAGAGCTTTTATTTAAAATTTATGATCTACTACAGCAGCATTTTAGTATTTTCAACCTTTTACCACTGGAGTGGGTGGTATGGGCAGTACCAGGTTCATGCATGGGTTTCTTTCTAAGTGCTGTGGATCAAGAAATTATTGTACAGAATCTAATTTAAGTAATCTCAATAAAATGATCACCTGACTTTCCTAATATCAGCCATTTCTTAGGATTTTCTCCCTGAAAACACTGCTTCTACAAACAATTGATAAATCATTCTGGGTGCCACATGTTCACATTTTTGAGAGGAATATCGGGAGTTGTTGGTCTGCCATAAGTATCTAAACCATTGCTAAAGCTCTTCCTCTTCCTTTTACTTCATAGTTTATATCTGAAAATGTTTTTCCTTTACTTTAATTGAATACTTCATCACTTGAACACATTTACTTTACAGAGTATTCCCAGGTATTGCTTCTGACTCCTCGATTCACTAGAAACCCCTTTTTTTTCCCAGTTGCAAATAGTTTATGTGAATTCCGCTTAACCTGGTTTTCAGCTAATAAATAAGTTTTATTGTCATAATTATTGTATATATCAATAATGTATAGAAAAATTAAGTAAAAAACCCCAAACCTCACAATCTTTTTATCTGAGTAACAGTGATACTACTTTTGTGTCTGTCCTTGGTAAGCCAGGATTTTTTTCTAAAGTTCCCCTAAAATTTTGGGATCAGAACTGCCCTGCATGACCATATGAAAACATCTTTAACATAGAGATATACATTTTCACTGACCACTCTTTTTTCCCCTTTAGTCCATAAGAACTGACGTGTCTGAGATGTAGTGCATTTTACACTGCTCTAGACACGGTTGATGAAAGATTGTATATGAGCTGACAATGTGCGCTTTCAGCTCAGGAGAACAATCGTATCTTGGGCTGCATCAAAAGGAGTGTGGCCAGAAGGTCAAGGGAAGTAATTCCGCCCCTCTGCTCTGCTCTGGTGAGACTCCACCTGGGGTCCTGTGTCCAGCTTTGGAGCCCTCAGTACAGAAAAGACATGGACCTGTTGGAGAGGGACCAGAGGAGACCACAAAAATAATCAGAGGGCTGAAACACCTCTCCTGTGAGAAAAGGCTGAGAGAGTTGGTGTTGTTCCACCTGGAGAAGAGAAGGCCCCAGGGAGATCTTATTGCGGCCTTTCAGTACTTAAAAGGGGCCTATAAGAAAGATAGAGACATACTTTTTAGAAGGGCATGTTACAACAGGACAAGAGGTAATGGTTTTAAACAAGAAGAGGGGAGATTCAGGTTAGATATGAGGAAGAAATTTTATACAGTGTGGGCAGTGAAATACTGGAGCAAGTTGCCCAGAGAGGTGGTAGATGTGTCATCTCTGGAGACATTCAAGGCCAGGCTGGACAGGGCTTCGAGCAACCTGATCTGGTTGAAGATGTCCCAGTTCATTGCAGTGGGGTTGGACTAGACAGCCTTCCAACCCAAACTATTCTATGATACTATGAACTGCACTTGTCAAGGTAAATTATGGACTGGAAACACTGATTTATCTTAAATAGTAATGAAACTGAGGAAAATTATGGTGTTTCAGATGGCACTGGAGTGACATCAATCCCATACCTGTCTTTAGTATGACCTCACATGTATAGGCAGTAGAGATACTTTCCTCTTCACATAAGCATCCTTTTTCTTCCAATGATTTGGGCAACAGGCCAGACAATAACAGGAAGCAGAGTTTTAAAAGGTCATTTCTTGTTATTGATTTAATTTTATTAAAAATACAAAATGAATACAGTGAAAGACAGATACACAGTCTACCAATTACTGTGAGAAGTAACAGTATGAGCTCATTATAACAGAGTTATAAAACTTAATCAGATAATGCAAAGGATCATGTTAATCTGTGCACAAAACACAATTCACATTATCAGAAAAAATGTGAGGCAAATTAGTGTAAACTTTATCATAATCCCCAGTTTTTCTGACCACACAACCTACACAAAAAAATGCCTCAAAAAGAAATGTTTTGCAAGTTGAGATGTTTCATTTCAGTCAGCCAAGAATCTGTGGGCATTATAAAGCACATCCGTGGTGAAAATGAATGGCTTCCCTTAGGCTTCAGAGAAGAAAAAGGTTTTAATGACAACCAAAAAATGCGCATGAGAACAGACTTACTGGGTCTTTGGGACCATTCATCAGTATAGTGAAAGGGCAATTAAAAAAAAAAAAATCCTAAAAATTTCCAGTTAATGAAGGTCTCAAGAGGCCAACACACTGCATGAGGTTCAGGAAAGCCTTGGCCATGCCTTCAGAGACAACAGCTGAAGTTGAAATGCAACAGCATATTATTTTCCTAAACAGCTGTATTGGATATTGTGTGTCAGTAATGGTGCTGCTGTAGCTATCATGATTTAAGCAGATAAGAAAAAACAATTTAAAAAAAGAATAAAAGAAAATCACTGAAGTAATAGAGATACTAATTTTTAATACCTTTTAAAATCAACCTTCTTCCAATGACTCTTTATGTGTCTCTCTCTTTTTCCTATAACATAACATTACCACAACCCTTTCCCTCATTTCTTTGCTCCTTCCACTTGCAACATCTTTTTTCTTCTACTGGTACCAATTATCTTTTCTTTCAGAGGACATTTAGTTAGCACATTCTTTGCTAAACTGTAACAAATTCTGGTCTAGAATTGTAGCTGCTCCCTCTATTTCAGACCTGAAAAAATGTGTATGTGCCAAAAAGATTGGCTAATTTTTTTTCCCTGGCTATACTACTTTGGTCTAATGAAAGATTTGTCCTTTAATACAAGCCTTGCTTGCTTGTACTGTATATGTGGCCTGGCACATGTAACAGTAAAGCTATACATATTGCAGTATAAAGTCAAGGGCAGTCTAGGTTATTACTACTTTTTACAAGGATTGTTTCCTTTTGTGCGTGTGTGTGTGTGTATGTTGTTAAATGCTCTTATCTTTTATTTACATCTGTTAAACTTTGGAAGATTGTGCTTCTGAATTATATAAGACTGAAGCTGCAGTGGGTAGCAGATTCTGTTAAAATGGTAACATTATTGTCTTCAGCTTTTAGAAAAACGCCTAGATTTGTTTCACTTGTGTTCTCTCAAAGTCTTAGAAATCACAAGTGTCTTTTGTGTTCACCTGTCCCTCTGTGACTCCCTCCCTGCTCCCTTTTCCATAGATCATTCTCTCCTTTCTTCTCCTTCTCAGGCTACAGGAGAGCTATAAATTCCTGGAAGAAAAGGAGAAAGAAAGTGCTATAATTACCAGCACAAGTACTTATGTAAGCAACTAACTACTTCTGATTACTAACAGCAGTGTTGCTGCTTTGAAGTGGAGGCCAAAAAACTTTATATAAAGATTAACTGGAATTATAAACTCTCTTTTGCCAGACTAAATGTGCTGAGATGATGCCAAGGATAAAGGGAGCTGAGCATTCCCTGGTCTATGCAAGCAGCCTGTGGCCCCCTTTAACAAGTGTTAAAACAGAGTGACGAGAAATACTCCTTTCCATAGGAATTTGCAAAAGGAAACAATGCAATGCTAGAATTAGTTTGTGAAACTCACTGGCTTTACTGGTGGTTTTAAAAGACCCCTTTAACCTTAAAAGTTTATAGTTTTCTATAAACCTCCTCAACCTCTTGCTCTTTGTTCTTTGTGTTGTATGTATTTTTGGTTGGTTGCATTTGAGCAAATTATAGCTGACAAATAGTTTGTTACAGTGGGCATGAGGAAATAAGGGACTGTAAATGCCAGCCACCCATGAACATATAAAGATGACAAAGAAAATCAATGAACTAAGTCAAAACGTCACCTGTTTGACTCAGAAGGGACCACAGTATTGCTGCTGTATGAAGCTCCAACTTAGGAGCTTTTATCTTCTTCAAAATAGGACCTTTCAGCAAATATCATTGCCTTGTCTTACATCTGGGGGAAAGAAAAATATCAGAAAAATGAAAGTATTCCCTAAAGGTAAAGAAGATTGACTGTGGTTTGGGGTTTTTTTCTCTCTCTTTTTTTTGTCCTTGCAGTCTATGAACTGGAAAATAAAACAAACTGGTTCTGCACATTTGCAGCTCAGTCAGTTCTTCCTTTATCTTTCCCTTGGAGAGTTTGTAAATAGTTTTAGTCAAAGTAACTAAATCCTTCCCTTTGGCATTTTCTTCCTTGAGAATGAATTGTTCCAACACATGAACAAAAAAAAAAACTAAGGATGACAAAAGCAGTTTTGACTACATTTTGATATAGTACAAGCTAACATTAAAAATGTATAGAGTATGAATGCCAGATATAACCTACAATTCCTGCTACACTTTGGTCCTTTGCTTTTAAGGAACTTATGTCAAGTATCTGTGGATTGTCCTTTATCCACATTGCACATCTTGTGTTGCTCCTCATATTCTATTATATGGAAGACAACCTCTTTCCAAAGGATTTCTAAAATGAAGATCTATCTCAGAGATTGAAGCTGCCTGCTGCTGTGCCTGCTGTCACTGCTCCTGTCAGCAACATAAATACTAGCAAACAGAGCAACAGTGAGGGAGAGAGAGGTGGTGACAAAAGCAATTGTGTCAGGAAGAGAAACAGCTGTAGTGAAACATATCCAGTTGCCATAATTTACCTGCATGGGGAAAGCTCAGCTTATGCACTGCTGTATTTTAAAGCCTAGAAAATAAGGCATTTCTTATCTTTCCACTATCTGATCTTATGAAAGTATATGTGCACATTCAGCTTCCTACATTCCAAGTGGCAGTTGACTTCAAAATGGCTCTTCACAAAGCATTAAGTTAAAAATCAAGGTGTGTGCACAGACTCCCTTCCTTACGCACCAGAAAATCCTTTCTTAAACACAGTCCGAATCTCATCAGTTATCCTGCATGTTTAGTGAACATCCTGCATGTTTGGTGAAGTGATGACAACCTATTTTTCAAATTTTATGGCCAAAAAAAAAAAAGAAACAGAGCTATATCACAATGCTGTAATAAACTTTTAAACATGCAAATAAGTTTGACTAGTGCTTAGGGGTTCAAAGTACATTTATGAATGCAATTATCTCAGTTTCTCATATTTTCAGGTTAAACTGTTCATTTATAGTTTAAATATAACTTTAGAGCTAAATTTAAAAGAGAAATAAAATTAGCAAAAGATTTTTTTTCATTTTTGGATACAGAATGAAATTAACTAGGCAACTTAATTTCGTACAAAAATGCTGTACTGTACTAAGAGCTAATGAAGTACATAAAATCAGAAAACTGGACTGAAGACTGCTCTGAAAAAGAAAGTGTTTTAAACATAATGCCCAAATAACCAAAAAAAAAAAAAAAAAAAAAAAAAAAAGAGCTTGGAAAAGCTTGTAAAAAAGTTAATTTAAATACTGCACAGGTACTCATTAGGTGACTGAAAAACCTTTAAAGTTCACTCAGTTATAGGCCATACCCTGAACTATTTTGTATTTCAGGCTAACCATAATGGGACTTGATTCTTAAACTGTGCTGGATTCAAAATGTCTGGTTTCAGTTTCCAGATCTCCTCCGAAGATCTTCGTTGCTTTTAGCAACTCTGAACCTCAATTCTTCATCAATAAAATGAAACATAATGCTTTTTCCAGTCTTTTGAAATAAGGGAAGAAATTGTTTTTATTATGTGCTGCATGATGAGTGGTACGAAAGACTCCCAATTTCCTTTAAAATCTCGTGACTCTGTTACAAAATCGAGAAATAACCTCATAACTATGTTTGGGATTGTCCAGCATTGGTTGAACAGTCCCAGGAGCCACCCTAGAGGAACTTAATTCCTTTCCTGCTTAGCTGGCTATTTTAACTCCTGCAAGTCCCATATGAGGCAACAGCCTCACAGGTTATGAAGCCAAGAGGAGCAACTCTCTTGTGAAGTCTTCCTATTTCTTCTCACACTGCAAATGGGTAAAAATAGTTGGTGTAAGAGTGCAAGGGGAATGCTCTTTACACTTAAAAGAAACAAAATTTGTTCATGAAAACGTAATTGACTATACCGTGTAAGAGGCTATTAGACTATACAGTAACAGTATGGGTTATGTTCATAGTTATAGTCAACATATGACTTACTTCCTGCTTACTCAGTCCAGGTCATGTTAAATGAAAACTGCTTTTCTCCTTAGACCCAACAGCTCATGGTAAGCTGCAATAATGCTCCCCTATTACTTTTAGAAAATTGAATAAAATAACTCCAGTCATCACTTCAGTGATGAAGATTGGACTCCAGCATTGCCAAGTGGGTAAACAAGGAGTACATTTTGCATTAATCCCACAGTGGCCCAACTATGTAGGGGAAACAATAGCGCTTGCGAGTACAGTTGGCTAGTCTTTTCAGGGAAGATCTAAGAGTGTGCTCCAGCTAACTTTGTCACCTTGAAAGACATTAATTCATGCAGGTGAGATTTAGGCAGCTTCCTGAAAATTACAATTTATGTACATCACATGGTCACTTCAAAACTGAGACAAATTAGAGTTTCTGTTTGTTCAACCACGGATCTGGAAAGAGTATGGACAGGGGAATGGGGCATAGCAGTGCTACTAGACATTAAAAAGCTTATAGTGTGCATACCTCCAAACCAATGTGTTTCCTTTTATGTACAAGCATTCTCAGACATAATTCATGAGTTATAGGTAAAAAAAGGAAATTCCTGGATTCCATTAAAAGTACATTTTCCAAAAGCTTTTTTTGGCCTACAGTAAGAATAGCAAATCATACCGCCTTCTTCTCAATAGCAAGGAACAGTAAATCAAAAACTCAGCAAATCATATATATTTTACTGGTATCCTGCCTAGTAGTAATTTGTGTGTCATCCATAATACCTGTAAACCATATAGTATTTGAAGCTGCAGATCCCCTGACTGAATCTAGATGCTCAAAAGAGAATTCGTTTGACTGCTTTCCACTTGTTTATTTTTCCCTGTCCTCCTACCTCCTTCACTTTGAATGTGTTTATGGCAAAATTTACCCATCCAACAAGATATTTTGATTTAGACTGTTTCTGCATTCTTCATCAAGAGAGAATTATTGCTTTAGGCAGAATGTTGCCAGCAGGCCAAGTGAGGTGATCCTTTCCCTCTGCTCAGCACTGGTAAGGCACATATTTAGACTGCTGGGTACAGTCATGGGCTCTCTAGTACAGGAGAGACACAGAGTTATTATAGCAACTCCAGCACAAGGCCACAAAGATAATAAAGGGACTGAAGCATCTGACATACAAGAGGCTGAGACAGCTGGGATTTTCAGCCTGGAGAAGACACAGGGAGATATCTATCACCAATGTGTATAAATATCTGATGGGGTGAGAAAAAAAGATGGACCATTCTCAGTGATGCAAATGAAAGGAACAAGAGGCAACAGATACAAACTGACATACAGGAAATTATCCTTAAACAGAAGAAAACACTTATTTACTTGTGAAGGTGGCTGATAATGGGTTATCCAGAGATGTTGCTGAGTCTCCATGCTTGGAGATATTCAAATCCCAGCAGGTTACAACAGAACACGTTATTCAATCCAGTTTAACCTTCTGAGATACTCTTAGAAAGTGAGCTTAATGACTGATAGAACAGAACCAAGCTCTTAAGTGCAATATGTTCAAATCTGAGTTATTCAAACAGGCACTTAAAAATTGTGTATGTACACAGAATCTAGTTTCGATAAATTCTGCAGAGTCATTGATCTCCATTCAAATTGAGGAGTACTCAGACTCTGGAAAATTCAAGTAATTTTGACTAATATTGCTTTATATTAATGTAGCTAAAGCCTTGAACAATGTTAATGGGACTGACATGCTTTTTGTATTGATAGAATTTCAAGAGAGCTTTGCTGCAAGATAAGCAGCTATGCTAATTTTTGTTGCTGGGTTGACTGCAGCTAATATAGCAATGACAACATGTGCAGATGGTGTTTCACCACACTTTCAGATATTTTAAAATTACTTCATGCTATCATTCACAGTTCATTGCCAGGTGTCTCACCTGGTGACATGAATTTACCAATATACTCTCTCAACATTGCAGATTGAACTAGTTTTTTTTAACTTTTCTGTTGCCAGTCTGGTATCTGTTTCTACATTAGGTCAGTTTATCTGGTGAAAGTTTCTAATTTATGCATATGAAGCAAATTTTTTCTAATCTATATCATTTCATTATAATACCAGAAAAGATTGCAGATGTACTATCCATCACAAATCCAATGTATAATCTAAAAAAAAATCTACTAAGAAACAATTTATAATCAGAAATATAGCTACAGATATTTAGTAAAGCCGAATTAGAAAAAATGTATATATATATATTTTTTTAAAATCAGGAATAATGTGACTGTCTTAAACTGTATATTTTCTGTAAACATGTTTATAATAGTACTACAGAGAAAATAGTCTACTGAGAACACATCAGCACTATCTGGTAGAAAAGACAGGAGAGGAAGAAACTAAAGGCAGAAAAATAAGAGGAAGAAAGCTACTTCCCAATATTTTGATTTCTCCTGTAGTTTGTAATGCAATAAATACCACAAAGTAAATGTTGCTTTATAATGTTACAAGCTTCATGTAGCTTCCAATAATTTCAGCCATTGGAGGTGAGGTTTCCACAGTAATCACATAACCTGATTATTCAGCAGACTGAGAATTTGTATCCATAAAAAAATTGATATATTCAATAGGAACAATGGTCTGCTGATTTTGCTGTATGGTAGATGTATATCACAAATGTACAAATAACTGATGACATATTCAGAATACTGATTTTTTGCCTGTTAGCACGGGGACACATAGTGAGGAACAGAATTTTGACTCCTTGTTGATTATCATGAAGTAACCCATCTCAGTGGAAAGAGCCTGATGCATGTTCTATATGGAAGATGTAAATTCATTCTCTCTGTCCAATTCATTCTCTTTGGTGCTACAGAGCTTCTTTCTATTCCTCAGCTTCAAATATTCACAGTGTCTACCAACAACCTCTTAGATGACTTGATCAACCCAGGTTCATCACTCTCCTACTCCTCTCTGTTGATTTTGCTGTCACCTGTTTGACAGAAAGATTATTCAAAGATTTAGCTTGCCTCAAGCAAATTTCACAGATTCCTACTTTAGCTTCCTCATAGGGACAGATCTGAAAGAGGTGAAGCTCATACTTCAAATGTTGGTTGGAAAACTAAATCTAGATAAATGGAAGAAAGGGACTTGTAAGGAGGAATTACAGCTTATGCAAATGAATAATAAGTTTTATTAATGTCTGAGAGCCTCTTGAGAAGTGTCAAAGGCCTTTGAAAGACTTCAAATAGGTGTATCTGATTGCCTGGATCATTAACACATAAGTTTTGGTTGAAGTAATCAATTGGTAGAAATGGAGGTTGTTCCATAATAAAGTTGTCTGAACTGGATTGGGATGATGGCATCACAAAATGTAGCTAGTATTAAAACAATCATGACTCACAGAATGTCAGACTTTTCCACCTCAGTGAATGGACGCCACTGTCATTTTAGGCTTCCATACTTTGTACTCGTCTATTGTCATGATATATTTCCTGTGCACTTGGAGACTTGAAAAAAATACACTGTATAACGGAGTTTTAGGTCTTTTTTTTTAAGTTGTTACTTTCAAGATGAGCAGGTTGATGAATCTTTTCCTTCATGATATAATTTAAAGAGTCGCTAGTAGCATCACAAAATTCTTCAGATTCACAAATAAATCTAAAAATAGAAGAGAGATAACAAGCAAAAAACCACTCACAGAATGCAGCAATAAATGGTTATAACAACAGCAACAAGGTATTTCCAGGCTTACACACCATGTGAAGTGGTCTGTCTAGAGAAATACATCTCTGTCACTCAGATACAGAATTCAAACACTCCCTGTTATACTCTGAAATTAAATGCTTTCTCCTGACCTTGTCCCTGAATCCCTGACTTTTTCTACCAGAAGAATGTCAGGAATGGTAACTTCTTCCTTTAAGGCAGGTGTGTTAAACTCATTTTCACTAGAGGCCACATCAGCCTCGTGGTTGCCTTCAAAGGGCCAAATGCAATTTTAGGACTGTGTAAATGTAACTACTCCTACATTTATACAGTCTTCAAATTACATCTGGCCCTTTGAAGGCAACCACAAGGCTGATGTGTCCCCCGGTGAAAATGAGTTTCACACCTCTGCTTTAAGTATTTCACCATCTCCCTACTTTTCTCTGTCCTGAAAACCTTGTCCTTTGTAAACTGTGATTTTTTTTTTCTGTTAATTAATGTATGACGTTCATTATCATAATAAGTGTATTAGAGCAAAGTTGCATCCAGAATTCAACAATGAACCGTCTATTCAAGTGTGCCTTCTGTCTGTGACCTTCATGCAGCCGCTACTGTCCCACATATCAATGAGTTCACAGCAGGAGTAAATGAAAAGGGTGTAGAAGATAAGGATGGAAAAAGATCCAAGCCACAAGATTTTGAAACTGGATAAAATGCCCATTACTACAGTATATAGGAGTAAGTGGACATCAGAAGACTATTCGCAGAAGACATCATGCTGAGAAAGAATATTTCTTTAGAGGAAAAGATCCTGCACTAGTTGTTGATATTTTAAGAGATGCCCACAGAGCTTACTTTTCAGTAGGAGACATGCAGTATTAGCTTACACCTGTTGGGAAAGACAAAAGTAGAGCAAAAAACACTTCAAAGGTGGGTTATTTTTGTTTTGTTTGTCTTTGGTTATGTTTGTGTGTTTGTGTTTGTGGATTTGTTTTGTTTTTTCAAAGATATATACATAATGCGGAATCCAGAATTACGGGAGAAAATGCAGAACCAACAAACATTTTCCAGCCTTTTGCTGAGAGGAGAAATTTTAAGGATAGGTACCTCTTTCCATTGTCCTAAATTGAATTTCTGGTCATAACAAATTAAAATTCTCCCCTTCTCACAAGACAAACATTCAGGAAGTAGCAGGCTCAGATTCTTCTTCTTGTTCATAGTTATGTGTAAAAAAAGATAGATACAGATTTCTTATGTCCCATCTGAATACACTAACAACAGGTACTGGACATGTTTTCAGTCTGAAATTGTCTTATTTTACTCATAATATGGAATGGAAATAATTTTTAAAAATATTTCCATAAAATGATTAATATATATATATATATCCAGCCAGCTGTATTATGTATTTTGAAGTCAAGGGTGGTTATAAAAAATTTGTAAGGCTCTTTAGACATCCGTTTCTGAGAACTACATCATTTGATGCCATCTGGTTTATTAGGACTGTGAGCATTTCCTCTTCAGAAGCACTGCTTTGTATGACAGAGATGGTAATTTACAAATTTCTTGAGTGGAAAAGTGAGGTACATCAGAAGAAGGCATATCACCCCAACTTAGCTAAAAACTTAAAAGCCAGGATTGTCAGAATTCCTTCCAGCTCCTTAGATTTATATGTAGGATGTTGTACTGTCTTCGGAGGAATAAGTACAATAAATGCAAAGTGTGCTTCCTTAATCTGCCCTGTCATCCCCGAGCACACAGAGGAATAACATGTAATCAATAGTCTGTGTCTGAGGAAAAGGATTGGTATAGGAGATGTAGTTAAAGAGAGAAAAAATGGAACACCTTTATAGAACAGCAGAAGAGTGGCAGTTAAAAAAAAATTCTAAACCAATTCACTTGTCTGCAAGTGATGTTTTATACTTTGTGCAGAAAATAATAATAATAATAACAAATTACTCAAATTCAGTCTAGAAATTCAAGGTTGGTTCAAATGAAGCTTATTGCTTACACACACAGAGACTTGTAGTTCAATAATTTAACTTTATTAAACTTCATAGGGAAGCAATTCAAATTTACACTTTAAAGTAATAAGGAAATAAACTGATCTTTTAACATCATTTGACAAATATTTATTGTAATTTATGATAATTAGAAAGTTGGATAAGGAGTTTTCTTCAGAAGGAATAATAGAATTTATTTTTTTTCCATTTTCTTTTTCGCATCACATAGTAGTGTAAAAATAGTGTCTTTTAAATATATGTATATGTCATCTTCAATATGGCAATCACCATATCTAATATATTATGCTGGAGGACTTAAAAATGCAAAATAACAACTTAGACACTAAGAAAGCAAAATCAGGGTATGGCTAACCTCTTTTTGTAGATTCTCTCAGAATTTTAAATGTGTGACTTTTTGTTGTGCTTAATGGAAATGTCTAGTGCTTGAAAATCATCCTGATACCATTTATTACAGCCCTGATTGTTTTGCTCAAAAGGCTTGTGCTTAGAGAAAATAACATCTGTTGGTAAACTCCCATGTTAAGTTCTGAATGAATTTTAACTTACAGTGGGCCTGAATGGATAGTCCAAGCATCTTCTGTGAGGTACTTCAGGCTCTTGACTCCCATTTAATGCAATAACATTTGAGTCTGTCCAGCACCTTTCAGGATCAGAATTTGTAGTTTCATATAAATTTGTTATGCTTAAACAGTTGTTAATGATAAAATATCACTTACAGTATAGTTATCTTTGAGAACATTTCATTGCTTATACTGAAAACAGCATTCTGGCAGAAATCTGCAGATATCTAAACTCTTCTTTAAAGCATTTCTTTTCTTAGTAATGAGCGTACCAGCTCCTGAAAAGCTTAGTTACCAATTCAGACATAATTTGTGAATTGTTAAATCAGTGGTAGTGTTTCCAAGGTTAGAGTTTTGAGAAAAAGACACACAAGCACATTGAAAACATACTATTTACCATTTAGGTTGTGGAAACATTTTAATTCCCATATTCAAAGTGAATTCATGGAATAAAAGCAGATGCTTCTTTTTTGCGGGCTAAACTATGCCATAGCAGGTGATTCAGTAGATTGAATTGCAGATCTTCCATTTTCATCTGAGCTTTTATGTGTAAAAGCTTGGAAGTGTTTCAACTGTTCAAACCAATTACAATTGCCATTGCTAAATTAAATTTGAATATAGCTTATTTTACAGTCAGTTGCTTCCCTTGTTTGGTTTGTGGTATTTTTTTTTTTTGGTTTGGGGTGTGTAATGTTTCTGCAGTACTACTGGCATAAATGAAAAAGGCAGTAAATTAATGCAGACATTACAAATAAAAAATAGAAGGAAAAGGAAAAAAGGAAAAAAGCAAGAAAAAATAAAAAATCACCATTGGCTGTTATACAGGGATGTTAAAAGTTGCCCTTGAATAACCATGATGGATCAAACGACAAATTGTCAACAACATGCTAGTAATTATGTCAAATAATTGTTTTTCTTTCATGCAAATAAAAATGGAAAACAACATTCTTAGCAGAGGATTATAAGCAGTTTAAAAGACAGGGAAATCACTTTCAAACTGCTCGGTGTATTTACCCCTGAACTGCAAGTATTTAAATAATAAATATTTGGACATTCCTGTTAACCCAATCATTACGAAAAAATGCCTTGCATATTAAAAATGAAGATCTATTATCTTGCTTGACTCTTCTTTCAACGTACTTTCTCCAGTGCCTGGCAAACAGACATTCAGAGTTACTGCCTTGGAAATCATAACCATTTTGTGTTCTGATATTCAGAAATGAAGAACAAATTATTTGCCTTGATGATAGTTTTAAGGGCAGTGCTGTATTCCTCTGTGTTTGGGGATATTCATGTTGGTGTGCCTACTCTAACGAAGAAATACAATTGTATGCAGGTTTAGGAAAGTCCAAGAAATATCTGAATCCCCTGATCTCAGATTTCAGTTAACTCCATATTAGCTATGCAAATGGGGAGGAACAAAATATACATTTTAAAGAGCAGATGTCTGCGGAAGAAGAGAGGTTATCTATCCTACATAATTTTTTCCCTCAGCAGTCTTTTAGGAGTGTTTTCATAGAATTGATGTCACTTCAATTACTTGTTACTTAGAGTTGTTGTAGCCAATTGACTAAAATGTCCATCAATGATCATTCCATCCTCATATGGAAAATACAAAAAACACATGGTGTAGATAAAACCAGCACTGGGTCAAGGATGCATGTATATCATTATTTCATATATAATATGCACAACAAATAGTGAAATGGCTTTTTAAGGTATTACAAACACATTGGTAGAATACCTCATAGGATTTTTTTTCTTTTGTTTTATAAAAGCAGTTACGACTGCAGCCTCATTTTGTAGGCTGTGCATCACTTAAAGCATTTCCCCCACGTGAATTAGCTTCTTATTATGATTTCCATATCCTTTGTATTCCTCACTTTGCCACTATTATAAAATAGCTTAGCATAGCCAGCCTACTCTCATCTGTCTAGACTTAAATTTTGCTCTTCGCCTGTGACTTCATTGAGTCTGCTATGTCTAGTGTTAGTGACAGATTCTCCTTGAGATCTTGTTGCTATGTATCTTCAAGCAACAAAGACAGATAAAGATAATAATTTCCTTATCTAGTATCCGAACAGATTATGGGCTACCTGAACTTGGTTTATATATTCAGAAATGATTGTAATTTGGAATGAGTAATTCTTATAGGAGATGATTTGGTAATTCCAGCATAGCTTGAACTGGACAGAAACACATTGTTTCTGTTTTCTGCTGTCCACATGGAAAGACGGATATTTTGATGATGGTTCTATTCAAAACTTGATCCCCAAAATCATTAAGCTCTGGTAGCTCCCACTGACATGAGTAGAAACTCCTCTTTCTCATAGTATTAGTTCCAGGAGGAGGATATATTAAAGAAGAATTATATGCTTATAGTTTTGAAATGAAGCACTCACTTGTTCTTGAGTGGTACTATAATTCCTGATTTAGAATATACTACCAAAGACTCAGCTAGTTTTGCCATGTTACAATGTGATTCAAGCAAACCAGCATCTTTTCATGGTTATATTCACAAGTAGCGAGCATTATTTTATTCAGAGCTATGAGTTAGAGATTTTAAAAATAAACTGAAAGGAAATCACTTAAGATCAGCTTTTTTTTCTCTAGCAGTTAACTCTTTCTGAATTCAACATGTCCTGAAATCAAAAGTGCAGGTAACTCTTGTTCTGGTTATATACAGTCCGCTCATAAGCCTATAATCTGTATTTAAACAATTCATAACTGACTAGCTTTTGTACCTAACAATCCTTAGAAGTATTTACTGACCATCACATTTCTTATCCATTCAAATGTTACTCCTAGTTTTATTTATATTAACTTTATGCAAAGGATTAACAGTCTTTTCATTCAAACAATATATGGCTATATATGGCCAATTCTAGTATGGGCCCTTTAAGTACCTGACATCCCTCATTAAGTGGTTAACAAATTTGAGGAGCTTCACTAAACGTAACATAACCAAATATTTCTTAACCAGTTCAGAACTTTGGGAGCACATGAGTGCTGTCCCAAACAAAATTAATGAAATAATTTAACCAGCTAAATATATAAAAAGATAAACTATTCTGCACTATTTGTATCTTGCTGCACTAGGCCCTCTGATCTCAGCAGGCTGTCTTTTATGGTTTTTCAGTAACTTTTCACAACTGTCTTAAACCTGGGGATTAGTTTTAATCCTCCTACTTTCTCATAAATTCGTCCTTTAGCTTCATTGTAGCTTAATTACAAACTTTTCTAGCAATCTAATCTTGTAGACCTTCTGTATTTACAACTCAAGTCTTCAGGGATGTCTGATAATGGAAACAAACAACTATGTGAAGGTTCAAGAAAGAAAACAGTTTTTACAGTAGATAGCTCAGGAATTTGCCAGCTAGGAAGCAAATACAAGACATGTTGAACAATGTGTTGCTTCTTTCTTTTTAACATATTTTACACTTAAAAATATTTTTTCCTCTAAACTCCTCCCTTTTACTTGGCTAGTTCTATAGTCCAACAAGATGAAAACCTGTTTTGTTGTTCCTTTGTCCTGCCTGTTATTCTGATTTTGATGAATTACTATCTCTTCAAAGCATCTCCTTTTCTGTAGTAGGGCTTCCTTGCATTTTGGCTATCCCTTCTTAAAGGGCAGCCGTAAGTGTCTTGCTGTGGATCTTGGAGGAATATCACACACTCCTGAAAAGTTATAGAATTATGTCTACATAACGTTAAGCTGTTCCACAATAGGACCATTTGATAACCTTCACCAGTGTTCATTCAAAAGTTCTTTTAGCCCCTCAAAAATTGTCTTAGCTATCTCATCTAGTGCTCTGTTGAACAGTGAACAGTTAAACTTGTTCTAGGGATTTCCTTTAGTCAGTAAAATTACATAAATAATGAAAAATATTTTTCCTTTTTCAGCCCTGAAATTTCAAAACTTTCCCTATACAAAGGCTAATCATCTTATTCAAAAAAGTGTCAAGGATATGCTGAAATATTTCTATAGAGATGGCTAATATAGCTCTTTTTGTATGTTTCAAGTGAAAAATTATCAGGATAAAATCTGGCACTTAGATCACTACAGCAAATAACTGTGACAATTTGCCAATGGCTGCTAGATGCAGCAGGTGATATTCAAAACAAGTATTTATTGTCACGTTCTTTCATTTGAGTCATGGCATTGTATATATGAACTTTATTCTGTCCGTGTCACTGTGTGGAACAAATTAACTGTCTTAGATTTTGTCTCAATAAAAGGTTTAAAATAAAAGCAGTCTTTTCTGCTCACAGATTCAATCAATTTTTAATTGAATGTTAGCCCACAAATTCTGTTTTACATGTCAGTTGTTGCTTTGAACAAATATCAAGTCTCAGCTACATCATGTTATGTGTGAAGTCATTCCATCTATGTCTGTATAGCAACATGTTTTGAAATGTACACTGGACAACCAAGACTGAAATATATCTCATTTTCTTTTATCCTGTTCAGACATGGTACCAACAGATTTCATTCAAAAGTGTGTTTCTCTGACAGACAAGCCATTTTAAGAACAGCTGGACACTCATTCGTGCACCCATGTAACAAACTACTGTCTTCTCTGCTGTGCCAACTGTTAGTGAAACTCTGCAGTAAACCAGATATCTGAAACAACTCAGCTAAAAAACAAACTAAAAATAAACATGAAACATTTTTTCTGCTCAGATACAGTGGTAAAATAAAAAAGTTACATCTATATAATGGGTGAAGGGAAAAGGAGAGGGAGCTAAGAAGCAAATTAATTTCTTCTTTTTTTTTTGAGTAAAGAACAAATATTCATCAAATCTTTTAGGTTCTGACTTGCTTTTCATTCCCTCCTTATAACCAAAAATGACCAGTTAGCACATTGTTTTTCACTAATTTGTCCTTCATTTGAATCAAAAGCAAGTAAACTCTCTTTACTAAATCTACTTGAACAAAATGATTTGGATTTAATTCATGTAGTTATGTTTATTTCTGAAAAAAATCCCAAACAGAAATGAAGCAGATCTGTGGACACTACCCTACGCCCTTCCCTCCCCCCTCCACCCCCTCAAAAACTGTCTAGGGGTCTTATATCTACATTACTAAATTATTTCAGAGAACTCCTACTTATTCAGAGTGACATCTATGAGGTGCAAATTCATGTTTGTGTTTCTTAGAAAGAGACACACTCCTCACACTTGAAGTTGAATAGCAAATAGCTTTGCCCTACCTAAGTCTCTTGTTGTTTTATTATGTCTGGTAACTGGGCAGACTGTTTATCATCAGGAAGGTACTAGCATTTTTCACCTCATTTTCCCCAGACTGTTCTTATTACTTCAGTAAAAACAAGCTAGGAAAACATTACACATCTCACAGAAAAATAAGGATGAAAACAAACTGTTTCTGTTGGAAGTCAAACAGGAATCCAGTATGGACCAAAGTATATCATTCAGCAAACATATACCTTAAGCAACAGTGTTAGGAATCAAAAAGAGAAGGACAAGGAAGGAAGAAAGGAGAGAGGAAGATTAGATTTGTATGCATGTGTGGTCTAGTGGTATCTGTTTTATACCATGAAAATACTAAACAGTTAGGAAATGTGCACATCTCTTTATTCCTGATGTACCTACATTATTTTTAAAAAACTGCTCTATATGCAAAATCTCATTAAGATCAAATAAAACATTAAGAAAATTTAATTTCCTGATCAGTTATGCTAGATGTTCTTGTTCTTCTGTATCAGAGCAGAATATTATTATTTTCCTCAGTTTAAAACCTAAATGTGGATCCTGTATAAATGTAACTGTTCTTTCATCTATTTCTTCTCCATGCCATTTCTGCAAGATATTTCCATAGCAAGGATAAATGTTTGCTGTGGTGTTGATGGACATGACTTCAAGAATGAAATCATGTGGCAGCAGGTTAGCTTTCACTTGTAGCAAATCTCAATACAGAGATGATTTGGAAGTGAATGAAGAATAATTTTCTCACCCATGAAACATCCATATTTCAAAAAATTGTCTTTTTTTGCATCATGGTGATAAAGGAAACTTTCAAAGTATGAAAGAAAAATGAATAGGACTTAACTGGCATACAAAATATCCTTTTCAAGTCCCTCTTCAATCGGGCTGTGAGGAAGGACTTATGCTCCCGTCTTCCGTTTATCTTGTTATTAGCTCAGTGTGAAAAAGAATGTCTTAGTATGTGAGAGATGTTTCCAATGGAGCTAAAAAAAACCATATTCCAATTAGGTTTTCTTTTTTTTCTTAAAGCTGTTGAGTTTTCATAGAATTATTTGATTTACATGAACAGGCATTTTCCAAAAAGAAACAAAAGTAGAAACTTCCCAAACAGTTTACACAGCTGGTGTAAATGGCATAATTGTCACATAACTCTGATACAATTTTACCTGTATGCATTTAGGTGTATAGAATGATGGAGTTTAAGTTGCTTACTTTATGCAGTGAAGAGGTTTTTTAATCGCAACATTGATACAGCAAAGGATATCCCATGAGTTAAAACAAAAATCAATCTTTTCATGCATGAATAATCATGTCTGTAATCATGCAGGAGTCAGCAAGCTCTAATACATTCAGGGTTCACAAGACAGTCAAGGAAGTAGAACAATGATGAATTATTGCTTCTGTTCCATTTATTTAAGAGAGCAGGCTAAAACACTGGAACTAAATGGGTCATCTGATGTCTCACTCTAGAATATTTTTTCCTCTGATTTCTTTTTCCTGAAGTTTCCCGTCAGAGATTATTGTACCTCATCTTTTTGCAGCCCTGAAGCTGAGAGGTTGTTAATGGGATTTCTTAGCTATCTCAAGATGTTTTCACATGCTTCAATCTCTGCCTGTTCACCTGAAAAAGGCTCATCCTGTGGCCTTTGATTCAGGTTACTTCTCAGAAGGTGCACAGGTTTCCTACTTAGCTATGCATCATGATGTTGGCTCAAACTGTTCACCACAAAGCTTTTTTCTCCCCTTGTCCTTTTTTCTAATGTCTCTAACTAGCAAAGATAAAATGACCATAGTATTTCATTTCAAGTGTCATTTTTACAGTAAATGGTAGCACATTAGTATGCAAATTTGAAAAACATAATGGCAGATATTTCATCATCAAATATGTTGACTGACTTTTTAAAGCAATATATATTTATTATATTTGAAAATTGTAAGCTATATTATTGAAAATAAATGTTAGAAACCTTGAGAGAAAATGGACTATCATATAATGAAACATAATCGGTCCTTCTTTTTCACATTCTTTTATAGCATAAGAAATACAGAAACGAAAGCATTAAATATAAATATATACACATAAGTATTTACATTATTTAAAGATCGAGTCAAGATCTGAGCTTCATCATACCTAGAGACAAACTTTTTCTTCCGTGTGCTTAAAGGCAAAACTGGATTGTTTTAAAGGGGATTAAGTGATTTTGAGGACCAGCAATATCTTTCTTCATCTGCCAGCCTACTGACCACAGTCTCTTAAGGCAGGAGTTAAATCTGTCTCTCTCTGAAGGTAATACCCATCACAGTCTCCAGTCCTAAAGCAGGGCCTGTGGGTCCTTTCATAGTAGAACTATTACATAATAACAGTTTTTCAACTAAGAAAATAAAATTGTAGTTCTCATGTCACAAAATAGCCACCATGGGGATTAAGATGAATTCTGCCTTTATCACACACACCATGCTTTGGTGTGATCTCATCATCCTCTTGTGGTGAAGGCATGAAGCGGGTAAGCTTCAGCCATTGTGACATAGCCATGAGATGAGGGAGAAATATTTTATAAATGGAGGATGGAAGAGCCCATTCCCTTCCCACTTCCACTGCTGACTTTAAAACCCTCCAAGGTCTTTCTCCAGTCAGAAAACTTCCTCAGTCCCCAGTAGCTGTATCCAGTAGCCGCCCCCTAGGTCCCCATTGTCTCCCTACTTGCTGGCACCTGGGCATGTCAACCACTGAAGCCCAGAGCCCTGTGTATGTACACACGTGTACGTACACACACATACACACAGTCCCACGCACTACAGATCGCTACAGTTAGCCAGTCGGCACCTGGATCCTCTTGTCCCCTCAGACACAGACACATTTACAAAAGTGTTTTGCCTGTAGCTAGACCAGGCATATAGCTTTACCAGTAGATGACTCTGTCTCCGTGGTGTCCCGTAAACTGACTTGGACCTCCTGGCCTATCCAGTAGAACAACTTGCTGATTCTTTGGTCTCACTAGTGTCTGCTGGCCCAGACTTGTGATTGCTCTAGTACTTGTCTCCCAGACCTCTCATCCTACTTGTCAGCTAGTCCAGCTTGATTTTCACCAGCAATCACACATTGCCACACACAGACCAACTCAACATGCAGACATCTGTACACACCTGCACATTGAATAGAGTCCCCTGGTGGAAGAAAGGAATTGGAAATGTGGTTCAATGAGAAGACAGGACAAACTGCACTGATCAGTTGCCTGACCAGCCACTTGTTTGCATGGTTTACATGTGACCAATGCTTTTTACCCTTATCCCTCCCTTTCACATGTTTGCTCCGCCTTGATCCTGCTCTTTCCTAACATTTGGTTCCTCTCAAACATCCCATAACTTCTTGTGCAATCCTGAAATATGAATATTTCTCTACTCAGCTTTCTATCTTATCAATACTGTAAGGTTATTGAAATACCTCCAACTAATTCACCATTATTTTCTTTCTTTTATCCTGGCACAGAACTGCTCATATGCCTCTATGTTTTCAAGCTCAAGTAATTCATGTAAAGAGAGGGCCAAACATGGCAGCCAAACTTCCAAGAATCCTGAAGGATTAGGGGCAGGGGATGTTGTTGTATGTTTTTATGTTTTTCTCATGACTCTTAAAAACTGTTAGACTGAGAGTGTTATCTGGCTGTCATCTTGGAAACTGCCTACTTTTTTGTATTCCGAAAAATTACTTTTTCTTTCCTAAATCCAGCATACACAAACTTTTAGTATCTTATATTACTCAATGAGGAAGGATCTTCAAACAAATATTTTTTTTTTCCTTTCTGTCTTCTTTGACAGTACATTGTCAGCATTTGCAGTGTTTCTAAGATGACTTGATGAAAGTAACTGTTTTTAGGGAATAGGAAGATTTTTTCAGGGAAAGGAACTTAATTATCTCTTTAATCTGTGCACCACAAAATATATGGACCTGACACCCAGTGGTGAAAATTGTGGTATAGAAACAATGGAAATAATATTAATAATAATAATTAGTATTTATAATAACTCACAATGAATAATTAATCTGATAAATTTAGCCAGTCTTTCTGCTCCTGGAATATCTGCAAGCAGAATAAGATTTCCCTGGATATGATATTTTCATCAATTTATCTTTCAGCACCCAGAGAGTTTTGAGTTAGATAATGGGAACAAGTAGTCATCAGGAGACAAGCCATGTGATACTGTTTTTCCATTTATTGGAAGGGTATTAGTAGTTAAGCCACAGCAAGAAGAACAGAAATATTCTTTGCTTATAGGAGCAGAATTAGTTTTCCATTCACAGATGTGAGTACAAAGGTTTTAAACTCATGTTTCACAAGTATCCATTGCACAAATATAATTGAGAAGCTGAAAAAAAAAGTACACACTTTTCTAGAAAAAAAAATCAAATTAATGTTTGCATATATTTTATTTATATTTACTCTTTTAGGGGGAAGGGACCTGGGGGTCCTGGTCAACAGCAGAATGACAATGAGCCAGCTCTGTGCCCTTGTGGCCGGGAAGGCCAATGGCGTCCTGGGGTGTATTAGAAGGGGGGTGGTTAGTAGGTCAAGAGAGGTTCTCCTTCCCCTCTACTCTGCCCTGGTGAGACCACATCTGGAATACTGTGTCCAGTTCTGGGCTCCTCAGTTCAAGAAGTTTAACAAAGTTTAACAAAGATGATTAAGGGAGTGGAGCATCTCCCTTATGAGGAAAGGCTGAGGGAGCTGGGTCTCTTTAGCTTGGAGGAGACTGAGGGGTGACCTCATTAATGTTTATAAATATGTAAAGGGTGAGTGTCACGAGGATGGAGCCAGGCTCTTCTCAGTGACAACCAATTATAAGACAAGGGGTAATGGGTACAAACTAGGAACACAGGAGGTTCCATTTAAATTTGAGAAGAAACTTCTTCATGGTGAGGGTGACTGAACACTGGAACAAGCTGCCCAGGGGGGTTGTGGAGTCTGCTTCTCTGGAGACATTCAAAACCTGCCTGGATGCCTTCCTATATAACCTTATATAGGTGTTCCTGCTCTGTCAGGGGGATTGGACTAGATGATCTTTTGAGGTCCCTTCTGATCCCAAACATTCTGTGATTCCCATAACATTCCTTATGATTTTAATAACATTTTCATTATTATATACTACATGGTATACAATACCATAATATGTGACAAGGAATAGTAATGAGCCTCATTTTGTGCACAAGGTTAGGAAAAAAGTGACTGGACAAGTTGGAGGCAGAGATGTTGTTATATGACCATCAGGTCTTTGTTCAGTTGAGTCTTGAAAACCTGCAAGCATGGAGCCTGCGCAACATCCCTGAGCCCTAGTGCATATCTCAAACTGATTCTAAGCTAGTCATTTTTGCTGATTACCTTATACCACAGTAGTCTTCATCACAGAGAAACATTTTTCTGTAATTTGAGAGTATGGTGTTCTGCTTCTCTGTTTATATTTCTCCTTCAACAAACACACTTCACATAAACCACATGCAGCATATTTTCTCCATTCCTATTACTGAACCTCCTCAGTTGGTCTACGTGTATGGAGAGGAAAGGGTGCAATATGCATGTTAGTGTGCAACCGCCTTTGAGTTATTATATATCCTGAGACAAGAATTCCACAATAACATAACCTATTAGTTGAGTTATTATATAATCAAGTTGAGTGTTCCACAGTGACATAATCTATACTGAAAAACAAGCAGATATATAATGTAATTAAAAGGTACTGAACAGGCAAAACTAAGATTTTTCATGTGCTCTGGAAGATCACAAAACACAGATTTTACCATATGGCAGAATTCTCTGCTAACCACATTCTAAACTGTTATTTGCAGGAAGAAAGAAAATAGACTCTTTTTTTAAATTTTTTTTTCCTTCTTTTTTTTTTTTTTTTCCCCCCACTTACCTGTCACTAGCAATGTTCTTGATCTGGATGCTAATTTCAGAACAATGCCTTGTCATAATACGACTGAACTGTATGGGTTGCACTGATGATTTCAAAGTCAAATGTCCTTATTAGGAGAATTGCTATAGTTTAACCTGGTGCTTTTTGGTCATGTAATCAGTGATGTGCAAATTTTTCTCCATCCAGCAAGCATAAAGCGAACTCTTTCTTACTTTTCCTCTTTCTAGAGTTACGCTGAGACCATAATAAACCTGTGCAGTGATTGAGTAAATCAAGTCCTTCCTTGTCTCACTTCAATTACAAGGGCTACATACACTACTACATAAGAGTACTCAAACATTTTTCTCTTCAAGTAAGTCCTGTCTAGTGTTACTTTCTACTGTATGTAGTTTCTCAACTCAAGGATAAATTCAAAATGAAACGTATTCATTGAGCTGTGTGAAGTGTGACCGCATACAACATGGCTTTGTAGAGCAGTAATAAAAGTAACATTACCTGCACTTTATTTGAAGTTATTGACTTCCTCATCAGTTATCAGTAAGAGGAGAGCAAAGATTTGATTTCCAGATCCCTGAATGCCGAAAGCTAGGGTGATTTAGTGTATTCAGTGGGACTTTCTACTTCTTGTTTTTCTAAGTGTACTCTTTATTCACACAAAGAAAATATGTATGTGTTAAAGTACAGGCCTTTTCCATCCAATCTTAGACACTTAGCTGAGTGTCTAAACTAGGAACCTAGCATTGTCTAATGGAAAAGAGATGGCCTACCTAAAATTAGTCTCTAAAGCAGTCTACTTATTTTCAACAGTTGTGGTGAGGGTTCCCACTCTCAGCATCAACACTAAAATATTTCTCCACTTAAAACTGAACTCAAATACCAGTTCTTGAGAACATCAAGTTCTATTTGCTTGCCTAAGTTCACTCCTGAGGCCAAAGGAAGGACCTAAAAGACTTATATTTCATGAATTTAAATTGAGGTTTCTCCAACTTTTTGTCTGTTCTCCAGTTTGGGGTAAAAAAATAACCTCTCCTCTCTTTACCAAAAAAAAAAAAAAATATATATATATATATATATATAAATATATAGTGGGCAAAAACAAGTATGATTTTTTTTTTTCCCCATTGTGTTCTCTCCCCTCTGGTCCATGGATGCATAATTGTAATATATCTTTCTTGCTGATGGGACAGCCTTTTCTCTCTTTCTGTCTTGAGAAATACTATTTTGACAGATCAACATTTTAAAAGTCTTAAGAAACTGTAATGATAAGATTATGACTGTTTTTTCTAAACGTTGTCTGACATAGCTAAGTAATCAGGAAGACTAGATTCTGAGAAGTGCATGGTGTTGCAAATGGGAGTTAAAGAACACAGCAATAATTTGTTAATTTTTACTTTATATGTCTTGCCTTATTAAGTGCTGGAAGAAGTAATCTGTTGGCTGTCTGTATGTAAAAAGTAGTTCTTGAGTGTTTAATAAAAAAGCCAAGCTATTTTTTCCTCATTTTGATTCTTTGCATTAAAGGGAGATCTGAAATAGCAGCAAGGAACTATTGTAGCACAAAGTATGTGGTATGCCATGTTCTTGGTCTGTTTACTCAGAGTTCAGTGACTTTCTTGCTGTTATTTCAGTTTTGTTTTGTTTTGTTTCTTTTTGTGATTTAATCAGTCTTGTTCCTCCAATTCACCATCAGTTTACTAAATATCTCAGTGTCAACAGTGGTGCTGACTAGGAGTGCTGATGGGTTACAAGAAATTAAATTGTATAGACATATAGATGAGGTTCTTCCAGACATGGTTTAGTGCCAGAGTTAGGTAAGAGATTGGACTCAATGATCTTGAGGGTCTCTTCCAACCAAAATGGTTCTATGATTCTATGTGTGACAGCTGTGTCTTGTATGTAAGGTTTATATTTCCAACCTTTGCATATTACAAGGTTTTAATTGTAGATAGACATTCAAATCTTGTCAGAAATGGTCTCTGAAGATTATCAAAATTTTTCAGGTAATCAGAACGAAATTTGGAAACGTTCATGAATTGATTTGTCTGTTCTATTAGTTTCATTATTTTGTACAAAGAAGCTTCATTATTATTCTGCCAACTTAAAAGAGATTTTATGGTGAGTATTCAGGCAATAAGGCAAAGTTTAACATGCACAAGGCTTTTAGCGACTCACATCATAAAATATGACAGAACTTCCACCTTCTAATAAGATTTTAATAAATTTAGCAGCATACAAATTTTTAATAACAAATAATTTATGTGACTTTAAGCACATTCATTATTTTGAAATATCTTATATTCACTATCTATGGTGGAGCCACAACTTTTCTCTTGTCTAGTGTACACAGTGCTAAGAAAGTTTACCTATTTGTCAGCTACACATATTTCTGATGAAACCTCATACCTGGAATGGAAATATTTGTATTTACTGTTTTAATGTGAGTGAATGTATACTGGAATACAAAATATCTGTGGTTTATTTGTCTTTATGTGTCATAGCAAATTTATCAAGTACAAGTACATCACTGCTTTATCACTTGAAGTACAATCCTGCCCTTTAAGAAAATATACATTATCGCTGTTTCAGTTTTCCTGAACGCTGTATTTCCATGTTGCTAATAATTCCTTCACCATCCAGCAGTCAGCTCTAATTTGTGACATTAGATGCATATTCAATATATTGAAACAAGGATGCGATCCCTGAATTTTGAGTAGCTATCATGCAAAATGTAAAGCTGTGTTGGTCTCTGAAAATTTTATTTTTACCAAAAATATACCATCATGTCTGGCAACATAATCAGTAAGCAGACAGAAATGAACATTTGAAGTCCATTCAGATGCAAGAGTAGTTATGATGAGGAAGGAAATTTTAACAAAACTGAAAAAAAGGTTCTCTTGGAATAAAGCATGACTGTTAATGCAATGGTCTTTAATCAGAATAAACTGTGTTGAGAAAAGTTTACTCTGGATGCTAAGCCAGGTCTTAGGACAAGGCCTCTGCTGACAGCAGAAGATCAAGTTAAGAACATTTCATGTCTTGATGGTGTCTTATCGAGCATTGTTTTCTACTTTTTCCTATAGATGCCTCTTGGCATCCTCCATTATAATGCCATTCAGTTCCAAAGATCTTGGCAATCAGAGTAAATTTTATTCTCACAGCCCAATTAAGGAATCTTACCATTTTATATTCATCTAGGTATCACTCCTGCCATGCAATCCTGGAAAAATAAAATTCTGAGATTTTTTTCCCCCTCATAATTTCCTTACTTTCAGACAGAGTAGTGGTAGACTTTATTTTTAAGGACTTTCAGTATAAAAGTGTGAACATTTCTCTCAAACACCTTCCCACATCTGAGAGCCTGAGATACTGATCAGTTTTGTGTTACTACTCCTCTCATTGTTTGCTCCTTGGGTGTTTTCTTCCTTTTTGTAATGGATGTGCCATAGTGCTGGAGAAGAAAGAATTAATAAGGTTTTCTTTTATACCAAATAATCAGTTTCCTTTTTCTTAGTTTGTGCTTCCTTATGTGCTTTGTTTAACCATACATAATCTCTGATTTCTTTTGAAAGGGATGGAGAGAGCTGGACTGGGCAGTTGTGAGAGACAAAGGACTGTACTGACCATGTAGCCAGCATTATTTTATTTCTTTTCTCATGATGAAAATAGTTGGTAATCTTGCAGACTTATCTTCTGTTCCAAGACAATACTTATATCTAAATTTCTTATGGCTCACGAGAAATTTTTTAAACAAAAGAGCATTTGATGGAAACTAAATATCTGAGTGGAAACTGTAAATATTTTTTTGCTGTTTATCTAGAAAAACAGGTGACAAATTTTTGGTTTTCATTGATATAGAGTAAAATCCTTTGTTAATCATGAAAAAATGATTTTGCACTGGCATTTGTTGTTATGAGAAAACATACATTTCTTTGTCTTCTTGTTTAAAATAAAACACATAAAAGACTAATATTTCTTTGCTCAATTCTCTCCTTAGAATCCTTTTCTTCCTTAAATCTTAGAGAAAATAGCTAGCTAATGCTTTTATTTCTAATGTAATGTTTTTCCTGCATCAGGCCTTGCATTAATCCTGCTGAATAACCACATATTTTCATTGATGTTGGTTTCATCTGTCATTCTATGTCCTACTATCTTGTTACTCCCCCTGTTGGTCTGAATCCAATGTCTCTTTATTAGCTGTTCAAGTCTTTTTTTGCCTCTATAGAGGGACATCATCTTCCCCAATATTTGTAAATTAACTACCATTTTTTTTAGCCTAATTAGAAAGAAAAAAGAAAAGTGAGGTATTGCATTCCCATTATCTTTTCCTTTGTGGAGACTGGAAAGGATGCAAAATACTTACATGAAACAAGTGTTTCTATGGTTGTTTTTTTTTTCCCTGTATGTATAAACATGAGTTAGATACTAAATATCTGTACCAATGTCTCTGAATGAAACATTAGTACTAAGGGATTTTTCCACTGAAATAATTAAAACAACAACAACAACCAACAAACCAAAAAACAAAACACATTTTAGGATTTTTTTAGGTAACTGGGGAGTACAAAAGGCCAGCTGTAACAGAACTTCTGTCTCCTTTTTAAGCTCTGTAATTTATTTTTTTCAAGTATTACCTAGTAATACAGGAACTTATTGCTATAATTATATGATATCTAAATCTATATCGTGTCATCTTTGAAAAAACATTGATGTCAGATTTTTTTGCTTTGAGCATGTGCAAACACGAGTGCTCAGTGCAAATATATGAAATACAGTAACTCAGATGCAGCCGTGTATATTCATTTATTTTCTTCTCCATTCCTCCTTTTAATATTGATGGTTCATTCTGGCTGTAATCTTAATATTCCCTTCTGTTCACAGTACTGTAACTACTTTTGCCAATTAACAGAAAAAAGAGCCAGATTTCCCCTTTCTCTTTCCATATCCTACAGTGGCTTTGATCGTTTGATCCACCAATATGTAAGGGACTGATTACCTGTATTTGAAACTTGAAAAACTGAGAATCTAAGATGGGCTAAGCAACAGGGCTGTACACTAAGTTTCAGCTCAGCTTGCTCTTAGTTTTAGATCACAGCTGAATAATGATTAAAGAATTGTCTTACCTATTTTTTTTTCAGTCTTGATTATAAAGTTTCTCAGTGCCTTTATCTGATTTAGGAGCTTAATGGGTTTCCTTTTTTCTTTTTCTGCCTTTTGTTGAAGCACACCACACACTTTGGGTGGCCATAACTGTTGGTTTGTATGAAGGTATCAAAAGTCAGGTAGTCTTATAATACAGATTTTCATTGTGATTGCTTTGAGGATAGTATGTCTGATAAAAGATATAGAAGTTTTGAGATCATGAAAATGACTGAGGCAAAAATATGCCCTGTAAACAACTTCAGCTTGCTTGCTTTTCTCACAGGACTGGGAACTGGATGAAGGAAAGAAGCCAAAGACTTGCGGTCAATGGGGTAGAGTCTAGCTGGAGGCCTGTATCTAGTAGAGTGCCTCAAGGGTTGGTACTGGGACCAGTACTATTCCATATATTCATCAATGACTTGGATGAGGGACTAGAGTGCACTGTCAGCAAGTTTGCTAATGACACCAAGCTGGGAGGAGTGGCTGACACGCCAGAAGGCTGTTCTGCCATCCAGCAAGACCTGGACAGGCTGGAGAGTTTGGCAGGGAAAAAAGTAATGAAATATAACAAGAGAAAGTGTAGAGTCTTACATCTGGGCAGGAACAACCCCAGGTTCCTGTATAAGTTGGGGAACGACCTGTTACAGAGCAGCGTAGGGGAAAGGGACCTGGGGGTCTTGGTGGACAGCAGGATGACCATGAGCCAGCTCTGTGCCCTTGTGGCCGGGAAGGCCAATGGCATCCTGGGGTGTATTAGAAGGGGGGTGGTTAGTAGGTCAAGAGAGGTTCTCCTTCCCCTCTACTCTGCCCTGGTGAGACCACATCTGGAATATTGTGTCCAGTTCTGGGCTCCTCAGTTTAAGAAGGACAGGGAACTGCTGGAGAGAGTCCAGCGTAGAGCCACAAAGATGATTAAGGGAGTGGAGCATCTCCCTTATGAGGAAAGACTGAGGGAGCTGGGTCTCTTTAGCTTGGAGGAGACTGAGGGGTGACCTCATTAATGTTTATAAATATGTAAAGGGTGAGTGTCACGAGGATGGAGCCAGGCTCTTCTTGGCGACAACCAATGATAAGACAAGGGGCAACGCGTACAAACTGGAACACAGGAGGTTCCACTTAAATATGAGAAGAAACGTCTTCATGGTGAGGGTGACAGAACACTAGAACAGGCTGCCTGGGGAGGTTGTGGAGTCTCCTTCTCTAGAGACATTCAAAACCCGGCTGGACACCTTCCTGTGTAACTTCATGTAGGTGTTCCTGCTCTGGCAGGGGATTGGACTAGCTGATCTTTCAAGGTCCCTTCTAATCCCTAACATCCTGTGATTCTGTGATTACAAAGACTCTGTACAGGTATTTCATTGTTAAAACTTAAAATCTTATGAAGGTAGAAAAGGAAGAGAAAGCACTATAATAGAAGAAAATGTTCTTACGTGTTCACAATTACCATAAAGGCAATGTATGTAGTATAATCACACAACATGATATACAATGAAAAATCACAGGCTAATAACTTCAGAAATGTCCGCAGAATTTAGGAGATAAATGGAGTTTTCATAGTGACTTATATTCATGGCAATGGTACTCAACAATTGAAAAACTAAGATTCATTGCTCTGCTTAAACTGCGTGGTATTAATGCAGCTCTTTTCAAGACAATTGTTTTTCTTGGGTGTCTGAATTATTTTTTTTTTCTGTCATATGACTTTTGAGTTCTCTCATTATTGGGATATGCCCCAAATTATACTTCTGGGATAAATGGATGTAGAGGCCAACTGACCTATTCAAAGGTATTGTGAATTTGTGGAATTCCATTCTAATACAATTCCAGGTCTCATTAGAGTATGTCTACAGAAGAAATGGACAAAGACATAGGCATCACAGGGAATGCTTATGATAAAATTATGTAAAAAGCTCATGTATAAGAGAGAATAGTAGAATCATTTTGATTGGAAAAGACCTTTAAGTTCACTGAGTCCAACTATTACCCTAGCAAAAATTATAAACTCCTAAGTGTAATCACAAAAAGGAGAAGGGCATAGGCAGGGAACGTGTCTTTCCAAAGAGAAGGTGTATATTTGAAAAAATCAGAAAACTAACATGTCCCATACAATTCTCATGTAAACAAAGGATTAGTTTTGTGCATAGTTGAATATATAGAGAATAAAAATATATGGTGTGAATTGTAAGTGTTACTAGCACTAATCATCTTCATGGGATCCAGAAACAGACTGCAAGATACTTCCACATGTCAGATTTAGACCCATGTGAGGACTGTTCCCTTCTTTTTAGCTTTTTTGTTTGCTCACTGGAGCAAACCTCTGTGTACAATTTAATTCTGTATATATCCACATTTCTCCAGAAGCCATAATTTTGAGGATTTGAATGCCTTCCTTGTGATTTTTGTATTTATCTCACAACTGAACCAGCTTAAGATGCTACACAACACTTGTAGAAACAAAACTGATTTTAATATTGTCTGTGTTCATAACATCCATCATAAAGTTGTATTTGAAGTTTCCATCCTTTCACATCCATCATAAAGTTGTATTTGAAGTTTCCATCCTTTCAAAGTCCCATATCTGTCAGAATATTTTGTATGCATGCATTCACATTTCATTGACAGAAGCTATTGCACAAGATGGCAGTCAGTCTTTGAATGCCTAAAGTTAAACCCTTTATGGTTATCTTATATATTGGGTTGACCCTGACTAGCAGCCAAGCACCCACCCTGTTGTTTAGTCCTACCCACCACAGGATGGGGAAGAAAATGTGAAGAACAATAGTGAAAAAAATCATGAGTCAAAATATAGACAGGGAAGTCACTCACCAGTTACTGTCACAGGCAAAACAGATACAACCTGGGGAACTTAATTTCATTTATTGCTAATTAACATAAACATTTAAATATTGATTGAGTTATGCAGAAAGAAAATCGAATATTTAAGCAATCATTGAAAACACCTCTCCCTCCCACTTACTAATGTCTTCTCCCTTGTTATTACCACAGGTTACACTGAGTTCCTTCAGTGAAGTGCAGGAGGTTGGTGTCAGCATGTAGCGGTTTCTTTCTGCTGCTCCCATTTCTCACTCTTTTCATCCACCGCTCCTTTCTTCTTATTGATTTCCACTGCTCTGATGTGTGTCCTCCACAGGCCACACTCCTTTCAGGGAAGTACCTGTTATAGCATGTGTCCTCCACAGGCTTCAGTCCATTCAGGAGTGGTACCGGCTCTGCCATGGAGCACCCACCTCTTCCTCCTTAGATCTTGGTGTTCTACCATTCCCTCATTTGCTGCCTCCTGGTGTTTTGCCCTTTCTTAAATATATTTCATAGAGGCACCACACACTTGGCTGAAGGGCTCAGCTGTGCCCCGTGATGGGTCTGTTGAAGTCATCTGGAGCTGGATGTATCTGGTATGGGACAGCCTGGGTCTCTTCTCACAGAGATCACCCCTACAGTTTCACATCCCACCACTGTCAAAACCTACAGCTAATATATTTTCTTACAGGATCCCATTCAGGAACACCAAAACCTGGTAAAAACATGAGCTCCATTACATCTGACTCTTCAGCAAGAGAGAGATACGAAAAATCAAGTGTTGTGGGGTTTTTTGGTGTGGTTTTGTGTGGTGTTTTTTTTTTTGTTTGCTTAGTTTGTTTTTTTTTTTTTTTTAAATTTCATTAGTGGTAGTGGGTTTGTTTGGGTTTTTTTTGTTGTTTGTATTTTTCTGTTTGGTTTGGTTTGGTTTTGGTTGATTTCTGTTTTTTTTGTTTTTTTTTTTGTTTTTTTTTGTTTTTTAATAGTTATACTGTACCATGCATATGAAGAGCTGGACTCATTTAGGGAACAAAGACAAGGAGAAACAAGAAGCTAAAAGATTCCAATCAGAGGCTAAATAATGGGAAAATAATAAAAAATGTTCTTCTTTCCAGTTAAATAAAATCAGCTTTAGGTGTTTGTTTTCTTTTAGTTTGGTTTGGTTTTGGTTTGGTTTTGGTTTTTGGTAGTTTTTTTTTTGTTTGCTTATTTGTTTGTTTTTTGTAAATCAGATACTGCTATGTGTGCTCTAAAATGCTGGGGATACCTTTATTCCATTTACTCAAGAAAAATCAAATTATTTTAGCTTCACCAGGTACAGAATAAGTTTCTGCATCATCTTCCTTTTGCTGAATAACACCTCTATGGCACTTCATATGACACCTTGTAAAATTATTTTTCTCTCAATTATCTCATATAGGGTGCATATAAGTAAAAAAAAAAAAAAAAAAAAAAAAGGCAAGCAGTTATCTGTTTCTTTTTTTCTCCTTTTTTTCCCCTCACTCCCCACACACTTTTTTTTTGCATTTGTGATACAATTGAGGACTATGTCACAAATTTTATGTTCATCCTTTTCTAAAGCTACAATGTTGATTAAACTGATTTTCAGACATTGTGTTTGTTCACTAAATCTTGAGTCCCAGTATAACACAACTAGTCCTCGCTTTCTCACCTGCAATCTTGTTTTACTTAGAAATTAGGATCTGTTATCTTTGGATTGTTATGTGAATCTAGATGTTGTTTTCATGTTGAGTTCTCAGTTACCACCTATGTGTTGACTTTTTTCAGGATTGTTTATTGTTTGCAGAAGAAAGCTATGCTGCTGAGTTGTAACTCAGCTGACAAATACAGCCAGTTTCACTTCCATGCAAATAAAGAGGTATTTAAAACAAATATAAAGCAAACTCCCACTCTCACAGTTTAATAATCTTTTACTTGTTTTTCAGATAGATTTCATATAGCTATACACAATCAAATAGTAAAAACCCATTTTGAATATGTACCAATATTTTAATATGCTCACAGGTCACTGGATGTTCAAGTTCTTCTTTATCAAAAATCAAGGATTACTTTTTTAATTGCTTTTGAAATGTTTACCCAGTGCAGTTCCAAAATTACTTATCTGAAAGAAGTGGATATTAAGCTTCTCTTCTATAAGCTGTAAGATAAGCTTATTTTATATTTGCTTATGAGGGATTTATGTGGTTAGTGTTTACTGAGGTTTATGAAAACAAAATATCTTTCCATAAAAACATGACATTGTATCTTCAATTTTGAACATGGAAAATTGCCACATTGTGCAAAATGCAGTGTGAGTAGGAATTTTTCTACTCTTTTTTTTTTTTTTTTTCCAAAAATAAAACAATGCCATGAGTCTCATGAGATAACTCATGAGTGGGCCTTTCTACCATTGTACCTGAGAAAAAGCTGTGACTGAGGTTTAGGTAAGAAGATTGCATAGGACTTTCAAGAGGACTGTAGCTTTAACTGAAGAGTAAAACCAAACCCTGGTTTTAATAGAAGACATAGGGGTCCTCCATCTCGAAGGGTGACAGTTGCATCAATAGTAAAATGCAGCTAATATGAGAAAAACAGTTAATCTTAGTGTCCAGATCCCAGATATAGTTTAAGGTCTTTCTGAGAGGCAGTTACAGACTTAGAGAATAACAGATTGGCATCTTACTCCAGAAGCAAGATATCTCACTGATAATCTGGCTTGAAATCTAAAAAACCCCCAGGGTTTTCTGGAGGGAAGTAACTGAGGGTATCATTTCTAAGGTATAGCCATTCTGATGTGACCATGTTTTATATACGTTTGGAATGCAAATTGCTTTGTATGGTACAAAGGCTAAGTGTATAAAAGCTAACCTAGCTGAAGGTGGCTACAGCATTCACACACATTTTTGAAAAGTGCTTTTCTTGTATTTTTTCTGTGTGTTTTTTTTAATATAGAGGAATTAATGTTGTGTTTATGATCACACATAAAAAGAACAAAGAGAAACCAGTCTATCACTCTTTCTTTTCTTTCTTAACTTGCAAACACAGAGATTTTCAATTATTTAATAAATTAATGTATACTTAGTTGTGAGTTCAGCCAGTGGAAGCCAGAATGAATGGCAATGGGCAAGATCCACGATCGTATTTGGGTACCCCTATTCTGCTTCAAAAATTGAAGTCCAAGAGCAGTTCTCAGTTGACAAATGGTCAACTTAGGTACTTAAAATTTTATTGAGAAGCATGTGAGCAGCCACAGCTTGATGAAGTTGAGCAATTTAACACTCCTCTGCCATCATGTTTCCAGTGCTTATCTACAAGAACACATGCTTTAAACAGGTTTCTTTTTTGGAAAAAAATGATTAAATCTTGAGCTGTGAAGTCATTCAATACTTTGCATTGTTCCCAGTTCTTGCTCTGAGTGACATTAAAAAAAACCTGTAGCATAAGTCAGATTCTGCAAGAGACCCAACTTCCTAAACCTTGAATATGCCAAGTCAGAGATCTATGTTGGAATACCTAGATGGAACCACCTACTGCAAGTATCAGAGGAGGGCATCTTTGAACCAGGTTTTTCCCACATAAGGGATGAGTTATATGAATTTCTGTATGGAAAGCAGTCAAGACATCCTTTTTTCTCCTCTTTTCGGGCTGAGTTTGTCGATTTGGATGCCTGAACACAAAGGATATAGTCCCTAGTTGAGAGCTTTTAATTAGACATTTTCTTCCAGACCATTATTAAATTCTCCCTTACACGGAAAGAGTTAGTCATACTTATTTCCAGTATGCAGTGTTGTGTTCACTTACAGCTTGCTGGCTTCTGTAAATCTCATTTTTAGTGTTTGACCTTGTTTAAAGCATCATTAGGATTGCATGGATTCCTGACCTTGAAACTGTAGGTTTCATTAAATGAGTCTGGTAAAGCTACATTCTGTGTGTCTGAGACTTGTTTGGATACTAAATGGAAGATACCAGATTCAGAAATTCTCAAGATGATGACAGAATGGGAGAAATTAAACAGAAAACTATAAATTCCAGCATTAATCCACTGCCTCTTAAACTCAGTGGGATTATATAGCAGATATGTAGTTATAGAATAGGTGATGAGTTTTGCAGAAATATCTTGTCTACATTAAAGAGGCAGTTCCGTGAGCTCAGAAAACTGAGCCATGTGAGGATGTATTATTTCACTTACAGGATGCATCTAGAACTTGTGGATGTTCCACTTGAGGCTTCCTGCAAAACATGTCGTTCACCTACAATGCTCTGCTGACTGCAAAAGTCAGAATCAAATCTTTTGTGTTCTAGTAGCATTTTTAGGGTAAGTTTTGCCATTAAAGGCAAACAACACAATAATAGAAAAATGACAAATTCTTTTTATTCTTCACAGTGCTTCCTTCCCACAAACCTTGGTTCCTTATTACACTAGAAATATTTTGGATGCACATAGCTTACCGAAACTCCTCCAAACTGTACCATATAGAATTCAGTGATAGACATCATTAAGAAATTGTTCTTAAAATGTTCTCTGTATTTTTTATCGGAAAGGCTAACCAAAGTAATGATACATGTTTTTATTTTCGGGAATACAAGTAATTTCATAGAGAAAACATCTGACTGCTTCAAAGGCAATGGTTTTCTAGACAGAATGATGATTTTTGTTTTTCTGTGGGAGCAATTAATGCTTATAGTGATACTCTATCAAATCATTCCCACTTGGATGTTAGTGCAAATCAGAAATTCACACATTGTATGTTCGAAAATGCTGTGAATTATCTCTACCGTCTGTTTTCTCTTTCTGCTCTTCTTTTATTCCCCAAAGCCAACAGAAAAGACCTGAACTTTCCAATTTATATCAAGAATGAGAGAACTTGTAATTCATACAATGCAGTAAGAAGTGTCATTCATCATTAAAGTGATGAAGATAAATGTTGCTGGCCACAAAAAGGAACCTTATTAAGATTACTGTGGCTTGCAGGAAAAAGGAATATTCATTCATCTTGACTGAATATAATAGTCTGAGGATTCAGGAAGAAATAGGACATTGGTTACATTCCTTTAAAAATATCTTTAAGTCAGTTTTCAACTGCTACTGTTAGCATCCTTTAGGATCTATGAAAGACTTTTAAGAAAATAAATCTGCACTCAGTGACTTTTAAAAATTGCTGCATTGAGCATTTTCCCTGGAAGAGCATTAAAGGTCAGAAAACTGTAAACAGTTAAGCATTACTTCTTTGAAACAGGAAAATAAAAATTGTAATAAGTTGAGTGCATGGAGGTATTTTTGAAAAGCGTGTCATAAATTAAAGAGACCAAACCTATATACACATGTTTTGTGCACTTAGTCTGCAATAATTTACCATGTCAGTTCACAGATTTTAGGGCATTTGTGTTGACCGAGTCAATTCCCAGTTCAGGGGAATTAAAGGAATATATCGTATGTTCTGTGAAATCCACCAAAAAGGAGGGCTAGAAGAAGGTTTAGATTTCCAAGTGTATTTTAAGAGGTAACTCCCTTTTTTAATTACTCAAATACATTTAAGTTTCTGGCCACATATGATTTTTCTAGTAGCTTGTTTCATCTGAAAGGCATTTGCCCACTTAGAATAATGACTTGCCAATGCACAGGGATGCCAGATGCATCAGCAGTTTGTCTCTGATGTGGTCTGGTCTTTGCCAACAAACTGAAATAAAATAGTTGAGTTTAATTTAGATTAAGTAGTGGTCTCTCAACATGAATTTGAATGCTTTAATCTGCATGTGAGACCTTCTGGACAGCATGTTCAACTCCTACCACAAGTACTGAGAGCTCAAATGAAGATAATATTACTGTATAAACTAACAGCGGGGACTGGAAGTCAATTTGAATAAAAAATTCTAGTGAAGACAGATTTTAGCTCTCCCATTCTTTGAAAATTTGTATTTTGATATCTGCTCTTCATTTTCTTTGGCACTGTAAAAATGCATCCATTCTCAAAGCAGTTCTTTCACTGAGCCTGTGGTTGGTATGGGCTGAGCTGGACATTAAACGCGGTTTCTGGCACTTCCATTGAATTGCCATTCCAATGACTAAACAGTTAAATTACTCACTAGGATATTTTTTGAGATATTTATCATTTATTTTCTTTAAATTAAAAAAATGGGCTTGAGCTTGGAAAGTTAATTACTGTGTTTTATTTTTTTTTTTTTTAAAAAAGTTTCCTATTAAGTATTATGGGCATCTCTTTCAGAACTGACAGAATTGGAGCATATTTTATTATTTTCCTGTAATTAGTTGAAAGTAAAATTTGGCAAGTTGGGACATGACTGTTTCTGAATAATTTTCACACTCATTGTACAGTATGTTGAGTTGTTGAAAGAAAGGATATTATTTCCAGATTTGCAATATAATGTAAATGGAAAGCTAGTTGATTTCTGTTTATTGCAAACTTAATCACTCTCAAGAGACAGGAAATAGGCATGGGCACATTTGTTTTCTCAAAACTGTTGTGAAATTCTAAAAGATTGTGAGGTCTCATATTAAAAATAACTCAAAGTAATTAAAGGCTTCGTTTTACAGTATTTAGCAGAGAGTAATTTACCTCACTTTTAAACAAAACTCAATATAATTTCTGCATATACAGTGCTTCAATAAAGCTAGCTGCTCTGGAATTAATTTAGTGAATGCTTGGTTCTGGGAGATAATGGCTAGAAAATATATTTTAAAATATATTCAAAGCTTGCAGAACATGTAATAATATCAGAAATTTTCTAGATAATATTTGAAAAGCATATAATAAATGTCCACAGCCTGAAGAATGCTTGCATTTTTGACAAAGCATTGTTCAAGGTAATAAGTATTGAGATATGGAAGGATTCTTAATTTAATGAAGGTGGCTATCAGCTTCCTATGAGGCACTCAGCAACTTTATAAGTAAGCTGCAAAAACAAAAATATTTCACACACTCTGCCTAGCATGTCTGAATCTTTTATTTTTTCCTCAAGTTCTTTACACTTTGTATTTCTAATATATTTCTAAACAATTGCTAGCCTGCAATACTAATCAGAGGTAATATTTCCAAAGTCAGAGCAAAGAGTATCTTTTAAGATTTTATGTTTCACCCAGAACTCTCATTCCTCATTTGAAAGTCATAGGAACCTTAGAAGTTCCTGATAGTCATTTTTTTTTTGGTTGTTCATAAATTGTTGTATTACTAATACAGCAACTTTGTACTGCCAATTGATTATGTCATACAAAAAATGATAATTAAAGGAAATGTTTTTGTGTCTATTCATTGTACTAAAACTAGTTTACAGATGCAAAACTGAGTTGTGCAGGCATAGGCCTGGTGTGGCGTGTTTTACATGTTTTCCTTAAGTCTTTTTCCATATTACATTGTTAATCTCAATGCTAAATATTACTGAAACAATTAGCCTGTTAATCAGACTATTAGCTCTATTTGGATGATGAAGGGTTTTTTTCTGTATACAAATTAAACCTTTAATGAAAATGCACTTGAAAATTATGACAAAAAATTATTTCTTTAGCAGGAAGCATTCTGCATGGAAAATATTTATCCTTAAAAAAAAAACCAAACCATAAAACATTCTGCTACAAATAATTTGAAAAGGAGTTTTAATTTTGAGCTTTCTACAGCCCTTCTCAGATGTGATTATTCATGTTTACAAAGCATTAAACAAAGCAAACCATACAGCCCATGAGTGCCTGAAGCTGTAGGTTGTGTGGGACATATATATATCCTCATACACATCTTCACTTTTAACAAAATTATGGTGCAATGTTTTGTGCTGTCACTTATCAAGACTAAGGAACAGGAGATATATACTAGAAACCCCTAATTCAGAGTGCAGAAATGATATTTATATTATAACAAAAGAAGGAAAGAGAAGCCCCATCTATTCCATTTAGTTCTAAACAAGTTCCTTCTGTCCAATACTAATAAAATAAAATAATATAATATAAGAAAGGTCTGTGAAGGTTCGAAAAGCAATTAAAGGTCAGTCAAATTGTCCTCCTTGTAAGCTACTGTATTATTTTTGCTATTGAAGTATTCAAAGCTTCTTTAGAATTGTGAAACAATGAATTTTTATTTCTTATATAAAATTCCCAATATCATTAGCAATAAAAAATCATCAATAACACATGTTAGAGCACTGTCAAGCTCAGAAAGGTCAATTAAAGTTAGTTTTTCAAACATTTACTTTGCCCTGGAATATATTATAAATTGTGTAATTTTTTTTAGTGAAAGAGGAAGATTCTGCCTTTACTCTATAGTCTGAAAATAATTAGCTGAGAAAAAAATGCCATTTTTCTTGTGAACAATCCCCAAATCCATTTATTTCCTCCTACGCTCCTTGTACCAGAACTGGCACATATCCTATACCCTGAAATAATCAAATGAGGAAGTACAGATGTGCTGGACCTTGAGCCTTCCTCATGAAGAGGGGTAATATATATAGTGCTGGGCTGCTCCCTCTACTCTGTGCAAGGGACTCCCTGCCAGGCCTGACTTAACCCTCAGCTGGAGACTGCTGAGTCCTGGAGGACAGTGGCCAGCGTAGGCTCTTCTCTCGCAGAGTGTAACCCAGCCTCTGCATCCACCAGGATCTGGTCACAAAGCTCTGAATTTTGCTTTTGAACAGATATTCAGCAGAGGCACTGTGTGTGAGAATACAGAGGAGCACTCAGTGGGGATTTAAAAAACAATGCAAAATATGTTTGTGCTCCTAAGCATTTTCAAGAAGGCAGGTATATATGTGCTGATATCCTTATACATCCAAAAATTTTTGAAGTCTTGACTGCATTAACATAAGAAGAAGAAGAGAAGGCTGAGAAGGGATCTTATTTAGGCTTATAAATATCTCAAGGGTGGATGTCAAGAGGATGGGACCAGACTCCTTTCAGTCGTGCCCAACGATAGGATGAGGGGCAACAGGCACAGGATGAAGCACAGGCGGTTCCATCTAAATATAAGGAGAAACTTCTTTACTTTGAGGGTGCCATAGCACTGGAACAGGCTGCCCAGAGGGGTCATGGAATCTTCTTCTCTGGGACATTCAAAACCCACCTGGACTCATTCCTGTGCGATCTGCTCTGGGTGAACCTGCTTTAGCAGGTGGGTTGGACTAGATGATCTCCAGGGCTCCCTTCCAACCCCAACCATTCTGTGATTCTGTGATATTCATGCCTGTATTTGTTAGTTGTCATTTACAGAACACTGTTGTGATGCCAGAACAATTGATACGTCTTACACAATCTATACCCATGGTTTGCAGGCATGGCTTGACAACTGTTGCTATACTATGTTAACAGCTGGGCCATCATTTCCAGTCTTTCATTAAAAATGCAGCAAGTCATTTACATTGCAAAATACTGCCTACACCAGTGACCTGATACTCCTTTACACCCCTTCTTTCAGGCTGTGTGTTAAAACAGAGGAAATGGGACACTCCGCACCTTCTGGAATCAAACATGCCTTTACCAGAGGCATTTCCCTTTCTTTAAGGAAATAATGATTAAACTAGGAGACACAACTTCAAGTGGAGCTGTAGCAGTTATGAGATGGATTACAAGATTGACAAAAATTAATTTAAATGGCTATTTTTTTTAATTTGGGGGAATAAGATTGGTAAAAAGCTGCAAAAGGCAGAGTCTTGGGTAGTCTCAGGGACAGTTTTGACAGGCAGTTGCCTGTGTAAACAATGTCAACACCTGAACATCCCTGTGTTACCCATACAAACGCTTGTCCATACTTGCACACTGCTTGTCACTTCTTTATCTTGGCTGATAAAAGTGTTCGTAGCACTTGAAATAAGATGTCCCATTATCAACTTATCTTCAAAAACTTCACAGAAACACAGTCAAAGTGAAAGTCTTATTTGGGTCACCACTAGTTATATTGGGATGGCTAAATTGAGGAAAACCTGTTGTGTACATAGATTTTTGAGAGACTCCAGGTTTAGCAGGTTATTAGTTTCATATACTTCTCCATTTTGGTTTATGTTTATGTTTATATTTATGTTTATAGGAACTTTTGACTGCAAGTCTGAGCTGTGGGAACTATCCTGGGAAAAATAAATGTTTGGATATTGCGCCTTGTCTTCAGGCTGTTTAATCACTGTTGCAATATATACTGCCCTGTCTACGAAGGAGTTCACAGAAGTCAAGCTCCTCAGTGTCACATGAGATTGTGTGACCTAGAAAGTAGTTCAATCTCCTTGCACTCTTTCACACAGTGGAGAAGTGCTCTTCTCTAGGACATCCTACAGAGGAGAGGGAAATCACTACAGTGTTTGGCTTGGCACCAGGGTGTTCAGCTTAAGGAAGAAAATTCTGTCTTAGCTCTGTTGTCATTGGCTCCTGGAAGCCAAAGGATCCATCATAGGGGAAAGCACCTAATGAGGCTGCCCTGGAGATCAGGAGTCCTCATGTAACCAGGGTGGATTAAGCTGGAGAGCACTGCACTGACTGTTCAGCTTTCGATTCCCAGCCAGCTCTGCTGGCAAATTTCAAGCATGATGTGAAGGTAGAATTGACAGAAGACTTAAGAGCTCCAGGCTGATGCATTACAAACCATGGCATAAGAAACTACAGTATTTCATTATTTTTGGTGTTGTAACTGGGAACTAGGGTGCTAGTTACTACAGGTTCACCAAAAATTTAGAATAGTTGTTATAGCAGATGCATTTTCACATTTTGCTGATCTCTTGGGTGGATATTTAGTTTCTAATTGATTTTTGAAGGCAGGAGGTCAATTATGTGGGTTTTTTTTTAATTAAGCAACTGCCAAATTTAGAGGATTAAGCAGGACAGCAAGAAACAGATCTGTATTTCAGATTTCTTTATTTTCAAAGCAGTTTCTGTTTGAAATTCCTAATAATTTTGTGAAGCCAAAGAAAACATTAATGCATTGTAGCTCTTTTTACCGTTTGTTTGGGTTTTTTTGAGATTATTGAATAATTCTTTGACTAACCGGTCCTCAATCTTGAAAAACAGTCTCCTTTTTAATAAGATCATTGTAATCTGTGTTAAGCTCAGAAAACTTAGAATACTTTACTGAACTCTGACATCTAATTTTATTTCTAAAGATAACTTTGGAAAGAAAAGGAAGTAAACTTTTTTACTTGCTAATCTTATTGGATTATCTGCTTACAAAGTGAAAACAGAGGCAATGTTAATGACAAGGCTATAACAGAGCTGCACATCATACAGACAACAACAGTAACAACAATGTTGGACCTTGTGAAGAACAGATTTTCTCTTTTTCTTCCTTCTCTTTTAAATGTATAACAACCTTTAGCAATTCTTCAAGCTGGAAAAGGAGCCATTTCAAGTAGTTTTGTAATGGGAGATAGCAACATGCAATTTTCCCTTGTGAATTACTGTGGAGCAAACATAAAGGTTATTTTTACTCTTGAAAACAGAGAGAGAGGATGAAACAAACAAACAAACAATTTCTACAAGCTCATTTTGTTTGGTTAGGGAAGATTTAAACAAAATGGAATAAAAATATTTTGGAACTTTTAATTTAATTTAAAATGACTTTTAATTGCTTCATTTCCTTTTAGTTTTGTTTTGGTTTTTTTTTTTTTTTTACACTGAGAATAAGATAATATAATTTTTATAATTTCATATTTGATAGAACTGGTTTGTTGTTTCTATTTGTTTCCTAGTGTTCCTTAACATTTCTATCAAGGATATTTCCATGCACAAACTGTGAGGTCATTTTTACAGTTTTCAGACATATTAAACATTTCACTTTTTTTCAGGTGAATTATTTTTAAAAAATCAACAGATATGTTCACCAATATAAAATGACATTTAGATTATATGTCTGCTGAAAACTGTGTGACTCAGAGGAGAATAAAACAACAGTTTGAACAATTTTCATTATTATTACAGGCATGAATTGATCACTAATGAATTATTCTTAATTATTAGGTAAACTAAGAATTCCTGCTAGCCTGGTTATGAGCTGGTAGAGGTTTCCTTGCTGTGAGCTGTCACAAACTGTGTGACCACTGCATATTTTTCATGCCCTGAATTAAATTTTCATTTTAGCATCAAACAAAAATAAACAAAATTAAAACTGAGGGTCAGAAGATCCATCAAGGTCCTCCAATGTCAGTTCAGTGCCAGGATTTACCTTTAGACAAATTAGCTCCAGCAACCTCTGCAGAACAACACTGCTCTTAATTGGTATGGTATTTTAATGAAATGTAGGCACTTAAATACAGAGTTGAACTGAAGCCTTTATCTGTATTTACATCCTCTGGGAGTTATCTTGCATTGTGGTGATCTCTAAACTTCTAAACTTCGCTGAAAGAAATGTCGGATTTGAGTTCACAGGAAATGAACAGCCAAGGCCACAATTAAAGGCCACTGTCCCAGAAGCTGCCCATTATTTAGTTAATGGCATTCCCATCCAGAAGTGTTATATTCAGAAGTTAACATATTTTAACATACATATTAGGACTGCATTCGTATGCATGTGTTTATATGTATGCATATATATGTGTGTGTGTGTATAAAAAACATAGTATTTGGACCCAGATTCTGCCAGGGAGTATTCTTTTTCATATTCTGAAAGACGTTTTTCTTTTCAAAGCCTTAGAAAGCTAGTTATTACTAGTGAAATGATAGTTTGATGTAAGCAATCCCATCTTCATAAAAGGATTCAGGTTAAACAAACTGAAATCCCCATTTGGTATGACCAGAATTGTATGAAGATTAAATCCTCACTTATGTAGAGTACAATTGGTAAATAAATCTCCAAAGCCTTTCACCTTTTATTCCAATATGACGAACTGAGCTAGTACTAGGCTGCATAGTTTTTACTGATTAACTTTCTCTGACAGTATCTGAGAAATAAACTGTAGAAAACAACTCCAATTTCCATTTCAATTCACAATAAGTTAGGAAACTTTAAACATTTATGTCATTTTCCTGAACATGTGAGGCCATATAACATATAAAGGAAAGATGAATCTTTATTATGGTTTTATATATAAAAATTTAAAAATATCTATAAAAAAAGAGGAAAAATAAAGAAAATATAACCAGGACATAAATGTTTCAGTAGAAATTAAATTTTCAGTTAGGAAAGATTTTAGGTTTTAGTGTAAATATTCCATGAAATTACTTTTCTCCTAATATAAAATGATTAACAGACCCCACTTAGACAGCAAGAATGAAGTTGTAACTTTACCTTTGTAGCTTCAGATCAGAAAGGACCGCACATATGTAAAAATAAAGTGTTAAGAAATTTGTCAGGACAATGGTTTGTTGAAAGCAGTGTTTCTTGTTTTTATAAAATCATTGGATTGTAAAAACTATATATTGACAAGGTGCCATGCCTACCACTCTCATATTTATATGCCTCTTTTTATGTGTTTCATTGCCTGTATGTACATGCTTTGGAGATTTTATTATATAATCTTTTTGAAGCTGGAATCCTGTCAATTTTTCTGTTAATTATCATAACATTAGCCACTTCCCATCAGAAATAAACAGTAAATAAAATTACTAGGTTTCACCAGGAGCCATTTGACCTATATACAAACCTTTCCAAACCCAGCCTCTAGACCCCAAAATCATGCATTTGTTATATGTCACTGGGTTTACATAAAAGAGTATTAGAGAGTTATTCTACGGATGATGCTTTAATTTACATTTTCATTCATTCACCTGAAAAACTGTCTCTGAATACCATGATAGATTCAGCTCATTACTTCAGACTGTCTCTATTTTTGTGTTTCCTAATAGTCCAATATTGATTCTACTCTTCAGACTTTTCTTCTCACAATCTCTCCAGGACCATTAGAAAATGACTTACACGTGTGAGAAAGAGCGGAAATCTATACTTATATTTCAGTTGTGCTACTTCATTAAAGATTTCACAAAGATGTCTAAATGAATAATGAGCATTTAAGGTTTTATTTGTTAGGGTTTTTTAAGCAAAAGAAAAAATCAAGAATTCTGGACCCATGTTTGTATTTTCCTTCAATAACATTTTCAGAGGATTTTGTTTACTTAAAGAAACTTCATCCACATTTCCTACTGAACTTGGTGATGTGTAGCGATTCCTCAGGGACTGCAGGCTGGGAAACCAAACTTGTGAATTGGCAAAGATGTTTTGAGGTTCTGTGAAATAAAGCATTGATGTGAATAATAGTTGGTGCACATGTTTAGCTTTCTCGATGATGCTGGTTGCCTGGTAACCAGCAAAAGGCATATGTCAGAAGAGAGTTCAAATGAAACAGCTGACATCAATCTCAGCAGGGTAAGGAAAGGGAAAACCTCTGATTAGCTCACCCAGACTGGTACATACAGGAATCCCGTCATGAATATCTAAGCTGATTCCAAGCCTTAATTTACCACAACATTAGTGGTAGCTCTTAATTTGGGCCAGTATTTGTGTCTTTTAAAAGATGTTTTAAAATGTTAATTCGCAGGAAGTGCATAGTACCTCTCCTCAATAATATGTATTGGAAAAATATTGTTCATTTTGTTCTGCTGCTGGCTGGGTGGCAGCTTTTGTATTCTACCACAAAGTCACACTGTATTTTCCATGTGTAGTCACTGGGCCTTCAAAGACAAGGATCAGCTATACTGCATGGGAAGTCATAGGGCCGGAGAAACATTTTCAAACATATCAGTTCCGCAATTGCTTTCTTTGGTATATTCCTCCAGTTTAGCCTTTTACTCTAAACCAAAAGTACACAAGAATTCTGGTAACATTTTTAACCTTGTTTTTTTCTTTTTATTTTCTTTCTGTTTGGTTTGTTTATTTGTTTGTTTGTTTGTTTTTTCCAAATATTCAGAAAATTTAATTTATCCATACTTAAACGTTGCAAGAAACTCCCTAATTACAGTTAGATACTCATTTTTTGCCCACAGGCCACTGGGATGCATATTTTTCTGTGATCAAATTTGCATTGTGATTTTTTTTTTGAGAGATGGTGATAATTTTAGTCCAGTATGTTACTTATTTAAAAACTCTAAAATATTTATCTTTTCAGGGTCGTTGCTAGAGTAAATGATACTTTTTATACGGAAAATAAGACATCATTATTAGAAACAATGTTTTTAAGTAATTATTTTATTCTAATGATTTTCTGAAATTATGAATCACTGTTTAATTAATCTGTTTTATAATATCTACCTAGCACTTGTGTGTTTAGCCTAAGCTTGTCATCTCACTGCCCTCTGTTGTCAACAGAGAGGGGCAGCAATTCTTAGATTTGGACAAATTTCCATCTAAGGCTGCTAATTGTTTCAACTAGCAGCTAAGGAAATAGACAACTATCACAGGTTACAAACCTATTATTTAAACATCAAATATCAGATGAAACAAATTCACTATTTATCATGCTTTATTTTTGGGTTTTTTTTAGTAAGTAACAATGATATGATAGGAATAATCATTTCACATTTCAATTACTAATGCTCGTTACTAAATCCAAAATAGGTAATCCAGAAAATAAGAAAAACTATTAGTAAGCATTTCTGAAAATCTTTGGTTTAGGTGACTTACTCGTCATCAGGACCATACTGTCATGAAAAAGATCTAGCCATGGTATTCATCTATCTCATACATTAAATCAGCTGCACACAAAATTATTTTCCTTTTTTTCCCCTGAACTCATTGCCCCATACACAATACATTTTCCAAGACCTTTAATAAATAGGGTTGCACAATACTAGAATGTTTTTAGAAAGGGTCCACTATCCTTTCTCTTTTTCGTATGTGACTTTTATCTTTTTTACATTCTCTTCCTCTCCACTGCCAAAGCATCCACAAGACTGGCAGTGACAGCATGAGAGGAGGATCTCAGATCTCATATCAGGGAGTTAAATTCCCAGATGATGACAGAGAACCTGGAATGAGCAGTTCTAAGGAAAGTCCCTTAAGTTCTCATATCCTGGGGGTGAAACAGTCTTAAAGTGTCTGTGGGAAGTAGCGGAGGTGCTGCCTTTTGGCTTGCTGAGGAATGTTTATGGCAGACTGATTCTTGGGAGACTTTAACTCTACATAAACTAAGATTTTTGTTTTAGAGATTAATGGATTCAGTAAATCTGGATGTATTTCAAGGCAACACAAAAGGCATAATGGTAACATAAAAGACAACATTTTGTCATTGTGATGGAGCAGGTCCTTGCTTTGAAACAGTGAGATTGTAGATGTCCTCAGTGAACTAGATTATGTCTAACATCATTCTAAGAAATGAATAAAGAATTTCACTAGAATCAAAATAAAGATATCAGTGGTAACTGACAAAGAATATTCTAGTCTGAGAAATGGAAATTAATACAGTTAAAAGGGGGGAGGGGTGTGGGAAAGATGACTCTTCTTAAAGGAACTTTAAATAGCGTCTGGAAGTACAGAAAGGGCAGGAACAACCTGGGTGACTGAACCTACTCTATGGAAAATGCAGTCAGCTATCATATGGATGTGTTGTTGAAAAAAAAATCAAAATATGTTTTTGTCACAGATATTGTTAGCCATAAACAGCATCTTTTGCCACTTACGTAGAGAGACTTGGTCAGACCAGTTAGAAAAAATAATAATATTGGTTTCTCATCCTTGGTATCAATAATAACACAGCATGAAAGAATTTTTTAACAGACAGTAGTATCTTATTTGTCAGTATATTTCAGAAGTGTTTGTCACTGCATTTACATTTCTCTCATTCTGAAAAATTAAAATTTAAAAGGTTAGTTTAATTTTTACTTCGAATCATTAACGTGTGTTTTTCAAGTCTGTACTTGAAATACACAGTACTGCAAAATTTTTGACCACAAGCAGCTGAGAGAAAGAAATTGTTTTGTTTTGTGTTTAGTTTTGTTGGGGTTTTTCTCCTCCAGTTTGGATAGTTTTTCACTGGATAAACAGTGAGTGAAAACAGCAACCAAAATGTTTATTGGCTTTAATTCTGCATTAGGTGGTCATCTTCTGAATAATCCCATAGAGATGTGGACACTAATTGCATAAAAGCAGGGTTAAGAATCAATCTAGTAAATTTTAATGACTTTCTAGATAAAACTGAAGTCCTAACCCTATTACAACAAAATCAGTAAAGAAAATCCCACTGATTTCAGTTAAAGTAAGAACAAACCAGTGTGTTTTTTCCAAATTTACTAAACCTGTCCTCTTAACCATAATAAATGTCTCTTGTATTCTTACTACCTCAAGGAGACACTGTCACTGAGAAAAAGTAGCATCTTTCCTGACAAAAACTGATAAAATTATTATTTTTATTTACAGAAAAAATGTGGTGGGAGCAGTCTAGGATTTCTACCTTTATTTTTATTTAATTTCAGAAATTCTCTTTAAATATATCTTTAGAAATGACCTAGCTATTTCCTTTTATTTATTCCATGAATTCCTCTAGGCATTATTGATGATGCCAGCTTCCTCTGAACTCTCAGAGCTCTTTGAAAGTGCAAAGAAATTCCTCCTTGTTCTCTAGACCCAGACACTTTTTATTTTCTGAAGCTGTTTGGTAGCTTGGAGAAGTCTGTGTCTCACATATGTTCACTTTCGTACTTAACATAAAGGGCACCTTGAACAGAAAAGCACCAATAAAAAAATTCAAGTCTTGACAGAAATATCTGCTTTCAAGTTTAGTATAAAATATTGTGTTATGGTTAAAACATGGCATCCTATTTCTTTTCTGCAAGAAGTTAGATTCCTTTACTGAAGACATAGTTATTTGCTTAGGTTTTTGTATATTCTTGTGTTATTCACTTTAATATTGATATATCTAGGTTTCCATATATTATTACTGAAACAAGACATTTACTACTCTGTTCATATTTACTGAAGCACTCCTGACATTTGCCTAATTCTTTTCAGCTACAGAGCAAATGAGCAGAGGGCAGTAACCTGCGGTGTGAACTGCCACTATTATCACAACGGTCACCATTTGAATTGTAAAGCTATTATCTGGAGCTTTGCAGTGTAAGAAAGTGGTAACCTACCTTAAATAATAATAAGAAGTAAAATTGTCAGAGGCAGAAATTTAAAAACTCTGCTTGATCACCTAACCCATCTTGCTGACAAAATCCTTGTTGTCTACCACTGCTCTCTTCAGACTCACTTTGATTAGAAACACTAACAACTTTCTTTGTAATTTTTATATTGTAAAAATAATTTCTGGGGACAGGAGGTTAATACATCTCTAGAACTGTATTCGAAGCTACAAGCAACCTGGTTTTTACTTTTCCTCACTAATTTTGCTGTAAAATTAATTTATTTCTGTAGGATTTCAACAGACATTACCAGAACTTTATCAGTGAATTGCCATTATAAGCAAACAGCAACTTCACAAGACTGGTCTAAGTCCAACACTGTAATCTTAAAACACATACCTAGCTTCTAGCTGCCTAGGATTTTACTGCTAAATTCACTGTATACTTAAGGATAATGAGTTCTTGTACAGAAATAACTATCCCGAAATCACTGAGCAGCCTAGTACCTCTTTTGTTGTAAGATCCTCCAACTAGATGTGCATTCTTATTTCCTCTATATCCAGACAGATATATCATAATTGCTCAGATTTTCCTTAATAAACATTGACAGGACTGAGCACTGTACAAGGTGCACTAGGAATGGTCATATTCATTTCACTTGTGAAATGCTATTGGAGTTTATGCAATAACTCTGCAGTTACCACACTAATCCCATATTTAGGAGAACTGAGTTGTCCATCTTCCCATAGACTTTTCTTAAAGTAGCATCCCAATCCTTTGCCTTTAGCTGAGCTGGGTTATACACGTGTGTGTTGAATGCTCACTACTGTTTCTGCCACTTTGAGTGACCTAAATTATATTGACAGTGACAGTAAAAACCCAGATTCAGACAAAAAGTAAATATTCCTGTAATTTTGTAGTTAGTGCACAACGGGAAAAAGAAGAGGTGTCTAGGTCATGGTCTTTGCTGCAAGGCTTGCTTGCACATTTTATGGGATGAAAACAAACCTTAGAGGATAGGTTTGAAACTGCACAGACACAAAACAGATTCTTTATCAAAAGAGCATTTGCAAGCTCTGTGTTTCCCTGTACTTCACTGTGCTTGAATTCATTCATTGTATCACAGTGTTTGGGCAACAGAAATCAATTGCATTTTTGTGTGGATTGTGGGTTTTTTTTGGTGTTTTTGTTTGGTTGGTTTGGGTTTGTTTGTTTGTTTTCAGTTGAGACTGTTGTGAAATGTTTTACCTCAGCTTCTGTTTGTCTTTTGAAAACAAGTTGAATAAGTACATGCATAGGCACATTTAGAAAGAACTATGCCTCTGCAACACGCTGCTCATATCATCTGCCTCCAGCACAACAAATAGGTCAGGATTTTCCTTTCTGGGCTTCCTCAGAACATTTTTTTTCTTCACTCCTTCCTTTATATCACTCTCTTACCGATGTCTCTTCTTCAGGAATGTTTTCTCAAAACATGTTAGCAAAGGATCTGTGTTCTTTGTGCTTACATCCATCAGCTGTATCCACACTTTAGGTTCCCATTTAGCAGAACGGTTATATTATATTTTTGATATCAGTGCTCTAGAAATCTTTGAAGACATCACAGATTGCAGTGAGATATTCCCTGGTTTGAAAAGCCTGGTTACTAAGTTGGCAAGAGAGAGAAGGACAGTGTAAAAGTGGGGTTTCAAACTAATTTTCATTGGGGGCCACATCAGAATAGTTATATTTGTACAGTCCTAAAATTACATTTGGTCCTTTGAAGGCAACTGTGAGGCTGATGTAGCCCCCAGTGAAAATGAGTTTGACACCGCTGGTGCACAGGATGCATTACTAGCCACATCTTTATGCAAAGTGAGCTGAGACTCAGGTAGGCTTAGAAACTTGCCCAGGCAATACAGAATGTTATTCAGAACAGAGGATGTAAAGTTATCTCTTACATTCCCTACTTACCTGGTTCATAAAAAGCAAAAATCTCAGTTCTGCTTTTTCAACTAGGTTCATATGATCAAAATTCAAAAGATGCAGAACAACTTCTCACAAAACTAATTTGAATACCTTCTCCTAAAAGTTGAGAACATAATATGTTAATAGTAGGTAAATGCTGTGGCATAATAGAATTGTCACTTTCCAGCATCTATGAGGTTGTTCAGACTCTTCTATAAGTATACACACACTTGCTTTTCATGAATGAACAAATACATAATCCCAGGAAAACTAAGGCTCCTCATTATATTTTTTTCAAGTTTGAAGACTTTTTTGCCCTCTTTCTCCAGTTATCTCCAAAAGTCTTTATTTCTTTTCCTGAAATTTCTATTAGTCATCCCAAATGCAATGTTTTCCCTGACTCTGAAGAGAGGATATAATAAAACAAAGGTGAAAACCAGAATGAAGAAAACTTTGCACCATCTAGTGCAACTGAAAAGAACTATAATATGAAGCATAAAAATGCATTCCCTTCCTTTTCTGCTTTTTTTCACCACATTCTACTTGGAAACATCAGGTAATTTAGAGGAAACAATCTTTGGGATTTACTACTGTATTAGAGATTTTATTTTAGGATATTTGAAGGTGTTATTTGTTTTAATTCTATTTTCTTCAATATAGCAGATACTGCCATGTCCAAGGAGGTTATAATCATAGTTATTTTCTGATTATCACTCAGCATGTTTACTTTATGGTACTCAGTAAGCTGTCCTTTTGTCATAGCTTTCAAATAAATTGTGTATACATCTCTTCACACACATCAATAAACAAAACCAAAACTAAACAAAACAAAAAAAAAAGCCAAAACCAAAACAAACCAACCAACCAACCAAATAAAACTCAAAAAAAAAAAAACCCACCACCAGTAGCTAAAGCTACAGAGTGCATTGGACTACCATTTACTGGCCTGATCCTACTGGGATAGTACTTTCAATCATAAGTGGCCTCGTTGACTTTTACAGGTTTATCCATTTTCATAAAGTTATGGAGGAATGAACTTCTAGGACTGAGATCGAAAACAGTAAAAGAGTTGAAGCTTTTGTAGCCAGATGCCTAAGTGTCACAACTGTCTGTTGTGAATATTTATTATATACATGTATAGCTGGTCTCTTTTTCAAATTCCAGTTTGCTGAAGATGTAAACCAGATTTGCAGTCTTGGCCCACTGTGACTTCTGTGCCTTGTAAATGTAAAAGTATCAGAATTCAAATTCTGAACACAACAGTGTCTAACTCACACAGTATTCATGAAAAACAAAACAAGACAAAAAACACCCCCCCGCACACATGCACACACAAAAACACAAAACAAAAAAACAACCAAACAAAAACACACACAAAACCCCGCCTCAAATAAAAACCTTGAAAGATCAGGTGGTACTTTATCAGCTGTCTCTCCTTTTACACCTGCTTTGTATGGGTTCCCAAGCTTACTTCCAGATCTTTTATTTCTTCTGGTCTGTTGATTTCATGTAGCTTTATATATGTGAACAAATGCTTCCTCACCTGATCTTCAAAGTAGAGTAATACAAAGGTTTTCTTTACTTGCTGTGGACAGATCCATAAGTTCACTATCAACGAATAAGTAGGTTGTCATTTATTTTCCTCCAGGGTGACTGGGGACACAGAGAGCTTTCTGCTCATGCATGTTTTTTGAGCATCAGATGGAAACATGACACTTTCCAACTGTGATATATTCTATTCTATTCTATTCTATTCTATTCTATTCTATTCTATTCTATTCTATTCTATTCTATTCTATTCTATTCTATTCTATTCTATTCTATTCTAATTATTATATTATATTATATTATATTATATTATATTATATTATATTATATTATATTATATTATATTATATTATATTATATTCTTATAATTATTATAATATATTATTAGAAACCTTTGCACACTCAGTGTAAATTATCTAAGATGACAATGAACAGAAAGGAATCAATATAGTTATCAATCAGAAAATCTGATTGATTGAAATGAATGAAACTGAATATTTTGGGGTTAGCTGTGCTGTTGCACTCTTTTTGTTTTTCCTTTCCCTCCATCTCTCTGCAGAAAAAGTGTTTAGCTCGTTTAGTGCAACATTGCTCTTGTCAGTAAGGTAAAAATATTTGTGATGTTTAATGCACAATGAGCTATCTATCATAGACACTTTGGGGATGCTTGCAAATGTAAGGGGTACAGCTTGCTCATGTAGATGAGGAAAACAGAGTTGCCTAAGAGATGCCATTGTTTACATCAAAATCATAAAACCTGTAGTCACATACTAGATTTCTTACACTTTTAGGTTAGCCAGTACATATTCAGGTGTTTCTTCTTTATACCACAGCTTTTTAATTTTCGTTTGTTAATATTTGACAAATTAGATTAAACATGTACTAAAAGGCATATTATTCATTTATTATTAATTCTAGTGAATATTCATTCTATTTTGTTGGGATTTTTCCATGTAATCTATCACATTTCTGAAAGCTCTGTAGCAGTGTTTTTGTTCAGAAACAGAGAATTTCTACATTACGTCTGTCCTATGGACATTAAGTAATAATGATCAGACATATTCCAGCTATGCACTCAATTTTTCTTCATAGAATGTTTGTCATGAACTTGACATAAACTAGCACTGTATACAAAGACCTGCTTTACAAAAATTTTGAAGTAAGCTTGTTCTCTTTTTTTTCAGCAATTAACATATTTACTGATGGGTAGTTTAATTATGCCAAAAATGTGTTCAAATTCACATTAAATTTACCAGAATGTCTCTCATCTGTGGAAAAGAATAAAGTCACAAGAATAAGTTGTTTTTCACTCCTTCTCTCTTTTACTAATCAATAACGTGAAAATTTTCCAATATAATGACTGAGGAACTCTGATGCTCCTCATTCCAAGTCTAAAACTTAAGAGTAGGCCTTAATCCACAAGTTAGGAAACATTTTTGGGTTGTCGGAGAACTGTATTTAAAACCATCAAATTTGGACCAGACATTTGAACAAATCTCTACAGTTCTCACCTGAAAGTCCTAGCTTGTGGTTTTGAAGTAGGCTGGTACGGGTTTTCTTGTTTTGTTCTTCCTGGAGCTCTTCCACTTCTATAAAGCTCTTCAAGTGTTTATGTAGTTAGCACAGATTGGTTTTGAAAGAGAGCCAAGACTGAAAGCATTCCCCTCTCAAAAATAATTTGAAGCATTATGTCTTGAATATTCTCATAGAAGATAGGAGATATAAGTGTAAACCCTCACAGGCAGAAGAAGGAATTGAAGCTGAAGTTTCCTTATCACATAACCTCTGTTTTTTATTAGAATGAAAGCATATACAATTTTGGAAGAGTATTTCTTCTGTTACAAATATCCAAATATTTCTTTTCAGATTGAACAGAACACTGTGTTTTATACAAAGGGAGCATTTTCAAATTTGGTGGTTTCGGGAAAAAAAAAAAAAGGTTAATATTTTAATGCTTAACCTGAAGTGGTTATTATAGATAAGTTTTTCTTCTTTTACCTGCCAACAGAAAAATCATCAAACAACTCTAGATCAGATTGTGAATGTGCTTGTGTTCTAATCATTTTCAGCATCCAGAAATCACTTGCCTTTGACATGCACTCCAATTCATCTGTTATTATCAGAAAACATCACCTAGAAGCTTTTATAATACTAATGTATTTACAGTGTGTAAAAGCCACTATATGAATGCAAATTTTGAAAATCCGCAAAACAAACATAAAGTTATCGGTTTACTTTCTGATGTTATTTAAAGGTTAAAACAATGTAGGGGAAAAAATAAGAAAAGAAAAAACAAATTCAAATACATTTAAAGCAGGCAAGGCTTTTAGATTTGCTGTCTTCTACACTGACTGCACTGAGATCCACATAATCCAAAAGTGACAAAGGAAACAAATATTTCAAGTGCTATCACCCACTAGTAGTATGTTCTCAAAATGTTCAGATTTCCTACCACCTGGAGACTGGATTTATATCACGATAAAATATACTTTTCTTTTATTTATTTTTTTTTTCCTGCCAGCTGATCTACATTATGAAACAATAGCAATCGTGTGTTACTAGGTATCACCAAAACCTTTTTGTCCATAAACTCACTTTTAATATATTTCTATCTTAATGGAGTTTAGGTAAAACCTAACCCTAGTAAAAAGATTTTAACCTCTTCCAAGAGAAGCTGAAAAATTTGTTTGAAAATTAATTATACATAGGATAAAGGGTATCTTTGGAGAATTTTATTTAAGAATTGGTAAATATCCAAAGTGATTATTCCCTCCTTAACAGATGTCAGTAAAATGAAAGCAGTGATATGAGGCTGAAAGTATAGTGGAAAAGAGTAACAACCCTAACAGCAGAGGTTTCCTAAAAATATACACCTGTCTTACAGAGTCTAGTTCTGTCCATTAATACATGTACTTCATGAATAGAATTTAGATTTGCCATATAAGTGACCTCAGCAGATGGGGTGTGTGTAGGAAAGGACCCACAGTAAAGATCCTTCTGAGGGAGAGAGGCATGGGCAGGTTTTGTCAGACTTTCTAGGACACTTGTTTTTTAGGAACAGACAAAAATTGTCAGGTAGCATGTACATATTGGGGTTCGAAATCTTCTGTGGTTCCAGTTGTGGAAAAAATATAACCCTGCAGTCAACCTGTGCTTTTGCTGTAGAGAAGAGAATGTTTAGTGAGTACAGTCTCTATATTTATGTTTCTTTATATCCTTTGCGCAAGTTAAGCTTGAAAGAAAAATTCAGGATGTCTTGGCTTGGCTTCTATTGTATAGTGCAGTGGTTCATGAAGATTATCTGTCTATATTATTAAAACTTTTTTGTGTCTTAAAAAAACCTACGAGGAGAACAAAGACAGGACAGAAAACTGCGAGTCGGGGAAAGAGAACAAGGTAAACCAAAGCACACTTTAATTTGAAAAAAACATTTTGAAATGAATGGTCAAGAGTCTTTCATTTGAATAAAAACCATCATTCCTACGTCTTAATTGAGAGGAAGATAAACAGGAATACAAGTAAGGTCATGGATTTAACAACTATTATGACAATTTCAGTATTTCATTTTGAAAAAGAGGAAACTTCATCTGTTTTTGGCATTCACTATTTTAGTGGAAAATGGAAAATAATTGGAAATAATAATAATAACAATACCGATAGTATTTGAGTATCCCTGACTGCTGATATTCATAACAATAACCCGCTGCAGAATTTTGAAGGAGTGTACATGTACATTTATGTAGATCCACTCACATTTATATATCTAGTTATACACAGCTAAGTACATACTTTCTGTATACAAATTTCATGCACTCTGAAATACACACATGCATTTCTGTGTTTTTACAAACTGTTTATGGAAATACTGTTTGAATACTGCCTAATTTTGCAGACTGGAACTTTATTCATTAATTAGCTTGTGTATTTGTAGACAGATTGGGTACAAGATGTAAGTATGCATACACTTGAAAGGATTATTATGTAACAAAATATGATTAAAAATATATAGTAATTTTTGACAGGAAAATAGGGAGAATTAGATAAAGAAAAATAAGAATTTGGTTGAGATAGAATGTGTCCAGGGATATGGGTAGTGCTACCAATCTCCAAAGAGTGTTACTTATTTGCCTGAATTTGGGGGTAAATAGCTCTGTAGCTTAATCAAGATTATTTTCTTGTTTGAAGTGGAATTTCACATTCAAGATCTTAAAGCTACGAGGGGGCAGGGGGAACCAAACCAAACCAAACCAAACCAACCATAAACAAACAAAAAGCAAACAAGCAAACACAAACAAACAAACAAAACCCAAACACCAAATACTATGATAGTTGATAGTTTAAATGATTTGAAGGGGTTAACCTGTCCAGAAATACCAAAGTAAATATAATTAAGGAAATCCTGCAGTATTTCAGTCCTCTCCTGATCTGCTAAGGACACCTCACAAACTATGTCACCCCACCAAATGTATAAATATCTTTTGCCGGGCTTCGGAGCAGCAGGAAAGAAGGGCTGTCTCAATGCTGAAAAGCTGAGTTGAGGAGAAAGCCTCACAGAGATGCTCCAAGCTGGTGGGGAGAAATCCCTGCACCCCAAAGAAAAGCTGTGTCTAAAACCAGAGATTTGTCCATGCAACCCAAAAACCTCACTAGTATAAATAAAGAATTCAAATGATCAATCATTTTCTATGCTTTGACACTACTTTTTAACATCCTAGGGGTATAGTTAATGAAGTATTGTCAACAAAAGAAAGAACTATCGTGTGCCTCAGACACTGACACTGTGTCCTTAGATATGTCTCATATCACCTGTCAATTTCAAATTTCAAGTGAAGACAAATTCTTTGCATGTTTGCTGTTTTGAATTTCCAAGATCAGTCAAGTTGGCAGATATGCAAATCAATTTAATTCAGCCTGGCACCACAGAGCTTATTTTCCTGGCTCTCAAAAGCTATTCTTCGAAAGAACTGAACCATAAAAACAAAGACTAGTCACTACTGGACAACACAGGTCTTGTCTGGAAACAAATATGAATATACTTGCCAGATGTTTATCAATGTAAAATGGAAAATCAAATATTAAAATACTTGAGAGACTTGAACATAAGTAGCACTCTTCAGATCTTAGTAAAATTTATAACCCCCTTCCTAAATATGGCTCAATGCTCTTAATATTGTTTCTAATCTTATTTTCATATTTCAAGTATGTATTTTTACAAATACATTCTTTAATCATATTCATTATAAATGTGAAAGCTCCACTTGATGTTTCCACTCAGCTAAACCAGTGCAGACAAATTGAAAACCCTTATTACACCCTTCTCCTCTCAAGAGGACTAGTGTGGCAGCAGTTGACATGATTTGAATCTCTGAAACGTTACAGCTGTGAAAATAGAATTTAAGTGAAGAATGTTTATTGCATGATATAGAACTACCACTGGCTGAATTCTCATAGAATCATGGAATGTCCTGAGTTGGAAGGGACCCACAAAGATCATTGAGTGCAACTCCTGTCCCTGCACAGGACAACCCCACAGTTCACAACATGTATCTGAGGATTGGAAGTTTTGCTGCCTCATGGGAATGTCATAAAGAAAAAATCATGGTTTTGGAAAGCACTGAGGGCTGCATTCCTGAAATGACCTAGGCTTCCCATTCTTGCCCTGCCTCTTGCTTGATCATGGCACTGAAGCTCTTTGCCAAACCTACTGGTCATGGCAAGTTGTAAACATAATGTCATAGAGTTTAAGTAGGTACTGAAAAAAAGCTGGATACAAAAGTATACAATGTTATGCTGCCATAAAAGAAGCTGGCAAAAACATACAGCTGTATTTTTCTGTTGAAATTTTTTCCACCATAGGTATAACTACAGTGAGATGTTGAGGTTGTTGGCTATGTCACTAGGACAGCCATATCACTCAGAACAATGACGAATTTTTGAAGGTAGAGCTAGAGATCTAGGTTCTGCAGAAAAATTTTAGTCCTTCTTGATAAGGAAAATAAAAAGTGTGAGAACTTTGTAAAAGACTTATGTGTGATGTGTAGGAAGGTATCTGCCTTTCCCCTCATATTCTGAAGTTAACCTTCAAATTTGTCAACTTTGAATAACAGTCAATTGACAACAGAAAGAGGAAACCAACAAATGTTCTATAAAGGGGAAAACAAAGTGAGATTTAATACCATTTTTCTACTTTCACTGAAGACCTGAAAAATTAGGACTTGAAAGATGCCCAAGGATGGAGTTGAATGATATATAATGCTTTTATTTATAGATACTGAAAAAAATCTCAGTGGAGAGAGTGATACCTGTATAATAAAAATGCATGTGGACCATTTAGCAAAGATCTCTGGCTTGCTGGGATTAACTGATCTCATATTGAAATCAACACTTTTATCTTGTGTATATATATAGAAAATATTTTTTTTTCTAACTTCTGACAGAGTAGCAGCAGAGTAAATCACAAGAAGCAAAATATCTGCTGTAGCTCAGGCAAGTGAAAATGTGGATGGCATAGACTATTCATCCATCCATTCTAGCTTTCAGCACAGTAATAATTGCTGTAGACATACCTCTAATATCAATTTCCCTTTGCATGTTGCTACAAAACATTTGTAAATTCTCAAAACCAAGAGGTATGAAAAAAAATATTTTTATTGTCATCTCAAAATCAATTTTTCCCTTGTGGCCATAGTGAAACTGATTACAGGTTATATAAATGCAAGTTTTATCATGACAGCAGAACAGAACTGATACAGCATAATAATTTATTCATTAAAGTGTAAATGAGCAAATTATAATAAAAGGTAGTTGTAGAGTTTGCTCCTGCTACTCTTGTTGTAAGTCTAAATGTGTGTATTCAAGACTGATGGCTGCCTCAGAAAAATCTTTGCAACTCTTTTCAGTTTAATCTGTTCCTGTCTTCCTTACAACAGTGGTTACAACATTTGACTGCAGATATCAGTCTGCAGTCATCAGATGGTGAGAGCTTATTAAAGGGTATCTGAGTGGAAAAGGAACTGGGGGTAAGGGGAGTGAAGGGGGGAGAATAAAACTGTAAATCTGCTGGGTTACTTGTACTAAAATTCATATGGGACTTAGTGATTGAAATATTTAATTAACCACAATTTTTTATTAGAAGCCAGCTTAAAACATTGTTAAAAAAATCAAAACTTTTAAAAAAATTAATTATGGAAACAATGTAAAGATTAAAAAGTTGCAGATACATCAGCATTTTCTTTTGGTTTGAGCTTCAAGATATTTAACATATTTTTCCTTATGGAGCTACTGCAGTCATAAACTGACTTGCAAATAAGTTTCTGTTGTGTATTGTCCCTATTACACATCTAAAATCTGTTCAATGGATGCTAGCTTCAAGATTATTAGGCAAAGCTCTAAAGGTTAATAAAATGAAAAAATAATTAGTCATATTAGTAATAACAAAGAAAAGCAGTTGAAAAAGACATGCACTGTTTCCATTTACAAAAGATGTTACAGAGATTTTATTGTTGATATTTCATTAATGTCCCTACCCATGTTTGGTGGGTGAGAGTAAAAGGTTGAACAAGAGGAGCTATTTGTTCCCTGGTTCTTATACCATCCCCTGAAATTCTTCTAGGTTACCTCGTGCTGATATAGGAAGTTATCTCCAGGAAGAAACCCTGTAAACTTATATGGAGCTATAGGTATTATCATCAACCAAGAAATTCAGCATCTTATTGATGCACCTCGAGAGCAACCCCATTTATTTTCCCAAAGGGCAAGGAATTTCATAATGCTTTTTATGTCTCTATAGCAGGGAAAACAAACAATTTAAACAAAACAAAGAAAAAAAAAAAAACAACAAGCAAGTAAAATCAAAATAATGACCAACCAAACAAAACATACCAAAAAAAGACACACACACACAAAGTAATCCCAGAACTCCTAGATCAGTTAAACATTCATAATCCTTCAAGAGGAGATGGGAACAACCTGAAACACAGGAAGTTCTATCTGAACATCAGGAAACACTTTTTCACTGTGATGGTGATCAAGCACTGGCACAGGTTGCCCAGAGAGGTTGCAACCTCTCCATACTTTGACTTAGTCAAAAGCCATCTGGACTTGGCTGTGGGTAACCAGCTCTAGGCAGCCATGCTTGAGCATAGGAGAGGGACCAGACGACCTGCAGAGGTCCCTTCCAACCTCAGTCATTGTCTGATTCTTGATTCTGTGATAATAGGAGCAAAGAAAACATGATTTATTTTGGTGTTTGTAAAATATAGCTAAAAGTACTGTTCACATTCATCTCAGAAAGGATATTGTTAGTACACGAAAAACATACAGCTTCTCACATTTGTTACTGGTACTTAATTGAGGAAGTGGTTGGCAAAAACTGTAAGTACTGTAAGATTTTTCACTAGCAAATATTAGGAAGCAAGCACCATGAGTTTATAATACTAAACACAAAGGCAAAATCTTCTGCAATGTGTATTCAATTAAGAATTCAAGATGCTCTTTGAAATGTTCTTCAAACAAGTACACACAGATTTTCCTTTTTGGTGTGTCAGTCATATAAACAAGGGCAGAATGAAAGTCCTTTAGCATTCCAGTTTGTGCATTTGGTTAATGCACGAACAGTGTTGACTGTACCTCATTGACTGGGATTTTTCTACAAAGTGTTACATTTTATGGACAACAGATAATTAAGTTTCATCAGTGTAACAACTTGGTCAGTGTTTAAGTGCACTTTACACTTGTATTTTTAATGGAGCTACAATTTTTCTAACCTTCTATAAAGACAACAGTGACACTTAAATGCTTTTGCTTGACTGATGCAGATAAATCTTTGGCATCTTGTTACCATATTAAAACAGAGCAGCTACAAGCTTGACTCTGGCTGGCTTCAGACAGCAGTAGAGTTGTGCATGTTTGAGGTGGTCTGCAGATGTGGAAGAGTCAGGAGAGACACTGCTCCAGGGTAACATTTTCAGATGCAGAAATCACTAAATTTGAAGTCAGCCTACTAGGAGAGAAGATGCAGATAAATAAACCATTCAGGAGATCACTTACATATTGGATCAACCAGATCAAATGAAAAGAACACTTAAACTCATTAAAGTAAACATAAAATGAAATTAAACCAAAGGCAGATCATGTCAGATTAAGTTTGTATTTATCTTTGATAGCTGATATTCCAAATAATCATAGTACTTAGTTTAACCTACAGAGATTTCAGTAAGGCATTGATATAGTACCATATGCAGAACCATTAATTGGGCTGGAAAGCAGAGAAGTAGCACAAGAATTACAAAACAACGATCAGAGCACAATCTAGCAAAGTTTCAGTTACACAGCTCTGCATTTCCTGTTTTCCAAATCCTGCTCAAACCCAGAACAGCTTGCTTTGGAGCAAACATTGATGAATTGTGTTGAGACATGAATCAGAACACTGGAGAGGTGCTACTAATGGAATTACTGAAAGATCAGAGTTGAGAAATATAGTAATTTTGTTGATGACATCAAGATGTGGAAATGCTGAGCTAAAGGGTGTGGACAGTCAGAAATGGGTCAAGTACTGTGTAGGAGGAACTGAGTGTCCTCAAGTGGCATAGCTAAACTAGGATGAAATTTTTTAGTTACAGGTATGCAATTAAAGACTAGTAACAATCCTTTTACTATTAGATCATTTATTGGTAATGACTACAGGTAGAGAGGCTTGTTTACACTAGCTGGACACAGTACTTCAAGTATGATTCAGCCAGTAAAAAGCAAATTTAACCTAAAGACTTGGGGGAATATTAATAGCTTTTTATAAGGCACTGAGATGATGTATCTTTGGTGCAGTGCTGTCAATATCCAAGAAAGATAATGAAAGAAAAGCAGAGGTGCTTCAGTTCACCATCTCTAAGTTCTTTAGATGTTGAACTCCTACTGAGGAGCCTAATGCTCACTGAAGTAATTGGTTTCAGTGGGAATGTGAGGCCTAAATAGGAGTTAGGCACACAAATACCTTAGAGGATCCAATCCTAAGTTTTGTACTTCAGCAAGAAAATAGCTGAGAATGGTTACGACTCTTCTTTCTAAATCCTCCAGGGACATAAACACTTGTGAGGAAGAAGAAGCACTTACACAACAGGTAATATTGGTACAAAAAGAAATACACACAGACCATTAATTGATCTAGGCTACAAGGAAGGAAAATAGTGGGACATAAAGACCCAAATATTCAACCTACCCAGAAGCCTCTGTGCCAGCTCCACTCTGTGGTTGACTGTGTGTCACCAACTCAGCAGATACTTGTAAAAATTCACCAGCTGATAGATCTTGCCTTAAGGAATTTGACGTCCACTGATCTGATGGAGAATTAGATTATTTAGGAAAAAAAAAAAAAAAAAGGCTAACAAAAAAAAATCCCACACACCTCCCTAAAGACTTGCTTGAATTTCCATGTCCTTAAATGCTGTTAAAAAATCTGGTGATTAGGGAGCTTTTTTCATGAGAGTTTCAGTAAAACAGCTCATTCTTTTAAGTAAGCTTATTTAGGCAACATATCTGCTATAGTAGTGAATTTCAGAAGAAGGTGAAGCCTCTGCTTTTATGACTTTTGATGGGGGATAAATTCATATTACTTAGTAGTGTCTAACAGAAAGTCTCCAAGTCTCCTTGAACTTTCTTAGTAATTATGCTGTAAGTGGCAGGTGAGTCGCTGAGCAAGAAACAAGTGCTTGTTATACCCTTGGAGAGAGGACTGTGCCAAGATTTAAGGGTAATCCCTATTTTTTAATAAAAGTAATGGAAAGATTACAGCCCCCAAAATATGCTGCATAATTTTATTTGTGAGTGAATCTGTAAGTCCTGAATATTATATTATGTTATAATATTATATTATACAAAGCCCTTTTACCTATATATTCGTTTATTTATTTATTTATTTTCCTCCTTGGTAGTATGTATATTGTTTAAAGACATAAGCTCCCAGCAGAGATTTAATGCAACATCACCCTCCAACAGGCCCTGCAGCAACAAGAAAGACAGGGGCCATCTCTGACAGCTGTAATCTATGCTGCTGTCAATCTGTTTATTTAATACAAAGCATTAGTAAAACTATCTGGAGGTTGGCGGGCACAGAATGTTATTTCAAGAAACATCTGTGCTGCCACAGTAGCATCTGCCTCTTTCTACCAACCCTTTCTCCAAAACACGTTCACTGAACTTTCCCTGAGCCAACTTGTATTTTCCCCCTTTTGGGCTGCAAGGGACCGTGAGAAGAAGCAAGGTTGTTCTGTGCTCTGAAGACTTCTCTGCGTAACCTTTGAAATTACACCAGCACTTTTAGGGGTCTGGAAAATCCCTGAATGCTGCTAAGTCAGTCCCATTCACTCTACATTCACTAGATCTTTTTCTTCTAGATTTTGTAGGCTGTCAAACTGTTTTAAAGACAGTAATTTAAGAAAAGTGAATGCTTTGCCTGCAAGACTTCCTCTTCTAACTTCTCTCCTGCATAAGCTCTAAGAACATTTGAGATTTTCCTGTGATTCATGAATCTAAACCACTCATTAAAAGGTTTCTGGCTAAAATATCCTTCAAAACACACTAGTAGCTCAATAATAAAGATTTCAGACAGTGTAGAATCTACCACATGCTTTGGCAAATTTTTTCAGTGATAAATTATTCCTTCAGTTATAAATATTACATTAATTATGAACGCATTTTTCTATTATTGTTTTGACTCTTGCAGGTTAACATTAAGTGGACTATGAGTTTCTAAGCACATTATTATTTGATCTGTTTTATTGTTCATGGTTAGTATTCATTTTTGCAAAAGCTCTGAAAGCCTGGAATTAACACTTTCAGCTCTTATTGTCATCTTGCCAAAATGTGAAATGAAATATTTAAACTGTCTTTACACCTCTAGTTGAGTCAGGTATCACAGAAAATGTATTTTTGATGGAGATCTGGAGGTGAAAATGTAGCAGATGAGAAATATGAAACAAATGTGAAAATAATAAAATATAAAAGAAATTACAATGGCAGATAAAAATACCAGACATTTCTCTGGGAACATTTGATGACTGGTTAAAAGAAGAATACAGGAGAGAAGTAATCACCAAAAAGGTCACAAAAAAAGAAGAGGGTGAGAAGCAGCAACAAAGCAAGAAAAAAAGCTTCATTAATGAAAGCATAAATTAAGTTCTATTGCTGCTAAACCAAACATGCCTGGATTTGTATTTATTTTATACACCTGTTTACATACTATGAATTAAAGGGAAAAGAGATGGAATTTTGGAAACTGAGAAAATAATTATTACTGGCATATAAGAATCATATAAATTACTATCAGTGACTTTTTGCTTCATACTTTTGATACATATAACTTTAAACTTGCTAATCTTTCCTGTTGTATCTAGTTCCTGATACATTCTCCTGAAATAGTGTACTTACAGAAATGTTCATAGAGGTAGCGTATCATAAAAGACAAAGCATATTTATGTACAGAAGGTAAGAACTGATGGGTGCAAATACTTCTGCAGACATGATTAAATCTTCTGCTCATTTCACAGAGTCACAGAATGGTTAGAGTTGGAAGGGACCTCTGAAGATCATCTAGTCCAACCCACTTGCTAAAGCAGGTTCACCCAGAGCAGATCACACAGGACTGTGTCCAGGAGCGTTTTGAATGTCTCCAGAGAAGGAGACTCTGCAAGCTTTCTGGGCAGCCTGTTCCAGTGCTCTGGCACCCTCAAAGTAAAGAAGTTTCTCCTTATACTTAGATGGAACCTCCTGTGCTTCAGCCTGTGCCTCGTCCTGTCGTTGGACATGACTGAAAAGAGTCTAGTCCCATCCTCTTGCCATCCACCCTTGAGGTATTTATAAACATTGATGAGATCGCCTCTCAGTCTTCTCTTCTCCAAGCTGAACAGACACAGCTCTCTCGGACTCTCTTCATAAGAAAGGTGCTCTAGGCTCCTGATCATGTTTGTAGCCCGCCACTGGACTCCCTCTAGTAATTCCTTATCCTTCTTAAACTGGGGAGCCCAGAACTGGATGGAGTTTTCTGGATGCGGCCTCACCAGGGCAGAATAGAGGGGGAGAAGAACCTCCCTCGACCTGCTGGTTACACTCTTCTTAATGCACCCCAGGATACCATTGGCTTTCTTGGCCACAAGGGCACATTGTTGACTCATGATCAACCTGTTGTCGACCAGAACTCCCAAGTCCTTCTCTGCAGTGCTGCTTTCCAGCAGGTCTGCCCCTGACCTGTACTAGTGTCTGGGGTTATTCCTGTCCAGTTGCAGGACCCTACACTTGCCCTTGCTAAACTTCATTAGGTTCCTCTCTGCAGAGTTCTCCAGACTGTCTAGGTCTCACTGAATGGCAGCACAGCCTCCTGGTGTGTCAGCCTCTTCTCCCAGTTTGGCATCATCATCAAACCTGCTGATGGTTCACTTAGTCTCCAGGTCATTGATGAACAGGTTGAACAGGACTGGACCTAACACTGACCCCTGTGGAACTTCACCAACTACAGGCCTCCAACCAGAGTCTGCACCTTTGATCACAGCCAATATTTACCAATACTGTTGTTAGTCTTGTGAGATGAGAGGAACAAAGGGATGAAAGCACAGAGAATAAAATCTCCCAAGGCTACCTAGGAACAGAAAGAAGACCTGGATTATTACTGCAGCAGATTTTGTTTCAAAGGATCTTCATCAACAATATTGATTAGAACTTTAAGTCATGAATCTCAAGAGTAAAGAGATATTTATATATATCTAGCTTGGCTATTTACTGGTTATTTTTGACTGTTAATTAAATTTTAATTACCAAGCAACGTTTGTATTGTATCCATTTGATGTTTGTTTCTTGTTCTGTGGAGAGATAAAGAAAGGTACTTAGCTTCTCAGCTTGCACAGGTAACAGAAACAAATAATCATATGTTACCTTACATTAAAATGGAAGAAAAAAATATTCTTATGCAGACAATTCTGAACACTCTGATTTCTCAGAGAAAGCAACCAATTTTATAGAAGGATTTTTTTTCAAATCTTCTGAATTTTTCATTTAAATAAAATGTGCTTCTGACGTAGTTTCTTGTTGTCCTATATAACACAGACATCGTAGAAAGGACACATGAATCATGCTCTTCTATAAAGTAGGTATGAAAATTCATGAGACAAAAGTGTTCAGGAAGCCTGTAGTCTTCTTTTTTTTTTTTTTTTTTTTAGGTGGAGTAATTCAGTAGAAAAATGAAGAGGCTAATATTGTGCGGGTCTTCTATTTCTTCGTAATTCACTGAGGTGTAAGCATAGACAACTAACTGGAGCATGTTAGCCTGAGCCAGGCTGTTTCCTCCAATATTTTCTATTTATTAGCAGGGCACTCTCGTCACTTTGAATTAGGTGCTTCCTCCAGAAGGAGCTTCCAGTTCCACCCAGTCCCTGTGTGCCAACATTATGTCTAATTAATCGCAGGATTAGGAAATGATATTCAACTTCTTTACAGGGTTTGAGCAAAACTGATGGGAGGCTTTGACATGGATTTGGTCCTTCATTTGGTTAGGCTGAGATGTATGAACAGAAAATTATCTGCTGTAGCTTGTGGCAGTATTTGACATTTACAGTGAACGTCAAAATGACATCAAATTAACAGAATAAAAATGTTTTAAGCTCAAGGAACTGAACAGAAGGTTTAGAGAAAAGTTGCCTGCCTTCTCTTTTTCTCCCTCTTCCTTCAAATACTGCTTCCATTGCCTGATTATAATTCTAAACAGAGAACTGTAAATTTGAAAAATAATTGGGTTTGTTGCCAGTTCAATGAAAGTAAGAGCTATTTGATTTTAGCAATGTTTCCTAGTTTTTGTTATGTTTTTCCATGGCAACATTTTGGCATCTTAGGACTCAGGCTGTGTTATGTTCTAAGCTTCAGAACCATGTCTGCATCATCCAGAACAAACACGTTGCAAAGCAATTCCTCCGCTTAGGAAGTTGTACTTAAGAGGATAATTCTGATATTCTTGTAATTGAGGGCCAAATGACAGTTAACCAACAGAAATAATCTGAGATGTGAAATCAGTCAGAAATTGTTTGTCCAATTACATCAACTGGTTTAAATTGACACATTTCTTTAGAATGTTTTTGGTTTGCTGAGGAAAATTGGTAGAAAGCAGACAAGACTCCCAGAGCTTTACTTGACAGATTCAACTCTGAGAACCTGAAAATGGGGCTGCTGGATTTCTTGGTAGTTCATGGGAAAAAACAGGAATTGTTTTTGGAAAAGTTCAAATGATGGTGGTATCTGCATTGCATTTTGAGGTTGATTTCAGTGTTCCTGGGCTAACATTAAGCTTGGGTAAGTGCAAAGGGGTCTTCAGGTACCTGGAGTTCAGCAAACATTTGTAACACAACCAGATAGGTAGGCAGGGTCCTGGGCAGTCCTACATGGCTTTTGACAGATGTGATAGCCAGACTAAAACTACTTCAAGTATCCAGCATATGCTCTGATTGCATTTCATAATTACAGCATACACAAACCTAAGTGATGCTTTAATTTCACCCTACCTGGCTTGTTTGTGGGGGCAGCTGGAATTCTAGTGTTGATGACTTTAGACAGTAGTACAATAGGGGTGCAGAAAGTTAGATCATAGTGGTGGACAGCCCTGGTGATCGGCTGAATTAATAACTAACTCTAATGTAATCTGAATACTGGATAGCCCCAGGCAGCATGCTAATTCTAGTAGATCATGCTGTGGCTGCCTTACAATACACAACTATTTGTTCTTTCTCTTTAGTGACAGTAACTACCCACTGCAGCTGGCATATGAGGCAAATCCTTAATTTCCACGCCATTTCACAGGATGAGGTTCTACACCCTGAATGAGTCAATCTAATAACTCTTTGCACCAAAGGGAACAGTCCTCCTTTGCTCACTTACAGGCACAGTTTTGTTTCCTCCTTTGAGCCACCTATACTACAAGGTGTTCATTCCTGTTTCAGTTCTGTTAGCCTTCCTTTGGCTCAGCAGGTTGAACTGTCTCATTTTGAGGTCAGATGAGTGTCAAAGTCAGCAGCAGAGAGGAGATAGGAGCAGGCATCTAGAATGAGAAAACACGGGAGAAAAGGACAGCCAATTTTACTCGAAGGGAGCCACTATATTGGTTCAGCTTTGTCACAAACTCTCACCCTCAGAGATGTAAATGTAAAGCTGGAAGTCTTGGTTTACGCTGTCAGTGAAGGACTTTGTGCTGAAAAAGCTGACAAGCGGACCCACATTATCTCTGCTGACTCTGCTGTTGACCCCTGTCAGAAGGGCAGAGTCGCCAGCTGTGGGCTGTCGCAAGACTCGTCATCTATTCCCAGACGGTGTCCTCACTCTCTGTTCCCTCCTGCTGAGTTTGGGACTAACTATGATGCATGCATTTGGCTTTATTTTTGCACTGAAGCAAAGCTATTTGGCAGAAACCTGCAGGATCTCAAAGTTCCTTCTATAAGAGGAAAAGTTTAACAGAATGTCTGTTGCTGTTATCACTTTGTTTACTTTTGGGAAGCAAGACCAAGATATTATTATTTCTATTCCCGGAAGGAGGGAAAATTATGTTGTTGTTTTATTTAACTCACCTTCTCTTTTACACAGAACTAGAGGTCTAGTTCTAGTTCACTGACATAACTTTGCAATTAAAATTCATTCTGCAGTCTATACAACACTGGTGAGATTCAAGGGCAAAATAGTATGATAGCATATGAAACTTGAAGTCTTCATGATTCAAACAAAGTTTGATCTCAGAGTAACTTGACTATATTAACACCTATCAATGGCTACTGTGAAAGCTAACCTTCAGTCAGCTATAACTTGTGTTATTAAAATTGAAAATCTAGTCACGTTTCATCCATTTTGTGTTTTTGTATGTTCTGATTTCCATTACTATATATATGCTTTTTATATAAGTATATGTAAACATAGTTTCTCTCATTATGTAACAATAGAAAAGTAAAATGGTCCATCTAAACTCTGACCTGTACATTTTTTGTAGTAATGACAAGGAATGCCAACAAAATACAGATCTGCAAACCACTAAATCTCACTAGTATTGTAGATTACAAATACTACACAGCCCTTTCCACAAAGAGAGAAAAAGCACAGCATTGGTTTCATTCTCCCCTCTGCTACATGTGACAGAAAACAAGTGGAAGGTGAAAATCCATGAGTGTTTTGTTACAGTGGTATACCACAGTCATTTTAGGTCATCATATAAAAGTAGCTTAGAGAGATGAAAGTGCCGAGAGATTTTTGCAAAGAGATTATCTGGATCTCATAATTTTCTCTCCCAGGAGGGCTCCTCCTGCCAGTGAACTCAATAGTTCCACTGGGAGAAAAAACGTATCAAGTCCAAATAAGTACATTGGCTGCGATGATTTGAATAATTGTCTATACACAATTTACAGATTTTGTTTCATGAGGTAGAGTTATCATAAAATTCCTCTGCTTTAAAAAAAAATAATAAATAAATAAAATCTTTAGAGTGCATATAGTATTGCTGGCAGGGACTGCACTGTGTACCCCCAGACCAGAGCCAGTAGTTTAAAGCAAGTGTTCTCTGTCTGTAGGGAAGAGTTTATTTTGAAACAATGGAAAGTTACCCAAAGAAGAACAGAGAAGTCTGTGATCCACTGGGTGTTGTACACTGGCAGAAGCCTCATCGAAAAAAGGCAGGCAGAGTGGAAAAACAAATAAGAATCTTTAAGAGACAAGCACTGTTTTAGAACATGGGGAGCTCAGACCAAGGTCAGAAATAGCCTGACCTAAGTAGACAGCCGAAGTCAGAAAACAATTAGATGTGGCAGAAAAGTTCCACAAGTCAGGAAAGAAACCACAAATTTTAAAGTAGTTTTAACAACATTTGTGTAAAACAATATTGGGAATATCAGAATTGAACTAAGCATGAACCTAAGTAATCAAACTAAAGTTACAGAGTTATTATGTTTTACCTTTACTTGTCTAACCGAAATCTCTTGTATTGCGACTTAAGTCACTTATCTCCTGTTCTATTCCAAAATAACACCAGACTTTTCCACTACATCTATTTCAGTTGCCTTATATCCATGCACACGTTATTTCTTCTGGGTTAAAAGAAGAATCAGCTTCCTTTGACCACCACATAAATTAAGGAGAAATATAATTTTTTATACTTTTTAAAAGGCTCTCTGTCTCTGTAAAGGCACTTGGGGGTGCAACATAAAAGCAAAAGAATTTAATTCAGAAAGTCTTTTGGAGAAAAGTTATGATAACTGTATGTTCTAAAGACACTGTGACCACCAGCTCTATGAAAGAAAATAAGTTTCTCCTTATGAAGACACCTGAATATCCCTAATTCTTCTGATCTTGTTGTCAAGCTGTACATTATATTTCTTGAGATATAGCTCACCGCAGTGCTCAGCTTTTTAAAACCACCTCACAATAGCAAAAAAGAAAAAAATAGTTCCATGAGGAGTATTTTTAACTTATATTTTACTTTCAAACTTTCTGGAGACATTATCATTCACCCTTTAGTCTTGTCACTGGTGTGATTACCATGAATGACAGGATCAACATTCGTATTCCAGAGACAGAGACCAAACACCCTCCGGTGGTGGAAAAGGACTTTTTTCTCATAACTCTGATGCTGTGAGGGATGGAACCTGCCAGAGCTGCTGAAAGGAAAGTAGTAGGTGGCAATAGAAGAGGGAAAGAGAGGACTGTCAGCTGTTGGTTTTGTTTTTTTTTTTTTCCTCATGTTGTTCCTTTTCTGTTGATTTTGTATCTGAACAATTTTAACTTTTTTTCTCCTTAATGTTTGTGTGGTTTTTAAGCACTGCTAAGAATAATTTTATCTGTGGCTGGTGGTGACCTTTTATGGCCTTTCAGGTTGAATGAGTTGAGAAGCGTGAACTTTTCTCCTTACAGGTCCTTTTATGTCCTAGTTGAACTTAATTAGTCAAAAGTCAGTCAGTCTTCTCAGGGAGGTCTTTGAAAGTCCTAGATGAACAAGTGTCTTAGGTTCAGGCACAAATGTTGGGCATAAAGCTAGTTTTTATGTATTTTCCTTACCTTGAGCAGAAGTTTTGTGTTTTTATTATTTGTGTGAGCTTTTCAAAATACTTTGACTCAAGGATTAAGGGGAGGCATTGGTTATAGATACAGTTCTGCAAAGGATCATGTAAGTAAAGTCAATACACCTGTAGGTTCGGGAAAAGAAAAAAGTCTGTTGGTGCAGGTACAAGAGTTTATGGCTTCATATTTGGACTGGAGGTGCAGGGGTGGGTGTGCAAGATTAGGTGTGGTTTTATACATCATAGTAGATGTAGTAGAGAATGGTTTGTGGAATAGTTCGTTCAGTGGTGGCTTTAGTCACTTTTAGATGGTGGGGATAAGAATAATGTTTTAGTAGATTTGTTTGCCTTGTGTGTGTGTGTTTGCACAGTTGTATGCATGCATGTATAATGGGAAGAAATTAAAAGCACAGTATCATAGAAAACAAGAATGGTGTAGATTTATTATTTTTAAGATAATAAGATAATACTATCAGGATACAAATATTTAGCTACTATACACCAGAAAAGAGAAAAGAAAAAAAATGCTAATGACTTTGTAAAGGGCCCTCTAACTTTGTCCCATGCCTCTGTTCCTGCTCAGCCCCAGCTGCTACATGCTCATCTCTGCAAGACTGAGTAGTCAAAGAAATCGCCACTGAGGGCTACTGCAGAGAGACATTTTTGTGTACTTTGAAAACACAAGCTTGCAAGTGTAGGGGCTGACCATGACCTACTCCCAAGAAACGTACTTTTTAGTTCATGAAGTATGGTCGTTAATCTTCAATAGCAATTTCCTGAAAAGGGACATAGAGGACAAAATAACAATGTCCTTTGCAAGATAAAGTCATTTTTTTCTTATTATTTTTCCACCTTATAACAAGCAAACATTTTGGCCATATTAATATTGCCATGGAAATGAATAACCTAAATAGCTCTTGTTTTGTATGATTTGTTCTCTCAGACCTCCATGACACCGTGCTGCTACTGAATGTCACTGTTAAGACCTAGCCTCAAAGAAAGATTTTATTGAGGTCTATAAAACTCTTTTGAGACCAAACACCATGGTTTTCAGGTAAGAGTCATTCCTGATTATATGCAGCTGCAATATCTGCTCCTCTCTGACTTATAGGCTTCATTAGAAAGGGCTAACCATGGCAGTTCTGAGAGGGGAAGATTCAATAGGATGCATGACTGAAGAAAATAACCTGGAAGCTGAGAATAGTTTTAGGGGTAGCAATTTTTTATTTTTTTTTAACTCAGGCTTTGAGGAATTATTATTGCCCAAGAACAGTTAGAAAAATGTAAAACTGCTTTGACCTTTTGACATCTAAGAGTAGTTTTGTTTTAAAACTTTCTTAAATTAAAACAAATAAAAGAAAGAACCTGAGCTTTTTTTCTCGTTGATCTTAATGAAAGAAAACTCCATTTTGTTTATCAAAACTACACAGCTTTGCTCTCTATACCTGGTCTATTCCACAACTTTGCAATATCATTCTGTTCTTAGCTGCTGAAAGACAGCTACTGAAGCATGTTGACACCATCTGTGCTTTCAGAAAATAAATTATTTGATAATAAAAGTAATTTTTATTTTGGAGACAATCGATGTACCATTTTTCATTCCACAGTAACCTTAGAATTCCCCTCAGAGACACCACAAAAATACCTGAAAAAGAGACTCCCCCCTTTCAGACTCATCATGGTTAAGTGGGTTTTTTTACTAGTTTTAGAACTGCCATTGACTTGATATATGAAGTCATTACAGTTCTGTTTTGTAGTTTATTTTGTACTTACCAACTTTGGAAAAAGTTGGATGAGTAGAACCTGGAGACACAGCACTGCACTATTTTGGTTTTGTGATAAAGTAGTGTTGTAGCTCTACTGAATTACTAGTCCCTGAATTACAGCAATATGATAGAAACAGTAAGTGTGAAATAGTAATTTTTTATGGATTCTGTTGCAGAAGAGCAGCTTAAAGCTTGCTTAACTTCAGATATCTTAGGCATAGGGACATTGAATTATCTATTTGTGTCATCTAGGAAAGATTATAGTGCTTTAGCAAATCTCTCTGTAGTAGTTTGAAATATTGTACTTTAAAATACAACAAGAATTAAACAAAAAACTCTTATAGCAAAAAAATCAACTGAAAAATCCATTATTTTTTCTCAATATTAGCCAAATTTGCCGGAAAGATTGATTGCAAACAAGTTGAATTTATCAGCTAGTTGCTCAGTTCTGTCACTGATTTTTTGAGAGTATGTAGCAAAAGATACCTATTTTATAAACTGCATTCACAATACTATCCCTCAATATAGTAAATAATTGTAGTATAGCGATAATATTAAGCATCATCTTTCTTCCTTATTTATCAAGCTGTTTATTTTACTCAGACTCTTCTTTCTTCATAAACTATGTAACCTTTTATTTGTTTGCTATGGAATAAGAATGCTCATTGAAATGAAATCGCAGTTGCAACCTCATTCAATGGAGAGGTAGAACGATGAACAGATGGCACAAAAGAACAAGCCCTTGGTAGAAACCTCTTTTTGTATTTGGGAGAATTACGTTAACATAAATCTTTTTTTGTCTCTTGTTTTAAGCATTTTATTTCGTTCCATGTCATAGAATTTTAATTCAGAACAGTCTCGTGCTCGGTATGAAAGATGCAGTTCATCAGTTTGTATACAAATATCCAGAAATTACTTGGAAAGCCAATGCATTCTCAAATGGTAGTGTTACTATAGTTACTGATAATCCCTATACTTAAGTGAAAACATGAAGAATCATCCAAACAGTAAGGAGAATTCCCCATGGCTATTTATGATTATCCCATGGACTTTGAGTGGATGATGAAATTCTAACAGATTTCAAAAATATCCATACTTATTTTATGTTTACTAGTAGAATTGAGGTTTTGTATTCAGATTCCTGATGTTCTCCAGATTATCCAGACATTTTTTGCCTGCACAAGACTTCATTTGCAACCCTTCTCAAATATGAAGTTCCTTTTCAGCACAGGTGAACAGAAAATTGAAGATACTCAGTTCTAGTTTTCTAAAACTCTGAAGATTCCATGCTCTAAAATGTTAATATGACCTTTATCTTCTCTCAGTCATAAGAAACCCAATATCATATTTTTTAACTCTGATATCATTGCAACACTAAGTCCTGTTATCTAGCAGAAATTTTTCTGCTTTAATATAGAAGTACTATAGTCACACATGCATTGAAAGTAGGACATAAAGAAAAACTGGAACCACAACTGAGGTGAACCATAAAAGGAGACTTGCAGGATAAAGAATTTTAATTTTGGACATTGCCAAATGTCTTTCCTTTTCTGGCTTCCAGTACTGAAGACATGAACAGACAGGTATTCTAGTTTTATGCTTAAATAATTAAATTAGCTTTGAATATCATATTGCTGTACATTTGTTCTGTAAGCTAACAGAAATATATTTGAATGTATACTACAATCCATGCAAATATTTTCTAGTATAGTTTTTAAGAACACACAATATTTCTGAGATGCACAACTTCTTTGGAGAGGTCTACAGAACATGTACACTTGACTATTACTTTTACCAAAATCTTAATTTCTGCAGATTTATTTCATTTTATACATTGAATGTTTATTACCTGTGTTGTAATGGAGGCATAAAAGTCAGAGGTGAGTCTTGTAGGCAGCAAAGGAAGGTGTTGAAATGCTGATTCTAAGGTTCATGTCTGTTTACCACTTCAATAACACTGTAAGGCTCAATGAAAGTATCTTTGTATTAGTACAGAGAAGATCATCAGTTCCTGTGGTGGATTTATTTGGCTTCAGTCTTCTGACAGATCCAATACTGCACAGATTTGAATGTGGAAGTCAATCTACATTCAACCAGTTTTTTGCTATGCTCTTAATTAATAAACAAATATGTTTCATTTATAAAAAATAGCAAAATTATCTGATTAATTTAGAACTGGGAATAGATTAACAATGTAGAACTCCTTGGTAAATTATTCTTTGAAAATATACAATCTCTCAAAATGTTGTTGAATTTCATATTTATTCAGCTTTCAGTCTCTTTTCAGTTTATTTCAAGGAAAGAAATTTACTTCCATTTTTGCAACATTCCTGGATTCATGCTAGAGTTGAAAGTACTTTTCCTTACCATCTTTTAATGTAAATGGTGAAAAATAATGAAAATTTCCTACTTTCAGTGATGAACAACTTTGGCACAACTTGAAATTCACATTCAGTAAAGGACTCTCATAAGGAACATTGAATGTCTTTCAAGAAGCCTAAAACCATCATCTTTTAGTATTTGACCTTCAGCTCTGTAAACTGTTTTCTTGATTGAAAATGAACCTGCTTGAACAGGTATCATAATGATCTTCAGTTCATGACAATATTAATACTGTACTGTGTCATGTTTTATTTGCTGCTCTTGAAGACAGTAGCACAGTGAACACAACTGAGAAAAAGAAAACCTATGCTCTTTGCTTTTCTAGAGACAATCAGTTCTGCTTTTTGCCTGTGAAACAGTGAAAGCAAATGAGCAATATTTTTCACATAATCAATTTTATTTTAATTAAGAGCAAATCAGTTGAACAGTTCTGCTTCTCAGAAATGTTCTGCTGCTGTTATCAGTGATGCATATCCTACAGGTATTACACAGATTTTCATAAGTCGTAATTTCCAGAGCTTAAACCAGAAAAATGTGGGTTGTAATTATGTATTTATTCATTCAGGGAATAGAAATAGTACCATAAACTTGTAAGAAATACAAAGTTGACTAGTGTTGGTTTTTTTATTCTGTCCATAGCAAGTATTTAAAATACTGTGATACAATATTTTAATTAATTGATGAATTTGATAACAGGTATTCCAACTAGAACTATATATCATAAAATATTTTAGAGTTGAATCCTGTTTGTTCAGAAATCAACAGTATTTATCAATAAATTTGAAGGAAACTTGGAGGCTTCAATGTCCTAGATATCTGTTGCTTGTTGATGTATGCCACAGGATAGAGAACTGATGAACTTCCTGTGAACAACATAAAGAGTTGTGAAAGGGAAATTGAAGGCACTTGTTTACTAACATAAGCTGTTTGATATTGATTTGATCTAGCACAATTGTGTCATGATGCTACTTGCCATCCATAAATATTTCTTTAGGGTTTTAAGTTTTTTTCTTTTATTTTATTCCCTGAAGAAAGAGTCAAATGAAAGTTAATAGGGGAATAATTTTATATTTTGTTTTCTGCCTGTCCTGTAGCATAAGGTTCTTTTGCATAAATGGTTATTTGGTTCCATAACTGTTCTTTACTGTTACTTGGGATATTACAGTAATAACAGTTTAAAGTAGATCTGTAAATATCAGGGATAACTCCACATAACATTTCTGCAACCTTTGTTTTTCAAAGATGACTAACACTTCACGTGAAACATTCATAACCTATAGAGTTAGTAAATCTTTAGAGGAGGCTAGTATATGGACAACAAAAATTAATTTTATCAGGTTAACCCATTTTCTGTATCAGACAGTCACTTTTCTTCTACTTATTGACGTAATTTTCATCAGTCACACATGGTACCCACCCTTTCCCAGACTGCATACGTTTGCTGGTTTTTCTATTTCAACATTGTATGCTTCTTTCAAGTGTTTCCATGACTTCTGTTCTTCCTCATCTTTTCCAACTATTTCCCTCAGTTTAGTGACCAAATGAAGGGTGCAATTACATGCAATTACACGTCAGTGCTATATTTTCCTTTTTTTTTTTTTTTTTTTTAATCTTTTGGATTCACAGCAGTTGGATTTATTTGACTTTTAGAGCTTTTGACCCTCCAAATGATTATAACTTGTTTCTGTATCTCAAAAATACAAGTAAGCAAAGAGCTTTATACATTCACCTATTGTTTTTATTATTCTTTGTTCTTGTTTCAAAATTTCCAGTAAATAGATTAATAAGTATTGTAAATACTTCTTTATTCGCCTAATAGTTATATTATTCTAATGCTAACAAAGGACTTTTGAAAAGCATGTGATGAATGTGGATCTACAGACATTCAGAAACAGTGGATCATGAAGCTGAATAGTGGTTCATTAAACTGAATAACAGATGACCATAAAAGCATTTTTCTTTTTTTCTTTTTTTAGAAAAATTCACAACATAAAAAAAATAACTCCACTATGCAGTACAGTAGCTGATGTTTTTGTGTTTTCTTCATTTTGGGACTACCAGAAGTAGGACTTTCCTGCACAAGGGGAGCAGGAAAATGCAAATATATAATAAAGAGCAAAACTGAGCTGTTTCCTCATACTTCTTTAAGGAAATTGTTATAAAAACATGCTTTTTTTCATAAACAATGTTCATAGTATGTGTTGGTTCCTCTTTCCAACTCTTTTTCTTAAATCAATTTGGAAAGATTGTCCCTGTTCTATGTAGTGAAACAGTTAAATAAGTTACACAGCTTTCAGGTAACTGGCTTCATAATTCGAGAGGATTTATTAGTAAGAATTTCTGTGAACAAAACAACTCAGCCAACAAAGAAAAATGATTGCTGAGTTCTTCAAAGTACATACATTTCAATGTTGTTGTGTTGATCTGTTCATTATATAACAGAATCTGAACTGCAAAGCAGAGGGCACTTACATGGATTCAATGAAGATTCATCCTTTGTCTTAGGAAACACTTAATCTTATTGGTTATTATTATAGAAAATTTTTTCTAAGAACAGCATCAGAGTACTTATTTTTTCCATGACAAGTTGATCTGAGGAAAAGTTTAAAAGCAAAGTACTTTGCATGACTTGAGTAGATGTATTTTGGATCATTATATGGAAATATTTCTATACATAAATTAGTATCCTCAACAAAGGTTCTCAACATAAATGTGGGTCTCAGTCATAAAGCTCTATTTTTGGCTGACCTTTTCTTCAGAGATTAGAAGCCCTTCTTAGTATTCTGAGTGAAAAGGAAGCTAGATTTATGCAAAATTTAATGCTGAGCTGTCTTGCATATGTGAGAAACATGAGAGGAAAAAGTAGTTTTGAGATTCCACTAACACAAATGCCTGTCTGATTCTCAGCACCTGTTGGTGGGTGGAGACATTCCTGCAACCTCTCCAATATCTACAGGAAGCTGTAAGACAATTGGTAAAAAGTTGTTTGGGTTCATAAGGTTAATAATTATTTGTTCTAAAAAAATTCCTCCTCCTCCCAAAATTTAGATGAATATGCAGCTTACTTTTAGAATATGAAGGAAAAAATGAGATTGTTGTTATTCACAGGTGGTAAAGAAATTTAACTACTTGCAATACAATGGAAAACAGACTTAAAAAAAAAAAAAAAAGAAAAAAAAGAAACAGATTTGTTAAGTTGATGAGGCCTTCTATGGGCAGCTGAGAGTGGCCTCACAGTCTCAGGCCCTGGTTGTTGTGGGGGATTTTAACTTCCCTGATGTTTGTTGGAAGGACCATTCAGCCAGCCAGCCACAGTCCAGGAGGTTCCTCCAGTGCATCGACGATAACTTTCTCATGCAAATGGCGGAGGAGCCAACCAGGAGAGGAGCGCTGCTCAATCTCATCCTCACTAACAAGGAGGGTCTGGTTGAAGCGGTAAAGGTTGAGGGCTGCCTGGGTTGCAGTGAACACGAGATGATGAAACTATCTGGAAGAGAATGCTGCTAATGTGAATGAAAGTAGTAGTGCTTTATGGTTATATTTACACCGACATCTATATTTTATCTTCATCCAGTTATTTAAAGGGCTGTGATTATCATTATTCTGTCTGTAAAGTGATAATGGTTACATGAAAAATTATCAGTGAGAAGTTATGAGCAGTTTTTGTCAGTGCTGAGGGAAATGCTGACCTTCAAGAAGTTGCTCTAGCTTTGGACAAATTAAGAACGTGTAGGCCAATATCCTTTTTCCAACAGTCGAGAGTGAATGTCAAGTATATAGGAGCACTTCTCCGGAACATATTAATAGCTTCCAGTGGTTTGTGACTATGGGCTTCTGGACCTAAAAAGCACATCTTTATGTTCTGGTATCTCCTGCTTCTAACTGAAATCTTAAGAGTTTGTTCAGAACCTCTTCTTACATAAAAAACCCAGAATGGTAGGTAGGTATAGTAACTTACTGAGTAACCATTGGTTAAAGACCTGTTAGATAATCATAGAAACATAGAATGTCCTGAGTTGGAAGGGACCCACAAGAATCATCAAGTCCAACTCCTGTCCCTGCATATGAGAAGCCCAAAATTCATACCATGTGTCTGAGGGCTTGTTCAATTGTTTCTTGAATACTGCCAGACTTGGGACTGTGACAACTCTCTGGGGATCCTGTTCCAGTGCTCCACTACCGTCTGGGTGAAGAACCTTTTCCTAATGTTCAGCCTAAACCTCCCCTACCACATCTTCCTGCCATTCCCTCAGGTTCTGCCGTTGGTCACCAGAGAGAAGAGATCAGCATCTGCCCCTCCTCCTCCCCTTGTGAGGAAGCTGTAGGTCTCCTTTCAGCCTCCTCCAGGCTGAACAAATCTAGTGACTTTAGCCACTCCTCATATGGCTTCCACTCTAAACACGAAGTTCATGGTCCTCTTCTGGACACTCTCCAGTGGCTTTATATCTTTTTTATCGTTTGTCACCCAGAACTGCACACAGTGCTCCAGGTGAGGCCGCACCAGTGCAGAGCAGAGCGGGACAATCACCTCCCTTGCCCGGCTGGCAATGCTGTGCTTGATGCACCCCAGGACAAGGGTGGTCCTCTTGGCTGCCAGGGCACACCGTTGGGTCATGTTCAACTTGCCATTGACCAGAAGCCCCAGATCCCTCTCTGCAGAGCTGCTTTCCAACATCTCTTCCCCTAGTCTGTATGTCTGTATGTACAGTCAAGATTTCTGTGTCCCAGGTGCAAAATCTGGCACTTTCCTTTGTTAAACTTCATGTGGTTGGTGATTGCATAATTCTCCAATTTGTCTAAATCCCTCTACCCTCAAGAGTGTTGACAGCTCCTCCCAATTCTGTGTCACTGGTGAACTTAATCAGGATTGCATCAAGTCCTGCATCCAAGTCACTTATGAAGATGTTAAAGAGTACTGGCCCTAAGATGGATCCCTGTGGAACCCCACTAGTAACTGGTTGCTAACTCAACATAATCCCAGTACTTTGAGCCCAGCCTGTCCGCCAATTGCTCACTCACTGCATTGTGTGTTTATCCAGCTGTATGCTGGACATCTTGTCCAGGATGATACTGTGAGAGACAACATTGAAGGCTTTACTGAAATCCAAAAATATCACATTGACAGGCTTCCATTGGTCAGCTAGGTGAGTAACCTTGCCATAGAAAGAAATTAAGTTGTTCAAGCATGACTTTCCCCTCATGAACCCATGCTGGCTGGGACCAATGACTGTGTTGTCATTCGAGTGTCATTCCAGAATAATCTTCTCCATCATTTCGCCAGACACATTTGTGAGATTGACAGGCCTGTAGTTGCTGGGGTCATCCTCATTGCCCTTCTTGAAGACTGGACCACATTTGCCAGCTTCCAGTCAACTGGTACCTCTCCAGATTCCCAGGGACACTGAAAAATCACAGAGAGAGGTCTCACTAATGACATCAGCCAGCTCTTTAAGTATCCTTGGATGAATCCCATCAGGCCCCATCAAAATCAGTTGAAGTCCACTTCATTTATCAAATAAATGATAAGCACTATATTCTCAATTTTCTGTAAGATGTTGCCCACTGTCAGTGTTACTGTTGTTTCCCTAAGTAGTTTTGGTTTAAGAATACCGACATTTGTCTGTCTATTTGTTCCTACATAATCTGATACCCTATGTGGAGTAGGAGATTTTTGATAGAAGATGGTTGAATTTTATCATGACTTGGAAGAGATATTTCACTCCTTTAAGTTGGTTCCCAAGTCAAGTGGAATGCAAAGAAGAAATGTTTAGGTCTTACTTGCCTCAACAACTAACTAAAAGTGTGGAAGTATAATGGTACACACAAAGGGTGGCTAAGCTCACCTAAGGCTTGAGTTAGCCTTTGGAGATAATTAATTTTGTAAATTCATGGAATGAATCCAGGGGTTTGTCACTGACACTGCATATCTTTCATTTTGGATACATACATTTCTGTCTGGAAAATGAAAGGAATGGTGGTTTGAAATCTGCCTAAATCACAAGTTTATTTTATCAGTAACAGAAAACCTTCAGAGGGAAAAACAAAACAAAACAAAACAACAAACCTTACAAATTAAGAATTTATATACCTGTTTATCTTACCTAAACTTTTACAGCCAGTTACTACTGATTTAAACCAGTGATTAAAATAGTCCAAACATCATTATCTTGTTCTTAGGACAAATGTCTCAACTCAGTGTTCATAGAGTTCACTTCCCACCCACTACCCAGAGTGGCCTTGTGCATACTGGGAACAGTCCTTCATCACTTAACACCCCATTCCTAGGCATTGTCTGAAAGAGTTCATGTTGGCATAAATCACATATATACTAGGGACTATACTGGCAACTAGGCAAGCACAGGTGATCTTGCTTATGGCTCATAGTCCAGTAATCTTTTTTCTAGATGAAGGTAATTGCTTTGGGTAGTATCTGAGTATCATAATCACCAAGTCAGAGAAATGAGAAGCGTATAAAATGAAATCCATCATTATATCGTTTCCAGAAGAACCATTAAAGTTTAAAGCAATCAAACAAACAAACAAACAAACAAAACCACAAACTGCCACCACCAAAAAAAGCAGGAGGTCCAGCTCTCCCACCCATCTTCTTTACACCAGAAAAATAAAGATGGTAACTCAGGCTACTTGTAATAAAAGAAGAAGAGGTAATGACACGAATTTCCTCATTTTGTTTAAAGGTTGAAGTGAACCTTGAAAGTTGAAGATTGCAATTATCTGCTCATTTAGCTTCTCTGAAGGTGACAGGTTTCACCCTGCCCAAATTGCCACTCCTTCCTTTGAGAGCAATCATTACTGATTTCAGCCTAACAAAGCTTTCTATCCCCACCCGTCTTTCATGGAGAGAGAGAGAGGAAAAATAGTTCAGACCATCTCTCAGTCAGGGCCATATTAATTACAATTATAACATGTTGAGGAGAGGGAATGAAATCTGCTTGCTAAATTCATAATGTGCTTCAGATGTATGTGTATTAAGATTCATCTAAGAATAATTTTTTGCCCTTCTCTGATGGAACACTGAGTTCCTTCACTTGCTCAAATGTGAACTGCCTCTTTTTAACACAGAATGATAAAACACAGTATGGATATGTGCTTTCTATTTATATTCTTGATGTCATTCATCTGTTGATCAAGATAAAAGCCATCAACCATAAAGTCTGTCTGTTCATTTTATCAGATACTGTTGAATTTGAAAATAAGACAAGTTATATCTTACTTTATCAATCAAATAAAAAGAAATAAGGAATCAGGTTAGATTTTTCTATTAGTCATTCTCAATATGGTGTGATAAAGCCAAATACTATTTTCATGAAAGCTCATTTTTATTTTGATTACAATGTGAACAGAATTATATTAGCACCCAAGCAATCTTTTACGTTTGAACAACCACATTAAATGACATAGCAGCTTGAAAGACTGTGATTGAAATCCCTTTCCAAGTAGCGGTAATGTCCACAATATAGTCATAAATATACAGTCATAAACTGGAAATGTATCCCACCCCAATGACTGCACATATTCAGGTCTAGTAGTTGTTTAGTAGTACTTGTAGAAACAATACGATTGTCAGTAACATCTAATAACAGCACACAGACAGCAGCAGTTTGGAAAGAGCTTGCTCAGGAACTCACACACTCACACTTAGACTCATTCATACTCCAACTACAAATTCTGTGCTTATATATTGCATGTTCTTGCCATGTTTTTTTTCATTAATTCATTTATTTGCATTTATTTCTATAAGTCTTGGGGGATCTTGAGGGTCTTTTCCAGCCAAAATGATTCTATGATTCTATGGTTTTCTATTTAGAGAGTTCCATTCACTACAGATGTAATTATTGACTAGTTCTGGTAGGAAAACAACAGAAGTGTCATCTGCACATGCTATTGCGGAAATTGTACTTATTATCAATCTGCATCCTCTTTATTTAGGCAGCTGTGAAATGGTCATTTAAGGCCTAATTTGCTTGTAGCTACACAGAAATACAAAACTATGAAGGTACTTTTAACAGCTTCTGTGGACAAATAATTGCCCCCTGATTAAGATTAAGGTATCTGTTTCAGAAGGGTGAATGGCAGATAGCATGCCAGATCTCCGTAGGCATACAGTATCAGGCACAACTAAGTATTTCATGCCAATTACCTAAAGCTTCCATGCTGACATCACAGTGAAATTTGAGATCTTGCTTCTACACCGGGTAGAAGACTTTCTGATGGATTATCTTCTTGCTGGATTTAGTCCATCAAGAACCTGAACTTCTCATGGCAGCATGTCAGTTCTGGTAAACTTTTTAATGGGTCAAGCAGAGACATACATTACAGGAATAATTCTATTAGGAGAAAATGAACAGAGCACAATAAAATTCAGCAATTTTAGTCTTCAGGAGTTTGGATTAAAATTGGCTCTGCTTTTAATCCACATATATTTGCAACTGTAATTATAATTTCTTTAGTTTCAGCTGTGGGGAAAAACAAACAACCACCAGCATCACAAAGCACCCAGTCTAAACCATTTGTCTGCATTTTTGAGAAAAAAGCATCAGATACCAGGGACACAAGGCCCACAATATGACTTTGAATGAACATATCTGGTATCCTGAAAGGTAATTTGAAACTAAGGCTTCAGAAGAAGCTGTTGTAGCCATTATTTGATTATCTGCAAATTTTCTCATATGATAATATACTTTCATATAATAATACAAATGTATACATGGAATATTTAATATTTATTTATCTGAATTGTTTGACTTTCTCTAGTTCTGGAAGTACTGGTTTTATGATTCTTCACTTGTCATTATGAAAACTAAAGGAAAAGATAGATAATCACATTTCTTATTAATGAGAACACACAATTTTGATTAATTCACCTTCTAGGTGACAGCTGAATAGGCTCTTACGATCAGTGTGTACATAAGTATTGCATCAAGGCAATGGCTGAGTCATTTTACCAATTCTTTAATATGATAGCATAGCACTAAAATTATCTTAGTTGCAAATTTCAGAACCATGATACCACTATAAAAGCAATAAAATTAATTAAGGGAAGATTTTCTCAATAATTTACTTTCTCTTAGCAAGCTGGCACAAATTTTTCCAGGCAGCTTATTTAAACTTCAAGAATACAAGGAAGAAAATCTTTGTACAAATTTGTGCATTCAGATAATTCTGTATCAGTAATTTCAACAAGTTGATTACAAAAATTATAAAAAATTAATATAAAATGAAGAATTATAAATATAAAAAATAATAAAGTAAACCTAAGTTATTTACATTCATAATGAAAGTTTCTTAGGCTAGAAAGTTCTGCAGAATTGTTAGGTAAGTTGTTAGTCACTTTTGCTTATTGTTATTGGACATCTAAATACATCTTTCAATATTTATAAAAATAAGCAGGGAAAGAAGACAGAAGTCCTACAGAAGCTCTGTCATTAGGCAGATAAAGTAAGTTGTGGAAATTTGCTGGTGTTTTTGATAGACAGAAAATTCATGCAAGTACTACAGAACCTACATCTTTATGTGTTTTGATGTTCATAAATTTATGCATATGTGCTTTGGTGTTCATAACCCCGAAATGTATTTAGTTCTTTTTCTTTATGACTTGCACATCATCCCATTGAAGTCATTGAGTTACTTGACTGACCTGAGTCAGTCTCTAGGAGATTTCAAAATCATTGCTGTAAGCTCAAGTGGACAACGTGTTTAAATAAGCAGAAGTAATTTGAAATATCTTTGTGCTAAATAGTAAATAACATACCAAGCTCTTGAATGTTCTGGCAGTTTTTTCACTGTGTGTCTGACTTGTCAGTAAATAAGAAGTCACTAAGAAAATCTTTTTTATTTCATTTGCTCCCAAACAGAATCGAACAGAAAAATACTTCTGCAGTACTGAATAAAAATATTTTTGTATAATCTTTAGATGTTCTTAAAAGCTTAACCTATTTTTTTTTCACATATACAATGAAGGACCTGATTTCCAAAACCAGCAATAAATCAGCTACCTGTGTTAAATTCAAAATTTTCCTTTGATGTCAGATACTCAGATGAAACACATCTTGCTATATTCTGTTTGTAAATGACAAATCAGACATAATTTTGAGATAGAAATCCTCAATTTGGAGTTCCTGAAATATTTACGTGGTAAGAAATTGTATAATACTGTTTGTTCTTTCTAAAACTAATACATTTCAATGGGTTTGCTTTTTTCTAATTATATAACTACTTTGTGATTTTTATTACTAAAAAAAGACTTGATTAAAATTACATATCCTTAGCTGGTATAAAAAAACTGATTTCAGAGAAAATATAATTTCTGGAAAAATATCAAAGTTCTTGTTTTCTTGTTCTTTATAATTAATTTCAGTGGCATCTGCAGTGTGCCATGGACCAGAAAGTAGTCCACCACCCTGACTTGATAATTGAAGTATTATATTCATTTTTCAACCATATTGTGTATCAGAAAAAAATGAAAAAATAATTATTCTTCATATACCTCAATGTCATAACTAGTAAGATGCCATTAGGCACAGTTTTAGAAAGGATGCTAAACTATTAAAATTTGTAATTTTGGACCACATTAAAATCATCAGCTAAAAGATGCAGCATTTATATTAAATTTTTTTTTTTTTTTTTTTTTTAATCATCAACCCTGAGCACACAGATAAATCAGAATACAGGAAATTGACTATCACTTAATGGCTTGAAAACTTCTCTTTAATCTTAGGGAGGACAGTAGTATTGTTTCTTAGTTTGTGTCCTCTCCAAAACAGGGTGCCTTTCAGCAACCAGTTCATTCATAGACATATTTCACAGAATCTTACAAAATTCTTCAAGACCATGCTGATAATTCATCAGACCTCTAGAGTAATTTAGTGTCAATAAGACAGGCATATTCTTTTTTAGGGGAGATAATTCTATAAGGAAAATAATATATGAAATATATAGAAATGGACATTTTTTATTACTAAATTAGATATAACATTGAAGAAGACAAATCTCTGAATACAAATTCAATATGTTAAAAAAAAAATGTTCAAAGAAGACAACTGGAGGAAATCTTGTGACACCACTGAGGTTGCCTAGGGTCTTAGAGATCCCAGAGAGTAATGGAAGTAATAGGTATGCATTCTGCTGTTGTCTGAGCCTGGGTGTGTGTCATCAGCTTAGAACCTTTGTCTTCCTTGGGATAGAATAAATGTAGAAGGTCAGGTAGGTGGTAGTAGTTAGAATAATGTAAGTTTTGTGAAAAACCTAGGAGGAATGGTGGAACTGTAGAGAGACAGCTTGATAAACATAGGCTGTGTAGTATTGGACAACATCCTTCAATGAATAGTATGGTGACCTGTAGATAAGTTAGTTTACTTCTAAACAACCTCATTTATTCTGCAGACACTAAATTAGAATTTACAGTACTCATTAAGGTGGTTGGTACATCTGTCCCATGCCTACCAGGTAAATCCAAGAGAACAGATTGATTACTTGAGTATGTCAAAAGCCTGGAGAGGGCTGTTTGTCCAAATCTCATGCTTTCTAAGGGACATGAAACATCAGGTATTTTAAATCAACGAGTGCTCTGATAAGCTGCCAGCAACTGGTATGTACAGATTGTTACTTTTGCTACTTCTGCTGTAAAAATCATGTTAATATATTATATACCGTGCTTTTAAAAAGTTGTGCAAATGGAGCATTAATCGCATTTTTTATAGGACAAGCTGATGTTTTTCATTAGTGCTCTTTGAATTAATAAGCGATAAAGATTTTACAGGAACACACACAGATGCTGGGTATCTAACACCTGTTAAGATAATAAGAATTATGCACTTTGGGCTTTTATAATTCTAAGAATAGAATTCAAATCCTTACTGGAGTTAATGGAAAGACGCCCACCAACTAACAATTAATTACAATCTCAAGATATGCAGAATATAGCATTTTAAATTGAAACCAGTTCTCTAGCTTCTTTTCCTCCCCTTGGTGAACTAAAGCTTTTCTAATCAGATGCAAATTAATATCAAAGAGTTTAGAAAAACTGCCTAACTTTTTTCGTAGTATTGGTTTTCATCAATAACCAAAGGTTATCTTTTCTATACCATTAGCAGGATTGTAGTACATCTTCCAAGAGATAGGTGAAACCATGAGAAGTAAAGCTGTAACTGAGAAGCAGGTGGGTCTGTTCTTCTGAGGCTGAAAAGGACAAGGGAATAAAGCATCGGAAATTTAGATGTTCAGAAAGACTCAAAGATTTAGAAAAAAATAAGACTGTTGGTGGCATAAGAAGGGTTTTCACAGAGGGAAGCTTGCTGAAAAGATAAAGGTAAAACCTTTTCTATACCTCCTGGTATAAGAGAAATAATGAGTTTAAACTGCAGTAAAGAATGTTTAAATTAGACACAGGGGAAAACTTGATAATTTTAAGGATGATTAAGAATTTGAATGGCTTGCCTAGTCATAACCCTGGAATCCTTAGGGATATAAGAATGGATAAAACAAACATCTGTCAAGAATGTGTTAGGAAGGGCTGATCTTATCTTGGGGGAAAAAAAAAAAAAAAAAAAAAGTTGATTAAACTCTCAAATTCTCTTTCAGTCTAACTTTTTCTGATTTCTTCTTTCCCTTTTCTCATCCAGAAGGACTGCCTGTGCAAAATGGACTGTGCCAATATTTTAAGTTCTCATAAAGCTGCTCATGAATCAGAATGTTGTCTAATCAATTGCAGATCTTGTAATTTGTAGCTTTTGACTACTTTAATACTATTATTATTGTTTTGATTCAAAGTCCCTCTTCTTATGTTACTTATTACTTCCTCTGCTGACTAGTTGTTGTGTTTTTTTTTTTAAAAAGGGAACAGGAAAACCAGTTCCAAACAGGAAAATTACGTTCACACAGCAATTTTAACTCAGTGTTCTTCTAAATCCAGTATATTCTAGAAGGAAATGGCTTTTTCTTCCTCTCCTATACCATTAGCAGTTTGATCCTCCTCTTCCCTTGCACTGGTATGTTCATTTCCTCACTAAGGCATCAAAATACAGATGGAAAACAAAAACCCATTCATTTTTGCTAGGTGACACATCTGTTCCCTGGTCTGAATCTCTTGTGTATGTGCACGGGCAAAGGTTGGCAGCAAAACAGGAGGAGTGGGGATGATGGACCATTTGTCTCAGTGACAGTACAGATTTATAAAGGAATAAGGTAGCTGTATAGACATAGCTGACACCCACGTGCATGTTTGGTAAAGTCTGCATCTCTAGGGAAGATTGAATCCAGATGAGAGGGTGACCTCAGGCCTGGTAAAGGAGCTGGGAAAGAAGAAACAATACACACTGACATTACACTGCAAAACTGTTCATCAGACAGAAGCAAAGACTCAGGACATAGGGAATTCTGTAGGGAAGAGCAAGACTGGCTGGCAAAAACACCATAATTAGATAAGAGTCACTAGGCAAAAACTGAAATATCTCAATAGACTCTGGCTATAACAGCAGAATGTTCACCTTCTGCTGTGAATGAACTGAATTGAACTTTCAGGTAGCAAAAGTAGAGGGTCTATACAGTTTCATTTTATCTTGATCACAGTTCTCACTTAAACATTATTATTTGTTCCTACAATGTTTTGTATATATTCAAGAAATTTAGACACACTTTCATTTTCTGTACTTTTATGTTCAGGTCTGAAATGAAACTTAATTTTTACTTCCAAATTTCTGAAATAAATTCTCCCACTAGCTCTTTCCTTCTACTTGCAATATTTTTCCTAGAAATTCAGATATTCTGCATGCTTCATATATATTATTTCTGCCATAGTTCCTCAATCATATTTTCTTCTTTGTTAAGAAAAAGAAGTTAAGAAGGGTGTGAAAGAACTTTTTAATTTGATTTACCACTTCCACTTTATTTCCTGTAAACATGCTAGTTATGAACATGAAAGGAATCCATATCTTTAAAAGTGAACTTGCTCTTTTTTAAGGGAACCATTTCAAGAAATGCCACTATCGCTGCCAGTTCCTCAAACATATGTTCAGAGACTACTGAAATACTGTCTTCAGAGTTATGCTAACAACCACAAAATGATGCTGCAAAGTACCCACTTGTGTTTAAACATGCAAACAGTCATTACACATACTTTCTGACTGTGGTTCATAATATCTGTTGGTTTCTATGGAAAACTGTAGCCAGTTAATAACACATTCATTCTTTATAATATGAAAACCCAGATGGAAGAAGGCTTCTGTCAGTGATTATTATCATTGTGTGCTTATTAAGTATAGCAGAAAAAAAATAATTAATCAAAACATAATTTGACAAATTCTTGATTATACCAATATGACTAATGGGAAAATAGCAGTCATTGAGGAAAAAAGGTATAAATTTAGAATATGACTTTGCATATTTGATTGTGGTTAATAACAAGCTCGATATAAAATCAAAATACAGGCTTTGGAAAGCTAGATAATTTGTGTTAGTCTGCATGAAAAGCAAAGGTATGTTATGGTAAACAGTGATAATGTATTAGTCAACACTAAATAATCAGAATTTTTTGTCTTCTGAGATTTGCATCACAACTTCAAGTGCTTGAGCAAAAGACTTTGCAGAATATTGCTTCATAGGTTAATTGGTTTCTAACAGTGTTATTCGCAGTGACATTACTTCTGCATGTCCCTACTGATACACGCTGTTAATTTTTTTTCATTAAATCTGTAGAGATAAAATTGTCTGTGTTTTCTATAGAAGTGTTTTCATTATTGTCTACACGTTTGAAAATGTGTTCTTTCAGTGTAATTTAAAGTAATAGGAGAGGCATCCACTTACATGCATTGTTACATTTGCTCCCTGAGAACTTTTACTCTAGTGGTAAAACACAGTATTTTTTGAAGGACATGGGGAAGAAGCAATTTAAAACACTCTAAATAATAAAATTATTAATTGAATGATGTAAGAAAATTATTAGTAGGATTGTCTCAATTCTATTGAAAGAGTAATTGTACATTCTGTCTTCTTGAATTGATATTTAAGGAAAAGATCCTACAGAAAATTAAAAAAAAAATATACATTCTAAGAGGTGTGCAGCAGTATTTAAGCCTGTTTTGTAGAGTAGTAACAAAACATTTCTGGGAAAATAAATTAAGAAGAAAGCCAGAGGAAAAAAGTGATAATATTATGTTTCCTTTCATCGTTTTATCATTGAACATACTCTCACAAATTTGATCTCATGTAATACTTTCTTACATTTCATCAAGATTAATACTGATTATTTCCAGTCATAGATGATGACATTCATTAAATTAACATATGTTCAACTGTTGTGCATGTTGTCTCTGTAATTCATAAAAACAATTCATTCTCAAGTGTTGTTGGTATCAGTTAGAAAAACTGCAACTCAATTTAGTCACAGTTTTCTGCATTGGCAAAGCATTCCCAGTATGGGACATTGAAAGGATTAAAGGCTAGTGTCAAACACAGTTGGTTAAAATTTTCTAGTGTAAATTTTGCTGTATTTTTATGAATATGAGATGAGGTTGTGCAGCCAAGTTTGGCTTTTCACAATTAAAAAAAAAAAAAGTCTAAAATCAAAATAGGATCAGTCCTAAGCCCAACAAAGCCACAGCAGCCTGTAAAAGCTGTAGAGCAGATAGCTTCTGTCTTGACTGTTTCCCCTGGTAAGGGTGACCTGACCTTTTGTGAAAGTGAAAACCTGGTCCCCATGCGAAAAGAAAGCAAGAGGGAGGCATCATGCCAATGGGGGCCCAACCAAAGCTTTCAGGGTTTTCTCGGTTCATTGGTAAATTAGAATCCTTCTAACTTTTCCTGACTTTTTATTTTCTTCACCTTTTTTTTTTGTTGTTCTCTTTCTTTTTTTTTTTAATATAGATGAATGCTTAGTACAGAAGACAAAATAATCATTAGTTAAGTGTATCAACAATCTCAATATTGTAAACTGCACTGCCTCTGGTAGGTTGGCCTATGTTTTAAAATGACTTTGTTCAAAAATAGAAAAAAACAAGGTCTGAGTTGATAAATTCTTCAGCAACTAAAAAATGATTAAACTATTCTACGCATCAACATGGAAAGAGCTAGAGCTGTATTTTATATGGTGCTACCAAAGGTAGACCATCTCTCAGCTCATTTTTTTTTTCTATTTAAGTATGGGATCTACAAATACTCTTCAGAAATCCAGTCTCTTTTAAATCTTGATTGAGAACTTGATTTTAGACAAAATATGACGTAACAAAAGATTGATTACGATAAAAGGTCAGCCTGAATCACGTGCACAAAAATCTGTAGTAGGCATTGATAAATGGGATTAATGTGAAGATTTAGGTGAGAGAAGTTAATTAAATCTTTAAATGTATTTTAACAAAGTCCTGAAAAGGAATAATTTCAAGCCTTTTGATGGAGTCTTTTGCTTCAGATGTTTCCTTTTTTTTTTTTTCCCAGTGTATTGTTTGTCAAAACAAGCTGTGTTATTGGTCCTTTGCTTATGTAACATTAGAACATTTAATAAAAAAAAAGGCAATCTTTTCCAGGAACTAGGGCAGTTTCAGTTGGAAGTGGCTGTGGGGTATGTTGTTCTGGCCCTGAAGAATTGGCTAAAGGCAAACAGAGAGCAGAATCAAATAAAATTTTTGGTACTCAATCCATAGCTACAGGGGAGGAAAAAATTATTTGTTTGTTTGTAGACAGGGAAAATGTTTGATTTTCCACCTCTTCTTTAATTTCTGAAGATCTACAGATCTATAAAAATGTGTGTCTAATAATTATTAGCTTAAAATGGTTATATTCTTAATGTAGACCCAGTTACTTACTTAAAAACTGTGAACTTTTAACTATTCTTGGAATAATCCCATTTATGGAATAGGAATTTTTTTGAGTAAATTTTTGATCATTTTTATTTCTTGAGAAAATCATGCTCTGGATAATACTGTGCAGAATGACATAGCTTAAAAGATTCTTTTATCTTAGAAGTATGAAAAAAAAATAGAATCCAAACAAATTTTATTTAGACTGTATGATAGAACAAAAAAGTTTTTGAACAAGAGAGCAGAACATAGAAAAACAAGTAGAGGCCTATTAAAAGAATCATAGAATCATAAGGTCATAGAATTACTTAGGTTGGAAAAGACAACCATAAACCTAACACTACAAAGTCTGCCACTAAACCATGTCCCTAAGCACTGTACCTACACCCTTTTCAAACACCTCTGTGAATGGTGACTCAACCACTTCCCTGGGCAGCCTGTTCCAATGCCTGACAACCCTTTTCTGTAAATAAATTTTTCCTAATACCCAATATAAATATCCCCTGCTGCAACTTCAGGCTATTTCCTCTTGTCCTGATGCTATGACCTCCTTTCAGGCAGTTGTAGACAGCAATAAGGTCTCCTCTCAGCCTCCTTTTCTCCAGGACAAACAGCCCCATGTCCTTCAGCAGCTCCTCATCAGACTTGTGCTTCAGACCCCTCACCAGCTTTGTTGCCCTTCTCTGAACTCACCCCAGCACCTCAGTGTCTTTGTTGCAGTGAGGGGCACAAAACTGAACACAGTATTCAAGATGTGGTCTTAACACGGTTGAGAACAAAGGGATGATGTAAGTATAATCTCCTTGAAAAAATATTTTTATTCTATTTTATTCTCTACTGAGGAAAGGGAACATCTTTCCACATTCACATGAAAGCAGGTAGGATTTTTCCCCACCATTTATTATAGTTTTCATTGTAAAATATCCATCATCTGAAGAAATAGATAAACATGACACTTTTCATTTATTCCAGTACTCCATTACATAGCCAGTTAGTATGAAAGAGTGATAAAATTAACAAAAAATAGGGCTTGATATCTAGCCTCCAGGCTTTGCCTATATGTAATCATTTGACTAATGTAAAAGAATAAGACACCAATTTAATCCAGTTATTTTACAGCAAGTCTGAGCTTGAATATTAAAAGTAATAATTAGGAGTTTGCTTAGTGAGTTTGTTACCAACTTTAGTCACTTTTAATTTATTAACCATTCTTTTCCAGATCAAAACTATCTATTCTCAGTTTTGCTGAGATCCTAGTCTTGGGGCATGGACATTTTGTTTCACACAGGAGAGATAGTGATTGTTTTAGGATGTTAATAATGAAGGCACTAACACTCAAGATTGCTTAACTGGTTTGTTGACTTAAGGATGAAAATTGTAGAAAATATGTTAGCAATCTTATATTCCTTTTTGTGCTGGGAACCCTGTCTGTTTTAACATCAGACAAGCCCCTCCTTGTAGATTGTGACATGCTGCTCCGGTCCCATCTGTGGTGAGGTTCTCCAGCCTCAATGTTCTTCATATCTTTATAGCATTCTGACAAGTGAACAAAGCTATCAGTCTTTTACCTGTACAATGCTGTACTTTCTAGATGGCACATCCAGGTTCGCCGACAGTGTTACACTCTTACACAGCTCTATCCGAACAACTCTTACAAGAAGTATGTACAGATGGTATTGTTGAAGACAGCACAGGCTCATGTCACAGTATATGCTCAGGTTTTCTAGCAGTCACTCATGCTAACATACAAGTCTCTGCAATCAAGGCCTGCAGTTAAACTCTGTCTAGATTCTGCTTGAAATCACCATCTCCTACTGCAATATCTTCTGCAGTGGTCCACTACACATGTGCTTAGAATAAAATCTTTACTCAGAGAAAAGCCTTCTTCAGTGACACATCTCAGAATCTGTTGCCTGGCTTGGCTTTTCTCTGATTCTATCCATTTCTTGACAGTTTTTGATAAAAGTCTTTTACTGCTGTCTTCAAAAACTCCAAATAGTTGCCTGGTGTACCCTGTGGTCTAAGAGATTATCTGAAACTCTTTTAGCTTAAGACCACTTTCATCTCTGACCTGCAGTCAAACAAAACACATTCTCTGTGGAAGTTGAGGTTCACCATTCGCTCAGCTTGCATGAACCCATAAATGATAGGGGCCAACACAGCCATGTGTGTACTGCAGTTGTTGTGATATCACCCAAAGATTTTTTGAATTTACAGATCTTTTTCTCCTTTTCTTTTCTTATTTTCTGTTACGAAATATCTGTTCTTACTTCTGTCACCTGATCCCTTGAAGGATTTCCAAAAAAGAATTCGTTCATCCAGCAATACCTTCAGTTAATTTTCTCTGGAAGACTTTCAGTGATGTAGATCTAGTAAGTACTATTTGTAATAAACACTTTTGAGTAAGGGCAGAGCTAGTGAAAGCACAAAAGTGTAGTTTCTCCCTTTCTGCAGTTGGGAAAGAGTGAGGTAGAACCCAGATATTTTTCTTTCTGGAAATGAGTATGGGCTACCTGGACTGCTCTAACTTCATGTCCTTGTTTATACATGTTTGTTTTCTTCCATAACCAAACTGTCTTATGAGAACTTCTGAATTAGAGGTCCTCCTTCAAAGCCAGCATTTAAATGGTAACATTCATAATTGCTTCTTGCTGAACTCCAAAGGAACTTTGGAGAGATAATTAATTTGAGGTTATAAGGACACTCCCTTGACATATTATAACATATATTGCAAGTAATCCTGAATATGTAGTTGTCTTCATCCATGTCTTTTTTATTGTAAGATCATAGCACAAATCCTCTCTTGTATCTATTATCTGTTATCCCCAAACACTATTCACCGTTGAAATGTCTGTTTTTTTCCACCCTCTCATCTGTGCACACATGCACACTGCTTGTGTGATCACTTCAAGTCAAAATGGATTCAATTGCAGGAAGAATTTAATCCATATTTATTGACATATCTGACTAACTGACTAAAATGGGAGAAACAGAATGTATAAGTAGCCTAGCCAGCAGTTCAATGCAAACTGGTTGCTGTATGTCCACCTCTCGAGCAAAGACATCAGGTGAAGATTTTGTCTCTGCATGATACTTCATGGAGGTTAATAACGCCTTCTAATGTTACTTCTAAAATCCAGATTGATTCTCATTTCCTGTGCATCAAAACTACAGAAGCAGGGAAAGGGCCTCTGTTAGCCTTAAAGTGCTTCAATTCTACTGATGGTAAGGGGTACCTATTTTGCTGGTAGATGTCTGATTTTTGGAAGGCATTATCAATGAATTCTGATGGCAACTAAGCAGTGGAAACTCAGGTTCAGATGATGACAATAGCTCCTCAGGATCCTGAGTGCTGTAAAAATAAGAGGTCCTGTGCCCTAGCATACAGCAGGCAGCTCATTTAGTTACATCATTTTCAAAAGGTGTTTTACAGAGCAACTTCAAAGGTATATTATTCTGCTTCTCCAGACCAAAGAAGCAGGGAGGAATGGAAAGATGAGTTCCTGCCTAGTAACCTGTATTATTAGCTATAATCTGCTTTAGCTGCCTGTTAGATAACAAAAACTCTGTGGCATACCAACTTACTCTTGTATTTTGCCACTAGGCTGCAATATGTTGAATACTTGATTTGATTTTCACATTTTAATGATGGTAGAAGCAAATTAATCTAGTCTGACTTAATTGGAAATTCATAAACTTTCCCAGGCAAAGCTGTCAGACAGGTAGTATAGATGAAGCTGTTTAAGGATTTTCTGCCTGTGAAATGGAAAGGAGGGGGAAGATGATAATTTTAGTAAGTTACATAATGTTATGAAATAATAAAAAATGAACTGTCATCGCCTCAGTCTTGTTATATTTTAATTCACAGTTGAAATGAGCCCAGACTGTCTCATTTATACCAATCAAACTCCTCCACTTCATTCCTGAGCTGAGTGGTTCAGAAAAACAAGACCCACATCTAACCAGCTACAGAGAAAAGGAAGTATGTAAACAAAAATGATCAGTTTTTGAAAATGATCAGAAGTATGTAAGCAAAATGATCAGTTAAGTTACCCTCCAGCTATGTGGAGCAAGTATTGTCAAGCTTTTCTCTTCAAAGGACTATTTAGCATGCAGGATATCAGGCTGGGAGCTACTTAAAAAAATTATCTCCATACAGTGTGATGCAGGATACCACAATTAGAGAAGCCTGTTCAAAGTTTTCTTGAGCCTCTGATGGGCAACAGGATGTGCTTTGGGAATTTCTAATCTGGTTAATTCATTAGTGACATGTTGTACAGTGCCATCCTGGTTCTCTTTTCTGACCTAAATATGTTATTTACTGTTGACAGTGAAAGGCAACAGACATGCCTTAGTAGTGTTTAGGAAAGTAAAGAGAGGGCAGGTAGGATTAAATATCCATTTAGTTCATTATTCAGAAGTAGGCATAAGCACATGTCTGAGAAAAAAATCATAAAAGGGCAAGAATAAACGGGCAAGAAACTTTCCAACTATTTTTAGCTCAGTAGCTTCCTGGAACAGGAATGGGAACCGTGAGGGAGGGTCAGTCATCACAATTCTTGTGGGTTTCAGTTGTTTTCATCCTAGATTACACAACAAAGACATCTGATATTAGCAGTGGGAGAAGATAAGAACATCAGTGTCATTTAACACTTGAAAAATATGGGGTTTTATACTATGTTCTATGCATAAATCCAGAGCCTGCCCGTTGTGTGAAATAACTGAAATGAAAGAGAGATAATAAAATGAAACAAAATATGACTTTGAAACTAAGGGATGAACAAAAAAAATTTCACTTATTCAATTGGGAAATGTTTTTATTCAGAGTTCACTTTGAAACTATTTTAAAAGACAATGAAAGACCATTACAACTGAAACATTAAACTTTCAGCAATCTCCTAACTTTCATACTATCAAAGATGCAGTATGAATGACATGAACAAGAGGGTTGTACTATTAGGTAAGAAAAAACATTTTGAATTTGTCAGACTGAGATATTTAAGCAACTTTAAGAAAGAAAAGTGAACTTCAAACACAATTATTTATTTCAAATGTGAAATAAGTTCAACTTATTTTTTTCTGACCAACATTCTTTTCAGTAATTCAAATAATGATTACCAAAACTACGTATGAATTAAAATGCTTTTGTAGAAGTCTTCACAAGGGATAATGAATGAAAATAAATAAACTTGAATTCAAATATGGCTTCTAACAGGAAAGGAAAGAGAGAGCTGTCATAAAACAAATAATATTTTGCCTTGTGTTGGTGATGATTTGAAATGGCTAATGCACCTTTACAAGAAACTATTATTGTTGTTTTTAACATAGTAAAATTGTGAAAGCAATATAAAGTCCATTACAAAGAAGTATAGAAGGGTTATAGCAATTCAAAGGGACAGGGACTCAAAAGTTCTGTAAGAAGTAAAATGAGATTTCTCCCACATCTTCCCCTGTTACCAGTAGGTGCCATAGAAAGTAGTCTAAAGGATATTTAAGGTGTCTTTTAAGGAAGTACATAGAAAAGAAAAATGTAAAGTGAGAAATTTGTTACAACACTGCTCAAACTTCTGTCACACAAGGTGGGGAATAACCAACAGTCAACAAAATTTAATTTCACTTGAACTTCCATTTATTGATGTTTCTAGTGAAATCATTTTAGTATGTCTAATCTGATGGAAACCTCATAGGGGGGAAATAAGCAAGATAATCAAGTACTGCAAAGCTTTATTGCCATTAGTAGTGACATCTCTCTGTAATTATATGATAGAATCAAAAAAACAGAGGGCCTCATACTGAACTGTTAATTGTCACTTCTTATTGTGTAACCAGTAAAAACTGGGAAGGGGACATCCTCCTTCAGAGTGATGCACAGATTAAAGAAGCAATTAACTGAGTTTGTTGTATTTTTATCTGTAACAGATTTTAAAATACTTGCATAATATGTCAGGTTAAGGCATCTCTTAAGTTGCTTGGTATTTGTTTTGAACATCCTATGTGGCTCTAATTCACTAAGTTCTGGAAATATATATATTAGTAGCTGTCCTTTTATTGAAATGATTATAAATAGAAAGCAGAGGTTTAGTGGGCAGTTCCTCAGTTACCTCTCAAGAAAAGGTCAATTAAGGAAGGAAAGAATGAAGGGCTCAGATTAGATTTATCACTGTAAAGTCTCCTGGGTTTTCTACTCAGAGTCAGTGCAAGATTCAATGCAGGGAACTTTTTCTTTCTTTTTAATGGGAGGGGAGATATGCATTACATCACTGCTGAAAATAAATATATTGGAGATTGCCACAATACTTCCGTTTGTCACACATAATATTATTTTATTTGAAGTTTTCTGGAACAAGTATTTCAAATGACACATTTTCTGGATTTTTATTTTTTTTCTTGAAAAATATTGTCTCATTTTTTCTTTTTCTGTTATTTTCCCTGTTCTTTACTTCCACAAAATAGATGTCTAGGTGTGGGTTTGTTTCCTGATAAACACAGAAAATGTAAGGAAGAATCTACAGGCATAGTCAGAGACAAAGCAGAATAAAGAAGTTACAAGAAAATTCAATTTAGAATCAGACTGAATCATTAATAATTTTAAATAACTTTGTGCATTTTAACAAGAGTCTAAGTGTTTTTCTTTCTCAGATATATTTTGCTTAATGATGCCATTATTGCTCTGTGCTACATAGCTGTTTGCAAAACCATTTAATTTCTTCTCATCTTTTTAATGCTGGAAGCACTAACTGGCCAAACAAAACCAATTAGTTCCTATTAATCTTTTTCATATTAGAAGGCAGTATTGATACTTTCAACACCAGTCAAAAAAATAAATTTAGTCTCTGAATATATTGTTGGTTAATGAACCTTTCTTCCAGACAAATGTTTATGCCTGTGGTTCTTCTGTAACTCAGTGAGAGGGCCTGGAAGAAGATCAGCTAGGATCGCATCCCATATAGTTATTAGGTGTCTGCAACAAGAAGGATGATTTTTTCTTGGAAAGTACCTTCCTGTCTCTGTTGGGTTCAGAGGGAGTCTAGAGGACCAGGTTAGCCCAGAAGCCTTAGCCAGTCACTATTTTGATACTTTTGGAAAGGGTGAGCTTAATATTAATTGTATCTTTGCATATCAAAAGAAAATGACAGCAGAAGGCATTTTAATTTAATCATGCAAATCAGATGAAAGATCCTTGGAAGGGGCAGCAAGACATCCTCTAGTCCACCTGCTTGCTCCAGTTCCTGTACAATAACATGTCCTAGTACAACATGTCACGTATCTCAGTGCAGTTACTGACTGAAAATATATTAACCCGTGCTGTAGGTGTCATGAGCCCAGTGTCAGCTGGGACTCTGGCTGGAGCTTATATTAAACTTTGTGCCTGGGCTTGGCCAAGAATCTGCAGAACATTGCAACAGGTCTTTCTATCTCCAACTGGTGTGTTAATTAATCTTTGTTCTATGACAGGCTACTTCTACTGCTTAGTGTTATCATAAGCCTAAGGAGAATAAAAATGCTAGCAGTGAAGAGAGGTCAGGGACTGTCAAAGATGTGTTTTAAGTTCCATAAAAACATGAGGAAGGACTCTCATGATAAAAGCCCTGTCATTGTGGCTTTATCACCACAATCTGTCACTGCTCCTCGTATAAGATAGTGTTGAGCTTTTGCAAAAACAGAACAAATTGAAAAGAAAAAACAATTTCATTTCCATCTGAAAATAATTGTATTTTGTCAGAAAGCAAGCTTGAATGAACTTGAAATTCATCAGACTCTCACAGGAGCAGTTGATGTTCCTGAAAAGTGAACACAGAAAGGCTAAGGTGTTGCAATGTTTCATTCACTCTCTAATTTTTCTTAATGTTTGCAAATAATTTTATACGCATGCTGCATAAAGGCAAGCTGAATAAGGATGCATCACATCAGAGGCTCGTCTGTGTTATCCCATATCATTTTTTCTATATAATATTATACAATATAATATATGAATAAATAATAAAATATAATAACAATAGCATTTTGTTTATTATTTGAAAAGGAGACTAACTGACATATTTAATTACAGTACAGAAAATAAATAACGATGTATTGCAAGTCACTGTGAGAATACAGCCCAATACAAGAAGATATAAAAGAGATGTTTTGCATATGTAAGGGAATGTGACAGGAAACAGACTAATAGGTCTGGATGAAAGAAGAAATTCTGGTGCTAACTAGAGGCATAATAGCATATCTTCTGTGTTTTAGCACTAAAAGTTTTGGGGAAAAAAAATTAGTTTTAATGAACACATTTTATGAAACACTATGCTTTATCTAGGCTGAAAGGAGTGGTAGTCAGACCACCTAACTTTAGGTGACTGACTAAGAGGAAAATCTTAACTTAGTTCTGTTTTACCATCTGTCACAGTCTCTCACTCTCTCTCTTTCTATTCACTATAATGGGAACATAAAGATTACGCTTCTAATTTCAGCTCTTCGGTAATTAAAATTATATGGAAGAAAATAAATCCTTGAGATTTAAAGTCATCTCCAAAACACCATTGAAAGCCTCTTGTTTTCATTCTTCTGAGGAGCAGAAGAGTGTTTCTTGTGTTTTATTCTCATTAATACAAATAATAAAGCTTTTTCCACTTGGCTTAATTCAAAAAGAGAAATGCAGAATAAAACAAATAAGAATTTCATAATACCAGTGTAGACATTTGTGGTTGTAATGACATATGGAACCAGACTATTCAAGGAAAATGTGGCCTGTATATTCTCAGAACAGAAAAGTTAAAATATTCTTACAAATGACACATGAGAATATAGCAAAGTTTGAACAGTGAGTTAAGAGAATACTGGAGTCTCAAAGACATATATGTCTTTACTGGGAACCAACAAAGAAGGACCAGAGATATATAAATATATTTTTTAAAAATTGTTTATAAATATGATAAAACCTTTAAGGTTTGGAGTGAGAGGAAATAAATGCTAGACTGTGTTTAAGTGCCAGAAACAATTTCTAAATAGTAAGATGTGTTCAGCAAAGACAGATTGTAACATTAAAGTCCTTTGCTATCCAGATATGAACCAAGGCATCTCAGACATTTCGTATGATAGTAGTAGATATGGAGCTAAGGAAACAAGGAAGAATAGAGCATGGGCAAGGAAATCCTGTATTATATTTCTACTCAGGACTTTTTACTATTCTTTTCTGGTTGTTTCTTATCTGTAAAATGTCAATGATTTTTTTTTTTTCTGCACTTGTCAATATAGGTGGAAAGTAGTATATGACAATGAAGTGGTTTTAAATAAATTTCCTCTTAACTCTGAAGGGACTGATACTTACAGAAAAAATAATTCAGATATGGACTTGTAAAATTTTACATTTCATGTATGACTGTTTAGTTTTACTGAAGTTCAAGGAGTTTACTACCACTCCCTTAAATTTTTAAACAAATTAAAACATGAAATTAGATTTTATACTAAACTCTTAAGTGAACCCTTTTCTAAAGCACTAACCAGTAGCTTCCTCTGAGGTCAGCTGAAGCTTCTCAGTTCTCAGCACATAAAATTCTTGACTTGTTTTTTTGTCCCATTCTTATTATTATGTCCAAGGAAAAAAAGGAATACTGTTTCAGTTATTTGTCTTTCTGTACAGTACCTTAAATGAAGGAAAAAGACAACAGCAAAAACAGTAAGAAAACCTAGCTATGTTTACATGCACTCTGATTGAAAAAAATAATGTTTTTTGGTTTTGTTTTATATTTTCCCCATTCAGTTTGTACTGCTGTCCTTCAGCTTTGAGAGAACTGTTTAGCTAGCTGGGCACAGAAAAAACTTAATCTGCTATTGAATTTGGCAACTGCCTTCTCTGGTTTGGGTCAAAATGTTCATGTCTCTGCACTGAGGTCTCACATTTTAAGACTCTTGAGATGACAATTTCCTGAACAGAATAGATCTTGTGCAGCCGATACTAAGCTCTCTAAGCTCAGTTTGACAAGAATCAACACAAATTTCATGAATGAGCTTCAGTTTTCATATCAATGGGTAATTTTGTCTTGGGGATGTATAGGAAGATGAAGGAGGAGATTGTCCTTGGGTATATTATTCTGCACTGCACAGAATAAAACAATGAAGTCTGGTATCTTAAAACTATTCTGCAGTGTTCCACATATGTATTAAAACATATCCAGCTCAATTTCTTGTCTTTTTAGTTTAAAAAAATACCTGTTGACCAATATCATATTAAACAGGAATTGGTTTTATTGACATACATGTATAAACAGCTAGTTTTCATGTCATACCCCAAAAAGCAACAGGGTTACTGTTTATCAGGCTCTGAGGATAGCATATTCTAAAGTGCATTTCAAAACATATCACCTCCACAAGACACTCTGGTTTTGGTATAATCATTGCAATTCTCCATCTTGTTCTGCACATATACAGTCTTTTACTTCTGTACAAGGATAAAAGTCTTCAGTTTGAGGTAATTTTATATCATTTTATGCATTTGGTAGGCAGAAGAATGGTTCAAAAGATGTTCAAGAATGGAGAATTAGATTAAAAACTATTAAATATTTCCACTAGTCTCAATCATTGTGGCAATGAATCTTACTTTTCCAGAGTTTGTACTTCATTCTAGAAAACATAAGAATATTTCATATATGGAATTCACTGCATAAAGTTCCCTCTGTACGCTGAAAACTTTCATAAACAAAACAAGATCCACAAAGTGAGAAACAACCTGGTATTTTCCCATTACATTTTCTGTTTTACAGAAGAAATCACTCCGATCTTCCTCCTTTTAATCTGAACTATTTATTTTTCTCTGGAAATGTCATCCTAGCTTTATTTATCTTTCCAGAGTTGGTATTAATGATCAAAGAAACTGATCAGAATATATCATTAGCACAGCAACAGAATGACCTATTTATTTACTGAATAAAGTTTCCCCTCAGAGAAGTCTGCAGCTTATCTGGGGATTAATAACATAAACAGAAATGGAACAAAGGTAAACACCAAATTTTATAAAATGTATACAGAAATCTTTTATTTTATTTTATCAGATGTGAAGGCAGGATAGGAGCTGTGTTTGCTGCTGTGTGTTGGCTAATTTTACCACCAATGCTTTAGGATGTACTAAAACACTGTACTATTTATTGTTTTTATCTTGCTTACTTGTCTATTTGTTGTTGGGGGGGGGGGGGGCTTTGTGTTGGTTGTTTGTTTGTTTTTATTGGGGTTTTGTTTTGTTTGTTGGTTTTATTTGGTTTTTGTTTTTCCTTTTAGTGGGCATGCTCCTTGAGGCAGGGCTTTGTGCTGTCTTTTTCATCTTTCCACAGTGCTTAGCAGAATGGGACTCAGAGCATTCACAGCCTCCAAACAATAGCTATTCTAATTAGTCAACTCAAGCTTCTCAGCAGAATACAAGGCACTGATTTTCTTCCCCTTTTGCTGGAGTAAGGAGAGGAGACTAAGCTTATCCTACCAAACAGAGAAGGAGGGAGCTGATATGGACTAAACAAAGGAGTGGTTGGATTTGGCACTCCTGCTCTCCTTCAAGGAAGAAAAAAACTGAGGGTTGTGTTTACAGCTTCCTAGGTGGGTCCTGCTGTGAAGCAGTGGTTGCCCTACCCAGGGAGCAATTTTCTTGCTGACAGCTGAGCAGTAAACCTCTCTTTTCACATCTCTGTTTTGGCAAAGTAGACAATAGGACGTGGATGCTCTAAGTAAGCCTGTGAATTATTTAGTAGCTCTGTAATAGTAAATAAAATCATGTGTCGTATCCCCTTATCTTGAAATCTCAGGGGCAGAAGACTTTCAAAAATTTTCTTTTGAAAAAAATATTAATACACAAAGACACTTGATACTTTGTCTGCAGTCATTGGAATGCAATATAGAAATTTCACTTTGTTACTTTTGGATTGTTCCAAAATTCTATCTCATCTTAGAAAGGAAAGCATAGATAGTCTTTCCTGAGTTTTATATCTTAAATTACAGGAAGAGCTCTGTTTGTGGTATTTAAAATAACTATGAAAAGGAGACAAACTAGGAAACAGTGTTAAACCAATGAACCAAGTCTCCTTTAGCAAATTGCAATAAGAGTCAGGCAACAGGGCACTTGCAGAAAGGATTTGCTTCATCTGATTACTTTTCCCAGTTTCCTTATAGTTGTGTTCTCTTCTGTTGTGATAACTATTGTTCCATTTGTACAGAAAGTACCAAGTACTTCCAAAATCTGAAATAGGCTTTTCATTTAATAGGATAATTGACAATGAAATAATGTACACTGCACAGCAAGGGCAGTATATCCTCACTACATTTCAAGATAATAGAGTTTAATTATTGTTGTGATTAGTGTTATCTATTGCTCATAAAAATATTTTTTTCTGTGGTTACATAATCTGTCTCATAATTTAATTTGACTTATACCCTATGCTCTTTTTAAACATAGTAGTTTTCAGATCAGTTTTCAGGAAACTTTTCCATAATTTTTTAATAGATAATACATAAATAAATTGATGCGGTATAAAGGCAAAAAATAAATGAGTTAGTAGAAAAGTAAGCTTAATGATAGGAATATTTTCTTAACTTCATCTTGCATACATGAAGTTTACTGAACCATATATGAACTAGATATTAGCAATCATAATAAACAAACAATTGTTTTCAACAAATGCATCAAACTCATCCTCATTATTTTATTTTTTTTAGAGATTATCAAAGTTGATGTTTTCATCCACAGGTCAAGAATTAGTAACATATGAAGTAAAATCTTTATTTGAATTCATATTGGTGTTGTGGAAAAAAAAAGGTAATTTAAGGATTTATTTCATTTATACATAATTTATATCTTAAGTATTAATATTGGACTAAATTACTGATATTAGTTTCAATGCATCCTTAACATTTTCAATTGTGGATCTTTGAGTAAAAATTACACACAAAATAAGTACTCTAATTTTTGTACTATGAGATGTCATACACCTTGTACAATTAACTTTTAATGTTTTAATATATATATATAACTTTGCAAAGTTGTTACTCTAGAGGAACATAATTTTATTTCTTAAAGACCAAAATTTCATTTTTTTCATTTTGAGTTGAATTTTATATCTACCCTCAGGGCCTTACAGATTAAAACAGATATTGGACATTTATGTAGACATAGCCCTACACAAGCTCATGCTTTTTCCATTTTGAGGTGACTTTTGCAGAAGTGGGCACGGGATTCCTCTGGTTAGCTTATCTTCTTGCTTCAGGGCATTTGTATGATAGCTACGTAAAGGGAGAAAAAAACACAGCTATTATACTGTGCTGCTGAAAGTGGTTATCATATATTTAGGATTATTTTCAGGGGAAGTTTCTCTTTTTCATGACGCAGAACAAGCTGTGAAAGCTTAGCTCATGCATGAGTCTTCCTTGTAATTTATATCTGAGATAACTTTGGTGTTAATCACTGTATCTGATTGTCTTTTTCTTCTATGTTTATACAAGCAACTTGTATACTAGTGATTATTCTAGCTTCCCCCTGAAGGAACATACAGATATATATTGAAATAAATTGTATTAAAATGTTTTGTAACAGATGGAATATATGGAAGTAGCTTGTAATGATAATTAATCTTTGTGCTATTGTGCTGGCACAGTATATGGCCTCTGTGATTATACGTAATATATCTTTAGGGCATAGATCATTGCTTCATTTTATTTATGTTCCCCTCAGCCTGACAGCATATTACAAGCACTCTTTCTTGCTAATTAACTCCAGTGATCCCTTTAAGTCCTGATTAAGTTCTATTATTAAATTATTAAGACCTTTCCCTAGTGTCCTAGGCTTTTTCCCTCTAATTTTAGATGACTTTTTGAAGCAATAAATATTATTATGAAATATTTTTTGTCTTTTTTTTCCTGTGCACATATTTCAAGACTGTCAGGCTGGAAAAGTATTAGAGTTAGAGCTTATAACATAAGGGGTTTCACCTGGAATAACTTTTAAAGTTTTTTATGGTTATATTTCCATATTCTAAGTTATCTAACATTATCCAATGGATTGTAGCAAAGAAACCCTGGACTTCTTTACAAATACATGGAACACTCCATGTTACAGAATTATTTGGTGCAAAAGAAATGAGTTTTTGAAAGAGAGGTATGTATTACGCTACGCTTTCTTTCAGTTCTTCATGCTTTGCTTATTCAATGTCTCTGTAGAAAGGAAAGGTTTTCATATATATAAGGGAAGAACAAAAGACAGAAGTACATAATGAAAGAACTCTCACACACGTGTATATGTACACATGCACACATAAACTCATTGTCACTCATGTATACTATCTCCTATATAGTCCTCTGCAAAATATTAGTCCTTCTGCAAAATATTTTTATGAAAATTTAATCCCTTTCCAAAGCTATTGTCCATTTTATTTTTCAGTCACTGCATCCAGTATTGCTTGTACTATAGTTCCACACTTGTTTTCAAAGCAGGCTGGGTAGTCTTTGGTGAATTAGGTTGAAAATTGGCTAGGAGGATAATCTGGAGATGAACACAGCCCTGCAGAATGAATTATATTGTTTTGTTCAATAAGATGAACAAGCAGGCAAACACCTCTCTTTCAGAAAACAGAGCCAAAGTGAGATCTGGGATGAGGGGAGCAGGGAACAGGCAGGAGACAGTCGACTAAATGGTAGACTGATAGCATAAGTCCTTGTATATAACAAGACTCCTATGAAAAGTTTCTTTTTATTTTTAAGGGTTGATTTTTATTACTATGTCTTTGGACTTCCTGCAGCATCTTTATTATACTGAACAATCTGTCTTAAAACATGAACTGGAATTTCTATGTTATTTTTACATCCACATCAAAAAGCCTAAGCAAATTCCTTTAAGAATTGCTGCTTTTCTCGTTCTTCTGCCTTAAAATTTGAGCTTCAGCTCCATTAAATGACCTGTGTTTTTTGAAGTCCAAGTTTGCCTTTGTGAAGTAAGTGCAAATGAAACCACATGTACACATTTGAAACAGTAATAGGATGTGACAGCACAACATGATTCAATCATGTAAGAAGATGAGAGTTGTATAGAAAGATTTGTCTTGAGTTTTCTCGTCTTTCTGAATGGCTGTTGCTTTTAGCAGTTTTTTCATTGAAGGAGGTGACCTCTTTGGCCTCATACAAAAACAGATGGGAAATTGAGGGTAATATCCAGAAAAAGAAAATTCTTGTTTATAGGAGTAACTTGGACTTAGAGAAGGCTAAATACTAGTAGTCTTAAAAGGTATAAGACCTACTATAAGAAATAACTTTCAGTTATTTAAATCATAAAACCTGGCTCATTAAAACACCTAAATACTTATTTATCTCTGTCTCTCACATCTCTCTGGCTCTCTCCCACTTTTGTTTTTATTTTTCCCTATTATATTTAGCTTTGGCCTAGCAGTCATGCAATACATTTGACCTGGCTGAAGAGTCATGCATTATATTTAATAATTCACACTGAGAGTTCAAGTGACCAAGGCTAGAAAAGCAGAAAGACACCTGAAGTAACCACAGGATATTATTCATACCTTCCATAATAGCTCCCTGGTTTACACTACAGTGGTACTTCCCTGCTGGTCCACACCTCCAGGTGACAACACCTCTTGCTGTTTGGCAGTGAATTGTGGATATGAGAAGGAAAGTTTGATTTGGGCACCCTTTATCTGCTTCAGGAAGGAAGGAGGGATTAAGCAGGTATTGGTTTATCATGTCATTATTAGCACTCCCAAGCCAGGAAAATTCATAATCTGATTTGCAGCCCAGACTTTTTTCTTATGATACAGTCATGAATTAATTCTGTTTGAATGACAAATGAAGCATAAGCTGATGAAGAATGAGTAAAGATACACTGAAAGAAGTTATGCATCTCAACTCACTAACTCTTGACATCACACTGAAGATCAAAATGGTATAACATGCTTAATTTACATAAGAGATAATTTATTTTCCTAGATACTGATAAAAAAAAAAAAAGGAGTAGTTTGCTGTAAATATGTTTAGTTGATAGAAAACCTGATAGAAAACAATTCTCGTTTGCAGAAATGTCTTGCAAACTGCTTTTTGGTAATTAAAAAAATGTTACTCATAAAAAAGAAAAAAACTCTTGACATTTATTATTACAATATAACAACAAAAAGGTTAGGTAAGCAAAAGACAGGAAATAAAAATCAACAAATGGAAACAAAGTATATTTTGAGGAAGATTTGGTAAAGCAAATGGAAACAAACAATAAAAATATGCAAGGTGAAATCTTTTTAAACAGCAAACAATCTATTCAATTTATTTGACTGTTTTACATGTGTGAAGTTTGGCTTGTGGAAAGCATCTCAGCTGCAGGGGTTTTTTGTTTGGTTGATTTTGTTGGTTTCATGGTTGTTTTTTCTTTTTACTTGTAACACATAAAAACAATGAACACTATGGTAAGATATCTTTCAGACATTGAAGAACATGAGTGTTTTTATTTTTCTTTTTAGTTTTCTGATTATATGTTTAAAAGATACTCTTTTTAAACATTGCCTTTTGTTAAAATTTCTTTGCATTCCTATAGAACACATACATAGTTCATTACTAGCCCTTCAAAATATCCATATAGTTAAATCTGCCTAAATATAAACAAACAAAAAATGACTATAACAACAACAAAAAAAAAAGCCATATTTAAAGATAACAATAATTAAAGTTGGTAACAGTTTTCATTTGGGATAGTCTGTTGGAATTATGTCTCCACAGAACTTCCCTTGAGAGCAGCAAAAACTACTTGTTCTCAGTAGAAGCAGTTGTTTTCAGCTGGTTTTGGCTGAGAGAAATATGAGAGACCACACGTGTGAGAACATACTGCACTCTGTTGGCAGATTGTACTTTAGATAGAATTTCTTCCTACAGGTGCTAACTAAGTGATTTTTTAAATCTCCTGTATTATCATAAGTGACAGTGAAAATTCCAGTTCTGAGCCTGGATTGAAGAATTCTGAAGCAGAAACTAATTCCTGCAGATAAGAAGTTTTAATAGAACTATTGAAATTATCTCTTTTACAAAGTATTTTGTTTTGAGAGATGTAAGATTTCATTTTATGCTTCAGTTTCCTATATTAAATCTTATCATGCCTGCATATTTGCAACATATTTAAATTTGGGCCTGGTCTTACGGAAGCATGTCTTGTAAAGGGTTGTAATTTCAAATTTTTTTCTACCAAACTGAAGTGCTTAAAATATCTCCAACAGGTATTTCAGTCCACAAAGTATCTGAACTGTCACTCTGAGTAGTATATCTGTTTCTGCCAATCGTAAGAGGGTCCTAAGCCAGGTATCTGTACTGGGAATGTAAATTTTGGAGTTTTCTGTAATAACTGAGGTTTGGCATATACAACCATGAACTATGGGAGCAAAATTTTGGGGAGATTTTAGGGATCGCTTAGGATGAGAAGTTTGATAATGGTTGTATTACTGTACTCTTTCTATGGCACTGACCTTATCTGTTTACAGAGGAATATGGCAATAATACTGTCTATCATGCTGATAAGGAAAATCTTTTATGTTCTAGGAGGTTTTGTGCTCACTCTAGGACAAAGCTATAAAACAAAGGAGAATTATTCTAACTTGCCCAAACTGTGAACAAGATGCCCTGTATTACATAACGGTTACCCCCAAGGCAGCATATAAATTCATTCTAAAGCATAAAGTGAATCAGTTTTGCTGACTTTAGAAGCAATAGAGAACATCTGTTTCCCACAGTTGAATGGTAATACATGCTGGGTGAACATAATCATAAAGCAAAACTATTTAAGACATCTAGAGGCAAAAATGCAGAGGTTTTTATATTCACGTGTACAAGTAGTCTCATAGGCCAAGCACAGCTAAGCGCTTTATTGCGTCATTTTCATTAATTTGTGTAATCCAGTACCCTACCTTAAGTTTCACTTGTGGAAATGATGAAATTGTATGTTTGACTTTCAGAAGTGTGGAAGCTAATGAAGAAGACTGTAAAATCATATGATTCAGAAGCACAAGAGCATTGGGGACTCTCAGTAATCTGTTTTTATTACTCCTCACATTAACATTCATTTTAGCAGCAGAGATATTCTGGCATAATATATTCCAAATTGTCCCAACTTGTTACAGCTATCAGAAGTTGTGGTTATACTGAAAATTTCCTTTCCAGGAAACATATCTTCCTTTTAGACTGTGCATCCCAGGAAAAAAAATGTACTACTAGTATTTGCAACTACTTCCTAATTTAGATTACTATACTGGAAACCCCTTTGCCAACTGACCCTGCAGACGTTAAAGAACTATAAGTATAGATCTAAATTAATATGTATATCAATAATATTAATAAGGTCAGAATCACAAATTATTTACTTTTAATGTAATGGAAAATTTTTACATTGCATGTATCTCCCGCTACTGTAGGTCATGTAATATCTTTACCATCAAATGCAAAATATCAAAAATGGGGGGTGTTTGGCCAACCTGAAGGTCCACTGTTAGACGTCTAAACTTCAAGTTGGTACTCATCTGGTTGGAAGTATACATTGGCTGAAAAAATAATTGCTAATTAGAGGAACTTACCCAGAACATATTCTGGGCCAGGGACATCTACATTTTACCTCTTTAGTACTTCTTATGTAATAGGACATTAATCATATTTTTCAAATACATATTTCTTTTTATTGACTATAACAGGAAGCCTAGAATGACCTGCTTATATACTGGTGTTTACACTGACAGAAGAACTTTTTTAGGGTGTAGTCTGGCAACATTGTTCATTAGACTTTTGTTAGTGTTCACACAAGCAACTTTTCTTCCTATTAAATAAAAAAATAATTTGTTTGCATAATCCTAGAATTCTGATCAATATCAGTTTGCTCAGATTTCCTGGTTGAACTTCTGTCTTCTTAGTTTTATTATACCATCGTATCAGTGTCTCCCGGTTGTTTGTTTGCTTGTTTTTAAGAATAAATTATTTGCTTTGTGTTTCTTCAGTTGTATGATATATACTGATCAGAGATTCTGTTGCTATATTGTTCAAGTTTCAAAGCATATCAGATCTTCTGCTTTGATTTTCACTGGAGGACTTTCCTTATATTTGACTTAGATAGGACAACACTTGATTGGGATAATGGTTCAAGATATTTATATGAGTTGGAAATTCTCAAGTTGCTTTTTCCTTTAGTGGTATTTCTGTACAAGTCAGTTTGTAGACTCCAATGTGAAATTCTTTGGTTTCTTTTTTTCTTTTATACTGCATACTTTAATGTCTCTTGGATTCCATAATCCATCCAAGCACAATATTCTTTCATGACTGCTTTCTGTTTTTCTTCTCTTACACATTGCATATGAAATGAAATAAACTGATTCTCACCTGATTCTGATCATATGCCTATTGACAGATTGACATCACAGCCTATTTATAGTTTCAGCAAATTAATTTAATGCACCCTGTACTATGACGTTTACTATTCCTTTTTACTATTAATTTCAGTTAGACGGGTCTCACACACCAAGATGAGCAAAGATATCTCAACCCTTAAACAGACAATAATGGCTTAAGACATAAAAATAATATCAAGGTGTGATGGCATAATGAAATTTGTTACATGAGATTACATTCTTATGAAAACATATATTTTAAATATTTTAAGACCAGTAGGCAAATCTTCTGCTTGTTCAGGGTTACATGAAGTAACCTATTGATTATGTCAGTGCTAAAACACTGGGAAGAAAGAAACTAACAAAAGCAAAACTGAAGTGAGGAAATATGTCAACAGGTCATTTTCTTGCTGCTTCTTAGAAGCCCCAGCACAGACTAAATGGTCTGTGACTTGGATGCTTTATTATTCAGCCAGACAGTGCATCTGGGTCATCTTGTGCTATACTACGCCATTGATGTAGTGTCTTTTGGAACTATCAGTGCTTTTGGAAACACTAGTATTCCAATTCTATAATGTCTTTCCTGGTCTGAATTCTAGTTCACTTATATCCCAAAGTCATGGGGCATCAACAAGGCTTTTCTTCTTAAGATGTCTGGTTAAATCATAATACCAGAATGTTAGCTGATTTATAGTTCTACTGCTTCAACTGATGAGCAAATCCATACTTTCTAATGTTTTACATTAATGAAAATCAGTGGGTGTCCCAGGCTGCACCAAAACAGTTGAAATAATTAAAAAGCAATTTCCACATGGTTCTCCTCCTCTCTGCAGAGCGTTAAACACAATTTCTTCAAAGCATACATTTGGAATAGAGAACATTGCTCTACTAGGATTACAAAACTTGCTAGCTTTCACAAAACTCTAGAAATCATAGTGTTTTATTTAAAATTGATTTGGATAACATCTTCTACCTTGCTTTCTTCTTAAGTCCCTACAAGTCTATTGTAGACACTGGTGATTGTATATCCTTCAACTAAATTAAATATTAAAAGTAAATGTTTTGTAAAAATAGAAAAATAGTGCACATTATGGGTCAGCAAGAAATCGCTATTTCATTGTCAGAAAAACATACTAGCATAAGACTTACTACAAGAACTGTGTCCCATTGTCATTGTCCTTGTCCTTGTAGAACTTGTTTATTTATTTTTTTAGTTCATGATCTTGAATGGCTTTTCCTTCACATTGTACAAAACAATGATGTGGTAAAAAGTACTTGTGCAAATTTTTTGCTGACATGGTAATAGGCTTTGATTACATTCATGACCTCAAGAAGTGATGGTGCCATAAATGTCCCTGAACTTGTAACAACTTTTATTTTCTTTTCCTACTGTAATTTTTTTTTCCAATGGCTGTTGATTTAAGTACTTTTCTGAATACGTATGTATATTTATAGTGCTTGCTTTTACTGCTTTCAAGTGTTCTGCTGTTTGTATTTTCCTGAGCTGCTGCAACATTATATGAAATTATCCTTGATTTTTTGTTGTTTCACTAAGTGTCTCATATTTTAACTTACTGAGTGCTGCAGAAGCCAAGGACTACTGTGTTTTACTCTGGAGCTGAATCTAGAGTGCAAATGCATTTCAGCAAGTTATATGAAATGTTTCACATACTGACTATATGCATGCTGTCAGGTTATGCCTAGATCTAGAATGTCACACCTGAAAATCACAAGGGTCACAGATGATTCCTAAGGTCATAAGAAACGTGCAGGGTAGCTGATACTTATAAAAGAAAGCCAGAGAAGGAAAAGAGCAACAGATAAATCTCTAGATCCTAATTACCCACACTGTTTAATGGCTGATTGCCTCCTCAGCTCTGCCTTTGAACTGCTGCAAAAACTTCAATCTGCCACAAGGGTTAAATTAGCTCCAAGCAGCATGGATGTGAACCAGTTGGTGTCATTTGGTCTTGATCTTATACTTAGTAGAACTGAGGCTACCTTTTGTAATATTGGCATTGTTTATGTTGTCATCAGGCTTTCTCTCTTGCTTAACAGTTTATTTAGACAATGAATGAATGAAGAAAAAAGATGAACCTGCAAAACTACGGGGAATAGGACTATTTTATTTAAAGCATGAGGAGAGTTGTGTGAGACACTATTACCATTCACAGTGCGTGCTCCAGCCTTGATTTAGAAAGGCCCTCAGGTACATGCTTAACTTGAATCCCTCTGAAGTCAATATATTTACATGTGCATAATGTCTGTAGCTGTTATTTGCAAAGTGTATTTTCAATGCATCTGAAGGAGGTAGGAAAAAACAGAGCAGTAACTACAGAAACATTACCAGTTTCAGACCAGCAACAGGCACACAGCACAGAACGCATTTGTGGATAGCGTGTGTTGTCTCCTAGGGATTATTGCTTCGATAGATAATGTCCCTATTCTCTGCCAGAGGCCGCGGTATGTGCCAGAGTGGTATCTTCCGGGAGCAATTCATGCCATGGCAAAATCGTATCCCCAGTCGTGTGCTCCAGAGCTCGGTGTTGTGTAAAGAGGCAGATGCAATAGCACCATTCCCTTCTCACTGCGCTTCACAGAGCTCATGACATGCTGCAGCTTCTGTATCCCCCTCTGTAAATCACTATCTCAAAAGCTAGATGTTTAGGAATGTTTACTTTAGGAATGCTTTGATCAGATCACTTACTTTTTGTATCCAATGTACAAATCACATTAAAGATCAAGTTAGAGACCTGAATTTTACCACATCTTTCCCCTTACCTGGTGCTTGTCTCAGACATAGCTGTGTGAGTAAGGTCCTGGAATTTCCCGAGACTTTGTATTCCTTCATCCTTTGATGTATAAACCACTCATTAATAAAACAGGAGGAAATTACATCTGGAGAATCTCTATTAACGAGGGGTTAATTTGGCATTGTAATTTTCACTGGACACCTGTTGAAATCAACACAGAAGAGAGTCCTGTTGTTTAGCACTTCTTTGAATGTCTTTTTTGAAGAATTAAGGCAGAGCCTTTCCTTCCCACCCTGATTTGTTTTTGCTGTGGGAGGAGTAGAGACATTTATTGTGATCCATGGAGGTTACCACTCTAGAATGCTACAAAAGAGCATTTCATCAGAGAAAACAAAGATACTTGTAGAAGCAACAGTGAAATTAGATAACCTTTTAATCTATTTATCAAATGGCCCACAGTTCCATTTCAAGGCAGGTGAAGGAATACTTATTGAACCCAGAAAATGAATCTAACTCCACAGAACCAAGATAACCAAAAAAGGAGAAAGAAATCGGCACAAAACCGTTAGCACCTGCCAACTCTTATTAAGAGATTAGAGTGCTTAAAAAGACAGAGAGCAGCTCAATATTTCCTTTTAAGTTTCTCTTGGCTTATTTTTCATGCGTACTGCTGTGCACTGCAGTGAAACAAACAGGTCACATTTCAGCTCCTCAGAGCTGCAAAAGCACTTTATGGCATAAATAGAAAGTAGCTTCTTTTCAGCCTTTATAAGATTTCTTTAAGTAATCTATCCGTGCCCAAATGATTGACAATTAGGAAACTGGGTAAGGCTAAGCATTTGCAAGAAACTTACTCTCCCAGTGTGACAGTAGATTTACTTCACACATGAATGCCAAGAGATTTAGATATTGTTCTGTGTTACGCTGCAATATCCTACAATTTCAACAACTTTCCTTTTTAATCAGTGGAAAACATGGTTTACAAATAAGCTTGTTGTGAAACAGTGATGAAGGCAGCACTGCTAGTCGTGCAGAGCAGAGAGCATAAAACCCAGTGAAGCTGATAGGAATATAGGCACTGGCTGCAAAATGGACAGAGCTATTTCTGACAGAAATAGGTGCTCCACTCTACGTGCGAAATGCTAAAACCTACAGAAAAGAAAACCCAGACATCTGCAACTGCCAGTATGTGAGCCACATGCCTCCTGCAAGAGGACACACAGGTGGCCCGCTGGAGTTGTTTCTATATCACCCTTCAGCTTAATGAGAAGCTAGACCAAACAGTGCTCAGGGGATATACAACTCGGGGAAAACTGCCGGATTATCAAAAGAAGGGGATTAGTGCTCTGAGCTGCCTGGGGACGTGCAATTTATCTCTGGTAGGGAGTACAAGGAGGGTTAAGGGCAGCAGTGAAATGGGGTTTGGAGCCCTCCAATAGCACCTGTGGCTGGCGTGGGACCAGGCAAACCTGCAAGGCTATCATCCTCAGTTGGGTAGGGAGATATGGACCTTTTCTTCCCCTGATTTCTTTCCCTTGCCAGAAGGCTGGCACCCAGAAACACCTTCAGGCTCCTGCTGGTTGGACTGACATGACTAGTCCTAACTTTTACTGCATTTGGACCATTTAGAAAATAAATAGCTGCTGAACCCAACTGAATAGTGATATGCCTTCCCTCCACTTCCTGATATTTTTATAGTGTGTCTAATTTTTAACTCTGAAACTTCAGGAGTTGTTCAGTTTTACTTGAAAACACAGGTAATAAATATAAAATACGTAAGACTCTGACTTACCGGAGGTCACATCCAGGTATAAAATGAACTTTCACAGAAAATGTAGTTGAAAGAAAAAAAAAAAAAAAAAAGGCTGCAGTACAAACCAAAGAATTCTGCAGAAAAATAATGATATATGTTAAAAAAATAATAAAAATAAAGTAAATGGTTTAAAGCCTCCCAACATTACTGGGAGCTGAAAGTAATCCATTGTGGTCAAATTAATAGAAGATTTGGTAAAGGTGGCATATATGACACAGATTAGCTTTAATTTGTTTCCCCAGTTCCTGTTCTGTACTTTGAAGCTGTACTACAAAAGAAGATTTAACACTCAGCTTTCTCACTGACCTTTTAGGGCTGAGATAAGCCAAGATACAGGCCACTTTAGTAGAAATAGTGAACATGACCTTCAGAATGGAGAGAGCACAGGGGACAAAGCAAAACATTTTAGTAACTGCATAAGTCTCCTGAATGCACTTAGGCAAATGTCCCTTTGTGCACTCTGAAAAATGTTTTGAATATATTGCATAATGATCTTGTATATTGCTTGTAGGAATGTAAAAGCTCCCCTACAAACATGAGAATCAGCCCTTTTAGTTCAGGCCTGTTCAATGACAAGATATTGATCAGCACCTGGACATGTGTTGCGATCCTATGATCCAATAGTGTCCAGATTGGATGTGATCAGATATGGTCCTCAAAGTCAAACAATAATATACCTTATTTATTTCCTGGCATGTGTCATTCTTTATTTAAGGAAAAAACATATTTTACCACAAGGATAATTTACAATTAAGCATTAATTTAACAGACATTATTGATCTAAGCTCCAAAAGGATTTAGTAAATTTCTCTAAATTTGTTTTCAATCACCGCATGCTCATTTTAATTAATTACAATGTATGCCCTCAGCATTTTTATCTTTAATTAGAATACAGCAGAGAAAGATTCTGCTTTAAAATCTTGCCTTATATATGCTTATTTATGGAAAAGCTTTTGTGAGCTGGATGTGGAGCGGTTCGGTCACTGTGAATGAAGTAGAAATAGGCCCTTTCTTTGTATGTATTACATTAATGGATTAATATTAGGCTTCTATATTTACATTTTTTGACCTTTTACTCTCCACTACTGTTTACATATTTGTCAAATATTTTTCATGTCTCCCTGGGGGTGGTGAGAGTTACCCAGTGTTGACAGTGCCTGTGAGAACCACTGTGAACTGAAAAGTATCTATACTGGGCTGTACTGTGCTGTGAATTAACATTAAACAGTTATCATTAATTTTTGTGATGGAATTATGCTTTAAAGTAACAACATGATATGACTCATCATTGTTAGTAACAAACCTTTTATTCTTCCCTGTCTTTTGACACTGCTGGTTTTTCTGCTCTTTAGAAACTTTCCCAACTGGAAAATTTTCCTTCATCTTTTCTGCAGGAATAGAGCAGGAACAACTTTTGGAAAAGACCACATATGTCTAGCACTTCTTATGACAGTTGCCATATCTTACAATTTCTATCAAAACTCACAAAATGTAATGCTTTATTTAAAATCTGAAATTATACTGGTATAAGATTAATCAAATCCTTTGACTAGATAAGAAGCTCCTCTTGCTAAAATCCAGTCTATTTGTAGGTTACAGACAATTTTAGTGAATTTGTTTAAACTTGCTTATCATCACCTCAAATTCTTCTTCAGTAATTACCTTAAATGAACTCGGCCCCTTTTTTATTAGTATGTAAAGGAGAAAAATTATTGATTTTTTATTTATGAAAAATCTAAGAAGAAAATTGATGGATCAGACTAAATTTTTGTGAAACCTTATACACTTTCTTTGACTGTGACTGCTAACTGATACGTAGGAAAGAGTAAAGATTGAGTGATAGTATCTCTGAAGTTGAGAGAGTTTAATAGCAATCCAATGGTATCTACAGGGAGGTCATTGAGAAGACAGATCTAGGCTCTTCACGGTAAGAAGGTAACAGACATAACTTAAAACAGAATAGGTTCCAAAAGATTATCAGAAAATATTTTTTCACAGTGACGACCATGAGCAGTGAGACAGGAAGGTTATTCAGGTTCCATCCTTGGGAGGGTTTCAAGACGAAGCCCAGAGCAGCCTGCTCTCATCTCACAGGTGGCCCTGCTTTGAGCAGAAGTGTGCTCTTGAGATCTCCTGAGGTCCTTTCCCACCTGGATTATCCAGTGATCCTATTCCATGATTCTCTGGATGTGCTTCAACATGTCTATATTATTATAGCCTTTAGTGACCATTTTTTCACGGAAAACATTTTTTCGCTCAGTACCTGCCTTGTACTTTTTCTTCACAAATACTATTGTTGAAACCAGATCCTCAATTTGATTCTTTGTTTTGTGAAGATTAATCCTGAATACTTTGTTTTATAGAAGTACATGATCGTTAATCCGTTTTTGTGATTTTTTTAGTCTCAGTCCTGGTTTCAAAGTGATTGGAGTAGGTAATGTTAAAGCGTGACCTTGCATATACTTAAAGATTCACCACTCCATGACAGTACTGTCTTTTTTAGCCAAAGGAAATACAAATCAACCAATCAATCAAGTCAGTGATTTCTTCTGTGCTCCAGTAAACCAAGATATTAAATAGTAATGTGTGTAGAATGTTTGAGAAGACTAAACCAATTTTAAATCAGCAAAATGTTGATGAACGGAGGTAAAACAATTAATGAAAATGTAAAGCAATTAATCATAGCTACCAAAGTATATAAAAATAAAACCACAATTCTTGGCTTTTCTTTAACATTTCCTGGCAATTTTTCTTCTTCTATTAGTTCTCATCTCTCCTTCATCGTGTCTTTGCCTATAGACTATTTTGCCATCAACAAGGACAGGATGAAAGAATGAATTTCCCAATAAAATAATAAGAGACGTTCATCATTGCATTGAAATTTGTGCTGGTCTTTGCTTGTCCTTCAGGGAAAAAATAAATTAATCAACTGTCTTCATTATAAGATTTGTCAGCATGATAGAGCTAATATTAATGTATTTGAAATTGAAAATAAATAGCAGGGTTGACATTTATATACCACACTAGAATGTGACAGGGTACTGTATGCTGTGATGTGTGTCATTGGCTGATGCAGACTGAACACATTATCCCCAGCATTCTCTTTTGTGCATAAATCAGTGTAATTATTTAATCTTTAATTTTAAACAACTGCCACTTTGGTCTAGCTCCAGCATTTCATTGTACAGGAGTAAGATAGACAGTAGAATTATTTCTACATCTCACAAAGAGGACTTCCTGATGGGGGAAATTATATAGCAAATTCTGATAAGAAATTACTTTGCACAGTTTGTTGCAAAGTCCTTGGCCTGTCTTTTAACAGGTCATGTTCAACTCAAAAGCAGAATTCACTGCCCAAGAAGTTGTTCCTGATTTTGTGGCTGCAGCACTTTTTGGAATTAGAGTTTACCAGTAATATTGATACTGACCAAATTCTAACATGTTTTTGAGGTACTTAAGAGAAGGTTAAATTTAACTGACAAAAAATATGCATCCACCTCTCTCTCTTGCAGCCAGAACTAAATCCATAGAATACAAAGTCTACTTGTTTTTATGGATGCTTGCTCTTTAAAAGAACAATAATATTTTAAAAAACAACAACAGCAAAAACCACATGGGCTAATTTTCCTTATCATAAGTTGGGTTTTTTTAGGAAGAATGCTGTATTTCCCAAATGCAGACATCTCATTGCATTCTGTGATTCATTCACTCAATGATTTGTGGATGTAAGACAAGACTCCCCAGTAAAATCAATGTTAATAAACTTCCTTTACTTGTTTAGGTCTGTTTCCTATCTTTAGGATTAGTAGCAGTTTATCACTGGAATATGAATTACTCATATCTCCTCATATAGGAGTTTAGAGTATGGGAGGATAATCTCTCTGAATCTCTGCATCCCTTGGGTAGATATGTGGGCTCTTTTAGCAAGTGTGTAGTAGTAGGAGTCAGTGTGTCTCCATTGATTATACAGAAACCAGAGAAAAAGACAGCCTTGGCACCTGAAGTGCCCAATTGGTAATACTTCATTAACATTTAAATAGATATAATCTTCATCCGTGCAATACAAATACAGCCTTGTCTGATCTAAGACTAAGACTTCCTTTTAGAAACTGAAGACATGAATTCCACCTACACTTCCCTTTCCCACAGCTAAACCACCATCTAGGATATTTGGTGCTGCTAGGTATTTGAGACAGTGACTTTTCTTGAAGAGACAAGAGACATACATGAAAAAAAAAAAAAAAAAACAGATCCAAAATGAGAGAGTAAAAAAATGTGTAGATACTTAAATAACTAAAGCTTTAAATTATCATACTAAAAAGAACAAAGTCTTTTTTGTTGTTCTTTATTTCTGGTTGGAGCATTTTAAACAGAAGTGAGGTGATATTAAACTGAGTAGCGTGGAGGCATGAAAATATATCTCTATATTTTGAAGTTATGCCTGCAAGGAATTTAATATAGCTGCAAGGAAAGAGAGACAGGTCGTCACATATGCTGCTATATTTCTTAGGTCTCCTCAGCACTTTTTTTCTCCTTCTCTCTTGTATCCCTCTAATTCCATTAACAGAACATACCTTTTAGAAACAAATATTAAAAATTAACTCCTGGTCTTGGCAACTCCATGTTTGGATTCAATTCATGGAAGACCCTTCACAAACCAGCCCCTACAATGTTAACAAATCCTACTTATTATTCAGTTCACAATAGCTCATAAAAACTCCTGGCACCAGAGACTGCTTTAGTGACACAGAAAACAGCGGTCAGAATAGTGGGGTTAACTAGTTTCCTTTCTAAAGTGTATCCTGGGATCCCTAATGTACACCTAGTCAGCTGAACTGTTGTACTAGCTGTAGGCTTCAGAACTTTCGATCTTATATTTCATACCACACTGAGTGACAAAGGTACAGTGTTTCAGTATTCACAGCAGATAGAAAGCCATATGGAAGGACATATGGAGTCTTTAACCGTGACTGACCCACTGCCCAAGTCCTATGGCCCACGTCTCTCTTGCAGACTCGAAGTATGTCTTCAAACTGGTTTGAATGATGTCTCCTTGCCTCCACTCTTCTCATGTTCTGAGATTTATGTCTCTTTCAAAACCACATGGATCATCTGGCTCCATATAATCCTTTGATATTCCAAAACAAAATTTCCCACAAACAGGATTTTCATGAATGTTAATTAATGCAGAATCTATTTCCTTACATATTGTTCCTGTTGTTGCTGGTCCAAAGAGCATGGAGATAGAACATTGGACAGAATTGCTCCAAGAAAGGCATGAGAAAATAGTGCACAAATACCTTTAATCCAGATAACAGAGGACTGGCAGGGAAGAGTGTAGTTCCTATTCTGGTAACCTTGAGGAGAATGGTTTACTGAGAAATCTTCTTCAAATTATCATAATTCTCCAAAATGAGGCTAAGCCACACAACTTTGTTCACAATTAACTCTGATTACAACAGAGAGTAATACCCCAAATCATTGTATAATGTGGCTTCATATGATCAAACCACTTGTTTGTTTGAAGAGCAATTGTTCTGGAAACAAATATAGTGGAAATCATTTTTATTTAGCATCACACAGACAAGTTTTTATTACAACGTTGAGAACACAGCAATAGCAACAAAACAGGTATGTTCATGAACAACAAAACCATTGAGACTCAACTTCGGTTTTGGGTTAAACTCCTGGATGGCATCTTTGCTGTTCAGTGAGGATTAATTTTGTATTTTGACCTCTCTCTCAAATGTATTTTTCTACTGTATTCAGTCATCTACATTTACAAACTTGTGGGAATTCAGTATCTCTGGGGCTTTTGCCTTTGTGACCAGTTTTCCTGCATCATTTTAATCACGTAAAGGCTGCTTTCTATCTAATAAAGCAGAAATCATCAGTTCAATTACAATCAGTGAGATCTATGGTATTTTAACATCTGTGAAGATTAGATGACTTAAACCAGGTTTTTAAAACTTCAGCATGTCAGTAGTCTGCTTCAGTGTTGGATTTCACCCATCACAATTAATATCTAAGTAGCGTGACTGGGCCCTGAATATGATCAGGAGGTGTGGCCCCTAGACAAGGTTGTGAACAAATGGTAATTAAATATGAAAGCATATAGTGCCAGTGAACAAGCTAAAGAAATGAAAGCAAAATATGAAGAAAAAGAAAATCAGCTAACACAACATGGTTGGAAACTAATTTAGTATAAATAAGTAATTAAGAAGGAAAAAAAAAAGTAGAGAGGGGAGATTTGCTGAGTTTCCAAGCAGCTTGTTAGCATTCATGAGAGTGGATCTTTAGGAATTATCATGTCACACAGCTAGTTCATAGCCTAGATGAAGGATTATGTATGTCAATCAGTAGAACTGTAATAACTCAAAAGAAGGAGAGGTGTCTGAGTCTGGTTTCTGAGATTAACCAACTTTGAAGGAATTTAGAATTTTAAAGGTAAAGGAGCACAGGAGCTTAATGTATTATTTTCTCATTCTACTGAAAAGGAGAACTTTTTAAGAAGATACACAGGCTTGCAACTGTAAAGATTGTTATTAATAGGAGTGAAATTCCCAGCATGAAGAAGAGCAGCTGATCACAGAAAACACCTGATTTTGCTCTGTGCTCTCTTCCCATTCTATATTCCACAAAATACCATTGTATAGACCACAAATTGGCAGACTATGCTGCGAATGCTGTCTTTCCAAGATGTCTTTGATATTCATAAAAACAGCATCTTCATTAAAAAACAAAACAAAAAAAAAAAGGCAAACCAAAACAAAACAACAAAACCAAACCCCACCTTCCAATATGACAAGAGATACAACTTCATAAAAGGATCATTAACTAGGTCACAGGCTAGCAAAGAAAGATCTGTAATTATTATGTTGAGTGCATTTAGGAAAGAGGCATTTTGACAGAGTCACAGCAGAGCTTCCAGATATAAAAGGGTTTGATTAAGGAACAAAAACCATCAAAAAATGACAGTGAAAATTTAAAAATAGTATATGTTCAAAAGATTTAAATCATCTAAAGTACCAAACAGAAATTTAAAGATCAAAAATAACCTCTGGCCTATTTTTTACTAACAAGATGTTAATGTCTCTGGCTTAAAAAAAAAAAAAAAAAAAAAAAAAAAAAGTTGGTTGCTATTAAACCATTTTGATTACATTTCCTATGTTTTTTTCTGTGTTTTTTTTTTTTTTTCTTCTTCAGTCATTGCTGGGGGAATGACACACAGGACATGGTTTGTACTTCTGGTGCTCCAATTGGTCACAAGCCATCTGAAGGTGCAGGTTTAGATCCCACAGTCATGTTTAGTTTATAAATGAACAGGACTGCACAAAAAGACAGAGTTCCCTTACTCCTCATTCCTAATCAGTCTTGGCTCCCACACTTCCAGTTCACAGAATTCGATAGCAGGTCTGATTCAGCTAAGAATTAAGTGATTAAAGACCTGATCTGCCTTAGCATAAGGCTGCAATAATACTATTGCCAGCACAAGAGTGGTAGCAGGAATGTGAATGTAGTATGAAGATGTGGGGAGGTTCAGCTATTTTAACAACAGTCTGTGTTTGTGTTGACTTGCAGTCATCATGGAAACAACATGTAGGAACCATAGCAATTAGAGAACCTGGGTCTAAACTAATGACTCGCATTATAAAAAAAAATCTACTCTGTTTACTTTTGTAACCTTTCCATCAGTTGTGATTATTTTTAACTAAATATTTAAGTTCTCCTTTTAGTTTAGTAAACACATATCTTTTTACCTTTTATCATTTTATTAAACCATGTAGTCAAATAAGACTACACATTTCATTGGCTGCTTTTGTAGGGTTCCAATTGGCTTTGGAGACAAATATGAGTGTCCAGTGCTTGGTCAACAAGGAGTAGAAGCTCATGAAGCCTTCTGAACTTGTCGTGTGCTTCAGGCACACATCAATGAAACTGGCACGTGTTTTATTCAATGTTGTCAGCCGCTGAAATTAGGAGTAATTCCCTAGCAGGCAACTGTCCACAGGACAGCTGCCATTTGCAGGACTTTATCAATAAGCCACCATCTTGTTTCCACAGTAGTCAGCAATAGACCTTGCATAGGAAGAAACCAGAAATTTCAGTATAAGTAACAGCACAGATATTTCCTAATCATTAAATCTGAAAGTGATTTGCTTAAAGACTTTTGTTATATTTATACTAGTACTCCTTCTGTTAGCACCATAAGGTATCCAAGACACCTTTTGTATGCCTGCATTTTAAGTATCCAAGGTGGGAACAGTTTTGCTTCATGAAGGACTTCAAAAATCTTTTTTCATCTATTAACTATACAAAGGAACAACCTTACCTTAGAAAGATCATTTTCTGAATCTCAGTTTCTTGTTCTCAAGAAAATGTTATTGTGTGACTGCCAAGTCTAAGCATTATAGGGAAAAAATATTTCAAAAGTGAAACTTTTCATTTTTATTATTTCTTTGCCCCCTGCTTCTGGGACATAAAACAAGGACATCAGAAAATTGTCCCTCTTCTCTACAACACTCATCATTTTATAGATCTTCCCCTGCCACCATCTCCTTTCTGATGTTTTAAAACTTGATCTTTCAGCCTTTCTTCAGAAGTCCCAGTGATGGAAATGCTGTCCGCTTTTCTCTAACTTTGTGCCTCCCTTTCAAGGTGTATTATCTGTTTCTGGGAAGAGTATTCAAAGTGAGTGTGTGGCATTGGTGATGCAGGAGACTGTTACTACCTCATTTCCCAGCGTTTGCACATCCACTTGTCTTTTCTGGCTGTAACTGCGCAGAGCTCACTGAACAGCAAGACCCAGATTATTTTCCTGGACTCATATACTAAATGTAAAATCCCTTATGGTATACAAGGAGTTCAAATTTCCTTCACAAAGTTTAATTTCTTTCAGTTCTCCAGCACTTAACTTCTCACTGTATTCAGCAAGTTTTCAGTTCAGCTGAACTTTATTTTCTTTTTGTTTGTACTTGATTAACCTTTTTTCTTTCTATACATTTGTTTTCTTGTTGTTTAACCTTCTTTCTAATGCATTAATACGTTACTAAGCAAAATATATCATATATAAAAACCTGAGACACCTTGCTTTTAACCTTTTTACTGATGAAAATTGATTGTTTTTTCCTTCTTTTGTTTGTGCTTACGCAGTTCATAAACGTGACTGTATACTACTTTCAAGCAATAATGATTCAATTTGTTGAGTACCTTTTTTAGAGTGTTTGTTAATGGATTTTTGAAGGACTAAATAAATTTTCACTGGGATCACATTTTCATTTGTATGCTTTGAAAGAATTGTAATTCATTACAGAGAGAATTTACCTTCGCAGAAATCAGGCTGGTTATCCCTCCTCATATGGCCATTTACAGTTTGTTTTATTATTTCACTTTTAAATATTACTTTAATCAACTTATTAGCTTCCAAATATCTTTGTGCCTTACTTGTCAGAGAGTCTCTGGATGACTCAGGAATCATTCTGAAATACTAAGTAGCATATTTTCTACTCTCAACCCATCTAATTTCTTAACTTTTCTTAATTACAGACTGTATAGTTTTTGGTAGCAGACTTGGTGTTTTACTCTCAGGCTCTTTGGCAGTCTTCCAACATTGTCTTCTATTTGCTGAACAAGCTGTAGCAACAACAAATGGAAGTAAATTTGAAGGACAAAACTCTGCATCTCAGTATTTTTCCTGATGTAACTGACCTATGCAAATTGTTAGATGTGTCAGCAGATAGTAGCATTCAGACTTGACCCCATGTAGCACATGAAATCATCTAAGAAAAACTGCAGTGAAGTAAATATTTGAAAACCTGACAGCAAGCAACACTCTGTTCAGAGATAAAGAAGTTCCTTTTACAACAGCTTGCAGGAATACCGGTTTTGCATAACTCAGGCAATCCTTTATGAAAAGAAAGAGGGGACAAACATGCTATTATGATGGTAAAGTTAAATGCATATAATGCCATAAAAATAATGTGGTATGATTTAGTGCATTCATTACAAGTTCATATTTTTTCATCTGTGTTATTTCCACAATATCACTGTGGAGGACACAGTGTCTTTTTGGATGTCATTGTTGCATACCCATCAACAAAGAAGGAGAAATAGAATTTTGTAGCAAACACTGCACATTAAGATATAGTGTTTTATTAAATATCTCACGAAGATACTGCATCAAAAAGTGAAAACTTTTTGATATTTCACATGAAAACATATAGTTTAGATTTGATATTATTAAAGATGATGGATGTCTGGTAAAGGGAAAAGAAGGTCTATTTGTCTTTATGGAGATAAATGCTGGTGCTGGTACTCACAGAGTAGTGTCTCACTCATCATACAACTAGAAAAGGCTTTTTTCATGTTAACTGAAGGTGGTGCCTAATGTGACCTGTCTTGTAATTTCTACCTCAGACAGCCCCTGAGTCTATCATAAAACAAAACCTTTTTCCCTGGACTAAGTATGCAGAACTGATCCCAGTATTAGGCACTTTGAAGACAAGAAGCATTGTATATATTTTATATATTATTAAAATCATCTGTTTCTTTTGCAGAATTGCATAGTAATGCTGAAAGGTGGCCCTTTCAGGCTGTAATCACTGAGACATTCCTGGGTCTTCTCTGGAAACACTGGAAGCACAACAAGGTTTGGAGGAATTAGGCCTATTTTCTCCTTCCAAGTGCCAGGCATCCAGCCATGAGAGCAAGTTAGACCACAGATAACACAGAAAAGGATAGGGAAATGTAAACATGCATATGCATTTTGGAAATACAGGATAAGAAAGGAGGAAAAAAAAAGAATGGAAATATGTAGGAAGTGAAAAGAACTGTATTATTCACATCTTCTTGGTAACTGAGTGAAGAAAATGTGCCCCACATAAACAAACTAGAAGCTTTTATAAATTCTGTCAGAAAGTTTACTGAGATTCTTTGTTTCAGAGATACTGAAAGTTAATGTTTTTATTTTCATGCTTGCTTAACAGCTTTGAGCTCTGCACCCACTATTTGATTGTGGCCTCACTGTTGCAAAATCAGTGAATGACCCTGCATGGGTCATATGAGCTCTTCAAGACTGCAGACATCACTAGCAGTAGCTCATAAATGTGCACTGACCCCATCACCCAAAAGCTCTTGAGGCTTATTTTCTACTACCAAGTCTCAAATCTTATGTCCTGAATCACAGAATCACAGAATGTTAGGGATTGGAAGGGCCCTCAAAAGATCATCTAGTCCAATCCCCCTGCCAGAGCAGGAACACCTACATGAGGTTACACAGGAAGGCGTCCAGGCAGGTTTTGAATATCTCCAGAGCAGGAGACTCCACAAGCCCCCTGGGCAGCCCGTTCTAGTGTTCTGTCACCCTTACTGAGAATAAGTTTCTTCTCAAATTTAAGTGGAACCTTTTGTGTTCCAGTTTGAACCCATTACCCCTTGTCTTATCATTGGTTGTCACCAGGAAGAGCCTGGCTCCATCCTCGTGACACTCACCCTTTATGTATCTGTAAACATTAATGAGGTCACCCCTCAGTCTTCTCTTCTCCAAGCTAAAGAGACCCAGCTCCCTCAGCCTTTCCTCATAAGGGAGATGCTCCACGCCCTTGATCATCTTCGTTGCCTTCCGCTGGACTCTATCTAGCAGTTCCCTGTCCTTCTTGAACTGAGGGGCCCAGAACTGGACACAATATTCCAGGTGTGGTCTCACTAGGGCAGAGTAGAGGGGAAGGAGAACCTCTCTCAACCTACTAACCACCCCCCTTCTAATACACCCCAGGATGCCATTGGCTTTCCTGGCCACAAGGGCACAGTGCTGGCTCATGGTCATCCTGTTGTCCACCAGGACCCCCAGGTCCCTTTCCCCTACGCTGCTAATAGGTCATTCCCCAACTTATGCAGGAACCTGGGGTTGTTCCTACCCAGATGCAAGACTCTACACTTTCCCTTGATATATTTCATTACATTTTTCCCCGCCCAATTCTCCAGCCTGTCCAGGTCTCACTGGAGAGAGGCACAGCCTTCTGGCGTGTCAGCCACTCCTCCCAGCTTCATGTTGTCAGCAAACTTGCTGATAGTACACTCTATTCCCTCGTCCAAATCATTGATGAATATATTGAATAATATAGGCCCCAGTACTGACCCTTGAGGCACTCCACTAGATACAGGCCTCCAACTAGTCTCCACCCCATTGGCCATGAAGCTTTCTCAAAGTGATACCTATCTCATACTCTTCTGAGGACAGCCCCATGGAGCCTTTCTTCCACCCTGTAAAGGACATGACCACTGGTCCAGAATACAAAATTGGACCAAAGTCACAAATCTGTCTTGTCTTCAATGGAACTGCACTTCAATATTTCATCTTTCTATTTGTTCCTTTGAATTGACCAATTATCAAGATTAAGTGGCTTAAAGTGGAGCCGTTACAAGTTCAGAATATATAAAAGATGTATTTTAGGTGGCAAAACCTGATAAATCTAGGTATTTGAATAAGCATTTCTAGTGTTAACAGTGCCTGAGACTTTCCACTTCAGTCTCTGAATGTCAGCAAGAATATCTGGCAATAATCTCTGCTTCCAAAATTGCTCTCAGTGGGGGAGAATTTACCTGACAGAGACTTAATTTTGTGTTCTACTGAGTCAGCCATCTCTGTCTACATGTATGGCATAGTACATAACTGTAGTGATTGAATAATTGGACAGAATCCTAAATATCTTAAATTTGTTTTACTTATTTTTATACAGGAGTAAATTTAGTAGAATGGATCAAAAATATACCTCAAATTCTCTTCAAGGTAAACCCAGTAGTGGGAGGGTTGATATATAAAAAGAAAAGTCCAAATACAGCCAATGATCTATGACCCTGCTGATGAAGTATAAACTTCAGAGATGTCATGGGGTTTGTATGTTGGTGAGCAATATAGACTAGCTTTCAAGAGATTTCTGAAACTATATTATGGTAACATTATACAGAGAAACAGAAAACTAAAACAAACAAAAACAGTCACACAGGCCTCCTAAAGTGATTAAAAGCTTGAAGTCTCATGAATACTGTATTATATGGTGTAAGAGATCTTAATACTGAGCTTATAGACATGAGCTGTCACTGTGGGCCTCACTGCAGTTTGCACAGATCCTTAGATAGACACTTGATGCTTCAAACTCTTCTGGGAAATCAAGGGTGAGAAGATTGTGTTGTAGTCTCTATGCTGGTGACCACCAGACTGGCAGGTGACATGGCAAAAGGTATGTGTAAGTTGTCCTGTTGTTCTGTAATCTCCTGTGAAAGCAAGCTTCATTCTGCTGTGGCAAATGTCTAGTCCCTTGTAGAGCCACACCAGACCAGGGAAGTTCCATACTTGGGCCACCTGCTCTTGGTTGCACTTATTGGTGAACTCTTCAGAGACCTTATTGTGCTCTCCCAGAAAACATGATTTATTGAATGTATGACCACAAACTCTCATGGCTCTGATTGTCATATATATCCCGTCATATATATTTCCATCCAGGCAAGGTTCAGCTACTTGGGCTCAAGCCAGCTTTTGAGGCAGCTGTATGGCCTCAAACTAGAGATGTATGAGGAAAACAAACAAACAAACAAAAAACTGTGAGAATAGGGTCCTCTCTCCTTTCCTTGGAAGCTGCTTTTAAGCTCAGGCCTCACCCTCTTTGGATATCTGGATGTCTCCCTTCAATTTCATAACATCACACAACTCTGAGGTCTTTCTGTCAATCTATACGTAAAATGTAAGGGCAAGAGGTAGCTCAACTTGAGGACATTGAGTGCAGTAATGTAGGATAGTGCAATAGCATCTCTGGTCCTGTGACTGCATCCAAAAATGTCTGGAGAAAAGAGTGAGGCCAGTCTGCTCTGTCTCTAGATAGTTTACAATACAATAATATCCCTCTAATCAGTTTCAAATTACCATGATTAAAGTAAACTTACATCAGTATGATATCATTAATAAAATCTGCACTACCACAGGCTCCTTCCATTATTATGAGTTCTGAAGGTTTTTTTGTTTGTTTGTTTTTTGAATATATTTCATGTTCTGAAGCATTTGTCTTATCTCTGGTGTTTTAATTATCTTATTTCTTCTGGATTCATTAGCTCCTTATCTTTAGCTATTTTGACCTCATTTACTGAATTTTCAGATGCTTGTTTGGATTTAGACAGAGTACTTTTTGGTCTGCATTACCAAGACATTGAACATTGAAGCTGAATAAATCTTATGCTTAAAGAGATTATAATTCCAAATGAAAAGAGAAATTCAAGCACAGAAAACTATTTCCCTGTGTACGGTTATATCAGCCTATGACAAGTCCCCTTATCTGCCAGGAATCTGCAGCAGCTGTTGCAAGTTGATTGGAGGCCCCCTGGGCCCGCAAGGGATTGTTTCTTCTGAACAACTCTGGAGCTTTGTAGCTCAGGTCCTTAATTTGAGGAAGCAGCATATATAGAAAGACAGACCATCCTGGCCTCTTGCATACACTGGTAGTCAGCAGTAACAAACTTCTGAGTAATGTCATGTTCTGATTTATATAGACTGCCATCACTTTAAAGGTGATGGAGAGTAGAGTTGAACACAAAGACTTTCCAGCCTTGACAGGTTGCTTGGCTCATGAATTCAGATGTATTTTTAGAACAGATTAGAAAACTTCAAAACAGGTCCCTGCCCATTGTGAATTGACTTGAAGTCAGTGGTCCCAAGATCTTTCCGGGAAGCTGATCAGACACTTTAAGGGTTATTTATTTGTTTTATTTCAATCATTCAAACCTTTTAATTCCATGCCTGATTAGATGGAGTACTATTAAGCTCACAAAATCAAAAGCTAGTGCCCCCTTTTTACTTTTTACCAAACTACTTATTTCTGCAATGAGTTATTTAATTTTCAGTTTCCTTTAAGCTCACCCAAAGGGATGTTTATGATCTTCAAAAGAAAGTTTCTTTGCAATATTAAGTAAGAGCTAGACTAAATTCTAATACAGATTATATGTTCAGGTTTTAGGTTATTATAAAACAACAGTGAAGTTAATCATCATGATGACCCCAGTTGATTGGTTCGCTAATCACCAGAAAGATAGGACTGATGGATCTGTTTTTTGCACAACATCTGGTCCTTGGAGAAGCTTAATATATTTTGGCAGATAGGAACATTATAGATGTCTTCTATATCTGTGTTTGATTTCTCGTTTAGATTACTAAAGTGACAGTGAGACACTGATGCCACCTCCTCTGCAGTAATTTCTCCATAATCAAAGAAATATATTTATATTAAGAGCTGGCATATTTACATCTTTCTGATTGTCTTTTCCAATTTAAACAACAAAGATGTGAGCAGAGCAGTCCTCATTCCTGTCATTTGTATTTGGTGAAAATAAATCTTGTTATGTAATATGTGAACTGAAGATCAAAAATGTTCTGGCAAATAAATTTCAACTTTGGTTTACCTCTCCTCTATCTTCAAATAAAATAGCATGTGTATCTTTCAAGTGAAATTATTCATAGAATAGGTAAAAAAGGGAAAGAAACAGGTTGACCTATTTAATATACCATCATTTAGGAAACACTACAAGTTTTTGTCTCTTAATACAATAGTTTGTATTCACTCGCATTAAGATCTGGATAAATATTAAAGTATTTATCTTATTATATTCTATCCACACAGATACAGAAAACATTCATTGTAATAAAATATAAATAAAATAAAAGGTTAAAATAACCACCAGACTGATGTGTTTGTTCCCAAATTACTGTAAATTTCAGGCAGAAGTTTCCATAATATGAAACAGACATTCTAATTTCCTGGTGCAGTCTTTTAACACAAGGAATTTTAAAAATGCATGCAGAATGGAATAACTGGAAAATAATATAATGTCTGTTCTACAGGAAACTAAGATCATTAATTTGTGTTCATTCTGGATCAGATTTTTAAAAAATCAAAACTGAGATTAGCAAGGCCTAGGAAAAAAAAAAAAAAAAGGTGGGGATGGGTGTATGTGGGTGTATGTGTGTGTGCAAAGTAACTTCTCCACAAAGCAGAACAGCTTTAAGTCAATATTAATGCAAGAGTGATGTCTCTTTAAATGAACGTTTTCATGAGCAATGTTTGGCTGTATAAATAAAAATATTTCCCTGGTCAAAATTGTTTTATTTCGATAGTGTTGAAATAAAATGAAAATGATAACTTAGGAAAAAATCCAACAAGACAAAACGGCAACAAAAAACTTTTGTCCATTGAAAGCCTGTTCCTGTGAAATATGTTATTTTCAGTAACCCACATAGTTGAAACTCCCTTGTTATGTGTTTTCTCCTGCATGTAATGAAGAACATTTAATGCCCTCATGGTATCTTTGATTGTCATTGGTAAATATACATCATGGAGGATTGATCCCTCCTATCTCATCATTATTGCTGCATGATTTGTGTGCTTAACCAGACCTACCCTGAGCCTGACCATAGTCTCAGAATGGTACTGGGAACAAAGGCTGGCAGAAGAGAAACACCACCAGTAGTCCTGCAGCTCTCATGGACAGAAGGTTCTCTGTAAGAGCTGATTTTTATTCCATAGTACTCATGCAAAATACAGTTTTCCTGAAGTCAGACAGCCCTTACTGCTCAAAACTGACAAAGTTCCTGGGGGAGTTCACATTTGTAACACTACCTTTGTCAGATTTAATCAGATCTTGTACCAGTTAGCCGTCTATATTTTGGTTGTATAGTCTATATAAAATACACTTGTAAGCTATCTAAAAGACATCTCTGCTTGTACAACATGATATTTCAGGTCTTGATGCACAAAGCAGGCACTGAGATTGACCCAAGTGTTTCTTGAACAAGATGCACTGTCACTCAAACCAACACATAATACCCTGGTGATCCAAATATAAAAAGCCTTTTAGAGAATGCACTGCACCGGCAGTGTGTTAGTTGGCAGATGACAGTAGCTATTACTTCTCTGCTGTGGAGCATACATAAGATTTAAAGTGAATTTTATGGCAAAGCTTTACCACAGGAAGAATTAAGCATGCTCTTCTGAGGTCCCTCATTGCTGGTATGAAACCTATAATTACATTAAGATCTGGTCCCCTTATTTCCTGTGTATGTTCTTGAATGTATTCATCTTTGTCTGGCCAATGTTTAGGCACAGTTCTGAGTAGATGAGTGGATAAATTTATTTGATTAAGCTGAGACTTTAAAGGTTTTCCAGCCTTCACTAGTAGCTTTTCTCCGACTCTGTTGTTGACAACATCTCAGCTCATGAAGAGAACTACTACTATTTTTAACTTCCTAATACCCTACCCTTTAAGGTTGTGGGATACTAAAACAAACTAAAATGAAGTAAAGGACGTTAGGCCAAAGTAGGTACTTTAAAAAATCATAATAGAAAGATTTAAGTGGAAACTCTATAGAAGACAGAACATTTTTGATTGTGGTAATGTCACAAAATACCAGACAGAGATAACAATTCACCCAGACTCAAAAAAAAAATTTAAAAAGTGGGATTTAAACATATTCTCTAACTGTAAATGCATGTATAATGCCTTTAAATAGTTCATACATTCATAACTCCATGAATCAAACAGAGATTAGACATGAAATAGATGTCACCTATTGCATAGAGCCAGTATTTTGCATACGAGAATCCTTAAGGTTACCTTTTGGCAACAGAAAATCATATGCTAAAATTGAGGCTGACAGGAAAAGAAGGATTTTGCTCTCCATACACAGCTTATCCACTGTTGTTGTCAATGAGTCAGCATGGGCTAGAGACCAGTGGGGTATAACACATCAAAAGTTGAAGACCTCAGCACTATTCCGCAAACCAGACTTTTTTTTTTTTTTTTTTTTAAATGAATGCTGTAATAAATTATTCCATGAATGTTCTTGGAAAAATCCATTGATTACTCAGTCACAGCCTGAGGTACTCCTTAGTATACAGAAAGACTGCAAATTTAGCTTAAAATACTCACAAGCTCCTGGAGAAGTTGAGCTGGAATCATATTACACTTTCTCAAGGCAATATTGTTGATTTCTTTATTCCAATATGGTACAATTTCCTGATGTGGTTGAAAATATAATGAACAGAGTGCCTCTGAAAGTCATGAGGGGTCTCTTCCATTTTGACTAGTAGGTGAAATTATTAAGTTGTTCTGTTTTTGAAGACTTCATTTTCATACTATAAAGCATTGGTGCAATGCAGTTAAAATTTAGTTTCATTCAGAAGATTTACGATTTTGAGAGAGAGTTTATGTTGTGACTTCTCTCTTCCTACTTTATTTTCCTCCACAACTACACAGTAAGAGCTATTGGATTATTTTGAGGTTCCCTTTTGTATTATTATTTTGACAACTCAGCCAGTAACTCTTTTTGAGTGAAAAAAAAAAAAAAGTCACTTTAATGGAGAATAGCCATAAAAAGTATTTCTTGGAAATTTCACACTGTTCATTAAGAACTGTGATGGGAATGGCAGTCAGGAACAATGGAGGAAGGCACAGAAGTGAGCTGATTTCATCTCTTGAAAACTATGAAGAACTGGCAGCCACAGAGAATGAAACTGATTGAGCTTTTCCATTCTACTCTACTGACACATCTCATGCAGTGTGGCTCAGATGATTCAGGCTTTGTACTGAATCTGTTTGGGCAAGAATTAGGTTATTTATAATAACATGTATTGTGCATGTATGGGTGAGCGAGAATGAGAGTGGGAGGGAGAAAGACTGTGAGCATATATGCATAGTGAATACGACTTTTATCTTCCCATCATTTTTGCAGTCTTAGTAAATACTGGTCATACAATTAAAACTAGTTTTGTGCCATTGTGCAGCCAGTTGCAAGTCAGCAAGTGTAATGACCAGGGATGTGGTCAACCAATGCACTGTTCTACCTGGTGATACTGTACACATAATGGGAAGCAGATATTGCCCCCTCTCCAGGCAAATATTGCAGCTGTATTACCTAATAGGTCTGTCTGATTGCCTTTCAAGACCAGAAAGAATAACTCTAAGATGCTGTCTAACCTCATGTGTGATATAAACCACAGAATATCCTAAAAAGAGACAATGTCTGGACTGCTATTCCCCACAGAGCCAAAAATAAGTGTTCTTCCTGATTTCCTGAAAGAAAAAGTACACACTGTGCTGTTTCAGTTTCTCAAAATTCTCCACACACCACCTCACTTTCTTCCCTTTAGTTCTGAATCCATTTATTATCTGTAATGATTTTACATGCAAATGCAGCTTAGTGTCTGGTTTGTTTGTGAAGTGTTCATTCCTTGAGCTGCTGAAGCAGGTTATTTGTATTGGATGCTTGGTCACAGAAGTCATGAAATATTTTTTCTGCTTCCAGACATTGGGTCAAATCTTGTACAGTATAAATAAAATGAATGTCAATTAATGAATTCATCCACCTAATTAATAATACCTTTATCATTATATTATTAATAATTTTTCAAATACCAAGAATATTTTTGTGACAATCATTCTAGGTAGGCACTCATGCATATGAATACAAGTATATAAAGGCAGCATTGATTGGTTCACTTTTTTTGAAAGTGTAATTTTTATTTGTTTTTCCTACAGGTACAAGGCAGTGTAGTTTTAATTTATTTAGGTGAGCAAAATCACCACTAAAGCCTTCTGAGATTTTGTAGTTATGTTTCCGTATATGAAAGGTGACCTTATTCTTATGTGATATTATCTTTCCAACACAGTGTCTTGTCTAATAGCCAGGATTCTCTCTCTTTCAAATACAGAGTGCCTAAAGTTCTGTTGATGGTAAAAAAAGACAGATATTTATTTATATATAGTGATTTACTGTAGGTATGTTGTTGCCATATTGCATCAATAATCCAATATACCTGAGTTCTTTCCCCTGGGAAAAACAAACAAACAAACAAACAAACAAACAAACAAACAAACAAACAGCAGCAAAACAAAAAATCTGGAAAACATGGTTTTTTTTACCATTCTTTGAGATCAATCTGACAAATTTCTATTAACAACTGTGACTTTTCAAATGTTTTAATCATCTCCCATACCAGTTGAAAACACAAGCCCATTTTAATTATTTTTTCTGCATTATATGGGTGAAACATATATAAAAGCTCATAATATGTAGCAGAAATTGTTAAGAAATACATAATCTATGTTGTGCATTAGTTTTGGTTTTGGTGGCTTGATTTAAATTCATAAGGTATCTATTAATAAAAATGATGCTTTTATCTTCTAAGTTCTGATTTAAAAAAAAAAATCAATGGATTCCCTCATGTCTTCAAAAGCTGTTGATAGTTGTGTATTCTTATATTTTTTTATATATTCTGTATATCTTTCCTGATCTTATGGCTCATGACTTGTAACTAGCTCAGTTCATGTTAGGAGTTAGTTTTAGTTTTGTTTTCTTTAATTAAGATTACAATAAAATGAAAACCCCATCAACTGCTGTCACAGCCCCTCTTTGCTTTCCTTGAAATGTAGCCCAAGACGTTTGTTTTATTGACATGAAACTTGAGAAAGTTCATGTTTTCAAGAAGCAAGAATTTTGCTCTAGAAAATTTTACTTAATGGAATCTAGAGGATTTTCCCTACCTCTGGATACTTAACACATGGTCTTCTCATCAGACCCACCTTCCATCTTTTTCATTAACACAATGAAATTGACAGAGGGAAATACTAATAGAGTGTAACTAGTAATCTGAAGTGGTTTGTATGCTTTATTTTTTTAAGAGGAGCATTTATTGTAATTATAAATCTTTGGTTTAGTCTTTGATGTCCTTTAAAAAAGAGAAAAATCATTAAAGTGCTAAATTGGTGCTTTTCCATGATGTTCACTCCTCCAGATACTCAGACTCTTTCATGCCAGTTCTCAGGCCTGAAAATGACCTGGAAAAATGAAGGACGTTTGTGGGAAAGGCTGAAGATCATAATCTCTTATATTCTAGGCTAGTTTTCAGCATGCCCTGAGGATTTCACCTACTGCTTCTTGGACATCTTAGAGTGTTTTGCAGAGCTATCTTGTCCTAGAAACTTGAAGATTCTTTTGAAGAAACTCGAGCATGGGGTTAAGAAGGGTGATAGGTATCAGCAACGCACCCTGAAGTGGGATATGACCTAAGTACATATCCAGACGGAACTCTCAAATTCTTTCCATGTAGCCTCACTGGCCAAAACATAGCAAAATTGGACGAGCATATTAAGAATCTCAACATAGACTGCAGACAAGGTTAAAAAAGGCTGCACTAAAAAGGATACAGAAAGGGAGGCATTTGTCTGAGAAATAGATCTCTGGAACAGGTGTACTCATGCATTCTTTAAAAATACGGACAAGAGTTTAAATGTGATTTTGAATCAGAGCTAAGGAGTTGTGAATCAAAGCAGGGAGATGATGTGTACAAACTGAGACTGGATACATGAGAATGCTCACAGAAGCCTATGATTACATTATTTACTTCTGCTCTTGAATAAACATTTATTTCCAGTCCTGCTAAAGTAGACATATGGGTTTGCTCATTTTCTTGTTGCCATGTATGGTAAGCTGTTCAATACACTTCCTATAAACTGAGGTACACTTTCAAATATGATTCATAACCCAACTTACTACTCTTAGGTTTATTCTATGAAAAGAACATGTGGGTTCATACTAAACAGGTCTACAGTGTGAGTGAACAGGAAGTAACATTTGTGAATATTTACCTGTTATCAGGCCCAGTGTTCCTGTCTCCAACCAAGAGGCTATGATCACTGACTAATTAAAAATAGAAAAATAATTACTTTATTTTTTTTTATTATTGCAAGGATCAATACAGCAACTGAAGCATTAAAAATATGGTGGGGGATATAGTCACACTGGGAAAACCGCTTGCTGTTTAGTAGTTTATTTAAGAACAAAAAGTACACACATCACCTAATCTTCCTTCTGATTAATCATTTTCTGTGGATAAAAAACATTTATAAGCAATTAAAATTGAATTTGTAATGAAAAAAAAAAAAAATCATGTTCTACAGAATGAAGTAGGCAAAAGCTACCACAAAGAGGTAATCACAAATGATATATGAGTGATAAAGTCCTCATGTTATCCCCCAGAAACCATACCTGCAAACATTGCAAACAAACTAAGATGAAAGTTTTTTAGTTCTGGGACTAATACACCAACATTAATTGTACAATTTAATTGTACAATTAATTGTACAATTGTACAATTTAAGCTGCCATTGACACTAATAAAATTATAACAGATGAGATGAAGCATGCTGACATCAAAACAAATCCTCAGCTAGGTTGCTTTTTTCAGATGTCAGCTTTTGACTTTCCAGTGTTTAAAAATTTAATCTAAGTTTCATTTTATTTTTGTTAGAAGCAGGTCTAGGAAGAAGGAAAATAAACAGCTGACTCTATTGATTTTCAGCCTGTGATAAAGGAAAGGTAGTTACTAAGGTTTTCAAATATTCTGAATGAATACAAAAAGGAAAATTTTGTTATATAACAACCTAGACAACAAGTATCTAGCAAGTAAGTCATATACTTCAAAACAGATAAGTGGAAAATAAAATGGGAAATGTGCAAATTTCTCTATACTCAGTCAAACAGGTTTTTCAACACCTTCATAGCCTGGCGTCCAATCTATTTTTGTATGATCACATGTGAAACATTTCTAGATACAAATAGCTGGTTTAATTCTTATGACAAAGACCATTGCTCAGAAGAAAACAGCAAAAAAAACCTAAAATCAACATGTTTATTTGGCTTTTCTGTTTAAATGATGGTAATAATTGTAATAATCACAAGCCCTGCAGCTACAGCTACACAGCATCAGATGACAGCATCTTAATGTGTTCCTTTTAGCTCTTAAACATAGACGTTGGTCCTCATTGTTGCAGATTTATCCCCTAGTCTACAGCTGTTGGTGTTCAGGAACCCTAATGCATGTTTTAATGCTGTGGACTGGATAAGGTTTTATTTGAAGGGAAGCAGCACCATCTATTGCAACCTGGTAGCTTAGCTCTAGATTATATAAAGAGCAGAGCTGGCCTGATCCCAGTCTTAAACTCCTTCTTGTACTTACTTTCATAAGATTTTCCCCAGACCAGCTTTAAATGAGGTTATGTTCTCAGTTTATATATAACAAGGTATGGCGGCAGGGGTGTGTGGCATGTGTGCATATGTCTAATAAAAAGGTGAATTTAAGAGACATACCTCTTCACAAACTAATATAAAATAATAGTACAAGCCTAGTCTTGACTAGCTGTTGCTTTTTAATGGCTTGGCTAGAGTTTTCATTTCTGAAGTGGGAGGATAGTCAAAAGAGTATGTTTTACTCAGGTGATATTCGCTCAAAATTTGCTTTCAGAAGCAGTGTTAATGTAGGTGTGCAGTACAGTATGTTCTTCTAAGAATGGCAGTGCTATTGTCATCCATCTATACTTCTGGTTCTTCTCTTTTTCCAGACTGTCTACAAAGCCTGGCTCTGTTCCCAGTATTTTGAAGTCACACAGTTTCACTGCAGCAACAGAATTCCTTGCAAGCAATACTGTTTGGAGGTTCAGACGAGGTGTCCCTTTATATTACCAGACAATGATGATGTCATCTATGGAGGACTATCAAGTTTCATCTGTACAGGTATAGTATAGAAATGCTAATTTCACCTGTTTTCATAAGTCTAAATATGGAGGAGAGTGTGGATAATGTTTCTTCCATTAGGTGTGAGTGCCTGAACGTATTCCTCATCATAAAGATTTGTCGGAGGTGCTAGGATGTGAGTCCAGATTTAGTAATGCACATTTATTCTACAGCTTGCCACAGTCATTAACTTTACAAAACAAAATCACTAGACAGAATTTGTTCTGCTGGTTTTTTTTACGCTTAATCATTTGGTGGAGGATTTTTGTTGCTCTGTGTCATGCAGTACTCAGAGAAAGTAGGCTCTCTGTCATGCAATATTCAGAAACAAAAAGAGAAAGGCAAGTCCAGCTTTTAGTATATTCACCTTTGTTCACCTGCATTATTATGTCAGATAAATGAAGAATCTAAGACATTGCATTCAAAACTGTGCAGCAGCTCTTGGAAGGTAGATGTCTAAGGAAAGTTCTTTCACTAGTGAACAATTTTGAGAATCAGTTGTTCACCTGTGAAGAACTGCTCCTTTGGTCTCTTCTTGAGTCTTGTCACATTCTGTGAGTATTTTAATTTTAAAAGATATTCCTAATATAGGTTTATGCATTGATTGATAAAATAGTTTGGTTCCTCTTATATTCTGTTCTTCTTCAAAGACTATCCCAGAATGATCCAACCAGAGAGGACATGGTAAGCAAGAAATACTTTAGTACATCTCAGGTACCACTGATACTTTTTGAGGACTGCCTGGGAATCATCCACACAAAATTTCAGCTTATAACAATTTTATCTGCAGATTTCTGATGCCTAGGTTATCATCTGAGGATCTTGAAGATATTTAGGCAACTTATGCACTAAAACAGTAAAAAGGCATTTGAACATTTAGGTCATTTGATAGCCTTGTCCAAATACCTGAAATTAGATGGCCTCCACCTTAAATTATGGCTGCACTGGTACTAGGTGAACTTGGTGTTAAATGAACTGCCCAATGTAAGTTACTTAAACCAGAGTAAAATATAAAATTCCGTAAATGCTCTATACCATCTCAGAGGCAGTCATAATGTTTATGGCAAATCACTTCACCTAATACTCTGCGTTATGATTGAGATGGGTTCTGGTAGCAAGATATTTACTGTATTTTTCTTGAAGATTAAGCCTATTGCACACAATTAAGCAATATCCATACATATGCAAAAGACAATATAATGAAATGTAAGATGAGTTACAGTTTAGTAGTCATCAATAAAGTAATGGTGCTTATCACTCCAATACATTTCTTTAACATTAATAGCCTTCAAATATGCATGCAGAGTAAGCAAATGAGCATTATTTTCCGGTTTGAAATCAGACAGTAAAAACTGAAGTGACTTAGGACATTTTTATTTACAACATACAAACAATTTATATGTGTGTGTATGTGTATGTATAGGCAATTGTGTGCACACTTAACACACATGCAAGATGGCGAAGAACAAACAATAAAAAAAAATCCTAGTAATAATTTCAGAGAATCACATATCCACCTCTTCATTTTCCTAGTATATCTCCAAGTCCAAATTAATTCCTAAAACACACAAAATGGATGACTTTGCAAAGATTACTGACAGTCAAGAGCTCTGAGTTTAGGATGAAAAGCAGATTTAGGGGAGGATTAAACTCATTTTATTGCAGATATTAGTAGCATGGGTATCTACATATAAACTCTGTGACTAAGCTCTCACTAGAGTCACTGAAGGTCTGGTGTAACCAGTTGAGCTGAGAGTTATTTAATGCAGCCTAAATACGCATCTGTACACGATGAGCTGACTAGCTTTCTACACCCCACTAACAGTGCTGGCTCAATTTGCTGTAGCTGCTCTTAGTCACCAAGGCCTTATTGCAGACACTTAAAATCAGGATGACCTCAGCAGTTTGCTAATACTTTGTTCAACTTTGTGTCCACTTGAGTCAAGACCTTCAGCATTAGCAGAACAGAGATTGTATACAAGGACCCATAGGAGTCAGCATGCTGACACTGGGCAGTTGTGTGGAGGCGAAGATGCTGAGGAAAGCTGCAAGCCTGCAAATCAAACTTTGTCTGGAATACAGGCCCATTGCCACCCTCTTATTAATCAGTGACTCACTATAAGAGCATTTTCTGACACTAAACCATGAGAAATTAGACTAATGCCTGCTGTGAGACTAAAGAATTACACTTCTCTGCAACTTAACAAAAGTAGAATTGTTTCATGCAAAGTGGAGTGAGTTCAACAGCAGCCAAAATACCACAGCATAGCTTGTGACTTGATGGGCAACTTGAACTCCTCTTGCAGAAAAGCAACTGAAAGCAGGTTGCCCATGTCTTGAGGGACCCCTTCTCCCACTGCACTTTCTATGACTTTCTCTCTAGCAGACTCGTTCTGGGATTTCTAGTTTCTGATCCTGCTTTTCCTGGGGTGGGTGAAATTCATTGGCAAAAATCAGAAGAGTGAAGTCAAAGGTATTTCTATTTGATATTTAGGTGTTATAGCTGTTTGACTGGTGTCTCCATTCGACACAAGTTCACTGTGAAGCTGGTCACCATTGAGCTCTGCTACAGGAAACATAGCAGGAGCAAACTTCATGTTCAGGGATTCCTCACAAATGGTATTTTGCCACAGCCCGTCACTCATTTAAATTAGGTTTGAATATCTCTGCTGTTCCTGACTCTGATGATATCCCACAGAGAGAAATGCTACAGGTCCTTTTTCTAAATTTTGACTTACATTTTCAGAGAAATCCAGCAGGAACTGAATTACTTTATTTTTTTCCCCCCATGAAACTAATGAAAGAGTAGCTGGCTAGCTAAGGAACACTGTTAATTATAAAATATTGTCTGGAGAAAATAAAAAAAAGTAGCTACTTTTTAGTAGGGTGTTCTATTCCTCAGAAACGTCAAGAATCTGTGGATTCTGATTTTCTTTAATAATGTTTTAGAAGCAATATTTCTATAATAAGAGCTTCCTTTCATCCTCTCCATGGTAACAGACTATTTCTTCTAAGGTCCAATAGAGATTCAGGTTAATGGAAAGACAGAGGATTGATTTCTATAAAACATTTCAATACGCTGCAGGAAACAAGTAAAAGAAAAAAAGCGTACTGGTGATAGCTGTTTTTATTTCATGTTGTCCATATCATAGAGTGCAGGATGCCCATATCAACATTTCATGCCATTTTCCAGTTGCAAGTAAGTAAGGGGCTGGTGTGGCTTCATGTCACCAGCAGTGTTGGGAGCTGTTGCAGTGGTACCGAGCTGCTGCCTTCACTCACCACCGCATTCCTGCTGAAATCAAGGGCATGGTGGCACCAGGGGACAGGGAACCCACACACTTTTTTCTTTTTTCTTTCAGGGCAGGATATTCTCAAGGTTGAAGTCTGTATAAAAGAAAAAAAAAAAATATGATGTAGTTTAGAATATGTCCTGAAGGACTAGTGTAATGGTAAGAAGTATTCTAGCCTGAGAATGTCTCACTTGATTATCTCCAATGAGAGCAGATAGTGGGAAAATAAGAGGGGATGCTACGCTAGCTGTGTATCACCAGAACTTGTCTTTTGTAGAAATGCATGTGAGAATGCAAGACAACTGCAGTGCAAAAGAAAGTACTTGGGAGATTAATCAGAACAATCAGAATCACAGTGTGGTTCTGGTTATGGAGACATGCAGTTAGCTAGAAAGAATTCTGTGTGCCCCTCTCCCTGTTTTCTTCTAGGAAACAGGAGGAAAGAAGTTGGTCTTTACATCAGACGCTGTTCTGGAACATACTGTTTATCATATGCATTGAAATTGAATGGTTACTTTCAGTTTAGACCTTTGGAGGTTATATCCATATGATTAAAGTTTCCAGTGGTTTCATCTAATGTTACTTTCAGCAGCTGAGATGTCTAGAATGTCCCATGCAATACAGAATGTTATTTAAGGGAGATAATAATAGTATTTAGGCATACGTACACACAAACATGGCAAAGTACAATGAATGAGTCCCATGCAAAGTTCCACAAGTTTCGTTGTGTTTCCTATGAAAACAGTGTGCGTACTAGTGGAGCTGTTTTCTTTTGTAGATGTAGCCATCTTTTCCTTTTTTCCCAAGTGTGAATGGAAGATGTGAAAGATTTCTTTCACAGATGCTCTGGGAAGAGACTGCTAATACTTCACAACTGCTTTCCCATGCCTTCCAAAGTAATGTGGGCAAGCGACTGGCCTGGCAACTGGTCCAGACCATTAACTGCTTCTGTTTGGCTTGCTGCCATCTCCCAGTGGAGACAGGGAGAGGATGCAGAGGCCATAAATGTTTTCTTCACAGCCAAAACTATCCATTCAGGCCTCCAGTTTGCTCAACTGAGAAAACATGAGACATCAGTTTCCACCAGTTGAGCAGCAGAGATGCCCAAAGACAGGACAGAAGAGATTATCTCTCCTCTACATACATGGCCCTTCCCTGAGCAGCCAGGATATGCCATCAACACCAACACTCCAGTTGTGTCCACATTAGCAATCTAGTTCAGGGTTGTACTTCTGAAGCAAATCTCCTGTTCATGCCCCTTGCTGTTTGACCTGAGCTGGTGAGAGTTCTTGAAGGATACAAACTGGGTTCCTCTGGATGAAACTAAACTAGGAGATGTGCTTCAGGTCCATACCTAGCACATCCCAACTGCTAGTGCACATGTGGTCTACAGAATGAGACTAGAGCTAGAAAGGTAAACACCCCTCAAGTGCATTCAGAGGTGACAGCACCAAGTGTTTGATTATACACATCTCCTTTTGCCCAAAACTACTTGTTAAACAGACATGGCCTATTCTAACCACTGGAAGAACAGTTCCCAAACTGCCAAGTCTGGAGCATTTTAGAGTGTACAATTAGGGCTCCCTGTGTTGTTAAGGACATTCTTTCTATTGACCAAGACTTATGGTCCTTAGTGTCTTGTGGCATAACAAGGCCATCACCCAGCAGCAAATATTAGGTAGGAAATCCCAACCACATGCTCACATTCTTTACATGTACAATAGATGTTAGGGGATTTAATGGAGAACTTGAGTTCCTCTGTGAAGGAAAGGAAGGGCATGTAGTGAGCAGCAATAAGTCAGAGATGTGTTGCATTAGCTTCTTCCAAAACCAGCACGGCATGCTCTGGCATTTCCTGAGAACAGTGTCATCAGTCTGCTGCCACCAAGAGGTGAATAAAATTTGTCTGAGCTCCTGTGCTGAATAGACCTCTGATACTTTTAAATGATACTTTAAATGTAGAACAAGAAAAAAAGGGGAGAGTTGAGAGTACAGATGATGCAGGTGCTTTGAATCACATCTTTCCATTCAGTTCATATTAATTTAGGGTCCTAAATCCATGTGTTCCCATTAACATCTCAGTTGCTTGGAACACATGGTGTGAATACTCTCCCATACACCACTTTGCAGTAAATATCACTAACATATGCTTATGTGATCCATGCAAAGTAGCCCTTCCCCAGAAACTCCTCCTCCTTTAGACTATTCACCAGAAAGGTCAGTCATACTTCCTAGCACACACCAATGTTTCTAAAGATGTAGTGAGAATTACTACAGAGAATTTTCACCAAGGGTTTCTTGGCTACAAAAGGTTGACAAAGGCAAAAATTCTTTTAACTGTAGCTTCTTCTCAAGGGGCAGATGTGTGGCTGGGTTTTACCAGCATGTTTAGCTATAAACTGTCTGTTTCAAAACAGATATCCTTCTTTTAGTGCAATTTGAAAAATAATTTCTTTGAGAAAATGTGGTATCTAGAGTGCATCACAGTTTATCTTTTCTTCATAGAACAATTCAAGAAGAGAAAATCTCTGAATTCAATCCACTTTATGTTGTTCTTGGTAAACTCCAAGAAATATATGTCCTAGATCCAAATTCTTACTCTAAAAATAACTCATAATAATGTGTTATTTCCCTCCTGCCTACATTTCTTAGTAGGTCCTAAGATATCAAAATATTGAGCTAACACGCAGAGGAAGACAAATCCCATTTGTGTTTGACAAGCATGGTTAATTCGTTACTAGCTATGCATCTGCTTACAAGGAAAATTTGACATGGTTTTGCAGCAGAATCTGCCAACTAAATAGCTCAACTTTTGGAGTTCAATGTACTTCTAGTCTTTAATATTGGGGCTTTCCCATGAATGAAGTCCCATATTAGAATAGGCTTATCAGCTGCAAATGTTCTTCTCTTATAAAATCATCCCAGACAATTAACCTGTTGATATCCCTGAACTTCCTATGGCAACATAGCATGTAGACGTGTATGACTCTTTCTTTTCCTATTATATCTAAATAGAAAATCCTTTTGATCAAAATTTGTACGTAATAGAAACAAAACTAGAGCCAGAGTGGGGGAAGCCAAATGATGGCCAGAAGGAAGTTATCTCACCCTTGTCTTGCATCTCAACATAACAGAGGTAAAAATGTTCATTGTATAGCTTTGAGAGTCACTTGTTTGCTTATTTTTCTGACTTGCAGCAGGTCAGTCAGTTTTAAAGGGATAATGTTGATTTACACCAGCAGGAAGAAATTAGTACTGTATATATGTTAGGGAAAAAAAAATCCATACATGGTGAAGAAGCATGATTTTTTTTTTTAAAGTGGACGCATACACACAGGACAAAGTTCCAGAGGTGATTATCTGAAATAGTCACCAACATATAGTGATAAAACAAAATTGAAATACAGCAACCCAGATCTCATCCAACAACTGGAATGGAGTCTGAAATGGAAATTAGCCTTCTCCAAAAGAGCTGAACAGCCTTATGCACCAGTTTAATAATAATCTATTTGACTAAATAATAATTTATTTATCTTTAAGCCTTCTTCTACATTTCATTTTATTACTTTTTATAATATCAAGAGTATAAAATACATGTCTAAAGAGCAGCATCATAATGTGTCACAGACACAGCAATTTAGAAATTGAGAGGACCATCTGGATAAGATCGAAGAGAGCTGGCTTCCATATCAGTTGTAAGCAAGCAGTGAAATCTAGTCATATAATATCTGATGTGTTCTCTTACCGTCTGTAGTTGGAAAATGATAATATTGAAATCTCAGAAATAATTCTTCAGAAAGAGAAATGTCATGCAGAGTGTTGGCATTCACTGATACAATGATGTCACTGCTGGATGGATCCCTCTTGGCAGACATTACTTACTTTGTGCTTTACAATAAAATGGAGCATTTGAACCTCCTGGTATGCTACATCTGCTTATCTGGTTTCTTCTTCTACTTCTGTGACTTTCCAAAACACTTATCTAACCACAACAACAAATGTATAAACCAGACCAGTTCCCTTTGATGGTGACTGGAAGATGCAGAATACTGTGGCTCCATAGCTCTTTCTGTAGCAAAGAAAACAAGCAGCAGGCCAAACCAGAACAACTGCTACAGATACAGATCCAGATACAAGTACGATGTACCTTACACAGTGTTGGGGTGAGATGTGGAAATGCAACTAACTCTTTTGCAAACTGTATTCTGTGCAAAAGAAATCCCAATGCTCAGGCAGTAACAACAGCATTCTCTGAGTTAGTGGGTAACCTACCTGGTCAGCAGACTATGCATCCCTAGACAGTTCATGTGATTTTAATTTTTGTACAAGAACATCTTTGTGGTTTGCTGGTTTTCCCCAAAAGCTGTTTCTGCACAAAGTGAATACAATGCTTATGCTGTCATTCCTTTTGCTTTCAGTATGGTTCAGCTGAGCAGGATACATGGGATTTATCTACAGTCATGTGTCTATTAACATAATCTCAGTCAAATGAGTAGCCTTAATTCTTGCATCAGCATTAGTAACACACTCTGCCTACAGCTATAGCTGCTGTGCTGATCATCAAAATGTTATCTGCATGTGAAAAAAGTATCTGGTTACAAAGCAAAGAGATAGATTTTAAATTACCTTTGTGAGTGATAGTATATCTGTCTAGAGAGTGGTTTGATACAAAAAAGCATCCTGGCAAATTCTAGATCCTTGATTAAGATCAGCGTCCAAGAACCTCAGTATGGGCTAAGTTTTCTGCTGGTGAAATATAGATGAGTGCTGAGAAAAGTTGGGAAATGGAGATCCAGAGTGGAGAATTTTAAGTAAAAAGTGAAAAGCAAAGTAGGGTTTGAGCCAGTAACAATTAGAAAGTTAAGCTCAGAAATATAATTATTGACCATCCAAGTAATACAGAGTAATGGTGTCTATGAACTGAACTACAGAGACAGAAGAGGAAGACAGAAGCCTTGATAGTTTGGTGGGTAAAGTTTTCTTTTCTATTCCTTAACCCAAACTCTCTGCCCATATAAAATATTTTCCTAAAAGAGCAAAATAGGGTTTGTTTCATCCCCCCCCCCTTTTTTTTTTTTAAGGTTCATGTAGACATCTTTCCAGGGTTTCTGGTAAATCACAGGTTTGTAATCCTCTGACAGAGCAGACTGATTGATTAGATCCAAGGGGCCAAAACAGATCCTCATGGCTACAAACAAGTATGTGGTGAAGCACAATTGTGAAATTTTATTATTTTGGTACAAAAGCTCTGACTGGATTTATCTAAAAGTTCTACAAATGTCATATTAATAGTCATTCTGCAGTTAATTATTAAATATGTAACTGCAAATTCAAAACCTAAATGCAATTGCTGAAATGCAACAAAGAGGAAATGTAATTTTACATTAAGGAACAAGTTCAATACAGCTTTTAATGTGGAGTTGCCTTCAATTTATTTATAATTTAGTAAGGGCACATGAACTATTTAAATACCTTTTGATTGCCAACTTGTATATGTAGGTTTTGATTTTAAAGGTAGTCTGAGTTTTCCTATAACAAGCAGGAAATACTGTTTGAATAGTAAACAAGCCTCAGTGGGATCAAAGCATTAACCATTCTCTGTGTCTCTTCAATTACCACTAATAGTTTGAGGTACTGCAGTCACAAAACAGAGCACATAATTACCTGCTTTGGGAGGCACTTTCTGTATGTTACCATGTTTAAAAACACACACTGATGCATGCAAACACCGAAAGATAGCTCTCAGAAAATATGATGTTAACAATAAGATTTCTTTATCATACCTGCAATAAACAACTGTCTGCAAGTTGCAAAATACAAAAGAATTTCTTAAAAAACATGCAGTACATTCAGTGATGATCTGAGGGAGAATAGTTTTCAAGCATTAGTACACTGCTTTAAGTATCTGAATGCATAGATGCAAAACTGTCCTGATTTCCTACTGAGTAAACCTTGACTTTATAGAAAATTAAACAAGATGTTCTAATTCCTGTAGCTTTAAAAAACTTGTTTTAATTCAAAAATGGATGTAACTTTACTCATGTATAGTTGACTGTTGTGTCAGCTATGTAAAAATGTACCGGTCTAGGTTTAATCTGCATTTTAACATGCTCAGAATACCTAATGCACTTTTTGTTTAGTTGCAGATCAATATTATGGAAGTAGGAAGGAAAGAGTTCGGTTTTGTCTTATTTTAAGGTGTGCTGCTACTCTTTACAGGTTATTCACAAATGACAAGCAGTCTGGTGCCTGAACATAAGTATGTTATATCTAAACTTGTAGACATTGCTTTTTGAAAGTAATATCATTGCTGTGATATTTTAGACAAAATGTGATTTTTGTTCCAAGAAGCAAAGTTAATTTATAAATTATAGCAATTATGTAGTTGCTTTCAAAACCTTAATCTGAATATTCTAACACAGATAGTTTTGTTTTGTTTTGTTTTGCTTTTCTTGTAAAACCTAGCTCTACCGTAGCATAATTATTGACTGCAAAATTTATTCCAAGATCAGTTTAAATGGTAAAAAGGTATTTGTCGATCATGTTAAGTATTCTTGCATTTGATCATTAATTAAACCAGCTAAATTAGTTTCTTTTATCAGAAAATAAGATATGTGAGAAGTAAACAGAACACTCTGGTTACTTTACTCTCATGTATAGCAATGTCAACAGTACTGACAATATACAAAAAGACAGTTGTGTCCTTTGGAAAAGACAGAGTTCTTCTAACTGTTCAAAAATTCATAATCAGATCAGGCTGAGTAACTCAGTAAAGTCCTAAAAGCAGAAATAGCCTAGATTTACAGTCAGAAACATCAAGAGACCCAATTATTGTATGGCACGGGAAGATTGTTCTCACCTCTGGGATACGCCAAAGAGAACAACCCAGCTGGAAGAACTCATCTGAGGTAGGGTAAACAAGTAGGCACTGAACAGCTCTATTTGGAAAGTGTTCCTATGAAGCTGTTGGATCTCTATTGGTTTGACAATATTTTCAATATTATCAGTATATCTATTACTTGTTGTTTAATGCCTATCTTTTCATAGACAGTGACATTACTGGTATGCACTCACATGGAAATGTCCAGTTTGATTAGTTGTTACTTCATCATTAGTTGTCACTTCCCAAAAAGGAAGAATTCAAATATTGGCATTATTCAAACATCAATATTTACTTTTTAGTGCCAGTTCTTAGCACAACCATGCTCAGTGTCACACTTGTATTGAATGATCTTTTGATGTTACTTCCTGTTAGATGACACATATCCCTTCAACAGCTCTAACTGTTCAAAATGGAAGTGTTTTGAGGGCCCCAGGCTAACCCAAAGATGTGGATTTGATAGCTTAGACTAAACTATCAACTGTTTCTTTGACCTACCAACTTCTGCCAATCATTTTATGTGTGGTGTTTAATTGTCTTGTGTTTACCCTACAGGGCTCTATGAAAACTATCCAACCAATGCAGAACCAGAATGCTGTGATGTCAGATGGGGACTATTATCAGATCATCAATCCAAAGGGACTACAAAAACAAGTGGCTCAGCAAGGTGTCACAGGACATCACTCACAGTTTCATCAGCATCCAGACTGTGTAACAGCAGACTTAAACTGTGCGTTCTTGTATTAATTCTCTTACATACAGTACTTACAGTCTCAGCAGCACAGAACTCAACAGGACTGGGCTTTGGAGGCATAACAACTTTGGAAGATAATTCAACCAATGAGGAATAAAAGAAAGGATTCGTCTTGTATGATAGAAACACAACAGGCCCAAATGACTACAGTCAAAAATAGCAACGACTGAGAGCTTTACCCTCAGATCTCTCCTTGAATGACCTTTTGGGTAAAATGAAAAGAATGGGCCACTACCCAAACAACAAGGACACATGAACACAGCTTTTTATTGACTAAAAGGCTGTATGGTGACTTAAATTTCTCACACCATTTTATACACTGTGTTTTAATGTTTGGAGTTTCCTTTTTGTTTGTTTTTTGCACTTGTTAATACAGGATTTTATTTTTGGGACGGTTTCTCAAAGCTAAATTAAGTCTTTTCTCTGTCAATATATTTCTAGTCATTGTGTGTGTTCATCTGATAGTTCTGTCTTTTATGTCCTGTCAGTTTCTATTAGAGGAATGACTGCTATGATTCCATGACATAGCAAAAAAAAAAAAAAAAAAAAAAAAAAAAAAAAAAAGGAAAAAAAAAGGCAAAACAAAACAACAACAAAAAATCAACAAAAAAGAGAAAAAATAAAAAAGATACAAAAAGAGCAACAAAACAAAATTTAACAAAAAAAAAAAGGCAACCACAAAAAAATCCCAAATAAACCTAACTGTCCTCTTACCCATGGGAACCATTCATCTCCTTTCCCCTCCCATCTCCCATCGCAGACAACGTACATTTGCTTCTGTCTGTGTAATCACAATGAATGGGTGCACATTTCCAGTGTGCCTCTGCCACTGTTGCACAAACCAGTTGACTGAGCAAACCCAAAAGGAGCATGAAGGGGGTTCCTTTTAGCTGAACAAACAAGTGCTCTCCTTACAAGGTGGGATCGGACAGTTGGAAAATGTAAAGAAATATATAACAAACTGTTGCTCCAATACCCATTTTGAAGAAGTCCAGTCCTTTCTCACTGGTCAGTTGAACAGGAGCAGCCTTTTTTAGATATGCTATGTAAAACCAGTTATGCTCAGCAAGTCGAGTAGTCGGGAAGCCTTCATATTGGAGGTGAAGGATTGACATTCATTGTGAATTACGTTTTGAGTTCTCCTGCTGTCCCATAACCAGCAGCTTTCCATAAGAAATGGGAGCAAAGAGCTTCTAAAATCCAAGTCTTTTTGTCTCAACAAAATTATACTAGAAGCCTTCGAACATCTATAATACAAAGTATCACTTTGGTTTTGATTCCATTGTCTTTCTAGTATCTATGCGTTGTTGAAAGTTACTCTAGTTATTAAGGGTGCACAAGAATGTGTTAGCACAGATAAAGAAACTATTTTGTTTTAAATATATAGGACAACAGTTTTCATAAATGTGCAATAAAAAACAGTAAAGATATACTAGGATATGAGTAGTCAAGAGAAAAGATTGTAATCTGATTGCTGATATTTCACTGTTTGGGGTGGTTTTTAATTTGTTTATTTTTGCGGGAACATTTCACCTGCTGAGTGTATGAGAATTTGCTTTTTAAAAAGGCTTTTTAGAGTTTACAGTAGAATCAATGGAAGGAAAAGTTAATAAGGGCTGTTTTTAAAAACTTTACATTCCTTCCTATTCTCTAACTACACTTGGGAAGTGCACTTTAGAGATGTTTGCTGTGTAGCTGGGAGATGAAGGAAAACTATAGGAAATGTTCTCTTAGGAAATAAAATATAGTTACCTACTTTCTAGCTATGAAATACCCCTTGATAAATATTAATGTTGTAAGAACATTTAATCACTGGTGCATAATGTGTTTTTGTATATACTTTATGGTCTGTTAAATTCTGGAGAAAAAACAAAGAGAAGATAACCATACTGCTTAAGCAGTTCAAGACGCACATGTTAAGCTGCAAAAGCTCAAATATTTTGCAAGACTATTTGTTTTGATAGTGTTTTACTACAACCTGGACTAAGGACCCTAAAATGATCTGTGCAAATATGACAACAACAAAAAGCACCAGCTAATGCAAAATTCTTCAGCACTGGTTTGTTTCTATAATTCCTCCCTTCCCTTCCTTGCACATGCTATATTCTATTCAATAAAACATGGTGCTTTTTAGTTATTTTACTTTCTGTTAGAGGCACATGTATTAATTATACTGCATTGATGCAAAAAGTGGGGAAAAATGTAGAAATGCAAATGAAAAAGCCTTAATTAATGGTAGAATGTAGACTTTTGAAAGGACAAAGACATTACTGAGAAATGATGGAGCAATAACTGGGCAGCGCTCTGGTACTGTACAACAGCTGATGAGTCACACTACTGAGAAAGCTCTTACTAGGTGAGCTCTTGTTCAACTGACCTCTTAATTCTAGTAAGTGTACGCGGTCAGTAAACAGTTTGTTATAACCTTTATCTACCTCTGCTGTGCAAAGGTCATCCAACATCCATTTCTGTGACGTTCCTCATAGTTTTTTGTTCACACCATTACTCACTGTCATCTATTTTTACACTGTACCAATACAGTAGCAAGTCTGGTTCATCCCAATTGAATTGGCACATGAAGAAGAGTTATTATTTCTGGTTTGCCTCATGGTGAATTAATGTAGAGAGCTATCTTTAAGATATTTTCTTTCTTCTCTCCCACTCTTCTTCATCCTTCATCCCTTATTTTTCTATAAAAATATTTTCTAGTGGTGTCAGTGAAAAATATGAGTGCTTCACTGCTTGGCTACACTCAGTCACATGTCATACAATGTGAGAGAGACAAGAGGAAAAACAGTGACAACAACATCACATGCATAAAGTAGCCAAATTAAACTTGGTCAAAAGGAAGCAGAAAGCAGATACAGACTTTCAATTATTACACAAGTACCAGATGTAATAAATTCCTCCCCTTCTCTCCACCTGGAGTCAGTGCCTGCAGTTCAATGGTCTGTGGATTTTCTCTAACATCTTTTTGAGGTTTATTTCTCTAATTTTTGAAACAAAGAGTCATGTTGCAGAGGTGACTACTGCTGGGGTGTCTGTTGCCATTTTCACTCCAGCAGTGTGGCACACAGCTTCTCTTGGTGGCACCTGGGACATCAGGAGTAGACAAAGACTCTTCAATGAAGTTAAGCAACCCGTAATCATGTATGATGCAAAATTCCATTCCATTCATTCCTCATTCGTAATAGTTTTCCTGGCACAAACTTAAGCATGCTAGATATTGTGCACATATATTTTTTTTTTCCAGAATAAATTTGCATCTTGCCGCTGCGATAACTGCCATCTTGTTCCATTTCTCCTTGTACTGTATGCCTAATACATACATGATAAAGAACTGGCTTAACAAAGAAATAATAGTAAAATATTTCTGCAAATTACTGATGAGAAGAAAAAATAGAATAATATTTATTTTATGATCTTATGGAAGAGATAAATTTCCCATGTCTTTTATTGTCTTATTTTCTGCAATAGGGAAAATCCAGATTTTGTGCAATATGTTAATACTGCTAAGCCAAATGTCATATAACATAACCAGAGCTATATGTTATTCCTTGCTGCACTTGCATTCGGTAATACATTATATGGATGTTTTTCTTTCATTAAAGAGACAATATCTTTTTTTTTTTTTTTTTCAGTATAACAGATGAAGGCTGTCCTTCTGCACAACATAATTTAAAGACAAAAAACAAACAAATAAACAAAACTTTAGAGTGAAGTTTTAGTTCTATAAATGATGAAACTAAGCCATCAGCTGCCAAAGAATCTGTGGAACAATAGATAAAAACCAAACACAGACTTTCAAGAAATTCCTTCTTGAGGGTTAAAAATAATGTTATTCTAAGTGATTAAAGGATAAAGAATGAGAGCTGCATTTCAAACAGCAGAGATGGCAGGTTTTGTCCGGTGCGTGTTGTGGCTCTCAGCTTATATGCTTATACACTTTGATTAAAAAGTGGGAGACAAGGACATTGTCTTCTGCTCTCTCTGTTATGATAATGAATGTCCTTTTTATTGCCTCTCTGCATGGAAGATACCTGCTTATTGTGAGAGCTGAAGACAAATTTAGACAGTGAAACCTGTCTTAAGTGACTATCCAAAGCACAAGCAAAACTTGTTTGTGAAGTAGAGGTAGCTTTAAGGAACCTTTAAGGTGCCTGGTCCTTACTGCAGCTTTCACTGTCTATCTCCAGTGCCACAGCCCCACGATGAGCTTCCAGCTGGGCTCCAAGTCGTGCTGAATTCAGTGGGGCTCAGTACAGTTACAGGCACACACCCAAGAAAAGTTTGCTATAGCACATAGGTCTCGATTTGTTGTCCCATAGTCTTCATTCAGGAATTGTTCGTGGGAGTAGTGCATCATCAGAGGATCACTGGGTTCGGCCCTACCCAAATGAAACTTAACAAGGGACTGGCAATGGCATATAAATGGTGAATGGTTCAGTTTTATTATTGTTGTCTACTATCATATTAGTTTGGTGAAGAAGTGGTTTCAAATATTAGCTAGGAACATGGATGACAAACTAACAGAAATCTTGTTATTGCAGAGATGAAATTAAATAGCCTTTCTGAGGTAAAAAGAGACTGTTTTCTGTCAGAAGCTGTCAGGAAACAGCACCATTTTAGAAAAGTTTGGGAAAATAATATGTTTAGTTCTGAATAGGATAGCTCTCATTAAAAATAGATTTTAGATGGCAAATAGGACTGTAGCTCACACCATCTAAATTGAGAGATTTAATTTGCCAACATGTTCTGCAATAACTTTGAGCAATCACATTTACTGAACATCTCTAAGTTTTCTGGTATTTTCCAGCATTTTTTCAAATGTTAACAAGCCTGATCTCTCTCTGGAGGGGGAAGAAGGAAGAGAGAACTACTGTGAGTGATGATACTGAAAACAACAAAAACAAACACCCAGACCTGGGCCAACTTGGAAATCTGTCGGAGAAACAAGCTATACTTCTTCTAAACAGAACAGAAATGCAAAAAAAAATACACTTATGTAGGTGTAGGTCTATGTAGAAATAGTTCTATTTTAAAAGAGACACAAATATATACTCTCCACAATTGTTACAAATACTGTAGAGTAAGAATGCCAAAGGATAAAACCTATAAAATAAATAGGGCAAAATTACTGTATTTATATTTCTTGCTATGGAGCGCCAATTTCCAGGTAAAATTTCGGCAGCAGAAATATATTTTGTAATAAGAAAAGTAAAAAATTTTGAGGGAAGGGGTGTATTTTGTTGCTCATTCCACCATCCTTTCTCCTATTAACTTAGTTATTATTCTTCTGGACTTCTCATTCAAATCCTTGACTTTTGCAGAAAGTTCCCAGCACGGACCCCATCCCAGCAGCTCCAGCGGTTGTCAGTAGTGCAGGAGGTCTCAGTCATGGGTCCTAAGGGAGAATCTCTGTTTAAAGTGCTGACTATGCTTCTGCACTTCAGTCCAATCTCTAGACACTCTCATTCTCCTAATGCTACATTCACCTCTTGGACATACACAAAGTGACTCAGTTTCCTCTTCTTGCCCTGAGCTTGCCCTGCCCTGCTGAGACCTTCAGGCTCAGTCAGGCCCCATTACAAAGGTCAGAGGAACCACTAGTGTGGTTTAAATGGAATACATGCACTGAACTCCCCCAAAAAACTGAAACAGGATTAAAATGACAGTCATGTTTTGTAACCAGCCCTCCAAGTAAGGGTAAAGATTTTACCAGCTGTGCATATCTTCAAATTCTTTTGCTATTCTCACACAGAGGATTGTCTCAGCAGAAAAGAGATTTGAACAGGAATCAATGTCAAATCACTGTCAAATCTCTCTGTGGCAGGTCAGACATCACCTCTCCCAGGTGCTCCCCCCAGATGATTTTGCCAGGATTTAGTGTCCCAGAGTAGCATAAGCAGAAGAGGTGATGTCCCACACCAGTGCAAAATGAGTGGCATATGGGTGATGACCAGATTGCCGACTAGGTCGTCTCTAACACAGGCACGCAGACCTTTCCATTGAGTCTTTAGCAGTGGGGGAAATTAAAGAAAGGAGAGGGATACTTTCTGTGAGAGGGATGAAGCACGTGGCAGAGGAAAATAATGTCTTCATACACTGCTGCAAGATTTATTTGAATGTATATTCAGTCAGGACAACACTGAGCATTGCAGCACCACACGTTTATGTATCTTATAAGTGGCAAATACACACCTCTGAATTAAGCTGGATGAAGTGTGATACATAATAAGAGTTGGTGATATAAAAAGAGAATCTAGTGAAGAAGGTGCCACCTGAGCCAGTGGTCTACACTGAACAGCATAATCTTATTTTAGCCTTCCCCTTTCAGACTTGTTCTCTGAGCATCCAGGAAGGACCTGTCTCAACCAGGCATTCACATTTCTGAATTTTTTTACCGGGCTTAGGCTCCTACTCTGTTTTTTAGCATGAAAGGCAGATGGAGGATGAAGTGATAACTCTTTACCAGCTAGAATGCAGTTAACTGAGTCCTGTGAAGGCACATCAGTCCTCTCTATAATCAGCAGGTTATTCTTTACTGAACAAGAGAGGAAGGTATTTTTATCTGTTTCTTTTCAGGTGTTGCTCCATTGGACACAAATTAATGAACTATTAATTGGCCTAGCAAAAATATGCAAGGTGTGGTTACTGCGCACATGGGAGAGAGATGCTCTTTTCCTGCTCTGAGGCATGTTTACAGATAATACATTAAGCAGACAATAACCTGGTGTCATTACATAATTTCGACAGCATTTATTAAAATTGGCACAGGGAATATGGTATTTCTACCAAGTCTGCTCAGTTCTAGTTATTTCATTTGATGGTGAAGAGCACCTAGCACTTTACAGGACCAGGTTCCTATGTGGTAGTGGTACTTAACTATCATCAGCTACTAATCAGCTTTCTAGGAAAAATCTGAAAAGAAAGCAGACCAGCTACGTCCACTGGAAAATATCAGGCCTGTGAATAATTGGAAAAACTTGCAGCATTTGTGGGCTTTAGAGAAGACCAGTAAAAACAAAGAAGAAAAAAAATTGTCCTTTCTTTCTTCCATTCCTTCCTTCCCTCCACCTTTTGCTTTCTCTGATAGCCACTGGTCTGACTTAGGACATATTTTTGCCTTAGTAACCCTATGAAAAATTAAACGTAAAGCTCTCCTACTTTATTTTTGCTATACATGCAGAAAAAAATATATATAAAAAAAAAAAAAGGAAAAGTATTTATTTTTTCACTCACAGAGAGATGTTCTCCCATCTGTTTCCTATCCATCGCTAGTCCACAGGTCCACTGAATTCAATGGGACTCATGCTTTTCATTTAGATGGAACTAGGATAAATGCCATGGATCAAAACCTGCTAGTTTCAATGCAAATCCTTCCACTGACTTCAGCGAGGATTTGGAAAGCCCAAGGTCCCTTTGAGCACATATAAACTCACATGGATAAGATAAATAAGCATGTGAACAGCTGAAAGATTGAACTGTTCCAAAGGTTTGTCCAAGTGGTTTTTCAAATAATTAGCTGCAGCTCTATGCAAAAGTCATGATGAGCCAAAGCTTTGAGCTTTGATTTGATAGACCTTCCTTTTTCTGAAATCTAACATGCTTCTTTCAGGGTTTGAATATGCAAAAACTTACACAGGATTATAAATACAAGAAGAAATATAGAAAATTTGACGATATTTTCACTCCTACAAGTGAAAATTAAATTCCAATAATTGCATTTTTTTATTATTAACCCTTAATGACTATTTCTGTAGTTCTTCAGATGCTACTTCATTTCATTTGTTTGTTTTCCTTTGTTTTGTTCAAAGCTAGATTTTTTGCCTTTTAAAAATTCTTATTGAACTATGCAGCTACAAATTACATGCTTATGTTAACAGATTTGCAATTAAAATTATTCTAGTCTTCTGTTATTCCCAAATTGTATGAACAGAAAGCTCATGTTAAAAGCAAATTTAATTAACTGTGTTTAATCTTGTTTCCTTCTCATTTTCCTTTTCTTTTCTTGTTGTTTGGTTTTTTTGGTTTTTTTCTTTCTTCAGAGTTAAGGACTGGATTTTATTTGAAATGGGCTAAACTGGCATCAGTGTTTTTTACCTATATGGAATGTCCTATGATTCTTAGCATTGAAAAGAGGGCTACGTGGTCCTGTCAGAAAAAAAAAAAAAAAAAAAAAAAAAGCGCAAGCTGTAAATTGTAATTATATATTAAATATTGTATTATTATAGCAACTTTAGTTAAGCAACTAATACTATCTTTAATTTTTTACAGAGAACTTTGATGAAATAATTTATTACAATGACTCACAGAAAAACTTGTTTTCAAAATGACAGCAGAAACTGTTGAAGATTGTGAAAACATACTAAAAATAATGCTCTACTAAGAATAAATTTAAAGATGCAAACAGTGAGTCTGACTTTTTGGGTACTAGCGATTTGTGAATGAAATTGAACCCAAGGTGTTGGGAGGGTATAATGATTTTAAATAATGATTAAATTTAAACAGCTTTCCTTTTCCCTCAAAGGAAAAACAAACAAATAAAGGAAAAAAAATAAAACGAAAGAACTTGTGTTCTGACCTGGACTGCAGCTACATATTTCATAAAATACCTCTGAAAAAAAGGAAAATGGAGTTAATTTGTAACTGGTTTTCCAGACTGTACTGTATAACATAGCATTAGTATTTTACAGCTATTTATCTCAGATTTCTTATGAAGGGAATAAAATTAGAAGAAATGAAAAAATAATACCACCAAAAGAAAAACGTTTAATTTTTAGATCATGTGTATGTCAGATTTCAATAGTGTGACATCTACAAAAATACATGTTCATTTATTAGCTATAAGATATTAAATAGTTTACAATGAGGATCTGAATTAATCTTTGGTACTAAATATGTGTCTGTCTGGTCACACAAGCAGTGGTTATTCTCAAAAGGGTTTGATAACAAAACAAGAGTTCAAAGAGGTAAGTACAGAGATCTTTACAAGTCAGATTTCAAATGCTTTAGGAACTATTTTTGGTGACAGTAAATGATGGCAACACATCTGTGGAAATCAACGCTGACCCTCCTGATAAGATGAGTCAAAATACGGTGAAGCAGGCATAAGATACTTCGGCAAACAACAGGTGAAAACAAAAACTTTTTTGTAACAATCTGAGCTGTAAATATGGTGAGGAAATAAGACAAAAGTCCTGCTGTTTCCTCGCAGCCCTGTTATCCGCCTGAGATCTCTACTCACACCTTCATAGCCACCAGCCTTTTTGACCTAACCATCTGCTCACACAGGTACGTACATGCAATGGGTGAATGAAGTCCACCACCACTGGTATATTTCAAAATACAGATTAATTGCAAATGCTTTTTGCATATCAGAATGGTTTGAAGCCAGATCGTCCCTGCAATGAGTAGCTTCAGACATTATGAATAAGAGTAATTTCACTGACTCAGTAGATTAAAAACAGTGGACGGGCGATGCCAGTTTGTCATTAGGCTCCCTAGGAGGAAACACGAGGCCTCAACTTCATTCCAGACCTCTGGTCAAATTCTCCCAAACTGCAACAAGATGAAGGTTTCACTTACATATGCAACATGATCGGGCATAAAGTAAGTGCCAGTTAAGTGTGGTTCTTATTTTAAGAAAACTATTTGGAACACGGAATGAACTATTTTATCTGACTCACCATTATTCACGTGGGGTTAAGAATGAAACAGAATATGGGTAAACCAAAGTAAAACTCATTAAGCTTTTGATATATATGTAATGTTATTTCAAGAACCCTGTCTTTCTTTTTTTCTTTAGAACATATTTTCCATCATTTTTAGTTTAAAGTTGAGTTGTTCCACTTTTCTTCATAAAGCTTCACAAGACTACACTAGTCTGCGCTCTAGACTGAAAGTGAAGGACTATGTTCTTCAGCAGCAAATGCATTTACCAGACAAATCATTCAAACATTTTCAAGCATGTGCTCATCACTTCTGCCCATTTAGCTTATCCAGGCTTCTTCCATACCCTCTTGCTTACTATGGATTCCTGTTTAACATCCTCTGAGTATTTCATAGAATCATATAAAGTTTTGGATTGGAAGGGACCTTCAGAGATCATCTAGTGCAACTGCCCTGCCATGGACAGGGGCATCTTTCATCATCATGTCCAACATGATCTTGAACACTTCCAATGATGGGGCATCCACAACTTCTCTGGGCAACTTGTCTCACCACCCTCATCGTAAAAAATGTCTTCCTTATGCCGAATTTAAATCTGCCCTCTTTCAGTTTAAAACCACTGCCCCTTGTCCTGTAACTACAGGCCTTGGTAAAAACTCTCCATTCATCTTTCTTATAAGCTCCCTTTATGTATTGAAAGACCACAATAAGGTATCCCCAGAGCCTTCTCCAGGCTGAACAACCCCAAATCTCTCAGCCTTCCTTCATAGGAGAGGGGTTCTGGAGAGGCGTTTCAGCCCTCTGATCATTTTCATGGCCCTCCTCTGGATCTGCTCTAGCAGTTCCATGTCTTTCTTCTACTGGGAACACCAGAGCTGGATACAGTACTCCAGGTGGCATCTCTGAGAGTGGAATTGAAAGGGTGAATCACCTCCTTCAACCTGCTGGCCATGTTTCTTTTTATGCAGCCAAGGAAAATATTTGCTTCCTGGGATGCAAGCACACATTGCCAGCTTATGTCCAATTTTTCATTCACCAATATCCCCAAATCCTCCTCTGCAGGGCTGCTCTCAATTTGTTCATCCCCCAGTCCATGTTGATAGTTGAGATTGTCCCTGTCCAGGTGCCTGATCTTGCACTTGGCCCTGTTTAACTTAATGAGGTTTACATTGGTCCATCCCTCAAGGTTGTCAGGGTCTTGCTGGATGGCATGCATTCCCTCAAGCATACCACACTACTCAGCTTGATGTCAGCTACAAACTTGTTGAGGTTGCGTTCAATCCCACTCTGTCATTGATAAAGATATTAAATAGATTCTGTTCAAATGTTCAGATGCCTCAGGTGGTCTTGGAATCTGGTCTTCATTTACAATGGATGGGACTTCATTCCCCTAGTCCCTGGCTTGAGGTTCAGAGACTTGGGAGGTTTGCACTCAGAAATCTTTATCTCTCCAGAATGGTAGTATATCTCTTTTTGTCAAATACATAGATGCCTTCATCTCAACATTATTTTAATCTAACAAAGATTTATTAAAGATCTTCAGGTAATTTTGTCACAATTAAACCAGAGTAATATTCATAGTCAGACATTTTACTTATACTATTCCTCAGACACTACAGAGAAGCCGTAATTTCCTTGGAAGATTTTACAAAGCTATCAGGAGCAAAGCTGCACACCTGTGCACCACCTTTCATGTCCTGTTATGACCAGACTCAGTTCTTCCAGCTTATGAAGATTCATACAAAATACAAGGTTTTTTGCAGGCTCTCTATGGTTTGTATCCTGTTTTCCTATGTAGTACACAGAGGTGGAAAAGCTCCTTAGGCAAATATTTTATGCCTTACATTTTCTCCTGCTACAGAAATCTTTTCTGGATTGTCTGTGAGGTTTCGAGTAGAGGTTTTCCTCCCTCCTAGTAAATCAATCAGGAAGTCTAAGAATTCAGAAGAATATCCAGATTTCAGAGGTACAGGTAAATGCACTACAGGGATACGTTGTCAGACACTAGGAAAAGAACAACTAGGCATAGGCACATAATTCTGTATGAAATTTAATAATACATTTTGTGTAACAATGAAAAGGCAAGTGGAAGCCTGTGTCTGGCACACTAGCAAGTGAGAGTCTAGAATGTAAGAACAAAATTAAAAGTGACAAACAAAATTTCCTGAACAAACCAGAATCTGGTTCAAGGTTTTAGTATTTTTTTGTCATTATGAAAATTATTTTTGATTTTGAGGGGTTTATTGTTTCATGTCATTTGGTTTGGTTTTCACTGTTTTTAAGGCATCCTCAGCTACTACTAAAACTAATTTTCCAGACTACTCTGGAAAATCACTTGTCTTCATAAGGTAAACAGTCCTCTTGTACTTGATAACACACTGACCTACGATTATGTTCCCAGCATAAAAATTAGCATAAAAAATATGATTCTTGTTACATCTCTGCAGCAAATGAGTGTACTTGCCTTTTTTTCTGAGCCAACAAAAATTTCATATTTGGGGGGAAATATAAAGGGGGAAAACAATCAGTTATATTAAATAAATTGAAGTATACAGCAAAGCTACAGCAGTGCTACAGTAAGAACTGGATGTAGCCAATAGGAAAAAGTATTAATAAACTTACTTTTGATTGATCCAAATTACACAATATAAGAAATAAACCTTTCTTGTCAATAATAACTTTATTATACTAACCCTTATATTCACATGTGGAAAAATCAGTGTCAACTTCAAATTAAATATATCTTCTTTTCATATCAGTTAATGGAGTATTGTGCATTCCTATTTTACCAACATAATACATAATTATATATTTTCTTCAAGATGCCTTAAGATTGTGGCCACATTAGAAGAATTCAAGTCTTCCACAGAGAGCTGTAAAAAACATAATTGCAAAACAATAGAATGTGTACTAATAACCACATCCAAATCCTTAGTGTTTTGAAATATCAAATCATACATAGAAGCCATGTCACAGTCAGTTTAGACTCATGTGACTTAAAAAACCTGGAAGTTTAACTCGTGTTTTAGGGAAACTGAAAGAAAATGGCACCATGGCTGGTTTGGTACTGATACATCCATACAGCTCAAATCCTCTAGGTCCAAGATCCGGTGGCACTCTTACTCCCACCCCTTTTGACAGAACACAATAGGATCAAAGTTACTCTGATTTGTCTGCAATAAACTATTCTGGAATTTTTGCCTTCATAATCCCAGTATGTGGTTCTTAGCTTCATGAATATTTTAAATTTCTACTCATACATGTAGGCAATTTTTGGTTACTCAGGGTGCTGGTAATACTGAGCCGGAGGAATCCTGCCAGTCAGGAAGTAGTTCCACAGCTGCTCCATGGAGGCTTTCCAGATTGCACTAGTTTCATGGGGTTTGAGGTGGATTTTTTCTGTTTATTATTATTACATAAGGTGTCATAGCTGTTGATACTATATCTTCCAGAAGCACAAAATTTACCCATAGGAAAGCAATTATGAATTGTTTCTTCATCTTCAGCCAGAGCACTAAGTTCAACAGCAACACCCATCTATTCTGACTTTGAGCTTGCACATTTTGTTTAAAGATGGACATGCAACAAGTGTTTCATAGCGACTGAACAGTCTTTTGCTTCATAAATCTTCAAATTTAGAAACTTGGACCTGAATTATTCTGCCAGGTCCTGTGTCATGTACAATTGAATCAAAGACCTAGAGCTGAACAACATCCTCTTCTGGTAATCAAAATTCCCATTTAAGTGTTGAAGGTCTGTCTCATTTTTAATTCAGATCTCATTTCACTCTTTAAGAGATATCCCTGAAGTGTCAAAATGTAAAACTCAACTCAATAAAAAAAAAATTTACTCTAAATGAAGTGCATGAATACATCCATCATAAGCATAATGAATTAAATAAACAAACAAATTTAATGCAAATTGAGGCTTGCAGTGCCTATCTAACATCTCATACCAGCTCTACAGCAAATCTACAGCTCTGAGTCAGGTGAAAAGGCTCTATAAAATATGTGGGAAAATAAAGTTCTTAACTGAATATAAACATACTCAGAAAATTATTTAAGCTAGTTAGAGGAAACATAAAACTTCCTTCTTCTCCATATCCATGAGAATTCCAAAGTTTTAAAATAATCTTCTCCCCAGGATTTGAACAGCATCTTTAATAAGGTAGGAAGAATATATGCAATAATATCAAATGTTATTCTTCTCCTTATGTGAGGCATCCTTGCTTTTTCTCCGAATGCCCAAGAATTAAATTAAAAGAGAGGAGAAGAGATTTAGCAATCTTTATAATATTAGAGGGGAAAAAATTCCTTTCTCTTTCTCATCTTCATTGCTGTTCCCCTTCTTGTTTTACTACACACTCCCATACTTTTTTCAGTAAAGTGGTTTACATGTAACACATGGATGATGGTGGTTCAACTTCTTCCTGTGACCGAAATCTGTATGCTTCACACAAGTGTCCTCACTTTCAGGCTAGTGAACACTGTCACATGGCTATTTTGGTTCTTCTGCCACCATGTGTGACATGTTTCCAGTTTCAAATTAAGGGGGACAGAAAAGGAAAGACTAGAAACAAGAATGAAATAGTCAAGAGGGCAGATAAGTTTGCTTGCTTCATATCCTTTTTCTTCTTCAAGTCTCAGTGTCTTGCTGTAATACATTTCACATCATCCATCACATCCAGGAATTTCATGACTCGCTACCTCCTCTTTCCAAAAGGTGATCCTCTAGGGATGTGCCTGCTCAGGACACCTGGCCCAGAGAAGAGGAAGGCAGAGTCAGACTTTCCATCCACCATGAAGCACAGGATTTCCAAATCCCAGTATTTCACTTTGCATTTAAATATTTTCTTTATTCAAATACTTTTTTTTTTTTTTTTTTTAGATAACAGGAAAAAAAATCTAACCAGTTCTAGCTATTTTCAAATGGCATAGTGATCCCAGAGTCATTAATTTAATTAATTTTCTTTTAAAGTACCACTAGCATGTTATTTGAAACAGTTGGACATTTGCGGGTGACTTAATAATGCAATAGCCTTTAGTTTGACAGCCTTTTAGTTGGTTTTCATTGTTTATAAACAGTGCTACTGCTTACTTATAAGTTACACTCCAAACAAATTCCAGCCCTTAAGAATTTACTGTCTGTGTATGTTGATGGAAGGTAGTTCAGGGAGCCCCTCATGAGTTATGTATTGACTGAATCTCAGCTCACACTCAGTGTGTTGGTTCTCTTTTAACATCTAAATATTCTTTAACAAAAACAAAAGTGAGATAAAGAATGAATGAAATTTTTGTATACATTTCCCTATATAATTTCAGTTGGCTTTTCCACAGGATACCATCCGAACATCCAGAAATGCTTTTTTTTTACTAAAGCACCTTCAGTACTGCTATTCCTTAATAATTCTGTAGCTTTCAAAAAGTAATTGATTTTCTTCAGTTGCCACCAGGTGGCAATCATAAACCTAGCCTGCTCCATCGTGTCTTCCAAAACAGCTACTGCAGGATGAGAAAATGCTGTAAGCAGGAAGCAGAAAAAGGTATCTCCATGGTGACTATTATAGTATGTTGTTTGTCGTGGGTGAAGCTAGATGAAACCATGTTCGTGCTTCTAAATTACATATTTCATCTCATTAAGTCCTGAGCAGCTAACCTTGAAAAAATGTGTTCTGCTGAAAGATGTACTTTGTCTCACAAAGAGCCTGTAGATAGCCTATTATCCATGTGGTATTTTCATCCTTCTGGACAGTGACCATAGTGAACATTCCTGAAAAAAATCTATACGAATTTTTAAATTGCCTTTTTTACCCAAGTAAAATACCTAATTTAATAATAATTCAACATAAAGTACTTGTTTTTCTCTGTCTTCTATCAGGGCTTTGAGTGAGGCATTAAAGAGCTATGGCAGGCAGTGAAAGTGGTTCCACACTCTCCCTCTCATGTCATTTGGCGTTTAGAGAGCTGAGAGCCCCGTAACAGCAGCTCGGTTTTTAACATCATTGTAACACCCTGAAAAGTAAAGAAGAAAAGCTACGGTCCATATCTTCCTGTTGAGATATTGCTAAAGATCAGCAAATTATTTTTTTCAAAAATGTTTTAAAATCCTAAACCCCACTGAGTTTTAGGAGGTGAAGCTCTTTGGATAGAAAGAAAAACTCATCTTTTATTTCATGTCGTTTTTCTTCTCAGTCTATTGCGTCTAGATCTTTTCCTACAGGTCTTTCAATCTTAGCCCCATCTCTTAGGATTCACTTGAAACTGTCTTATGCTTACTTCCATTTCAGCTAACTGGAAAACAAAATAACAAAATACAGTTGTAAAAGATATATTGATTTTACCTAATCTGATGGAATTATATATTTTGATTATGCCACACCTTTTTTCTTTAAAAAAAAAAAAAAAAAAAAAGTTACTGAAAGCAAGCCAGTTTAAAAACAGATGATGAAAATGACTAGAGACACAATAAGAATGTTTGGAGAAGAAAAGTTAAATAATTGAAAATAATAAGAGTATTCACAAAAAATTTTTAAAAAAAAAGTAAAATAAGAATTGTTGGAAACATTTGATACTGGGTATAGGAAAAAATCTACCTTCCAAAAGGTCTGAATAACATTCAGGTTTAGTGCGTGGAAATAAGAAACTTTTGTACTCAGTCTCCTGTTTGCTGGTGAAAGTCACTTTCAGAAGCAGCAGCGTTAATGGGATGTGAAAAAACAAAAAAGACCCAGTAATAATGAGACCCTTTCAATCTACATGAGGCAGCATAAACATAAGACAGAACCTTACAGGCTGACACAGTCTGTGAGCTAGTTATTTATCATTTTCTATTTTAAGTGTTCTTCAACATCCTTCTGAAGCATTTATTAGGTACAAGGCAGCAAACTGGTGGCCCAATGTTGTGATTTGATGTAGAAATTCTTGTGGTCATGCAGTTTGTTGTTTCCTTTGGCTTTTCATTGCCCTCCAGCATACACACTGTCTTGTATCTTATCTCTGGGCAAAGCCAAATTTCCAAAGTACATTTCCATTACAGTTTTAACTTCCCCTCTGTCATTTAAAGGTAAACTAAATTTCACTGTTTACCGTCAAATTCAGAACAAGAACAAAAGTTTATTATTACTCCCTGAAAAAGCAAAATCAGGTTATTTCTGATTTTAACAATATATATAGAGAGACCATGCACTCGCCATAAAAAAAAAAAAAATACAAGTACACCGTAGATTCGTGAGTCTGAGGTATTTTTCTGTCGATAACTTGTGATTCCCCATAGGAGCAGTTAGATGGCAGTGTTGTTACACTATTCGAAGCAACCATTCTTTTATTCCTGGTTTTGTCAGAAGCCGTCACTTCAATGCAACATTACAAAGTCAAAGCATAATTACCACTAATGCTCCCCTCTCTTGAGCAATGCCATCAGGGTATATCCTGCAAATGAATGGAAACTGTTAATTATAATTATATTAGACATCCATATTGTACATTTCAGCAGTGCTGGTGTCGTCTTTGGATCTTTGTTTATCATTACACAGGAGATATTAAAGTAAAAGGATGAAGACCACAGTGACAACACTCCTTTATAGTATGAAAATTATGCATCCTATCTCACTAACAGCTCAGCCCAGTAATTTGAAAATGCTTGTAATTGGATTATTCTGTACCCATATTTTACATATATGTCACAAAAAAGAGAATGTTTAATTATTTTTCTTTTTTTTTTAGATTGCAATCCAATTAATATGTTTGCTTTCTTTTACAAAATAATAATAATAATAATAATAATAATAATAATAATAATAATAATAATAATAATAATAATACTCATTTCACCTTAAAGCAAATATCTTTATTTTCAACCCAGCCTCCAGGGAACTATTTCAAGTAGAGCTATAGTATGTGTACAGCACAAGATCCTGTCTCTGAAGAAACTGGGGAATAGCATGTACTTTCTTAGCTTTTCAACCTCTCTTCCTCACACCAATTTTCCTAGCTCTGTTTTCCTCTTCACAAAAATCCTAGCTTATTCTTAGCTTCCTGACCTTTCCAGAACAGACCTGTCATCTTTCGCTTAGCATTTGATTCAGTCGATCTTCCACAGTCTGTCTGGTGCACCTCCCTGAAATTTTTCAGCTATGCTCACTCCTCATTTCTGCACTGACTCCGCAGATATGTTACTTTATTCAAACTTTTGCTGGTTCTTCCCAGAACTTGCCTGACCTTAGTATCAGGAAAGTATCGCTTTAAGTGCCCACAAACACCTTCATTTGTGCCACTTGAACCATACCAGTTTCACTAAATGACTGCAATGCCACCCTCTACAGTGGTGATGCAATTGTATTGGTATAAAAGACCTTCTGCTGACTGTAAACATACATCTTCTTCCAGCTATAGCAGGGCTGAGTAAGCCATCACTGCCTGCAGCAAATACTTACTTAGGTCCTAGCAACCACCTCTGCCAGTTTTATCTCCATCTGAAGAGTCAACTGAGAAGCTCAGCCAGTTGCTAAAATGTTTCATTCAAAATGAGTCAAATCTGCAATGAATTGCTCATCAGTTCTAACAGATTTAACTACTAAGCATGGAACTTTTCCCTAATCTGACCATGACCATAAACTGGTAAAGAGCTATCCTGCAAAAGTGTAAAAATACAGGTGGCAAGACCCAGCTTTTACCTCTTTGTACCAACAAAAGGTCTCTGTTCAAAAAGCCTTTTACCTTCCTGAATCATACTGCTGAATAGTCGCCCACTCTTAGCCATTCCAGAAGGCCATCTGAGCAGCACACAGATATTTCTCCTTGAAAGGCAATTACTGGATAACATTATTTTAAGAAAAATACAGTTTGCTTCATTTTCTTTTATTCTAGTACAACTTTCCAACCTTCCTCAAATCTAAGCTGATCTACTGCCAAGATTTCTGCCATGTGGCCAGTGGCCTGGGAGCTCTAGGAGCTGCAAGGCAAGTTGAGGTCCTCAGGGCTCCAGGTGTCCTGAGTGCATAGTAGGGAACCTGGAAGCTTTCATTGGAGGCAGCGTTCCTTGGCCTCCCCAGGTTACCAGCACTGCAGGAGCTTGCCATGGGGAGTGCCAAGAAAGCAGAAAGCCGGCTGTTAGTCAAACAGATTTTTCCTGAAACACTTTCCTGGTTCCAATTGGGAAATTAGAAGAATTTGACATGTTTTGGTGGAACATTTGAAATGTTGTTGAATGTGCATTTCCCAGTGGAAGGTTTCCAGACAGCTGTCATAAATTCAGGCCAAGAGAGATAAATAAACAAACTGAAGACACCATAACCATTTTTTTCTCCTTTTTGCATTAATGCCTCAGAAGCTCATTTGCAATAAAATCCTTTGAGTGCATTCACTTTATCTGAACTCAGAGACAATTATGTTGACATTTTGCCACTCTTCAGATAGAAAATATCTTCCAGAAAAACTGATAGAGACTCTTCATGAATATATTATGAATTTCACTTAGTTCATCTGCAACACTCAGTCAGATAATATCTATTCTCCACCTTAGCAATTACTCATAAGCAATTATTAGATCAATGTTCACATTGCTGTATACGCAGAATCAGTTCCCACATCCTCCCAGGGTCTCAAAGGCATATATATGTAGATCGTCATGCATTAAAGTCTTGAGAAAGCGAATAATGGAACAGAAAGGACAGTGGTATATTTATGACTGATCATTATGGAGGATCTTACTCTAGTGTCTTAAAAGTAGGTACCACAGACTGACATAGTCATCTGAGGTTTCCTATGGAGAGAACTAGAAATTTCTTGAGTATCACCCTGATATTCTCAAGGTATGAACATTTAAGAGAGGTCAGACAAACTGCAGTCTAAGAATGCCTATTACTCTTTACTGACTATAAGCATATCTTGAGCGAGTAGGTCAAAACTGGACAGGTAATGTTGGGAGATTTCAAGTTAGCCGAAGAGTGCCCCTGTCTTTAGTCCTCACACAGATGATAAAGGTCCCTCTCTCATCCAAAACCATTTCATTCAAGCTTTAGGAGGACCTGCTGGCTATATCTGAACCTGTCAAACATAATGTTGGTATTGACCTCTTTGACTTCAACCAAACCTCTTTATCAAAAACTGGTAACATAGTATCCCATTAACATATTATTTCCCAAATCCATTCTGCACTTGTTGTTATGTAAAGTCAAGTTTCAGTTCAAAGGTGTTGTTTTTTTTTTTTTTCTTTTTCAAAGCTGTCTAGGAAAGAGTGGCCTAAGGCATTTGCATTTAATTAGTGTTACCATTTTTCACTTGACCATGAAAACCTCAGTCAGCAGGGAGACAACTGAAAGTAAGAAATAAGTTCACAGTGAACTCTTCATAGGGAAGATATCACATCTGTACAGTATCTTAATGTCCAGGTCAGGAGGTTGTTGGAGCTCCTAGTCAATCCCACAGGTCCATATAGCTCTACTGTAACATTTTATCTGTTTGTAGTATGCATGTATACGTCACAAATCTGTATATTAAAGTCAAGGCAAGCAGATATAACTAGATGTAATTCATTTCAGTACACAGACAAATCTCATGTTTTTATTTTTCCCAGTAAGCTCAGTCACTGAAAAATGGACATTCAAAATTTCTGTTTATTTCCCCACACAAAAAAATTTAAAATAATCCAAATCTCTCTTCAGTACAGGGACGAAAGAGACTATGCTTGGTTATATGTGTGCTAAAATCTTGTGAGCTTTTCAGGCTATACTGTGCATGAAGTTGAATGGACAGAGAATGAGAAACAGAAAAAGAGAGAGCAAAAATGTAATATTATAATTTTGTTTTTAAGAAAAAAAAAAGACAATGCAGCAAGATAATCATAAATTAACGGACAATCATCACTCCAAGGACTCAAAGCACAGAAAGACACATACATACACACCTCAAATAATTTGATAGCCATCTGCTTAGATAAAATCTGTATTTAGGTCATATGCTTTCTCTAATATAACCCAACAGAAACAGGATTCCATATAAAGACCTAGGTTAAGTAGATGCAATGCCATCAAAGATCCCAAAACTGAAGAGTTGAATTTGGAGGGATTAGTACATATTTTTAATTTATGTTTTCCCTTTCCATACTGTTTTGTTGCATGTGTTTCATTCATCATTTTAAAATGGAAAAATATAGCTTTTAATGATTTGTTTTTCATTTAGCAATGTATATTTGAAAGGCAGAATAATAAAGCAGGAGAATGCTCTTTTAATTTTATTCAAAACGTTCTCAGTATTTCCTCATTTAACTTTATAGCCTAGTTACTCTCCTGTAAGGCTACTGCAAACCTGTTGCAAAGAGATATAATTCACTCTGTCAAAATAAGACCCTAACCTCAGAGAAGACAGGGATTTAAGATACTCCAGAGTTCACATCCGTGAATCTAATCATAGAACCATAGAATCAATACCAGGTTCCTACTAAAGAAATCATATTTGTGAATCGCATTTTGATGCATGTAAGGACACAGATCTACCAGACACGGTCCAGCATGCTTTGGTCCTGATTTAGCTCCCCTCCCACCTAAAGATCCCACAATTACAGAGGTGATCCAGTTGAATACACATTGAAAATGTTCTCCTTTCCCCTACAAATGGTTCATTTTGAGCTCATCAACTCATTTCATCAGACCAATGTGATCTGGCTTTAGTATTAAACAAGTAACTTGGATTCTGAACCTGAATGCCAAAACTCTGTTAGATGCTGTGAAAGTCAGACAAGACAACTGCTAATTTTTCCCTGTGAATCTAGTCTTCCATATTTAAAATAAATAAAATAAAAAGTCTTACAGATCAGCAAGAAAGCCAGACAGAAAATGGCTCATGAAAGAGGCTTCAAATCTCTTTGGAGATTGGTTGTGATTAAGCAATCCAAGAGTGCATGTGTGTACGTGCGTTTAATTAGCAGGCTATACCACAACTTAAAACTCCTCTTCAAGTAGATCCTATCAAGACTGTGAACAAGAGTGAGGATGAATATGCTAACCACATTTGAATAAAGCTTCTGTCTCTCCTTGCCTGAAAGCTCCTCTTTTTACTCAGGAGTCTCCCAGTCCTCTTAGTTTCTAATTTGCCCATGGCTACTACAGTTGATCAGCCTCTCTAGTCCAGATTACCTCCACTGCTGCAAGACCTCTCAAGAAACCCTCTTTTCTGCTGCCCAGTGCATTTGTATTAAACAATATAATGAGGTATATTGTAGTAAACAATATAACCAGAATAACGGAGTAATTGAGGATAGAGTTAGGAGAAGAGCTTGCTTTAGTGCTCTTACACATTTTAAACAGATAGGGTTTTTATCTTTTTTTTTTCCTCCCTTCATCTGATCAGCTAGGTAATTTAATTTAGTGATGAAAAAAAAATCCAATTGGGTGCTGCTTTGTTCACCTGATTGTATTTTTCAAAGTAAAATGAAACTAACCCACTGAAGAGCTGTGGGAGAGAGTGTGGGGCAGGCAGAATGCAGAAGTTTAAAAACTGCCTTTGTTTTTTCATTCTTCCACTTCAGACACTAAGTAGCTCCCAGTTGCATTTGTCAAGATAAAATAAAACTGACAAGATGGCAGGGTGAGAGAAATAAGGCTGTACATATATGAAGAAGACAGTCATCAGAGGGAGAATTTAGAATGGACAAAAAAGTTGTCATGGAATAAAAAGAGACTTATTCCCTTATAATATAATAGAAAAAGAAGAAAAAAAAAAAAACACCTTACAAATGCATTGGACTTTGCAAGTCAGTGTTTAATAAAACTCTCTCAAGACTAAAAATCAGAGTGAAAGATTCTTCAAAATCTTTTGTATTGCTAGTAGCAACTAATTTCAGGATTTGAACCTCAGAGCTTTATGGACTCTACAAAAATGGAAAACAGTAGTAAGGTCTAAGGCCAAATATAACTCTAAAAATTACCTTTTTTTTTTAACTAGCAGACAAAGCAAATAGACACTATTATAAGGATAAGGCCAGGCGCTTCCAAGCAAGCAGGTATAGGCAGAGACCTATCAGCATATAGACAACAGCGAATACTCATTGTATGTCAGGTTTGGTTTGATGTCTGAGGACAGGACTTCTTCACCAGATAAATGGAAGCAGCTGACATCAGAGGTTGAGGAGCAGTGAGGACCACCTGCCTAACCATCAAACTTACTTTCTCACTTAAATTGTAAAATTAGCCAACTCATCCTGCTAAGCTCTGAGCTTAGAGTCTTCCAGGAAGAGTTGAGGTCTTTGCACCTATAAGAACTCTGATGGTTTAAAAGTGGGGCAAGTTAACTACCTACAAAAGTGTAATGCCCTATAGAAATGTACCTAGCCATGCCACAGAGGCAAGCAAACAAGGGTGCATGTTAACCAATATTGTTGCAAAGGCTGCATAAGCCAAACCCTAGAGCATAAAGTTTTCTTGCCAAGGAGGAACTGATGTGTCAAACGACTGGCACCAAAGATATGTAGGGAAGGACAATTTTCCTTTGCCTGTTTATCATGCACCTGACATTTTTAGTGCTGTTACACAAGGAAAGTTGTAATTTACTTCCTAACTTCCTTTAGTGCTGTATCTATTCTTCTGGGAGCATGCAACAGGAAGTGATTTTGCCCCATGTTGTACATGGAATTCAAAAAGCAAGGAGATCACATTAATTTCTGGAAGAAATGCCTATCAAGACTGGTCATGTCCAGTTCTGCATCTGTCTCGAAAATTCCTTTAGCAACAAATTGCCAGAAATGCCAGAAAGGGAATATCATCACATAATTACCTTACTTTTTTCTGCTGCTGGCAACAGCCAGAGACTGAATTCTGGCCTTTCTGAAATTTTGATCTGATTCAAGATGTCCATCCCTATATATTCATATGATAGCTCAGATCTCAAGATAACATGACACTTTAAGTCTAGGAATATCTCCAACAACTTCAGAGATGTCTGTAATATTGCCCTAATATTATGCTTCTTAATTTCTCTAGTGAGTCAGGCAGTCAAGAGTTCCACCTCTAGAGGTATTCTGTATGGGAACACGGAATTTAAAAACACTATTCCTTGAAAAGCAAAAAGAAAATATCAAGCATGAGTATCTACAATACTGTTTATTTGAACCTTAAGGTGTTTGGTTTGGTTTGGGTATTTTTTTATACCAAGCTCTTCATAGTGAAGAGTATCACTGCTTACAAATTAAGTTCTGTTATCAATATATTCAAATATGCAGGTATATCCACTGATCCACACTGAAGATGGAGATTCAGTCACTGTCACTGTTAGTCTAAAGATGCATATTTTATTCTTCTGCTGTTTATCTCAGCAAAGAATTCTTCCAGTAAAAGAAAACAGCAGCTTAAATAGAAATTTTTCAGTACTATGATTTGTAGAAGAAAACTTCCAGAAAGAATCTCCAGAATTTGCTTTCTGGCAAGTATAAAGATAGTGGGCAAGTACTGGAGCAGTGCAGAAGATAGGTATTTCTCATGAACAGAAACTGAGAACGCATGCCACCTGTTACATACTTGAGTGATGTACAATATCTAATTGAGCATTGTTTCTTGTTTCACATGGATGCTGCAATGTCCTTAGTTAGCTTCATCAGGGTATGAGAATTAAAGACTTGTAAATAAATGCAGCAGATTACACTCCTCATTTCTTAACCTCTCATAACACTCATTTAGATTCCAGCTGAAGAATTCTCCATTTGTCATGAGAAGTAATAGGCTTATAAATTCATTAATTTTGGATAGACTTTTTTATTTTCCTAGCAAGTTAATAAAACACAGTTTTCAGTTAGCTTCCTGTCTTTCTTTAAGTAGATAAGAAAGAGCTGGTTCCATTACATTTTGTTTCAATTTAATCCCTTGCTATTATGAAAAGTGGAAAATGCAATTAAATGCACTTCTGAAACCTTTCCCTTGAGTGCTGTTTACAATATTGCCTGCATTAAGTAATTCATGTGAGGTGATGCATCTGCTCTTCCATGCCCATGCTAGACTTAAGAAACTTAAAAATAAAAGTTTTTCAGTCAGAGAACAGAAACACCTTCCCCGCAAACAAACAACAGTAAAAATACCCCCCTGTTTTTAGTATAAAAACAGGTTTATCAAGAATACATGGATTTCTGACAGGTTTATAAGAAGACCATTGTCAAATGAGCCTGATTTTTTGTTCTGCCATTGTTTTCTCCCTCCTACATTACCAAGAGGGCTGTAAACTTCCAGAAGACTTTAGCTGACCCCACAGAAACTTCATATGCTTGCATTTTTTCCTATCTGTTTATTTACTCTAAGCAACAAAAAGAAAGCTGATAGCTCTGGTATTGGATATGCTCCAAATATGTTATCTCCTCATGCAAACTGTGTCTAGATAAGTAAGGTGCGATGTATCTGTATTCCTATATATCTGTAGGCTTCTACACCCAAGGTCATCATATAAGCTCTCTTTCTAGTTAGTGGGGGAAAAATGAGGGATTTTTAATGATTGACTCATCTGACCTATTCCAAGACTTGTACCTTGGGATGAGATGAGTTACAACTATTTGTTGAAGAATTACCCTCTTAAATTGTCCCGTGTTTGCAACCACACAGTTAAGGCTCAAAAATCACTTCTTGTTTTTAAAAATTTTGGCCTTCTAATTAAAAATTGACAGAAAACACAGGTTTGGCATTCTATTGAATTAAATATTAGTCACTCAAGTAACTTTTCTAACACCAGAGGAAATAAAAATGATCACAATAATAAAAGATTACATAGAATTAATACAGGTAAAAAAGAAGAAAAACCTCAACAGGAAAGCATCACAAGTGGTCTAGTATACTGCTATTAGATTTCTAGAAGAATCTTCATCAAAGGCTCTTAAAAAAGAAAAATCCTAATATTTTTCTAGAATAAGAAGTGCTCTTACAGACTGGTGATATATTTATGAATAGGCAGTGATCTAGAAAGAGGAACCGAAGGACAGGAATACAGAGTCAGTCTCCAGAATGATAGCATATACAAGCAGTTTTACTCCAAACCTGGCATAGCATCTCTATAGCCTAAAATAATCATAAATATTCTGGAAAAAAAAAAATGTGTGTAGAAGTTAGAGATGACAAAAAATAGTTTCAAGACTTGGCTATAAAGTTTACAGAAGTCCAAGAAGATTTCATAATATATGGGCAAGCAGGTAGCAAAATAACACCTGAAAATCAGCATCAGTGAGCAGAAAATGCTTCATGTGGAAAAGTATAACCATAAAAACATCTGTGTAATTGCAAGCTCTAAGTTTGATATTACTATTCAGAAAAGCATAACAGTATCACATTATATCACTCCCAAGAATATCAACCCAGTAGTCAGGAGAAGTGAGGAAAAATGACAGAACATAAAGAATTATGAAGGAAGGTACTGGAAACAAGGCAGAAGTTTTACTGTCATTATGCTATTGTATAAAACTATGATAAATCATCATCAATGCATACCTCACAAAATTCTTGGTTTTTTCCCTCAGAAACTTGCAGAGAAACTGGAAAATATACAGATAATGGAGACAGCACATTGGCAGATGTTGGGAAAAGTAGGTGCCTTCTGCTTAGAAAAGAACAATGAAGACGTGAGGTACGTATCACTAAAATCATGCTTGGCCAGAAAAAAATGGCTAATTAATAGCAGCTGACTCTTCCTCCCCATGCAAAGCTAGAAGGGCACCTACTGATATCATCATGCAGAGTTTAACATAAAAGAGAAACAATCTTCTATAGAGTAGAAAATTAAGGTATAGAGCTCATTACAGGAGATAGTGGTGGAAGTCGTAGTGCAAGAGCTTACCAAACAAGAATCAGTACACAGGAGAAGGAACCAAAACAGTGGGTGAAACTGAATTTCTGATTTAGTCTCTGATTTTATCTGGAAAGCATAAAAATACACAAAGGAAGAATGCTTGCTGTTTTCTTACACTTTTTTTCATAAACATCTACATCTGGCCATCACTGGAGACAAGATAGTGGGGTTCCCAGACTCAGGTCCCAGATAGTACAGTCATTCTCATGTCACAGAATCACAGAATCACAGAATGTTAGGGATTGGAAGGGACCTCAAAAGATCATCTAGTCCAATCCCCCTGCCAGAGCAGGCACACCTTAAAAATAAATCTAGAATATGTAGAACTTAAGCGACATCTAATAATAGTTAAGACCAGCAGTTAAGAACTAGTGTATTATTTAAAAATTATTCTCTCAGTCTTTCTATCTAAGTGAAGTATCTGTCTCATGCTGATTGGCTGCCTGGGGAAAATTCACTCCCAGAAAAAAATTGTCATTACCTATGAATCAAAAACTCAATTTTGTACTGGAAGAGTAACTGCTTTCTTGAAAAATCCATAGTTACTCTAAAACATTAGAACTACATTTTCAATGACATTCCTTTACTCCAGTCTTTAAATTGTTAGGGTCAATATGTTTCTCTGATGGCAGCTATTTTGTAGCTGAAAGTAGAATGAGGAAAAAAGTGGAAAATTTAAAATTGTTCATATTTTGTACAGCAGCTTTCTAATTTTGGTGACAAAATCTGAAAGCTGGATGTTTTATCTATATAGTGACAGCTTACTTTTCTGAAGGTGAAATTGTAAGGCACAACCAAAGGGTACAAATTAGTGTCTCTGCTGTGTTGTACTCCCTCCCACAGAAATTTGAATTAAATAATACAGACTTTTAGATTTAAATGACATCATACTGGCTTCTGGGTAGAGAAGTAGTGGTCTTTTTTTTTTTTTACAATATAGGAGTTCACATGCCTTATCTCACAGACATTCATTATCTCCTCCTATTTAGCCTTGATTCTTGTTTGGGTTAAGCTGCCGAGCAACTTGTATAGTCTACCTGATAGACTTTTTATAGATTCAGGGTCACAGAGAGATATTTAATGCCTGACTGGTAAAAGATGTGGATAAAAGCTATTCTTTTTTTTTTTTTTCTTTTTTTTCTGAGGTCTTCAGTGTCCTTTTCAAAGAAAATGGAGAATTTTTGAAACAGTCTGAGAGAACAAAGCTTCTGATCTAGTCATAGGTAAATATGAAACGAAGGAAAAATCATACTGTACATATTTTTTCCCTGAAGGGGCCCATATGCACAAAATTTCTGCCTTGGAATAGCTGTGTAAAGTGCATTTTTGCTGTCTTTTCTGGCATATCATGTCCTTTGATCCATGAAATGTTCAGGAGGAGGGTTTCTGTGAACGCTTAAGTGTGTTTTCAGGTTTTTCTGCTTTTCAATCCAGATTTCTTATGTGTGAGTTTGTTCTGGTGTTAAGGGAGAAGAATAAAAAATGACCTGATATGACACTGTCGATAAGTTTAAAGTATTTTTTGCCTTCTCCTAAATTTCAAATGTCCTTTCAGTGTTATAAATCATTTCAGTATTTGAGAGGTTGGAATAAAAACCCTCAGAACAGAAAGTTAGAACTGTATCATAAATTGGATGGGAAATGGCACCTAAAAGACACCCCCACAAGGAAAGTCAACCATACAATTTTAAGCTATGGCAAGCAGGAGATGGGTAGGAGGTTTTCAGGATAAATAAATTTGGGTGGGTAGAAAATGAAAGCACAGCAGGGTCATCTATCCTCCCAGCACTTGAGAAAAACCTTGCAGTATACAGTTCAATTCTCTTCCAGTTGTTTAGCTGTCTATATCATTAACCCTGCATCCAAGAAAGTAAACAGACCAGCAGTTCTAAGACTGCCGTTCAACACCACAAGGAATTCAGACTCATGTCCCTACAATTATCTCTACCGCTAATGATTTGGAAAAGGAATGTTTTTACAAGTTTGGGTTGCTAGGACTTGAATGGAGGAGGGTCAGCAGTCTTTAGCTTGTTCAACTGGACTGGACTCAATTTTGTTCCTTTGCTAGCAACTCTTGAATCTACATTTGTTGGGTTTGATTTTAGTTTCACTTTTTCAGTGGTCTAAAAGCATGCAGGTTTTTTTCCTTCCATTTCTGTGTATCTATGTGCAGTGTACCTTTTGGGGTTCTTTGGTTTCCCTGTTTTTATCACAAGGTATAACAGCGATAAGAGTGTGTTGATTGCTGTACAGAAAGAGGAAGCCTATAACAGAACTTTTTCTACAGGAAACATTGTTTAAATAAGGATCAATTTACTCAATCTGTCAACATTTTGGCAAGTAAAAAAGAAAAAAAAAAAAAAAAAGAGTAAAGAACACCTCATCATTCCTTTATAATAAGAGACCAGAGAGACTCGTTTGTTTGGGATCAAGAGATCCTGGATACAGATATTTACTCTGCAGTTTGCAGTTGTCTGTTGAACAAGAAACAGTACACCAATTGTCTCACATCCTATTTTGGAATTATTCCTGCAAATAAGGTTAATATGTTCTAAGGATGTTTGTCAGATCATCCCCTTGCTATTCCGTACAAACTATTCTAGCTGCTCTTAATGCTTAATGAATGAATTCTTTGTATGGCTATGGGAAATCGTGAAAATATTAGGGAGCAGGTAGGAGAAAGGAAAAAAAAAAAAAAAGCTTGCTTTCTTTCCTTGCTACATAGACACACATCTTACTTGGTGTCTGGATGTTTCCTCCTCCCTCTCCCTGCATTAGCATCCAGTCTGACTGTTAAACTTGTTTCCTGAAGCATGAAAGTGTCAGGCTTGAGACCACCTCTTTCCCCATTCCCACGGGACTACTGTAACCCCTTGCTACGTAAACTGAGCATAAAGCAACCTCTTCTGGCAATGTTTTTAAAAAATGTAGCAACTGCAAACAGATACCATGTGGAACTCAGCCTCACATCCCATACAGCAGTCATTCCCAGAGAAGCCCCACCGGCAACTCAGGCAGAATGATATATTGTTTCTGAATTCCTGTCTTAGCCACGAGTTAAAAATGCAGACACACAAACAGTAGCTCCCTATCTTGACTAGTTTAATGTAAAAAGTAAGATAACTTCCATAACTAGTCAGAGCCTGAGCCAGTTTTTGTAGGATCTGCAGTCTGGGTTTTGATGTGTAGCTCTTTGACTGAGTCAGAGTTTAAAGTTTAGATTCATTGCAACTAACTTTGACTGGTTAAATTGCTGGCATCTAGTTTCCACAATCAGTGATGAAAGGTAGGTAAGCCCCTCCAGAAGAGCAATTAATTTTATTCTAAATTAAGCAGGATTTATTCAAGCAAAAATTATTTTCTGAAAGCACTTACTGCTCTCCACTAGCTGGAGAGGTAGCAAATACTTCTCAGTTTAGAAGCCTTGCTCTTGGTTTGCTAAAATTCAGAGATGAGGCTCACCCCAGAAAATGAAATTCTTTGAGTTGGACTTGAGCCAGTAAAATGTATATTTTATAAATGCATATTATCAAGTACATAAACTTGATAAACATGATAAAACCATGAAAATTGTTACCATATGCAGCTTTTGTGGTTTTGAGGACTTCTTGCAGGTTAAGCTCATTCTAGTCTGTGAACATCTGATGCAAATCAAAAGTTTAAATCCAAAAATATAGTCACAAAGCAAATTCCCATTGAATTTTTAGCCTAAAAAAAAATAACTAAAAAAAAAAGACATTTTCTCATTTTCACAATGTATTTAGAATTCTGTTCTCTTCATATTTGTACTTGTGTTTTACAGGTGTGTCAAGCCCAGGCTTTTCACATGAGCAGGTTGCATAGTTATTGAATGTAATTTCTGAATGTGGAGAGGTTCACTAGTGTGAAGGCTCTTTTAAAAGCAGTCTTCTCCATTCAGGAAATGAGAGAAGGGGGGTTGTGTGACTGAATGATGTGCATTGTGTTTCACCTGGAGGTCCTGATTCACAATGTGCTAAAGCTCCCTTCCCAGTAAATCACTCTGGATTTCTCTGTCACAGTCAGGTCACTTGGAGGTTGTTGGATAAAAGAACGTTCACAAGACATTTCCCTTCAAATACATTGCACAAAGGTCTTTACAAGCATACCTGTGTGAATATAGGAGTTTAGATACAGATGTTAAACGTCACATGGGATATTCCCATCTTCTGATTTTAAAGTACCTGTTTCACTCCTACTTTTCATTTCTTCTTCCTTTGAATTTCCTCAAGCTATCTCTTTCCAGTTTCACCACTTCCCTTTCTCTGCTCTTTGAAAAGATCATCCTTTATACTTCTTTCTCTTGTCTCTTGTGCTTTCCCTTTTCTTCCAACAAACTGTTGTCTACCATAGAGGCTGCTAAACAGACAGTATCATTGCCAGGTGGCAGAAAATTGAGGAATTATATAAAATGCACAGAATACGTTACTTTATACTGCCCATGATTTTCCAATTATCTTGACTACAGCTTCAACTAACAAAAATTGGGTGGTTACCCTTGCTGCCTTTTAACAGAAGGAGGATTTGGGGGTGTCTACAACATGCTTTCTCAACTAAGTTACCACACACCTTTAAAAACACAAATAATTCCCTGTCTACATAATGCTTGTGGGTATTATAACAATATAATTTTAGCATAAATCAGTTAATTTTCACTTCCATTCCAAATTACCCACTATGGATTGCAAGACATCAGAAGCTACTTCCTATCTGATGTCACTTTGAGGTCAGTGCAAGTAGCTGTTCTATATTTATATTCTTGATAGTGAAATTGTCTAACAGTGTAGCACTTAGCTCACACACTATGGCAAATTGGGGCGAGGGGGGGAAGGGAGAAGAGAGCTAAGAACTTTCTCAAAATTTGTATGAATGGGCATGAAAATATAAATATTCCACATCTTGGGGTACCTGAATTTTGGATGACTTTATGGATTCTGACCTCATCTTTCACACTGAACTTCATTCAGCCAGTGAAGGTCTATAAGAAGGATACAATTTCACAGTTGATTTCAGTCAGCTTAAGAGCAAGTAGCCTCACCTTCTTGTTCTTGGTTATGTCTTACCACCTCATTTCTTATGCCACTGCTGGCACTCATGAGACCACAACGTTAGCTGAACAGGGACCTGATCCAGTGGCAAATTTGATACACACACATATATATGGAGGAAGACAAGGTATATTTTGTAGAAATAATCTTCAGCTGGATCAGTTGTCTTATCTGGCTGACCACATAAATACTAGAGCTTGCTCAAGAAAAAGATCAAGAATGATGAAACGGAAGGAAACTCCCCCCAACTTGATTGTCACAGGATGGAAGTGAATGTTGCACAATCAGTTATTCCATAAATATACAACAATAGTAACTACCACTGCTAGCTACTTTGATAATAACTCCTGTATGATCTTCTAGTACTGAATCATGTGTAGTATGTATGATTTAGATAGTTAACTTGGCAAATTACAGCTTAAAGCAAAAAGGTGATACTGATCTCTTTCTATCTCTTTCTTCTTACCTGCCAGGTTCAGTAAAGCTCTTTATCATTATTATTATCATAATTTTTGAGGAATAGTGGAAGGTTTGTAATCAAAGAAAGTACAACAAAGTGACAGCAAGAAACACTGTTCAGTAAAGATCTCTCAGTTCAGTGAAAGGACTACTATTCCTTCAGTGTATATTTAAGAAAATAAGAGAAATAGAAGATCTTTCCATAAGAACCATCTTAATGAATCCAATTATTTATGTCTGTGACTGATATGCCATGTTAGCACTAAAAGACAATTGCATACATCATCAGTAATAGAAATCCTTTTTTTGACATAGAATCATAGAATGGTTTGCTTTGGAAAATGCCTTTAAGATCATCAAGTCCAACCATTAACCTGGTATTGCAAAGTCCACCAGTAAATCATGTCCCTAAGAAGAACCTCATCTACATGTTTTGCAAATACCTCCAGGTGATTCAATCACTTCCCTGGGCAGCCTGTTCCAATGTTAGACAATGACTTTAGTGAATAAATTTTTCCTAATATCCAACCTAAACCTCGCCTGGCACAACTGGAGGCCATTTACTGTTGTATTATCTGTTGTTATTTGATCCCCTCATCCAGATCATCGATAATGATATTAAACAGAACAGGCCCAAATACTGAACCCTGGGGAACACCACTCATGACCAGTTGCCAACCAGATTTTACTCCATTCACCACAATTCTTTGGGCCCGGCCATCCAGCCAGTTCTTTACACAGTGAAGAGTACGTTGGTCCAAGCCACGAGCAGCCAGTTTCTCCAGGACAATGCTGTGGGATACAGTGTCAAAGGCTTTACTGAAGTCTAGGTAGACAACATCCACAGCCTTTCCTTCATCCACTAAGCAGGTCACCTTGTCATAGAAGGAGATCAGGTTGGTCAAACAGGACCTGTCTTTCATAAACCCATGCTGACTGGGCCTGATCTCCTGGCTGTCTTGTATCTGTCATGTGATGTCACTCAGGATGATTTGTTCCATGACCTTTCCCCATCATGAGGTCAAACTGACAGGCCTGTAGTTCCCCAGATGCTCCTGCTGACCCTTCTTGTAGATGGGTGTCACTTAAGTGTGAGTTTAGCACGATTAATTAAACTCATTTTTTTTCTTAGGAATGAACTTTTATACTTAAAAACAAATAACAGCTGAAACACATGTATGTGAGTTTTCAGTTCAACCAACTTAGCTGAAAGACAATATCCATCAGCCTTCAGGTCAAACATGGAGTTATTCCCAGACTGGGTCAGTTTCAAAATGGGGTGAGAAGCAGAGTGTTTCTATTTCACTATATTTCTTCATCTGCTGGTAAGTATTCCAATACTTGCCCACCTATAGCCTCATCTTTTCTTTACAGAACATGCTGTAAGGTCTGTAATTTATTAGAGTATTATTTTCTAGACACAGTAAGTTATATTAGTCATCTCATTCACCTGTGGAAGATCATTCAGAAGGTGAAAGACCTTAGAGATATGGCAAGTGTTATTCTAACAAATGGTGATGAACAGCACAGTATAAATCATGTTTGTGGGCCGGATGAAATGTTCAGTGGTGAGTCTAAACACAATATATCAGAAGGGAAATTTTGCGAAACACCAAACTTCATTCCATAGGCAAAATCTTTTCAGATAACCTTGTGTGCGCACTCTTGTAACTGTCTGATCTATTCTTGGCCAAAATAATGTCTTGCTCTTAACCAAATCTGCACATTAAATTATTTGCATCTTTCTGTGTATGTACTTACAGTTTTATTTGCTAAGCTGTAATACTTCTAGTAAATAAAATGTTGTATTAGTTTGACAAATGAAGGGATTGCTTTTCAGTGGCTTCATGGCTTCTGGTCACTTTCAGTAAAGAGCATTATTTTGTAACAAAACTTATGCATATATTTTACACATGAATATCCTATATTCATATATTTTACACATGAATATCCTACGTTCATAATGTAATATGTATATTATATGAGATTTTGCATGTGAATGGGCACACTGATGTGCAACTCCACTAAAATCAACAACCAGTTCAGATATGCATTTAGGGAAATATTTATTAATAGCAACTCAATAGCGTAGTCAAAATAGACACTAAATATCTGTAGCAGTTGTGTAGGTCCAGATCCTGTTGTCCCTATCCTCAGTATTAGTTTGTGGATGTTTCTGACATGATCTAACTCCATGCCACTCCAGTCATCATCTAGAGAATTCCCAATTTCACCCTTGCAAGTTAAAAGAGTGAAAAAATTAAATGTAGTTTTTTCACAATTTTACCTGTATACTTTAGGCTGAAGTCAGACGTTAAAAACTGCCAGAACAAAGTGTTTTCTGGATTTAATATATTTCTTTTGGTGCCAGGGCTAGCTCAGATATTTGTGTTTCATCATGCTCCATGCAGAAACAGCTTCAGATATTTAACTTTCTTTTAGTTGTACCTGAAGTCTGTGTTATCTGAAAAGTTATGTGCTCTGTAAAATGTATTTATTTCTCTGTGGAGACTTCTAATTGTTTGATAGGAATTTAAAAACTGAAAATATTTATCTACAAATCAATCTCTTTCTTTTAAACTTCTTCTTGCAAGTTTGCAGGGCTGGTAGCTTGAAGCTGCATGTGTTTCTTCCTGGGAAAAGATTACCTTCAGTATGATGCAACAGGGTCTTGTCTGTTTAAGCTGTGTGTTGAAAGAATTGGTTGCCAGACATGAACTAGAGTTCTATCAGGTATAAGTGTGATTCTTAATTAGTTTTCAAGTGATGTCAAAAATTGTAATTTTAAAGATTTTTTTTCATGCCTTCTGAGCACAAGTGAGTGTTTTCCTCATAAAATACATTCCTTTATGAATGATGCAATCTTACCAAAACTGCAATCATTCTGCAAAATGTCATCATTTTTATGTGGTGATGAAGACACCTTCTTCCTTAACTTTGGTGAGATCTATTGATGAAAAGTAGAATATAAAAGGGAGTGGGAAGGAAATCAAGAGAAACCCTTCTGAAGAAAATTTTATGTTTTCTCACAAATTTATGCTAGAAGACTATAAGCACTAGAATTAATGAAATCCACTTTTCTACAGTTTCCTGTCTCATGAATGATAAAATTAATACCTAAAAGATGTTATAACTCTTATGAAAACCTTTCCTTTTGTTGGGGCATTTATAAGGGTTTTCTTGCATCTCCTGATGTGATCTAGATTCTCAGGTATCTAATATGCGTGCTCATGCTGCTGTTTTTTCCCTCAGCTCAGGTATCTGCATTGCTACTGGTTTGCCTACATGCAAAAAACTTGACATCATGAACTTTCTTGAGACCTATATTCCTTTGTTAAATTTGACTGAAAAGAGCTTGTTTTAAAAGCTCTTGGGCCAGGGAGCAAGAAGCACCCACCCGCACACACTTCAATATGAACATAAACCTCACTTCCATAGAAAGTCAGACAAGTAATATTATTAGTAAAATGTGGGTTTAGGAGCCAGATCCATTGCAAAATCCTGTGACCGAAACATATATTAAGAGTGGAAGAAGATTCCTTAAGAATTGCTTATATTTACTAAAAACTTATTAATGCTCATTTCCATTAGTTACAAATTAGTCCCTGCTGTACTGTTCTTCTTTGCCTGGAATCACAGCCTTCAGAGGATGAGGAGGGGCAGACTCGAGGAAGTTCACATTCCTAATATCTGTACCTGTTGTTCAAACTTACTCATGTTTATCATTCATTCTTATCCAGTGCTGATGAGATCAAAGGACTTTATTAGCTGCATTACCTTGCTGATGAAATTGTCAAGCTTATTATTTGCAAAGACTGACAGTATATTTTTGCTTAACTTGCTTTTGCTACTTGCAGAAAACTTGGCATCATTTTCAAAAACCCTAGTAATAATACTTTATTAAAGACTTCTGTGTAGGGATTTTCTCTTAGAGGTTATTAGGCTGTCATTCAATCAGATCCCTATTTCTTTTCATTTCATCTCATTATTTCATTTCATTTCATTTCATTTCATTTCATTTCATTTCATTTCATTTCATTCATTAAAAAGTATTATAACAGAAGCAAATGTGAAATGCATTCCGCATGTTTATAGTGTTAGGTTGATACTTTAAAATTCTGAAGACCTATTTCATGATCTGTGATATACACACTACTAATTAACTTGATTCATCTGCTTTCAAAGCAATCCTCCCTTGATTCGAACAGCTTTCATTCTCCAACTTTGTAACACTAGAGTAAATTATTTCCTCACTGTTCTGTCGTGCTTCAAGCATCCGAAACTCTGTTTCCACACAGAACCTGTATTCAATGAATGCCTACTGTTTGAAAGAGCTGAATCTTTTGTTCTTTTTTATCATTCACATACAGGCACAGAGGGGTCTCTCTCGATGAAGTAGGTTCTTCAATGCAAAGGTTTAGTTGAGATAACCCATGCATTCAAGGCTGTGCCCTTTGGAGAAGCCCTTCAGACTGTTTAATGAAGCAAAGAACTGGGAAAGTACTTTGTTCTTGCAGCTCCTTATCCATTCTTCAAAACCACAGTGTTTAACAACACACTAATGAATCCGGTTTATTGGATGGAAATACAGTACTCTTCATTACAGATGCTTTAACAAATAGCATTAATTAACAGAATGTTTCAGCAAGTCAGGAGTGTGAGAAAATGATTTCCAATTACAAAATTACACTTGTGCAACTGTCTATTGGATGGTGATAAGTGTGTTGAGATAACCTTTAAAGGGAAATTTGACACTGGAAAAGTGTCTGTGTTAAAATGGCAGCTGTTAAGTGAACAGATTTCTTTTGCTGCACTGAAGTGCAAACAATGCAATATAAATTAATGCAGATTGCTTTTCAGATCCCAGGCTGAATTTTTCCAAGGGTGGTATTTAGAAAGTATTTCTTTTCACTTTACATTTATTGTATACATAGATACATACATTCAAATATGTATATATGAGGAAATTACTGATTCATAACAATTTGAGGCTCACTACACTTAATTTTTGCACTCCTTATTTAAAACTTCACTTTAAAGTGAAACTAACTAGAAACAAATTGTACATTTAACTGAAAGGTTAAAGACTTGGAGATTGTTAGTCTTAAAGTGATGTAGTTGAGACACTTTTCAAGGAAAGCAGCTTTGACATGTATAAAACACGAGCCATTCTGAATGCATTTGGAAAAAAAACCCAGAGTTTTATTTCAATAGTTTGTAATGCTTCCATTTGAGGATACTTATAGGCATCTGTGTACTTATGCATGTCTGTGTAACTACGCACACATATCAGATTTCCTCAGCAGACTGCCGCAGCTTCTTCACTGTCTCTGGCTGTTGGTCAATTTGGCTGTTATCCTCTTCTGCTTTTGTTCTTTCACTTCTTATCTACCACTGATATGCATGAAGATGTCTTTGAGGTGTTAATCAATAACTGTGAAATGATTAAATATATCTCATGTGCTTTTTTTTCCGCCTCAAATGGAAATGCCATAACTTAGTTACTAGGAAGGCAACTTGCAGATTGAGATAGACTATCTAGAAAAGTATCCTCTCTCTGATCACAAAGTTTACAATACAATTTATGTGAAGAGCCATTATTTTTGTGTATGGCCAGCAGCTAGTTTATCTGTCAAGCCCTCAGTAGAATTTTCTGCTATAACGCATATTAACGCATTATTAATTAAGAGGTGTTTGGATTAAATTATATCACACAGCAGTGAGTGAGTTCTGTATGTTGCTTATTAAAACTGAAATAGTAAAAGTAACAAGAATCTTTTAAACATTCTGCATTATATAAAAATATGCAACCATATATCTAATAAAATACAAAAAATATATTTCCATTATTAAAAAAAAAATAAGAAGAATGCTTATTATGCTTTGAAAGAACAGTCTCTGAAGAAGACAAAAGTAGAGCACACCCCACCTCTTGGTTACCTTCTGCTTGTATAGCTCCTTCGTGGACTACCTTTTCCAAGCTGGCAGCTTGCTCCAGAGAGCAGACATATATGAACTGCACAGAAAACCTCTAAAGAAGTCAAATGCTGTTATCTTTCCCAAGATTCCTTCTGCAGCTTTCTTTGTGAATGTTATACAAAGACAGTGAGGCTATACTAGCATTCTCTTAAGTTTTTCAGTCTGCCTTATAAGCCATCCAAAGATTTATCCATGCCTAAATGGTTTGTCACTTTAAGAGTCAACTAAAGCAAATATAATCCTCTGTGTCTGGATGAAGATATTCTACTTTAAAACTGCCCAGACTAGTGAAGAGTTGTTTTGTTTTGAGAAGTGGGAATCATCTCAGTCAAAAAAAAAAAAAAATGACTGAGCGTTGTTTTTGGTTTTGCCATGTTTAAATCTCCTACAGTTGCTCCTGACAATGCCACATATGCATCGGCCACTCTTGAGAGATCTGTCAGCTCCTGGTGGTTCTCTCTGCAGGTCCGTCGGTTTCCTTGGCTCCAAGATCCCCCTCTTTCCTCATCAACATGTACTTGACTGCTGAACTTACCGTAGCTACCACTGTGCTTGGACTCGATGATCCTTGTTGGTCACTTCCAACTCAGGACATTCTAGGATCCTATGATATGTGTAAAGGACAAATCTATGTCAGTAGAATTCTGTCTGTCTTTCCTGCGATAACTGTGTTGTTCCCAGTGCTGGACTGTTACATTCCCACATATATATATCAGTACACTTAGGCCAGACAGATACTAAGCATTTAACACTCCCATGCAATTTTGTTACCTGCCTGCAATACCTCTTTAGAGGACCATTAAAATTCCTTGCCAGTACTGCTTAAGAGCTCCTGATCTGTTAACCTTCACCCTGTTGAATAATAATTATTAATTCCTAGTCTTTGTTTTCCACTTCTTAGCTAGCTTCTGATTCGTGACTGTTTTTTACTTCTCATCAAATGAGTACTCAATTCCTCAAAAGAAATCTCAGGGGAAACCTTGTCATCATCTTTAGAAAGTCTAAATCAATTATAAGTGTTGTATTTTACTTCAGCATTATCAGACTAATTTGTGTGAGGAAAGTTTTTAAGAAGTTTAAAAGCTGGTAATATACTTCCACTAACAAAGACAAACAAAACAAAACTAAAACAAAACCAAAATCAATCATGTATTACTTCAACACCAGTATAATATCAACAAGAGTTTAACTTCCTGCTCTTTCTAATGTATAAATATACTCTTGGAAGTTGAAAGAGCATGGAGCAGATAAGGACCTGTATCGTCATTTTCCCCTTTTCCCTGGGTCTTTATGAAAATATCTTGTCATTGTCTATGGGTTTTTTTTCTCTATTTAGATTTTTATGACTGACTTTAGGTGACTGTGGAAATATTCTGCAAACTGTAAATGAGGAATGAACCCTCCCTGAGGTATATTATTTCCTTCTGGATGATTTGCCTGGAAGTTACTGTAGAATTTTGGTGAACTGTCAAGAATGACTGCATAAAGCCAAACTTAGTGTAATGGCAGAAATGTTAGCCCGCAAACCTGCACAGGTTTATTTTCTATTTTCAAGCACCCCAGTGGTTAGATTTTTAGATGACTGAGTCATTGAAGATGTGATTCATCTCATTAAACCTTACGTATCTAAAACATAGACAGATATTTCTGAACTAATCATCTAGACTCTCTTTAAAATTGTTGCATTAAAAAAAAATTTTAAAAAGGTTACTTTGAGATCGTTATTTATCTTTTTTTTTTAATATACACCACATAAATCATACCCTAAAAATACCTCTTCATTTTCCTTGGATATAGCAGAGGCTCAGACAACTAGCTTAGGTGCAGACATTTAAATGGTAGATCCCTAGAAATATAACAAATGAAATCCACACTAGAAGTCTAATAACACTGGAGAGTGGGCAAATAATTTCCATGGGGCAATTCTGAGAAAACAGACACCTACATATAAGAAAATAATACTGATTTTGGTTAGAGTGGATTTGGATTCTGAAGCAACTTTCAAAAAGTTATTTAATGATGGAATATGAGATATGCATGTACTCAATTTTTATGTGTAATATAAAGCAAAGTAAGAAAAAAAGGAAAATTTCAGATAGTCTGTTGTTACATGATCTTCATTCTGTAAATTATTATTGCTCTCTGCCTTCAATCTTTTCATCTCTCATACTAACATGCTTCTCTCAGTGAAGGTAAGCTTATTCAGTAGTATAGAGTAAATGCACAGATTTGATCCTCAGCCTGAAATAATCATTCAGTAGCATGTATTCTATGTAGATTGTTTCAGAGAAAAGACAGTGTGCACACAGAACTGATGATATGCACTATCTGCACAGAAGGGCCTAAGATCTAAGGCAGCTTGTACATCTTTACATCCACTAATTCAGTTTGTTTCATATACTCATCTGTTGTAACTTAGATTGAAGCTTTTACATTTCTTTTTTTTCTTTCCCCCTAATAATTGCTAATTTTATGCTTTAATTTTTTCTTAGTATTTTTTATGATTTTTATGATTTTATGATTTTTTATGATATTTTATGAAGGTCAAGTTCTAGTGCACTTTTCGACCCCATCAACTAGACAGTGAGCTGTACAAAATGCCAGAACATCAGAAATGTTCTTCTGTCCTGCTTAATACTTTTTTGACAGATTTAGAGCATAAACCTCACTAAAAGTCTGTAATAATGTCACCAAGTCATAGCTTGAGTATTCCTTCTTTTATAATTCTCAGTAACATCAATAAGTAAAATCATTGCAATGTGTCTTTTTGATTTTTGGGTTTTTTTTCATTTTCTTTTATTTTGTCAGCTATTTTAGAGCTACAAAATGTTTCTGCCCAGATAAATGTGTTGAGATGTGAGTCAGGCTGGCAGTTACATCACCTCTGTCTGCCAAAAGTGAGGCACCTGGTCCAAGTTAGTGATCAAGATTCCTTTTTTTGCAAGCAGAGACATCACTTCCCAACCTAGATCTATCCCAGCTATCTTAGACACTTATTATTGGATGGGGTAAATCTTTCACCTGGAGGTGCCTTTCTCCCTCTGTTGATGATGAAGTCTAGATGACTAGCTTAGACTTAAAAAACTAGCATTGATGATTCCCACTCCACTCAAGTATTTATATTGTGCTTTAAACAGAATATATATTGTTTGTCACTTTCTCTTATCTTTTCCCCCCAGTGCTCCTTCATTGTTCCAAACAGACAATTAATTGCTTTACTGCCAGGTCTCAGCTCATCTACCTGACAGCTATGCAATGCAAGTCTATTTAATTAAGCTACTTATATTAATCAATAACAACATACTTATATTAATCAATAAAAACATTACAAAAATTACAAAAATACTTATGTGAAAAATAATATTTTACATTAAACTATTCAAACCAGTACTAATAAGATTATAACCACCTTTTCACTCTGTTTTACTTAATTTTTTAGTCAGCCCAGATTTCATAATCTTTTTCCTCAGTTGAACATAAATGTTTAATAAACCACAGTGAAGCTAAATCATACTAAGAAACTGTTAAGATAAATTTTCAGCAACCACCTTAGAAGTACAGCACTCAAAAATGTAATAGTGTTATATCATTTAAGAAAAAGTATTTGAGTTTTCAATTTTTCATGACATTTCACAACACTGGTGTTGATTGTTTCTAAAATATGTGTTTTGACAAAAGTAATTAAAGTGTGGACATTTTGAGTTATTCTGATATTTGAAACTAAAGATTGTCTGTGTTATTACTTCTCATCCATCAATTGTTTCATTCACAGTGACCTTAAAGTTACTCCAGCTTAGTCACCTTGAAGGTGAACTCTAAAACTTTGATTAGCAGCCTGTGTTTTGTTTTCATTTGTCTTTTTTCTTTTTTTTTTTTTTTTTCCCCTCTTCTTTCTCTACTACTCCTTTGGCAAGTAAATTAACATGGAAACATTATTCTTTTAGAGATTGTTATAAGTACCTGGCAGAGATCTGAATCTTTAATGAAATGTAACATCCCTGAAGGGTATAAAGGAAACAAACTAGAAAGAATTAAAAAAAAAAAAAAGGCTAGATTTCTTTAGAAAACAACACCCAGATGTATTCTCAGGTAAAAAAAAAAAAAAAAAAAAAAAAAAAAAATTAAAATAAAGTCTGAGTTATGCTGACATGGTAATTTTTGTTAAAATGGGTTAAAATGGGTAGAAATCTGCATGTTGGAGGATGTGGTGTGAACCACTAGTTTCCACGGAAATGCTTGTAGAGATGCTTTTTACGAGGAAAGTAAATTTAGCTCAGTCTTTGTAAGAAAACCATTGCATTGAAATCTATGTCTCTTGGTTTTTACTGAAGGTGTTGTGAACTTTTTAGAATAATTGTGATGTCAGTATATAGCATTTCAGATAAAATAGATGCCTTTATTGATATATATCTATATAACAAAAGGCAAAGTGTAATGAAATCCATATATTTTCACAATCCTACTTGAAATGTCATTAAAGATGAAATTTTGGACAAACATGGAGAAATGATAATATGTCTTTAAAAACGTTTTGTTCTGTCTTTGTAAAGTCATAGATTAAAGGGGTGAAAAACAGGTTTCCTTTTCAGGTAGCTCATGCATGAAACTGGAGTTTGCTTTATTTAAAGATTTTGAAACAGGATATATCACAATATGATTGAAAAGTCTGAAATGATGTATTTAGACTCAAAAGATAGTTTTCCCAAGATTGGAATTACATAACACAGATTCTGAGAAAAATCTGTAGTATTTATATTTTAAAAACTCCTGCTTCCAGAGATTGTGTTCGAATTTGTTGACTCTGACAGCCTATGACCTTGAAAGACACTTGTCTTATTCTCCATTATGCTATTTCTGTTCCACCAGTCCTCTTCTAAAATGATATGTTCTTGCTGAATGAAAAGTAATTCTAAGCACTTCACATCTTCAACAGAGATTTGGTATTTTGTCATTTCAGCAAGTCACATTGTTAATCTACCTAATGCAACGGATCAAAATGATTCAACACTAGCTTCTGGGCTTACATTTATTGTGATGTACAACACACTAAAGATAAATGACAATTAAAACAAAACTTTCAGCCAATAGCTACACTTCTTGCTAATGATTAAATATGAATATGTGTCTCAGTTATCTAGGGACAGATTATCTGTGTATTGTATCAGCAGAACAATGGATGTAGGCAATGAAAATTGGCTCAGGTCTGACAAGAGCTATTAGCACAGCACCATTGAAAACTAGGTGCACTTGCATCTTACTGCAGTATAGCCATTCCCTGCAAAGCAAGCTTGAGTGTTTCTGAAAGGCTGGAACTGGGAGTACTTGGAACTGCACACTTCCCTGATGGGTCGGAATGAAGGCGATGGAGCCAGACTCTTCTCTGTAGTATCTTGTGACAGGACATGAGGCAAAAGACAAAAATTAAAGTATACTAAATTCAATCTGAATACAATAAAACGCATTTTTACCATATGGGTGGTCAGAAGCAGGAACATGTTGCACAGAGTGGTTGTGGAATCTGCATCCTTGGAGATAATAAAAGCCTGACTGGACATGGTTCTGGGCAACCTACTGTAGCTGACTCTGCTTGAGCAGGTGGGGGTGAACTAGATGATCTCAAGAGGTTCCTTCTAACCCAAGCAATTCTATGTTTCTGTGATTACGTGTAAATAATTCAAAAGGTGACAGTTCAGCAGAGCACATGTACACTGGTAAATAATTTGAAAGGCAACAACAGAGTTGAGCTCAGCTGGCTTGAGTCAACAGTCTTATTCCTCCACCACCAGCACAAGTTCCAGGATTCATAGAAGGGCTGTGCAGAGCTCAGCAGAATCTAGTTTCTAAACAAAAACTCCTGCTCAAAATGCTTTCACTTTTCTTAGAAATTCCATTGTCAAGGAGTTTCCAATACTGAGGACCTCCAAGCCTCTCTTTTACCTCAATAAATTGAGAGCCAATTTTGAACACATTACATACATATTGGCTTTGATTGATGTCTAAAGATCTGCCAACTTGCAGGAAAATTTCTCTTTCTCTTCAGGTCACCTTTTCATACCTGTATGCTATGGCAATACACAAAGCAAGGCCAACTAACTGACCCTTTTTCCCTAGGAGCCCATGGTTTAGAATCCACATGCACTCCTCTGGTTCAGTAATTTATTGCGAACTGCTAACCAATTTAGTAATTAGACAGCAAGATATTGTTCATATTAATGTAAAAGCCTGGCTTTGTGGTAGTTTCTTGCTATATTTCTAAGGATGCCTGAGATATTTCTCAATACATTCCTTAAGGCCTCTGGTGAACTATAAGTCTATGGTCTTGTCTGAAGTTTTTATAATACATTTTAACATTTCAAATAAAATTTCTCAGATACCTTCTCATATGGATTCTGATCAAAGCTTCCAAAAATGCTAGTCTTTAAGTACACTTTTTAAATATCTAGGTAGCAGAACTGAAATTAAACAAGCAACTTGTACTGTTCAATATTACTTTTATGTGTGTGCATTTCCAGTGTGCAATAGCTATGTGTTTTCTTTCCTGCTGGCTTTTATAGAATAAAATAAAAGCAAATAAATTTAATGCCCTCTGAGCAAAAATGCGTTTATTTATTTATTTGTTTGTTTGTTTGTTTGTTTGGAGGGGTTTCTTTTAGTCAGGGTTTCCCTTGAACTGTATGCCTGCAGACATACTCACACCATAAACTAATGTCCCACAACTGTGCTTGGAGATGCTTTGGACAACTAATCAACTAATGAGATATCCCTAAAAAATTTCAGGGCTTCTTACTCCTTCGTTCTCAGGATGCATCACATCAGCTCTATACCTTCACGTGAACTAGAACAAACTGAATAATTATTGTAAAGTAAGTGCACTTGTCAGCTGTCTGAAAGGCTCATCTACATTTTTTAATTCACAGCAACACTTCTTTTTAACTCACTACACAAGAAAGCACGTGGAGAGAGGCACAGGGAGATGCCTTTTTAGACAGCTGCAATGCCACGCCAGCTTGCAGCCTGCTTTGGGCAAATGGTGATGTGTAAAGCAAATATAATGGTGGGACAGGTCTAGATGAAGCAAACATCATTTCTGCATTGATTCATTGTAAGTGACTTTGTAGCTACGCCTCACCTGTGGGATGTAGGACCAGTCCCTCTTTACTGTCCCACACCAGAGGAAAGGGTACAACACATTTAACAGGTCACCTGGTCTGGAGAGGCAGAAGCTCTCATAAAAAGACTAATTAATAATGTAGATGTAGCTTGCTAACAAATAGATGGCTGGAAGCAGATAGACTTCATTGACACTTGGGCTCTAATGTCAATGGGGTACTGGCTTTTCATCAGTGCTTCTTCCGGTCTTCATTGAGGCATTGCACTGTGTTTTTCCATTGATTTAAAAAGACCTGAGAAATTAAGCAATGTTTATTTAGGTTTTCCATTTTACATCATGCATACAAAAGGCACAATGAAGTCCTGGTGTATTATTAGCCTTTTAAAATAAATTGTATATTTTTGAGGTTCAAAACTATTTTTATTTATTGATCATTCTATATGTATTTAACTACAGCATCAGTATATAATTTGTCAGAACTGCTAGCAAAACTGTGATATAACTAAAGATAAAACAAAGAATTGGAGTGGACATGTAGAACATAATCATGTCATCCTGAAAACAGTTCAGACTATGAAATTATAAGCACTTCAAGCAAAAATGTTCAATGTGTTTAGCCTTTTTTGTTTGCTTTAGGTATCTGCTGTTTAATGGTTAAAATGTGAAACAGTTTTAATCTCATAGCTTCTGATCATAATATTTACCTAAGAATATATTTTTAAAGCTTATAGTAACATTACACTGTAACTTTATTTAGAAGCTTGTAATATCACAGGAATAATTCCTTTACATTGGTATTTCATGAGTGATAATATTTATAACCACTTACATAAAAAAGAGGTTGCATTCCAGAAAATATTCTTCATTTTGCTCATTTATGGCCTGATCTAATACACACTTTAGTAAATGATGGGAGTTATTCCAAGATGTACCACCAAGAAGCTTAAAAGGGAAAATATTCCAAATGAAAATAAAGCAAATAATGTTAACAGGATAAAAACCTTAAGTGTCTTCCCAAGGAGCTTGGTAATTATTCCATCAATTTCAGTGCATGTCACCAAATGTAGTACAGAAGTGGCATAAGTAAAAGTGGAAGGGAATGGAGGAGGAAAGAAAGACCTCCAGGACTAGTTATTGGGAGACCAGGTCATCCTAGATGGGGGAAAGCTATATGTAGGTGTCTTCTAGCACTGAGTGGATCAGGGACTCATGCCTCATTTTGTTATAACCACCACACTCTTCCATAGTGAACATTATGCAAATGTGAATTGGTTAATTTCTTAAGTCAGAACTTGCCAAACAACAATTTTCCGTTTCAACAAACTAATGTTTATTCATGAAGATTTAGTAGTAACAACCTTTTTCATTCCTATGATAGCATCTTAATGGTTGGACTCTACGATCTTAAATGTGTTTTCTGAACAAAATGATTCTATGATTCTGCCTTGAAAATGGCTTTGGACAGCAATGCTCACTACTAGGACTCTGGATTGAGACCACAAGCTCTTTACCATCAGGGATCAAATAATTTGAATTATCAGACTTACAGTAGTTCAGTTTATTAATCAACTGATAAGCCTTTTATTTGTGGTCCAGTCTCCAAACTGCGATATGGAATCTAACTGAGTGGAATGTATAGAAGAAATACTGGTTGTGATTCTGTGGTCTGTATCAAAAGAAGACTAACATATCAATGAAACTAGTTGCTTACTTGTGTTTAATATCTAACTTTATCTTACTTGTGCTTAATGTCTTGTGTTATCTTACATGTGTTTAATATCTTATCTTTAATATCTTAAAGTCACAACAGTGACTTTCACAGTAGAAAAATATATTGACTATAAAACTGACTTTATTAATTATACTGATTAACAGGTTTCAAAGTTCAAGCCTATGTTGCAGTAAATCTAGTACAGCAACCAAAGGAAACACTTCAAGTCACAGGTTTGAGAAAGTAGTCATATAAAGCCTCCACATGTAGAACAGTAGTGGAGAGAGAGTTACACCAGATGTGGTTTTCAGAATCAAAATAAGGAGGAAACCCTGACTAGAATTATTTTCAAAAGCCTAGTAACTGGATTGCACACTTTAGCCTATAAAAGTTGAGTTCTAATTTATTGTTTCTAATAGGTGCCCAATTGCTACTTCTATGAAGCAGCCTAAGTAATGTACAGAAAGCTTCTGAAAGCACAAAACCCAGGTGATTAATTCTGGCTGTTCTCTGCATTCAGACAAATTTTCTCTCCTCCTGAAGGCCAACCCAGGTTTCCAGGTTTCAGACAGCATGTCTCTAGGTATCTTGTTGAGATATTTCAAAAAGAAGTTTCTGTAGCAGCTCTCTAACTCCAAACTAAACAATTTGACCTGGGCTTGAAACTACCAGCTATGGACCAGACCAGACCACACATTTGTCATTATGTCCAAGTGACAACACGAACTGGCCATAAAGTCTCCAGCAGCAAACCCAGAACCCTGCCAAGCCCTCTGCTGTACTCTGACTTTTGGTGCTGGTTGGACAGAAGGTACAAAGACACTGAAGATAAGCTACACGAAGCTGACAGAAAAAGCCCACCTTCATGTTATGTTCCACCACTGGGAGCTACCACTATCAATCATAATGGGTGAAGTCACTCTACATACACCACTTCTCAGTGTTTAATTGCTCATTTTTATGTGATTCTACTTATACATTGTGCTTTGTTAGTCAACAGTGTTTGGATACTATATATTATACTTAAGCCTTATTCTATCAGTAACATGACTCTCATTAGATTCTGGGAAGAGTCCACCAAAAGGGTTCTGCATTGCCATCACCTACAAAAATTTCTCAACCTCGACATTCCTTGGGCATCAACAGAACCAAAGGATGAAGAAACTGGATTACAAGAGTATGAGGACAGTGGTCAACCAGAAACTTGTCTATGGTTTTAAACAGCAAGTGAGGCTGCTCAGGGTCAACTACTAACCACTGAGACAGTTTCTTGAGGACAGTTTACAACAGTTTGATGTCAACCATCTATCTGTGACCTATGGAAATGCTTCTGACTCCATCGTACTGCCAGGACAGAGTCCTAACCTCTTGCCATTCTCCTCCCTTACTTCCTCATTTTACAGCACTTCTTATTTACTTTGGCAGAAACAGTCATTGGTATGTGTTTTTTGCAAGACAAGTTAAGGACTTCTTCATTGGCAGGGGTGACCTTTTTCAGGCCAGAGATAATCATATCTGGGTATCAAGAAATTTCATACCCTAATCCAGTTGATGAGCAGGGTCATCTGCAGCAAAGGAAAATCAAATGTATATGGCATAGCCATGTATAATCCATTTACGAATATCTTTGAAGGGGTGCTCCAAGATAAGACACATATACACACAAGTAGTTTAAATTAACTACAGTTTTCTGAGTCAGCCAGTTCATACTTTAGCTTGATTGTTTTTATTTGTCAAATAAAAGCTTTAAAATATTAATTACAAGAGTCAGAGTACAGGCAAACACAAACACATCCTGAAAGGCCATCTCAATCCACCTCCACCAGAAGCAACTGGGAAGCTCTTGACGTTTTCTAGTGACTCTGGAAAATTAACTGCTGCTCTATATTCTCAGTCAAGCTAACTGAAGAATGCTGCCGGACATTCCTAAATCCTTTCTTTGTGTGGTCAGCAGATGGTTTATAAATTACATTTACTGTCTCTGAATATCTGAAAAATAGTTGTCAAGGCAAGCAACAATTTTCTTTATGATACAGAAGAGCAAGTGGTAACAAATGTTTTAATTAACACCATCCCTTCCACCAACTTCAGGGTCCATCCATTCCACCTTTAACCACTAAAATGAGAAAACTTGAAATACTTACTGAAAAATGTCTCTGCAGTAATGAAAGAATAGTTTGTCCTTGAAAGAGTTTACTGCAATTCTCTTGAACCACAGTTAGCATGTCCGCGGTTTCTTTCTATACTCTCCCAGTACACTTACCCTCTCATACTACAACCTCTGCGTACCCTCTTCTATTTTCAGTTCCTTAATACATTAAAGGAGGTGGATTGGCCATCTATAGTCCTTTACAAATCCAGCTGACTTGAGCTTTCTCCTGTAACCACTTCCCTTAGGATGATTGTGTCCATGAGTTCCGCACTTTACGAGACGTAGTCCTCTCAAACAACCACAATCTTAGGAAGTGCTGAGAAGCAGATACAGATTTGTGTCCTGCAAAAGAACACAGGAAAAAAATGACAGGTTTTACTTTTTCAACTCTCATTTTGTCTGTGCGGTTTTGCAGCACTCCTGAACTCTTTCACATTCTGAAAATGTCTTTGACTTTTCCAACAATCTTAAAGAGAAAAAAAAAAAAATTCAAACTATGCCTGCCCAAGATCTCATCTCCTGTAACACAAGTTTCTTTGGCTCAAGCAAGTATTAACAAACTCCATAGATAACAGCACATAAATACCTCTTCTCTATTATGATCAAATGTCTGATTCACCTCCCCAAAAAAGCAGAAGAACCTCCTTCTGAGATTGGAATGTCTCAAAACATCACCTTTTTTTGTAAAATAAATCTCAACATACAAATATGTGGTAGATGTTGATCTATTGGTCACAACAGTTAAACAATTAAAATCCTTGTTAAAAAAGTAAACACCCAAAACCACTGTTGATAAATGGTCAGTAAAATGAGAACAACTTCCTCCTTCAGGTGTGCAATACAAATGGTAATACAAAGGCTCTCTTTCACAGGCAGATTTGATGCAATCCACAGCACATTACATATTCTATGCTTACCATCACCCAGACCTAGTAGAGAGTTTTGTGGCTATGCCCTCGCCTACACATGACACATGAAACTCAAGCACACATACCTTCTTTACCAGGTCACACAGTTTATAGAGGTATGCAGTTTTGCTTCATACAACAATAACCTGCTGCCTCAGAAAGAAATATAATCTATATTAATGGCAGTCAAAAAAATGTAAGCAGATTTTAAGAGAGGATTAGGAAAAGTTATGGACATTGAGCCCATCAGTAGCTGTTAAACACAATGAATGAAATGCAATCTGCCTCAGCAAGTTCCAGGAAACTGGGAGGTTTTAGGGGGAAAAGAATCATTCTACACCTGTTCTTGTATTTTTTTCCTTCATCACAAGAAACTCAAAAGTATTTGAGACAGGATGTTGACTCATATGAACTTTTGAATTGATGCATTAGAGAAATGTATATATGTTATGTATAAACCAGTTTTCAAAGCCCCATAATAAATACCAGATGGTATAAAACAAAAGATCCCTTTAACCCCCAAAAGGAGTACTATATTGTCTCATGATTCCTCTGGATCTTAATTCTTTCCTGCCACTATCCATAGAAGTCTACATCAGGACAGGAAGTTCAAGTGTGTCCCATGTGATACAAAAACTTGTCAGTTACCTTCCATTTTTATTATCCCAGAGTCCAGAGTTGCCTTCCATTTCTCCAGGTTTTCCTACACACGGGATACTGTTCTTCAGCTGGAGAGCCAGTGCTTATCGCTGTTCACACGCACATGTTAACTACCATTTCCAATGTTAATTTCTTTCTTTTCATTTCCTTTCCGATTTTTCTTTGGTTTTAATGTAATAGATTCCTTGGCACTCATGCGCAGGAATGCACCAGAAGTTTTCATGCTCCAAGCTGCAGCATTGTAATTTCCCATTTCCCTCTTCTTCTAACTATAACACTCCTGAACCTGTCTTACTGATGTATAGTCAGTCCTCCCTCTAAATATAAGGTCTGTTTCCCTCAAAATGGAGCTATCACTGATCTAACTAACACTGCAATGAATCTTCTGATGTTAAGGGTTTTCTTTGTGTTATAGAATCTCTGTCAAATCTTTCTTCTTCCAAAATTTATTTCCTGACTCAGAGTAGACCCCTCTCTCAAATCTAAGGCACCACAGGAACAAGATTAATAACTTTGATTCCAGGTCCACTTGGTTCAAATACTCCATATAAATATTTATTTACTCACATCAAGGGTGCTCAATGAAATCTTTTTTCTGATGTACCTCCTGAATCTGTGGCTTTATGAGAAGCAGGAGGAAATATCTTGACCTTCTTGATAGCTTGAACTAGAATCCAGGATGTTAGACTTCAAATATCAAGTTTCACAAGTAACACCACATATCTTTGTTTCTTCAAGGCACTCAGTAACTCAGATCTTCACATGGCATATCTGTGTGATATCCTCAGAGAAGGAATGTGATTTCATCAGAGAATACATTTGCCTTTCTTCCACATTTACCTATAGTCATGAAGTTAAAATATTTAGGTACATATTCAAAGGAAACAAAATCTATCTTCTCTCCCCAGTATCCCTTATCCATCATTGTCTCACAGGAATTTAAACAAAGTTTCAAAGTAAGAAAAAATTAAAAGACCACAAAGTGTAATACTTAATGTAATACACAGTCCATTACTCATTTACTTTTCTCCATGTAGAAAAAATCTACATTTTGAGGGTTAGCCAAGGTGAAGTTGCAGATCTAAATTTTTGTTTAAATAGCAATGTAGTTATTAAATAGATGCTTAGTGGTGGGAATTTAAGATAACCTGGACGTTCTAAGCAACTATTTGGTAATGTTTTTGTGTTTAAAAATTAATAAAACAGATCTCTACAAGAGCAGTGATCTTGAAGAAAGGCTGTTTGGGTCCAAAATAGTATTGTTACGTTTATAGATTTTTGAAAGTGCATATTATATTGTTAAGCTTTTGAAAAACTGAGATGAAGGGAATTTATTTTGTTAAAAATGAATGCATTTTGTGAACCACCTGTTCACACATTGAAAAGAGATATGCAACAATTGCTTTCAGAAATTCAGGTCATATGGTCAGCCCCTGAATTAATTATCTGTTCAAGACTGATTGGGGTGAGACCAAATAATTACTCATTAGCATTCAGCACCACTGTCAGGCTGCATTTTGCATGCTATGGTGTATGCTGCCCTTTTACATTTTATTCAGTCTCCTTTTTGGGTTACACCACATTGTTCTGCATGACTGGGAAATGAAATTGGAAAGAGGAAAAGAGAAGTTTGGAGAATAAAGCAGACATGACTTTATATTAAAAAATGTGCATTACACAGTTTTGGTTATTGAATGACCAAACTGTCTACAAACTATTTCTATAAATCTGCCACATACTGGTCTCTCTGGGAAGCCAATAGGAATTCTGAGCATAGAGAGTTTGCAGCATTGTATATTAAGTTGTTCAAATTCTTCAAAAACTAGTGTTCGATGTTTAAGTGATCCAGTTCGTAACTGGATGAACTGTAAAGTAATATTTCCTCCTACCCTGTAGGCTTGTAAAATTTTTTGTCTGTGCAGCTCAGTATTGTATTTCAGTAACTACGCCATTTAGCACTGCATGGTGCAACGTTCACATTCTTGGACATGTGAAAGAGAAACAGGCTGCTCTAGTTGCCCCCAGTTTTGGACACCATACTTCATAACACTGTCCTATGCTACAAAGTAATAAGTGCAATGCCATCTTAGAAGAGTGATATACAGAATCTGCCACAAGGTCCTGTATGTTCTGTAGAAAATACACTAGAATTAAGCTGCAATATTCTCCAAACCTCTGTCCATATGGCTATGCCTAAACTAGTAAACTGAGTATACCCAGGACTCCAGTTTCACAATGAGGCCAAATGGAGAAGAACAGCTGCATTCATGCTATTAAACTACTTGCTCTTCAAAACAGGGTGTCTACACTGGGAATGTGCCTAATGGCACATTAGGCCTCAATCCTATAATAAATCCAGACCTGTGCTGGAGATCTGTTTTAGAGAATACTGATTGGTATGAACCAAAATAATGGCAAGGGTCATTCAAAAAATTTAACTATATAAATACTAAGCTTCCACACCCTGCAGCTGTTAACTGGCCCTAACTCGATACAGACATAACTGTGTTTTCCTACAATAAGGAATCAGAAAACAGTAAGCATAGATCAGCTAAATTCACAGGAAAAATGGTAAAATTTTGCCTTGCTTGACTTCCAAAAAAAATCTTCTTTATCCATCAAAGGAGCTCTGTAACAATGTTCTGCGCTCTATAATCTTCCACAAATGTCAAGAAGTCACAGTTTCATTATTTGTTTAAACTCTGATTGTAAAACATGTTTTATTCCCATATAGGTTCCAAAAGAACTCTTAGAAGGACCATACTTAAAAGTTTGTGTTTTCAAAAGTAAAACACAAAATCCTGTAGACTATTAAGTTCTTAAAATACCCTTGCTTGATCTGGAAGGTGCCGTCTGTAGTAATCCTCTACACTTAGATGCACCTTGTAAAGGCAGAATCCAAATCACCCAAAATCACTAACATTGTTTCACAAGTTAAATGATTAAATAGATGGTTTTATTTAAGACAAGTTTTTTAAGGAATCTGGCCGAGTTTCTCCTCTTGGTAACCATCACTGATCAGGGGGATCCACTGCTAAATTCATGACATATTTCAAGCCCATGAACCTGAAAAGCACTTCAGCATTCCCCACTTTAGGGAGTCTAGATGTTTTGGGTATGTTCTTTTGATATGAAACACACTTGTGAAGAAAGTTTCCCAGTCATCCTCACTTCTTTTACTTCATTTTGAACTGTGGGACTGTATTAGGGCACAACCGTATCTGTACCAGATGAAACTAAACCAGAAGTGATACTCCAGGAGTTCTCTTAGTAGTCTCCTTCTGGTCATGCTGTGGGCACACTAGAGCTAGTCTAAAGCAACAGAACTTTTTAAATATGTGTCACAAGAGCATCGGGTCCTCAGCACCAATTATTTCAACTCTGAGTCTGCTCTTAATTGTGCAGCCTTACTTGCTAGTAGGCATAGACTTTCTCACCCTGTGATTATTTTCTCTTTTATAGCATGGAAACCTTTCTTCTAGTTGTTTACAATACAGCAAATAGGACAAATAAGCCAGATTTCTCTGGCAGTTTAAATCCACCTTTCCCAGGTTACCATCAATGGTAGACAACTTTGAGTTTATAGTTTAATTTTTCATGAAGTACATGAACAACATAAGCAAACAGACCTGCACATACTAGGGTACATTTTACTTGAAGCTGCTCAGTATAATACTCTTTGTTTACAAGAACCTGAAGTGCATTAAGCAAGATCAAAATAATAAAATCTGCTAGGGCTCCTCTCTCTCTTTTCTCTAGTCAACCTGAAGCACTGTGGGACTGGGTAGTTCTGCTTTCTGGAAAGAATCACAAGCCTCCACTTTGCTTTCCCCCACAACACACAGGCTTTCTGCATCAGCTTGTCTTCTCTGATCTTGCATATAAATCATGCTCTCCTACCTTTGCTACAGAAGTCTGATGATCTACTGCAAAATGCTTCTGTGTCTTACACGTACCTGCCTCCCTGTTTATATCCCTCTCATAGATTTTTGTGGCTTCTATGGATTTTGGTAGCTTTCTGTTCTCTTGCAACTTTGCAGGCAAATTGCATTTACAGAGATCTCATCTGAAAAGCACATGCAGAATCCTGTACTGATCATCATAGACTGTCCAGGACCTTGGCTGATGTCACATTGTCCCCAGCTTTGGGTGGGGTTAACAAGGTAGAGTCCTGCAGAGTCTGCCTCAGAGTCAGGCAAACAGAATTGCAGTGTCTGTGGCATGGCTGGAGCTACCGAGCCCAAAACAAATTGCAAAACGTCCAGGCTCTGAGTCATAATATTGCAGCAGAAAGTCTAGAAGTGCTGGAACTTCTCACCTAAACTGGTTTTCATGGGGGCTTCCAGAAAGCCTGCTGGTTTATGGGGCATCATTTTTAATAACAAGCCTGGGAAATTTGGAGTTGAAGAATACTAATGCAGCACCAATGTCTTTTGGAATTGCTTGACCAGCTAGAGCTCAGTCATTCTGGCAGCATCCCAGTTCAAGTAGAAGGGGAAAAAAATCTATTTAAACTTAACTGACACCAATTAAGACAAGATGGATTAATAATAGTTGTCAACATGATTTTAAGAAAAATAGACTGAGTCCTGGTATCAGTTTTTAGTGAGATTAAAAGTTTGAGACATTAAGTTGGATGAATGGATGTAGTATAGTTAGTTTCGTAAAATATTTTATTACGTCTGAGATATTGTATAATGCTTCATAAAATAACCTGACAAAAAAGAAGTGATAAGTCAGCTAGCTAATATTTATCATAAAGTAGCTAGCAATAGTAAGCCATTGGCAAAGCAGGAAGGTTTTATTTTGCACATGCACCTGGTAACAGATTTCATGCTTTGCACCATTTTCTTCAGTAGCTTTAGCAGTATATATCATTTACTTTTCTCCTTGTGAACTGAGTCTGATTCACAAACATATGCTGAGTTAAAGTGCATGAGAAATCTCATCAAACAGAATTGGATTCCCAATGATAGGCTAAGACATAAAATTTAAACTACTCAAATGCCTAGAAATAAATGCATGATTAAGAGTTTTGTAGAACTGGGGCCCTGAACACTTTTATCTTGGAGCATTTGTATATGAATGCCATGAATAAAATATTATGACTAATCATGTTATTCTCTGATAATTTATTACAGCCTTACTATTAGCTGAATATCTCTTTCCTCTTGACAAGTGTCCTGGGAAACTAAGGTGAAGTTGGTCTTTTATCACTATTTCAAGTTTATCTTTCCAAATGATTTTATTATAGTGATTTTGGAAGCAAATATATTAAGGCAGAGATATTACAGAACTGTTGTACAAAACAGTACTGTCAAATACCATGTAAGTGAATTTAGGTCTTACCACAAATATCTCAGAGATAATTTAGGACTAAATAAAAGGAAGTAAATCAGTTCTTGAGCCCTAAGGCACCTTTCAATAGTAATAGTAATAAATCAGAATGATAGCCTGAAACAGCCACTGATTTTTCCTCTTAATCAAATAAGATCAGAACCAAGCCATCATTCCACAGAAAAAGCAAAATTTAATTAGCTTATCTAACAGTGTCATTTAGTGAATCAAAAGCTTTGAAAGGTCAATGAATTTTGCCCTTATCGTCTCATTATCTGCCATTACTAACAAGATATCATTAAGCAACTTCATGAGATCAGTTAATGTAGCAACAGCCAGCAGCACTGCTACAATTTAAAGGGAAATTCCAGAATGTTTTAAATATTGATTTTTATTACATTTTTCATTCACAGAAATTTCCTAAAGGCCATTGGGAGAAAGCAAACAAATACAGTATTTTTACAGTTTCCATACTTGCTTCTATTTCTGCAAAAGCCAGTAGAGCCTTTTTCATCGTCCTTGTTGTTCAGACACACACACCAGAAAATATGTATGCAAGAATATAGACAAAAATGCAGCTGAAATGCTTCATTCTGATATCACTAATGTGAGTATGACCTCCACATAATATGCAACATTGTGTTGTCTCTCAGCAAAAACATTCTAGAGGTCCCTGTCTCACCCTTGCACAGACAAGCTTACCTCCCACTATGCATTATCTTCCCATACAGCTCCATATGGTCTGTTCTATAAATGGGACCAGTGAAAACAGCAGGGTTCAAAAAACAACTACTGTGCACACCAAAGGTCATTTCAGTGGTCTGCTTTAGAGCACAGATACATAAAGAGTTGAACAAGTACCTTTGAGAGGGCAGAAACCTGTGGTGAGGCAACAGGCTGTGGTGGGAACCTCTCACCATAGATTTGCCTTCAGAGTAATTCTAATGAGGAACTGTACCCTGGAACGTAATTTTGTGGAGTTACGCTGAGCACTGCTGTGAGGCAAATAGCAGTGCTTTAGTTAAAATAATTTGTTTACATTCCCTAAAATCAATGGAAATTTAAGATTTTCTCTTCTAAAAGCACAGAGCAAAGGCAAATAAAATAACTTGCTGAGGTTATCTCCATCAAATTGTGTTCATTTTAACATAAGTCAGGTCTGGAGACTAAGCTACCTACGGCTGTCCCACTGAGAGGCTGTCATGGTTTCCAAAAATACATGCTTTTAGCTGAAAACCCACATAGGCTCTTAGCTGAGATGCTTCCCCACTCCCCTTTTATTTATTGAACTTATCTGGTTTAAATTTATTTTGCTATATTTTTGTTCATAGAGGCTAAAACAAGGGCTAAAGGAATTCACATAACTCACACTATGCTGCAACAGAGTTTGTATGGCAATCCTTCATTGTGAAAGGATGCAGGCTTTACAAAATCAGAAGTCTTAGTTACAAGGGAAGTTATCTCTTAAAAACAACAAGATCAGCAGTTTCAGACTAGATAAGAACTCCTCAGATAGGAAACCACATACCCTGGCTGATAGCAGCAGATGTCTGATTCTTTGAGACAAGTGATGAGGCAGGGAAGGCTGAGTAAACTTTCCTCCTGATCCTGTTCCCTGCTGTTGTTGCCACAACCATCTCTGCTCACTTCCCATGTCCATCATCTAGGCAGATTTCTCCTCTTAACCAGCCTTTCATACCCCGACCACCCCTCTTAATATGAGATCCATGCCTATTTCTGCAGGTGTGGGAGCAAGTGGCTTTCTTGCTGGCTTTGTGCTCTACCAACCGCTGCTGCTTCACCATCTGCTGCTCCTCTTTCATGTCTCCAAGCAGCTGTAAGTAAAGCTGCTGTGTTCAGTTCACATTCCAAGATTTTCTTAGCAACTACTCAGGCTAAAAAAGAAAATCTCTTAATGAACACTGAGATTCTGCGGTCACTGCATCAGTACTAGATGTATGCCTTATTGACATGAACAGGACCCATCCAAGGGTCTGTCCAAACCATGTTCAGAGGGAGGTGAGTGAGCAGAAAACAGATGAGTAGGAATTTTCCAGGAGAGCAGACTTTTGCTGAGAAATGCTGATTTGCTGAAACTGAAGGGCAAGTTTTCATGAGGAGGTAAGCAGCCAGCTCACAGCAGCTGTGTCCCAGATGGGAATCCAAGCAACATAGGAGCCTTGGATTCAGTCCCTTTTCCACCTAGCAGCCTGGGAGATGTGGTGCTCTGAGCCACTCTTCAGTCCATCAGTTTCCCACCCTGACCACCTATCAATACAACGCTACCAGGAATAGGCAAGAATGTAAGCTACGGGGGTTTATGAGGTGAGATTCAGGCATTTTATTGCTTACAGGCCAGAAATAGCTGAATGCCACTGGGCTACAATGAGAACTTTTCTAATAGTGAAACCTTAAAAGGTTAAGCTCAAGACTACAAATCCATAGGGTCTGGCTTGATAACTTTAGGAATTTTAATAGAGGAATTGTGTGAGAAAGTCCATGTAAAAGCACTCATTACTGGTATGCATAAAATAAGTGCATATGTTTATTTCCTGAATGTTTTTGCCATCTCTATCGCTCAAAATATAATAGTATATCTGTTCATAGAGTATAGAAGTCTCAGGGCCACACTTTCAAGCCAGAATGCATATTTTCATTTTGTGCCTGATATCACAAATAATAGAAGTGAAAGCTGAAATCGCATTTTACTAGGATGAATATAAAATGTCTCTTGAACATGTCAAGTTGCTTGTTTGCATAAGGAATTGATAATGCAGCAAAAAAAATGAAAATGCAAGTCATTGAACTAAAGAATTAAAGGGTCTAGAAGAGCCTATAAGAGAAAGATCTCTCAACTCAGCAAGTTCTTCTGACAAAACAGACAAAAATACTTGTACCAATAGTCTACCGATTAACACTCACCAAATATATGTTAATGGAATAGACCATAGCAGCCCCAAAGGAAGTGTAATGATCAATTGTGGTAATAATCCACAAATTAAAGATCTCTAATAGTATGCATTCACTTGATAGACTGCAAGGGTTTTGAAAGGATGTTGCATTCTATCATGCCAATGATCCATGGACTAAGGGCTCACATTTATACAGCACACTGTGATGGCTTTGAGGGAGCTATTAGGGTCTTTCATGTCAATGATCCATGAATAATGAGAGTTGTTGGAGAAGTGTCTTTAAGTCTATGCTGCAGTGCTTCAAGAATGTATTAACATGGCTTAAGGTTTAGCAAGTGTAATATACTTTATGTAGCACGTCTTACCCTTGTATTTACACAATGAATAATCATGGTATAGAAAGCATATGAAGGCAAAAGGAAGAAGTGATGCTTAAATGAAAAAGTCATGTTTTCTCTTCCTTCAGTGCCTGAGATTAATTTATGGCAGCAATAACCTCTTTCTTCCCACATGGTGCTAATTCATATGGTGATCATAATATCACTGTAATCAAAAGCATGTAAGCTAGAGGCAGCCTTTGCAGCATGACAGTAATCAAGGATGTCATCAAGGTGGAATCAACAGAGTTGTGAGGGGTTAGGTAGCCTCCTAATAATGACTTAACAGGGACTGTTCAGTTTTATGTGAACCCTGATCTATTTTATTTGGAAATATTCTGATAGCACTGGATGATCATAGAGGTATGTGTAACTGTAGGTGTGACAAACTGTCTAACCAAGTTCATAATTTTGAGTATGAGTAAAGGAAGATGAGAAAAAATACTTTGCATATTAAGAATATTTTCTGAAAATGCCTATACTAAAGTGGTTCAGCACACAGTTTATGAAGATGCTCATTTTAAGATTCTTCCATCCATCCTAAGCTTCTTAGCAATTACCTCATCCTGCTCAGGACCTCCTCAAAGACAAAATGAACTCTTGGCCTTGAGAACATGTGAAAGAGGAGGAAGGACACATGTCCTGCCCATGTGTGGTTTGACAAGATCATCCTGCTGTAGTATTTTTCAATGACTGCCTGTCCCAATGCCTATAGATTCTCTTGGGAAAGAAGGGATGTCTTTTCTGTGGTATACAGGTGGGGGGAGGAATGGGGACAGGAGAAAGGAGCTGTAAGCAGCATTCCCATTCCAGCTTGTTGCCACATCCAACTCTTCTGGCAGGAAGAGAAGCAGAGGAAAAGTTTCCTGCTGTGGCTAATGCTTTTACAGGCTACTGCAGTCTGGATGCATCATGTACAGACAACTGCAGCCCACTGGATCACAATATTGGGAGCCAGACACTGCAGCTGCTCATTTTGGACCAGATTTGAGGGTAACTTCTTCAGACAGTGTGTAAGGAAATTTGAGTAGGGATCAAACAAGTTGTAACGTGAGTGTTGGCAAATTCACCCACACAACATGTAGTGACTCCTACAGTCATTGAGTTCAAGCTCCATTCAGAGCAGTGGAAATCTTCCCCTTCCCATCAGAGGGTTTTTCCAGATGGAAAGTTATATTTACAGCTCCAGAGGAGCTTGGCCTCTCTTTTACAGTCAGGAGTAGGAAACAGGAGGTAACTTCAGCCAGTCTTTCTGGTGGACATTTCATGTACTCTCTGTCAAGAATTGCAAAAAAATAAAATTATACCTCTGGCTAGCCAACTGCCTCACTTTTCTTCCTCATCTTTGTAGCTTGATTTCTCACTCCCTTCAGGGCAGATGGACCAAATGTAGTGGTATCACTATATGCTCTAAAGCTGATGAACTGCAATATATGCACTAAAGCTGAAGAACTGCATACAGAGCTGAGAATTTGGCCAAATGACAGAGCTTCATACAAGGGTTTGCTTTCCCTCCACCCCACCCTATTCAAATGGGAAGGCATCACAGCCATTACCTTGAAATTCTGTTAAAATGAGCCCCCATTTAATGCTACCCAAAGTAATTCAAATGAAGTACATGATTGTTTATAGGTTAACAAAAAAAAAAAAAAAAAAGACACTGACAAACAAACAAAAACACTTAAATAATTTCCCAGTATTTAAAATAGCTTTTTGTTATCATTTCACTCATCCATTTCTCTTTTTCAAATTATTTCTGTTGAAATAGCAATGTTTCTCTTCAGTCCTTGTCTGCTTTACCAGTTTGATCTTAAGTAAAGCCACAACGCTAAATTTGTGCTACCACAGATTGCTTCCATTATTAGGACTGTGAAATCATAAATACAGGATTGTGAATTTATCGCACCACCAAGCTGAGATGTGGGGTAATGAGGAAGAAAAATCCTATTCAGACGCCAATATCTTCCGCAATATCTAGTGCAATGCAGAATATTTGAAGAAGAGAAAATTGCTTTTTTTGCAGATATTCTATTTTCAAAGAAACCTAATTGATATCTATAATAACAGAAAACATGATTTGCAGAAAATCTTGAAGAAGACACTGATCTTTGGCTACTGCCATCAGCTTGAGGTTACAGCCCAAAATACAGAGAACATGTGCGTGAAAGTCATTAAAGTACCATTTCAGATGTGATAAAGGCAGAGTGAGTTCAGGGGAACCTCAGCCTGCATTTCCATCTGTCACCTGGGCTCCTGGTTCAAGGGTAGAAGCTAGAATCAGTGACAGAGCTGGTCTCTTTAAAAAACATTGCTGGAACATGTTTTAGGTTCCAGGGTCAGAAGATGGGAACTTTGAAATTTGTATCAGGTGTGCAGGTTTCTTTTTAACTTCAGAAGAGAATCCAAAGTGACCGGTTCATGTGAACACCTGAAAAGAAAGTACAACTGGATGAAATATAGAAACAGTACACAGAAGAGAAAATGCCATTAGGTCCTCGATTTTTCTATTGAAGGGTCCTTCATCCTAGTAGTCTTCCTACTAGGATGGAAGAAAGACTTCATATATTTTCTGTAGATGGACACAACATCAATTCAAATGTAGAGAATGACTTTTTTTTTTTTTTTCCAGGATTCAGAGGTATTTTGCTGAAGAGAGGGAATGCTGGGTCAAAATTCTTTGACACTGAAAAGGAGTTGAAGCTAGGTCACCTACCAGTTGGGTCAATGTGCTGTGCTGCTGTGGAAAAGTTAAAAGGGACATTAAATTTATCTTGTGAATAACCTGCTCCTGTGGTCATGCCCAGTGCATGACAAATGAATCAGGGGATTTAGGCAGAGAAACAGTTTCCGGATCTTGACTAAGCTTAGTCAACAGGATATTTGAACTAAGTTTTGCCTGTATGCTTGAATACAAGATTGCATGTGTCTGGAAGATTTAAGGTCTGAAGAAGCTTATCTAGTGAGACTAGAGAGCAAGAGAGCTGAAATGAATGAGGATCATTCATTTGTATTCAGATGTGTTGGTATTTCAGAAGTGACCAAATTGAATGAGTGCCTGGATCCTCTTTAACATTCCATCTTTTCAGTTCTTATTTTTCAGTCAATAATCAAACAAATACATTCCTGTTTTTTAAGTGGAAAATCAAGAAAAGTATTCAGAGAAAAAAAGAAAACAAGTCAGCAGTCATAAACTCAAGATTGTGGCCCAGGAATAGTAAAATTAAAAAAAAAAAAAAAAAAAAAGGTCTAAAAAATGTCTAAAATATATCTAGAAGTAACACAGTAACAGAAAAGAAAATCCAAAAGGTACAGCAAGTGAGTCTTCATTATTATTTTTGAGGATATATGTTGATGAAAATGTAAGTATGTCTTTTATAGTGATATAGATCTGCCAGCCTACCTACCTATTGAGGGTTATTATTATTCAATCTATTTTAAAGGGTTTAGCTTTACACCAGAATCTGACAAAGAGTGTGTATGTGAGTTTGAATGTGATGGGGGTGAGAGCAGAAGGTGAGCTTGGTCAAAGTATGACATCCTGTTCCTTACCTCTGAAGTTTTACTGTGTCATCTGTAGCTACTAAGGAAAGCTAAAAGTAACAGGAACTGTAAGTTTGAGATGAGTTGTTTACAGATGAGCAATATTTAATAGAGTACTGATTCACCTTCCAATGAGAAATTTTGTTTATGTTAAAAGGGAAAAGTGACACTACCTAACATTCCTCAAAAACTGAGAAGGCAACAGAAGTCATCTGTACACAGGTTTGGTATAGAGGAATGTGAGGCTAACAGCCATTTTCCTGTTGGATAAAAATGAAAACTGGCAAGGGCACAGTTGAGAAAGAGAATTCATTCCCTTACTTGGAGTTCCATCTCCAGAAGGTGGCCTCTGGGCGGCAGTAGTATGTAATCGGACTTGCTCTTGTCTTTACTCAGTGGACCACTGAAAAGAATCTGGTTACTTCTTCTCTGTAATCCTCCTTCAATAGTGGAAGGCTGCAGTTTGACTTCTATTTTTTCTTCTGTATTCCAGGCTGAGCAAACCCCATTCCTACAGCCTCTCTTGTATGTTGTGTGCACTGGCACACCAACCATCCATAAGTGTCCCTTCTACAGACTCTGTCCAGTCTGTTGATATTTGTTCTGTCCCAGCACTGGGCAGAATATTGCAGACATGACAAGTAGAGGTTAATTAGCTCTTACCTTAGCCTGCTGGGTCTTCCTAATGCACCTCAGTATGTGGATAGACTTTACAACTTGCTATTAAACACTCAGGACTTTAAAATGTTGATTTGATAGGATGTTTTACCAGGCTTGTCTGAAAAAAGGACAAGACGCAACAGATGACTGTTGAGAAAAAACTTGGTCTTTTTGAGACAACTTTGTAAAATTTCTCAACCAAAAAGTTTGAAGTGAGGCAGGAGAGAAACTTTTTCTTTCTTAGTTGAAATGGAATAGATGTGATAGTTTTGTCTCAAAACTGCATTTTCTCATCCCTTTTTTCATCTGAATTTGAATTTTCTTGGTTTAAATTTTTAGTTGCATGGGTTTCCTTTTGACATTTACCAGAAAAATCCCTGTGTTGGAAATTCAAGAGTTATCAAGTGGATACACCTGCACTGTATAACATTGTAGCCTTTTAACATTTCTAGTATAGAATATTCTGGTCCATTATCATAAGTGTCTAGAATATGATTGATTTGCTAGGATATAAAAAAGCCTGGAAACTTAATAAATATTTGCAATTAAAAATCTTCAAATACTACGCATGCAGATTCTGCCTGATTTTCCAGACAGATTTCCAGATTTTCTTTTTAATTCATGATCAGTTAATGTTTCATAAAAATTAAATTATACCCAACAACAAAAGAATTATGGCTTATTGCACAGAAAAATGAGCAGGGAGTACATTTTCTTGATTAGTTAATAATAGCAAAATATTAACTTTCCCAAGGGCTTTGTCAGCTCTGAAAGCACCTGATGTGCAATATCCGTTCATTAAATTAAAAAAAAAAAAAAAGGGCTTTCAATATGTACTCTGAAAGAAAGAATACACAAAATGTGGATTTCCTGCTTCAACAAGGCTACCTAAAGTTCAGTTGCAGTAACACAGTGTTGTGTGTCTCCTTTGTATTAAGTTCAACAAGTATAAGACAAACACAGAACCAAACTTGGCAACTGCTATTCATGTGTGCAATCCCTCATCCTGGAGGAAATTCAATGACATATAACTCCAAAGGATAACTTCTGTGAAAAATCAAATATTGCCCTGAGTAAATGCTGTAGGGAAGGCTATGTAGCCCTGGACATTTCCATCTGCAAAACAACTCCAGTAGTAAGTAAATGAGCATAAAGCTCTCAAAGTCATGACACAATCTGTCTGAATTTGGTATTTTGGAGAATAAAGGATTGAGGGGGAACTTCTTAAGTAAGAGAGTACCATAACAGGCCATCAGGTGTCAGATGAACACGAAATTATTCACAGAATTAACACTTTTCTTACTAAAAGAAGTTATTTGTGATTTCATTGAAATACTGAAGTTTCAGGTGAAGAAAAAAAAAATCATATTTGCAAAATGGAAGAGAGAGTAGTGGAAGGAGGCTACCCCTTCACTATCCCTACCACCCAAAATGGCCTACTAGTGACAGATTCATGCAAGACTCAGATAGCTAAAGGGCTTGCTGATGACGATAGTCTTAATAAAAAAATGCTTATCTATTAAGTGAACCAGCTACTGAAAGGAGCATATCCCACTTCCCCCATATCATTATGTTATTGAGTAATTCTTCACTTCTCCATAGGTTAATTGCTATGCTATTTACATGTTCTTCCAGGTGAGCTAATGAAGCAGCAGTCATCACTCCTCTCCCTTGGGAGAAAAAAAATATGGGAATGAAATAAAAGAATAACAATTACAATGCAATAGGAAAAAAAGAAAGTAGATGGGAATAAAGGAAGAAAGACTAGTGAGGAAGGAGTTTTTGATTCAATGCTTTATTTTTGCATGGCTAATCTGTATGCTTTTATAATCACACATTTTCAGTTTCCATAAGTATGACTTTATCTTTTCTGCAATGTATTGCCTTCTTAGCCAGACTCATCACCACGATAGGAGCTTACTTCAGAAAGCTTAAAGGTGACAGGGTGCAAGGAAAAGACGGTTGTATTGAGCTGTCACATACCCAGCACAAGTTAACTCTCTGTGAAGTCTCAGCCTGCCCCACTGTGATGCTTAGAAAACAGTAGGCATCCTTTCAAAATAAAAGAATGAACCCCGCCAAATTCTTGTACAGCAGAAGATGGGGCAGTGTCTTTTTTTTTAAATGCTGTACAGATATATGTGAATGTGGGTCTAACAATAAAGAATCTGCCTTAGATGAAGGCTTAAATATTCTGGATAACTAAACATTCTGAATACTTTAATACTCTGGAATCTAAATTTCGGCTCCTATTTTGTTTGAACAGTGATGTTTAGGGTTAGGCATGGGCCCAGGTTCACAGTTACTGTGCCTCAGTAATCTGGGCCACAGATTTCAAGAAATGAACAAAAAACTGAAATATATATCAGACAGTTTGCGTATGAGTACACTGCAATGGAAATGTATGCCTCTAACTGTGAAAAGAAAGATGTCTTGCTTATTTTTAAGTGTATAAGGAGCTGTAGGGAAAAGTTTTGACGCAAGACTGTTTCTTCAGGTAAAATTTAATTTGGGATTTTATGGATAGTAATGCATGAGCAACAAGCAAATACTTTAATTTCTCCTTGCACCAATAGGGAAAAAGATCACAGAAGACTGGTAAATACAAAGCCCAGAGGTGAAAAAGAAGCATACCAACCATGAAATTGTGTTAATTCAATAATTAAAGTGAGTCTCAGTTCCAATGGAGGCTTTGGTTGTGTAGCAAAGATGTTACAAAACAATAGGGAATGGCAGCCCATTACACTCATATTAATTTTCAGAAGAAAAGAGTTCCAGTAAATCGAACATTTTATGAACACTACAGTGTATTTAGCCCTGGATCTGATATCATCTCATTAATCAAATCAATACACAGGGAGTGAAATTTCCACCTGAGTTTAGTTTTGAGAAAGAGGCAGTGAGAAGTGGGAGTGTCTTGTCTTTATTCCCAGACGCTACAGCAGAGCCAGGCTTTGTAGTACTCTTCCCAGCAAGGGAATGAAAACAGTGCTGTAGGGGGAAATTAATTATTATCAGGGACATTCCAGCTGGAAATCTGTGTAGCTGCAAAATGAACACATTTCAAGGAGTTGAGTGTTTCCTGCTGATCATATTAGTTTCCCTTGTGCTTTAATGATTTCAAAACTTCTACAGAAACGCGAGTTTCTACTAGGGCTGGCAAGGAATTTAGTATTTGATTTTGCATTTTTTAAATTTTCGTAAGTTTTCCATGTACAATCCCAGAGATATGGAAGAAAGATAGAGATTCCCAGAAAAAAAAAAAAAAATCAGCAGCCCAGTGACTGGAATCTTCATCTGAAATCTGTAATGACCCTATGTCCTCACTTCCAATGTAAAGCACCTGCTTAAACAGGTAGGTATTGTCTGGGTTACTATCATTTATAAAAAACCACCATTGGATGTTTTTGAGAGATACTGGAGTAGCCCATAGAGATACAGTTAATTTTCTCCAATGAAATGTGCTGCAACAGAAGCAAAGTGGGGAGTGAATATCCTGAGAGAGTTCGTTGGCCATTTAGCTGCACTGTAATTAGTGTTTCTGGTCAACATAAATTCTCTTCTTCACCTGAAAAGGCATCCAAAGGGATGGCTTTTAGTCTCTGCAACTCATAGATATTCTGATTAAGGAAATGTCTCATTAAGAAGTTCCCATCCAGTTCCTGTTTCTAGTGTTCTTGAACAAAACCCTTCAAAATGTAATCAGCAAGAAGATTAGATCTGTGACTGCCTTATTACAAGAATATTAAAGACTGTACACTCATGCCAATTTTCTTCTGTCTGTCAACAACCATTTTCATTATCAGCCACTAAATTTAACTGCTAGGTATCTAGGTATAGGTGGAAGAGTGCTTTATGTTCATTTTTTACACTTATTGTAAAAAATCTAAATAACTAACATTTAAAAAATTGAAGCAAAACATATGGCCTTACAGTTTCACACAGTAAGAAATTATGGTGGCTTGCTTTGAAAGCTCCTTCAATATTTTTATACAACACCCAACTCACAATTTACACAATATCATTCAATACAAAAGTGAATCTGACTTCACAATAACAATACCTGAGAAATAAAAGCTATATTACAGAAGCAGTTACTCAGGCATGGATACACAGAAATTTGGCCCGGACAATCAATAAATCTAATTCTAGAACCGGAATTACAGTCCTTTAATTCGTGACACTGTGCTTCCATTAATAGTTATATTCACCTTATATCTATACCATTTTAAAATATATGTTCTTGAACACCTGCACTATTTATATATACTCACATCTTTGGATTTGTTTGAAAATGTCAATTCTTTTTAGAAGTACAAATAAAACAGTAGCTGATGAAACGTATTTTTTGGCTGCTAATGAGTCAGGCATTTTGACCAACATAATAGCTACTTAACTAATTATTGAAAATAGGTCCTTACCAAACCCTTTGACTATGTAATAATTTTCCATTAAGAGTTAAATCAAACTTTCATTAACTAGATAAATACACTTGTTCAGATCACAAATAATTTTCTCCACTTTACCCCACTATATACAAATTTTCTTACTAATTGTAGAATAAACTTTCCCTTAGAAGCTGATAACTACAAGCTAATGAAAATAACACTAACCACAGTAAATTATCATATACCCGCTTGGATTTGCTAAATTAGAGCAAGCAGCTATGCTGAAAATGCAACAGCATATTTAAATAGCTGGTCATTTTCTCAAGACAGGCTCTAACACATGATGTTTTTCTTTGTTTATATACTTCTTGGGAAAATTTGTTAGGACATAGGTATGTACTCTTATAAAAACAATTCTACAGACTTAATGATGTCAGCAAGAATCTATTTTTCTTTAACTATCATTTGTTAGTGGCTTGACATTTGCTTTCTTTCTGTGCTTTCCCACACACAGCAATAAGTTGTTACTTGGTTTTGGTTTATCGAAAATACACAGAAGCAGACAATTTTATACCACTTAGAATTAAAAAATATTTAGTGTAAGGAGTTTCATTCTGTAACATGGGGCCCCCAAAATGCCTGTAAAGTATTTGCTGGAGGTCTGGCTGGTAAGTACGGTATCTTACATTCTACTGTTATCTCCTTGTTTTCCGCTGAGAACAACAGATTTGAAAGGAGCAGAAAAGGTTAAACAAAAAGTCAGTTAAACAGCATGTTTGCACCTTTTGAAAAACAAATGTTCCTGGCACCATGAGGAAATTGTCCCTTGCAATTTCTGATAAAATTTGATTTTAAACAAAATTACATTTTTGTCACTAAATTACTTTCCATGCCAAAATGTCTTTATAGCAAGTCAACAAAATCACTTTATTATTAAAAAGAACTAACAATTACAAAATACCTCCCTAACAACTTTTCATATAATAGCAAAAGCATTTTTGTGCTTCATGGTGCCATTTTATTATAATGACTAGAAATTCACTGATCTAGAGAATTAAAGAATTAAAATATTAAGTATCAAAATTACATTATTGAAATATTTTTATTAACAAAATATGATATGGGAAGATATACCCTACATCTAGAAAATTGATAGAACATAACTGGATTTGCAGGACACAGTAAGAATTGATATACTGTGGCTTATATAAGCTGCAATTTGCTTTTCTTGTTCTAGAGCAGTTGGAGAGTAAGGGTACAAGAAAAGCACAGATTATTAGCAACAGCTGCAACAATATTATTCGGAACTTCAAAAATATGCACCTCTGCTTCACATCAAATTAAGAAAAATGGATGGGAAAAACCTTATTATTAAGGTTTATTATTAAGAAAAATCTATCTAGGAAAAACCTTATACATACATATATGTATATATGTGTATATATATATGTGTGTGTGTGTGTATATATATATATATATATATATATATATATATATAAGCTGAAATAAGGAAAATTCCTGATCTACAGCTTCAGGCAAGACAGTTATGATACATAATTATCTTGTACAGATGGAGAAAAAAAAAATCTGATCATTGCCATCACAGTATCTACAGTCTCCAATTTTTAAGGGCCAATAAGTGGGAACATGTTGGAACCTCAGCCTTCTTTGGTTTGTTGGCTTGGATAATAAGAGAAGTGGTCTGCTGTGCTTTTGATAACCTTGATAAGAACATGTTTCAAGGAAAAAAATATTGAATAAGTGCTACCTACTGTCAAAACTTCAGACCTTTCCAATTTCTGAGTCACTAGCAGGGACATTGTACTTACAGAGGCCTTTTAGGCACAATAGCTAACAGACAAATACATACATACACATACATGTCTGTATATGCATATACAAACATACACATTTCTACATATATTTCTCAAGCCATTTCTGCTTATAGCTGAAACCAAAAGCAATAAAACAATGAAGACAAATGCAAAAGAAAAGGTTTCTGAAGTTCTCAGAACTTTCAGAAATAAATAATTTCTGCATGTTTCATTTCAAATGTTGGTTCTTGGTTTAAGGCAACTTCTAAACTTCAGCCTACATGACTGATGGAACCCTAAAGCAAGCCTCTGATCTTGTGAGTCTGCCTCATTTCATCACAGAGTACCTGTAGGTATTCTATCACTTATTTCTTAATGTTATTCATTAAGGAACATATTACATAAATATCCTTATTGAGAATTATGGGGAATAATTTAGAGATTTTTTTTTTGTTAAAAGTGATATAAACAAACATAAAGCAAAAATTAACTATTAATTTGGGAATTAAATTATGAAAAAGTTGTATTCCTACATATATGTAAATGAAAACTATATGACAAGAAAAATACTATTTTTGATGCAGCCAAGGGGGTTTATGTCTGTAGTTTCCCTTAGAGAAAAAGATATGGCACTGCCATGAGGTTGAAGGCACTTTTTGCAGGAGAGTGATATCCTGGGAACAGAGGTATTCTGGGCAAATCTGAGAACATATCCATAAGATTTGCATTTATACCTCCACATACTAATTTATAAAATTTGAAGCATGTAGTTCTTGCTCAGACATAGATATTTGCCAGTGAGCAGCATTACAGTAGTTTTATTTTCAATATTTCATTGCTTTTTTTTTTTTCTTTTATCAGTTGCAAGGATTGGAAAGCAAGTGTCTCATTCGAAAGCATAAGATGAGGTCAGATGAGATATCATGAAGGATGCAGGCCACGAGGAGGCATTTGAAAATCACTTCTGCAGGTAAATCTTGTATGGGACCAAGCTCCACAGGGCAACTAGAAAGTAATAGAGTTCTGTGCCTTTCATCAGACGTCTCCCACGGGCAGAGGCTGCCAGTAAACTCTGAACCATTTTTGCATTTGGCAAACACTTACGCTTTCAACTAGACTCAACCTGAGGCTGCCATGGCCTATTGCCCTCCCTGACTGTTGCAATGGTTGTACAGCAAATTGCATTGAACTGCAGGCACAAGCTACACAGCCTGCTTAAGGCTCCTCACAACTCAGAAATGCCAGTATTTCTGCATAAAATTGTAGACAAAAGCAAGCAAAAACATCTTTACCCACTTCTGCTTAGTGTTAGTATACAGCTTATTAACTAATCAATAAACCTTTTTCTAATAAAGCCAGGACACAGAGAAAATCTGAATTCTCATGGCTCATTATTAGTCAAATATTGCCAGAGGATTTTTAATCTTTTTCCCTGGGTACACTGTTTATACAAAAGGCTTGAACTTTGTGACTCTTGACATGGGGGACACACTTTCTGTGTCTCTTCATTTTACTGATACATAGAAGCTGCATTTCATGCTGCCTGGTTAAAGTTGTATGCTTTGGAAGACACACAACTCTTGTCTCTCATGAAAAGTTTTGTCTTGCTTAACTGGGTCACTACCCAAGGATCTCTTATGTTACTATAACTACTTGATGGTACTGCAGCCATTTCTAAAGACCATAATCAGAGACCAAACAATATAACAGGGGGTTAATGTAGTTCTGTGCACTTCCATTTGTAGAGACCTAGCTCTAAAAATGAGTACTGATCTGGACTACTTCAGTGCGGGATATATCTGGAATACAGGCATTTGTTTTATGTTACATAGTGCAAATGCAGGTTATCTGAGAAAGTCATATACATATGAATGCACCTATGTATGTATATTTGTGTTTGGTTCACCCAGTCCAGTTTCTCTAGCACATACTGACCTACTCCAGTGACTTCCTATATAACAAACCATGTCCCTAAGTTGCTGTGCAAATTTTACATTACTTTAATGCAGCTCCTCTGGAGTAATTTTTTCCTATGTATTCTGTAAAATTTAGTACATCAACCATGAAAATCTTTCATCATAACATAAAAAAGTGTTTGGACTAAGATGCGTAATATTACATCATAGGTTTCCCCTCCAGGATTAAACCATTGCTTGATTTCACAGAAGGTAAATTCCATCAATCAGCTTGTCCTTTACTGTCAAAAACAAACAAACAAACAAACAAACAACTTAAGGTTTAATTCTAGAAGACGTAATCAGAAAATAAACAAACAGAAACGTAATTCATTGAATTAAGAAACAAGGAAACGTGCAGCAACTTAAGCTTTTCCCCACACTAAACACTGAGAAGTTAATGTTGTGCGTGGATATAATTTTAAGAAGAGACAAACAACAAAAGCCTAAAAATATATGGGATTAAAATCTGACCAAAAAAATTCATGCAACAATCATGTCTAAAGATTCCCAGAATTTTTAAGGGGTGTTTTTAACTGTCAAAGTTCAGAAATAACACAGAACAAATTAAACCTCTGTAGACTTCCCAAGATTTAGACTTCCATTTATCCAGCCCAACTTTGTGTTTGAAGCTTGATTTTGTGGGATTCTTTTCGATTAGAAACCCCAAGTAAGAACCAATGATTCATGGTGTGATGTCTGACTGTATGCTGTTTCATTTAGATTTATGTCAGTGAGACTGAAATCAGATCAGGAAAGAAGAAACCTGCCTGAGAAAACAAAGAAAAACTAGAGAACCAGATTTGCATAGGTTTCTCCATCCTCATCTTTCCTCCCTCCTTGAAAGGACAAACAAAAAGAAAGGAGGGGGGAAGAGAGGGGGGAAAAAGGAAAAGGGAGGTGGAGAGGGAGAGAGGAAAAGGAGGAAGGGGAAGAAGAGATTAAGGGGAAGGAAAAGGGAAAAGGAAGAGAGTGAAGGGGAAGAAAGGAAAGGACAAGGGCAACGGCAAAGGGAAAAGAAAGTTCACAGCAAACTTTATGAAGCTCTCGATATGCCTGAATTAAGCATAGAGTAATGATGCTACATTTTAAAAATATAATTTGAATATTAAATCTCACCAGAGGTGATCATTCCAGCACTATCAGTGGGAGTTTATACACGAGAGACCAGACAAATGTTACACAATTTCTTTTCCTAGTAACACCCTGTGTAAGCTGAGATAAAGATTGTCATAGTATCCAATTTAAGGCTCACTTCAGGTCAATTTAAAATTCTTTTTGAATATTTTACATCTCATTCTTAAAACTGGCAATTTCCAGTTGTGCTTCATAGGACATGAGGCAGCACTAAGGACTGGAAAATATGGATCTCTTTTAATGAAGAATTAATATTTATTGAATATTTGGCTATAACTGTATCAGAAAATTTTAATTAATAAGACTAAATGATGGGGAAAATATCACGGTGGAGAAAGTGCACGCACAGCAGCATTAACCTCCAAATAGTCATGCTCATTCACATTAGCAGTGACTTTCACTGTATAATTTGCCATAGGACATCCCTGAGCACATTCTCTGATGGATGTGGCCTCTTCTCAGGTAGGAGGACACACTCGTCTCCTTGCACCTTCTGTCTGGCAACACACCAGAGGCCTGCTGAGTCTGACTGTGCATCGTCTGTCACGTCGCCTGGCTTAAGCAAAGCTGTACTAAAATGTTGCAGGCTCTATATTTGTTGACCATCAGAGTTCAGCTCGGAGGGAATTTATCTTCCTTAAATACTTGTTATCTTTGTTAGCTAACTCATCATCATTTAGGCAGCTTAAGTCTGTGCACATGAAGGGCACAACAGCTAATGCTGTCATGTGGACTTTAAAATGATCCATGAAGGAGGATATATGGCCACAGCTTCATCATCATATACTAGAGGTGATTTACCTTTCAATAATATTTACATCCATAAAACTCAAATACTGCAGTTGTTTCCCTAGGAAGACTCAGTTTAGATCCCGTATCTCCTGTGCAGAGCAGGCCGCCATTACCTGCCTTTGCAGCTGGTTTGACTGAGGTCAAGTGAGTCATCTAAGGTCACAAAGTGAATGAATGACCCAGAAAGATGCTGAAACCAGGCCAGGACCTTTTCAAGTTCCCTACTGCAACTACTGAAGCACACTGTCTCCCTTGAATAATTCTGCCTGTTGGTCCCCACTGAACGTATACATTTCCTAGTGCCACAGGAAATTAAACCTTATATTCAAGCTGCTTTAAGAGCTAGCATACAGTGGGAACAAACCGCTCTTTTTTTAATGTTATATCAATAACATTGCTTCCATTCCTATACTTCAGGATATCCTTATGTACTGAGACTAGATGGGAAAGAATACAAACCCATGTCTGAATACATCTAGCTTCGCACCCTAAGTCAGGATCCTAGCTTTGTGGCTGTCAGACATTTGCCTTTTCTTTGAATGGTTTAAATTTGACAGTTTTATTTTAGGGTTTTCCACAACCAAGACAGTTTGAGACACTTTGAAGACACTGCTGTGTTTGTAAGAACCACAGTGAGTCTTATTGAACAGCCCACAGATAACCTTCCAGGCCAGAGATAGCAATCCCAGTGTCAATTGTGTAACTCCACAAATTTCAGTGGAATTCTACAAAGATTTCACAAGTTAAAGCCAGCCAGGAGTCCTGCATTTACTACACAGCTTTCACACAAAAAGTTTGGGGCAAGTAACATGCAGTTACCCCCCCAGAAGCTAGGCCCTGTATGGTGTTCTAGAACTAAAGACACCAAGAAAAGTATGAAGAAACTAACTACCTGAATAAAATTGTAGGAGCTCTATGTCACATTTCTGTATGTAGTCAGTTTACATGTACTTAAAATTAAACAAATAATTTTATATGTGCATTAAGAAGGGAGAGAATGAAACGAAAAATGCAATTAAAAGAAAAATTTCAAAAGTTTATAGCTCTTCTTTTCGAAAACTGAACTCCCAGCCTCACATTTAATTTTTTTTGCTCCATACACGACTCCAGATGTTTAAATGGCGTATAAGCAGGACCAGTAGTGTTTTCCTTCTACCTGTGGGAAGCCAATATGACTCACATTCCATCACTGAAACACAGAACTAGTCTATTAGTTAAAATAATAGTGATACCAAAACTCCTCACCTCCTGCAAGCACAGCAAGGATGAGAGTTTAAAAAAGCCCTACGTATCAACCATAGCTTAAGGCTTGCACTCAGCCCAGGGCAGGTGACTTTCCCACCTCTCGTCTCAGTCTGTGTTTCTGTTCTGCTTTTTTCTGTTTAGATTGTGTCCTGCTTAACTTGATGTTCTGTGAATCTTGATTGCTGGTAGCAAGTACTTCTGGACATCTGCTCTGAATTTACTTTTCAAATAATGTCTAAATGGTGGGGGGGTGGGGGTGTAATGTTGGGGTCAGGCTGAAACCAGTAGTCTGCAGGAGGGAAGGAAAAAAGATCAGTACCATGTCTAATAATAATAACTATTTACAAGCCGAGAGGCCTCAGCAGGTATCACTTTCCTTCCCAGTGACATGCAGCTATCTCAGATCAGAATGCCACAGCCGTTTTGTACCAGTAACACTGCAGAACAATTACAAACAAAGGAAATGAAACATATATTTATGCATGACTGAAACTACAGGGCAATTCCAGGGATGCAGAGTGGAATTCACCTGGAACTGGGCCACAAAATGGAGGCCAACTTCTTGCTCTGGGAAAAGGGTGATGTGCACATTTCTGTGATCAGAGGTCATTAAGGTTTCAGCTTTGTCCCTGGCCATAGGAGCCTACAAATGTAGCGTAGTTCAAATTGGGCACTGAAGAAAACATTAGCAAAAGGAGATCCAGCTCCCCCTAAAATAAATAGATTTATGTAGGAGTTAGAACACAGTGAATCACCAGTTCTTTCTTAAACACCCTGCTTTGTCCTTGTGACTTTTTAGTTATGAGATCTGATGGGATTTCAGCCTAAGTAGTATGTCTATGATCTTATGTCCTATTATTCAACCTGCTCCAGAAAACCTCTGTTTATGGAGTAGATGAATAATAGAATTTTTTAACAGCTTCTTTTGGCTTTCAGAAAATAGAGTACTGTATGAACTGTTTTCAAATGTTTTCCTTTATTTTCCCATGGGGATTTATTCTTAAAAAAAAGGAAAAGAAAAAAGGACCTCACTGAGAAGTACAGTAGTTAATTCAGACACTTTCAAGTTGCCTAGAGCTATTGACTGATATATGCAAAATCTTGCCATGATGTTTTCAAAGCAGTGACAAATAGAATTAGGACTGTGATTCCTTTGATGATACTTTTTTTTTTTTTTTTTAAATTACCTTCCATTATTGCCTGGGCTTGATTCTTCTTCTACAGAAACTAGTGGGAGTTCTGCCACTGACTTCAGGGGAAGAAGGATTGGGTTGTTTTCAACACAGATTTTAAAACAAAGGTTTGAAATTGGCAGGAACAAAACACTCGGCCATGAATCCAGACAGGAGGTTACCAGATGGCAGTTTTTTTCAGAGTTATGCAAACAAATTTGGTTTATTCAGTATAAATATTTGAAGGAAACAGAAAGAAGAGGATAATTATCACATACCAAAGGGTTAGATTTAAGTCTTTTAAAATTTAACTTGCTTCCAATAGAAAAAATATTCTCTAACAACACTGTTAAATTATTGCTCTAGAAAGCACCTGAGCCTGGCTTTCCATAACTGTTTATACTACCATAGATATAGTTTTGTATGAATGAAGAAAAATAAGAATTTTGAGAATGGAAGGAATTCACACTGTTACTTGAGGAAGGCAGTTTAGGAGCAATTGGTAGACTTCCAGTTGAGGAACACACGTTCTCTATACAACCCAAAGAGACAAGGAGACACGTGTAGAGGGCTCTTTGAGCATTCAAGTTAGATATCTGAAGTCAGGCACTATGAGTAGCTCCATAATTTGAAGTGAAACCTTCAACATATGGCTTACCATCCAGATCCATCAGCAGCTAACAGCCAAGAGAAGAGGCAGGTCAAGAATTTTAGAACACTGCTGTTGGGCTTTTTGGTGCATTTTGTTTTATTTTAAATCAAGTAACTCTCAGAAAAGACAGAAAGTTAATATAGTACAAACAACAGGAATATTCTCACTTTTTTTTTTAATTAACTTTGATTCTACTTAAAAGAATGACCTATGAGCAATAAAAATTTAATACTGCTGTACTCAGAAGCTTTGATTTTTTTTTTTCTTTTAATTGAGTGAAAAGGCTAAACAAGAAGAGGTAAGTGTACAGGTCAGAGTAAGAGAGCTCTAAGAACTTAACTCCACTGTCACAAACATTTTTTCAACTACATTTAGTGTGAAAATAAAAAAAAGCACATCTGCCCTGAATTTTCTCCGCATACAATTTCCTTCCGCCTGTGGTGAGGGTTGTGTTTTTGGAATGGCAGAAGGCTTCATCTTTTAACAAATAATGAAATCCACATTCCAGTCAAATGTGATTAGCCTTGCCAGTTCAGAAGGATATTTTTATTGTTCATCTTTGCCTTCAGAGTGCCACTGCACACTACTGAGACTGTTGGCTTTTTGCCACCTCTATTTTAAGCTATTCAAAAGTCTTGGAACTGAAGAAATATCTGCCTTTGTTTTATAAGAGGGAAAATATTATTTAAGTAAGCAAACATTTCAAATAACTTAGACTAGCAAATGTATGTGATCTTAGATGGACATGCTTATTTTAGTAAGACAGAACTGACCATATCTTTGAATTAAACTCTCGTCCCTTATGCCCACTTGTATAGGCTGTACTCACCTCATGGGAAAGAAAATCGAATCAACTGTAAATTGCCTGAATAGATTTCTTTGAACTCATGGAGCAGTAAATCCTACATTTACATTACTTACTCAAGACAAGTTGGACTTGCCACACCTTTTACTCAAAAGGTCACATAGAATTTTTATACTCGCTAAAACAAAATAGCAGCAGGTCACAAACTTGAATAAATTCTCAGCACATGATTCCTAGAGCATGGATGAAAGGAGAAGAGAACAAATGACTAGCAGAAAAGATCAGAGGAGCAAGGCAAGAAAGTGGGAAGGAACAGTTTCAGGTTCCGATGAAAGAGTTTTGTTTCAGATGAGTCCTCTTCTCAGTTTACTTCAGGGACTGGCATATGGCATATGGCATATGTTACGGATGGATAGGCAGCGATACACGTACAGCTGTAAGGTTCTGGCACTCCTGGTCCTGGCCCATGCTGCCAGCTGGCCAGCAGAAAGCAGGTTTGCAGGATAATTTGATTTTCCACAGCTGTTATACAAAGCATGAGGTCAAGGGAGGTGAAGAGAAGGAGATGTTGGAGAGAGGGAGGGAGTTGTAGCTGGCTGATCATTGCTTACAGCACAGAGGGTGAGTCCGACCCTGACAGCTACAATGTCCCAGGCAGCAACTTTCTCCATGTGCAAGCCTGACGTTTAAATTATGTGCTAATGTAGAGTTTAGGTCTTGATAGGATTGGACAAACCTGGAATCGCTTGCTGACACGCATTGAGTACTGTACAAAATAAGTGAATATTGTACAAGATGGCTGATTCTTGTCTCATTTCCAGAAATATACAAAGAAAGATACATAAAAGATAAATAAAACCCCTTTGTTGCTGGAATCAAAGTCAAATGCAAGGTCCTCTGCACATTTCCAAAAGGCTCACATTTTTGTTACTGTGTTTTGGGTAAGAATTTGCTGTTATTTTCCAAGAAACCTTCAGGTAAACTTCTCGGTCACTTGTGGTATATAGGCCAAAAATCACTACTACACTCATTTTAATAAGGTGACTTACTAGAAGTACATAATTTCATAGGTATCGATGTTAATGAAATGTAGCTGTTTATTAATTATTTGCAAATTTTTGAAACCAGTTTTATTATTGTAATAATTATGTCAAATAATTTGAATAAAAATAACCTGATAATACTACTTTATTCAATATAATGAGAGCAAGGTTGGACTGTGAGGAAGAAAATTCTTACAATGTGGGTGGTGAGGTACTCAATGACTTTTTTACTTTGGTCTTGACCAGCAAGTGCTCTAACCACACCACTTAAGTCACAGAAGGCAAAGGTAGGGACTAAGAGAATGAAGAACTGTCCATTACAGGAGACAGAATCACAGAATCACAGAATCACAGAATCACAGAATCACAGAATTGACTGGGTTGGAAAAGACCTCAGAGATCATCGAGTCCAACCCTTGGTCCAACTCTAGTCCATTTATTAGATCATGGCACTAAGTGCCATGTCCAATCTGAGTTTAAAAACCTCCAGGGACGGCGAGTCCACCACCTCCCTGGGCAGGCCATTCCAATGCCTGACCACTCTCTCTGTAAAGAATTTCTTTCTAATATCCAGCCTAAATTTCCCCTGGCAGAGTTTAAGCCCATGCCCCCTTGTCCTATTGCTGACTGCCTGGGAGAAGAGCCCAATCCCCCCCTGGCTATAACTTCCCTTCAGGTAGTTCTAGAGAGTGATGAGGTCACCTCTAAGCCTCCTCTTCTCTAGACAATGAGGTTCAAGACCATCTAAGGAACATGAAGGTGGACAAGTCCATGGGACCTGTTGAAGTGCATCCGCGAGTCCTGGAGGAACAGGGCGATAAAGTTGCTGGGCCACTGTCCCTCACATTTGAGAAGCTGTGGCACTTTGGTGAAGTTCCCACTGACTGGTAAAGAGGAAACATAACCGCATTTGTAGAAAGGGACAAAAGGAAGACCAGAGTGTCATGGTTTGATTGCAGGATGACAACAAACTGTGGCAGATGCTTTGTTAACCCCTTCACATCTCCCCCTCCTCAGAGTCCCCCCCGCCACCTCCCCAAGGAAAGGCAATAGGAGGGCAAAGAGAGGCAAAAAGAGAGAAGACTTGTAAGTTAGAAAGAATTAAAAATGTTTCACTAATGCTACTAATAAAATAGAGAAAATAATACAAAATATACAAAGCCAATCTTGAAATTCCCAGCACAGATCAGAACCAGCTCCAAACTGCTCCAGCAGTTGCAGGACAGGCGCCCAGAAGTCCTGGGTTGGACTCCGCAGCAAACTGAAACTGGATTCAGGGATGCAGGGTCTGTCACAAGGCCTCAGGTCACAGGGATGGCGGACAGGGTCCTCCCCAGATGCCAGCCATAGTCGAAGAAGAGCAAGACCCTTGTGATCACCCATTTTTATATGATGTGTGATGTGGATGGGACGGAATACTTAGTTGGTCAGTTTTAGTCACCTGTTCAGTTCGCTTCTCCTTGCCCCACTCACTTACAGGATGTGCATCCTTATCAGTGACCTTGCTATGTCTACCAAAACATGTATCTAACTTCAGAAAAGTGCAGTTACTTAGAAGAACTTAGCTGAAAGGAAAATTCACTAAAAGAGAAACTGGTCTTGTTTTTAACAAAACCAGGATACTGGAGAACTACAAGCCAGCCAGCCTCATCTCTGTGCCTGGCAAGATTGTGGGCCGTATCCTGCTGAAACTATGCTAAGGCACATGGAAAATAAGTAGGTGACTGGTGATAGCCAGTTTGGCTTCATTAAGGGCAAATTATCCCTGAAAAATGTGGTGACCTTCTACAATGGGGTTACAGCATTGATGGATAAGGGAAGGGCAACTAACATCATCTACCTGGACTTGTGCAAAGCATTTGACACTGTCCTGTGACTGGAGTGACATGGATTCAATGGATTGACCACTCGCTGGGTAAGTAATTGACTGGATGGTCACAGTTGCGGTTAACAGCTTGTTGTGGAGAGCATTGACAATTGGCGTTCCTCAGGGGTCAGTATTGGGACCTGCACTGTTTAACATTTTAATATTAATAATTTTGATCCATGCTAACTGACACTCTCTCCCAGAGAATTTCCTACAAACAGTGTAGGGGTATAGCCATTCTAGATTGAGGGAAGAAATAACTTGGGCATAAATGTATAAGCCTGCATTCAGTTTTTCTCTGGTCCAGATAAGACTCTCTGGCCTTTTTTGCTTACTAAGACAGATGTGTCTTGGGAAACCAGCCTGCACTGGTAGCTGGGTCCCCTGGAAGCTCTGGGATGTCTCACACAGATGAGGTGCAGAGTAAGCTCCAGCATCTCAAGCCAATTCAGAATACAAAGGATGTGCAGCTGCAACATGTGCATAAGTTGGAAAGCTTCATTAGCCAACAATGCAAGAGAATTAACCACCCCTTTGCCTTTTTTTGTCTTTTTTTTTTCTTTTTGCATGCACATTGTTGACGGTTACTGTGCTTTGCTTCTGCATAAGCATAACACCTTGTGATGTGTATCTATTCAGGTTTACTTGTGCTCTTCTTGTTCCCTTTTATAAAGAAAGTAAATGCTTTGATCCTCTGAGAATAACGTCGATGAATCCCAGAAACTATTTATTGTTCTATGTACATAATGCACTTGTGCATAGTTTTTTTTGAGTGAAAGAACAATAAAAGATTTCACTGTTCTTGGAAGGAAGACAAAACTTCTTGATGATCACCATTAACTGCTGTTAAAACTTGACTGTCTGTAAAATAAAACATTTGAAAAGGACAAACCTGTTTCAAATATATTCTGAATTGCATGTGGAATCTGTTGAGACCTCAAGAGATGTTATTTCTTCAGAAATTGTGAAGGGATAGACTTTCTTTCTAGAATGAATCTGCAATGGCTTCTGCCATCAGAGAAAAAAGTTTGATGATGCATTAACATGGTCCTGACCCAGCTGGTTGGCATGCACTGTCACTCCAAAATTTCATTAGTAGGGTGCCTGAGGACATGAACTCAGTTTGACTTGAAAGCTTCATGTGTTTCAATTAAAATGCATTTATTTAATTAATGTAGACATTAGAGAGAACACTGTTTTAAAAAGGAAGACTGAATTTGATAGACTTTTTCCCTTTTTTCTAAGACATCTGGGAAATGTTGCTTTTTTGCAAGTGTAAGATACAGGAAAGGGAGGAACTGAAATCTTGCAAATTAATAGATAGGAGGCACTGAGGAAGTTGTCAGGCTTATTGACTCTAAATGGTTGGAACTGATAGCTCACTCTTTTTTTTTTTCTTACTTTTTCTTCTTTTTTTTTTCTTACTTTTTCTTCTTTTTTTTTTTTTTTTTTTTTTTTTTTTTTTACAGCTGATAAGCCAGTGCTAATTTAATTTGAAGGTGCTAGAAACAAGAGGGTTTGGGGATACAATGGCAGAAATGTTTACTGGCATCACTTCAAATGCAGAATCAATGTTTTCTGTAATACAATAAATCAAATAAATCAGACAAAATTCCACAGCAGAGTTAAGGGCCTTCTTAAAATAAGATTCAGACTCCAAGTACAATTGCTTGTTCATAACTCCCAGAGGATCTCTTGAAGAAGATACCACTTCTGTCCTGCTTTTATAGATGCAGTTTTCTGATGCAGTAATAGCAGAGTTCATTTAAAATAATTAGCTGTCATGTGGATTGCAGTCACAAATGGATACATCTTTCCTAAGACACTCTGTATGGTATCCATTCTTATCAACCTAATGTAAACAGAGCCTTAGTTACCCACAGACACACCACATAGATCTTATCTAGCATAGGAATACCAAATTACGACTGACTGATTCTTAGGTAGCTATCAGCTAGCTGGCAGCTGTGATTTTTCATATCCAGTACATCTGTTCAATACCATATGCCAAGGCTAGATCTAGGGATTTTGGCACCTTACTCTCACTGGACAAGTTCTTTGACGTGTTTTCTCCTTGATGTGAGACCAAACAATGAATAGCTTCAATTGCATTTGCACTTAGTATTGTCTACATTATTTATTTATTTTGAGCAGTTATACAAATGGGACAATTCTACTATCTGATAAAAAGGGGGAGCTTTGATACACATCACAGAATAATGATGTGTCAAAGAGTGGACACACAAGTATTACTTTTTGAGTAATCTTGCTTACTATAAAGGAAAGCTGGTAGTCTATGAAGGTTTTGTGGCCTGATGAAAGAGATTCACAATCCTAAGAACATAACAAACATACAGAATCTTTAAGATATGATGCAAATGGAGACATAATACCTCGTGTTTATCCTGACTTGGAGCAGTAAAGCAACAGAACAGATCAATCATTTTTATTTTACGTTTGTCACTCCTGCTTGTTTCACACAAATCCATCCCAGCACCAGGGATGTGATTCTCTCTTCTCAACTGCTTTTTACCCTCTACCTTTGAGAGCTCCAGAGTTTGTGGAGATGCACACTAGCTGAGAGAAGGAACTGATCCAGCTGAACTACCCTTGGGGAGGTGGGAGGAGAGAAGGAAGCTTATTTTCACAGAAGACTGTTCCCAACAGGTTTCTTTATATGGTGGCTCAGATTCTAGATCTATCACTAGAGAGGAGGTAGAGACAAGCATTGATGTTCAGCCACAGAGAAGGGCAGAACAGTCCCTTTTGGTGGCACTCTGTTTTTTTCCCCTTTAAAAAGACCAGGTAACCACAGCCAAGATGGCTTTAAGCTATAGCAATCAGTGTCTCTTTCTGAGGGACATCAATTAAATTCATCTAAAACAGAAAAAAAAATGCAGTCCTATTTTTACTAGTTTTTCATTTGTGAGTTTTCACCCTGTGAACCCTTCCATGTTAAATGGAGATTACAATTTTAATAGACTGAAAGCCAATGATTTCTGAATGGTCTCACCTGTGGTTCTGAGTTCACCTACAACACAGCAGATCTAGTGTGTGAGACCAGCAAGCCTGAAAGCACCTGTGTGGGGAAAAGAAAGGTCACAAACAACTCTTCTGTGGCTGAACCTCAAAGCATAATGCTGCCAAGGGGTCCAGTACCCCAACTTACTCATGTGGCTAGAAATGATACCTGGCGATGACCTAATTACAAGCAGCCTAAAGGCACAGGGATATTCTAGTGCTTCAGAACTGACTCTGCTGAACAGCAGTTGCCTTTGCACTTGCTGCAGTCTGGCTTGGAGACATTCTTGAATGGCAAAGCTAGGAAGAGTATCTCAGTATGGTTTAGTTTCTTTTTGATTTATTGTTCATTCTCCACCAGTGGAACCACCATCAAAATTCAGCAAACCCCAATCAGTTCACTCAGGTTTTTTGCACAAGCCATTGCTGTGAGAAATATAAATAACAAAGCAAGTATGAGCAGAGCCCCTTGAGCCTGGGAGCATCACATTTTCTTTCCCTCAGGAATATATACTTCAGGAAAACTACATGCTAAAGGTTTTAGATATTATTGCACACATCTCTTTCACTTCCCTGTTTTGAGGGGATGAAATGGCACATTCATTCCCCCTTTTTTAAATTATAGCTCTTTTTATTTATAAAGACTTCAGCTTGAAAAGCTGTTAAAAGTAATAAACCACATCTTTCTGAGAATACAATTCCATTATTTAATCATGCCCAGAGGCAGAAAAGACACTGGGAAATAATTGTCTTTTCGTCACTCAAGCATGAAATGCCCAACATTGTTTGAAACCTAATTCTAACAAACCTTTAATATTCTAGTTCAGAAATCCCTTGACCATGGGCAAGTACGATCTCATTTCTCAGCCCTTTAAAACAGTTTGATGAAGTATCCCAGAAGGCATAAGTTGTGTTTTTTTCTCAAATTCGTTTTTTTTTCAGTCTGCAAAGTTTCACTCTTTACATCCATCTACCAAACTGCAGTGCCATCAATGTGCTAACATTGCCTTAAGATGTTCATGCTTATAATTTTTTCAATTCAAAAATTCCTCTTTTAATTTTGGGAAACCGCATATGAAGAAAGCAGAACATGGGGAGCAATGCATCCAGAGCTACTGTAATTAAACAAGCATGGGAAGACTGTTACTGCAATGGCACTGGTTTGGCACAATTTGCCTTTCTCAGACTAATGTCAGTTTTTCAACTAATTAGTAAGTATTTGCAGAGGGTTTTGGTATACTTTTCCACACCACGATCAAAAGACTTGTCATATATCACAAAATCACATGATTCTGGCACTTACAAATAAATCAACTGGTTAATGTTAATATTGTATCTCATAATTAATAGGCCCGGTAACTGAAGACACACACTAAGATGATGCTGTTATACGACCAGATATCTCATTCTGATTCCATAAGCACAGCAGAATAGAATATAAACACGAGATGTAGGTGACTGATATTTAGTACAGTTGGCCCAGAAGTAATAGACTTAGATTCAAATTCAGCGCTACAGAGAGAAATAAAAAATAGTATTTTCCTTTATAATGGCAGTCTGAGCTCAGCCATGTGAGGGTACAGACAGCAGTAGACTATGAAGGCAAAGGTGGTATCAGGTACAAAAGGGGAAAAGAAAATGAAGAATTCTTCAACATTTGACATACTAGTGATGTATCTGCAGCAAATCTGTCTTTCAGTTATCATCTAATATGAATATCCAAAAAAAGTATAATCCTTTGTATTACTCATAGTATTTTTCATAACTTTTTTACAAAAAATAATACAGACACTGCATGTTTACCTGTGTAAACATGAATAGCTGAAATCATTGATATTGTGCTTCTTTTAATGATATCTGCATGCCCCTTGAAAAAAAAAAAGATGCATATGTAAATACTATATTTTAAGTGGCTCTCAACAGGTGATAACACCTGTAAGGTGTTTCAATTAATCAATAAAAATGCTATTAAATAATTAAGAGTTAAAAGATAAACATTTTTGACTCTCTGGCTACATCAAAAGAAGTTGTGCATGGACAGAAACAGGAGTGTACTTCAAGTTGCAATGTGTGAGCTACTCCTCCTTTGCAAAGTTCCAGCACAGTAACTGGGCCGTTTTATGTTGCAATTGAGAAGATCAGGGCCTAAAATAGTTCAGGTGGAACAGGGAATCCAAAGTGTGTTCTAACTCCTGCAAATACATTCATGGTACCTAAATCAATTGTGAAAACAGGTCACTGACTGCAGAAAAGGAAATGAAATAAATATGTGCTGGAGAACAAAGAGTAGCCAGTTATTACAGCAGTTAGACAACAATAATGCAGAAAAAAAAAAACAGGAGGCAATAATTTATATTTAGGATTTTAAAGACAGGGGGAAAGGTTTATTTCTAGCAAGTGCCACCAAAAATAAATTGTTCCTGGGCCTCAGCCTAAAATGTGGTGCAGTGCATCATCTGAGCACAGGGCCAGATCTCTCATCATAGACAGGTCTTTCTAAAAGTGAACAGAGGTAAGAGCGCCAAACAGCTTGTAAAAGCACTGCTGCTTTTTTATATACCAAACAGAGCAAATGCACAAGAGACACTTAACACTTTTGTATGTTTGGGCATATTATTTTTCATTATATTAATTCAGAAGTCAACCTATCTGCCTTTCCCAAAAGGTACTGATTGGAACCTAGGGAATGTACCTCTCTCTGTGTACTAAATTACAAGTTTTATTTGGAAATATCTAAATCACGTATTTGATTATTTCTTCATAGAGGCCGTTCATATTTACTCTGGTTATGTATGTTTTTATATAAAGGCATATATACCTCTCAACAGTGTTATGTTTTTAGCAGGAAAAAGATATATATTCTTGTAAATATGCATTTTTCACAAAGGTTATGCCAAATAACAGTAAAGACTATCGAGGTACTACACAGTACAGAAAACAGCTAGACCCTCTATCCTCTGTCCTCTTGGTATGTTATTTGCCTTGCCAAATGGGTAGTAAAATTGTAATAAAGGGACTTGGTGGGTGGATTTTAAATTAACTGACAATATTAACTTTGAATGATCACTGTTTAGTGACTGTTTGGGGAACATGACTGCTGGATTTAAAGATGGATAGAGACAAAAACTATTCTCCTCTGACAAACCACTCTTCTAAAGAAATTTAATTGTGTTGCTTTGGGTTTTTTTAAATTTTTTCTCAGCAGAGAAATGATACTTAATCCATCGAGATGTAAAAACTCTATAAAAGAGACTCTTTACAGGAGCACTTAGGTCACCAGGTTAAAGAAAGTGAATGGTATTTCTAATGGAAGATAAACGGTTGCCCTGTGGGGTTTTATCTGTCATACTAATCTCAAAAAGCATCTTGTATAAAAGTAGAGTTAAAAAGACTGTTAAAGCAAGCTTTGCCACTGCAGTAAACTAATACCTGTGGCTTACCGCCTCTGCCCTACACATGTGAAATGTTTAAAATGTTTGGCAGGAAGCTTTTTCCCACATTTGGCTAGGCATACTCAGTGAACCCAATGTGAGATAATCCAAAACAATTCAGGTTCAGCAAAGGTTGGGAAAATATTATAGCGGACATAAAGCTTTGATGGAAAGCTTCTTTGATCTTGAGATTATAAAATACACAATTTCTAATCTGACAAATTTTTAGCTGCAAAGCAGAATATCTAAACATTCCTCTTTTGTCATAACAGTTTAATCCCTTAAGAATGTGATTTAAACCATTGGGGAGCAAAGGTTACCAGAAGATTTGTATGAAAGAGGAAACCTGCCTCAGACACCTTAGATAGAAAAATGTGAAGGCCATTAAATTATATAACTAAATACTATCTGCAGATTGGCACTGCCAGGTCACCCTCAGTTCAGACTGTGTCAAATATCCATTGTTCCAAACACATTTGTTCACTGAATAAATACTGAAATAGTTATGGTTGATTTAAAGTTTGGATTTGAGTTTAAAATGACCTATTTTGCTGTGCATTAAAAATAGTGTAAATACAATAAGAGTTTAGGTACCAAGAGCTGGGGAGGTGGGGGGTGTTGTTCTGGGGTTGTTTTTGGCAGGTTGGGGCACTGGGTATTTTTAATGTATTTATAATTCTCATACAAGATATTGCTTCTAACTATTAATCTTGATTAGGGACATAGACTATGACAACTCCACAACTATTGCAAAATAATTATTTTAAAACTTAAACCATCCTTGTAAAGGATGGACTGCCTATTAGACACAGCAATTCCTGTGAGAATCATGATAAGCAAAAACAAAGTTGTTTTATCAATTATTCACACAACATCGTTCAATACTGCAAGTCAAATGTGTAAATCCATGAGTTGGAGTTCATAAAGTATGTTTTTCAGTGCTGATAAACTACCAATCATCTAACATTAGTTTGAGTACCAAATCTAATAGAGCACTAAACAGCTTCTAACAGCTTAACAAGTCAGCTGGATCAGATCTCAAATTCCCTATTAAAAAACCCACAAACCCTCTTCTTTTTTTCCTCCCTTAAGTTGAAAGCAAAGTTCATCCTTTATACTTGAAAAGCCAACAAGTAGAAATTTAATTCCATGGTGGCTTATTTCCATGGATCTGCACATTAGTGTTTGTCACTAATGTTTGTAGCTAAATATGTTTATCTAAACTCCATTCAGTTTTCAGCTTTTTAAACAAATTGTTCCATACCCTATAATCATGTCTGATAAAGAGAAAAAGTCTGGGTGCAGAAGACAGTCTTTGAAATAATGACTAGAATGGGGTTTTTACAGCCATAATACAAATGAATATAAATAGTGATGATTAACACATACAATGTGAATTTAGAAAGCATAACACAGTACAATTGTACTACGAAAAGGAAGAAAACATGGATATTTGTGGTAGGGTGTTTTTTTTTAAAAATGAGCTTTGGCTTATACTATGCTCCCATTTGAGAGGACAGAAAACTTCCCATTCAGTGGGGGAAAAAAAAAAAAAAAAAACACAAACATCTATAAAGCTAAATCTCAATAATCTCAGATTTAGAAGATATGACATCAGAAATAGGAGAAATATCAGCTTCTGACACAGTGTTACTTCTTTTGTTTCTTGGCACTACATCAATAATAAAGTCTTTGTTTCTTTCTTGTCAAAATGTGCAACTAATGTTCCTAATGGCTCCAAGATGTTCACAAAAATTGTTTTCTCACCAAAAAAAAAAAAAAAAAAAAAAAAAGGCACAATTTTTTGTCTGTCTTTGTTAAATGCAGTGAAAACCACCTAATAGGCTCAAAAGTTCCTAAGGAGAATATGTTGGGAAGACAAACACATACTCTAATTGCACAAACATTATTCCTTCTGGAACCAAGTATATATCTGGTTAGAAACAGCATTTAGAAAAATAGCTGCATGCTTACTAATCCTTCTGGGATCACAGCTGATCTTCTCCACACGCCCTTCAACCGCAAAATGAGGTCTCCAGCCCAGCGTAGGGAGGCAAGGACATGGCTCCTAATCTGCAAAGGATGAATTAAGGACAGGGTGTCCCTTGAGCTCCCTAGAGTTCGCAGGTTCTGACTCTTACCTGCTCGGGCACAGATTGCATCCAGGGATTATCAGGTCTTTTCCCAATGATTTCCCTAGGGTTCTTTCTGTTTCATAGCAGCATGCAGTTTGGACAATTAAACTACATAGACTTCTATATAAATCTAGGATACTGTTATAACAGACACAATTCATTCCAGAGGGCAGAACATTGACCATTAAATCTTCCCTTGCCATCCTGACTCTGAAATGCTATCCATATTTCAAGTTTACATGGTGTTCTTGGGCAGAACAATTTTGGACATGCATTTGTGCACTGATATAGCACAGTAAAAAATCCCATAGCATTAAAAAATGCTCTCAGCGCATTTCCTTCACTAAACCTCACCTGTAGCTGAATGGAACTGACAGAATGAATGCTTTCTTCTAAAAATCAGAATGAATTTTTACACAATATATCCATTACACTTACAACTTCCTGCATTTCAGCCACAAAAATTACTTGCAGAGGTTTCATAAAGTATTTACATGGTGTTTTCATTAAATATACTATTATTCATGTCCATCAGAATCAAAGAAAAGACACTGAGGAAAACCTGTGAGAGGGAAACAGGGAACTGAGGGAACAGTTAGGTTGAAACGGGCTACATACACCCATGTGACTGACCCAGAAACAATTTAGTTGTTGCCAGTACAGCTGTCTTTGAAGTCAGCCAAACAACCATACTCTCCTGCCAAAAAAAAAACCAAAAACCAAAAAACAATCTTCAAAGTCTGGCATCAGGATTTTGCTATTAGTTTGTCACAGTTTTAGAGCAATTATTTTATTTTTTTAAAGTGCATCTTCTCTAATTTTCAGTTCCTTATCTGTTTAACACAGTACATTGAATAAATCACTACTTCCCTGACAGGAACTTCTTCACTATGAATCTTCCTTCAAAATTGCCTCTGCCATCTGCAGTTTCTATTGGATGTGTTTTGTTGTCCAACTTCTGTCTTTGCTCTCAGGATAGAACAATAAAATAAAACCAACCCCCTTTATTAGTTAAATTCAGTCCTATCTGCAGTCTCACAGTTTTTTTAAAAATTCTTCAAAATCCCATCAAGATATTGTCAGATCACTTTTGACTGAATTTCTGCTAAATATTTTGGTATAACTACAAGGTCATAAAATCTTCCTTCTTGCAGAACATGCCTTTTTGCTCTCAAATGCAGACTATTATTCGCCCCTCATCTGAGAACTTTTCATACTCCTGAAGCACATAATAATCTTTAATGGTGACCTCCTTCCTCCATCCCAAATCTTTTGTGTCTGTTGATCTGCTGTGTAGCTACAAATCAGGTTTTATCTTTACTTTTACTTTATTACTCTTGAAAGCTTCCTTTTTCTCCTAGTTTAATTCTAGTTTTCCTGTTCTTTTATTTATAATTTTCCCAATTTGTTATCTCACTTGAGTAGTGAGGGGTAATATCCTGGGTAGATTCCAACTGGACACAAGAGGGAAAAGGGAAATTTTTCACATTGCAAACAATCAGCCATTGGAATAATCTCCTCAGGCAAGTGGTAGATTCCTCAACGTTGGACGCTTTTAAGATTCAGCTGGACAGGGTGCTGGACAGTCTCGTCTAGACCATGCTTTTGCCGAGAAAGGTTGGATCAGATGATGCTTGTGGCCCCTTCCAACCTGATATGTTATGCTTCTATTCTTCTATCATACCAGCAAGTGAAAATAAACTGCCACATTCTCTTTCTGACTAGTATCTGTTCAGTACTACAAATAGTCGTCTTAGATGTTAAGTTCTCTAAGAAGCTTCTCCTTTTCTGCCTTATTGCAGCTCACTTTGCTCATCTCTCCTCACCCACTCCACCTGTTTTATATCCTTGTTGTAGGGCTAATCTCGGAAATTTTAGACATCTTACTTAGGCAGCATCTCTTACACTACAATATTCTAGCTCCTTATAAAGATCCAAAACATCTTGCACAGGACTGACAGAAATTATACAGCATCTCTGAAAGACAATGCCAGAGGAAATTCCTTTGAGTGTCTAAACTGGCACCATACATCTACATTTAGGCACCTGAATCATTCGCTATGTGTCCAGTCTATTTGTTGTCTAAGCTCCCTCTGTAGTCTGAAATAAGTGTTTAAAATAAATGGGGTAGACTGCCCTTCAGATGCACATATTTCTGTTCATTGACTAGAGAGGAACCTACCCATCTCACTCCCAGAGAGGTCAAGTTAGTACAGAGCATCCTGTCCTCAGTGACACATCCTTCTAATCATGGGAACAGTGGGTACTCCTTTCTTCTCTGTGTTTCCTGCATGCCTGAAACTGTCCGTAATTACTGTTACATTCCTTTCATTTCATATTTAAAATGAAAACTTTAACCTTCTGTCTAGGTCGTGGCTCACACTTGCTAGTATGGCAAATCTCAAAGAAAAGAGATGTGGTTTCAGGAGCAATCATAGAACATATCCTCCTGAAATTCCTCACTTCGAGTCTGTGTCAGAAATAGGAATGAACTCTAATGCTTGCAATATAGCAGACTGAACAAAGATTAGAGTCTTCTAGAAAAAAAAAAAAAAATAAAAAAAAGCTCACCAAAAGAAAGGCATTTGAGGTAGCTTAATCAAAATAAAACATATTCATATTCACCAGTTCACTCTGGGTAGGCTGACAGGAAACACTATGGAGACAGCATTGAAGTGTTACATTTTTTAAGACAGAATTTTAAATGAAGTCAACAACATTAGTCAGAGGTCAAGAAAGCCTGTATTTCAATTTGATGAGGTTGACATTCAATCATCTAAAAGACCAATATTGCAGACCTTTGACTGCTCTCTTCCAGGGAGAATCAGTAGCATGAAACAGAGGTGACTGCACCTCAGGTACTGAGCATCTTTCAGGACCAGGACTTACTTAGGGAAGAGAAGACGAGAGGAGAGGAGACTAAATCTATAAGAGCTGGAGACACATTTAAGCGAATTGGTCCAAGGAACAGAACACTACGAAATATTTAATAGTTAGTAGTTTATTTCTACTGTATAGTACTTCTGGAGACCGGGATTTTCAGGAATCCCTGAATATCGTTTTCTTTATGTGATTATTTAATGATTAAATGACATCATTAACTAAATGGAATGATTTAAGTGGAGAATAGGATTGCTGGAATATGAGAGCAATGTTTATTATTTCATCTGCTGTAAGGATTTCAGACTCTCTCAGTATGATTTGAGCAGCATGTATACCCTAGCAGAACAAAGCTCATTTTGGGCATGTTAGGAAGTGACTGACCCTTTGTTGGGTTATTGAAAAGATAAAGAGGATTTATAGCAATATTTTTAGGAAGATGAGGGAGGAGAGAATTCTAAACTATTGAGCTGCAATTTGTATATTCTCTGTCAACCTTATTTTTAACATAAATAAAAATACTTCTTTAGCTGGAATGCACACACAGATTAGGCCCAGAGCAAAACCTTTTTTGGACATAAATGTCCTTCACACTTGTTTTCCTTCTTTGCAGATGATGGCATCAGTGAAACTTGCCAGAGAAATTTGTAACAATAATGCTGAATCCAAATCTGAGACACAGTGCCCCACATGGAAAAACAGCCCAGAGCTGGAAGAGTCTGGTCTCAGAGTTAGGCATGAGGAACATGAACAGAAGAAAGCAGAATAGCAGCTTCATCTGGAAGGAATTATTTGGGAATGAGAACAAAATGGGTAAGGAACAGACTACACAGAATCACTTAGAAAGTCTAGTGTCAGAAAATAAGAAAGTAATTTGATTAAATAAGGCCAGGTAGGCATTTTTCATTAAAACAAAGACAAAAATTCAATACTAATGCAGATGAATCTGCAGAATAGGGATGAAAAAGACACAAAAATGAAGACAGACAAAGAAATAGCATCATCAGAGCAAAACATGAAAGGGAAAGTGTGCAAAAAGATCCATTAATTATTAGTACCTTCGTGGTCCTTTGGTAAAGATAAGGCCCTCCTACACAGTCTGGGTGTGCCAAGAACCTTAACAAAAGTTCATTCTCTTGAGAATTCAAGTTCTTGAAGCTTTAGTCTTACCTTGATAAAAGTATCAATGTAATATGGCTATCATTGATTTCTTACAGTATTTTCCAATGGAAGCAGTCATAAGGGCCAATAAATAAATAAATAAATAAATAAAATCCCTACCTTGGAAACTGTTAACATGGCCTTCTTTGGAGAATAATGTGGATAATTAATCCACAAGTTTAAAGAAACAAGATTATAGAGGGCTATATACAAAGCCCTATCCCAAAATTTAGAGAGACTTGTTTAACTCAGAATAAAACTCTGGCTTATTCAAAAACAATAGGGAAAAATAGTGACTTCTGCTGAAAGTGTTCACTCCAAGGCACTGTGACATTTTGTCTCAAAATATAAAACATTGGGCATTTCTCCTGGACAGGGTGTAGCAGGTGGCATTTGGAGAAGCTTATGACCACAAGGAGAAAACAATTAACTTATTTTTAAGAATTTGAATTAAAATACAATAATTATCAATATGTCGTAATTCCTTCTTCCATAAAATCCTGAATTCCCATGAAATTTTCTTTCAACTATATTGCACTTTCAAAGTGGTATTTTCTTGCTAGCTCTTTCTAGCAAGTGCTTTCTAGTGTTTAGTGTTTCTTGCTAGAAGTGAGCTGCTTCTTGTAGTTCCTCATGTGAGAGATTTTGTTAGTTGGCAGGAAACCTAAGACTTAGACATTGTAGTTCTGCATGCAAGTTTATTACAGGAATCCAGGCTTTGGCTCTTTATCCTCTTTTTGTGCTACTGATCCAGAGATTTTTAATGGCTTTTTAAAAGTAATTTAATGAACCAATAATGTTTTATTTCAGCTTGATATGCACTTGGTTGGTTTACTCAGGATACAGTTACTAAACATGACTCACCCCAGGATGATTATGTTTCAGTTTCAGCCAGGTGCAGCTAGGACTTGGCAACCACCATCCTGAAGCTGGTGCCTGTGCTAATTCTGCACTTGGTGACCTTCACGATGTGGGTGTTTGTAATGATTCTGTTGGCACAAATACAAATTCTCTCATACAACCATCTGCTCCTTGTGGAGAGGAATTTTCAACAGGTATCTGGGATGTTTCAGCTATAGCATTCCATTTTCAGCACATCTCCCGTATTTATGGTGGGAAAATAATGCCTACACTGCTTTGAAGAAAGTGATATTTAGAGATGGAGTGCTTCATCAGTCTTAAATGTAAGGTAAATTCACTGGGCATATCCTTATGACACTTCAGATGAACTTCAAGCTTGAAGATCCAAAGGCTGGTCTTCAACCCCAAGGCCCTTATTATTCCCATTTTCCTATCGCATAACCTCACTTTCTCAAACCAGTTCTTCCTTATATTTCTCATCATCCCTCATGCCTACCTATCCCATAGTATCTGGAAAATGACTAGTACATGGCAAGTTGATAGCAAAGAGTGTTGGCTGATCTAGGTGTAACGGTATGCCTAATGATAGCCCTGATTGAGTCTCTTTGATGCCTTGATTCACGGAACTACAAATGTCATTCACAGAAAAAAGTATATTTATTTTTCTTAATTTGACCTACATTACACAGCCTGGGATGGAAAAGGGGTTTCAATTTTACCATTTAACTACTAAGCCTAACAACTGCTTCTTAACATAAACCTTAGGGGACTCCTGTTCCACTGAATCCAATGCCAGTGTCTGTGCAGCACCTGTTTTAAGACTGATATGCTAGTATAAAATGACATTTTCCTTGCTATATGCAAGTTAGTTTTCTTGAGGTCATTATTGATTTTTTATACCCTTTGGAGACTTCCTGCTCTTCAGAAATTCCAATACAGTTTGTCTACCACTTAACTGTACTAAAAGCGGAAATCAAAACTTCACATATAGGACAAAATTCTTGCAATCTTCAAAGTAAAAGAAAAAATCTCTCATTAGGGTATTGAAAATGAAGAGTTCTGTCTTCGATAATACATGTAGTAACTCATTATGAAGCATACATTTATGTACAGAAAATGAACAGAAATCCTCTATGGGTGCCCAGAATTACAGGTTACATGGCGATGATTCTGAAGAAAATACTGTCATTTTTGTGTTGCACAGGATAATTTGCAATAAGATTCATTGATTACAGCAATTTCTCTTTTGGTACTTCTGAGAGAGCTGTTATTTTAGGAAGTTATGAGTTAGGGATTAACAGGTCTTTCATTTTAATCTTTCCCAACATTCCAAGTTTAAACCAGGCTTTTATTGGTGGGGATGGTATTATGCTGTCTTATAGGCAAAACATATTTTCCAAATAAATTCAGTGCTGTGCATGGAAATATTTTGAACATTTAGTTCAAATTACATCATCTCAATTTATGTTTCAGGGTTTCTACCTTCCAGTTGATACACTCTACACAATGACATACAATTTTAGGGTTCAATTGAAAGTAAGCACAGATGTCAACTTCTGGTGCTGTCAGGCCACTTGCAGGTGCTCAGCGCTCTTCAGAAGCATAGTATCACAGCCACTCGGTACAAAATCTCTGTGTCCTTCTGCTTCTTCAACTTACATTTCACAGAACTATCGAACAAGAGAATCATTGAGGTTGGAAAGGACCTTTAGGATCATCAAATGCAACCGTTAACCTTACACTGCCAAGTCCACCAGTAAACCATGTCCCTGAGCATCACATCCACAAGTCTGAAATGCCTTCAGGGCACTTCCCTGGGCAGCCTGTTCCAGTGCCTGAGAACCCTTCTGGTGAAGAATTTTTTCCTAATATCCAATCTAAACCTCCCCTGGTGTAACTTAAGGCCATTTCCTCTTGTCCTAAATGTCTTTCTTATTCATATCCTATTAAAAACATGCTGCCTTTTGTGTAGTTTTTCATGTATTCATTTATCATTTAATCTTTGTAGTAATTAAATCCTCTAGTGTATTATTTTTTGAGACAGCTGGCATATAGAATGACAAGCAACATAACAGTCCAAATCAGGGAAGTCTCTCAAAGCACTCAATGTGGTTTTTTTTACAGATAGATAGCAGTTCTTGCTGCTTCTTCTCCTAACCAGTTGGATGCGGGCCAGTTTCAAATATAAAGCTGTACAGCTATGCCAAATATGTTTTTTTAGTCAAACTCAAAGTTTTTTCAAAGTGTATGGCCCATTCAGAGTTTCTAATTTTCTTACATGATTTAACTGGTTAAGGTAAGCAGAGTTTTTAGATCAGAAAGGTGGTGAATCAAAATCAGCGCGAACCACAAACCTGAGTAACTAATGATGCACATGCTCCTTATGTCCATAGCACTTCATTCTGAGTACAACAGTTGGGATAAAAATGTGCTGACAATATCTTATGCAAACTGGTGCTTCATCAAAATTCCACAAGTGCTGGAATGTATCCTGCAAGCTGTGCTCTTCCAGCACAGAAAGCTGGGGGTCACTGATGTGGTCCTCTTGAAAGCTTTGGATTTTTGAAATCATTAGCCTGAGCTGTCCTGTAAGATACTGAAAGAAATGTTAAGTCTTAACTGTTTATGTTCAAGCTTATTTCTTTCAGTGTTAACTGCCCCTTCTAATGGCTTCAGGTTTGTTGAAGACAGACAGAGAAGCGCCTTTCTCCTTTAGTATTTTGGACTGGTATGGATTTTCTCTGTCTGAACCATAATCCTATGGAGGAGAGACTCATAGAGTAACTACTAGAAAACCAGAAGAGTCATGGCACCTCCCTCATATTCCACAAACCTGCCCACCCTCTTGTTTAAGATTTTCCTGTATATATACTTTTTAGCCATACCCTGTTATACTGCTATTTCTGCAGCAACGGCTGGTTTTCAATTCTTCTCTTCCACCCTTTTAGCCTATTCCTTCTCCATTAAAGGTGAATGTAGGAGGGGAAAATAATATAAATCATGCACACACAAAACAGTGGCCCACAGGCCAGTTTCTTTCACAAGGTACACAACTGTCCTGGTTACAGATAGACACGTTGTTCTGAGAGCTTGCACTTCCAAATCCTACAGCTGTAGAAGCAAGAGTGGAAGGCAAATCCACAGTAAGCTGGGAAAGAGGAAGAGAAGGAGGAAACAAGTTATCTGGAAATAAATAAATAAACAAACAAAGATCCAAGTGAGACCAAAGGATGACTTGAGAAGGTTGCGCAAAATACAGAGTGTAAAGAGAGGCTAAACATACTAAGGTCCAGAAATACATGAGAGTTCTACCCTTCATAATTTCCTTTACCATAGTACCTCTATTTTTGAAGTATAATCTGTTCAGCAGAAATCACCATAAAATGCATTACTCCAACTTAGATGTAAGGCTTGTCATACCATTATTGGGGAGGCAGGAGAGTACCACTTGGAAGCTTTATAGCATAAATCATGTTTTATTCCACCTAAACTGTAAGCCTGCAACTATAAACTCTGTAAGCTAAATAACTGCCAGTGTGATCTTGGTGTGTACATTCATTTTGTCTGGACAAACAAACAAACAAAAAAGTCATTTCAGGTAAATCAGCAACAGCTATTTGCAAACACACTGAATATTCTGAGTTTGCACAACGCAATGATGAACTTGTAACATGAAGACAATGAAGTACAATAGAAAGAAAAAAAATTATGCAGTTATAGTAACTAATAACCTTGAAAACTGCACTTAAGCCACTGTAGTTTAAACACCTAACTCCTGATATGTTTTATTGGCATCATTGATCTCTACAGCTTACTTGTTTGGGGATCTAAATCTGTCCACCCATAGAAGCACAGACAGCAGAGGTGTCACTGCCTTGTAATTTGTCAAGACACAGCAAGGAAGAAATGTGGGTCATTTGGATAATTATCATCTGAATAATCATTATCATTGCAGACAACCCAGTCTGTTGCCTCAGGCATCTGAGCAGCTTTATCCAGTCACTTCAGTCCTGTAAAGTACAGAAAAGCATTTTGCAAACTTGACAGAACTTGTAGAGAAACGAAGTGGTTTGGATTCCAGATATTCTGAATTTTCTATACATTTTCACAACATGTAGAAATTGTATAGGGATGCTTCCTAGTCATTACCCTTATAATCAGTAATAGCTAATAATGTGGCTGGACATCCCATAATGTTAAACACAGCCAAGTACTTACGGAATCCTCTGCCTGAAAAGGGGAATGATTCAAATATGCAAATTTTGAACAAAGACAAAAGACAAGGAAGGAAGCAGAGTCAGAATGAAATATTCACTTCGCCTGTGACTGTCTAAGCTCACTAGGACAAGACATATTATAAATTAAAAGAAAGGGTAGGAGGAAAGAAAAGAAATGAAGTGAGAACAAGTAGAACAAGCAGGAAGGCAGACAGAAAGCAGCAGATTTCTTAGAGATGTTTAGCAGCACCTCTGAGCAGGAGGTAATTCCAAGTGGATAAAAAGAGCAAACTGGATGCCAAGACAGAAAGCAATGATGGAGCACCAAGCACCTTGGTCAATATGTTTGTAAATCTGCAGAAGGTCCCAGGAGGACAAAAAACTCACCCAGTTTTCTATTTTTTGAGATGGTAATCTTCCCATGATATACATTTTCACCAAATTTCCTGACAGGAAAGAAATTCAACCACTTCTAAAGACTGCTAGACAGAGAACTAGCTGGGTTTGTTTTGTTTTAAAACACACATACAAATGCATGCCAACAAACAAGTAAATATGAAAAAAGTGTTCGTCAATTAGATCTCTTTTTCTGGTACGGTCAGTTAAAATTAATTCTGGCACATGAGGCAGATTGAAGCCAGATGGTACATTCTTGCTGTCCTTTGAAGTGAAAACTTAGAAAACAATGTCTTCTTCAGGCTGACCAGGAGCTAACTAAACACCTGGCTTTTTACTGAGGGAGACCTAGTTACTGTAGTGTTCCCATCATGGGAGTCATATATTATACAAAACATTGGTCTGACTTCTGAAGAAGTAGAAATGGGAAAAGGGAAAGCTGTGCTCTGTTGAGTTTTGGCAGCAGGGAATTATTAGCAAATACAAAAATTCAGTTAACTTTCAATTAGAAAGAATTTGTATTGAGCATTCACAAGTCTGGCATGAACACTAGTTTAACCACTTAATTTATAGCATTTCACCATGAACTTTGCCAAAGCTTGTGCTACCCACAAAAGCATTTAAGGTCTCAAAATATCACTAGATATATCTTTCTGTCAATCACTTGCAAAAGGATCCCACTACTGAATTTTTAATATTTATTTGCTTCATATGAAATAGCATTTCTTGCCCTGGAACTGGTACTGCAGGCATCTTGTCTGACAACTGAAAGCACTATACTTTTCACAGAATCACATGGCTGAAATGAAAGCAAACTCTGAAGATCATGTAGTCTGACCCACCTGCTCAGAGTTGCTCAGGACCATTTCCAGAAAGACTTTGAATGTCTCTGTGGATGGACACCCCACAATCTCTCTGGGCAAGCTGTTCCAGTGTTTGACTACCTTCATGATAAAAAAGCATTTTCTCTGTGTTTAAGTCCAATTTCTTGTATGCCAGCAAGCACCAGGACAATGGCAGCACGTTAGGTAGAGCAGAGGGTGCTCCAGCCAGGGCTACTAACAGCAACTTTGCCATCATCTGAGCTGAAATGAGCACACCTTGGAAACAGGAAAGCCCCCAGTGTGACCTTATAAGGTCGAGAACTGGAATCAGCCAAAATCTGATTTAGTCAGCCTCGACTTCAAACCAAACCAAAACCATGAGTAATGTGTTCTGAGGTAGAGCAGTGACCAACCAGCAGAACGGAGGGAGGAGGGCAGGCTCACAACTATTGTGCAGCACATCCGGGAGGGTGAGGAGGTGGGATGGAAGGGGAGCCACAGGAGAAGGGAGTGAAGACACATGGCAGCAGGAAAGGGTGATGACATAGTTTAATAGAATTGATTTATGAATCACTAACTTTGCAAAGTTAATTCCATACTCACCTTTCCCTCCGCCACTCCCACACTCCCCATAAAGTTGTCTCTGTTCTAAAGCCTTGAACTCATTGTTTGTCAGTAGGGAAGTATTGCTCATGAGGGAGAAACAGACAATGTTCATTTAATTTCCCAGCTTTCCCAGGAGATTCCTGCGGGTGTTATTTAAGGCGTGTTTTCAAATAAACATACGTATCCTGGCCCTCTTTACTACCTACAATACTTCCACCTAGACAACTTAATACCTCAGTCAACATTTGAAAGTCATCAATTAACCAACAGTGAGGAAAGGTAAATTATAATGGAATAGCCTAACTGAATAATTTCAGTAGCTTTGCTCTAATACAAATAGATGCCCTCGAAGACACACATTCTCACTGGAGACCACTACTAAACATGTTAGGCACATGAAAAGAAAGTGATACGATTGTGGAAGCACTCACAGAGATAAAATTTTCCCAAGGGGCATGTGGGAGAGAGTGTAGTGGGAGCAGACATTATTTGGCTACCATATGTGCTTCTGTAGGTGCAAGGAAGGAAGTCTCCAAATGGTGGATTTAACATGACTCTCCGCAGCCACATCACAAAGCACCTGGGAGTGGCTTGTCCCTCCTGGGCCCCTGTGGGAATCAATCTGAGGAAGCCTGATGCTATAGAGATGTTTCCTGTATATTGTGTGGGAAACTCAACCAAGTGCAAACTACCGGTAACAATGAGACAATAAATTATAATAAACAGGAAAAATAGCATTGGCTCCTCAAATCAATGGCTGGAGTACATGAAACTTTCACAGCATTGATAAATGAATAAATATAACAAAAAGCATTCGGTTTTGAAAGAATGGGCAGTTTTATATACACTGAAAGGCTCCTTTTCTGTTAACTAAGTACATGTGAATAATAAACATCACTAAAGGACTTTGGCTGAGATTTTCAGTGCCAGAGAGGTGATTTAGAAAGGTGCACAAAATACTTGATTCCTTTGGCCCTGAAAACTGCAGCACAGTCTGAACAAACAGCCACCTTCTAGCCTTCACATTGCATTATCTATCCAGGTCTGCTACTCAGCCCACATGAAATGATCACATCTGAAACATGAGCCTGCCCCCTCCTTCTGAAAAATTATAAAAATAACAACAAAAACAGAGCTAAAAACTACTGGAAACAACCTGCTGTCCAGTGAGGAAGACCTGGAATACTTTGAGCATTAAGTGAGCAGTAGGACCTGAAATGACTGGGAGAAAATAACATGCAGTACTTCAGAGGAGACACTAAAACACCTGCAAGCCCCAGGGAACTGCAGCATTTAACACTTTTCATTTACTGTCTCTTTGATACCCAGGATCTGGAAAAAAAAAAAAAGGCTTAAGAAAATGCTTAACTTCAGCGCAGGAGAGCAGCCTTACCTGAGGTAAAACTCCATCTCCAAACTGTCTCCAGAAGGTTCGGGATCTTGTGAGAAAAAGTTCTGAGGGACAATACCTAGCTGGGATTCAGCAGTGAGCTTTAGCCTGCATTAGAGATGTCTACCCTTCAGCGACTAAAGATCTGAGAGAATCCCACCAAAGACTTTGAGGGAGCAAGTGTAAAATAAAATAAAATTTAAAAAAAAAAAAGGCAGTAGGAGCATACAAACCACTCAAACCACTCCAGTTGTTCCTGAGTTAATTTATGTCAATTGGTTTTGGCTGAAACATATATCAATAGAACCATGACACAGAAGCAATAAGGTGTATAGGTTTAGAAAGAATATGCATTTTTCAAAACAAACTGGATTTCTTATTTTCTAGTGTTCTGTTTTCTAGTATTCTCTTCAGAATGCAAGAAAAGTGATGCTTTCAGACCTTAGTGCAGTACTTGGGGCTTTACCTCTTGCAGTATATAATGAAGAATTAGTTTCTTTTATTCTAGATAGTAAAACTGCCTGGTTTAATGCAAACTGGCTAACTGACACATAGAAAGCAATGTGAGATGGCAATGACTTGGCTCTTGAATAGCTTCTTGTGAGGAAGCACTCAACACTATGAAGACATTTAGCGCTATGGTAATTTTAAGCCATGATTAGAAGGGTTAACACTCATTGTCTAAATTACATTAAAAATAATAAGAAATTGTAAGCAATAAATAGTGTAAAAGAGTGCATAAAGTTTTGGTGTTTATCTTTTTTACAGAGAGATGCAGCCTTCAATAGGAAGGGAAAGTAATCACACTGTTCTTGTCATTCCTTGGAGTGCTGTGTTCAGGTCTGTGTACCTCATCACTGATACATGCAGAGTAGTCTTAAAGAAGCATTAAAACAGTTAAGAACATGCAAGGAATGATTTTTTTAAAAAGTAACAGAGTTAAGTGTACCTAAACTTGGCTAAGGCAGTACAACACAATAGCAACCCCTAAATATTTGAGCAACAAAGGAAGATAAAACTTAGCAACAAGGGAAATAACCAGATTAACTGCAAGACACAGAAAAGTGTTCTTACAGAATTATTGTCAGGGCTACAAATGCTAGAAAGCCTGTCAGCATGCCCATTCAAAGTTATATTGGACAAAATGCTAGTAAACATGTAATAAACAGTTGTTCTGTGCCAACAGCTTGATCTGCTTGATGCCTTAGTGTTGTCCATCTCTTTCAAAGAATCAAAACGTCAGAATAAATAAAATATTTCACCTACATTTTAACTTATGAAGAGTAAAGTTATTAATTTATTACAATATTTCTGAGAATTCTTTTACCATAAACATTCACTTGTTCACTAGCTATAAATAAGTTGCTATAATGGAAGAGACATGTTAATAGTCCAATAACTACCCTGAAAAGCTGCTGAGCTGCATGCCAGCTTCATATTAACCCTCATCCTAAACAGACCGTACATCTCTGCATGCTTCCTGTTTTAATCTATACGAAGCAAACGCAGTTCCGTCTAAACAACAACCAACTGCGAGTGTGAACGCAACCATTGCGACTGTGAGGTTGGGCACTAGAGGGCAGCGTAGACCAAGAGTAACTGCAGGTTTACAAGGTCCAGAAAACACCATGGATTTAGAGAGGGGGGATCTTTAAGACTAAATGCATACTGATCTCTCTCACGTGTGATGCCCAGTATATTTGAAACCACAGGAAGTTGTTACCAGACCTTCATCAAAGAGTCTCCCCAGCCTCTATCACGGCCAGTCGGTGTTATATTCCTTTACCAAGGTGACCTCACCTGGCATTGCAGCCGATGTTTGCACTGCAAGGATTGCAGCACATGCTTTGTAGCTTCTCAGGTCACCTTCTTTTCCACCCCTGACCTTCCCTCCTACTCTTAGCGCGATCTTAATGTTTAGGCAAAAATATCTTTGGCAGGATTTACTGGCGTAAAATCTGATTTTTTTTTTTTTTTTTTTCACAAAAGATGAGGAAAAAAGATGGAATTGAATGAAAAAGCAGGTTTATTTGGAGACAGTCTAGTGCAGTTGCACTAGATCCCTCCTTCTGTTCCTTCAAATCTTTTCACAGAGTAAAGACACAGGATCTGGAAAGCATCTCTTCTGGAACTGCGTAAAATCTTACCTCAGTGGCTGTAACCTCCCGCCATCTCCTCTCCTATATCTTTCCCTTGACTGTCTGGGCTTGATTTTTGCCTACCTTTTGTTTTATCCTCTGTAATGCTTTTGGCTCAGAACACAGTCTGTGTCCTACGGCCTTCAACTCTTTTCTTCCCACTCCATCTGGCTGGTTTTCAGACAGTTACAGATTTCCCTTTATAATGTTTTTCTTTTCCTTCTAAAATCGAAGTAAACATAGGTTTTAAGACAGCATTATTTCTAAAAAATATTTCCACAGCCCTGTATTCTAAACTTCATTCTTCTATTGTTATGTTATGTTCTATACACATACATGCACAAGCATGCACATATACAATGAAAGTACTTAACACAAACATTTTTCTAGCATTACAGGATGAAAGCAATCTCAGGCTGACCACTTATTTTCTGTAAAACCAGAAACCATAGAAACAGACAGAAAAAAAGAATTCTTATTATTTGCACTAAAATATCAACTGGAAGCCTTTGTCATGGACCAGAACCATGTTGCACTAGGGCCTTTAAAAGCACAGGCAAAGACAACTGTCATAGTAAAAAAAAAAAAAAACAACAAAACACACTCATAACTTATAATGAAAGTGTAATGTGTGGCACTATATACATTATTTATTTGTATTTTTGGAAGGCATGAGTAACAGCAGACAGTAAAAGGGAACAGGTCTCTTCTCTGAACCTCATACACTCTAAATAAACAGAAAATACAAGGAGACCCAGAGGCATAAAGAAATAACATAAAAGAAGTTAGAAACACAGGAAGAGAAAAAAAGCACTCTCTAAGACCAGCGTTCACCAAGGCTGGCTATTTGCACATTCCACAATTTCATCTTTTTAGATATGATTAAAGGCAGTGACCTTCGGTAGTCACCTATTTTGGCTGTGGCATGTAGCATAGGAAATAGTCTTCCCTTTTGCTTTTTTGTTTCGTCTTGTACTCATTATCAGTATGCACATTTAGATGTGGATTAAAAGCAAATTTTAATTTTATCAGCGTGAGTCGTTTAGCAATATTGTTCAAGATACTTGAACTGTTAACCAGTCATAATTGACCCTAATTATTCTGCAAAATTTGGACTTATTTATCAGCATTATTTCACTTAATAACCCCAATACAAATACACGGAACCGTATTTTTAAGAAAGGAAGCCTATGCAGCCAAAAATACAAGCTCAAAACTTTCTGAAAACAGAGGCGTCAGACATACTAAGTCTTTATTTTTTCCTTTTAAAAACCAATAACTGAAGATTCTTTAAAACAAGCTAACAAACAAACAAAAAGTAAACAAAACAAACAAACAAAAAACCCACAAACAAACAAAAAAAACCCACACTTAAGCTTTTTATTCTTATTCCTTAGGAGAAATGCATTCAGAATCAAGGCAAAAAAAAGCACCCACAACAACATTTAAAGCAAGGATTCACCACTTATTCTTAGTTTCGTGATGAAAGGAGGAAATCTTGTCTGAAAACAGAGTGTTAACCCATTTTTGCTGCGAAGCTGAAGAAAAATCTTGCTTCTTTCTGAAGAATGATCAATTGCATATGCATATGCACAAATGTCTATATGTAGACATGTAAGGGAAAAGCACAAAAGAAGTCTACCACCCTCTTCTTCTTACAGCACTGTTTTCAGTGATCCAAGTTCCCTTGCAGGACATGTGGTTAATCTGCAGAACATTGTGAAATAATAAATGCACAGCCCTGGCAATTCAAAGTTTGCTGAGAAGAGTACACACTAGTTGATCCCAATAATTTGGGAGCTACTGGTTTTAGGACAAAAAGGCCACGTTGAAAAAGTTTAGAATTCAGATAGAGAGATGGCAGGAAGAGCGTAAATAGTCACTGTGATTATGAAAATGTTCCTCAAACATAGATGGTGAACCTGCTGTGATATGGAGGCTTCATCTCTCCCCTCATATTCTGAGAAACTGCCTCAAGAACAGCCCAGCTGCCGATTTCAGCCACTGCCTGTAAGCAAAGTTAAATATAGCTTACCTACCAATCACTACCTGAAGAAAAGAGGTGTCCTATTATCCTGAGGATGTCTGAGCAGATGATGTGGAAGCCCTCATACTCCCTTCAAAGTTTTCTAGCTGAGCTAGTATTTAGCTAAGGGAAAGTTCTGAGAAAGCATTACACACATTTCCTTTCCCCCCTCCTCAAACCATACCTGGATCTGAGTTTTGGTGGGTACAGTTGTTCTCTGAGGGTCAGTTACCCTTAAGGGTCAGGATCCTGACACTATCTAGGAGTAACAGATCTTGGGATCCTGGACTCTTTCACTAGTGAAAGAGCCTGAGGGTGCAAAAGTGAATGACCCCGAGCAAGAATTTCCATTTTATGCCACTGCATGAGAAGAATACCCAGCCAAGAGCCCATTTCTCCTAGAATACGTCGGCCATCCAAAATGGCCTAGAATCTCTGCTACAGTTGAGACACTTCCATGAATATGAGACTGCAAAGCCTGCAAAGAAGAAAAGCTAAAACCCAAGGGAGATAAAAGACCCCTAAGAGGCTCCACTTCCAGCTGAAATGATTCCACTTACACACCATCCTTTCAGCATTACACTTAAGAAAATTAGCACCATCTAAACCTTGATAATGGAAGGACAATCGAGCAACACTGTAGATGCTGTTACAGGGTCTTCAAAGAGTGATAAATAAAGCCAAGATCTATCTATCTGACAGTTTGGACTGTGAATACAAGTAATTCCAATCAATATATATATATAACAAATAAATACTGTAGATACCAGAATATTTCCCTGGGGGTTAACAGATGACACTGAAGACAGTAGAGATCAAAGCAATAAATTTTACAAAATAAGAAAAAGAGTACTCTAATAGCCAATGATTAAAAGAGGCAAATGCCACATGGAAGTTCAAAAGCAGCAGGCAGACGTAATAACCCTGCTGTGTACAAGTCCACATACACATTATCTGAATAGCCTTCAGAGAAAGAGAAAAATAGTATCATAGAATCATTTAGGTTGGATGACAACCTGAGGATCATTGAGTCCAACCCTAACCTAACTCTAGTACCAAACCATGTCCCTAAGAACCTCACCTAAATGCCTTTTAAACACCTCCAGAGATGGTTATTCCACCACCTCCCTGGGCAACCTGTTCCAATTCCTGACAAAAAAAAAAAATAAAAATAAAAATAATATCTATAGTTAATCTGCAGACCTGTTTGCACTAACCTTTTACTGCAATGAGAGTGATGGAAAAGTTCTTCATTTTCAATGGACATTACCTTTGCTGCCATAATTCTCTCCTACAGCAACCACCTTTCTTAAAAGATAGAAAATACTTCTCATTTTCATTTGAGCAAGATAGTACATATGATGATCAAATAGACAATTAGGTAGAAAAAAACTGAAAAAAATATCATGGAACAGACAAAACAAGACAAGATGTTTGATATAATCAGACCACACTGTTATTGTGTCAGTTACTCCTCCACTTTCCTTATCCTTCATCTGTGCACTGCCTTCTTTGCTTATAAAATCTTTACCAGAAGAAATTTGTGTTCTTATTTGTCAAAAATGTCAGTCCATATTCTGCATCCAGTATAACAGACAAACATCAATTTTATGAAGGTCTTGAGATGCACCAAAACATTTGAAATTTTCAAACAACTATCTGCCAAATACAAAGACATTTCCAATAAATCTAAGTTTGTAAAATTCAAGTTTAAATGCATTATAATATTAACACTTTATTAAGAGATCCAAATACGGTGAGCAGTAGTGAAAATGATAGTTCTGAAACATGGCTACAGAAACCTTCAGCATTCAGTTAACCACTGCTTACGGTGGTTGATTTTGGTCACAGGCTGCAAATGCATCATAGAGACTGTTATTAAATGTTCTCAAGATTTTTTTTTTTTCGCTGAGCACTGAAACAAAGAAAGACCTTTCCAAGTACTCTAGGCAGCCACACATCAGATAGATAAATAAATCTGCAGGATTGCTGATCACCCAATAAATAGACTCATCACATGGATTCAGCTACATAGAGCCTGAATCTGCATCCCAGTCTCTCCCTGTGTGGGAGGCCCAGATTTAAGATTCTGTTCCAAATTGTACAGAACAGAGAACTGACTCTGAATCTCTTGCACTTTGGTGGTGGCAGTGTCTCTCCAACAGACAATCTGCCCAGAACTTGAGAAATCTTTGTCCTTGAAATCTTCTGGGGAAAAAAAATGTGTTTTTACAGGAAAGTTTTATTTTTGGAAATTAAGCATTTTAATGAGAAAATGACCAGTTAAAATTAAACCATGAAAGGCAGAAAAAAACTATCCCATGGATAACATCTAATTAATATATACCAAAATCTGATGAAATGCTAATAACAATGTTAACACTTAACACAGAGTATTTAAATTTAGGGCAAAAAGAAATAACAGATGGAACAGAGATGTATGCAAAGCTCTTACATTCATATATTCATCTACTTATGAATATATTAGCATCTGACTCACAAACAAAACATATTGAAATAGTCACAGCAGCATTATCTACCAAAGAAGTCAATCACAAAATCTTTAACTTGCTATCATTTCTAAATGGAAGCTCATTAAAATAGGTTGGTTTTTGTTTGTTTGTTTGTGTTTTAGAAAATTATTGATTGTTTCTGTGCAATTAGGGAAAAGAAAATACTTTTGTGGTTAGCAAATTCAGTCCTGCACCATTGCCATCAATAAGACTCTTGCCATCAGCTTCAATGGGAAAAGAATTACACCCTGTGTTAGCTTTCAGCAATTACATTGACATTATCAGTGATTTACTGAGTGGTATTTCAAACATGACACCATATGTCAGCTGATACCAAGCAAGTTTGAGTGACAAAGTTCTGATCATAACCACTTGGTTAATAAATATCACAGCTATTGAGCCTCTAGAGCATTTAAACTCCGACAGCTAGGGCATCACCATAAAAATTTTTTAAAAGCCTTGAAAAACCCTAGGCGACTCAGCTCTGAGTTCATATGACTTCCTCTTAAGTCTTCCACTTCTCAAGTTGATTAAGATTCAGTACAGACCTCTGATTTGAAATCGAGCAGTTCAGTTAAGGAGGACACTGGAAATTTTCTCTTGTTGATAGGCAGAAGTGGGAAACAGTACTGATAACACTTTGTGATTATTTTCAACCCTTTCAGATGTGCTGACATCCTTACAAATTTAGGCTACTGACATACGTTTGCTTTTCTGTGCTACATTTCAGACACTTTTTAGAAGTGCCCCACAGTTTCAAGGGGATTTTGTAGGCCAACAATTGCAAATCACTGCTGTCTAAACACTAGTTCAAAAATATGAGGAGAGATTTTTGTTCATCATAATTAAACTCCATCTTTTAAAACAATTATGTCATTTTTACCCTGTATCGGTCCAAAGCTTTAGAATATCCAGGGAATTATTTTTTCCTCTTACTTTTACATTAGTTAAATGGTACTGATTCTGGTTAAGTTAGTTTTAATTTGAAGACATTTGAGAGTAGATTTGGGCCATTTGTTCTTTAAAGAACACACACTTTCTTTTCATCTTGCTTTATTTTAATTGTAAATTATGAATATCTAACTTTCACCTTATGGACTTCATTACAGACAGATCTTATGAGATGTTCAGCATTGTAAGAGGTCTAGAGAGCTGGGGGTTTCTCTATGTCTACATTTCTTTCCCACAGATTTTAAATCTGTGTTAATTCCCAAGAGTTCTCTTGCTTCTCAACACTGTTTTCAAGTATCTAAAGACATAATAACTTTTTATCATTGTCAGGAAAGCATGCAAAAAAACTCCAACATTCCTGTTTCTTTTAAATTTAATTTTTTCTTGTCTGAATTCACAAATATGAAAACCAAGCTGAAGGAAAAAAAAAAAAAAAGAAAAATAAATAAACAGAAAGTAAGACAAAAGCAATACCAAAGGAAAACTTAGCCAGTGTCATATTACTGGTAGTACACAAATAATACTAGCTATTAACTCTCATTTTCAAGCAGCTTTTCTGAGCTAAAGATATTTCAAAACATAGAATTTCAAACACATTTTGTTAGAAATGGCTATTTAGATAAGAACAACAACATAGAAAGTACGAGCTACTCAATGTACAGAAGTAGTTTAAATCATTATATTGTCTGTTTTGAAGGATGTTCACAGAGAAGCACGTCATTAAGTAAAGGGCAAGGTAAGTAATGAGCTGACTATCAGCTGCAGAGAAATAAAAAAGCAGGATTCTACAAGCCAGGGAGTCTGGTGCTGCATCATTCAGCTAATGGGCTAAGAGAGTCTGAATTAACATCAGAGCTCAGTACTGAGAGGTCTGAAACACAGGATAAAGACAAACTAGAGCATCCAGGGTAAAATCAGCTGCTGTGTATACAGGTCAGAGGATGTTATTTGGCTGTAGGGGAACTGGTGTGGATCATCAGCTTGTACATCAGCCCATTAGCCTCATGCTGGTTAACTGTATTTTTTCAGCTGGGAAAAATTTAAGGCCACATGTTAAAGCTATTTTTTTTTTCCTCTTCCCTACTAGATTTTCAACGAGGAACAGGAAGAAATTTAAAGTAATTTAAGAGTAATAGCAAGGTATTGACTTGCTAAACTAACTTATTGAAGTTTTTTAGATCATATGAGGCTTGAAATCAGAGCGGTAGAAAGAGGGAAATGACAGACAACATACTGGAGCTGAAAGATCCACTCAGAACATAAAAATTTTGCATGGGTTTTGAAGTCAGCAGCAAAACCTGTTAAGAGGAACAGGTGTTGCTTTCTGATTTAGCCACAGGCGATACCTGGAGTCAAGTCATGAAATCTCTAAAGCTTTACTTGTGTGATCAGAAGAGGGATTCAGCACTGAGTGGAGAATCTGAGGGTGTGGATGAGATATACAGCTGTGCCAGCCTTTGCCAGCTGTTGCTGAGAGGAGGGATTGTCTCCCTCCCACTGCCCTCTCCTCTCTCTTGCAGGGGCTCTGGCATTCATCTGAGCCAGCAGTGAGCTGGACCAATGAGCTAAACTGGCAGAATATTAACACCCCTTCCCATGCAGTATACTTTTCTTTATGCTCCCCTTTTCTCATTTATGGTTGCTATAAAAAAAAATTCCTCATCTCTGAAAAACTTAACACTGAACTGGTGCAGGCAGAGTCTGGAGAAAATCCAGTGTCTTCTATAAACAGTTCAATTTCACCATATTTAACATAAGTGCCTCTAAATAATAGTAACATTTTGCTTTCAAATATTATTTTGGCCTTTGACCAATGTTCCATTTTATGTCCTGTCTGTGACAGTGTTTTTGACCTGTTATGTACTGATCTTTCTTTCAGAAGAGATAAACTTCTAAAAATAGCTCTTTATATTCCCAAGACTCATTTATAATTTTACAGCAGATTAAAATTTCACTGATGAATGGGGAACTGCAGATGGAGCTGGGCCAACACTAAAATAGCCAGTCTCACTTTGGTATCTTCCAAGTATTTTCTTCAGCACAGTGCTTGGATATTATTTCTTTCCATGACCTCCACATCATGATTCTGCAGTTAAAGACAATGAAATATCTATCAGTTGCATGTAACTGAGGTCAAAGGGATGACTGATATGTCTCCTAGGAACAAAAGGCTGAATGTGGTGTGAAAAAAGGAAAAAAAAAATATCCCCAAAATTCTGGCTTGTAGACAAATAGCCTGTCAATTCAGACAATTTAACTGGACACTGAGTAATCTTTAGAAAGTGTGACAGAGATCATATTTTCCCCCTAGTAATTTCATAGGAACTTTGTAATAAAAGCTGTAGTTCATAATTACGTTTACCCTACTGTTTATTTGGAACTAACACCATTATTTTGAGTACAGAGACTTCCTTGCCCCACAGACATCTTCACTGGTTCTTCATCTTCATATCTACTCTAAGGCACTTGTCTGCCACAAGGTGTCTTGCTTAATGAGAGGTTAATTTATATGTGTTTGATAACATTTTAACAACACCCATCTAGAAAATTATCAACATCAACTGAACAATTTACCACAGGGTAAGCAAGGGGGTGAAGACAAATTATATTGGTTACTTTGATTTGGTACCTGTCTGGCTGCCTTTCTGCACCTTGCCTCCACTGAAAGGGTATGATGGAGAAAAACCTAAATATAGAGAGATACAGCAGAACAAAGGAAGCAGTGTAAGTGCAGTGCTGGTTCACCCTCTGGCAACGTGTCCACTTGCATAATTACAACAATACCACTTACTTCTCTTACTCATTCTGTAAAAGCAATCTGGGTTGTCTCGTCATTTCAAATACAGAGGGGTTTTTCTAACTCAGCTCATCTTGATTGTATCGAGGCAGGAGCCAGTAACATGAACATCAGGATGATCAGAGCTGACTGAGAAGCTGGACATGGTGAGGAAATGGCAAGAGGCAGTGGAGAGGAGGACAGGACAGGTCCAGGACAGCTACAGGCAAAAAAGGATGAGGAAACTCATCCATAAAGCCTTCTAACAGTTTACAGAGAAATTTAGCTTGATGCAGTGAGTGACATTCACTTTGCTTAGTACAGTCTGGTTTGAAAGTTACACAGTCTTATCATTAACACACTGCACTCAAGGTAAGGCTCCTCCTATTCTGTTCCCTACCTGTTCATGCTCAGACAGTCAAATCCTTGCCTATCACCTCGAAACTGTGCTTTATGCCATGAAGTATTCACTAATCCATCAGCAAACCTTTGACTGAATGCCCAGAAATCTCTCCCTAATTGAGAGTCCCATATTTCCAGCCTCTTTTCCAAGCCCCTATAAAACATTTGCTTGAAACAGAATTCAGAAATTAATTACTGTCCTGTAAACCAGAAACCTCTATTAGCAAGCAAGTGGAGTTTACCAAGCTCCTGTTGTAACCTGTCTGTAACCTGACCAGCCCCAGCTAAACTCAGGACTCTAGAGGTGAAATGTTACTGTGTTTATGCACTGAAAGATCTGTATCCTAGAAACTGTACATTTGTAAAATATCTATAGACTAAATGTACGGGGTTGAGAGAGAATATTGTGAACCATATTCTCATTTGACATGGGCAGGCAAACTTCTATTGAATCCAGTGGAACTAAATCAAATTACTTCAAGAATGTTTTATTATATTTTATACATCATGGGATTTAAGGTCATGCGTCTCACTGGCATCACTGTGGAACAATCATTTCCTCTTCACCCACTTACATAACTTAGCAACCTTTCTCTCTACCTAGAAATGTTTGCTCTGCTAGTGACTGAAAAACTTAGAATGTCATCTACCCCTCCTTCCAAATTACACATTACAAATTCCATTTTGATTGGAATTTTTTGTTTTCTTTTTTGTTTGTTTGTTTTTGCAGAAAAGTAAATACTTCTCTCTTACTGCAGTGATACAGGTAGTTATTTAAATGATGCATATTCAATAAATATATTTTTAAAAAGTAATTCAAATGCTTATTTTGGAGAATCTTTTCCTTAAATTATAAGATCTGTTGCCAAGACCATTGCCATGTTCCCTTCCCCCTGCCTTAACTGATAGAAATGCCTGAAGATAATTGGGTTTTAAAAGGTAAGAAGGTACTTGAAACTCGATCTACTGCCAACAGAGGTAGATTCTTCAGGTAGAAAGAGAGGCTTTGCTAATGAGATCCTAGTTCAATCATTTACATTTCTTTGGTGGTTATTTTCTTATGCAAATTAACAGACTTTTCACCGCATAGAAACAGGCAACAACTGACTGTTAAATGAATTGCCTCTCTCTTAATGAAAACATCCAGCTTCTTCTTTCTTATGAGTTTACAGAAGGTTATTTGTTAGGATTATTATAATCCACACTACTTTGATGTTCACACCACACTGGGGTTTAGAAAACAACCCTATTATCTGTAATTGCAACTGCAAAGTTCTTCCCTTCAGAGAAATACTACCACGTTTTAATCAAAGGATGCAAAGACAAATATGTTATATACAACATAATGAAGGCAGCCCAGGATATCTAATGGCTCTTTTTTTTTTTATAATAAGGAAGCAAGTCACCATGAATTTCTTTATAGATATTCAAAGGAATAAGGTAGGAAGTGCCTAATGAAATTAAAAGAGGAACTGTTTGCACATTTGCTATCATTTCATTAACATGCTAACAGGGTATAGCCCTCAAAGCAGTTAAGTGAAAGGGACAGGGCAAAGGTATTTTAAGATCTGTATTTCTTTAACAGGAAGCAGGCCTTCAACCTGGGGAGACGGTGATGGAGGGAATAAACTAAAGAATTTAGATCAGTGGGGAGCTTTCATCATCTCTCCTGGATTAAACACAGGAAAGAAAATAATACCTTTAATTCCCTTCTACATTTTACAAGATTGACAGAGACAGTGAAGAACTGTGAGGTAACTATGGTGTGGTAAAAGCAAATGGTTAACTGCATGCGAATGTAGTGTTAAGCCTTAATTTGCTGCTTTATTTCTGTTCTCACACTATCTGAAAGCTGCTGCTGCTGCTGCTACCAGGCATCAGGAACATGATCCTATTTTGTTTGATGTCACAAAAGATCAAGCTGAACTTTCCTTAGCCTCTAGATATGTTTAATTCTATTATGAAGAATTAATCTATGCACAACTTGAAGGTTGAAATTATGCTTTCTTCTGTTCTCCGTAAAGGTAACTCCTTGCAGATATTCTGAATCGTCCTGGGAGATCCATCCTCATAACACATTGTAGTCTGCTGGGAATTATTTTTAGATTTTTTTTTTTAAAGCAAACTCCTCAGAACTCTGCAAATATTTACCAGTTAAAGCTTGAACAAAGACATCGCATGCTCGAAGAGGGTATTTTTTCTACTCAATCATAAGGCACTTACAGGCCTATAAAAATAATTTTACTTATTTTCTTCAAGTTTACTTTATCATTTACCAATAATCATTTTTTGTGGTGCTCATAATGACATCAAGCAGGGCCAATTCCCATTGTATTGTGCACTGCATGTTAGAAGTTAGCCTCTGGTCACAAAGCTATTTCAAACACTGTACTGCAGAATCCCATGCATTTTAGTTGGACAATGGCTGAACTTTAATAGCTCAAGCATATTTTTAAATGTCTCTTCCGCTCTGTCATCTCTCAAGTTTTATTACAAAGTGCCAAATATGCTTCTAACACTGCTAAGCACACATTCCCATCAGCTGAAGAAACAAGGAAGTTTCTAGTCACTGTGCTCTACTGACAGAATGGGTATTATGCAATATGCCAGACTTTATTCTATTTTCAGCCATTTGCTTTACTTATTATTTACATGCTTAATTACGATAGAAAACTTCTATGTATTATAAACATTCTCTCTGAGAAGTGTCATTCATTTTTTTAACTATGAAAGTACATATGAAGACACTTAAAAGTAAAACTCTCAGTAGCACAGCAAAAAACTGAAAAACAACATCTAAGTAGTATTCTCTAAGAATTATTATATGATATCTCCTTCCAGCTCTAATTATTAACTTTCCATGACAAGAACTAAAAACATTTCATAAATATTCCCACTCCAGTTTGCTTTTATTACTAAGCGAGGGCTTCCACAGTCAAGAGGGTGTCCTTTTTTGGCTCTCTTTGTTAACAATGGAGCATGAATAAAGGGCAAACAGATCTTCTACAGCTATGACTGTGCTGACAAAAGCTGTAGTTTCATGTCACAATCATAAGTTTGAGCTAGTCCTGTAAAGGATATTAAGTCCTATATGAGAAGCGTAACATTAACCTTAGCTAACAATGAGCACAAAGTCTTATTGTTACTAGGATTTTAAACAAAGAAACCAAATTAGTTAACAGCATTTTAAAAGTGAAATGCAGTGAAAACATTGTGAAATACTGTGCTGCAATAATGGGTGAATATTGGAGAATTAATGGATAAGGTCGGATTTGTGCGTTGATAAGCGCAATGGAGTTCAAAGTCCCTGGGTTCCATCCAAATACCAGCATTACATAGGAATAATAATTAAAAGATTCATTCAGTGAGATACATATCCATCTTTTTCTGAACCTCCTGAACTCATTAAACTCTAATCAAAATAGCAGTAAGACCTGACTTCATTAATTTCTTGCTTCTGATTGAAATAAAATACTTATGAAAACTACCTTTCCACAGGAATTTAGACAGACCTTTTTTCACTATTGCTTATACCTTGGAAGTGAAAAAAATCTTTACAGAATATCAATAAGAAGTTTAAGTCAAGATAAATTATAAATTAAAAGGTTAAGTTAGTTGAAGCTCAAATGTGGAACAAAATTTTAGATTAGATTTTATACCTTGACTGAATTTGATCTGGATACAGGCATCTGTCAATCAGATGACAAAAAATGTTTCAGAACCCCTAAAATACAAACATACATATAGATTCTCAAGTTGCTTCCATTTAGTGCATTTTTAAACAAAGTGCACTTATAGTATAAATTTCACACAGACCAAAGTGCCATTTTACTGCAGATGCCAATGGAAACCCATTGCCCAGGAAGAATTTCAACTTTAGTTAATTTTTGGATTATATACTTTTAGTGCAACCATTCCATACAGATGTACATTGCAGATGTATTATATTCATGAACTAATATTTATGAAATGGCTGTTAAAATGCATGAGGCAAATTGCATCAAAAATTAGAGGTTTTATGCTCTATCACCAGGGCTACTTAGCTGACTATCCATAGCACAAGTATCATTGCTCCACTGCATGTGCACAACTATCTGAGTCAGGAATGTACATCTGGAGCTGAACTTTGCAAGGGATCCAAAGAATAACAACAAGGGCTTCTACAGGTATGTCAGCCATAAAAGGAAGGTCAAATAAAACGTGCCCCCCCCGATGAGCAAGACTGGTAAACTGGTAACAACAGACGAGGAGAAGGCTGAGGTACTCAACAACTTCTTTGCCTCAGTCTTCAATGGCAAACTCTCTTCCCACACTTCTCGAGTGGAAAATGAACTGCAAGACAGGGATTGGGGGACCAAATCCCTCCAACTCTAAAGTGAGGATCTGGGTCATGACCTCTTACAGAAGCCAAATATACATAAGTCCATGGGACCTGATGAGATGCATCCCAGAGTCATGAGAGAATGGGCTGATGTAGTTGCCAAGCCACTCTCCATGATATCCAAAAAGTCATGGCAGTCAGGTGAAGTCCCTCGTGACTGAAAAAAAGGGAAATATCACACCCATTTTTAAAAAGGGTAGAAAGGAGGACCCTGGGAACTACCAAACTGTCAGCCCTGCCTCTGTACCTGGGTAGATCATGAAACAGATCCTCCTAGACGATATGCTAAGGCACATGGAGGTCAGGAAGCCAACATGGCTTCACCAGGGGCAAGTACTGCCTGGCCAACCTAGCAGTCTTCTATGATGGAGTAACTACATCAATGGACAAAGGCAACTCTACAGATGTTATCTATGTGGACTTCTGTAAAGCCTTTGACACAATCCCCCCACAACATACTTCCCTCTAAATTGGAGACATATGGGTTTGTTGGACTGTTCAGTGGATGAGGAATTGGCTGGATGGTCACACCCAGAGACTAGTGGACCATGGTGTAATTTCTGGATGGACACCGGTAACAAGCGGTGTTCATCAGGGGTCCTTACTGAGACCAGTGCTGTTTAATGTCTTCATCAGTGACATAGACATTGGAATCGAGTGCACCTTCAGCAAGTTTGCAGATGACACCAAGGTGAGTGGTGCAGTTGACATGCTCAAGGGACAGGATGCCATCCAGAAGGACCTGGACAAGCCCAAGAAGTGGGACCATGTGAACCTCATGAGGTTCAACAAGGCCAAGTGCAAGGTCTGCACCTGGGTCAGGGCAACTCCTGGTATCAATACAGGCTGGGGAATGAAGGGATTGAGAGCAACCCAGCAGAGAAGGACTTAGGTGTTCTGGTGGATCAAAGACTGGAGATGAGCCAGCAATGTGCACTTGCAGCCCAGAAGGCAAATTGTATCCTGGGCTGCATCAAAAGGAGTGTGGCCAGCAGGTCAAGGGAGGTGATTCTGCCCCTCTGCTCCATGCTGGTGAGACCCCACCTGGAGTCCTGTGTCCAGCTCTGGAGCCCTCAGTACAGGAAAGACCTGTTGGAGACCTGTTGGAGAGGGGCCAGAGGAGGCCACCAAGATGATCAGAGACCTGGAATGCCTTTGTTATGAGGACAAGCTGAGAGAGTTGCGGTTGTTCATCCTGGAGAAGAGAAGGCTCCAGAGACCTTATTGTGGACTTCCACTACTTAAAAGGGGTCTGTAAGAAAGATGAGGACAGACTTTTTAGCAGGACCTGTTGTGATAGAACAAGATATAATGGCTTTAAACTAGAAGAGGGGAGATTCAGGGTAGGTATATGGAAGAAATATCTTATGATGAGGTGGTGAAACGCTGTCCCGGGTTGCCCAGAGAGGTGGTAGATGCCCCATCTCTGGAAACATTCCAGGCCAGGCTGTACTAGGCTCTCAGTAACCTGATCTAGTTGAAGATGTCCCTGCTCATGTCAGGGGGCTTGGATTAGATGACCTTTGAAGGTGCTTTCCAACTCAAACTATTCTATGATAAATGGGGTTACTTTGAAATAAGAAATTACTGAATATAGTAGAGTTACAGTTTTTCTGGTTCTATATGCATTTGCTTGTTCAGCAAAACTGCACAAATATCTGCTCTCACTCTGCTTGTGAGCATGTTACAGTCCGATTCAGAGCTGCAACCCCTGCTTTTCTTTCATTCTGCAAACCCTCAAACACTGGTGGCATAACTCAGTGACACCAATGGCCCTGTACACATTCAGGCCCTCTGATGTGCTGCAAAGGCAGGAGGAGGCCATCTAGCTCTGTGTAATTGGGCTCAGTGTGCTTTGAGTCTTCTGAGGATTATCTTTCCCAGCCCAGGTGAGGGTCATGGGCCTCCAACTGCCAGAGCCTGATATGAGCTTAAGGCAGGGGAATTCAAACACAGCTGGAGAATGTGGGTTTCTGCATGTTGGTGCAAGGAATGTGAATTTCCAAGAAAGAATGATGGTGGGAGGAAAATACCAGGCATATTGACTGCTGACAGAAGGCACATTTGTGCCAAAACTAAGGAAAAAATAGTCAAGAGCAGGCATTCTTCTGAAGCTGTTAACCCTGTAAGGCTGCCAGCTGAAAGGGAGTGTGTGATATCTGGAACACTGTAAAATACAGTGCTCTATGGCACACCAGCTTTCAGCATATTAGCCATCTTCAGTTTAGGTTAACTGTATGCTATGTAATGCATGTTTTTTCCTCAGTCCTCCACTCTCTTTCAGAATTTGTCTATAGTATCCTCCTCCCTCTCCACAATTTAATAGCTTCATGTTGTGTGTGTTTACGTATCTGGCAGACAAAAACAAAGATAAACAAAAGAATGCTCTGTTTTGTTCCCTAGGGGAAAGAAAAGATCAACAAAACAATTAATTCATTTATAAAAGAAGGACTTTATGGCTACACAATGATTCATCATGTTACCAAAATAATAGAGGCTGATTTTCAGACTGTGGCTGGATTCAGCCATGGAGGAATATAATGTGTTGACAAAAACAAACAAAATTGCATTATATGATTTGCATCTACACAGACCTATTTCTTGCATTCTGTCTTATCAGCTCTGGCACAGTTTGCTAAAATTTTACTATTTTAATCTGATATTCCTGCTGAACATATAAGACATAATTTTTTTATCTATGAACCACTGCTAAGCAAAATCATAAGGATTCAGAAATGTAGATGAATGCTAAACAAACAAACAAACAAACAACAAAAAAACAGACTGAAAGGGAGAAAGAAGAGAGAAGAGGATAAGGAGAAGGAATTAACAGTTATCCAAACCAGCATATGCAAACGAAACATATGGCTGAGCCTGCTTATTCCACAAGCAGTATACTCATTTGGATGACTCATAAACACATGAAGTATAATACTTAGTACAATCCAAAATAATAAAAAACAGCCCATAAGACCAGTTTAAATGTAAGATGTTTATACTGAAAAAAATAAAATCAAAAAACTTAAAAAGTTCTTTGTATTTATCTTAAGTAGGAGCTATACAAAAACATGCTAGCTTTTTTTCCTTCTTTCTTCCTTCTTTTGTGAGGGAATGAAGCAGTAGCCATAACCACACTATGAACTCATCTCTAGTCCACAGAAACTGAGTTACTTTTTTGAATAAATGCTAAATTTAAAAATGAGCTGATGTATGAGTTCATACACAAATTCACAAAGTGGAAAGAGTTTTCTATTGTTAAAATCAACATAATTTGGTTTGAAGAATATCAAAGATCTATGCAGAGTTTCATCCATCCAAAAATCAAAATATCATTAAATTCTTTGGTGAAACAGTAAAGTTTGTAAAATCTTTCCCCCCTACAAAAAAACTCAAGCTGAATCTGAAATATCTGAGATCTGTAACTGCCTATATATTGTCAACAATATGTTGGATATTAATTGCTGGGTTTTAGCCAATAACTGTCATCCTAACATAATGTGAGGGCATGCGAGGCTGTAAAACCAAAACTTGACATCAGGATGTTTTCATAGGCCTGACAATGTAGATATTTTCTTATGCTTAAGTAATCAGGCATCTCCACAAAAATACAGAGTAGAGGATACCGCTTTATATATAATGACAAAAGACACCAATTTTCCAGAGGGGCATGAGGTTGCCCCCTGAATTCTGAATGACACCTGGACCTCAGCCAGGTACTTCTCTCTGTGGGTCAAGTAAATGAGGTTCATTAGCTAGACAATTCCGGGGATGGACAGACTCTGGGGAATACCTGCCTCCCAGGCTTGATCTGCTCATCTCCTCATGGCCAGGTTGGAGGGGACTGGGACAGTACCAGCTCTCCTCTCACCCCTTGGCAGGCACAAGGAGCATTCAGCTGGTTGCATTGTGTTTGCTGATCAAGCAACCATTCCCCACTTCCTCCAGGTGGAAGTGTCCCCTGGGTTACATCTGGCCTATCAACTCTAATTGGACTATCTGCTGGTTTGCATAAACTAATTAGCCACTCTTTTCACCTTCCCTCCCAAGGAGAGCAAAGACCTTTGCTTAACCTTTCACTTTCGTAATTTAACTCATTATTAAAATACAACTACACAGTGACTGCTCTATCATTCCCAGTCTTTTTCCTCCCTCCCCAAATCTTAATTTTATTCCACAATTGTTGCTATCTATCCTTGCCCTGGAAGCTAAAACAATGCAAACTCATTGATCGTTTGTCCTGCTACTAGGGACTGCACAGAGATAAAGGAAAAGAATGATAGAATAAACCTGTAGGAGATACACATATACCATCCTGTCAGAGAAGGTATTTAAAGCATTTAGGTGGATGAAGTTCAACACATAGTGTCCTTAGAACTGAGGTGAAATACAAGGAATTCAAAATTCTTGGAAAAATATGTTTGAGTATGATTGTGTACAAATTATGGCCATTCTGCAAATCGCCTATATTAGAAATCAGTTCCAGGGATTTGAAATGTTTACTACAAGGCAGTGATGGTCCTTTTGATGCTCCTTTCAAATAACAGAATTAGAGGTCTGAGGACAGAGAGTGGCCTTTCAAAGAGAAAAGGATTCAAACTTGCTATTTTGTTCTAACCGCAAAGAAATCTTAGACCAAATTTTCAATAAAAGGCTGCAATAAAGGTAAGAGGAGTGCAGCGTAGGCGTGCTGAAAATATACTCTTGTGACAAAACCATGCAGTCCTGTCTCCACAGTGAATACAGAGTATAAAGAGGATAGTGTTTGACAGAACCCATTGCAAATCCCCCATTCATGAAGTAAACTGTAGCATAGATACCACAAGGCAGTGGCTTAAGAGAGACTGAGCCACATTACATGTTATGATGCATCCTTATAGAGGTTAATGCAAATGGGATTTGTTTTGTTCAATGCTTTATGAAACCAGGCAGTGTAAAGTGTTAATAATACTGGTGTTATTAAATTAATACAGGAAAGCACTCAGCAGCTCAGCAGTAGTATCTAAAATAGATACGATTAAAAATGGGTTTCAAAACATATTCCATGGAAAGGTCATTGAAATGTCTTAAGCTACTGGCCACCAAAGAAAGGCTACAGGGCCAAATTCTCCATTCATTTGCAGCAACTGTAGGTCATTATTTTCTGCAAAATGGAGAGATGGCCTCTCTGAAGTTTGATAACTTTTTTTTATCTCATGTCTGTCTGGCCTTTGGCATGCACAGAAACTATAATTAGTTTTTTAATTCTCAGTTGGTTGGCTGGCAGACTTACGAGAACACAAACAAATAAAAAATGTTTTTAATAAAATATGTTCTCCTAGCCAATTCTCGATGTTGGAGGAAGGCAGATGAGTATGAGAAACAAATTTATGCAGGTTCCCTTAAGGGTTATCTGTTGTTTATTTTAATCTATTTGAACTTCCATAAGTTGCTGACTACTATCTTACTTTTTCCGAGGTATGGAAAGGTTACTTTAAATATAGTTACATGCATATCCCTTTGTGTACAAAAACCCCCACTCTATCATTTTTTTCCCTGTTTGCCATTTGCCTTATTATGAAATAGAAAAAGGAACAAGTTTGTCTCAGCATATCTCAGAAATAGTGCTTCATTTTTCCACCCAGGAGTAAGCAAAGACTGTTAGTATCCCATAATGGAGGTGTTGATAAGCCTCTTGCAGCAATCTAGATTTGTGGGACTTAATTCTGCTTCTATGTTGGTACTTAAAAATACTAATGGCAGGTTGGCAGCTGCTTCATTTGGCCAATAACCAAAGCCCTGAAATTTCTTACATGAGAATAAAGCGGTGTTTGCAATTCCTGTGAAGGTCACTGTAGCTCTACAGCATTCATAGAAAGCACCCTCCATATACATACATACATTTCTTTTAAATTTTATCAGGTGTAGGGCTGCTTACAAAACATGCAAAGAAGAAAGGGCAAAAGAGAGTCCATAATGAGATCTACAGAAAAAAAGGATGCTGTTCTTAATGTGTCTGTCTGCCATTAATAGCCTTTTAATTTGTAAAACCAAGTTTATCTCTGGCTCCTTCCTGGGTACATGATCATGTCTGAGAAACAAACAAGAAGACAGGAAAACAATTCCCTGTGCCTGGGTCCATGCAGTGTTTCTTCACCAGCTGTAGAGCTGAGTGTTAAAGTCATCTTCAGCTGGACAAGGAATGGTGGGCAGGAGAACTGATCACAGCATTACCCTCTGACGTGGTCAGCTGCAGAGAACAGCCTGCATGCAGCCCTGGACACTGAAAAGCTCATGATTGCTCAGTACTGAGAAACACAACAGCTACCCAGCTCCTTACAAAGTGAGGAGGTAGTACCACGTTTTAACAGAGTTTTTGTTGAAAGTCACAGTCTTTCCCCTCTTTTATATTCTTGACATTTTCTCAAGAAACACTGAACAATAAACTCTGTGAATTACAGACACATCAAGAATCATGCCAAAAGGTAAGAGAATCCCAAGCCTATTTCCCCTAACTGACAAATCTGCACACAAATAATGAACACCTCTGGTGCTGCAAGACACTTATCTCTATCTACTGTGCCCCTTGCCACCTGGCTGTTTCCTAAACATTCCAAAATAAAAAGAAGAGCAAATCTTTTAATCTCTTTCTCCCATCTTCTTCTTGCATCAGGCAATAAGAGAAACGGCTTAATTAGCGGAAATGATTCTTATTGAATTGTTGTAGGTATGTGTCAATATATACACCCGTAAGATGTGTTTTATAGATATAAATATAAATACATATATTTATTAGATAGATAGATAGATAGATAGATAGATAGATAGATAGATGATATAGGTATGGGTATCAACATAGATATAATAGATAAATATACACTTGTGCCTGGAGAAAATGAATTTTTAAAAAAGCAGCACTGTAAATGTATGTGAATTGGTTGCAAAAAAGTGCATCAGTTCTGCATTTAGAGCAGATATGCGTGGCTCAAAGCAGCACTATATACATGTAATTCATCAAGGCTGGTACGTGCTGGTAATGAAACTGTGTGGGGATGCTTGCCTGGGTTTGAGAAAAATGGCAGTGACTTCATTGCAACAATTACATAGGCTGAGATGACTATGAGTCACAGGAACTCCTATCCGCGATGTAAAAGCAAATTTAGCAGCCCACCTCTCATAAAAGTTCTGGGTTTAGTGATTAAATCAACAATGGTGGTGCTGAAGCATCTCACTGGTGATTCCAGCAAAGGGAAGTCGTAGCATTGTAAGGAGTGCTTCTTGTATGGGGCAAATATGCAGATGAGGTAGGACCTATGCCACATCTCTCTAGCTCAGTGTCTGGTCTAAAGAAGTTTGAAAAACACTAATCTGCCTTTTTATCTTTATTCTTAAGACAGAGGTTCATGGCAATGCTAGCTAAATGAAGTCTTAGGTATGTGTGGAAATCATAGGCATAACCTGAATACAAATAAATCTTTAAATAGGAATAAGGCTTCAAATCAGAGTAAAGGAATACAAATCAGAAAATAAAACTATGGACAAAATACCTAGAAGACTTCCTACTTCTGGAAAGCCAAATATATGATAAAAGATTTATATATATATATATATATATATAAAAATATAAATCTTCCTAACTTAAAACTATACAAAAACCACTTCTGTATTGTAAATGAGGGAGTACGCTAGGTGGAATGGCAGTTTCTGACTTGGATGGATTTATATCACTTTATTTATTTGCTGTATTGAATATAAATGTATGTTTTCTCATTTGTCTTGCCTCTGGTAAGAGTTCAGTCAACCTGTGTTCTCAGTTCAAACAGGAATAGGACACTGAGGTTTCTGTTACTGCCAAGTGAATTTAAATTTGTCTGTCTCATCTGAACTGATATCAATTTATAACTTATTAGCATTACAAAAAAAAAAAAAAAAAGGACCAAACAAACTACAAAAAACACCCCACTCATCTTTTGTGACCTAGGCACTGTTTAGTTTAAATTTCTGTGTGAATTTATGCAATTATGACAGAGGCTAAACAGTCATGGAATCATAGAATTCAGTCATCTTCAGTCCTATTTGGTTAGTAAACCAGACTTCTATCTGATCCTGAAACACAGTTGTTCTGATTACACGTTGTGTGCTGTTTCTAACACATGACTGAATGCTTGCTTTGTTCATCCTATCCCTGTTAGCAGCCTGTTTACTTGTTAACCCTTTCTCAATAAGATATATGTCAAGTCCTATCCTTGAGGAAAAGATGAAGTCGACCAGATAGTTATTGCAGTTACAGTTCAGTCACATTTATGCGTTCAGCACCTTGTTGACTCAGTTGCAGTAGTACAGATTTTCCCACACTGTTTACTTGACACTCGTGAGTCCAGCCTGTACCAACTTCTATTGTATTAAGCAAACACTTCTCCTGCACTAAAATTCCAGTCATTGTTAGCACTAAAGCAACAGGATTTTCTCCAGTTTGCAGACAGCAGAACCTATTGTTATAAGAAAACTCTCTCAAGATGGAATCTGAAAAGAATCATATGACCCAGAAAAGGATTAGCCTTCAGGAAGTCTTTGGGCTTTACCATTTTGTGAAGGCATCCCTAGAGAGAGCAGAAAATAATAAAGTAAAACATATTTCTGGACAGAAGCCTATTCCAAAATAGATTATAAGCACTTTCAATTGTGTGAAAAGAGAACATGTAATGGTTACTAAATGAGACTATGACTGAGGCAAGGGAGATTGTGGTGATTTAACACAAGTGAGGTCAATAAATTTTAATAAAAGAACGTTTTTACTAAAGGGGGGAAACAAGATCATCTTTGTGAAAGTAACTGCAGTTTTTAAAATACAAGGTAATTACATCACATACTGTTATACACACAACCCCTACTGCTTAGTCATCGACGATTTCTTATTAGAAGAGATTTTGGTTGTTTTAAGTTAATTTCCATTTTCTTCAGCACATAAAATAGATGTATTGTCATTCTATTTTTGGAGTCATGCTTATGAATTTAAAGTCTGTTTGAAGTATTTAAACACAGACAGACTGCCTGCTAATACGACAAACCCAAGATTTCTTTATACCTTAAGGAGATATGACTGCTTTTTGCTCACTGATAGAGATCAATACTGTAACTTAAACTGCTTTATTGAGTAATGTATTTTAAATATAAATTAGAAAGAAAAACAAACAAAGCCCTATCAGCATTTGTGGAGAAAGAAAGAAACAGCTACCTTTATATAAAAGAAAGTACATACTTTTTATTAGGGAGAGAGAAAAAATCATTTGTATCTACAACACAGATCATCTGTGTACCACCAATATAATTAACTTTCCATCAACATCAGTACCTTCTGGAAACATCTACTGGTGCAAAACTGTAGACTGCCACAAGAAGCATGAAAGTAAAAACTGCGTCACTCCTGAGCTAGAGATATGGGATGGAGCGTGGTCCTTAAAGAGAAGCCTGGAGACCAGCCCCCAACCTCCTTCACTGTTATCCCAGCAGGCAGAATAACTCAACATACCAATGTGCCATGGGAAGAGACAAGACAGCACCAGGTGTATGAAGTAAGAATCTCATCGTCCGAGCTCCAGCATGGCTTTTCCTCCTCACTCCACAGACAGCTGTCCATCCACAAACAGCTCTTCATGGCTTTGTGCCAGGCTCATATCCTGGCCAGCCCTTCCCAAACAGGTCTTGCTACTCTTCTACTGAGTCCTGGAATAAGGGACCATGTAAGGCTCCTCAGCACCAGAAAACTGGATGTTGTTGTCCCAGTGAAGCTGTCACAAAAGCTCAAAGAAATTAAGCCAAGATAAATTGAAGCATGGGAAGCTAAGGAGGGCAGCTCTCTCCCTGCTGCTGATGCAGTCTTCCACCCTCACAGCTTTTCCTAAGGCAGGTACCATGCCAGAAAACACTCCTCAAGGAACTCTGCAAGCAACAGAAGTATTGTTATGGATCTCCTTCATGGTTTCACTATGTTAACACAAGCAAAGGTCAGGTGACACTCTCTTAGGCTCTCTCATTTCCCTGGTTTTAATGCCAACCTCTGCCGCTGTGCATACACAATAAGATCTTACAGCGGGAAAAGGTTCTTCAGTTATTTTTTTGTCTCTTGAAAATCTGCCTGCAGAGCCTATTAACACAGGTCACACAGAAAGCTGCCACACTTACACTTGCACGCCCACTTACCCTTATCCAGCACATCCCCAGCTCCTGGACACCCTCTCAGGCAGAAGAGGTGTGTGGTATGGAGCCTACAGGCCCCACCTGGCCCAGATGTGCAGTCTCCCTTTCCTTCCACTGCTCAAGAAGAAGGTCACACTTTGAGCACACCACTTAGAACAGCTTTGGTTGGTACTTAAGCTTCTAGATATAAACTTTTGTTTTTGTTCTTTGAAATCCTGCCTGAAGCCTGAAGCCTCTCTTAGGGCAACTGTGTTCATTTTTAACCTTATAAATAATTTTGTGTTACTCATCAAAATGTAGGAATCCAATTTTCTTATGCCATTATTTTGAAGGTATTCACAATGATTCACATTATAAATCTTGTTGAAGGATACATGCCTGGGGTGTGGTGAGGATACACAGCAGCCAGCAGGGTGAAAGGAAATGTAGCTAAAATAAGCAGATGGGTGGACAGATGGGCATGAGAGGAATAAATAATATTAATCTGCAAAATAGATAATAAAAGTCCTAGGAAGAAAAAAGTGAAAAAAGTGAACATGAAAAAGTGATGGTCAAAATATAAAGAATGAGATAATTTATTCAGTAGGCTAGCAAGAATTCAAGATTTCTGCTGCATTCAGAAAGGAGAGAGGAAAAAGACATCTTGATCCTCATTTTAAGTGTTACTTGAATTTGTTAATGTAAAAAGAACATGTTTTCAGGCTACAATACTCAGCTGTGAATGGATATGCTTGTGCTAATTAAGGGTAAGCCAAATCTTTCTGAAATTAATGGAATACTTTGACTTCTCTAGGCTTTAGGTTGGGCTCTTGAAGGGCTTGAGACATTGTACTCAGTGGCGGGGTTTCATATAGTCAACAGCTGTAAAAGTCACATTATTTTAGTGAAATTATTTTAGTGAAAAATAGGTCCCCTGTCCATATGGTGAAGGAGCTATACCCAGCCAGGACTTGCAGCTCTCTGTAGGCACAAACTTCCCTCTTTCTGTGGAAGCTCACATGTCAGATTTGATGCCCTTAAAGGACCAGTTAAGTTTAGCTAAAGAATTTGAGAGTAGCTGTTATTCTTTTATAAGAATATATTAAATATAGTCTAAGAATATATAATCTAAGTAAGTTTTTATGGACAAAGGGGCCCATTTTTCATCCCTTTCAATACAGTACTGAGTAAAGAAAGAAATCTCCATAGAAACATTAAGATTTATTAAAAAAAAGTGGATATCTTATTTATTATATAGAATTACTTTAAATGAAAAATACATTCATAACTCTTCTTAACCTAATTTTCACTTTTGCTGGCCAAAGGAGCTCAAGGACTTTTCAAAATCAGTGTATAAAATATATTTCAAAATAGAATAGACTCACCTATGACAAATTTGAAAAGCTCTTGAGATCTCTGAAAGAATGTAATAACTCCGTCCTTTTCTACCTGATTCTATTGGTCAGTTTTTATGGTATGGTTGTGCATGACAACTAATCATTTAAAATCACCAACATTATTGAAGACTATAGTTAAATAAAACCTCCCAAAACTCTTACACCACCCAAACACATCCAAGAAATTTGAACATTGCAGAATATTGTTAGTCTCATGCCTGTACAATCTTCTGTTTAAATCACAGAAGAAATGGATGTTACTGCAAAGGTAGCATTTAGCAAGCTTGCATATGTTATCAGTGCTTTGCTGAGCCATGGCTTAATAAGTACTCACCTTAGAATTGCTGGCACTTTACCCTCAAATTATGTCCTCTAATAATGGATATAAAGAGAAGCAGTTCTTTTGCTTGACACTACTAACCATGTTGCTGCACTTCCTCTCATTTAGCTAATATTTCAGTGAATAAAACTGACCAAAATCTGCCTTATTTTTCTCCCTTCAGGCAGGACAAAGTATATGAGTGTAGTTAAACATACATATTGTAAATACAATAAATGCACTGAACATACACAGGGAATATGTTGTATAAAATTCTGTACTTATCTATGTAATTTTTTTAAGGTGTTTAAACCTGAAGAAGGCTTTTGCCTGAAAACTTGCCTAATTTTTCCAGTTACACTATTTTGTATAATAGAAGATATTACCTCTCTCTATAAGCCTTGCCCAGCCAGTGTTCATGGCTACAGCAACCTACTCTTTCCTAATGCAAATGTGTTTTCACAATCCAGCCTTAATTGGAACATACATGTCCATTGGAAAATGCATCATACCAAGAACTATGTGACTGGTTTCAGGAGACAGGAGTCTCTACTCCTCTACCTGACATGAGAAACTTCCAATGCCATACAGGGTAATAATGAGTCCACCTAAAACCTTCTCAAGTCCCATCTCATACCCTAAATCAAACACCTTCATCCAAATGCACTCCTGATATGCTGAGTTACAATTAAAATTTACTTCTTAATTTTAGTTCCTAATACTCCTAAATATGATGGGAAACAAAGTGGCCTGGTAAAAGAGAGAGGAACAAAATGCCTGAGCCGTGCTGTAAATCAGGGATGTACAGAAAGGCACCTACCTACAAAGTAACCTTACAGTGTAGGTATAGGTTTATATTCATTCATATGGCATTAAGTTCATATGGTAGTGGTGCCTTCTGTATATTGTCTTTGTGATTACAGCATTTATCCAGAGAAGGGGAAAACAATTTGTAAAGAGGCTGAACATCCAACCCAGCCCACTAACCAAACCATCAGAAGTGAAGTATGCTGTGTGACAGCTAACATACATGACACTAATTCATCTTCACAACCCTTGTGTAAGCATCCTGTAGAATTGCTGTTACACCTGGAAAAATGTATCAGTTCTTCTGAAATACACTGATTCTGTGCATGTGATTTCTAGATGAGCATCCTGCTGAACAAAAATAATTACTGCTAGAATTCATAAAGCCAAATAAGCACTGAAGCTGAATTTTCTATAACATCTCATATTTTGGATGTTCTACTGAAATGAGAATAGAATCAAAAACAGCTTATGGTTTTGCAAGGTTGATCTCTGTTCTGTCTACAGTGTAAGATCATGACCCTGCAAAGAAGGGGTCTGCATGCTTACTATTAGTTCCATAAATGTCAAAGGCTTTATTCATGGTGTGCATTGATATGCAAATGCACTGTCCTTTTCAGGTTTAGGGACTAAACTGATAGCATTCACGGTTATCTATGCAATTATTTTTGCTTTTCTTACATTTTTTAAAACTTTCTCTTTATTTTTTTTAAATAATTCTGTATCAGATAATTTCCATCTGTCTTGGCAGATATACAGATCTGTCAGGTTTTATTCAGAGGCTCGAGGGAAATTTACACAGTGCTAGAAGGAGATCGAGCAGAGATAGACCAGCTTTTTTCACTCTCCAATTTTAGACTCTCCACATTTTCATCTTTTGCTTTTTCTGAATGGCTTCCTTTCCCCTTCCATTCTTTCATTCCCTGCTTGTGAAATCTGTTTTTTTCACTTTCCCAGTCACCCTTGTCCTCTATGCAATCATCAACACTCTGTCTCTGTAGCATATGGTCAGAGACAGATACATATGGTGATAAGAGTCACTCTCAAAGAAACAGTCATGTAATAAAGGGAGTAACGAAGAATTCACTGCAAAGCTTCCATCTAGGCCACATCACTTCTAAAGTGAGAGGAATGAACCAGTAGAAAATGACAACATAATCTGATCTGTTGAGGTGTGCTATGAAAACAAGGCTGGGTTGGGGGAGATGAGTAATCTTCAGGTAAGATGCGTAACAGCACTTCCTTTGAGCAGGCACCCAGATAGGTTTTGTTCCTTGGACAAAGAAAGAGGAAGAAAGGCTAAACTCAATATGAAAGAAATTCTAAAAGTGGAGGGCTAGTACCCCAAGTTAAAGATTTGACAATACAAAATGCATCTTAAGAAATATTTTCCTTTACAAGAGTTTTCCTCCTTTCACTTTCAACAATCTACACCAATACGGAAATATTTAGCCTGACAACAGCCTGTGTTACACTGTCCCACGAGTCTGACTTCCTCAAGGCTAAATTCCTGGCTTAGCTCTGGGCCATTCACAGGGAACCACAAAACCCAACAGGTCTGTACTCCAAGCAAAATCCTCATAAAATGATAAATGGACAACATAATAGATGAGTATCTGCATACACATTATAATCATTCCAGGGGTTTTAGAGTTCTAACTCTAGCAGTATAAAGATGTGTTCTCAGTAATGATAGTGATATAAAACTTGGGTGTGCCATCCTCTCATTAAAGGAATTTTCTTCTCAAAAATGGCTGTAAAATGAAAGTTCAGTGTTTTGCGTACGTTATCAGACAACAACTTTTATCACTTCATAGTACTATTTACAATTGTACACCTTAACTAATGCATGGAATTTATTGATCTACGGTTTACATAAAAATGGATATTTCCTTATTCCTTCCCTGGACCCATGTAGCTACAGATACATAGACTTTGCATCAAAGAACATGTCTGAAAATCCTATATGTACGTGACCCATTTCACTGAAATATGGGATAATAATGTGATGTTCTGATGTTCATATGATTTTATACTTCTGTACTGATTTACAGAGAGGAAACATGTTGCTGTCTAATTTTCACAATCAAGAGTAATCTACTCTGTGTGAATCATTTCTGCTACCCAAAATACTGGGTCTTTTTCTCATCTGTTGTGAGATTTGCAATGTAGATGAGCTTTAAGTATTTCAAAATAGAAATCAAGAGGCTGGCACAGGCAGCAAGTCTTTTTGTAAAACTAAAATAATTCACATTTGCTATTCTCTCAGTGACCCCGTGATTTCTCTTTTGTTACCAACTGGATGAGAGATGTCAAATTCTTGTTCCTTTAATGTCCATCACTGGATTGAATAAGACACCTTTCATGTTTATTTAGGGCCTGCTATTTATGTTTTCTGTAAATCTGCTAAGCAGTAACTAATGCAAAGATCAGAAGTGCATGCTACAGATTAATGTCCTGGATATAATACATCCAGCAGTCACACATGTACAAAGAACAACTCCCTGCTATGTCTGTCAAACCAATAAATTATGAGATCTGCTTTCCAGTCTTTTTTATGTCATGAAATTTATTTGTTTCTTGGGTGGAAGCATCTACCCTTCTTCCTGAAAGACATTTTTTCATCTGATTATGAGTGTAGTTAATGATGGTACAAAGACAACAGTAGCTTGCTTTCTGGGGTCACTTTTCTGGGTGAAGGAGAAGGAAGAGGGTGGAAGGCAAGGCGAATGGTAGATAAAATCAAGTATATTGTTTCTACTACTTTTCACATGTAATAAATTAGAAAATTTACAAAGGGCTAAAGAAAACTACACACAGATAGGAATACAATTGAAATAAAAGAACAGTCAACTTGGGGATGAACTTCTATTTTATAGACACATCTTGAACTGTTTAGACGATTATCGCTGGAAACTGTATAATCTTAAATGCCTTTAAGAGAAACATCTTTTCATAAAAGAACCTTCACTGAGAACTACTCCATCAATATGAGCAATATGTTCCATATTTTAATGAGATTAACAAGAAAAATCATCAGTACTTCCATACGACTTTTTAGTATAGCAACTATTACAGTTGATTTTCACACTTTTCCAAAGGATCTTCAAAGGCATTCACAAGGTATGTGTTTAAAATAGGATTTCAGTCAATATTTTGTTAAAGTTGTTCCTCTTTCAGCAGATATTTCAGTGGAAACAGAGTACTTAGGAGTCCGTATCAGGACTGGTGCTGTTTAACATCTTTGTTTGTGACATGGTCAGTGGGATTGACTGCACCCTCAGCAAGTCTGCCAACAACATCGAGCTGTGTGGTGTGGTCAACATGCTGGAGGGAAGGGATGACATCCAGAGGGACTTGGACAGGCTTGAGAGGTGAGCCTATGTGAACCTCCTGAAGTTCAACATGGCCGAATGAAGTGTCCTGCACCTGGGTTGGGACAATCCCAAGCACAAATACAGGCTGGGCAGAGAATGGATTGAGAGCAGCCCTGAGGAGAAGGACTTGGGGTGTTGGTTGATGAGAAGCTAAACATGACCCAGCAATGTGTGCTTCCAGCCCAGAAAGCCAACAGTATCCTGAGCTGCATCAAAAGAAGTGTGAGCAACAAGTTGAGGGAGGTGATTCTCCCTCTTTGCTCTTGTGAGACCCCCCTGGAGTACTGTGCTTAGCTTGAGGACCCCCAGCATAAGGTGGACATGGACCTGTTGGAAAGAGTCTAGAGGAGGTCTGCAAAGATGATGAGAGGGCTGGAGCAGCTGTCCTGTGAAGACAGACTGAGATAGTTGGAGTTGTTCAGCCTGGAGAAGAGGAGGCTCCAAGGAGACCTTATAGCAGTCTTCCAGCACCTAAAGGGGGCCTAAAAGAAAGCTGGAAATGGACTTTTTACAAGTGCATGTAGTGATAGGATAAACAGTAGTGACTTCAAACTGAAAGAGGGTAGATTTAGATTAGATATAAGGAAGAAATTATTCACCATGAGGGTGGTGGGGCACTGGAACAGGCTGTCCAGAGAAGCTGTGGATGTCCCATCCCTGGAAGTGTTCAAGGTCATATTGGATGGGACTTTGAGCAACCTAGTCTAGTGCAAGATGTTCCTGCCCATGTCAGGGGTGTTGGAACTAGATGATCTTTAAGATCCCTTTCAACCCAAACCAATCTACGATTCTATGATACTCCAGTGTCTCAGAGGAAACTTCCAGACAGCATTGATTCACTTGGGAGGATGGACATACACTTCCTACACTTCTTCATACCTTTTATCTGAGTCACGTATGTGTGAATTCAATTTTCAGGTAACTGACTTAGTGATAGGAAGCTTCATTTCCAGAAAAGGTCTTTTTAGGCCTGTGGGACACTTCTGAATGTTGTTCCAGATGTATGTTTCGGAACACTGAAATTCAGAAGGATATGGATATTTGGTGATGTCAGTAACAAGCTCAGGAATATATATATCTTTCAGATATCTGTTTTTGAAAGCTTGTTTACTACATATACCATGCTAACAGGAAGATTGATGCAGTAAAAAAGGTGCAAGCCTAATCCAACAAAATGTTTAATCATAACCACTTAATTTGACTTAAAAGCAAAGATTACCTCAGCTGCTGGTCCAACAAAACAAGTCTCTGCAGAACCTGTTGTGGAAAAGGAATTTAACTTGCATGTGCAACAAGTTTAGCACAAATTAAAGTGGATCAGGTCAAGAGTGCTGGAAAATTAATTTAATAATTGACTAGCAAAATTGTCAATGTTAATTCTACAGCTCCACATGATCATTTTACAAATACAGAGTTTGATAACAGGAGCAAGAGACTGTAGAATGCAAGCCTATCACAAAATAAATTCAGTAAATACATATACTTCTTTAGGTGACCAAACCAGATGTTGGATGAATTATAACATTTATTTAATGACATGGTTTTTGAGTAAGAAAATAAGAACAGCCAAACTGGATCATATCGAAGGCTTAGTTAATGTAAGTATTCTGTCTCCACTAGTGACCACTAGTAGATAATATTGTGGTTTGGATAATACAGTTGTTACCCTAGCATTTCATCCCAATTTCTAGTAACCCAAGGGTTAGGAATTTCTTGAGGCAGAGTAGAGTTGAATCTGACAGCCTTTGATTTTTTTTTCCATACATTTCTTTTTATTGATTTTTATCATGCTAACTTTTGATAGCTGCATTGGTATTGTCATCAACACAGTTCAGGAAAACCCTATTATCAAGCTGATTAGCACAACTGTTTGAAAAAAAGTAACATATAGCAGTACTACAATTTCAGTAAGGATGTACAAGCTAGAGTGCAGAGACATTCCTTTGAGGCAGCTTAATAAATTTGCATGGTTATTTAATTCCTTTGTTGCTAGCATGAGAGACACAGGAGAGCTGTTTGCTGAACAAGAAATCTCTTTCAAGTAAGGAGAGAATTTTCACACTTTGTTATGAGAACGTCACATCTGAAAGGATTACATATGGCATCCAAATCTAGCTACCCGCTCTTTTTCTCAGCATCTCTATAATGCTTTCTTTCACCCTGCCATTTGCAGCCCAAGCCACCATCAAGTCACACCTCGGTGTCTGCAGTACCATGAGCTCCCTACGGTATTTCTTGACTCAGCTCAAGCAAACTGAGATAAGTTCATCAACTGAGTAGCACACCCATATCCTTGGAAGTGTGACATGGTTTTCTGCTTCCCACTACACCAAGCTAACACTGTTACAATGCACTATGGAAAGCTTGTACAATTTTACCTTTCCCTACTAACGTACCTTCATCTTATTCTTCTCCATCATGCTGTCAGTGAAAACAACCTCATCTTATCACTGTCCTGTTTTCTGGATGTGTCCTTAATTGACATTCAGGAAAGATGATTTTTCCAGATCTCTGGCAGAAATAAGTTTCATGGCTAGACTTCTCCTTATTTTAAAACTCCTGTTGAAGACCCCAAGGTCTTCTGATATCCCTGAACAGTATTGGTTGAGAGAGTACACTATGCTGGAGGAATAATCAAGACAGAATTCTCAAGTCTGGTAGAAAACATGTATTTTTTTTTCTCCTTTCGTCCTGCCCTCTGTATGTAAGTTGTGTGTTCACATTTCTGTGTCATCTATTTATGGAACTCCAGAGCTTTCATAAGTGGTTTAGAAATAGTATGACAATATATAGAACTTCAAATGACAAGAACAGGAGACATTACAATCTTGCATTTCGGGCTTCAGAAGAATTTTCCTGTGCTAAATTTCTGGAGATTTTTCTTTCTGAAGTCTATTAATAAACACAAACTAAGATGTACCAATATTTTAACAATTTCTGACAAAATATTGTTGTTCAAAAACAGAGTTTTGAAAAAATGGAAATCACAACCTCATCACACTCCCAAACATTTTATTTTCAGTTCTAAAAAACAAACTTTGAAAGTGACAATAAGATAGTTTCCAATTTTTCCTTTTTTAAAATGAAAATGTGAAAACTTTTTAATGTAAAAGTGAAGCAATGTTAAACAAAAGCCATTTTGAAATTATCAGAAGAAATAAACCTCTCTACAAGTGATGTTACAAAGTTATGGAGGGGGTCAGAAAGACTGGAAATCCAGTCCATTTGTGCCAGGTGTACAACAGTGCCATCCAAAGATGGCAGGAAACATTTGCAGGAATAGAGCTAATACCAGTCAGTTTAGAAGCTTCTAATATATGCCCTTTAAAAGCTATGTGTCATCTCTCAATACAATGTCTGCTTGCTTTGGAGGTGAAAGGCCAGAGGATAATCTGCTGTACTGTGCCCTGGTTTGAGTTTCCGAAAACATCTTAAAGTCTTGACAGGATTATCTCTGTTTAACCCTAACCCTACCCCATGCAGAACACTGCTTTGTAGGGACCTCAACAAAACTCATGTGATGAGGCCAATGAAACTTCCTTGGATCTCAGCTAGTTGTTGAAAAAGTGCTGGTTTTGCTAATATGTCATATTATATCATCATATAGTAACAGCAACATAGGAATAAGTCCTTTGTTAAATAAACCACCACTAAATGAACAGGTCTGTATTATCCAAATAAAATATGTGACCCATTATTTCTAGGTGTTTTTCCTAGTAAGCAGGTAGTTAGGAATGTACATAAGTAATGCTATTCTCTTCTTTACTCCAGCAGCCATTTATAACTGCTTTCCTCAGGGTTCCTGACCGGTTCCTCCTGTCAGTCCTATCAGAGACTATTTCTGACATTGCAGTTTTTAAAAGCAGCTTTAAAAGAGCTTTTAAAAAATAATGAAAAATACTAATACATTGAGAAAACTTTACATCAGGCATGCTCTCACTGAAAAACATGATCTAGTCCACGATGTGTCATATACCTTTATGTGTTTTCAATTTGCTCACAGCAGTGACAATAATAAGGAACAACGGATTTAGCACTGGCATCTTTGCTTTTGCAAGAAGGACACTTCTGCTATCTATCTCCTCTGTGTTTCAGGTTAGCAAATTCTATTGACAAAGTTTTCTATTTGGCTGGGCTATTTGCATCAAAAGGGGAAACAACTGTCAAAGAAGTCTTAACAGATACGCAAAACTAAAAAAAAAAAGCTTATAATGGATTAAACTTTGTATCGCTTTGTCTGATGTAAAGAGGAGATAATAGGAGACATGGGGATATATGCAATGAAGAGAAACAATACAGAGTTTCTTAGGGGTTAATCCAGGTCTGCAGCTGAATACAACAGAGTTAATCTGACCAGAAGAGGCTTTAGGCTAAATTCTAGGGGAAAACTTGTCACTTTATGATCCAGTTGTACTAAATGAAAGGCTCTGTTTACAAAGAAGATTTTGGATCTGGGATCCATTGGGGCAGAAGTTACCTCTGTGATTTCTTCCTTGTTCAACACACCAGGAGACTTGTAGTCTGATAAACTATTTCTCAAAGATCTTCGTTGTTACCTTTTTTCTTCTTTCTGAAAAAGAACAAGTGTTACAAAAAACATACTTAAGAAAGCACACAACTTTGACCTAAGGGCAAGAAGTCTTTGTTTGTCAAATTTTGCACTAAACAAGAGTAATTGTCTTGTTTATTTCTACAACTGAAGACAAAGTTAAATGATGAGTTTTCATAACTTGATAATTAAGCATTTAGCAGATTTCTATTGTATTGATTCTCCAAAATGAAAATATGGTAAGCAAATACATTAGATTACAGCATATATTAGCTACTGGGAATACAAATTCAAAAATAAAAGTGAGAGGCTAAAAGAATATATAATTAAATTTTCCCCACCATCTTGTCGTTAGAGACTCATCTGTAGTACTTTAAATTTAGTTGTATATAAAGAATCATCAGAATTAACATATGTCCTTACTGATTAAGAATAAGAACAAACTAAAACATATAGTGACATGGTATTTTATCAAGTTAATAATTAAAATTTTAATATGTGTAAGTTTTTAATATAATTTTACACAGATGGACATAGAAAACTACAGATGTGATAGTTTAATTGAGAAAAAGTCTTAAAGATATATTAATCTAAAAGTTAAAAGACTTTTGCATGTAGCATATTTTTGTGCTTTTTCAATCACACATTAATTAGAATATTATTTTCCAAAAATACTTCTTATCCTGTACACAACTAACAAAAATAAAGAACCCAGTTTTCACTGACTCATAAAGCGTGAGTTCTGGAGACTGCAATCTCTGATTTTGTAAGAAAGCTTGAAAAGTTAAAAGAACTTCAAAAGACCAAATGCTTGACTCTTCTTGAACTAAATATACATATTTGAGTAACACATTCTTCTTGATTTGGGCAATAGCTGTCACATATATAAGCACTTCTATTTTTTGGCATCTCTTTTGAATACACAAGTGTCAAAGTATATTGGGTAATTACAAGACATGATTTTGTCTCCTGCAAAACAATACCAACTTTTTTAAGGAACTGAAAATCTGAGGAAAGTCTTTTATAATATTTAAGACAAGGCCAGCATTCAAGTATGTATTGAAAACCAAAGAAACATCAGGCTTAGTCTTGTTTCCACACAAGTCATTGGGGTATTTTCTCTTGCCTGAAATCAGAAACCATTTTTTCTTAATAACATTTATGTCACTCTTCATAGAATGAAACATGTCACGCTCAGTGACAGGAGTGCCACTGATAGAGAAAAAGAAAGGGAAAGAGCCTCCTTGTGACACCTCTATACCAATGCCACAGACAGTCTTCATCTCCTCTGCTCACAATTCCTCTTCTTTGGGAGAAGGACAGACAATAAAGGTTGAGGACTACAGCCTGACTGTGACTCTGCTGTTTCTCATAGTTAATGAAATTCCCTTTCAAATAGCTGAGTGATTTGCCTGAGCTATACTTTGAACCCATTAGTAAATGAGACACAAGGCATGGACATTCAACATCAGTACAATCTCTATACACAAAGGTAGTAAACTGAAGTATATCAAGCACTTTAAATAACTCACAAGAGCAAAAAGATATGGTCTAAGGCAATCAGCAAAGAAACATGTGGCTGGAATATCTTGGGTATCCATCTCCAGCAGTAAGTTCATAGTTCAAGACCCTAGTTGAACAGGAGTGCAGAGGAGTGGGGGTAGGAACCTATTTCTAGCCTGTTGGGAAGATCAGTTGCTAAAGCTATGAAAAAATAGCTTTCCTCACTTTTTAACTCATTTATCTACCAAGCTTTCCACTGAAAGGCAAGGTGTCATTGCAGCTGCAACTGCAGCAGATCTTTAGTCTTTCACATGACTGAAGAAACCATGGGTATGAAATTATTTTGTGAATCGATAGTTGGTAAGAATAATTGCTCCAGTGCGTTATGTCCTCCCATTAGCTCTGTGCTCAGATAGCTAATTCTGACCCTTTCTTAGGTGCTTGCTTATCCCCATTTACTTGATAGACAACTATGTGATCCACTCAGCCAGATAAATGAGAGCTGATAATTTCACTAAGCAGTCAAAGGAGGTTAAACTTTGTTCTGCCATTAGATCAACACTGAAATAATTTTGGAAATCCTTCTCTCTTCCTCGGCCATAAGATAAAGAGAGCATCAAGGAAAATCTGCAGAGGTAAGGATGTAAAAAATACTGAAGCACTCAGAGGCCACAGTATTGAATAATTCGGCCTTTCAGTACTTAAAAGGGGCTTGTAAGAAAGATGAGGACAAACATTTTAGCAGGGCCTGTTATGATAGCACGGGTAATGGTTTTAAACTAAAGGAGGGAAGATTCAAGCCAGTTTTGAAAGTGGGCATGGGCTTCTGTGGTGGCACAACCAATGCCAGGACAGAGAAAACAGGTTCATTTCATAGATGGACTCACAAAGCCTGCTAGAATACCTTGGAGGTCTATGATCAAGCTACCTGTAGCCAGCCTGGTCCCTGACATGTCCATACAAGTTAGGGGCAAAATTTCAATATCAGCTTTCTCTCAAGTAATGATCCAAGTGTCTGAGCTAACACAAAGAAATTCATATCTCTATAAATCCTATAATTGCCTACAATATCAGTAATGGACTGAACAGGTGCCATGTTGACTGTTCAACTGGTTCATCACCAAACAGTATCTCCTCCAGAAAGGTGATCAGTAACATATGACCCACCAGAAATGATGCTGACTGAGCATACCATGATATTTAAAGAGGTAAATAACATCTGATACATGTCTCACTATTTCCTCAGCATGTCCTTTGGCTCGTTTCCTCCATGATTTACATTTTGGTAAAAGCATTTACAGATATGCATAAAAGGAGAGGCAGATGGAAAACTGAGTGAAAATAGTAAAGTATTGCATTCACTTCACTGACATGTAAACAATCTTCTTGAATTTGAGGAAGAGCAGAATCATGTCCCTGGAGGTCTGAAAAATCCCTAGGTAGGCTCTGAGAGTACTAACAGGAAGAAATATATTTTGCTTAGGGCTTCTGGGAAGTCATTGATAGGAACTAAACAAAAAAAGAATAATGCTTTTCTACCTTCTGCTGTACAGGGAGCTGTTTATCTGTCACTTTCTAACAGCCTCCAGCATCTCTAAAAAGACTTTGTTAGAAAGGATTTTTCTGCTTGGGATGCAATACTGTTATACAAAAGATACAAAAGGCTTGATTCTCTTTTTCTTCCTAACTTTACTGAATGGCAAAGATATCACCCCAATTTGCATCAGCGTACACGAAGACGGAATCAGCCTGAGAATTCTGGTCCAGCAGACCCGCAGGAAAAAAAAATACAGAGAGAAAACATACAAGCAAGTGTGCAGGTACAGACCAAAGTGTTGCATATCTCAAAACACTATAAGTTCTGTTTGGAGGCTTTATGCATTTTGGGTTGTTTTTTGGTTGTGTTTTTTGTTTGGGTTTTTTTGTTGTTTTCTTTTTTTTGCAATGGATGAGTGAGCAAACTGAAAGCCTTGATGGGCAGATAAGAGTTGAAATGGAAAAGGACAGTAATGTTAAGATGAGTTAAAAGCTCTTTTTGACCCTATCCTTAACACCATCTCCCCAAATGCTTCCCCTGTGAACTTTTTGTGTTGTATTCAGTTTACTGAAATAGGGGATAGAGAGGCCAAGCCAAGGATCTATCCCGCTTCATTGAGTAAAGCTAGCCTACCAGAGGAGGTGATGGGTTAGAAGTTAATACAAATGACAGTTCTAAGACAAAGTTAGCCAGCGCCTTCCTGTGGAGCCCAGTGCCAAGAAGGAGACCCCCTGCTGATCCCACTTTACATTTCCTTTTGCTCTCCTTCCCCTGATCTGCAGGTCCTGCCGTGCCAGGCCAGGGGATCCTTATTAAAATACAATGCACTGTCACTAATAGAAGTGAGCAAAGCCTCATTAGCACAAGGGTTAGAAGAGGACTAGCTCTAATTACAGCTCACTTAGAAGAGACAATCAAATGAATAGATAAGCCCTTCAAGACAGAAGTCAATTTTTTTCTTGCATTTGGCCAAGAGTGGTTTTCTTTTATATACTCCTTCAAAAGGATTCAAATCCATCTACTGACAGTTTTTTTCCTAGAGAAATTCTTTCATCATACATTTTCCACCAGAGGACATTTAATTCAGCTGGGTGGGTGGCAAAGAGGTTGCTTGTGTTATTCGTGCCTGTGTTGGTCAGCAAAGGCGAACTCTGCAGCACTTACTACCTCCCATCAGAGATACAGCTGGAGAGGGGTGGGCCCTTCATTGAGATCTATCACATAGGAACTCTTCTTTCCCTGAGCACACAATTGGTAATCAAATGGTCCATTGCAATGTTTGGAGCACAGTTGTCACAAAGCAGGCAGGTTACTGCTTCTGCTCCAGGCAGATGTACCAGGAAAAGAAAAAAAAAAGAGTCATGAAACGTCATGAGCACTGAGTCAAAAATGTCCCTTAAACATAGGGATTGTAATTTTTACATCTTTGGTTTCACCTTTTAGCCTCCTTGAAAGGCTGGAGTGAAGAGCACAGCCATAAAGTCATTAAGAATAAATTATTTTTTGAGGTAAGATAACTTTTTTGGTAATTTTGTGGGGAATTACTCAAATTTTGTAAAGCTCTACAGAATTCTCCCATTTTGCCACACACTATTTTAATCCAATTCCTTTACATTCTTTTTTAGCAGTAAGATCCCTGCAGCAGTAGGTACCAGATGACCTGGTTCTGTCTGAATTCCTGACCAAAGACATCCAAATTCTCCAGAGTTCTGCCTCTTAGGATTTTTGCCTGTGCTTGCAAGTTCTCTCATCCCCACAGAAATACTTGTCAGATGTCTGTACAACAGTTACCATGAGATATATATTTGGAAAATATTTTTAGACAGAGTTTGTAGCTCTGTTATGACTCCTGTTAGTTATCAATCTTATTTAAAGTGTTTATAATTGAAATAATTTGCAAAGGCATGCAGGTTTTATGCCTTGCCATCAATAGGTGAATTTACCAGAGCAGATGTTGCAAAGTTACTATTTCAGTTTTCTACTGCAAGTTATTTGGAAGTTTCTAGATCAAACCAGTGGTCCTTCTAACCCAGCGCTTTGTCTCTGACATTGCACTTTACTGGTTGGAAATGCAAAATGCAAGGGGAATTTTTCTAAGTCTTATGCATTATTTGGCTGTCAATTTATGCTGTACCATCACATCTTCTGTGCACGGGGCCAGGCTACCTTCTTTCATCTAATTTAGGAAGCCTACAGACTGGTTTTCCTAAGTGCAGATAAGAAAAAGTATCGCAGCAAAGAGAGTGAAAACGCAAAGGCCACAGCCCCCTTTCACTGTCTTATAAACCGCTTGCGACATGAAAGGAAGGGGACTGGCTTCCTTTTGCAGCCCTGATTTCACATATAAAGTAAGAAATCTCCTCTGCATTCCCACCTTTCTGCTCCACCATTGCACTGTTACCAGCCACCGATTTTGCTGCTAAAATACAACCTAGTCTTTAAAAAGAATTATAAGAGGTGGGATGTCCGGTGTTTTGTTTTGTTTTGTTTTCCAATGTGAAAATGCATGAGACTTTCCTCCCAAGAGGGCCAAACCTCTGTAGGAGACTCAAATATTCTAAGTGCCCATGTAAGACAAATAATATTCTCATCTAAAACTGTGCCTTACTACAGGGTTTTTATAGAAAACATATTTTTCTAAAATGAAAAAGCTACAAGTAATAATTAGTTATATAATATTTTGTGTATAATAATAGTACTTTCATTACAAAAGTTGTCTTTTGGACTGTTCTCACTTTTATGATATTCAGGGTCTCTCAAAGTCAGTGGGTATAAAACATCTAAGTGTTTGAGAGGATCTGTGTCTCAACACATAAAACTGGTTATACATGCTTATCAAACAATACCTTACGAATAAGTAGAATTCTCTATATGAAGAAACAATTGCACCAGAACTTTAATCAACTAGTCTGACATTTTCTAAAGAAATAGATGACAGCCATGAAAGCAGTTTGTAACCACTGAAGACAATGTGCTGTATATCCTTTCGTGAACTGAAGTCACCAGCACATTCAAGATCTAGATCCATTTGGCAGCATAATTTCTTGCAGTGTCACCTCCAATACTCCCTGCAATCTAGCTGTTAACTATTTGTTTATTCAAAATATACTCTCAGACCATATGAGAAATTATGGCCCCTTTTCAATAGGAGAATTTAAATATAACATTAGTTATAATATGGTCATCATTTGCTTTGTGTGTTGATAGTCAATTCTTTCTTTGTGCTAAGGGTTAAAAAAAAAATTAAAACCATATCCATGGAAGTTAAGTGTAATGCAACAAATGATCAACACTGGGTGAACACAAAACCACGGATAACTCCAGCAAACTTTAAATGGTAAAATGTTCACAATGAAATAGTCCAAAATTAAATTGTTTAATCATAGATATATTAAATTCTGCTGAATAGTATACCAACCTAAACAAATAAATTTTGTCTGAAAAATAAAGTCTGAATACAACTGGTCTTGAGAAAGATAGATCAAAAAAGGTTCTCAACACTTGTTCAAGTAATAAGAACATTCTTTTAAGTGCTTATCAATATGAAAGTTAATTGGCACTGCATTTTATCTATCAAAAGTCAGAATATGATTCAAACAAAGGGTTTCGTCTTTAAACAATGGGCTATTATACCTTGTTCTGTGGAAAACTTAATTTTGCAGTGAGTTTTTTCTTTGTGTTTCAGGAGAGATTCTTAGCTGGTGTATATTAGCCTCATACTGTTGATATGAGAAGATCTAAGATGGTTTTCACAGCTTTGAAGAAGAGATTGATCCATACATCTAGCTGAGCAAGTTGATATTTTTCATTATAATGTTCACATAATAGACATGCTCTGCTTAATGCATTATTTAAAAATATTTATTTTCTCTGTCATTTTTGCCAGGTCTTCCTGATATTTTTGTTGCCATCAAGAATAAAGAAATGTAGCAGAATGTTACCACTTCTGAAGCATTATTCTTCTATAATGATCTTTAAAGATATAAAGAACAGAGTTTTCCTAAGTGTCTTAAATTCCATTAGAAGTCAGTTAGAATTTGGAAACTTTCGACATATTACTAGGGAAACTCAGCACTGCAAAACCTGAGCCAAAATACAGAATCTTTCTCTCTTTATTTTTTATTATTATTGTTACTATTACCTTTTAGAGACATCAAAACTACCTCCACTCTTTCCAAACTGCGGGTGGCGACACACATTTTGATTTATAGTTACACCAAGTATAAAGCAGAAAGCAGAACAAATTATCCCTTTGATGTTTAAAAGAATCCTCTAAAATCACAGCTAGGTTCTAATGCTCCCATGTCTTACTGTTTTGCTCTACATTGTTATCAAAATAGATAAGTGCAGGAATAAGTCGACCTTATCTTGCAGAAAACTTTAAAAATGGGAGTGAAAAAAAATCAAAACTCTTTCTCAGACATTCTAAAATATCAGGTCTGAGCAGCAGGAATTATGACACAGGAAGAAAGCCAGCAGTTCAGAGCCTAAAAATATCTTTCCTCTTCCAGTTTGTTATGGCCTTATTATAGTTTAAACAACAGTCAGTGTATTTTTTTCTCTACAACCTTTAGCTTAATAGTTGTCTGTAAAGTTTTCCTTTAAATGTAAATATACTCTTTACAGTAAAAGTCATGACCTTATACGATACTGTATTCTGTAAATCCAAAAGAAAGCTATCGAAACCTATGAAATTATGTCCATTAAAAGGCACAGTAAATAAATGCAAAATCAGTCCCATTAGTAAGCTGAGTAGTATTAGCATTAGTAAGCTGAGTAGTGTTTTAATGGCATTTTGCACTATTAATAAAGTGGTATACACCAAAAAAAATTAAAAATGTTAAAAGGTGGGTTTATTTTTCAGTCAAATCTTAGAAGTTGTGTGAAGTTATTGCAATCTCCTTGAGAAAGAAATTTTTTTCCTTTCTGGTTTAATTTGTCACTAGAGGTATGTGGCAGAGACTGCAGATTTTACATACCTCATTTTCTAGGAGATCTAGTATAGCTGATAAAATTAATATCTTCTTTACTTATCAAAGTATAAAGACCTGGTTTACTGTGCAAATCTGTAACGTGCTTCCAGATCGCTTTGCATGCAGAGGTAAATTAGACCATTAAAAAAGTGAGCATGGAAGTATCCACAGAGGTATCCACAGATGGATGCAGCTACTGGGTGCATTGGAAGGGGACATATGACTGGGATGCAGGAGCATCCTCACCTTCCCCAGTTGTCAGTAGCCTATAGTTTTTGCTGGCATGCAGCAAAAATGTAAATTCCCCTTTATGCCATAGAGGTGGAACAGTTCAAAGGTTATAATTTCTTGTACTACACATGCCATTCTCCAGTTACATTAAATCCTGCTCAGCTGTCATTGACTGTTTGTCCAAGGCTGGCTCATGCTGAGAAAGAAGACAGGATAAGTGAAAGCACAAGAGCAATTACAATTTTAAACTAGGTATAAGAAAGATTAGCTGAACTACTGTATTTCAGCAGTACTAGAATGAAAAAAATTCTCCTTATTATAATGGTTTTCTGACAATCCCAAATAAATGAAGCCCCTAATTTGGATTTTTCAAGCCTTAAGTGCAGAGAAAGGGATTAGGCCATAAATATTCCATTCAGTTACTTTCAAAAGTGAGGTGAAAAAATATGGTACATGCATACAGAGATACGGAGGAAACAGTTTTTCAGGCTGAGTAACTCAATCAGGCTTGCCCAAATCACAGTGGGCCCAACCTAGAGAATTACTGTGGTCTCTCAGATCCCATAAGCCCCTTTTCCTAACACCCTTCCCCACATATTTGACATGGTATTTGGATGCTGAGAAGATCACGCACCTGAGCATCCTCCACAGAACTGTGTGGCCTGGCTACATCTGCTGCCATACTTGCTGACCTCAGGAACTGTATATTTGCTTGCAGAGACAAATGTGACACCTGCTTCTGGGTTTTCTGCACCGTGCACAGGATGTTTCATAAAAGCACATGGTCTTCCCACCAAGTGCTGCATTTGTTTTGCATGAGAAGTATTGTTGTACAAGGACTTATGACAGCTACAGGGAAAGGAAATTTAAAAGGGAGAGGTTTTCTTTTTTTAATTTTGGGTTTGTTTTTCTTTTTTAATAATCCTAAGTCAATCTTTGTCTTCACTGGATAGCAGGGAGGAAAGACTTTATCAAAATAAGCTAGACTCAGAGTTCTACCTGGCCACTAAAGCAACTCAGTCATTATCTTTAACCTTACCAATATCCTGCATGTCAGCTGAACAAGGCAGGTAGAAAACTTCAGTAAACAGAACAGGGAACAACAGGGAGGATGTGGTAATCTAAATCAGAAATCAATCATCCAAGAAGCTTTTTCAAATGGAAAAGGAGGGGAAAAAAAAAGGCAATCAACTGCCAGCCATTCTCCCCCCACCAAAAAAAGGTTGGTTTTTTTTTTTTCTCTGTGTCTCTTTCATGTGCACCACAGTGTTTCTGCAAACAAAAATAATAAGGGCTCTCAGGTCCTTCAAACAAAGTGAAACATAATCCCTTCGCGGAGAGTGCATCAATAAATGAATGGAGTTCCTCGGTCTGTTTGGAAGAGCGGTATCAGCTATGCTTGGGGATCTTAATAATACTCTTATTACGAACTAGAGCAGTTGAGTTGATTTGTTTTTCCTGTAACACCTGAAGCAACAAAAGTCCAGTGAGAGCAAAAGAAATGTTTTTTCTTAGGTCAGGCTTTGAAAGTCATTTTCCCTCCTTGGCAGCGCCCTGTCAGTCAAACTCCACAGGAGAGGAAAGGGTTGTCTTGCCAATACATTTTCTGAGAGGAAAGAAGTGGAGCTGCCTGTTACAGAGAAATTAATATGCCATTGAGAGCAGCCTCCAAGAAAAAAAAATCTGATTCATTCATTTCCAAAATTACTTTTTAATGATGGGAATTTCATTTTCTTAGCAAAGCCACAGCCTGTACTTTAGTGGGTTTAAAATCCAGATGCTTGTTTTTTGTATTTTCAAAATATTTCTTGCTTATCTAGATGTACAGATTTTTAAGGCAGGGACATTATAAAACCAATTGTTTTCAGCTGTTCTCACACAACTGGCACTTGCTTGAGCCGACAGACATTACTGCAATACAAAAAAACATGGACCAGACCTCTGGCTGGTTAACCAAACACAGCTTTATTAAAACAATCGGTTCTCACATATATCTACCAGCTAAGCAACAGAAACCTGATTTTCAAAACACCGAAAATGATGGTTCTATCAATAATTCCTTCTTCTTTATTTTCTGGTAGGTAAATTATAGTACAAGTTTTTATTTACTTCCAACGTTCTTCACAAGTAGTTATTTAGACCCAGAGCCCAAGTCCAGTCTTTCACTACAAAATAGAGTAAGTTACACCTCAAACCAAACAAACTGGGGAAAGGTTACTGCTTGGCATCAGCTCCTGAAAAATGCAAAAGCTTATAAACTGTTTCTAATTACAGGTGAAAAATATTTGGAAACGTAACTCCCAGAAACTAAAAGGCAATACTTTAGCACCAAGCCATTAAAACTCCAGTTAATGTTCCCTCATTCTACACATATTCTTTCAGTGTCTCCACTACATCAAAAACTACTGCTGCAAATTTAATGTTGATTTAATGCTGATTAAAGGTATGCCTCTTAGTAAGCAGTTCAGTGCAATGAAAACAGGTCAGTAGATTGAACCCATTTTTTGCTGAGGCCCCTCTGTCTACGCAGGGGATTTATTTCAGATTAGCCAGTCCCCTGGACTCAGTATCCCTGTGACTGTACAATTCAGAGGCATCTAAAAGAGCAGCCATTGATCTAAAATCCCATGTCCTATTTGGGATTTGGACAACACTGAGGAAGAGCACAGACTCGTGTCTAGTTCAGTCTCTTTAAATACATGCAATATGTGGACCACTATCAAAATATTTGTCTTTCCACAAACTGCAAAATCAACTACTGTATTTTACCATCTGGAAACTCTGTGTTGTTTGTAAAGATACCTCGATTTAACCACAAGTGCATGTTACATCTTTGCATGGAAAAGCATACTCCACAAGTTTCTTTTCCTCCAGCAGTTTTGCAACATCAGAGTCTTCACAGCTTGCTGCCAGTGACTTCTTATGCTGTTGTTTCACCAGACTGGCGTGATCTGAAGATTTCAGTTCAAGGAGCAGCACTTCTGAGATAGTAAAGTTGTCTGCAATTTGGGTAGTATATAAAAAGCTGTGGTATATAACTGTGAAGAAATCATCTGTCCCTCAGTAAATTATTTTCTGAGGAGTTCATTCCTAAAATTAATATTTCATGAAAGCAAAATATATTTTTCTGTTTATAGATAGACCTTTTCCATAGTCACAGGTTACTTAAGATAATGGTATGCCTTTGGTCAGTTTCAACATCTGCAGTGTAATGTGTTTCCACAAATAACCATTTGTCATTATTGTTTCATCACTGATAAATAAGACATTGTTAATATCTAGTTGGTGTTTACTCATAATCACTACAGCATACATCACTTTTTTTTAGATTTCATCTATAAATATGGAAAGAAGTAAAACTGGGATGAAGTTCAGTTCTTTGGAGCAGGTATTTTATGATTTGCAGTTTGTGAGATCAGTCACAAAACAGAACTCAGAGACAGTTTAGTTTGGTTTGGTTTGGTTTGGTTTCTATTTTATTTCTGGAATTTCAGAGGAATTAGAAAAAAAAAAAAGAAAAACAAGAAAAAAAAAAAGACGTTTGGTCTTTGATTAAAAATACACCACTCAAAATTATTTTTGCAGGTAAATTTTGCATAATACCCCAAAACAAACCAAATGCATTTTACATAAAAATTCTATTAAACCCTCCTAAAACTTTCTATTAAAATAGAAAGATATATCATAGTTCTTCACAATGAGCACAGACAGAGCTAATTATAGTACAGCACACCCAGCCTTTGGTATATCTGGAAATCTCACTTAAATTAGTGAAACGACATTGACCTCAACTACCACAGAATTTATTCTGTATTTAATATCAGTAGTCCTGAATCCTTGAGTCCTTAGTTGCTGACTGCCACTTGCAAAACTACAAAAATATTTGAATCTGAGAAGCTACAGGTCATGAGCACAGCAATTTTTACCTATGAAGTCTTTGAAAAGAAATCATCACTTAAGAGGAGTATACTGTATCTTCAGTGAATATTTGATGACTCAAAAGCCTGTAATAGTGATATTGCTAAAAAAAAGAGGTTGGACACTTATTAATACATGTCCTACTTTTCTAACCCTATCATTTTGAGCTCTACCAATTGTATATTATGAATTTAACAAGGGAAGAAAACTGCACCACCCTTAGTGTAAATCTGGGAACATATTATACTTTGGTAAGTATACATTATTTCCCAAGCCATTTGTGTCAGCAATTCTATAGACCTTCTATAATTACCATGTTAATAATTTTGAGTCTAGAGATCTAGTATTTGATTGAGGCATTCCTTCCGTTTGGCTGTCATTTATGGTTTAATCACATTGCTTCCTCATTTTGCAATGTGCACACAATGGACCATAATGTCAAATTAAAAGGTAACACAAGAACTGCTAATCCAGTAGTAAAATTTGTTCTTCTTTGCATTCCCCACACATGGCCATATGGACACACAAAAGCCTGAAGCAAAAATTATCAAATGCTATTGAAGATCTAACACTGATTGTTAGCAATAAAAGTGCTCCCTGGACAGACAGCAGTAATAAAAACAGGCCACCATTCAGGGTCCATCTCGCTAGTGCTTTTAAAGGTAATTGCAGCATCTGCTTCTTGAAGCAGTTTAAAACCAATATAAAGATCTTGCTTCTGCCCCACTGAATGGCAAGCAGCGCTGAGTGAAGAGTGAAGAAGTTTTGAACACAGTGATACTGGAGTGCACTATCGGGTCAGAAGTGAAGGCAGAAACAGCTGCTTTTTCAATAGACTCATCAGAGCTTCTCCATGCTCACTGCACTTGCCCACAAGACTCCAGCACAGACTATTGTGTTGTATTTTTTTTTCTGTGGGAACTTCACTCTTAAGAAACAAATAGACTGGCGTAACTATTAAGTGTCAATCAAATTGACTATAAGGGCAGTGGTGAGGGGGGAAACTATTTTAAAAATGTAATTAGCTTTCATCCCCTGATCATTCTGTGCATTTGCATGGTTTAGATTGCCTCATTTAAGTCAATGAAATTCTGATGAGGAGAGGTGAGGTATTTTTCCACCTTAGGACCTTATTTATGTATTGTAGTAACACTAACAACAATCTCTGCTTTTGCATGAAGATTTAGAATCTTCTGACAGCCTCTCCTATACGGAAGGTGATAACTGTTATAATCCGCTGTGCTATATCCATATCCACTGATTTTACATTAAACTACTTGTTCGGAGTCTGGATGAAACAAACAATTATTTTTTCTGTTCAGCCATACAGATATTCAATAGCACTTCTTGGGTATAAATAAGAATACAGAGCACTGGGTAGTCCTTCATTTTTCCTCTATTATTCAGACAGTAACATTGGTCTTAATAAATATTTTTTGCTCTGTGTTTATCTCCTTACCTTAATGCCCTGGGTATAGGATTGCCTTACCCAGAGATATAGAGAACATCCAGGATTCTCACCTAACCATGGAACCTATTTCACATTTCATTGGTTGCGTGAATGAGCTGTGAAAATTGCTTCCTGTTTCTCTAAAGTATTAGGACAGTGGTTTGCATGGGAGAGATTTCTTCTGGTTACATGAAATAAAATTCATCCACTGAGTTCATTTCAAAGTCTTAAATCTACCGTGCATCTTGTTCAGTTAGAACAAATCTTTTCTGCTCTATGAATACCTGCTCTCAAATCAGAAGCATTACAGCTACTTCTTGTTTACAGCTACTTCTTGTTTACAGCAACCTATCTATAGAAAAAATAATTTTTAAAAAATCTAAGCAAAAACACAAAAAACTATCCCCCCAAACCAACCAACCAACAACAACAAAAAAACAAACAAACAAAAAAAACAAACAAACAAGCAAACACACAAAACCCCCACCACAAGAGGAAAAGACACAGCCTTACTCTCTTCTGATAAGTATAGTCTTGGCTTTCCCAAATTGAGAGGAAGCTGCTTTCATTGTATCAGGGGACACTCAAACAAAGATAGGCTATTTTAGTAAGAAGCTGGTTTTGTCTAACATTAAGCACACAGAAAAAAATAACTTAAATAATAGTGATGGGAGCCTAATTTTTAAAGCTAAGTTAACCACTTCTGATCCTTTTCTCTGCTAACATCCTTCCACCTCACTGAGACATTAATCAGTATTGAAAGCATCTAGTAAGCCTGAGGATATTCAAAACCCTTGAAATGTAAAATCACAAAGTCTACTTAAGTTCATGAAACTGTATCTATTTCCACTAATACTAGCATACATATGGACTGTTTTTACCTGAGAGTATTCAGGTTTAGGACTTTCAAATTACTTTAAAAAAAAAATAGAAAACAAAATTTCTACCAAATACAGAGTTCAATTCTGTACAATTGAGTGAGAGCAGTGAGATTTGGGAAAACATTTCTATGGAGACCTAGGTTCAATTTAATCCCATAAAATCCAAAGGAATTCAAAGCAACTATGAATCCAGTCCTACCTTCAAAAGTGTCTGTGCAGCCCTGAATGACCCAAACCATACTTGCAGTATGCCTGCAAATTGGCATGTACTGTAGCAGCCTGAATGTCTTCTATCTAACTTCAGTTCTGAGTGGTTTACTTTCTACTTTCTCAGGTTGGTTTGCTGTGTTTTGTTTTGGTTTTTTTTCTGTTGAAATCTATTTTCTTTTATTTTTGAACAAAATCCATTACAGGCAGAAATGTAACTGCCAAAATGGTTCATCCTAGTTAGTCATTTTATAGCCTGAGAAGTGGCAAGATAGCTAGAGGAATAACGCTGGCATAACCCTTGCAAAGAGGAATGTCAGAAATATTCTAGTCCAAGCTTTGAAGTGACAAACGCTGTAATTTGCAATAAAAAGGTGGGATGGAGTTCAGGGGGGATCAGAATAGTCCGTATCAAAAAATATTATTACTACATTTTCCCATTATATGTCACATTGTTAAAAGATACTCTAGCTAAAAAGGGAAGACAGTGTTATTCTATGACAAATATTAAATCCTGCATCACAACATGAATTTTATATATATATATATATATATATATAAATGTTTTAACCTAATATCAAGCAAAGTGATGTATTAACCAATGAGTTAACCAGCAATTGACTGGAAAAAAAATCCCACATATACAAAATTAAATTATTGGGTAAAATTATTTTTTGACCATTCTACCTATCCTTAACTGTCAGTGAGACATGAATTCTCTGTTGTGATAAAGACTTGCCCACATTTTATGTCCTTCTTTGCAAACTTAGATTAAAAAAAATGCTTAAAATACGATAGTCATAGAGACTGAATTAATATTTTTAATATTAATGAAGGAAACCTGCACATTATTCCAGAAGAAAGTAGAGATTTCTCCTCACAGTATTCAGTACATCTTCCCCTTGGTATAAAGCCTGGTGCTCATCATCTCAACAGAGCTTCAGGACCCAGAGCTAACTTGACTTCAGTCAATTTCCAAACAAAACTCCTAGCATTACATGCAGTAAAGTTCAGTAATTCAAAATCATTTGGCTTTAAGCCTCAAGATCCAGTTCTTTAAATGTGATCTGTAGAGGAGGAGCTTCCAAAGGAGGAGCTTCCAAAGGTGGCTATTACAGTACTCTGGTTCTGTAACTAAATCTGAGAGACAGAAAACAACATGCTACTAGTTGTGTGTCTAACTGTGAAAGAGAGAGAGATCATGAGGCGCAAGAGTTAGGGAGTGGGAAGGTATTATTCTGTTTCTTTAACTGAGGAATGGAAATCCAACACTCCAGTTCTCCAGTGAACAGGACTTATTTGATTCTAGTGGAAACAACCGGAATTTCAGTTTCAGCAGAGCTACTATTTTTCTTTCAGAATTGCTGAGAATATCTAGCAGTGAATAACTCTTAATCAGACTTGTTTATTCATGCTAAAAGTCAGTGCAGGTCACATTGTTCGCTTGGTGCCATTAGGTCTGCACTTAGTCCTTCCTGAACAGGAAGTCCTTAAGATTAAAGATTATATTTTTATGGTCCCATGCCTACCTACCCCTAGATATTACCTGAAGAGCAATGGAACCAGGACTCGGCTTCTAGAAAGGATATTAACAACCATTGCTGTGTGTTTATGTCAGGATGAAAAATAGGAGGAAATCAAAGCAGGGCAACATGGTGAAAGCAAAATTGTAAGAAACAGCAACATGATTGTTCACAATATAGGGAATAAGGTATATTCAGACAGTGGTATTTTCTATCCAGAGGTCAGCAGAGTGCTGAATCACTAGAATGTATTTAAATTCAAGATGAAAATGTAATTTAAATACACCAAAGCTATTTGCCACTGGACACATATTTACGTCCATTTTATAAGGTATGAGGGGCCTAAAGTGCTTGTTCAGAAAAGCCAGGCTTTTTCCCCAGAATTGCAGAAACCATGTAATGGCACAAGAATAAAAAGAATACTCTAAACAGAGCAAATGGTGTGTCTAGAAAGGTCAAAAAGACTGTTTTCTTTCATAAACCAGTCACTCTGTCAGCTTTATTATTATAGGGGTGTTCATATTTTGATTTTATTTTTCTTCTTTACACTCTATAACTCAAAGAGTTACTTTACAAGATCTTAGTAAGTGGAATTAGCATTTGAAATTGAAACAGCTATATACTATTTCAGTATGAACATGTTTTGCCACTATGCTTTAGGAAAAAAATCCAAATGATCTTTCTGGGGAACGATTTTGTAACTAATATTTGCGTATGCAAACTGAACTAGTACATCTATGTTCTGTATTGAATATATGTATCAGGTGCCATTAACACGTTATCTAAATCAGTGGGGGTCTAGAGCAGCATCACAATTTGCCTAGAAAAAACTATAAGCTGATGTCCAGTACATGCGGTGGAATAAAGGCCACTGCCAGACAGATTATTGTAGCTCCTGATCTCTAAACACACTGCCTGCAAAAAAAAAAGTTTGAGGCTGCAAACCTACCTGTACCAACCCTGTGCATTGCCAGGCCACATACTGTTTGTTTGCCTAGATCAGGAGTAGATACATGAACACACTTCTGTTAAATTTGCTAGCATATGTTGATACAGAATTTTATTATACCAGTTTTGCAGTCATTGCGGGAGGACAGCCAGTATTCAACCCAGAATAAAGCTATGTTGCAGCTCAGCTATCATTTTCAGCCAGCATTTCAAGTGAATTAAGTAGTCCCCACTTCCCACCACCCCAGTCAGCACTTCTCACCCCGACACTGTTTTCTTCCTTGTGGTAACACTATGTTTATTCAGACACCCAGTAAGTCCCAGGGTAAATTAACTTTTCCTTCTTTCTTTCTTTCTTTCTTTCTTTCTTTCTTTCTTTCTTTCTTTCTTTCTTTGTTTTTTTCTTTCTTTCTCTCTCTCTTTCTCTCTCTCTTTCTTTCTTTCTTTCTCTCTCTCTTTCTTTCTTTCTCTCTTTCTTTCTTCTTTCTTTCTTTCTTTCTTTCTTTCTTTCTTTCTTTCTTTCTTTCTTTCTTTCTTTCTTTCTTTCTTTTTCTCTCTTTCTCTCTTTCTCTTTCTCTCTCTCCCTCTTCCTCTCTCTCCCTTCCTCCCTCCCTCCCTCCCTCGCTTCCTTCCTTCCTTCCTTCCTTCCTTCCTTCCTTCCTTCCTTCCTTCCTTCCTTCCTTCCCTCCTTCCCTCCTTCCTTCCTTCCTTCCTTCCTTCCTTCCTTCCTTCCTTCCTTCCTTCCTTCCTTCCTTCCTTCCTTCCTTCCTTCCTTCCTCTTTCTTTCCTTCTATCTTCCCTTCCCTCCTCTCTTTTGGCTGTGCTGGTTTTCACATAGGTGTGTTCTTTATGGTCTTTGTTAAAGCAGGGAGGGTGTCAAGGAGGGGATGAGCAGCAGGGGACTGCAGGCCCAACCGCATAAACCTGAAGTAACCCCATTTGAGTGGTGCAGGTGGGCAACTCATTTAACGTGAAGCCTGCTGGTGTGGAGATAAACTACTGATGAGAGACAAACTGTGTTTGTTGGAAAACTCTGCATGGCAGAGAAATTCTCTGCTAAGATGATCAAGGGTCTTTCTTCCTCACTGTGCTTTTGGAATCGTGCAAATGATAAGAAATAGAATGATTTAGCACTGCGGTATTCAATTTTACGAGCATTTTTCAAAATCATTTCTGTCACAGTCCACATTTCAGCTGATAAAATCTCTCTGAAGACAGAATTTAATGCGTTGATGAGTATTTCAGTCGCGTAATAACATATTAAGGCAGTAAAGAGTTAGAGTATGAATAAGGAAGTCTGGAGGCAGGCCTACAAATCCCAGTCTTCCCCAGAGAAGACATCATGCTAGGAGTGCTAAATCATCTTCCTTTCATTATGTAAGAATAATCTCCAGCTCCAGTAGTTCTACAGAAACCTTATAGACTAAGACAGAAGAATCCTGTCTTCCTTTAAATATCTTGTAAATGTTCACCTCAAAATAATAGTTCATTCTTAAGTAAAGGTTTTAATGCTACAGGTAATTATTTGAACTTAAGCATCTCAGACTCCCTTTTCTATCAAAAATTTACAAAGAAACAGTTTCACTTAGCAAATGGATGAGATGAAACTTTAATAAATTAAACAAGTCAAAAATAAAAGCATTATTTAACTACAGAAGTTATTTATGAGGAATAAAAGGTTTTAATCAAACTTGCCATCAATGTTTTCAAAAGGAAAAACCATTTTTCAGTTGTAGCTTGGTCAAATCTTTGAAGTATTAATGCAACCATGAGAAACAGGCTATTAGTCTCAACCAATTGCTGGACATTAGACACAACAAAAACAGGAAAACTTCAAGAGTCTCTGTTGACTTTCCGCTTGATTGTAACAAACTACTCACTTTCTGGGTTTTCTTTTTTGAAGTGGAATTTTATACAGCAAGGCCAGGCTTTAGGGTTTTTTTTTTTTTTTTGGGGGGGGGGGGAGGTTTGGGGTTTTTTTTCCTTGTTACACAAAATTCCCACAAACCTATGCTCTCTCTTTCATGAAGGACTGCTGTTTATATTTAATGCATACACTGCCAATTCTGTCTAATTCAAAAACATCGCTCCAGTGCACTTGAAAGGAAAATCTGGAACATCAGTGCATGGGTCAGAAGCAAATCTGGCTGGTAATTACAAGATGTTGTGAAGTATCATGGCAATTAAATAATGTCTACCTATCTAGAGATAGAAACATACCACAAGTTCCTGTAACAAATATTTTATTGTGCAGTACATTGCCAAAGTGTAAGCACTTGGATAGCCTTAAATAGGGAGCATTCAGGTAGCCTTTTCCATTATTGCCAGGGGAAAAAAACTGCTGAATAAAATATCGCCCATATGTCTAGAAATATTAGAGGATAATCCACTAACATCCACTGCAAAACAGAGAAAAAGAGGTGCACCAGTGTATTCCACACTGGGGCAGTCTGACTAAGAAACAACATCCCATAAAGTAGACATACACTTCACACAGTATTCATATACTTAGAGGAGTGTTCTTTTATGAGTGCTTTAATACTTAGGGATTATGTGTGTTGTTTTAGAGTTGCATTAGTCACACCCCAGGGAAATGTGAGCTTCCACGCCTGCCCATTTCTGTGCTGCGCTAGCTTGACCCACAGAATTTACCACATTAAGAGAGGATTTAAATCTTGATTATTTTCACCTGTTCACTTTCAATTTTTTTTTATTTTTTTTCTCCTAAGAGGGCTGCCCTCTTAGCACGATACAGTTCATAAAACTGGTGAACTTTGCCTGGCTTCTTGATTTAAGCAGAACGGGGGAGCAAAGGGACTCTCATGCAGTGGTAAAAGCCTAAAAATATAAAGCAAAACTGTTCCCAGTTCATATTCAGGTAAAAGGATTGAGAAAAGCCCTTCCTTTTCCATGCTTCTTATGAGGGTGGGCAAAACTGCTTCCAATGCTTTCCTGCACCATCCAGCTCCCCACTCCAGGTTTGAGAGCTAGGGGGGTTGCAGCACCCTGCTTGTTCATGCCAGTCTGTTGCACATCCTGATGGTTTAAGTGTTCATGGTGATTCTGTGCTGCCCTGTGTGTAGAAAAATTTAAGACATTCCTCTGTTTTCTGTTCAGAGACAAAAAAGCAGGAAAAAACATCTGTTCTACATTTTTGTTCCTACACAAAACCATCCTTGATTTTTCAAGAATGCTTAAAGCTTCAGACAGTTGTTTGGAAGAGAAAGTTGATCATCTCTACTCGCAGAGATCTCCCAAAACATCTTTTCTGTCACTGAATGGTAGGGAAACCTCGGTTGTTCAATTCTGGGAGTAGTGCGATGCACTTGCAACCTGATAAGATCTGGATTCCCAGCCTTGTCACCTATCAAATGGTGATACATCATTTCATGCGTGTTTTATATGACAGAGAAGAAAAATGTGTGGGAAAACTAAAAGGACATGGAAAAAGAAAAGATGGGAAAATAAAATAAGATAAACTAATAAAAATGTGTTCAGTTAAAGGAAAGTCCTCCTGCTTTCACTTCTTTATCTTAGAAAATTAATCACATTTTCCTGTGATATTTCTCCTCTTAACATTTTTTATTTCAAATTCTATCAAAATAGTGCGCAAATTAAAAAAAAGCACAAATAAACAAACAAACAAACAAAAAACATTTCTCCCTGTTTCTGAAGCATATCAGCACTGCAAAATACACTTCAGAAGAACTGAAGAACCTTTGAAGATTCACTAACATGAAGTCTTCAGGTTCTTTATTCATCATCTGACACCTAGCAAATATCTAGTAAAATCCAGTCAAAATTACATCAGGTAGAAATAAACAGGGAAGGAGCTTTTGACAGCAGACCAGACAGCAGAGTCAGTGGAGAAGGTGAAGGTCAGTGGTCACAGGAGAGGAGGGATGGTAATATGAGAGCACAGTAAAGGACAGGATAAATGGTCCTGCTGCGGTAAGGCTGATAATGATGTAGTTAGCGGAAATGGGGAGAGGATATTTAACAATCAGCATAAATGAATAGATTTTGGAGGGTAATCAAGAATGCAATTGAATTGGGAGGAGTACGGGAGGAAGAGAGAAGACCTTAGAGGTTTTGGAGATTTATTTGAACTGAAATTTCAGCTGATTTACATCTCAGGAGAGAAGTATAGCTTAATAATTCAAAATATGCTTCTTCTTTAATATTGCAGAATACAGTGACAAATGTTATTACACAAACTTCTCCATAAATGACTATCCCAAGTTATCTTTAATGAAGTTCACAATATTAGATTATCTATATTAAGCAGTCACATCTCCAGCTCAGGCCTGTGGTAACATACAGTGGTATTCTTCCGTTCGAGACCTATTGGACCTCTGTAATTCAGAACCTATAATGTAAACAAGTAATACAAGAGATTTTCTGCATACTTTTTGGTTTTTATTTCAACTGAAATAAAATGTCAGCTGTTAAATACAGATATCCAACCAATTTTCTTTTTAACCTCTGAAGAAGTGTCTGGACTAGATGTGTAATACAGATTTAATTGAACACAATAGTAGATTCTTTCTATGCTGAACACTTCCTTTTTCTTTTAATGATCTGCTTTTCTCTTCTCATAACTGTTCCCGTTTCCTTTTGATGTCATTGCCACTGATGTTATTCTCCCAAGCAAACTTTTACTATTTCAGATCCCCAAGCTGTCCTTGCTATTGTTCTCCTCCCGCTTGTATTGCTGTCCTTCTGTATCTTATGACCTTATTACTGTGCAGCTCTTAACCTTTTCTTTTGGCAACCACATCCAGGAAGGACATGAAGTTACTGAGGTGACCAGCAATGAGCTAAATGTCTTAACTCTCATTACTGACAGCTACTGCCTGAGCTATAGGATTTTTATCGTAGAAATGAGGGGCAAGCCAGTACAGCAAAGTCTAAAGATAAAAGACAATATGTTAGCCCCTAGAGATAAGACCAGTGGTTGACTGCAGGGATCACTGTTACACTGAGTTTTATTTAAGGTTTTAAATTATGACCTGGAAGATGACATGCTTAATTCAGCTCACAGATGTAACATACAGACAGCTTTAGAATTATTAGACTAGAATGGGATCAAGATATACCAAAGTCTGATAACATCCGTGCAGCTGAATGAGAATGTGGAGAAAGAGCAGAGACAGAGAGGAAAGACAAATAGGTAAGGAAAAAAAAAAGCAGAAAACAGATTTTCTCTGAAATATCTTCTCATAGATTTTCCTACAAGTGATACTAAGCAAACAAAGTGCCAAAACAACTTTCTCTGTTCTGTCCTATCCACAGCATCTTCCTGGTTGTGTGTTTTTGAACAAGTGATTTTTGTGGTTCCGAGGCCCTTCAATAGTACTATGATTCTCTCTCTGGTTAGGAATCATATCACTGAACTCAATCTATTCTATGATGGCAGAGGAACAAATCAAGATCTGCAAAATTAAGGTCTTACAAAGACCATGCCATGCACTCCTCTCCAGCAGGCTAAAACAGCAGCTGCTCTGCAAAACATTTGACTAAATATGCACAGATAAAAGATCATCTACCCATAACCGCTCTCTACCTTGCAAAAGCAAATGAAAAGTTACTCTAGTTCCTTCCATTTGTAAGGACTTCTGACCATATACATATTGACAGAAAGTGGTAAGTGAACAGGTGGAACCTGGGGCAAAGTACAGACCTCTACCACAATTCAGAGATGATATTGCAATTCATGCAGTCTCACCTGAAACTATTCTAATCAAGCTAGGCTGATGAGTAATAAAGTGGACCAACATCAGTGTGGTTCCCAGCCTGCCATAGTATCCTGAGTGAGTTTTTCAGATGCTGTCATAACCCAGACTTAGCAACTACACAAGTTATCACAAGTAGGTTTCTATAACTTGAAATCACATCTTTGAGTTTCAAGATGGACATAGCTGTTTGGGTAAGTATTTATTTAAAAAGTGAAAACTGAACAAAAGTTAGAAGAAGTCCATGGTCTGGACAAATAACAGAAACTCAGTCTAGGGAAAGCAGCATCTCTTCGATGGAAACCTATGAGAACAGTAATTTCAGCTATTTTGTGGGTAATGAGGCTTTTTCTTCCTGCACTGTTGTCATGGTTGCATGCTTACACATTCATTAGTTTGTCCTTTGCTAAAAATCACTGGTAAAAGACAGAAAATACTGTCTGATTTCCGGAGGGCCTTCAGTCATCCTCAGACTTGCTTCATCCTTCCATTAAAAAAAAACACAACACACCCCTAAGCTAACCTTGAAGTCACTGAAATCTAATAAGAGGTAAAGAAAAAAAAAAAGTCTGTATTTGTTTATGGTGAGATTGCCCACCTTAATATTCTGATGTTATTCTATAACAAGTGAACAATTTTCTTTCAGTAGTTGGTTCATTTAACTTAAAACAAAAAAAAAAAAAAAGTAATTATTGCTCAAGCATTCTGCCAAGTCCATCTGCAGAGGCAAAGACAGCTGGGCATCAGGCACTACAAGAAGACACACTATTTGCTTGACCTCATTTTTAAGGTTTTTTTGGTTCATTTTGTGCATTGCTGTGTTTGGGGTTTTTTTTCGGTTTTGTTTTAACAGCTACCCTACCACATGACCTTTAGTTGGTTCAGAGCAATGAAGTCTTCCCTCTGAAAGCAGTTCACCACTTCTCAAACCAGTGCGGCAGAGTATCTATGATATTCCCAAGCAGCATATTGATAGTAACAAAGAATCTAAAGAACAGCGTCAAAAACCATGCTGTAATCAGGGGTGCTTAAAGTACCCAAGAAGGCAAACCTTGAGTGACACATAGATGAAGGAGAAAAGAAGTTTTCACTGGGAAAAGAAGCTGTAGAATAGAGTAAAAAGTAGAGGGAAGGAAGTGCGAAGGCTTTGAAGTTGAGCCACAACTCAGCTAACACTCTGATTTATACACACAATCTTCCTTATTCTTTCCCACAATAAATCACTATTGCACGACAGGTTCTGGTATCTAATGGCTGCACAGGAGGAATTCTCAGGCCATTTTGCTTTTGTACTAGGTAAGCCTCCCTTCTAACATGTAACTGCCAGCTTCCCAGAACTTAGAGTCTATATGCAAAGTCTACAGGTGCAAAATAGGCTAAACAAATCCACTCAGAAATATCTCTGTAGAGTGATGTTGCTCTGAGTATTACCTCAAGATTAAGTTTTCTACCTTATTTGCTGAAACAGATCCTTAAGTAGTGTGAAATTGACATATTTCAATTGTATTTTCAGATCTAATTTATCATATCAATATAAAAAACATAGTCCAGTATCTATTTTTACAGTAGCAAAATAGAGCGAAAAAAACCCAAAACCAAAACCTAAAACAGAAACAAAACCAAACAGTAACTGTAGTTTTACAAACTTGAAGTCTAACACAAATGTTTCATGTTAATGGATGATGAGAATCTCCTGCATTCACTGACATTGCTGTAAATTTCCCCATGCTGCCAAAAATCAGGCAACCAGAACAGAGTTAATTCAGTAAATAAATTATCACTCTCATATATGTAACCTGAAAAAAATGCTGTAATTCAGAACTGAGGCGTGAGGCTACACAGAAGAATTGCAGTGTCCTAATTTTATACTCAAAGTATTTGATTTTGCTATATCTTATGTAGCAGCCATTACAAGTATTCACTGTCCATAGCTCATTTACCTGGGAAGTGTTGTATTATGTGAGATGATGATGAAACCACAAACTATCTGAAGCCCGTAGTGCTTTTGAAGGGTATGAGTGAGACTGTGGAGGAAAGCGTTAACAGTTTGAAAAGTTAAAGCTCATTGAGACAACAGTCACAACATCTCTGCTTTGCATGTGGGGTATCTGGATTGCTTACAATGCATTGTTAAGAGCCATGTTAGGAAACTCAGCTTGTGTCATCTAAATGGTCCCAGAAAGATTATGGAAATGCACAAGAGCCATTAGACATGAGGCATAAGACACTAGACAATGAAATACTAAAATCAATAAATTTGCTAGGCAGTCAGGCAAGGATAGAAACAAGATGACTTGATTACTCACCCCAGTGTCTAATGTTAGACAAATAGTCTAAGAAAGCAATCTTTCATTAAACAAAAATTTACAATGCTCTTGTCATTGTCAGCCTAAGAGCTAATGATTGCCACAAGTTGGATATTAAAAAAGTGGAACACTTACTGGCACAAAGAAACAAAGTGCTTGTAACAGAAAAAACCAGTGGGAGAAGACAGTTTATAATACTCACATTTGAAGTAACTTTTATCTAACTACCCGAATAAGTGAGACTCCAAAGGGAGTGTAGGAGAATGTGACCTTCTATCAATTTGACATTTATTTTTCTAAGTGTGGAAGAACAATCAAAGGAAAAAAAAAAAGTGCAGTTGAACACATATGTATTTATGTATATATATGTATATATATGTATATATATGTATGTGAGTGTATATATACATAAATATAGGCACACTTCAGCCAGCATCACTACACTCCTTAACACTACTCGTATCAAATTCCACAACTGTTTCTGCTGATTGTGATTTCAAATCCTCCTTCAAACTGAAACAGAAACGCCATCATTTCATTTTACTTCGTGTTATGACACCTTCGTGAGCATGCCTGCACATTAGGGTAGCACCTTCCGTGTCCCGCTATACAGAGCCTTAGTGTAAGTTCTGCAGCAAGCACAGACATCATTAGTAGCTGAAGTCATTACCTACAGAGATATTGGTAACCTTCCCGATTGCAGCCCAGGAGAGGACACAGACTGCACCTTCTCCCTCCCCATGTCCCCCCATGAACAACTGAGCCAGCATGGGCTTCTGCATCAGATGTTGCTCTGCTGTAGCCTAGGTCAGTTCAAATCCCATCATTCCCTTTCTCATTGTTAGTGGTAACACCAGCAGACATGGGGAGACAACTTGCTTCAGACAACTTGTCTTAGCAGAATTCATGGATTGTCATAGAAGATATCCAAGACCTATTTAAACTGGGTAAAATATCTGCAGCATTGAAGAATCAGTCCTAGATCTGACTAGCTCTTGTTAAGCATACAGGAAAAGTTAGTCCAGAATCACATTACAGACTTTTGGGGTTAGAGGAGGGTCATCACTCCGGACCCTGCTCCTGTTCACTGGAGAAGATACCTTCACTTTGATACCAGAATGGCTGTATTACAACAGTGCAAATTCAGTAATAAAGTCGTCATATTATTGCAATTTAAGGTAGGTAAATCAGGTGAATCATGATAAATGATTACATATTCTTATCTCGAAAATCTGATAAAACATATTGATTTTTGTTTATCTGAACTTTAGAGGAATATGTTCTCTTATTTTGCCTTTGAAGTCACAAGAATTTATTCATTTATCCTTAATATGTAGCCACATCATTAAAGAATGAACAGCACTCAACATCTTACAAATATGTGCCCATACATGGTGTGAGTAGTATATTAAAATGCTTTATCTCTACCTAATCAGCACTGCTGCTAATTCAGGTCTGTGCATGATTTGGACATGATTCTCAACAAAAGGCATTTACTAGGTTTTAGGACAGCTGACAAAACTAAAAGAAAAGTTGGTTTTGTGTAGACAGCACTGCTCTGGGACACCAGACCTAGTTTTAGTGCCCTGGATCAACCACAGAGCTCCCCACAGAGTTTCCATTTTACTTCAGGCGAGATTCTTCACCTACCCTGTGATTCAGTTCCCCAGGCACAGAATAAAGACATTTTCTTATCTCACTGGGATGTTCTAATGACAAAACTGAGTAACTGTGATGTGCTCACATGCTACAGCAGACAGCCACGGAAGTACTTAGACCTACAGTAAGACATACAGCCCAAAAGTTTAACACAAATTATCTGATACATTCTAAGGGCTCTTATCTTTAAAGGGAAGCCTTTCCATAAGCAAACCAGATGATCTAGTCTCAGGCTAACTCGGCTAAGTGGGATCTTTCTTCTTTCCTTTGAACAGGTTTCAAAGTAAAACAAGATAAGCAGAACCTCCTTAGAGGACCTCTCTTCACAGAGAGCTGGGATGTGACAAGAAGCGCAAAGTATCTCTAATTTCAGGAGCAAAGGCTTTAGATTGGAAGGGTGAGATGTAGTGTTTACACCCACAATAGATAAAAGAAAGAAATTCCCCAGTCCTCAGGGGATGTGCCACAGGGAATTCTTTTCTCTTTGTTTTTCACTTTGTTTTAAGTGTAGACAGATGTCAATCAATGAAATATGTATTCTGCAGGAATTTACTGAAGGATCACCATTTCCATGGAATAAAACATATACCTTTACTTTCTCTTCAGAGACAAATCCATTCATGTGCAATTTATAGCTGCTACTAAAGAAATGAGTTGTCTTGAAAAATATTTGTTATTAATCAATTAGCACTAAAAATATATGCTACTATGCTTTTATATTAGTTGTTTTAGCTGAAAACAGATATTTGTTATTCTAATTTAAATGCCTGATTTTTTTTTACAAAATAATGACAATGCTGAAGTGTGAAAACACATTTCTGTGGAAGTATTTTTAAAAGCTGGGATTTCTATCATGTTGTTAAATATGACTTGCATTTTGTTGAATAATAACCTCATTCTACTCTCTAATAAGTAATGCATGGCTTAACGTTTGTGTATGCACATTTTCTTTAGAGAAAGACAAACAATTTTCTCTGTAAATTTAGCAAGTTTTCGATTCTGAGGTTAACTGCAAACTGATTATTCTTTCCCAAAGAAAGTAATTTTCCTGCACTGTAGACTGAGTCTTAATGATTTGTTCTAAGTATTTGATACTCAATACCAAGGCAGTTCTCCATCCCAACTAATATTACACACACTATCTTCTCTGCAATGACACACAGTAATTGCATGTGTGCTCAAACTCCTGTCTCAGTCAGTTAATCATTTTTGTACCAAGACTCTCTGGAGAGACTTATAGCACCTGCCAATAGTCCTCTCTCTATAAAAATAGACTAATAGTCGTTGTTCTTCAACACACACTGAAGAAAAACAGTTATAGCTTAACAGGTCAGACATGTTGGTGTGTTAACTCACAAGTTCATGTTCCATCAATACCAACTGTGAATCAACCTCATCGCCCGACACATTTACTGTTCTGCCAGTAATAATAGATTGGTATGTCATCCTACTGCTGGTTTGCCACTTGGGTGGATCTGAAGTGCATCTTTTGAGGTCACAGAACTATTGTCCCAGAACATCAGCACAAAGTAGATTATCTTGATGCAAATATGATATCAAGCCAGGAATAAAGGGATGATACAGTCTAGGTTACAGTGAGAGATGCTGCTTTTTGTTGTTACTCTCTTTTTTTTTTTTTTTTTTTTGCAGGGGAGGGATGTCAGAGAACCCATTTGCATGACCATGTTTGATAAGCTGCTCAACATATTTTAGTCTCAAAAAAGGTTCGATTCTCTATCTCTGCCCAAAATTTACAAAAACCAATGCAGAAGCTGTAAAATAGAACAGAATGAAAAACAAACAAACAAACAAAAAACCAAAAACAAACAAAAAAAACCAACAATGATGACAACAACAACAAAAAACACTAATCTCAATACAGTAAAATGAGAGTATTAGTCTAGATCTGAAGCAAATTTTTTTCCCAGAATTGACCAAGATCTGTGAGTTATGATATCTCCTGCATTCACAGATTGCATTCAGGCAAATGACATGCAGCACTTGGTTAGTCCATCAATGAGAACATTAGAAAGTCAAACAAACATCAGTCTGGTCCAACAGATCTCAGTAAAATACCTAAGTAACTCTGACTTAGCATGTGTCATTTAGGAACACTGTTGCACACTGAATGACATAAAAGCAAGGGAAGAATATGCTGTCTCTTCCTTTCCCCATTATCAAACACCCTCAAATACCCATATATAAGGGGGAAAAAAACACACACAAAAAACCACAAACAAACAAACAAAAAATTATTGCAACTGTAAATCTCCTAATTTAATATCCTAGCATAATTATAGTATCTAGAAAAAAGTAGAAAAAGGTTCCTTCCACTCTTCCTTCTGTCGCATTGCCTGGTTATACCAAAGCAAAAAAGTGTCTACTAAAAGAAATAGCTTTTCACATAAATCCCAAGAAATATAGATGTTCCTCATAAAATATTTAAATTTAGAGTTCAATAGGGAGCTTTATCCCAGCTTTCTAATGCTTTTAAAACTCTGGAGAAAATATGCCCTCTCTATTAAAATCCATTAAATTAATTTAAATGTAAAACTCCTGTAAATTAATTGTGTGTACTCTTTTGAGACATTCCCCCCTCTGTCATGCTGGCAGCCCCGAGATACGTGAGCTCAACCAGCTCAGTCCAAATGTACTGTAAAATGTCCTGTAAAAGTGGCAGCTGGTAGCAATAGGCCTGACATTCAGGAGGATATTAGCATCGCCTAAACCGAATTAGTCTAATGAAACATGATGTAACAATCACAGGAACTTTTTTTCTGAGGCTAACAAAGTAAGGCCCTGAGCTCGTCCACCTTTGCTCGCCCCTAATTGAGGGTGGGTAATGAATGTACATGTTAACCAGCTCCATTCTTCCTTCTGGGTTTCATGGCGGCCCTGCCTGCGGCCTGCTGCCATTGTTTAAGGCAAGGGTGCAAGACATAGACTGAAGGATTGCTACCCAGATGTTTCAAGCCACCCACAGAAAACCATCAATGGGCTATAAATTTGTGAGGGTAGAGGAAGATTTGCAAAAGAATTGGAGGCAACCACAGGGAGAAGCTTGAATAAAAGAAGCTCTGCTGGTGGTATGGTACCAGTAGATGGACAGACTGAGGGCTTTCCTGTGGCAACCTGTTCCCTGCTAGCCATGAATTTTAACTAGCTGTACACAGAGTGATTGCTTTACTTGTTTAGACTTCTGGTTTTATTGACACACAGCCATGTAGTTAAACAAAGGTCAGAATTACCGAAATACCATGAACGGCCTACGCACAACCATTCAGTAAAGGAAGCGGCTGGCTTACCCAGCATGGGGGTTTTTTAAATACTTGTGCAATCGTTGGGGATTTTCTTTTCTTTTTCTTTAAATTCCATGCAGTGTTAACTTTCATTACTGATTACATTTCCCTTTTCATATAAATAATAAGACAATTCTAATCCTAGACAATTTAGGAAGACAAATTAAGGTCCTGATTCTACCATTTTTCTTCATATTGAGTAAAAACACTTTGACTTCTAAAATTCAGTGTATCGGCAAGAAAGGGCAAGCATTTTTGTTTCATTGTAAACCAACCACGATTAGATTGTACCAGCCTTACATATGTGGATGCCAGTGCATCTTGCACCACCAGGACTCAGCTGTCTTCCTATCCCCAGACCTCACAGCTCCTTGTACTACCCAAACTGCCTCCCACTGCAGCGCAGTTTCTCAACTGGATTATGTTATACATACCCACTAATTATCCATTGATTTCTTATCACTGTTACAGGCAACAGCAGTGGGACAGGAGAAGATCATGGATACCATTTCTATTGGAGCTACCTTGATAAGCGTGAGATGTGTTCGTGAGGTTATAGTCAAATCAGGAATAGACACACCTGACTCCAGTTTTCCTTAGATTTTCCTTAAGGGATTTATTAGATAAGAACAGAAGCTCTCTGGTTTTAACATTGGTGCATCCCTTTCCTGCATATCATATTGCAAGAAAGTCTTGTAAAGGAATTTGCCACTAGGATTATCTTCCTGGGTATTTTCATGCAGGAGGCGGTCCTTATGTTTTAATTTTTAACTCAAGAACTTTAAAAAATATCTGAAACTAAAATCAAGGAAAATTAACACGATTTTAAAACTTAATAATGTTCTAATGTATTAACCAAAATTCTAAATATTATACAATGTATATTAAAGGAAATTACACAGAGAGACAAACCTGTCCTGGTATGATGCTCTCCAGATGATCAATAAAAGCAGAATTTTGTATTATGGAAGTTTGACCAGTGTAGTTGCAGAGTGGGCCTGCACAGTTCATAATAAAAGATCTTTAGGGACAGTCATCCTTGTTTATAAACGGTATTATTTGTCATCAGAAAGGCACAAAACCTATTACGAACCACAGTATCTGACATTAGGGCATATGCATATGCACAAGACTGAAGTACCTTAAAACACCTGGCTTAAAACTAAGGGAGTGCATATTAGAGGTATTTGTCTAATTTACAGCAAAGAACACAGATTGTTCACTTCATATGAAGTCTCACTCTGAAGCTACCATACAAGACGACATCATTGCATGACAGAGCACAAGTGCTGCGCCAACAACTAGAGCCCTTTGGACATAATACTTAAGATATGATCCAAGATGAACATACCCGAAGACCCTCGTTGTATCAATTAAGTGCATGCCCTTTGAATTTTAAAGAGCACCAAGTTAGCTGGTAAGTTAGAAAAGTACAGTCATCACTGGCTATGTAAGGTTTACTTTCCTTCTTCGGGGCTAAAAACCTTTCAGATGTTGCTGAATGTACACAAACAGACAAACAAACAAACCACCAAATTGGATCTTGAGGACAAATAATTTATGATATTTGTAGCCTTCAAGTTCAGGATGCTGTGATTATGCATGATGTTCCCTATCCCATTACGTGTCTTCTGTAAGCAAACACAGTGGCTGAGACTGAGTTTTCAGGTTATTTTTAAAACCTGCATTATGCATTTAGGGTAAGACTTTTAAGGACAAGACATTTTGAAGTACATTACATCTGACACAAGCTAACAATGAATTTCTCTGTGGTCTTACTGGATGAAAAGGAAGTCTTGGGTGAACCTGTTCTCTGTAATCACAGTGAAATAATACTCTTTGATTTTCAGTGCATGTCATTCACAGTTATTTATAGGACAATGCTGGAAGTCAAAACAGTCATCAAGGGTTAGTAGATATTAGACTTAACATCATACGTTTTCATTAATGGGCTTAAATGAACAAGTAAAGAAATACTCCAGTGATTAAGGCTATTAGAAAACTAGTCACTCATATCAGCCACCAAATATGAGTCTCAAATTTCCATTAGAAAAGAATTTTCTGTCTTAATGAATGATTATTTGATCACAATATGATTTTCTGAAAACAGCTAAATTACGATGCATCACTAAGTACTGATGGCTCAAAAATTTAATTGCCTGTGTCAGACTCTTTTCCTAAAAATCAGACACTAGAATCCAAGCAGTTAAAACTATTATTTCTACAAATATAGCTGGTTTTGAGCAACACTGCAGTCTTTTAAAAGCCCATTGCCATCTGCTCTGTCAAAGTAATAAATGAAGAAGTTGAATTTACATGTGGCACTGTGTTAAATGAGGTAAAGTTCAGGACAGAGTTTCACTTCCCAGCAGATGGGGATCTCTCAGCAGGGATGGAAGTCAACAAAGAGGGTAGCAGGGGGTTTCCATAAATTCATGTGATCCCTGGGCAGAACTAAATGGATTAAATAACAAGGATTCTAGGAGCTAAGCTGTGTCTTGTTATACTAAGATGTCTCTGCATATTAGATACACAACAGTTATTCATCCTTTCTTGATACAGTAGAGAAAACATGCTATCCTTTTTCTTTGAATTTTGAGCCTGTTTGGCCTTGTGTCTTCCTTTGGAACTGCAGAGTCCAAGACAAACTATAAATCTCTCCTACTCAATAAGAAGGTATTGAAAAGTCTACATTACCACAGAGAAAGGCAAAAAGTATCTGTGGGTACTATTCAATGGTTTCACTCAAGTGTCCTAAAAATGTTATCATTCACTGTTCATTAATATTTGCATCAAAGAGAGTTATTGTTAGAGATTGTTTAAAGTATTTTTCTTATTATTTTTCTTTTTTTCTGCAAAAGTGAGCGGTTTTGCTACAGAAGTTTCTCTTGTTTGGCAAACCTCTATTTATCACCCAGATTCATCACACTCAAAGAATTCATCAATTAAATGATACTGTTACAAAAAATGAAAATTTACATGGGAAAATGCTTGGATGAGTAAAATACATATCTTTAAAGTTATTTGTATGTATGTGGGCAAAGAAATCTGTATTGAGAGTTTGGAGGTTTATTTTAGGACCATTGAGCTTGAACAAAAAATTGAATAGCTGGTATTACAATGCATTACAGTGAACAGATAAGTTTGCCTTTGAATAGACTTTCATGTTTGCTTTTGACAGCATTCCAAAATAATTCTATTGAATTTTTTATGCTCTGTCTGACATGGCTTCTGACATTCCTGGTAACAAACACCTGATCTGGAGTGAGAGTTTTGAGCTTGGGTTGTTTGTTTCTTTGTTTACATTTTCTTTGGCTAAAATTATTCGATTATTTGCATCATGGAGCTGTATTATCATGATCACTGCTTCCTTTACCATCTCTGGCAAAGCTGTTCTTTTTTTTTTTGCTATTTCATAGCACTGGATTTTTAGGAGATGAGAAAAAAATTTTCCTGCTTATGGTTTCTATAGGTTGTATAAACTGAGCATTTGCAGTGCAGCTGATTTGAGATGTGGTATTTCACACAATTCCAATCGAGACAAACACAAAGAAAGAAAAAGCATTTGCTCCTGTAACAGATATTTGTTTAGTCTGGATTTTTTTTTTTAATTAATAAAATTATTTTAAAATATATTGGTGTTTATATAGAGAGGTGGATGGTTTTAGGCACAATACAGATGTATTGACATTCACACAGATGTATACCGTTACATGAGTTTCAGGTGGTTTTAACTAGAGACATCACTACAGAGCCTATGCCACCTGATTGTCTGACTGCTGAAAACTGTTTTATTTACTTAGGAATGGTGATTGACTAAATAAAGTACAATAATTAATATTAATATTACAGATCTTAAAACATCATTGTTTATATACTTTTCTGTTATAACAGTCTTTTGTACATTTCTGAGACAAAACTTCATGCAGGAGAATCCCTTTGCTGAGGAGGAAACACATTTCCAAAACTCCTTTGTTAAAATGACAGGCTGGCAATTCTACGCCCATCAGCTGTGTTTTTCACATATTACCGTGTCTTAGCATGCAAAAGAAGTTCAGGAGCAGGATTTCTTTGTCAAAGTGAGTTAACTTCATCGTAATCGCAACCAAAATTCTGGCACACATTCATTTTCACATCTCCTCTAAAAGCATACAGCAATTTGAACAACGGTTAGCTTCAAACTGACTGGCTTTGGGTCTCCTGAGAAGAAAAAAAATAAAAATAACCAAGTCCAGCAGAAGAGTGTAAGCTGATAGAAGTAGATTAATACATTGCCCAGTCAGTCCCTGCAGCAGTAGGACCAATTTACTACTGCAGATAAATCGTGAGCTGTCCCATGCCCAAACGCAGGGTGGGATATTGCCGATGAGCATCTACAGACAAGATAATGGTGAAGTGGGGGTAGAGTCAGGCTACAAGCTTCAAAGCTCTTGCACATTTTTGTTTTCACACTCAGCTGAGCTGTATTTTATATCTGTCTCCCTGCTTCGTAGTATTACTGTGGTTATCAGAAGGTGGGATAGCAATTACTGTTTGGGCATTGAAATATGTCCTTCTGCTCCTATTTTGTTTGCATTGTTCATCTTTATTTCAAAGAATATTTTTGAAAGCCCAATTTTTTTAAAGAAATCTGCAACAATAGAAAGATGGGTCTTTCATTTGCTCCCCCTGAAGTCAGCATCCAGCTCCTATTGTTTTCAGAAATGAAGGATCAAGTTCATGACATGTTTACAAGACAATACAAAGGGAAGGCAGAAAACATAACAAAAGTATAAATATCTATATACACCTATCTATATATAAAAGTAAAAACTTTTAAAGCAGTCTGTTTGTTCCTATTTCAAGAAATACACTAACGGTCCTATTAACATCTGAATACACTGTATCGTATTGTTTGACTGAAAGGGAAGAAAAGCAACAGAAAGTTTGAGAGCACTCGAAAAGTGTGATACAGGATTGTGCAGTGTTAGAGAAGGGAATATTGAAGACAGGCTTGGATCTTGAAGGCGTTTTCTGAAAGGCTCTTTGTGTGGACTTCTTCAGAGAGCTTGTGGCTGTCTCAGAGCATCTCCCTGACTTCAAATTGTATCTGAGCTGCAGATCTTCACAGGGACCACAGATGCAGGCTCACACAGCAGCTTAATCCCTGCATGTCCTTACAGGAACACATGTCCTGAGAACTCTCCAGTTACTTCTTGGAATGTCTTCCTAAGTCTGATTGCATTTTTAGCAGTGTCCTGCTTTTATTAGTCTCAGAAGCCCATACTCCACAATCCTGTGGTATTAGTCACTGACATGGACTATTTTAAAATGACTACCAATTTGTCAAATCCCCATGAGTGCCAGTGGCTGTTGGAAGTGCCAGGAAGCTTAGTTCATGTCTGAGTGTCACAGCATTTACCTCTTCAGTCACCCTTCTGTCTTTTCTAGTTCCTTAGCCCTCACCATATATCTTCCAAATGGGTATTGCAGCTGGGAAAAAGGGCAGCCATGGGTTACAGTTGATAGTCCTGGTATTTTTATGCTGCAATGTAAAAAAATTTTACCTTGTCATTTTCCCCTTGGAATAGCCATTGATACAAGAGTAAGGGTGCTTTCAGAACTTCTGCAGTTATTTACTCTTGTTTCTTCATGACAAATCCTGATATTTTTCCTTAAAATTATTTTATATTAATAGTGCAATCTAATAATTTTGTTTGGAAAATAATGCCTTTAAATTCTACCTCCCTTCTGGAAAAGGGAGGTTTCCAGCTCCAGGAAAGGATAGAGTTTGTTTATATTTTCATCAAGCTATTTTTAAGTGCCGTTAGGTTAGACTTACACAAGGACTTGGGCAATGGTGAGAAATGCAGGTCATATCTTCTAGACACCTTGCCTCTTATTAGGACCCACCACCCTGAGTAAAATTTAATTAGATGCTTTGTACAGAAAACATGAATAACAACACATGCTTTCAAAGGAGCCTCCAGAAAAAAAGCTTAGTCATGAGGCTATAGGTTACTCTGAGGTGACAGAGTTTGAGCATTAAGCTAGTTACTTAGATGTTAGGCATCATCAAGACTTGGGTGTATTATGCACAGACAGGGGGATGACTTTAAGAAACATCGCAGACAGGCGCCTACCTATTTTGGTCCCTCAAGCACTGAGATACAGAAAACATATTTTTAAGGTTCTTAAAGGCTTGTGTTAGACCTCCAAATTAGTTTGCAAGGTCTAAAATCTGTCCCAGTCTATTTACAGAAGTTAAATTGCTTAAAATGTCAGTTGTTACTTCAACAGAGGTGAGCTGTGTTAAATGATCCAAATATTGCCATTTTAAGGTGGAAGCATGCTGTTTCAATATTATTTCCAACAGAATGATGGAAACAAAAAAATCTGACTTTTTAAAGACAGCAGCTACCCGAATATTTCTTTGGTAGTTTAATTATCCCTTATGATTTTCCCTAAGGTCAAATTTCCCTTTTTATAGTACATACAGAACTACACTGAATTTGCTGACAAATGCTATATGCAATGGGACAAAGCTGCAAAGCAAAGAAAATAATGTGATCCTAAATGAGATGTGCATGGAAAACCTTTCATTTTTTAGTTGGCAGATTCCATTGCTTTGACTCAGTGCAAATCTGTAAAACAAGTTTCAGATGTAACCTACATTACGGTGTCAAGTTGAAAGAAAAATATCTTGTCCAAAAGTGTGCAAAGAATTAATACAATGTTTTCCTTCGGCTGGCTACTTACGAACGAGATGCTGAAAAGTAGAATTATCACTTCTTGTGAGAAGCTATTTTTAAATTAGTTTTTAATTCCATGGTGAAACAAAAGTAAGTTTTACTGCTCCAAAAGATAAATTCCATTTGGAAAAATAAAAACCAGATTTTTTTTTTTGTTATTTTGAAGTGTTACTAAAGTTTCTTTCTGAAACCACAAAAAATATATTTTAAACTTTAACTTTTTACACAGGGATTATCAGTAAAATTGATTCCACTTCATACATTGCAGATTAAGGACAGAATTGATTCAACTGTCCTATACAGTATTCACGATTTTTCATCCAAAGATGGTTATTTATAGTCACTGTGAATTTTCACATGCATGATAAAATGAAAGAAAAATATATAAACATTTTCTGTAACTGAGGTAAGCCTTTCATCGTGAACTTTCCACTCAGCATGAGTGACCAGAACCTAGGAAATGTGATTGTTTCATCAACATTGACCATAAATATCCATTTTCACAGATGTAACTTCAGAACAAATCTGGTAATGCCCATGAACATATTCTGGATTTTCAGCAGCCTAAATGACAGTAGAAGTGTATCCCTGGCTGCCCCTGACAGTGTTTCACTTAAGTGTTATTTAAAACAAATTTCCAGTGCAATAAAGCCTCTCCCCTCTGCAAACGTAAATTATATTTAATATGCCTGGGAACAAGTGAGGCTGCCAAAGTCTGAGGCAAGCCAGCCTTTATGACTTCAGTCCGTTCTCAGCCCTTGATTACAATTTGATTTCCTCTGGCATCAAAAGACAAACTATTTTAGTGAACAATGTTCTTCCTTTACCAAGAGTGAGCTCTAGTTACTTGGCAGAAGGCCTATTTACTTGCAGACAACATGTCCAACCTCCCAGCAATAGCATACCCGTGGACTTTGATTTAAAGCAGCACAAAGTAAGAAAAACAGAACAGAATGTATATTGCTCACTTGAGAGGCTTATTGTTTAAATGGCCTACTTATCATCAGACTGTGCTCCAATCCTCAACACTTTCTTTTGTGTACTTTATGTCAGACATATGGCCACGTTGGGATGCTGACAGCAGTTTTAACACTGCTGCACTATACATACTACTTGTAATTTGTTCTATCTTATAGTCGGGGTTTTCTTCGTAGAAGAAAGCAAATTTTAAATGCTGCTGTTAATAACTGTAACTGCCTGGCAAGAAGATATGAAAGTGATGTGATTGAAATGACAGCAGAGTTCATTCATCTACACTGAGAGCCTTGTAGATGTTAAAGCATTCAAAATGAAGCAGCTATTATAGTAAGAAACGAAATCCACAAAGGCTCCTGAATTCAGTAACACAAAATAAAATGTTCCCATGCTCTTAAATCCCCATCCCCCCTCATGCCACGAGAGGGGAAAAAAAAAAAAAAAAAGGAGAAACACATTTCAAACAGACACAAATTTCACTCAACCTTTTTGTTTACCTCCCCCTTTGGGTAACCATATATCTTCCTTGGGCTTGCAATAGCGTGCTTTTCCCCTTCTCAGCGCTATCTTAGCGCCAAGAATGCCCTTTTACCTCTTTTTCTGTTTGTTTGTTTTACTTAAGTACCTTAAACCCGATATAGTGGTCAGGATGGAAGAATGGGTTAGACAGCACTCAGGTCCCAGGCAGGCCTGCCCACCCCATCCAGGCAGGAGCCTTCCTGCCTGCACAACATCACCGAGGTTTCCTTGCTCTTGTTCTGGAATCTCCCCTGAGGCCAAGGTGCCTCCTGAATAGATTAGGCTACTCTTTGATTTCACCTGTATTCTACACCTTATCAGCTTCACTGTGGAGTAAGAAGCTTCCAACAATTATGTTATTACAGTAGAAAACGCTGTTTCATTCACAGAGGAAAAAAAAATAAAAGTGTGAGGAAATACCCTGGTTCAGGGACTGTTTTGTTTAAAAAAATCTGATAGAAAATATTGATATTGTCAGAACTGTACTTCATTTTAAGGATTAAGTGGAATTAAATAATTACAGGTCTGAATCAGAGTACAATATTCCCATGGTCTCTAAGCAGAACATATCCATTGGTATCGCATTATTTGGTCAAAATTTCAGTCGATTTTGGAATTATTAAAAAAAAAAAAAAATAATCTCAGAATTTTCCAAAGAATCAACATTCCAAAGTTTAACCAGCTGTGTTCAAGATCAAAATCTCAAAATCCACCTGAACAGAAGAATGAGATTATAAAACCTAACCTCCTTCACTACTACAACAGGGGCACTAGACTGAAACAGAAATGAACATCTCATAATTATAATACTAGGTAAAACAATAAAAATTATTAGAAAAATGACATGTTTACGTATCTTGTTGAAAAATTCAAAAGAACATTAGTGAGGAAAGGGAGGAATGGGGAGAGACGATTATATATGTGTCTGAACTGTTATTGATAGTAAAAATGAAATTGCATAAGATCATTGAGGTCTTGAGTATTGTGTCATTGTCATGACAAATAAAGAATAAGGTCTGGGAAAAAAAAATATCTCCTGTGTACTCTAAAGATTGTCATAAGTAATAAAAGGAAAGTGCAGCTGGGTGTGCATTCTGAGAACATGTTCATTGTGAGTCTGTTGGAGTAGAACAAGAAGGTAGGCTGGAAGGAAATATTATTATATCTCAGCTGGAAAATTCCTGTAATATTTTAGGGGAAATATCAGAAAAAAAAAATCTACAGGGATATTTTAACTGTTCCCAGATATATTGAGAAATAAGAGCAATATAGGGTAATTTAAAAATGCTGAAGGATTATTACTGTGCAGGTTTGAGGATAAATTTTGTAGAAGAGTAATTTATTTTATAAGGAATCTTACTGAGCTCACCACAATGAAATATGACAGATTTGATTTGCTGGCATAACTCTCAGAAATCTCTGGATTGCTTGTGGGTTCTGGCAAAGAGGGATAATTGGAGAATTGCTACATTACAGCCATATTCTCTTTTCCCTTAAACATGGGGATAGTCAGATACCTTAAAAACTAGCTAAGCAGGATTGTGCACAATTTAACAAAGAGTCATTCAGCATCAATGCTTATGCCCCTGTCACACTGACATGATCCATGTGAAGCACCAGGCCGACATTTCCTGCAGTGAGACATTGTCAGGCATGAATTTATTCTAAGGGCATTTATGTCAGGATTTTCCTATTATTGAAAAACCACAGAAAATCAGAGAGACCATCAAGTAGATGTTTTCTTGGATCATTCACCTGGGCTTTAAGAGACTTGAATCTAAATAATCTCTCTTGTAACTTCATGGAGGCAGTAATCTGAACTCACCTTATGAGAGATCACCCTTGGCAGTTAGTTACTACATATTATGTTACTGGTTCATGTCGTTCTCCCAGTGAGAGGAATTCCATTTTGGTCACTGGACCACAGATGGAAAGACCTGCAGTCCCCCAGAGCTTAAGACACATATCCAAGATCCTGGTGTAAGTCTCAGCTCCAATGACTACATTGTCATGTACATGAACTAAAACTCCAGCAGCTTGGTGGCCAGAGGTCTCACAAAGTTCTGTTTGAAGTCCTGTCATCAAAATAAAAGACTTGGACACAGCTTATTATGGTCAACTTGAACATGCTACTGTCAATGACAAAAAAAAGTCATCAGAAATCATCAGAAGGGGAGTATGTTGTGTATGTTTTATGCATCAAGCTCACAGAAGGCAGAAGTAGATGAATAGTGCATTTGAGGTACCATATTTTTGAGGCTGGGAAGCTTTTGTTTCTGTTAGGAAACCTACTGTGGGATGGCCAGCAGACATAGTGGGTATCTATGCTGTGTATGCTTAGACACTCAGATGTTGACAAGGTATTGAAGCGGATCAGTGCAGCTGGGGATGATTTTGAGAGTGTCAGTTATGCCTAAAGGTGAACGTGGGCACTTTTTAGGGAGAGTATGTAGGTGCCTTACCTCTTTCAGACTCTGGATTTCAGATGGCAACAGTTCCTCCACATACAGAAGTGCAAAGCTAATAAACATACTTTAAAAAAATTATTTGGACAAGGACAATGAGAGCTAAAACTGAACTAGCTCAATATCCTACTTTGCATCTGCCCAGTCTCTATCATCCTTAAAAATACTATTTTCTCAAGTTTTCAAAGCTCATTCACATTCTAAGCAAAGAAGAAAATTACAATAACACCACCACTTTAAAACTTCAAATACAAGAGCCAAATTCATCCCTGATGTGATCTCATTAGCTTAATGAGATTACACCAGGGATGTAATTGTCCCAAGGACTAAATTAAATGAACAGTAATATATGTTTTTTGTAAAATCCTGTAATATGCTTTCATTAACTTTGTTCCCCTAACCATGTATTTAACCTCTCTTCCTCTCTCTCCACTCATTGTCAGTGTAAATGCAGCTCATCACCTAGGTAAGATTAAGCACATTAACTACATGAAGGAGTCAGCATGCTGAATTTACCTATTAATCTTTTCTCCCACCCTCTTAATGGACTGATTTCAACTCCATGAAGCAAAAAGCAAATATTGCTTCTCCCCATAATGAAAAGTTAGGAAAAAAGAAAAAAAAAAAAAGGCATTAGGTACCAGGTGCATTTTTTAATTATATTTTTTTCCTTCATTGTCTCTCCCTCTGTATCTCTTTCAAACTGGCAAAAATCCAGTGACTGTTTTGCTGCATCATGTATGAAATGTTTCGCTTCATTGTAACACCAAGGCTGCAATCCTTCCTTCAAACTATGACTATTAATATGTATTTCATCCTCTGGCTTTCCTGAGCCAAAGCAAATGAACTGTGGCCTCATTTAAATGAAATGGTCTCTTGACCCTTTGCGCAGTTTAAAATGATGTAACCTGAACCATTTTAATCTGAAAGCTGGAACAAGTCAAAAGCTGTAATGAGTTCAGGACACTTCAAGACATCAGAAGAGCTATCTTGCCATAAAAGATGCATATTTTGCATATGCAAGCTATAACATCATATATCTGATGAGTGACACAGACATAAAAAAAATGCCCAGTAGTAGATTTTTCTACTTCTTTCCAGTGATGACTCCAGCAACCAGATCTTGCACAAGGGGTGAAATAATTGATAGTACAAGTGACACCAGAGTTAAATGCCTCTGTCAGCTTTTCCAACAGAATAAACATTATGGTGAGGGTTTAAACCTGTGCAATTTCTAAACTGGCAGACTATTAAAAACTTAGGGAAAGTGCTGCCATTCAGTGAGCTGGGTTTGTTACAGATTTTGAGAATAACATGTTTGTCTCTCCAGCCTGCTCTGAGATGCCACTTCTCAAAATATCCTTCAGCTATGTTTTGAGTTCCTTTCCATTTCCACTATGATTGCATCTAGAGATCTCATGGACTCCAAAGACCTCAGAGACAAAAATGGAGTCCACTGAAGTCAGTGAAAAACAGATATAACAAAACTTTACATGTTGGTTTGTGTTTTTCTAAGACGTATAAACACTTCATAAAATGGGAGAAGTCCAATCTTATAAGTGGAAAAACTTAGGGATAATGATGCCAACCCAGAAAGCAATTAAACTGGGCATAAATCTCTGTCCCAGATGTCAAATCCAAAGGATAATACTATCTTTTTTTTAAGAAGCAGCTTCTGTTCATACTATGTTGTGGTGACTTGGTGCTCTGTTCTCATCTTGAGAGCTGACAATCTAGTGGCAGAGGAAAAAGGCAAATTAAACAAGGTAGAATGAATTCAGAATGCAGAGCATCCAGCAGAGCTGAACGTAACAAGCTTGAATTAAATAATTAGAACACCAAGGAAAAAAAAACCTTCAGAGAGCAAAGGGTGTTCTTGGCCACTGATTGCTATTTAAATTGGTTTGGCCTCTAACGATTTAGAGATGGTCAAAATGCATAAATTTCCCCAAGCTTTATGTGCTTGGCTGTGATGACTGAAGAAGGGAAAAAGTCCAATTTGCATAGTATATTTTTATAGATGGTTAAGCCTTTAAGTGGATTAATAAAGTTTGCCACTTTTTAAGGCATAGGTTTGCATTAAATGACAGGCATTCAAGTTAAAAATAAAATGAAAACAACATACACACACACTGATTAGAAACACATACAATACCTATTTACCAAGGTTAAGGTCATAGAGTTATTATAGTCAGATAACCAAAACATCTGCACAGGAAAAGCTTTCAAATTTCACCAAATTATGTATCAAATCATTTTATGGGTCTCATGGTACTGTTAAAATCCTTGAAGACTGCTGTGTGCTGAAATAGCTCGCCAGCTCAGAACTCCAGCTAAAACTCTTCTGATAGATATTCATTCACTTACCAAGTGGGATGCTATTCAAGCTCATCACTTTAACTCTCCATCCAAATATTTTTCCATTAACTGATGGACTTTTTTTTGGTGACATGATTTCACATAAGAATGAGAGAAATAGAAAAATACCACCTGCTTTCAAACTCAAAAAACTAAATCTTATCATGTAAATTTCACCCCAGAGGGATTTTTGCCCATAGAGAAGTTGTGTATTAAAGTACAAATTATAACTGGGCTGGTGAGAGTACTTTTTTTTTTCCTAGTTTCTGGTTAAATCAGAAAGAAAATTTGTGGCTTACTTATAATTAATTTTTTATACATTTGTGAAAAAAAGAAAATAATTTGCAACTGAATTATATTTTTTACATTAAACAAGGTGGTTTAATTGTATAAATCTTAAAAACAAACTGCATACCAAAATAACATTTTGAAATTAAAAAAGTAAATATTTCAATTACATGATATTAAAATGAAAGTTACATTATCTTAGAATCATCAAATCGTGGAATGATTTGGGTTGAAATGGACCTTAAAGGTCATCTAGTTCCAAGCCCCTGCCATGGGCAGGGTCACCTTCTACTAGATCAGGTTGCTCAAATCCTCATCCAACCTGGCCTTGGACACTTCCAGAGATGGGGCATGCACAGCTCCTCTGGGCAACCTGTTCCAGTGCCTCACCACCATGATGGTGAAGAACTTCTTCCTTATATCTAATCTAAATCTACCTTCTTTCAATTTAAAGCCATTATTCCTTGTCCTATCACTACATGTCCTTGCAAGAAGTCCCTCTCCGTCTTTGTTTTAAGTCTCCTTTAAATGCTGAAAGGCTGCAATAATGTCTCCCAAGAGCCTTCTCCAGGCTGAACAACACCAAGTCTCTCAGTCTGCCTTCATAGGAGAGGTTTTCTATTCCTCTGATCATCTTGTCAAAAAAAATCTATTCTTTTAGGACAAAGCAACTAATGAGACAAAAATTCACAAGATGTGACCCAAAGCAACAATTTCCAACTTTAAAAAGTGAAAACAAATAAAAGTCTTATGCTGCACTGGTAAATATTACTTTGGGCTACCTCTGTCAGCAGATCAAAATTGTCATTGCATCCTCTTGGATCATATGCCCAAATATAGAATGGGCACATATGACTCAAAAATGTATGTTACACAGACTTTTCTTTCCAAAGTAATACATTTCATAAGTAACTGAATGTGAATCTTCAAAACACAGGGAAAGAACCCTCAAAAAAGGATTCATTCAAGAAAAATACAAAGCACAAGGTATGGTGGGGGCCAAGTTCTCCCTCAGCCCCCTGAATTTGAGTGAAGAAGATTGCATAGAGCAAGTAACATGTCCTCCTCCCTTTAAACAATTTGCTTGGAGAGCAGTAATGCCCTGCAGGGAAGTGAGTGCAGCCTGGGGTCCAATGTGCCTTGGTACCCCAGATACCAACATCAACACTTCAGCTGTTTCCAGCTGTGTTCGGTGTGCACAAAGTAAGGCTCTAAGTTACGACACCAAGCTTTGTTTCATGGCTTGCATTTGGAATGAGATTGCAAAGGGTTAGCCAAGTGTTAGTCAGGTAGTGTCTGCTTTGGTTGCATAAGTTACTGGGAAAATCTGGGAATCCCTGAGAAAGTCAAAGGAAACTGCTTTGTGGGCGTCGCTTCAAAGGGCTGGGATGGACAGTGTACTGGATCCTTTTTCCCAACAGCATCTAAATTTATCTCCATTGTTCTTTTTTTCTTTTTTTCTGGTTAGTACTAAACCTGGATCCCAGCCAGCAAGGGACAACAATATCTTGACAGAGAACTTCATGCATCCCACACGGGTCATCTACATTGTCTGGGATCCATGTGCATCAGAGATTACAACAGTGGAAAACAAAAGAATTACGCAACAGAAAGGTCTTGATGAGAGTAAACAAGAGGAACGTGACTTACTGCTAAAGTGCTTTCCTGCCTGTAGTTGAAGCAGAGGGACAAGAGGAGGTCCACCCTTCAAATCTTCTCAGACAGTAACATAAAAATGCACAAATAAGCAACTGGAGTCTCATGTACTGTTGTCCGGTGTTTCTGTTTAGTCAGTACCGTTCCTCAAAGCAGAGATAAAGGAGTAAATCGCATGCAATTTCATACAAAAACATGCGTTTGTTTTAAGATCCAGCTGATAACATTGATAAAGTCTTAGGTAAATTAAAAGTGTGTTACTAAAGTCAATGGTGGTTTATTCAAACGGAAAATCAACCATACCCGTGAGAGAGCTTGACTGAGAGGAAGACTGTGGGACCACTAAAATCCTGGTCTGTTTTGAAAGAGGTCACTTATCCTCACGTTAACCATCAGAGCAGTGTGGTCAGCCTAAGCTATCTCAGAGCCCTTGACACAACCACCCCTCTAAGCACCTGCTCTGCAAATGGTCCAGCTTGCCAAGGCTTAGCAGGCTCCCCAGTCCCACCAATATGTCCCCATGGCACCATTGCCCTCACTTTTATCCCTTCCTTCAGTTCTGCACATGTCAACCATGAACCATCTCCTCTCTGGAGGAAGGGAGTTGCAAAGTAGGGAGTATTAAGCTGGAGAGTAGTTCCTGATCACACTCTTTTCTCCCGCAACTTGTTGTCAACAGCACATTGCTTCGGTGGGCACAGGCACATCTGCTCCATGTGGATATTAGAAAGAAATTCTTTACAGAGAGTGTGGTCAGGCATTGGAATGGCCTGCCCAGGGAGGTAGTGGACTCACCGTCCCTGAAGGTTTTTAAACTGAGATTGGACATGGCACTTAGTGCCAGTAAATGGACTGGAGTTGGACCAAGGGTTGGACTTGATGATCTCTGAGGTCTTTTCCAACCCAGTTGATTCTGTGATTCTGTGAAAGGGGACAACCAGCCAGAAACAGGCTGATGTTGGGGTTGAATATACACAAAAATTGCTGAGGAGCTTACTATCCAGAAGCACTTGGAAAGAAGCTGCCTGGTGACCTAGGATGTTAGGAAGCCTCAAGGCACATCAAATACTATATTTTTCTTACTTGTGCGTATGCATGCATTGACTATTTGCTATAGTCTTTAGTCTCTTACCCTTTTTGGAGGAAAGCTTGTGTTGCCCATGTATGAGCTGTGTTTTGAGATGTCCCTAAGGGCAGTACAAGTTGAAAGCAATCAGAGGAAGCTCAAATAATGGACTGAAGCAGGATTTAGGCATATATGACAAAGATGCAGTATTCTGGAAAGCCTTTTTCTGCTGATGCCCAATCCTGGACCTACCTAAACTCCTTTGGTAAAACCATAGATTTTTATGGCAGCCCAGAATGCACAGAAGTATCTCCACTTTCACAGGACTAAGTCAACAAATGCATTCTTCTTACCTAAACCAGATCAGCATTAAAATACCAGATACTTATCAATCTATTTTGACATCATGATCCAATAAGCATTCTCAGAGCACACCTAGCGTCCTCACACAACATTAGGACCCATTCGAAGCGTCCTGCTTCCCTTTAAGAGAAGAGCTAATGATTGTTACATTCAGTCAGGGTGTAGAAAATAGATTTAGCTGCCTCTCTTATTGAACTAAGGCAAATCCACAAGTATCATCTCCCCTAGAGAATGCTATAAGCACCACGACACAGGTTATTTAAAATAAGGGTAGTTACAAACCAATGCTGTTAAAGCAATGCCACTGTGTACTGTTGTTCAATGTAGCCAGCAGGTCAAAATAAGTGTTTATTCCCCTTTATTTGCCACTTGTGAGGCTGCATCTGGACTCTCCAGTTTCAGCCACCCCTTTGCAGGAAAGACGTCGAGTGTCTGGAGCAAATCCAAAGGACTGGCAACAAGATAACTACATGACATTTGAGGAGAGACTGAGAGAAATGGGTTTGTTCAGCCTTGAGAGAAGGCGGTGAATGGGGAAACTTACTGCTCTCTGCAGCTGTCAAATGGAAGGATACACAGATGACAGAGCCAGCCTCTTCCCAGAGGAAGACTGCTGAACATCTCACACACTGAGGGCACAAGAAAAGAGGGACACAAGTTGGAAAACAGGAAAGTCTCTTTAGGTGCAAGGAGAAAAAAAATGTGCCATGGAGATCATTGTACACCTGAGCAGGTTACCCGGAAAGGCTGTGAAATCACTACCTTTGGAGATACCAAAACATTTACCGAACAAGTCTCCCAGAAACCTAATCTAGCTGAGCCTGCTTTGTGCAGAGGACAGGAGATTATGACCTCAGGAAGTCCCTTCCAACCTCAGTTTTTCTGTGATTCTGTGACTCCATGAAAGGAAAGAACAACAAATGAAGGCCTGCAGTAACCTCATAGTTGGAGCACTTGGTTTGCAAAAGAAGATCTGAATTCCAGTCCCTAGAACCAAATGTCTACTTAAACATGTGTGTGTACACACACAGGCATAGAGGGAGGTGTTAGAGCTCTGTTAAAAACAATAGATAAAATGAACTACAGCTTTTTAAAACGCCATGTGCTCGTTCCTCCTGGACAGAGCTTGCATTCTGGGTGGCAGATGACACATGAAAAAGAGCATCTCTAGAAACTGCAAGTGAGAAAACCAGTGAGTGGGATTTGAGACACATCCCCAGCCTTCCAGATGTTTAGACTTAGACAGAATTTTACCTATATATTGATCCCAGGTAGCTCCCTCCCTATATTCCAAGATGCCTTATTTTCTCTATGCTTTTGTACAAGCCTGTGTACTTCATTCCCACTCAGGACTTTGGGTGCTTTAATGGAACCATTCCCTAGTACTTATTAGATTTCCTACAAACATGCCAATAGTCTCGAAAAGTTCCTGCCTTCTGTGAACTAAATGCACAAGCTTTCAACTGCTATATAGTCCATTTCTAATACACTTTGCAAAAAGACATTTTGACCCCCCTTATCTTCAAGCTAGTAGATGCTATAGTATTTGAATTATCAAAGTGGACACTACCTCATTCAGAGATAGACTGATCTTTATACATATGTGCATTATTTGATATCATTGTTCTCTTGCAGTCTGCCCATAAGTGTGTATTATCTGTTATCTCTTGTCTTACAATGTATTCTCTTGAGAAACTGTGAAAGGGAAAACTAATTTCCAGTTCTGTGCTTTTTTTTGAAGACCTCACCACATGAGGTCTTTGTTACAGCTGCAGGCCCCAGGTGCTACAGCTACATGATATTATTTTATTATAATCATTGATATTATTATAGACTTTGTAAGAAAGAGGGAGGTGTAATTACCAAATTAAGTAGGCAGATGGTAAGGTCAGTGAGGACTGAAGTATAAGGAAGTAGCCTCAAGAAAAGAGAACACTGGTTCTATATCATATTAAAAATAGGCATCAGCATCTCAACTTCTTATATACCTATATAAATAGAATAGTCTTCATGTATGCAAAAGCCTGAAAATGAGCTCAGCATGAAAATAGTATTTTGCACATGCAAATCTATTGCAAATAATTTTTAAAATATTTTAACTTTTGCACCATGAAATATTGCTTCTCTTGGTGTTCTTCCCATTCTCGCTAAGTGTGGAGGTTCTGAACTATATATTCCTCATGAGTCAGTACTGAATTTGACACTAGTGATATAAGGAAGTAGAGGTGGTTGTTTAAGAGATTTCATGCAGGCAGGAAATGCTGATATGTTACAGAACAAAATAAATTTCCCACCGTGATAGGTAGGTTGGAGTCTATTTCCAAACTATAGCAGAAGTCTCCATCTTAATGTCGCTAATCATATTAGCTAAATATCACAGCAGGTAAAATGAGTTTTCAATAACACTGCTGAGTAATTTTCCAGCTAGTTTCATGCTTGGGATAATCTTATTTTTTTCTTTGTAAGTTTTGCATGGATATACTGGGGCAATTATCTTCAGGCATTTGGAAACTAAGCTAGCACAGCAGCTTGCCAGTGTGCCTTAGTGTGACCCACTGTGGTGTTTATGTTCTGCATGCCAGTTGTTATTAGCTCACATGTGCGTGGAATACCATTTTCCTCTTTATTGGTTTAACATAATGGTATACCATGGGGAGTGTTTTACAGAAGGGACAGGATCTGAATATAAAGGCTTTCCTTCGAAGCAGGTATTTATTATCCATAGGCAGGAAATTTCACTCATTCTTCCCATTTTATTTTATTCATGAATACCAAAATAGATATCATGGAGGAGCTTAAAGATTAATAGATAAGGGAGAAAATAATTGCAACTATCTTCTGAGCAGTCACAGTTTACTCAGTGTTGTATAAACATTTTCCCAATCTGAGGCATTTGTACAATAAAGGCCAGATTAAGACTGTCCACTACAGGAGAGGACAAATTTCACAGTAAGTTTGTCAGTAAATTCAGCAAGTGCAGGCACACAGTGCTCCTCCTCTACCCCTGTGGTGATATCCTTCTCAGACGTAGAGCTGACTTAAATGTCTCTTTACTTCCCCACCACAAAGCTGCCTCCAGTCTATCCCTTCTGCTGGGCACGGTGAGTCAGGTCAGAGAACCATCCAGGTTTTGAAACAAACAAACAACTCACAAAAGAAAAGTTAATTTTCCTTTATCCCAGTCTAGTGCTTACTCTGCCTCATAAACAACTGTAGCAGGGCAACACAGGGAGCAATGCATGGAAGGAACAAAAAGGCAGGGATGGCAGGGTAAGGGCTGTTTATGTTCATGAAACTGCAGAAGGATGTGCAGGGAAACAGGACCCAAAAAGGAAGAAAAGAGAAAAGTGTCTGGTCTGCAGATTTGCCCAGAATCTAAAACTTTCATTAAAAAAAAAAAAAAAAAAAAAAAAAAGGAGATAATATCCTAATATGAATTAATATGAATGAGGAAATGGAAGCCAAACCCCTTTCTGCATTAGATCATACAGCAAGATTACACGCCTCAGGCTAGGTCAGGGAAGAGAGCAAGCCCATGGTAAAGGTCTGCAGATGCATAGAGGTGTTCTTCTGCTTGTTCTCCACGCAGTACAGAAAGCAGAAGCCCCACGCTGAACTGGGAACATGTAAACTCCCAGTCCTACGGCAGAGGGGTGGACAAGTTGCCCAAAACCATTGGTCACCCTCGAGATACAGACCTGCAGGTGAGGAGAGGGGACGCTGCTCCTTTGGGTCCAGTCATTGGCATCTTCTCACATTAATGCCTCAGCTTTGCCTAAGCATGCCAAAAAAGTGTCAGAGCAAAGGAATACAGAAGTAAAAACTGCAGGGTTGGAAAATATGAACAGCCTTGCTCAAGTGAGTTGTATTGAACTGGAGAAAAAAAAAATAGAGAAAAAAAAAATCCACAACTTGGGAAAGGACTAATTATGCAGAAAAAAAAAAAAAAATTTGTTCCATTCTAATGTTACTCTGCCTTTCCCCCCAGAGTCCATGTAATTTCAGTCTAATCATGCAGTTCATGTCTAAAGTCCTCTGTAGTATCTGGCAAAAAGGGGTGGAAAATGGGTTTTGGCCTAATGTCCCTCATTGTATGCGAGCATACGCTTACATGGAAAGCTGCAACAGTTCAATCAGTGCTGATACACTTTGAAATAGATTATAAATATGCATATCTCATCCATTTTGTGTTGTGGGTTAAATGTTAAAAGACAACACAGAAAAAATGCTTTAGGAAATGATTTGAATAAGGACAAGCAGTTAAACTGTTAAATGTAGAGAAATTAAGAGATCCTGGAACGGGTGTGATTGTAAACACTCAAATGGACAGAACCCCCCTAATTTTGTCTCACATCTACCTCTTAATCTAATGTGAGACTCCAAACCCTGAAAGCCTAGTTTCTTACAGATTTGTGTCATGTGGTTCTTCTCCGTTTTAACCGAATTGGAGTAAAGCGGAAACTTGATTTTTACATATTCTTTTTATTTACTGAGTAGTCCACACAGCAGATAAACAATCATATGTCCTAACTGTGAGGAAAACCTGAGTCAGTGTTTGTGCCTTATTATATGTCAGAAGACCAGCCTGGCAGCTGTGAGTAACATCATGTGTAGGTTTCTTGATCTCTAATAAAAAAATAATAATACAAACAGTTACTAGGAATATTTTGGTTTGCTTTGCTTTTTTTTTTCCTCTCCAGTTAAGCCATTAATAACATATTTATCCCAAGTTCTCTAATCTCTCTCTGAGTTCATGTCCCATCCCTTATCCTCACTGAGGGCATTAAGCAGGTTCTCTACTTGGCTGCTCTTTCAAGAACCACGTGAGAAGTCGGTATCTTTCACACACCTACATCTCTGTCCTATTTGGGAGCTGGCCAGTGGGTTTCAAAGTGATTAAGAAGAGAAAAATGAGAGCAAAGTGACGGGCAACATGGGGACAGCAGCTTCATTTCTTTTGGAAACAAGGCAAAAATAGATGCTTGCATATCCTAAATGCCAAAATTAAGTGGAAGGCAACTTTTCTGGGCTTCCGGTCTAAACGGAAACCAGATGTTCCAGGGTTATTTTCTCTGGTCCTTCAGAGAAGAGTCGTTTTGTCAATAAGTCACTTCCTCTGTCACGGCCTGTGACTTCTTCCGCTGGTATTCAAGTGCACTTAAGGCTGGAGGGGAAGCCAACAAACTTTTCTCCAGAATTTCGGAAACTCATTATAAAAAAAACATGTTCAGCACAAATAAGTGCATGCTCATATTTTTGAGTTTTAAATTCATTTTCTTCTTTCAGATAAGAGCAGCCAGATTTTCAGCTTGTCTAAATCAGCACAGAATCACTCAGCAGCACCATGCCAATTTAAACCAATTGGCAGTCCTTGTATGTAAAAACAGGTGATTTCCCACACACGTCAGCTTTGATAGCTGTGTTGGCAAAAGTGTGAGAGCTGCTGCTTCTTTGGATGTTGCTATTGAAAAAAAGAAACTGGCTTTAATTCTCCAACGTACTGGTTTGCTCCTACAGACAATCAGGTGGCAGTCCCCCTGGATGGGAGTGCTGGGATGGTACCAGGAAAGGAATGCATATGAAAGGCCATATTTAAAAAACAAACAAACAAACAAACAAAACCAAAAAAATTACTAGGAATGTTTAAAAAAAATATCTAGTTTTATTAAAAACAAGCAAACAAACAAACACACAAAATATAGGATAATAGGCACCCCATCAGACTTTCTTCTGACGGGAAGATAAGAAATGAAATTTTATTGAGAAGGATAAACATGTATTAATTCAACTGTTATTATATGTTTGAGATGCCTAGCTTTAATTTGGATATATCACACTCCAGTTTGGAGAAGATTGATGCAAGAACTTAATTTTACATGCTGAAAATTATCAAAAGACTTTATACCATTAAGAATTGTCAGGTTTACACATTCATTTAAACCTTACATACTACAGTCATGAGACAAACCAGAATGTGTAAAAGTTGAACTAAACGTCTCCTTTGCAGGAAAATGACTGTAACTGGCAAAACTAAGGACACATGTATTCTTTGAATCCAAGGCTTAATGTCAGTTCCAATGTTGATACAGGGAACCATAATTCCTTACTCTAATGTGATAGGCCATAGAAATGTTTTTAATTATTTTTTCTACCACTATTATTTTTCTAAATCAAACATCACTCTCAATTACATATGAAGATCTGGGCGGGTTAGTGTATTTTCTTTGTTTTGGGGTGGGTCTTTTTCTTCCTTTATTAAAAAAGTTTCCTTTATTAACAAGCAACATGCAAACTGAAAGCAGATAACAGCATAAATTATATGAAGTTCTAAACTACAAACTATTGCAAAATATCTACCAGCTTATTGGGTATACTAGACTGAGAAAAAGAAATAAATTTAAGTAAATTTGCCAAAATTTAACAAGTAAGAAAAGAATTTACACACAGAGACGTAATAACAAATACAAAAAAATAATTACTTTTGAACTTTTTCATTTTTTATTGATAACAAAGTACATTTCATGTATCCCAGCAGATCCTTTACAATGATCGTGACAGATACGTATAAACACAGTGAAAAACAAACATAGAATGAATTAATCCTACCTGAAGGAATATGAGGTCCTTTCAGGAATGTATTCTTTATTTTGATTTATTCATCAATGATAACAGTCTTCTGACATACTTGTTACATGGCTGAAGAATGTCATAGTTGCATTTCCTGCTTCAATACACAAGACACATTGATGTTCTGATAATAAGCATTCTAAAATGCTTATTATGCTAGGTCTACTGGTTTCTCAAGTCTTAATCCAGAAATGGAGACACTAATTTTCCTTTCATAAAGAGAGAATTTTCATAATGGCCCCTATGTAAAGTCAACCTATCCATTTTTTAAGGATCCCTCCTATTACTTTATTATTTAATGTAAAGTTGGCACTTAGCTTGCTGACATTCTTATTTCTTTGTTTGGGACCTAGCAATAGAAACAATCTTGTGATCTACATTTTTTTATCTTTCGGGAGAGTCATGGGAAAACAGATGCAGTCAGCTGCGTTTACTTTTAAAAAAATAGAGGCAATGCTGTGCCCTATCTTATAATGATGTTGTGCAGTTGCACACAGGCTGAGCCCATATTACTGTTAAAATCAAGTTTGGTAAGTGCCATGTACACAGTATTAAATGAGGCAATGGCAAGACTTTAAAGAGACTACGATTCCTCTGCTTATGTTTTGATTACATAATTTAACAGTCTGTAAAGGCAATACATGTACCCTCCTTATCAGTTGTTCAAGTTAATATTTTATGTCAAATTAGCATTTCAGTAGCAAAATTGTCAATATAATAGGAAACTATATTGCACAGGAGTTATAGAAGTCTTCAGTCTTCTAAAACTCCTACAAAATTTTGGAACACCAGAGGCTTTCAGAAAGACCAGCAAAATTTATCTGAAAAATGTTTCCTGACAACTGGAAATAGACCTGTTTTTACCAATGATGTCCAAGATCAGACTCAGAAGTAATGGGCCTATTTAAAATTGAAGGCAGAAAGCACAAGCAAACTAAAACGGGGAAGGCATACAAGAAGTATTACTCCACATGTCATTAAAATGCACACCCATTACCTCATGCCTCTACTACAAGCTGTCACTGGAGACACAACTCTGGGTTAGACAGCTTGTTCTGACTGTGTTATGTCTGTATGGCTAAATACATCTGTCCCAGGGAACAACTGGTCATCTCTGGGCAGGTGCTGCAGCACATCTTCACGTACCTTACTTGGCTGTCCCCATCTAGAGAAGACTGGCCTCATCTGCACTGCATGGAATTTCCTAAGGGCGTCCCCTCTGCCCCATTTTGGTGGCCCTAGAACACAACGTTTTTTGCGTGCATGTTTTTTTTTCCTGTTCCAAGAGTTCAAAGTATTGTGAGGTCAACACTTCTGTCCACCAGTACAGCTGTTATATGTCACATACCAAGAAAGTTGTTGCAGGTCCTGGGGCATGATGTGAAGGTACTTGGGGTGTTTGAGAGTGCAAATCTTGCCGGGAGCGTCAAATAATCACATTTATTGAAATATTGTCTGTTTTCTCTATAATGAGAGGCCTTCAAAGTAAACTGTTCCCCAAACCATAGCTGGGTTTTCTCTGATGGAGAGCTATTAACATACTCCAAAAGGAAGCAAGAAAGTGAATGAATACTTCCAATCCGCAAGACTTCAGCCCCATTTCACTCTATGAAGTTTCTTATATTGATGGACAAAACAATTACTTTGCAGTAAGAAGGAACAGTATGCCAGCAACACATCTGCAATCAGCACCCTTCTACTGGTCCTTTACCTGCACCCACATGTCCTTCTTTGGTTCATATCTGGATAAAGAACAAAGCAGCATCTAGATGAAAATGACTTCTAAAGGATGTGAATGGGTGCCCTGTTCAAATATCCAAAGCTGAGGATATCAGCGAGGGGTAATGAGAGAAATAAACTCACAGCACTCCTTCAGAATCAATTCGTAGGGAAAGCATGGATATTCATATACATAAACGTGATGTCACTAAACAGACATCAGATACCAGTACGTAATACAAATGGATTGAACATGAAGAGAAGTATGCCACATGAGATTGTACAATGAAACCACAAATGTAAATATTAAACTTTGCCCAGGCAAGCACATCGCTGGTACAGGCAAGTTATTACTTCCCTGAATACTGTTTACCAATGCCTAACTACAGTAACCAAATGTTTGGTTTGAACATGTATTTTAAAGGTTGCCTTAGCTCAGCTATTCCAGTAGTTCTATCTCGAATAAAACCTCAGCCTAGAAAAAACTTGCAGCTGGGAATTTTTAGGGAGGGACTTCATGTGTTTGTACAAAGCATTGAGGCTGAAGACCTCGCTAGGAGTGCTGGTGAGTGACTGCAATTTAAGTGATTCTTACAGTTCTGTTTAATTGCACAGTTCAGGTAAGATTTCATTATTTACTGGAAACTTCTGTTTATACCAATTTGTTAAGCATAAAATAGCATCGGTTATTTTTCAAAAATATTTTCCAAGGTGTGGACTGACTACGTTAGGGAGTAAAGACTGGAATAAGAAAAAAAAAGGCAAACAAAATAAAACAAAACCAAAAAAATCCAAACAACAAAACGGAGGGGAGGGGGGTGTGACTGAAGTTAAAATGTACATAAATCACTTCAGAAATATAATTTGCAAATTCATTGTGTGAAGTAATTAATCAAAGCACGGCTGAGGTATAGTACTTGAGAGACTTTGATCTGACAACTGGAAGAAATATAAAGAAACTACTGGGTATCAAGCTACAGTGTTAGGATGTAAAACGTTTCTCCATGCTAGTCACAAGTTTAATTACTTCTTTTTTTCCACTGACAGATGCAAATTAAAATAAATGGGCCACATCAAGACAAATTTCAGATGCATGGAGTGCTTAAGAATATATTGTTCCTATAACAGAGGAGTACCATGCAATTTATTAATAAAGCTGTTCAACTTCTTTCTTTTACTGGGAACTGTATCAGGAAAGTAAAATGGAATACACAGCAAGTTCTTAACATTTTCTATTTTAGATGCTTAGAGATTTTTAAGTGTTGCTTTTATTTTTACAAGAGTATATATGGCTACCTAGATTTACAGCAGCATGTGACAAGAAAAATAGTTATGGGAAAAAAGCATAGACAGGAGTCAAATATTAACTGAACTGCCTTAATACTGTCATTCCTTACTCTTGATGTGAAGAATTGCAGTTTGAGTAACACACAGAGATTGTTGTGCTACTCTGTATAGGTTTGAGACTGCTGAAAGTTACTTTAGATACTTTTAAAGTAACTAAATGCACTTTTAGAGTGACTAATTGCAATAAATTATTGCCAAATGTATGCAAAACTATATTACAAATTTCAAGTTTGTAGGAAGTAAATGAAACTATTGCTAAAGCAAATTATTAGGTCAGTATGTATGGCTATCATACCCTGTGAAACAGGGCTGGGGCTGGTCCCTCTCATACTGGAGCTCCTATCAATAAACATGCAGTCAGAAAACAGGAGTCAGGGTCAGCAGACCCAGGGTCACTGTCTCTAGTCATTTGCCTTAAATGAGAAACCACAAAGTTAAAAAGAACTGTCATTGTAATATCACCTGTATTATGGCTTTTATAAACCATAGAAGTTTATTGCCAATCTGTATCCAATAGCATGGACAATTATTGTGTAACCAAAAAAATAGGCAAATTAATAGCAACGTATAAGAGCATTCCCACTACAGTCCTAATCCTGGCTGATAGGAAGAGCTCTTTAATCTCCACAGTAATGATCTCACTCTTTCCCTTTCCTCTTTTTCATCCACCCAAAGCCACCTTCCAGTATATTTCTCCCTCTGTTTCATACAGTCCCTTACCCTCTTCTCACAGTTTTCTGCCCTGAATGTAGCAGTTTTCTACCTGTACATAGCAATCAGCAGAGACAAGGCATAATTGCTTACGTTAACGAAGAAGTAGAAAAAATATCCTTCTTTTCATCCATTTGAGTGGACAGCCAAATGCAAATGCTTCACTGGCTACTGCTGCTATTTAGCCATAACTCCTCTGCATATGCCACACACAACAGCAGTGAAGGAGCCTCCTTCTCTTGTCCCCACTGACTAAATTGCATGAGTGATTATGCAATCTTGCAGCAGTGCGCTCCAGAAACACTCTTTTTTTTTGTGTGAGCCGGCGGTGCCTGTGGGCAGGCTGGAGTTGTAGGAAAAAGGTGAACTATGTAAGAGGAGAGTAATAGTTAATGTACTAGCACTTCCTCTGGGAAACACATCTAAAACCAGGCAATTCAGAGGATATGAACACCTTTCTTCTGTGCGACTCACTAGTGAAATTATCCTTCAACAGGGTTGTTTTAAAGCAGACCCTTCAGTCTTGAGAGTCTGAGACTTCAAGATCCCCAGCACCTGGGATGCACTGGCATCTTCAGATCTTATTTACTTCACAGCAATGAAGGAGCCAGAAACACACATGGACTATTAAGCCTGAAGTATCAGTCCTAAAGCAAAAAAAAAAAAAAAAAAAAAAAAAAAAAAAAGTAAAATCTTTCTTTCTGCAGACAAAACCAAAACACAATCTTAAAGCAATGAAACCTCTCAACTGCAGTTCTAGACACAATGTGCTTTGCAAGCCACAGCCTCGCCATATCCTTCCTGAGGCCCTGCTTCCTTCCAGACATCGGGGCTTGTTCACAGGCGCCCGATCTCAGCTCTCAGAATACGATTTGCTGAGTTCTCATGTCACCAAAACTTTACCCATTCCCACAACTTTCCAAAGGTTGCCTCCCTCTCTTACAAGGCTGTGAAGGACAGTTCAGCAGGGGTAAACAGGAAAAGCAGAGACTGTTTGAAAAATTAAAAAAAAAAAAATAAATAAAAAAAGTAAGTTTCTAATAGTCTGCCAGTTTAGAAATTGCACAGGTTTAAACCCTCACCATAATGCTTATTCTGTTGGAAAAGCTGACAGAGGCATTTAACTCTGGTGTCACTTGTACTATCAATTATTTCACCCCTTGTGCAAGATCTGGTTGCTGAAGTCATCACTGGGAAGAAGTAGACAAATCTACTACTGGGCAGTTTTGTAGGTTTTGAAGGCTTATTTCTTTTTTCACATTAAGCGTTGAGTGTTTTTCTGATGTTACTGCAGAATGGCTTGTAATGCAACAAAACTCTTGACTCCTTCTTTGCTCTACATGAATCCATATAAGCAAAAAGATTAGGGAAAGGCACCCCTCAGATGGGATCTACACTTTATTAATACAAGTTTCTTTAAAATATATATCTATATCTAAAAACCTCAAACATAAGTAATGGTTCTCGGTTTCAAGATTTCCTTGTCCTCCACATAAGTTCACTGAGAAAAAAAAACATGAAAAAAAGCTTATCTTCTCACTCACAATGAAGAACTAATTGAGTAATTTTCCAGAAGAACTTCATCAGGGAAAAAGAGATTACAAGGACATTGTAAAATAAAACATCAGACAATCCAAAACATCATTAACCCTGGTTATATTTATTGGAAATTCATTCTCATGCACTTTCTTCATTACCTTACAGATAGAGACAAGGTTTTGTGACTGTAGACTTCTGCCTCCTGTCTCAATTCCATTTTCTTTCAACAAATGTGTTTACTGGGAGAAAAACAGAATAGAAGTATTTGATTCAGAAGACAAACCTGGAGGGACGATGTAGAGGAGCAGGAAAGCAGTGAAAAGCAAGCAGAATAGGGAGCTTTGTGAATAAAAGGAAAAGGTAAAGGAACACAAGAAAGCAAAATACAAAAGGCAAGAAAGGAGAAATGGTGAAATGTCATATCAAATGGTAGAGAATTTTTTTTATAACAACCTAAATTTTAGCTTTAAAGGACAATGTCTAAATGTTGCATTAACTAGCGGCCAGAGCTTTATTCTGTCTGTATAAATATAGCTGTCATGAGCAGTTGTACCTCTGTAGCCACTAGTTTTTTTTTCTTTTTCTGATCTGTTTCATTCTGTCTGTCAGAAAGAGATGCAATATTCTTCTCCATTGGACAAAGCACTTTGAATTTTTGTAAATTATTATGTTGTCTTACCACAGGTGAGTGTTACATATTTCTACAGACATTTAATCCTGATTTTCCTTCTTCTGACATTCAAACTGTGTAACCCTCATTTCTCACACAAAAGTGAACAATGTTCCACAAAGGTTTATGTCTGTTTCTTCCATCACTTCACTTAACCAGCAGGTTATTTCCAGAATCTTCTGTCTTCTATCCTCTTTTGCGTGAAGGAAATGAAAAATTACTGATATGATTGCTAGGATTTCTTCTCCTTTAGCAAACTTTGGGATCCTTGAAGTTGTTCCTTAGCTGTGAGGTATCCAGTGAAATCAAGTAATTAGAGAGGACATACACCACCATCCATGGTTCTCCATATTCTGAATTAGGAGCCTATATGATGTCAATATCAGGTCTCGTGAAAAATGTTGTTATTCTTTCTTTAAATAAAGTCTTCAGCAAAGAACTTCTCTCTGCCTTTGGTGGCTGTGGTTCCATTTAATTTGTTTCCTTTGTTTTCAAAATTGAGTAGTTTTCCACAAAATGTGTGTCATTTTATGTCATCACCTGGATCTAAGAAGATGTCATTCAGTTTCTATACTGAGGACAGGGTAACAACTGAAAACTTCCAATAGCATGGATCTAACGTCTTCTATTATCCTTATCCTTCACAGTCACAGCTTTCTCCTCCTCAATGTTCTGTAATTGTTTTTCCACACGGTTCCATGTTGCTCCTTCTTGAATCTGAGCTGGTGAAATTTCTTAAATCTGGTTGTCCAAGGAATATTTTTTTAAATCCAAAAATTAATGGGAAATTTTAAAAGTAAAATTGCCAACTTTTTGTGAAATTCCCTGCAGGAGAAAATGTTATGGCCCTCATCTTACAGTTAGAAAACAGAAAAAGGAAGATTAATGCTGTAAGCCCAAAGTCAAATGTGAGAAAATTGTGGTTGCAATGTGGAAAAGTACCTGAAAGTCTTGGGCAGTATCCCCTCCTCCCCATCCTCTTAGGTTAGGCTAACAACTTAAGCACATTGTGTAAAAGTACTTAACTGGCACTGAAAAGTGTTCTCTCCACTGGTATGTCATACTGTAGAAAAAAATGGAAGACGACCGAAATTTGTGATTTAGAGGCGTGAGATCTGCAAGCACTTAGATGTAGAGTGAAACAGGAGGGGGAGCCCTCAGTACATCGGCCAAGGATGAAAGCAGCTCCAGAGCAGCAACGTTTCCCAAGCCAGAAAAGGAGGATCAGCTCTCACTCTGCTTTCAGATGGGAAAAGAGTACAATTTTCTCACCTGCAGAGTCTGACCTTCAGCATTTACTGGCACAATAGTTTTCTTAAAATTGCATCTTCCCTTCATCAAAAGCTTTCTTCATCACTGGTAATAAGTGACACCTTGTTTGCTGGATTACACAGGAAAAAAACTGAGCTAATTATTTTCTCACCTTTGCCTTTTTGATAAAATACATAAAATCTAACTTGGTTCAGCAATCAACTATAGAAAGCAGCAAGGGAAAGATCAAGGACAACATCAGTAACAAGTCAGAGATCGAAGAATTATTGCACAGCAAGAGAACCACACAAAACTGCTTTCTGCCTCATTTTCTTTCTTAGTTAGGTCTTTATTTCATATGTTTGCACAACCTTCTCCTGCCCTGTGGACCTATATGCCAAATGCAAACCATACCTTGGTCTGTGATCTACTAATGACAAGCTCACCACTAGAAATCACATTTCCTCTTCGCAGCTCTTTCCTAATTTATTGCAAGGTGCTGCACTCAACTTAAAATCAAGTAGAGACACTTGGGATGTCTGAAAAGGAACAGCTAATTATAGGCTAGCTACACATGCAAGTAACAGGGCAAAGAAGTTAATTTTACAAGGAAAAACAAAATACTATTGAAATCAGTCAGGAAAAATTAATTCAGCCATTGTTGTCTAGCAGTTCTATAGCACGCAACAAGAACACGCAGAAGGATTGAAATGAAGGTTTAACAGATGCAGGACAGGCTAGACATAGAAAGGTAGATTGTATATATTTTGAATCATTACTCATCATAAATTTGTAACAAAACAGACTGATTTCTAGAGTAATAACCCTAGGAAAGATGTGTGTGACCGCCCCCCCCCCCAAAAAAAAAAAAAAAATTAAATGGTGCTAATATTGCCTAATTTTACTCATCTGGTAATTCTGCAAGTATTTATACCTCCAAAGGAGAAAACAATGGGACATCTTCTACGCTTTTATTATGAGTTGGATTCAGCCCACTGAATCAATAGATTTCAGGTAAGCTACAATAAAAAGAAAGGCTTAAAGAAAGATTATGAATAAAACAAATAGTTGAGACCAATCAACACTGAATGTTGATTATTAAATACTTACCAACTGTTCATGATTGGTCTCTGAAGTTAGGAAAGACAGCTGAATTAAGTCAAATTATAATAAAAGAAAGAAATCTGAATAGATGAGGGGGGAAAAGTTCCTAGGATGGTCCAGGGAATAGAAAAAAAAAAGATTTAGAAGAGGCTTGCTTAATTTAGCAAACCAGATGCCGAGAAACAAGTATACACTAGAGAAGGCAAAGAGCTAGTAAAGCTGAAAACATCAAAGTTCATCCAAGAATGATTAAAAAAAAAAAAAAAAATAGTCTTGGGTAAGATTAGGCTGGAAAATTAGAAGAAGGTTTCTAATTGCCAGAGAAGTAAGATAGCAGCTTGACTACTTTTAAGATCAAACTGGATAAGGTTCTAAAAGGAATTATATGACATGGTTGCCAGCAATAGCAGAAAGCTGTTACCCAGGAGGTCGTAGCTGCTCCCCATCACCCAGGACATCCTTTCTTATCTTACGCCCTTACAAAACAGAGGCCTCTCAGCACTGGTTGGTATTCCACAAACAGAAAAAGAGGCTAAATTTGTCAAATGCACTTTAGAAGTAAATTATCCACTGCAAATTATTCACTAGTTTTATTATTCTATAACTCATGTAGAGAATGAAATTCATCTAAAATTAATGAAATCTCTTAGTAGAACTAAATTAAAGATTTGTGGTTAAGCACTCAAATGACATGCATAAGATTCTCAAAGAATGCTGGCTACTACCTACTTCCCTGACATCAAGATTTTGCAGTTGTTTGGGGGTTTTTGCTTGTTTTCTTTTTTGCTTTCTTTTGTTGTGGGTTTTTTTGTTTGGGGTTGTTTTTTTTTTTGTGGTTCTGGTTTGTTGTTTTTTTTTTTCTGGAATACACATTTTTCATCAAGAATTTATGTAAAAACTTCTGAAGTTAAAATGTACTTTAAAAGTAAGTACTGCTGGGTCCAAAATCTATGCATATTGTTACATCCTCAAAGCAGTCCAATGACCTTGCACCTGGCCTCACTGATAAAAGCTATCTATATATGATGAAAGCTATATATATATGTAAAGTTAGAGGGAAACATCTAAATTGTGATACCAAAGTTGCAGATAAACAAACAAAAGGGTCTTATTTATCAGCATGTCGAGGTCTTGATTGTGGGGTGACAATAAAACCATGGCAGATGTATTGTTAACCGCCTCTCCCCCCGCTTTCCCCCTTCAGCCCCTCCCTCTCCCCCCTTCCCACTAAGGACAGGCGATCGGGAGGGAAAGAAGGACAGAGAGAAGAGAGTTGGAAAAAAAATAAAAATCTTTTACTAATGCTACCAATAAAAAAGAGAAAATAATACAAAATATACAAAACCAATCTTGAAAGTCCCGGCAACTGCTCCGGTAGAATGAAGGGCCGGCACCCAAAGTCCTGGACTGGACTCTGCAGCCAACCAGAACCAGATTCAGTCTGTCACTAGGACTCAGTTTACAGGAATGACTAGCAAGGTCCTCTCCTAATGTCAGCCATAAGGAAAAGAGACGAGATCCTCATGATCTCCCATTTTTATGTGAAGTATGACGTGAATGGGATGGAATACTTCAGGTGGTCAGTTTTTGGTCACCTATTTCTCTTTACCCCTCTCACGAGATGTGCATCAATCCTTACCAATGACCTCGCATTCCATTGCTATGTCTACCAAAACATGTATCTGTCTTTCCAGGAAAATGCAGCTAATATGAAAGCTTTAGCTGACAGGCAAATTCACTAAAAGAGAAACTTGTTTTTAACAAAACCAGGACTCAGCAGAAATTAAGGAGAGAGCACCAGTGATGGAAAACATTAAATGTTGTAGCAAAAGCAGAGACCACACTAAATCAACATGGAAATATCTGCTGATAGATATCAAAAATGAGAAACAGAAGCTCTATATTCTGACTTAATGGAAGGATCTAGAAGGTTGCTTGGAAAAAAGGATCTGAAAAACGCTGAATCACTAAACAAAGAATATTCAAATACATACAAAAAGAATTTACAGTTGGCTGAAAATTAGAGAAAATACAAAGGGAAAACAAAGTAGATTGATTGTAAAAATTTCAGTTTTTAGATAAAAAACCAGAATGTTAGTAATATAGGAAAGCAAATTCTCTTCCACAGTGAATGATTGCCATTTTCTTCCGCAGCTTTCAAACATTTTGACCAAAAATGCATATATATGATGGTTTTGCTTTTGAACAAATTTTGGGCCAACCACAAATCTGGAAAAAAAAAAATAGTACTTATTTTCAGACTGCAAAACTGAAGCATCAGTTTGAATGGAATTGATTGGAGAATGGAGGAGGAGAAACTGGGATCAGAGAAGAATGCTGAAGCTTAATTAAAGGTCTATTTCCCATCACACCTGGGGATTTGTCATAGCTTCCTATGAATTTGCTAAACAGGGAATTGAGCTTGGGGGTCAGAGTTCAATGGTTAGCTATAATTAATTGACAGAGCTTTCAAGTTTTATTTTATTTACTTGTAATTGTTCCTCATTTTCTTTTATTTGGATCTGGGTTACTCCTTGTGGTATACAGATAAGAAATTACTGGTTTGGTCATGCTGTTGATGGGAATGACATGGCTTTTTGTTTAATTTGTTCCTATCACCAGCAAGACACTTGCTGCTGACACTATTCCTGTATTTTGTTCAAGGATGGTTCAAGATATTATGAAGATATTAACAGCTCTAGAAGCAGGAACAGAGGCCACAGGTATCAGGTAGGTCACAAAGATTCATTCAGTCTGCTGCTCCCTCTTTCCAAGTCAAGAGTTATTTACATTCCTGCAAAGCAGCAGAAATTTGGAAGGCTCCTTACTGAAACATTTTACAAAACAGCCCTTGGGCAGTAGCTGAGACATCCTGGAGAGCTCTGAGCTCCTGGAAGCTAGATCTCACATTTCCTGGGGTGCCACATGCACTTTTGTGCATGGCTACTCTTTTTTTTTTCATGGAGCTCATTCCTGGTGTTAGGTGGTGTTCATGATCCAGACCAAATTTCAGGCATGCAGATGTGAATCACTGAAACGAGCATGGGCATGCTACAGTTAGCCAGATTTTCCCCTTGTCCAAATCTGCTGAATCTGCATGGCCCAAGGGCAGCCAAGTGGAGAGTGTGGAACTGACTACTCTTAGTAAGAGATACTCAATTTATAGTGATGTACCTTTAAAATTAATTATCCATTTGCAGATATGTGTCTGTGTGCTCTATTGTTTACACTTCTAAATTAAAAGAATTATTTACCTAGCAAGTTTAAGTGATGCTATAGCTCTGCAAATGGAGTGAAACAATCAGAAAGAGAGAGAAGGAAATAAAACGTGAACAGTGAAATGAGTCCCCCTCACTTGCTGTGAGAGAAGAGAGAGAGAAGTTATGGTGTGGGCTCATTTGCAGGTTTAGTTTTGGAGCTTGTTGGGAGGTACCCAGCTACAGCTAAAATGGCTGCCATTAGGAAATCTTGGGTAGATGAGATGCATCATAGACAAAGTGGTACCCAGTGTCTCCCTTGGAGCACTTTAACAACTCGGTTTGAATTCATAAGCATTCTGATTGTACATGTGCAAATGCTTCCATATAAAGGTTAGGCACCCATTGTTATTGCAGCGTCTGTTAAAAAAGATAGCCATATCGGTTGCTAGGAGATGGCAGATTTCTCCTGAAGAAAAATCACTCCTGATAAAAAAAATAATTTTACATAAAGACCCTCTTAAATAAAAATATCTTTGACAGCAGCTATTATTATTCACTGAGTTCCTTCACAACTGAATAAATGGCAGAAAAATATACTATTTGAATACCATTATATCCTAACGTGTTAAATAGATTTTTCTCCCTTTTTTCCCCTCCCTTTTTTGTTGCTCCAAAGTGATATTCACTTCCAGCTAAAATTGCTGCCTTCCTTTTTCTATAGACCATTCCAGGAAAGAAACATTTGGAGAACTGAGCTCAGAAATTGAACTCACTTGTCTTCCCTTCCACCGTAAAACCAACTTTGCTTAAAACGAATTGTACAGTAGGATAAACACTTTATCAGGAAAGAACTTGGATGCAAAAAGACCAAAAAAACCTGCAGCAAGTCTTCACAAATGGATGGCTGGGAGAAGGCAGGTGGGAGGCTGTGCCTCATGAAAGCAACCAACCATCCAATTTCATTTCAATAATGTTTGTAATTTTCTTCCTACTGGGGTGGCTGGAAGTACAGCTGCCCTATATTTGTGTCCATGTGCTCTGCTTTTGGTGAAAATGACCCTAACAAATAAAACATGAAACAAACGATATACTTGCTGTTTGAAACTTGTGTAGTCACTAAACGAAACAATAATCTTTCCTAATTTAGTGTGCTCAGACTTGCTATTGTGGACATGAGAACTCCCCAGCTGCAGAACACAAAGGCACACTGCCTGCACAATATGGGGTTTCAGCAGCTGTGCCTTCCATTGACCGGAGCTGGGAGAAATGTAGATCAAATACCGACAATAAGAGATCGATGTTGTAAATATTAGCATGAGAAAGAGTGCACCAAACTCTGAGTGTGTCCTTTTTTTGTGTGTGTGGTTGTAATAAAGTTTCTCAAGAATTTTGCATGCAAGGGGGCATATGTGTGCACGCATATGTGTGAACTGCCTCCGAATCAGGCAGCAGCATGTTTCCTTGTACAAATATTGACAGGAATCCTTTGGTTTATTTGGAATTTTCCTGAGAAAGCTGCGACAATACGGTAATACCTCTTCACTACTTTTCACACAGTTGTTTCAACTCTTGGCACCAGGAAATCCTCATTGTTTTAATCAATTCCACTTGGAGCAATGACATGGGGTTTTTTTTTCTTTTAGTGACAGACACGGTGCATTTCCTTGCACGAAGTTCTCATGAGAGACTTTTCTTGCTGTAAATCCAACAGCAAATATGTATTTGCCAAGAGGGCTGAAAGAAGGGGTCACAATTTTTTCCTCTTCTGTTTTTCATCCTGATACTTCATGCTTCATTGATGTGCTTTCAAACTCACAAATGACCCCAAGAAAAGCACTGGGACTACTGTCAACAGTTATAATGGAACATTTGAAGAATATTTGGAAGATCAAGAGCTGTTCATTTAGTGAAGCTTTGAATTTAATCTTGATGCTGCCTTCCGCCTCTATCTCTGCTGCTTACACTTGAACAAAAAACATACAGAAATGCTTTAAATGCATTCTTTAATGCTTTACACTAATTACATACTTGATTGAAGTTATTAAGGTAATTTGAATGTAATATGTGTATACCAAACTGATATATTATGATGAATGTTATTACAGCACCATACTTTGCTCTGCAATAAGGTACAGTACATGGCACAGACAGAAAGGAGAGGTAAGGAATGTCTTTTCTTAAGGGACATGAAGAACTCTGTCCCGGTCACTGTGCTGGTGACAGTAAGAAATGCTCCATTTCCACTGCTGAGAGAATAGGCAGGACACTCAGTCCCTGTTCACGCAGACCCCAGGCAATGAAGGAATTCACCACCCGCAGCACTCGCGACAGTGGTTGGGACCATCTGAGAAAATGCATTTGTTTGCATAGTGCTATACATGTTCACCACCCAGCACAATGAGCAACTGCGCAAAATAAACATTTCTGACTTCAAATTTATACAACTTCGTGCCCTTTAAAGAGCTTAATTGCAGCAGCTGCACATCCACTGATCTGCTGTAGCTTATGTGTTTTGACAGCCTCTCCATTCTTCTTTTTCCTGCCTTGATCAAGTGAATTTGCAACTTCCAAGCTTTAGTCAGTTAAGTACTGCAAAGCAAACAACATTTTGTGCTTTCAGAGGATTTTTTCTTTTTCCATTTCTCCTCTTTTTCCATGATTGAGACTTCCTGTTTACCTCTCACAGGCCTTGGCATCATCCTTCAGTCCCAAACTTCCTCTCTCTGCACCATCCTCTACCACTCCAGACAACAAAAACTTTGATGTCAGTTTTAATGAAGGTGGGATTAAAGCCCAAATTTTATTTGTTTCACAAGGCTCAAACCTATGAGCGGTTGAATGCACTTTTCTCTCATTGATGCTTGAGCATAACTGCACCATGGCCCACAGCTCTGTAGTTGAGGCAGAAAATGCACTAGAACCATCTAATCTTATTTTGCTGGTGCAAAAACAATGTGGGTATCTGATAGAAGTAGCAGCAAAGCATATATTAGTTTCTGAAAAGATGTAGGTATGACATGGAGTATACAAATGGTGAGATTGCCATTTTTTTCAGAATCTGAACTCATTTCTTTGTTTTGAACAGGCCCAGTCTTAAGAGGAGTTCTCAAAGAGCCAGTTCAAGGAGGGAAAAATCACTATTGGCACATAGACCCTGCATTAACATACTAAAACAACATAATTTTTCTATTCTGCTCAGTTACAAATCAGTCACTGGGTAAATGCCTGAAGAGAGTTATTTTTTAGAACAGTCATAATTATCCATCTTATCTGGGGCAAATGCAGGGCCTAATTCCCTAAACAATGTTTAAGAGCAAACACCTGTATTTATAAACAGCAGAGATCATGGTCATTTCCATGGAAATTCTTCCAAAAGAGAAAACGGTGTGAGTGGTAAGTGTGAAAAACATACAATAAATACAAAGGGGTAAAAAGCAATATATCAGGGAAAAAACCTATAGCTGTAAAGATCATCTTCACTTTTTTTAATTGCTGCTTCATATACAGAAGCAGTTTTGGACAGCGGGACTGTGACTGTAAAATGTTGTTGAAACAGAACTTTGGTGACACTTGTCTGTATTAAGCTTCAAAAGCTTTTTTTTTTCTGAAATTCCTTTAAAAAATAAAGAAAAGAAGAAACAACTGTAGACATGCAGGAAATAACTGGGTTTGTGCTGTAGTTAATCATGAAAATAAAACACATTTTAAACTCTCTTGAACTATAGCTCATATGACTACGATAGACATTTGACTCTTATGTCACCGGTGCTTAATGCTGATTCTCTGACTAATAAATGCACATAGCTGGGTAGGACACAGCTGGGTGCATGGCTGAGTACAGCACAAAACTTCCAAAGTGTTAGAGATGGTAAAATTACTTTTGACTTCTGTGGAATAGGACATACTTCACTTAAATAACTGACTCACAACACTTTTGACATTTATCCCATCTGTCTCTTTAAAAGCAGACCTAATTAGTTGAACTTGATCCAGACGACTTTTAAATATTACAATAAAAATAAATAAATCCCCTGATATTCCCATTTTACTAGCAATAAATAGAGAAAAGTCTGAATTTAAATGCTAGTTTTGACCCCTGGTCCTGGCACAAAGTTAATGTGCAAAAAAAAAAGAGAGAGAATCCACTATGTCTTTTATCAAAAGTCAATTCAAAGCTCGATATAAAGTTCAAACCTTTTGCAGCATACATTATCATTAAGATGAAATATTTAGTGGCTCAGTATTCCGGTCATCTTTTGACAATAACCTGCAATGTCTCAGAGGTGGCGGGTACTGGAGAATTCAGTCAATTATTAAAGAATATCTCATTTTTCAGGAAGAAGGGCTGAAAACTGCTAATTTTTATTAACATGCCATCGATTAAATTGCACCTTCAATTTCAAAGAAGTCTTGAACAAATTCCATAAACATTAAAAATTTTACCTGCTTTGAGTCTTTCACAGTAGTTTTATAAAACCTTGAAACATTGTGATTTAATAGCCATCACTGTCTCCTGCCCCAGTGAATGGGTATGACTCTTTGTCCTGTGGACAATAGGAAGATGCATTTTTGGACTTCATGTAATGTTCTTCAGAGATAAGCTTGTCACAAATTATAGCTAATAATAACGTTTCAGGCTTCCCTATGTGATAGCAATTGCAAGGTGAACACAAGGTGGGAGTAAAATTAAAGTAGAACTGGTCTTACACTTTTGTCAGACTAAAATCTCACTAATATTTAATATCTGAATGTAAGGAAATGTTTAAAAAGTAAAGCTCCTGTGATTATTTAATGAGCATTAACACAAAATAGAAATTGGATTGTTAAACATCCCATCGCATTTGCATAGACATGCACACAGGAGATGTCACATTTTGGAAAACATTTGCCAAGAAAAAAAGCTCTTAAATGTTTATTTTTGTTTGAATCTCTGCTCGTGGAGTTTATTCCCACCACACACAGAGCAGGAAAAGAAAATACTTTTCCATGAGGTTTTAGAGCATCACTCCAAGCAAAAACCATTCTGAGACTTTCAATATCATTGTCATCATACATTGTGTTACACTTCCATGAGACTTTACTAACCAAATAGAATTAAGGTGATCTGGTACCAAGGGGCAAGATCTTTGAGGAACACCACCACATTCCACCACTTCTCCATAAGGTTTTAGAGCATCACTCCAAGCAAAAACCATGAGCAGTCCCACTCCAATCAGCAGGCTCAAAGGTGACAGCCAGCCATAACAGGAGCAGGTGAGGGTACAGACACGCTCTTGTAGCAGAGAGCAGTGGGAAAACGTCTGTCTTCCAGAAATGTTTCCCAGGTCTCTCCAGCTGTGAAGGAGAACACAACCTTATACATTTTCGCCAGACCTTCTGATGAGCATTAAAGGCTTGGGCTGAGCATGGCTCTGTCATCTCACTCATTCCTGTCATCTTTCTTTTCTGGGGTGCCACAGAGAACAAAAGAGCAGCTATTTTGCACTTGCCTGAGTGGAAAGTTCTGAATAACACTCACAAATGCCACACTTGAGAAGATAACCATAGATTTCTATAAACATTTCCACCTGAATGTATGCAGAGTAAAACATAAACTGCAAAGAATGAGAATTAAGCTGAAGTAAACTGAAAAAAAAACAGCTGCATTTTTTCTTTTTGGTCTTCTAATTTCCTCTTCTCTGGCAATAAGGTTCCAGAGAAACCAGCTTCACAGAAGATGAGCTAGTGCCTAGTGACTAGACCTACACTGGAAATAAGGACTGCCCAGATGACATCTAATGCCATTTTGAGGCTGACTTCACAGAGGAAATGAACCCTTTGATTAATATTTGACTGACTCTGTTTCCTTGTCTTCAGTGATATTTTTTAGTCTGAGAGAGTAAAATCCAGATTGTTGTGACAATTGTGAGAACAAATTAGTCAGTATTTATAAATCACTTGGAAGAAAAAGTGCTATTGCTGACAATTATGAAATTGGACGAAATCAGCAAAACATGTTGCATGGGAAACCAGTTGTTCCCTCTTCCTTTATATCTCAACGTTGGAAACACAGAACTGCAGTAACCTATTGGTGATGCTGCAATGTAGGCTCTAGTACTCCAGTCAAGTCTGTTGGACTCCATACTCATATCTGAGTATTCACATAATTTTGCCTTTCCAGTTTTGTAGGAATGTGAAGACAACTGACTCATTTGCACAAAATGTCAGAAGTCTGAAAACTTTAATAATTTTCCCCTTTGCTCACAACCACCTAAACTGCTTAAGAAATCATTCTGTATGCTTTGGTCTTGAAAAAATACACCAGATGATTCCTGTCTTCTTAAATGTATAATTCACACCTCAGCTGACCTTGAAAATACCAGCACTTGATTGTGTGGAATTGAGGATTAAAAACTACTGCATGGGAAGCCTCAGGTATCAGCTTCACCTGGAGCCAACCAGCCACACCTGTGCACATATATGTACAAACATAAAGACCATGCTTCTCACAGTGGAGTTTTGTTTTCTTTGCATTTGATTTCATTTTGTTTTACTTTATTTTTACAGTTCAACTGAAGTTTGCATGCACACAGTTACAATCGTTCGTTCTTAGTTGCATGATGAATAAGGGCCACTGTTTGTGTGTTTCATCCTGAGTGACAAAACAGTGGTACTAAAATATTTAAGAATAAACTCTGGAAAGAAGGGATACGTTTTTGTTTAAACATCTGTTTTAAAGTGATATGATGGAGCAAAATTAAATTTAATAATCTTTCTTCCTTCCTCTGCTTTTGAAATCATAAGACAATGTGGTAGGACATGTGTTTCAGATCTAGTGTGGTATTTTCAGATGTAGACAATTCATTATCCGTGGTTCTCCTTTTCTTCATAAGCCATGATTTTTCTAAGTACAAAATTGTCTGATAAATTGTCCCCAGGTTACATAACACAAAACAGCATTTGTGTATAATAAGGCAATACCTCCACCTGCTATAGACAGTGTTTATTCTGCACATTTTGTTTTCTCCATTGGATTGCAGCCAGTGAACTCAATAGTTTGTTGGAAAGCAGAGGATCTTACATATCAAATTGTCCAATTTATTTTACATAAGGTCTGTCAATCCTTTTTCAAGGGAGTAGAAGGGAAGTTATTCCATGCTTTTTAATGGAAATTTCCCCAGTGAAAAATTCATTTTTTATATCTTTGTCATATCCTAACTCACTTATGTGTGTGCTTAAATCAGGCCACAAGCTGTGAGCTGATTTAGACACCCAGCTACGGGACTTCTGCACCTGCTTTAATCAGGCACTTGGAAATGCTCATCAGTTGTGCCAATCCCCTGTTCAGTCTGATTTATACAATGTTTTCTGGAGAACTTTGATTATACCTGTGCTCATCTTTATGCCTATAGCTGTATGCCTCAGGGCATCACCCCTTCTTGGACTAGTAGATCAGCCTCATCAGAACTTTACCACACAGAAGCTAAATCTTTTGACTGACTGCCCATTTAAATCAGTCAGTTGAGTACAAAGCAGCAAGTGACACAACATTTTTTTCTCTTCGGTGCAGGACAGAACTGTGCTTAATTAGGCATTTAAGAGAGACTTAACTTCTACAGTTCTCACCACACATGTTATTTTCAAGCAGCTTAATGATCTGAAACACCAATTAGTTTCAATTCACACCTATTATCCTACTTTAATTCCCTGTTAATTCAAAGTTCAAATTCCCCTCCTTGTCAAGAAGTGATAATTTTCTCTTTTTGTAAGTGTTTCATCTGAAGTTCTGAAAACTAGAGTGCCAAATGCCATTTCTTAAAACTTCATATGGATGCCTTATGCCAGTTTCCTATTTTCATGGTCTTATGCCCAACCTATTTCCTTGCTTTCCCTCCATTAATGAACCTATTGTTTCAACTCCCTTAAAACATAGTCTCTCTTCAAAATTCTTCTTCCTAAACCAGCTATAGGTTCTTACAGGACACCATAATGATACCACTAAGATGACTGCAGTCTTATAAAATACTGCAAATAAACATGCAAAAGAATTTAAAGCAGAAAGTTTGAAATATCAGGTCTTCTTTCTCACACATTACAAGCCATTCTGCAGTAACATCAGAAAAACACTCAATGCTTAATGTGAAAAAAAAATAAGCCTTCAAAACCTACATTAGTTAAGGCTGACTACAAAATAAATTTTAAAAAATCTCTATTATTTATCAGTTAATTTGCAGATCACAATGGTCCATAGGGTGAGGAAGATTCTTAGCCAGGTTTTCACCATCTATGCTTACCAGCCCATAAAATCGATGATATCTACAGCTCTGCAGGCATAGCTTATGGGAGTCCCGAATGTCTTCCAAATATTAGTATTACTTAATAGCTGAAAGAAATGGGGGGGGAATAACTTATTCCTTAAATATGCCTTTTGTCTGAATGTCTTTTCTGCAACTTAAATCAGGTTACACTTATAAGAAGAAACAGAAAAAAAAAAATCAAGTTCCAACCTAAGCACTTTAAAACTGCATTTGTTACTACTATAACCCATTATTTTTTCTTTTTGGAAACTAATGCTATTAAATTCTGATTACTATTTTAATTGCCCTTATTAACTTTTGAATAGTTTATTCTACATAATTGTAAAATTGTTCAGCTCTTCCTAGTTTGTGAACGCCTAGTTTGAGTATGAACAATGGGCACATCTTATTTTGGCACAAATATAAAGTTCGGTTTAAATGTATGCATGCTATATGCTAATGCCAAACAAAATATCTCAAAGTTCACTCTTATAAGTCTCCTGCATGCTTGCAGTCAAATGTGCATATGAAAATCACTCAGTGGAAAAACTGAGTTTTCTCTCATATCAACGGCTGAGAGATCTAGCACATGTACAATGGTAAAAACTTTCAGGTAACTGTGTTAGAGACACAAATAACCTCAACACCAGATGAAATTTAAAAGCCAGGCTAGAATACATCCAAGATGGGCTATCCATTTGAGATAATTTTTATTCAGATTTATAGAACTACCTTCTCATACTAATTTTCCAAAACGGAAAGGCTAGACAGTGCAGAGTAACAGCAAAGCATCCAAGGCCCAAAAAAATGTTAAAAAAGTGGTCCTTCTCTGTGTGTGAATTTGCACAGATCCACCACACCATGTGAAGACATCAAAACAAAGCAAAATAAATCTTGCCCACAAATGTAATTAATCAACTTTGTATTTGTATTATGGCAGAGAGCAAGGATTAACAAAAAACAAGCAAAGCATAGCTATAAGTTATAACCATGTCCGCAAACCAACAAGGAATATAACTGTGCTTGCTTTGCCAAGGGTTAATTCTGGATATCTCAACAGCACATTTTCTAGAGATTTTTCTTCCAGATTGCAGTTAAATCTGGCCTATCACCAGGGATTCAGCCTCTCAAAATTGAGGATGTTCAACCTCTAAACAGTCACAAATGCTTGGCTTTTCATCTACAGTTCCTATCAAATATAGAAACATCTTTCATATGTTTAGTTTTTCCACAGATTTCAGTACTCCTCAAACTTATTTTAAACCATTTCATAGCTACCCTTCCTGTCTGTTAAACACATCAAGTGCTTCAGTGCCAGCTGGTGTCAGAAAAGTAAGTCTAAAAACAAAAAACGTACTGCTGGCTGTCTTCTATCCTTGCTGGCACCCAGTGCTTGAAGACAGATTAAAACACTACTTGTAGCTCTTCCAGCTTTCCTCAGACACCAGAATTTTATAGTGGGAGAGGCAATTAACAATACCACTCTTCAGCAAAGGGCATTTTCTGAGTTCCTTTCCTCTATTCTATTATGACCTTCTAATCTGACCCCCTTTTGTTTGCAAATCATCTTTCTATGTAGCAAACTTTTTTTTTTTTTTTCTAATTAAAAGAAACAATACTGACAGGAAAATGCAAAGTGGCTACAGTGAACTTCATTTTTTTTATTATCTTCTGGTATGACCAGCCAACAGAAAGGGAAAAAAAAATGCCTTTATATTGTGTGTATTCAAAACTTCCCATTGAATGCAGTACTGCATACAGCTTCCCTTCCAGCTTCCCCACACTCTTTGTTTCCTCACAAAGACCAAGCTCCAACCACCTTATTTCCCTCTGTGCTCACCACAAGCACTGGAAGAGACACTAAACTTCATCATCACACCAAACAAGACAAAGACCTACAACTCAGTGTGTACAAGAGTATTATGATATTGAGAGGAAAAAGAGATTTAACATAAACATTTGCAAATTAACATACCTGAATCAAGCACTACTTAGGTATTTAGCAAAAAAGGAAAGTAGGAGATGGTTTATTTTGTTGAAACCATAATTTCTTAGAGTCAGTACGAAAATTTTCCCATAGGCAGAAGGTTTTGTACATAGAAACATTTTAAAAACACTCAGATTTGCAATTCCACTTGCTTTAATCAGATCCATTTTGTGGAACACCTTGAAAAGCATTTTAAAATCCATTCCTACAGGACTGGACGGTTAAGCAGTAGCTGTATGAAGATTTTAATAAAGTAATTTTTTTTTCAGTTACTGTTTTCATACTACACATTTATTAAAAAAGAAAAAAATCACAGATGCAAAGTGGCTCTTTCCATTAGAAATTTTTAAAATACCTGCAAGGCTAATCTGATCAGAACACAGCCTGATTCAATCAATGTTAATCAAATTTGTGGAAATTACAGTATATGAGTGTCCTAATTTTACCTTCTAGCATTAAAACTGAAAGATCAGCATCTAATGTAGTAATTATTTTTAATACAAATAATATGTATTTTCCTTCCAGTAAAATGTTTACTACCAGAATTAAAATATTTCCACCCTATTGCTGTTACTTTTAAGCAATACCTTACATTTTTCATCAAATGCACTGCAAGTAAGTGTATAAATACCTGTATAAATAACACTGATAAAAATAGTTGGAGCTGAATAAAAACATCAGTTCATGTAACTCTGTTGTTCGTGACTGCTACTTTTACGAGACACAGAAGCATTTGTTACCTATAAATAGATGTTTTAAATGAAAAGTTCAAACCAAAGTATTATTAAAATTTTAAATCCAGTGTCTTTGGTTATTATTCAGTGTTGGAACAAAAAGCAACAATAGTAAAAACTTCCATTGGCTATGCCCATTCTGGCAGACATTTTATGAACCAAACTAATAACTACCTTGCAAGTAATAAATTTTGAACTTACATAATAATAGTCATTTTGGCATTGCTCTAGGTGTCCTAGTAGACATGCAGTTGCTTCCAATCTCAAAATTTCTGGATAGAGCAGAATACTTCTACATTTTATGGCTCAGCTCCATCTAAAGACAGTTAACTTTAAATAAACTATACAAATTAGCAGAGTTATTATCATTGTGTTATGGAGATACTCCAGCCAGACTAACTTATCTTTCAGAGAAACCAGTTCCAGTATTTCTGTAGGCAAATTTAATGCACTTCGTAAACCAAAGTAAGAGTGAGGTCCAAGTAAGGATGCAGGCATCTAAAGCAAAATAGAGCCCAATGCAAAGGCCTCCATGCAAAATAGCAATTTCATATTGAGCTGCCACCTAATTGCCACGACAGTTAAACTTATCTTGGCAAGAAAGAACATTCTTGAACTTCTCACCCTATTTTGCAGCAAAACCCCTGAATTTCAGAGTATCAGAAAGAGACCCAAGAAGGATGGATCTGTGTCCTGGTAGTGAAAACAGGTGGGTGGCACTGGGGAGTTCTGTTGCTCAGTCCCTGCTTCAGGGAGTCTTCAGGAAATCCTGTAGTACTGGCTACAATATATAAAGTCATTAAAAAGCTACAAAATAAAGAAAATATGGTGTAAATTCTTTTCTGGTGTTTCCAGTAGTCATATGTGGACAACACCTCTTAGCAGTGGCTTCTGCACTCTGGATTCTGAGCTGATGGAGGTGTCTACCTACAGTCCAGAAACAGGCAACAGAGGAGAAAAGTTCTTAAATATATCACTGTACTCCCTATATTCTAATTCATAGCTTGTGAAGCCCTCTGCAAAGCCACACAGACTCTCAGAGGCTATGTCTAAGCAATTAAATTGAGAACTCCCAAGCTCCAAAGTGCACTCCAGGTGTCCCGGTTTCAGCTGGAACAGAGTTAATTTTGCTTAGTTGCCTGCTGGGGTTAAACCTGCTCCAGTTTCCTAGCTGCCAGTGATGGAAATCTTCCTGCATGAGCACAGTTATCTTCCTAAGTCACTTGGACCTCCCTGCACATTGCATAGGAATACTAGGTGTCAAATTCTGGCCCACCACATATCTGGCCACCCAAAATGAAAGAGTTTCAGTGCCTAATTTATATATGCCTCAGTACTGAATCTAGACCTGCAAGTGCTTGTATTGCGCACATAGTTATATATAGTTGCAGCCAAATTCACAATCTTGCTGCATCTAAAAGAAACACTATAAATGTGCCATATTCTGTAAAAATCAGCCTGAATTCCAATGTATCTCAATCTGGTCATGCAAGCAAAGATTAGAGTGTCTATTTCTGAGCCAGTTAAAATACAGCAAAGGGACACTCAACAATCATAGAACAAGCCAAGACCGGTCCTGTAAATATAATTCAGGAGTTTAAATTCAAATTGTTCTGATCTAACTTCCAAAAATCGTTATTAGCAAGTCTGAAAATTTAAAAAATAAATATTTCAAATTGTAACTCAAGAATGCTCATGCGAGGATACCTTGATGACTGTGCCACTGTCAAACTTTTATCAGCACGGTCTTTCACAAAACATGTCTCAAAGTACATAAAGCAAAGAAATTCCAAACTATGCATGATGCATTGCTTTTTTCCTCTCTCTTTTCAAGTAACTCTTTTAACACTTAGAAAACAAAAACACATCTTATTGCAATAGCTGCTCAGTTACTCATATTTGCTGTTGCCAAAAATAACCAGCTTTGACAGAACAACTTGGACAGAATGTCAGATGGTGCTGTATTTTGAACTAATCTTAAGGAAAACAAAGATATTTCATCCAAAAATATTCAAGCAATTTACAAATCTGATGCATAGGTGATGGATTATGGCCCTGATATTACTGGCTATACCAATAAAAACATTAATTCAAGACTTCAAACTCTTTCAAGACTTTTTTGAAAGAGATGTTCCAAAGCAAAAGTATTAATCTGAAAGAATATTTTATAGATTTTATATAAAATCCATACATCTATCCAAATACATGTTGACGCTTAGCAAAATCACTTTCTTAACAGTAAAAATTTGCAATAGATGCAAAATGCCTATTTCTGACAGCACTCAGAATTATTAAGTTGTTATTTTTGGCTTGGCAATTGCTATAGTTTGTGAGAATTAAGAAAACATGTCTCTGCTATATCTTGCTTAATATTTTTCCACCAGTTTTAAATGTTAATATTCCCCTTTTGTGGAAGATTTTATGTGAGGTTCTAGAAAAAAACATAATTCTATGATCAACTGTGAAGTTCCAGCTTCTCAGAGACTGTTCGTGTATAGATTATACCTAGAAATAACATAACCCAGACAGATTTAAAAACAAAACAAAGCCACTCAACTTCTGTGAACCAGACTAATGACATAGGTCTGGGATGTTTTTGTCCCTTTTTCCAGGCACTACGTGGTGCCAATGAGAATACAGTTTATGTCAATCTTAATCTGGCCATGGGAAAGAAACAGCCAAAGATATATAACCAGAACTGTTTACAAGATAAACAAAAAGTTTACTGCTTCCCACATACTAGGGAAACAGTTGGATTACACATCAGCATCTGGTTGCTCGAGACAATACTACCAGGAAGTTAATGAAATTGGAACAAGGAAATTACTATGACTCGGCACTCCATTAAAAATTTATCATCAGTAAAAAAAACAATGGGAGCTTTGCTGATAAATTAACAAAAGAAAATATAAAAGCTGTATTGCTGTAAAACAATAAATCTTTTTTTTTTTTTTCTGGATAAATTAGTTCTGTTCCAAAAGCTGATGTCACCTAAAATTAGAAAAAAAAGGCAACCTTACTCTGATGAGAAATGGTGACCTTTTTGTATTACAACTAAAACATGAGGCAACGTGTTTATTAGAAGTTCAAGGTACTCATGACATCATCTTCAAACAAAACCTCTTTATTAGTGTCATTCTAAAGGGGCTCGATTCCACCAAAACTAGGTAACCAGAATGCTACTTTCAGCATTTAGCAAAGTCTCTTCCTCTTACAAAAGGCAAAATAACTGTTTCTGTTCAAAGACTCATTTCCCAGGAATCAAATATAGGCTGCCAGTTTGGTGACCAGCCAGGTGAAATATTCTGGAACTCTGGAATTTGGTCGCCTGAAACTTCCCCACTGGGCAACCTTTACTCAGTACACACCACCTGTGGAGCATTACAAGGTGTCTCATATGAAAGTTTCTACAAAACGGTTTCCTTCAAAGCCATAAATTTTTTGCTTCATGAATGTCCTTTTTATTCTCTTTGGCCATTTCCACAGTTGATTTATTCCTGAAAAGGGTCTCGGTTATGTCACCGCAACGGAGTAGACTATTTCCACTTCAGGCTCTTGGAGCGTCTTCAGACCACCACGAGCATAGCATACCTAGATGGGTACACCCTGAGGGACAGTACTTATCCACTAGTCCTCACTCAGTAAGATTTTCCTAGGCTGGTCCCATCTCCACACCACCATCTGTGCGCCAGGAATCTGGCATGCCCATGACCTACACAAAATTCCCTGTCTGACTCGTATCAGTAACTGCCAGCACTTCCCAACAAAAGGAGGAAACTTGGGCCATGGTCTGAGCTCCTTATTCATAAGGCATATTTGTTCGTGTGCCAACACAGGAGTGGGCAGCAAGGAGACACCCTACAGGCTCAGTCTTCTCCCACTAGTAAATTCAGCTTGCCCGAAGACCGCTTGAAGAGGATGGCCCCAAGCAGTGTGCCTTCTGCATTATTTCTCATGCACATGTCTAAGGACAGAGATGCCCCATACCTAGGAGGACCCTCAAATGGATCAGTACAGATAAATCACAGCATCATGCAGAAACAGAGCTCTTCCCTCTGGAGAGAATAAGGAATAGGACCTCCTGTATATGTGTTAGGGACAGAAAACTGAGTTCATGAGGGAGAATCCCAGCTCCCTGGGAGTGTCTGTCAGAAGACAAATATTAAATGAAATACATTATTCCCTCAAAATAATTAAACAAATCTGGTTGTGTTTGGTTGGTTGCGGGGGGTGGTTGTTTTTTGGTTGGTTGGTTTGTTGTTGTTGTTGTTGTTTTCCTGGATCAAATACATTGCTCTTCTTATTCTTGTCACCACTGAAGAACAGGTATCCACTGCCAGCCCCCAAACTATATACTCAATGTCCTTAGTCATCTTGAAACAATTCGGTAGCTGTAGAAAGGACTCGTTCTTCCTCCAAGCAATCTCTACTGTAAAATTAGTTGCCTTACACTATAACAGACTACAGGAAAGACAGGCAACATTGTGAAGAGCCTCTTCTGTGAAGACCCTCCGAAAACATTCTTTAAATTAATGAATAGTGTCATAGAACCCACAGTCTTTGGCTCTAAGAAGCATAGAACTGCACTAAAGGAAGACACAACAGGTGTCCCTCAGGGCTGACCTTCAAATCAAGATGAATGAGACCCCTTTTTCCCATTATCCAACTGCCCTAAATAAGTGACTTCACTCCACAAGGGAAATTCCAGTGGGAAAATAGCACTCTCAAAGCAAGGATTTTGCAGACCAGTGTTTGGCCTCTACTTATTTCTAGCATTTGTTCCCCAAAATTGAGCCCATGGGCTCTTGGGCTGTGGGGGAGCTTGCTTCAGAGATGGTCTATGGTTTGTCTGCAGAGCTCTTTTCTCAGACAGTTGTCAGTATGGAAAGTAAGCTGTCATCAGATCTCTTGGCAAGCCAATGCATTTTACTAATCTGGCAGAAAAATACAGCAGAAGAAAACCTGACTAGTTTCCTGCCAGACTAGTAAGACGAATTGTCTTACTGCAAAAGCTGGCACTAGGGAAAGGGTGGAACCATATGGCTAGATACTGGCACAAGGGTACAAAAGAGTAAGGAGAAAGGATTGGGACTTCTAGTTTTCTTGGCAACAATTACGTTGACCACTTACCCACACCCTGGGTACTGACATGGCTCACTGCACAAGGCAATAAGTACTTTGGAGAATGTGCAATTGATAAATGGCAAAGGGCAGGGGTTTGCAGCAGCATTTCATTGAGCCACTGAAGTTCAGGGGCTTGGTCCTGGCCCTCCTGAAGTCAGTGGCACAATTATAGTCTTCTCCATCTGGTTAGGCTTACTACCCGTCTGTCTCATCAGAGAACCACTGTAGTGTTTCAAAAGCAACAGTCACTCAGAGGAGTATTCATATATTGGATTAAAAATATACAACTGTGGATAAGGAAAAATACGCAGTAGGACTGAAGTGCCTCTAGTATTTGAAGCTACAGCTTCCCAGAAATATATTGTCACATTATCCAAAATGCTGCTTATTAGTAAACTTTTACCAACATTTTGTCACTCCATAAAATGAATACCCTGTGAGTGTTCCCACTGAAATTGCAAGAATTTCCACTGTATAAAAGGCATGTGTAAGTCATTACATGATTTAAACCACAGATATGAAACTCTTCAGCCTGGAAAATACAAACAGTAGCATTGTACCAAACCAGGAACTGTATTAAAAATTAAACAATGGCTTTGGACATTGAAGATAAGACGTAGAATAGGCTAACAAACTACACAGCTGATGAAAACAGTGCTGAATTGAAGACTTGAACAAAAAGCATGAAAAGGAAGAACATCTGCAATACTGAACTACTGGAGGAAACAGAGGACAAATATCCCTGTTTCTTTAGCTGCAGTCTGTATCCCCACAACAGTTACAATTGAGTGCATCTACGAGGTAGTACAGCTAAGCAGGAAAATGTACAGAAACCAAGGATAATCATATGCAATTCTATAACCCTGTAGACAAAACACTAATGCTATAGCAATATGGAAGAGGGCAGCACAGTTGGGGTATTTTTATTCCAAGTTGTCAAAATGTCCATGAAATACAGGAGTAATAATCCTTCAGAGAGAAATATAAAGCATCCTTATTACTGAGAATGCTTTGCTGACAACTCAGTCATTACACAGATACTCACACATATTAAAGCTGGGAAGGACCACAGCATTTATTTAGACTGATCTAACACATAAATTATTATAAAGGTTCTTAACAGCTATCTTTTCTGCAAATTTATAACTTCTGCCTCAAGTGTAAGAGATTTTCTAGAAAGACATTCATCTTACTTGTAAACACCCCAAGGGATGGAAGTACAGTGCTAAATAAAGGAGAGCTAGGAGGGAGCCCAGGCATTAGACCTGATCATCTATGTTGTTTAACTGCCATGTCAGTCCCTGGCTCCGACTAGTCATCTCCAGCACCACACCCCAAAATCTAAAATACAAAGGAGATTGAAACAAATCTTAGGCCAATTAAAATAAAGCAGACCTTTTCCTGTACCGCTAGGCAAGGAAGGCTCCACAGTCTATATTTATCCAGATTATGTTAAAATAATATGAAACCTAATGAAGGAAGTCCAACATCTCAATCCTGCATATTGTACACTCTGAAGCCCAAGATATGGGTTGGAAAGTCCGATTCCCAAGTTTAGTTTATTTGGCTAACGCAGTGATTAATAAAGGGCACTGTTTGCTGATCACCATAATGAAATTGCTCCATGCAGCATGTTCAGCCAAGGTAATTAATGAACTTAAGAATTTCTGGACCACGAATGCCAGCAAGACACATGAGCAACTTTTTTTCTGCAAAGGTTTTAGAGGAATGTAGATTTAAGTGGATCTAAATACTGCATAGAAGACCAGTGCATCCATGTGGATAATTAATCTGTAATTAGATCAATAAGGCTAAACAGAAGGATAAACCAGGAATGTTGTTGCGTGTTCTGTATTACTTAACCAAGCTATTGCATTTTTATCTTCCTTAAATTAAGGGATTACTACTGTAGAAGGCATACAAATATCAGAACATGAGAAAAAGATCACTTTCCCTGCTGATGATGTGAGAGTCTTTGTCAAGGATTTATAAAAGGTCTGGCTATGTTTATGAAGGCTTAAGGAACAGTTTGGGATTGTGGTTGTACAAAGTGAAGTATGCCAAATCTGAAGTAACAAAAAGGGACCTCAAGCTCCAGTCTATTTTCTCCAGTGCCATTTGAGTGAAATGAAGAAATCCAAATCACAACCAAAAACTATTTAGGGATTTGTCATTCTCATTCTATTATTCTAGTAAGGCTGAACCTCTGATCAACACAACATATTGTGATCTGAGAAAGAGATATAATACTTAGTCTCAAATACCAATGCAATCTTGTTTAGATGAACACATGTATATGTGAGGGAGAAAAAAAAAACAGTGTATTTTTACCAAATTCTATTCAGACTCTTGATGCACATATCTGTATGTGCATAGACTTTACAAGTGCTTCAGAAGATGTATAGCTATAAAATATTTTATGTTAGGAAGAGGAAAAGGGTGCAACAAATTGCAGGATCACCTAATCCAGTTCAAATGAAGGGGAGGAAAAAAAAGAAAAAGCACCATGGTTTTAGAGCCCTAATCAATATTTCACAGCTCACTATCTCTCACATTCTTGTGAAACCTCTGGTAACATTCTCTGAATCTCTTTCCACAATCAACTACCATTGCCTAAACTCTGCAATTAACTGGCAAGCATTTTTCCTCAATGGGAAAAGGCATTTATTGAAAAGAATTTTCCCTTCAAATCTAGGACCTCAGAGGCACAGTAGCTTCCATCGTTTCCTTGTACAGAACAGAAAATGACCTGGCAACACTGCTCCCAGAGAAAACAAGACTGTAACTAAAATTTGGGAGAACAAAATGTCACCACCACATAATTCTTCTGTCTCGATGCACTGGAAGATTTTATTCCTAATGCTGCCAACAAGAACAGTGTAAGAAGTGATATCTCTGATTTCCAGCATATATTCCTCCAACAAGAACTGCATCTCCTGGGCATATGTAACAACTACATGCTTTTGTACAAATGGCACAGAAGCCTATAAGGACTCACAAATTATATATGATTGCATATCTAAATGTAAATGAATTACATAATTACTTTTACGTTTTTAGGAAGATAGATTTCATCTTCAGAACTTAATGTGTTTGTTAATGCAACAAACCTCAAAGTCCTCTGCAGTAAATGCTTTTATGTACAGGAAGAAAGAAATATGAGGTACTTCAAATGACAGCCTGAATGCTGCTTTAGTACCAGGGATGATTTAGTGGTCTCCTTCAGCTTCAGTTGCTGTTTAGGTCAGCTAAAGTTGTGAATCCTTAAAAAGAGAACTGTGATCAAATGAAATATAATTCTCTAATAAAACCTGAGTGGTTGCAAAGCTATATTTTATATACTAATTCAACCCAGCAGTTAAAACTCAGCTCCCTGAACAATAAAAACAGTTTTGCTGAGCACAGTCCTTCCAGCATCTAAGCTGCTCCTTCTCCCACTGTCTTCTGTGTAAGTAGGCAAATACAAAAGAGACAAATCAAACAAGATTTTTGTTTACCTTTCACTGAGAGATAGAAAGTGGTGAGCCTGCATATGCTCCTTTGTCCATGGAGAACATACGCTAGATCTTGTTTGATACACATTTTTAAAGTTCCTTTTAAGTTTTCACTTCTTAGAGAATAGTTGTGTTGCTATAGCTTTTGGCCCCTTGCTAACAGCAGCTTTTTTCCCCCCTCACCAGAATTTGAAGCTTTTGATCTCTTTTATCTTCTGCTTGCTCATAGCCTATGAATTGCATCTGTGGCAAAGCTTGTCCTCTTAAGAGTCCATTGACTTATTGCTAGAAAGCAAGTAAATAGCTTTCTTTTCACTCCGAGTCCCTGTTGAGATAATACATTCTGAAGGGGGACAGTCTGTGCAGAGTAATCAGAGCTATTGTTCACCACTGTTTGAAATGCACAGTGAAAATATACTCCTGGGGGAAAAAAAAAAACAAAATCAAAAAGAGCTTCTACCTAAGAGAAATATACAGATAGCAACCCAAAGTAGTTTTTTCTTAAATATAATACATCAAGTAGCACCAGGCTATGCTACAACTTAGACAATAGCACATATTGGGCATAAACAAACAGAGCATAACAGCAAATAAACACATACACTATATTTAATATCTGTGCCACAGGAAAGGCAGGGTGCTAGCAGCACTCATCTTGCTGATGCAGAATGGCACAGCGCACCCCCCAGACTGTCCCATGGTAAGACTAGCACATGCTTTCAGACCGATTTCCTGAGCACTGGTGACTCTCCCATAGCATCTTTACAGACATAAAAAAAAAAAAACAACAGTGCTGGCCTCCACTGTACTACTGTCTCCAGTGTTCAGTGGTAGGGCATTTTCCACACCAGCTTGGCCAGAGGATCGACATTTCCCAGCTTCAGCTGGAAAAAGGATTTTTCACTTCTATCTTATATAGCTGTACACTGCTGAGCAGCTAGAGAACGGCCACCAAGGAAGCAATCACAGTACTCCAAATGGTTGAGACCAGACATCTCCCCAGAATAAGGCAGTTGTAAAGATGCTCTAAATATGACCTTGTGGCTCCTGAGCAGATCCTCACCACACAGGAACATCTGTGGTGGTGCAAAATGCTACTGACACTGTCAGTCCATTGCACTGCAATAGTGAATCACAGAATCATAGACCACCAAGCTGGAAGGGACCATAAGGATCACCCATTCCAACTTTCTTGGCACAAAATGCAAGGACTGTGGTTGTGTAGCTCCTTATTCTACAGCTTTCTCTTAAGGAAATGGCTTGCTCAGAACAATTTCATTATTTCCACTCAATAAGAGTGGAAAGGTGGGTTGAAACTCTATTTACGTAGATCCTCAGCTGCGATGCACTCTCTTTACAATTGAAAAAATGATTATGTTTAAGATTCTTTGAGAAGAATTATGCTCTACAAAAGAGTGATACAATTATTTTAAAAGCTCTTTTTTTTTCCTTCTTTTTCACTTGTTTACAATGCTGTAGAGACTCCACACAAATGAAATTACAAACACCTAATGGGAACAGATTTTTTACATTTAATAGCCAAATTTTTCATTAACTTGATTACCATGTAAAGAAGCCCATGCATTCATGTCCTAAAGTTAATAAATAAGAGTGGAAATTGTGTGTTTATATTCAACATCCCCCTCTTAATTTGTTTTCTGCAGCAACAGATGAAGGAAAACAATTTTCAGGGGAACAGCAAATTTCAACCCTGGAAGTAGTGAAACCCTCTGCAAAATTCTGCCAATGTAAATTTACAAGAAAACTAAATATGAAACAGTAAAAAACATTCATGTTATTTGTTTCCGAGTGCAATGGCAAAAAGAGGATATGGAAGCATGCTAAGTCATGAATTTTATGTTCCACATACAGTACCATAAGGGAATAAAGATTTAAAGGTTAGCACAGCAAGAAAGACAATGATAGCAGTATTAACGAAATAAGCAATCTCGCTTTCATCTCCAGAAATAAACAAAAATCAGCATTCCACAACCACTACCAAATGAGCCCTTCACACCATCCATAAAGAACTGTAAAAAAGGATAACAAAAGAGCCTTCTGGTCTTCTCTCCCTCCCAGTTATTAAACCTTTCTTGGCAAAAGCCAGTTTTTCTTCTGAATAAGTACAGGACAACTACACAAAGAAAAGTAATTTGGCCATTATTAGGCCAAATTATTACATAATAATAATAATAATAATTTTTACAGAACCCTAATGTTGTTTGGCTTTATTTTGCTTGCCAACTCTCTGTTCATATCAAGCCATCAATCACTAGGTTCATTCGTGAAAAAATTGGCACAGATATACCATACTTGGACTTGGATTGCCCTTTCCCCTCATAAAATCTATAGGACAAGATTTATTATAGGTGCTGTGGGAGAATTTTCTTACAAAGCTTTGCCTCTGGAGATCTGCAATTTTTGGGGGGGAAACCCTCAGAGCAGTCCCACATCTGTTCTAACTTTTGGTGGCTTCCTCAAGGTACAACTCAAGTGAAATTGCACAGCACAGCATTCCCACTCTGGGCAGTTGTGGCTCCAGTATGCACCATCCACTACAGGAAGAAATCAGTGACAAATTCAATATCACCTGAAGTTGCACAGATCCAGAATAAGGATACTAGACATTTCCTCTACCAGTTCTGATCATAAAAAGAGACAAAACTGGCCCATCCAGGTAATTTGTGTCACAGTTTTCCACAAGAATAGAGGAAACAGTAAAAAGTCGTATTGGTAAGGACATTGAGATAAATCTCTCTTCCCTGCAGATCATTTCCTACGAGTAGAAGTTAACCTAGCCTAGACCTTCAGCTCTGGTTACAACACTGGATGTGAACTTTTACTGCATTTCTTCGGTTTTGTTTTTAAAGAGTTTTCCAAGTTGTGCACTTAGAAATGGTGATATGTCATAAAGTACAAATTGTGTGATATATAGTCCAGCAACAGTGATATAATTTCTCAGCAGTAGCACTGAATATCTCCTTACAATACTTTTGAAGTCCAAAAATACCTTTAGACATGTTTTAGTAATCTTTTCAGCCAGGTTTTCAAGCTGCATATCAGTTGGTTTAAATGTTTTGCATGCCACAGTGCAATTGTATTTAATGTACTTATTTATTGCCTAATTCCCTTTAGATTCTGTTATGAATGGACAAGAGGCAACAATTTTTATAAAGCAAGCCTAACAAAAAAAGCTTAAATATGCTTAACTTGTAACATTAGAGCTCTACTGAGCTTTTAAAGGTTGCAAAACAGATACTTTCTGGGCTTGACACAATGCTTGACCAAGAAGAAAATTTCCCCAGTAAACCTCATGAGGGTGGTCAGGCATTGGAACAGGCTGCCCAGAGAAGTTGGGGATGCCCCATCCCTGGAATGGTCCAAGACCAAGTTGGATGGGACTCTGAGCAACCTGGTCTAGTGGAAACTGTCCCTGCCTATGGCAGGGGGGTGGAAATAGAGAATATTTAAGGTCCCTTCCAACCCAAACCATTCTATGATTCTATAACTCAGAAACAAAGAAAACCTTATCACATAAAGGGCGAATTTTTTTCATAATGAGATCTTTTCTTGCCGAATCAGTCACAAAAAAAGAGTTCAGCTGCCCTTGAACTTAGTAACATCTGCAATGATGCATTTGTAGAAGCAATGAGAATACCACTAGTACCAGTAAGAATGATAGCAATGAGAACAAAAATAACATATGACAGTTATACAGTCAAAAAGATGTCTCTGCCTACCAGTGCAGTCTTCACAATTTCATCATGATTTGTGGGATATTTACTATATTTTTCTTAAAAACTTAACCCTCAGTGTTTGTGATGATACAACAACCCCTCAGGTTTAATTTTGAAGAGTTTCTATCCCATGAATCATCTAAGAAACTTTTAAAAAATAAACTCTATGCATTCAGGAAAAATCAAAACAAAACAACCTCAAACAACAAAAAAAGAGAGGAAAATATTTCTTATTTTTTAAATCTGCACTTTTTAAACTGGTCCCCTGATTTCTGTACATTTGAAGAAGGATTTAAACCTCAATGTAAGATGCTGCTCAAGGCAGTTCTGTAGACACCAGTACACATACACAGACACACACACACACAACCCCACACCACCCCCAGCAAAAGAAAGACAGGCAGCTGCCAGGGATACTGGTTCCCACTCACATTGACATACATTTCCTAGGACAGGACCTCAGCAGGCCTCTATCTCTTCTCATCAGCTATTTAGGGGACCTAACTGACCCCTAAAGTTAGAGGATAATTCTTCCACTTCAAGTTCTGAACTAAGAATAAAGTAACAGTTACATCTCCTAAACTACGCACCAATTCACTAGTATTAAAAACAACAATTAAATCAGAAATATTTGAATTTTAAAGGAATTTTAGGCCTATTATAATGCATCACCCATATAGGATACATGCATTAAAATATATCTCAATAAAACAAAAACAACTAATCTTTGATTCTAAAGCAGGGCTATGAAATCACTATAATTTCGTATTCTTACAAAATCAAAATAACTTCAGGAAAAATGCTTCATCACCTTTTTACCATCAGCAGTCCAATTGTAGCTACAACAGTCAAGCCACAGAAAGGTTTAATTTCTTGTGCAGGTTATCTTATTCCAGTAAACATCTCTAAAATGGCATCCTCAGAAACAAACAAAAAAAACCCCACTAATTGATATGACTGCCAAGAACTAAGTTCTGTGTAATTAACTTGCCTACTCTGATGTTTCATATGCTCCTTTTCTTATACAACTTCACAAGAAATCAGTATGACTCTAATACAGATTTCTAAAAAGTTACATGGGTTACAATACAATTGTTATTAAAGGAAATCATTATATAAAATATTGAACCTCTCTAGTCATGCTGTATTTTTCTAGGGTTTTTTGTTGGGTTTTTTTGTACAAATGAGGGAATCACTTCAATCACTTCACTGGAATAATTCTGTTTCCAGCAGGGTTTGCCGGTTCAGAGATACTACTAAGAAAATTTAAAATGCCTGTGGCTTGACGTAAGTAACACACTGCCAGAAAGTCTCTCCCCTCACAGAGCTCTATTATTATACATATTTGCCATCCAGCAGGGAAGGATAACAGTGAGTCACCCACAGTCACTGCCCCAGGGAGATGATCCCTTCTTGATGTCAATCACAGTGAAGATTCTCTCAGTCTTTCATTTGGAGTAAGGCTGCAAAGGCCAAGTGAGGGTTCAAGAATGCATTTATCACAGAGCCGTAAGAGGACCTGCTTAAATGATGCTCATTTAAGGCTTAAATGATGTTATAATGATGCTACTGAAGCAATGTACTATGCAACAAAACATTTCACTTGAAGGAAAATTTTACTAAACTTTATAAAAGATCAAGGAGAAGGTTCTAGGAGAGTGGTGTACGCCTCTGCTGGTAAGAAGAATACATTCTCTGTGTCTGAATTAGTGAAAACAGCCTCTGCCTTTCCTAAACCCAAAGTAGCTGGCTTCATTCTCTACTATGGCAGCCCTACCTAATTGCATTTACAAGGAAAAACAGGGTGGCTGGAGAAGAAGAAGAGGAAACATTGATGCCCACAGCCACAGAGTGATCAGACATTCACCTGCAACATCTTCCCTGGAACTGTACAGGATTACTAAGTCTGAGACCTAAATTTTGAACTCTTCATAATGATGATTATAATAGCAATAATGCAGCTGGAACTGTCAAATCCAGCATCTTAAGTAGTAATGCTGGAGTCATTCCACAAGTGTTTCCCTGACCTTAGACCAGAGCAGAATCACCTTGGATTGATGGCAAACTTTGGTCTCTACAAGGATATCCTCAGTAGGGGTATCCAAGATACTGTTTCCACAGTTCTTTGTAACTATTGAGCCTATTAACATGAGCCATAAAGATAGGCATCCACCAATCATCATACCTGTCTTTCTGAGACCCATCCTATGTTCAAGTTCCCCAATTTCACAAGGATCGAGGTGTATTTAAAATACATGTACTATAAAATAGCACATCAGATTGTAAGTTTGCTGAATCAATTTGCTTTTGAATTTGTTTTTTTTTTTTGGTGAAGCAAGACATGGCATTTCTATTATGACCAACTATTATTTTCATTGTCATTGCTGCTACCATTATCATTCATTATTAAAATGAAGCACAGTGATCAGATGGGCAAAGAAAACACTACAATCAGGAAAAAGTCTACAGACTCTAAATCACTGTTGAATCTACAGACCTACCTACCTACCATTGCAAATACACTTTGTTTCTATAAATAAAAATGACTTTAACCCAATGATGAAGTTATTTCTTCATCAAGGAAGTTAATACGCTTTTCAGAGAATCGTGGATTCAAATGTGTGAACAATGAAGGGAAAAGTGCTTATTTCTGTGAATTGTTAACCTCCCGGTGGTTCCATTGTAACATTAATGCTGTGTAGGATTTGCTTAAGAGGGGTTTCATCATACAAAGAATTGTGGCCAGCAAGTAGGACGATACTCCATTTTACTTGCCAATTTCTTGGCTTTATGTGGAGCGAAAGTTTTCATATCTTTTTACGTCATTAATGTCTTAAACTATTTCATATCCAACTACCAGCAAGTATAAAGCTGGCCTATTTAAGTACATAGAATTATAATATTTTTTATTTATGAGGATCTAATCTTGCACCAGAGTTCAGTGACAGAAGGCATCCTTAAAAACATACTATATTTCTCTTGAAATAGAGTTTTAAAGAAATTTAGAGATACTAAAGCAATTTCTATTACGTTCTATCACTGTCTATTACAAGAAAGAGTTTATCTAGATTAAGAAAATTATCCAAGGCTAGTTGTTACTTGGTCTACATGAGCTAAGCTCACTTTTTTTCCCCTCATGAAGTTGTGGGTTACTACTCTTTAACTTAACTAGGCAAGTTTAATCTTGATGGGCACTTAGAATAGATGTCAGCTAGGTAGACTTGGGGGGAAGAGAGCAGATATCCTAGATATTAGCTTGGAAAAAGGTCTACATTAGATAACACCGCAATGCGTTATCTGAGCTTAGCCTACCTTCAAAGGCATTTCCTGGCATAGGTGTAACTGAAAATTTATTCTCATACACTTAACACTTAATATAGTCCTTTATTTACAGATCACTGACAGGAGAGTGCCAAGCAGTCCATAATAAGCCAGTCTGTTTCTGTGAAATAATATTATATGCTAAATAATACAAGGTGCACAGTAGCTACTTTCTAATATTTTTTTTTTTTTAAATAAACACATAAAAACCCCTACAGGTTAACAGCAAGTGCTGAAAACTTTCCTTTTAATGAACTCCTGCACTGTTACAGGAATGTAATAAAGCATCTGAAGCCATAAAAAAATATGCTCTCCTATAAAACTTAAAAATGGACAAACTGATTTGTCTCAAAATTTATACAAAAATAATTGGACTGAGAAATTATATGCCAAGTTTCTATTTGGAAAGAAATTTTAGGGACTGTTACTACTAAAAAACGCTGAAAATAAAGGTTAATAGTGAAAATGCTGACCAACTCTACTTCACCAGTGCTAGCTAGACACAGAAAATCAGCAAGAATCTGAAGCTTTCTCTGATAAACTCTGCTTCTGTAACCAAAAATGAATGACCACCCTTCCCAGCTTTTCAGCTTGGTACAGGTATAAGCACAGAAATCCCTATCTTGCAAATTTCCTGACTCGGCAGAACAGCTTTGAAGCAGGAACTATTGTAAGTCATGAGTGAAGATGTATTGTAAGAAGTGCCAATGAGGCATGAATTACAGTCTACTTATTTTTTGTTAAGAGAACTCTTTGAAGAGGTCACCATGGCCAAAATATCATTGCAAAGTGAATTTTTACTTTTCAGGGCAAATTTAATGCTTTTGTTTCACATTATCCACCTGATACAAGCGGGAGAAATAGCAATCTAATCAAATCACACATGTTTTTCATTAGTTTAGCAAAAAGTACTATCTGACACTCCCAGAAATGAATGAGATATTTGGGCATAGCAATTTCTGTACAGCAGTAGGCCAAGGCAATATATGAAATGAAACTCATGGTTAATGTAAAATAGCTTTAGTCTATGCTGTTCTCAAGACTTTTTCACTAGATCCTTTCCCCAGGGAATCAACCAGCTTATTTCTGAATCACATTTGTTCCTTTTCTGGGAGTGGTTCCCAGTATGGTAATCTTTGCCAATGGGACCAAATCAAGGTCTTTTTTAGGAGCATGTTCCAGATCTAGTCCCACGATTCAAGTCACCATCTGGTTTTAAAGGGCAAAACCCTTCTCTGTGGAAATATTAACCTGACATGTCTCCAGTCTAGACTAATAATTATGTTAAAGGACAGAGTGAGTTCATTATCCACATGGAATGGGTGGAAGCTTTGATAAACCAGTAATAACAGGCATCAGACTAGCCACCGAGGACCTTTCATACTTGCTTTCTTATAAAAGGGAACTTTGGGCTCATTCAAGAATTCTCCTTCCACTGGGACTGACAAACAGTTCATTTATTTCCATCAAAGGTAAGGGACTGCGTTTAGTGTAGTGCCCATAAAACAGGAAATGGAATGTTGCTCAACAAAGGTTGACCTGCTCCAGTAGATTTTTGTCGACACTGCTTTTGTTCAGAATGGGAAGCAGGGTTCCTCTAATTGTGCCATTCCAATTCTTCTCATTGCAGCCACTTATAAATTCAGATGGACGCGTTCATTTAAAATTGTCTATGGTTTGAAAAAAAAATTACAGAAGCAAAAGTTGAGAACTGGAATGAAGCTGGAGTGACCTTCAAGAGGAGAAAAAAAAAAAAAAAAGGTACAATTCACATTCACAGGGTAACAGTTTTCTAATACAAGTTCCATAGGCCTCCTTTTAGCTGTGGGCTTAAAGTAGGCTTAACTTTCACTAAAAACACCACGCAGAGAACTTCAGACAGAAATCGGTCACAACGACACTGTGATTACTGATCCTACAGAACTGGACCGATGGAACTGGGGAATGTGCTCTCCAGTGCCATCTACTGACACCGAAACCATTATCGACTGTTGAAGCATCTCCCTGTGTACAAAGTACTCCCGTCAGAGCTTTAAGGACACATGTAAATGGGGCTATTCCTATTTTAGTCTTATTCACGAATTCTAGAGCAGGGCAATCCAAGGGTGTTTTGTAGACTGTTTTTAGAAGGGTATGCTAATGAAATATTTATACAATCACACCGGCATTCATCTTCCACGCACACAGATCACCATCCAACACCCACAAACACTGCAGATCCTTTTGCCAACCTCCTTGAGTCTATCAGGAGTTCTTAAAATGGTCTTTTCAATTCAAAAGTGTTAATCAAAGTACCTAGGGAACATAGGGAAAATTCTTTATCCCATCTTGAGACACACAAGAAAAAAAATAGATTTTCAAGCATACTTTATGGACAAAGGAAAATAAACTGCACATAGCACTATTTTAAAATATTTGAATTATTTGCTGGTATTTTCCTTCCACATATCTCAAAGAACTTTAAAGAGACTGAGAAGCACTGTTATCATTATTTTCCACAGAAGGAAACCCAAAGAGGAAACTAAAAGGTGGCTGTTTTTTTCTTACGAACAAGGCAGTCAGTGAAAAGGGAAAAATATTTCAGAAATTCTCACTTTTACATGCTGTTTTTCAGATCACTGTTTAAAATGTCATATTTGAACCCATTGCTTTCATACTAGTTCAGGAGATTGACTTTTTAAATAGCTGCATACAAATATCTAATGAAAGACAAATTTACAACCCCATTGGAAAGTACGGCTGATATCTAACTTTGCAGAGCTATGCCAGAAATAAGAACAGTTACTTTCATTTGTAGTATAAATTCTTGTCATAAATTAACACTATAAAATGAAGCACATACATTTTCATACACAGCCACAATGACCACTATCAGTCTTCAGCTATCAATTTAGTTTCAGGTTTGGCTTTCTTTCATTAAGGAAAACATACTTAATATTAAAATACCTAAAAAGCTACAGGCATAATTAAAAAGAGTATTATTAGAAACACCAATTTGCACGGCCTACGTTTTCACTCCTATGCTGCAACTAAGTTCTAAAAGGTGATTCTACTTGTAACTGCTATTCAGTTTTATAATCTGCTTTTGTAACAAAAACGTTTGAGAATTCAAAGTGATGTTTTTCTTCTGTCCTCCAAGGTAACTAACAGGAAGTAACAATTCACTAAGACTGTGATCTCATTTAGCAGGTAGCGATGCCCAGTGTAGACGCAAAAGAGATAGAAAGAAAGACTCAAAGACACAGTAAAAAAGCAAAGGAGAAGACCCTAAAGGTCTTGAAGACCTGCCCTACTGTTAATAGATAACGCAACAAATGGACAACACTGAAAAAAAAAAAAAAAAGATACAACAACAACAAAAACAAACAAACAAAAACCCACAAAAAATGAACAAACACCCAGCCCCAAACAAACAAACAAACAAAACCAAAAACCCAATAATCAGGAAAGAATATCTAGTCAAATGGCTTTGCCTTCCTGCAGATGAGAGGCAGGGTTCTACAGCCCTTACAGAAGGGCATTAATTGGTGTGTTGGGAACACCCCACGCCCCTCTATTCTCTAGCCAAAGGAGAACTGAGCTTACGTTACACGATCTAACCCTTCTCAACAACATTAGCCGGGATTCTTACCCGAGCATTGCCTCTCAAGCACTTTCAGTGTGCACTCAGGCTTGAGAAAGGGATAGTTGCCATAGCACAGAGTTTCCTATGTAACCCTCAGTGAACTGTGAACAAACCATCCCACAACTCAGCCGTACACTGCTGGTAACACAAGATCACCGGGAATGCAGAACAATTCTTTGCACTGTGACAAAGCTAAACTAGATGGTGCCATTCGGCGAGGTTACCTCTGAGGAAGCACAGAGTTAGAACTGTGATTGCATCACCAGGCAGGCTGGAAATACCACCAGAGCACAGCACGGCTTCCTTCTCTCTAGCTCACCACACATCTGCCTCCCCATTCAGAAGTAATAATGCCTGCTACAATTTGGCCTCAACAGGCTTTACCAGTTTGAACTTAAAATGAAACTGTACTTGTTCTAAATAAGGTCTTGCTGCAGTACACACATAAATTTTTCATTATTAACGTATTTTTCAAGATTATATGGATCTCTTCTTGAAATTGCTGAAGCCATGATTTAGGGGTATCTTTTTTGCAATAGCAAGCTTTGTTCATTTATTTTCTGGTAGGTAAAATTCACTGTTCAGGACATTATACATGCCCTCCCAGTACTAATATTGCATTCCTGTTTTCTGCCACTGAAGAAAGTGAGCAAAGAAAGTTACCGGACTGCAATTTGGGAACTCCCTTGCCTGCCATAAGCTGTGTGGCTGTAAGCAAAGCTCTGCTGCAGGCTCTGTTCCTCATTTGTGAAGCAGAGATAATAGCAACTCCTTGCTTGCCTCACAATAGTGTTGTGAAGCTAAACACAATAAACCCTCAGGAACACTGTGGTCATAAGAAGAGTAAAGCAGCAAAGGCAAAAAAGTCAGGGCATATTATTTTGCTGGCAAAGCACTGCTCTTGGAGCGGTAAGGCAAACACATCCTTAGTGTAACAACAGGTAGGGTTGCAAGTGAGATGCATTTGGCCTACTGCTTTTAACTGGTATTGTTTCTGTTGCTAGCTTTTCAGGACACTGCAATCAAATAATTATTGTTTCCTTGGCTGCCAACTATTTCTCTTTATTAGCAATACCAACCTTTGTTTATTCTTCTTCCTCCCATGGGAAATTTCAACACGCCTCCAGAAGGGATGTTGTATGACTCTCATTTATAATGGGATCACTCCCTTTCTTCCCAGAGGAGGCTTTCTCTTTCCATTTTTTTTTTCCCTCTGTATTTGTAGACAGGGACACCAAGTCCAATCTCTGCTGTGTTCACATTCATGTGATCTGAACAAGATGAACAGATCAGCAGTTCTCACACATTTGCCTAGGAGACGTACAGCTGAAGAGAATTCATCTCAGACACCATTCCATTTAAACTGTTTAACATTCATTCTGGCAACATTAGCAACAGACCATATAGAAAAGTAGTATCGAAAATACATTCTTGTGGTTTTTACTTTCCTTAATGCAGCAAGTATTTTCCGGGGTTTTGCATTCTTTCTTTGCTTTTTTTGCTCTTCACTTCCTATATATTTTCTCACCATGCTCATTCCCTTCTCAGCAATGCATGCATTTTGCTAGCTGTCCCCAGTCTTACTCACAGCTTATTTCTTGGTGTGGTTTTGTCCTCTGTAGTTAACCCTCCACGCCCCCACACCTGATCCTCCTCTTTCAGGTGCGTAGTTTATTTTGCTTTCTTATCATTAACTACTACCCTTTGTCCTAGAAAATCCTTTTCTTTCACTAGGTCATCATGTACTTCTGTCACTCTCATTTGTAGCCCCAGCTCCACTACTGGCAACTCCTGCTGATGACAGATGTCTCACAATCAGCTTGCAAGCCTGCTCTTGGCTCCAAGCCTGAGGGAAGCTCCAGATTTTTTTCACATTTGCTCTTTGCAGCAGCACTTTTATAAATATGCAGCAAAGTCACCTTTTCCTGAAGTACAGCTTCTTAGAGAATTACAGGTCCCTCTGCACCACGAAGACTGAATACCTGTAGAAACAGCTTGAGAAAAAATGCAGACAATGCTATCCAGTGGAGTGAGTAAGCACGGATGGCATTTTGCCCTGGGAGTCCTGTTTTGAGCAGTCAGAGCATGTCAGCGCATTATTTTGTTGCCTAATATACACAGCAGGAGCTCCAGACTTGAATGTGAAGAAAAACCTTCATCATACCAACCCTAAGCTAGATACATCCTCCCCCACCACCTAGTGCAACACCTTCATATCTTCCCATGCTTCCTCTGCCATTCAAGCTCAGTATTACCTTCTCCCGCTGTTTTCTTCTACTTAACTTTGGCAAGACAGAAAGAATACATAATTGTCCAATGAGGAGCTAAATCAAGAGAGTCTAGGGTGTGCTAACTCATCAACCAACTAGCAGGAAAGTCTACAAATTCAGATTGGCTAGATATTCCAATGCTATATACATTCAGATTGGCCTGGTGCCTATCTATTAGATGCTGGCAGCCAAATAACAAAGTCTTCTAACCTGCAAAAAAAATGGCTTAAGGGGCTATGTCTGTATAGATTCAATATGCAAAGTAATTGTGTCAACTTTTGGCCTGCGCTTTCTGCAATATCTATGTGCTTCCGAGAAAAGAAGCCAACACCAAAGGACTTGCTAACTCAGCTCTATGTGACGTTAGTGGCTATATCTGCATTAGCAAGCAGCTCTTTGCAACACAAAGCCAGTGAACTAAGTGCCTGCTGAGAACTGGATGCCCAGGCCACGTGCTTTTGGGAAGTGCTTTACTTTCCACTAGATCTAAACCAGTCGTGTAGACCGAAATCCCAATAACTGATGAAGTCCTAGAATACATAATCCAATTTCACAGAAACACAGAATGCTTCAGACTGGAAGGCATCTCTGGAGGTCACCTTGTCCAACATGCCCTGCTCAAGCAGGGCTACCTAAGAGCTGGTTGCCCAGGACCATATCCAGAATATCTCCGAGGATATTTCTAGACAATCTGTGCCAGTGATGAGTCACCCTCACAGTGACAACAGTGTTTCTTTATATTCAAACAGAACCTAACATATTTCAGGTTTTATTTTAGACTTAGTCTTATCCAAAAAGAATCCAGTTTACCCAGTCTGACACCATTCCAACACAATCAAATTGATATTCAATAGATTTGCTTCATCAGCAAGAACACACTTTATCCTAGCTGAAATTAGATTAGAACTAGATTAACTCACTGGTTCTTCTACTACAGCCATGTTCTGCCACCCTTATTCACAATCAGCAGTGCCCAGGTTTAAAGCGGTCTTTAATATAGTATTTCTTTACATGTTTTAACATGGTAGGGACAGTTTCTTCTTCTCCCTTAGCTGTTACCTTATCTCCAAAAACAGATCATAAAGTAATATACAGAGAACTGTCTAAACACAAGTATACCGCCATGCTATGCATTGCAATGGTTTAAACCGTAGAAGGATATCCTTCATTCAAAACTTGATAATAATGCAAATAAGAGACAAAAGAGAAAGACTGGTGCATTCCCTTCCACATTTACTTCATTGCCCACATTACCAAGATTATATCCCAGGAAATCATAAAGCTGTAATTAGCATCTGTGACAGAAACCTGAAAACAATTTTATCAGACTTGTACACCAACATAAAATGCCATCAGTGACCAGGAACCACATACACATCGATGTCAGCTATATCTCTAGAGAAGTACATACAGGCAATAGATATTCCATGTATTTGGAAGCCTATCCTGCTCTAACACATTGCTGTCTTAGACACAGACCCAAATGAACCAGGCCCCAAGCCCATTTTAAAATAAATGCACAGAAGGGCAAATGACAGATTAAATATAGTGTGCACAGACTCTACAGTGTGTAGAGCTGTGTACAGCATGATGCTACACTACGTAAGCAGTGGGTTAGATGCTACTCATGCTGAGTGTGATCAGTGTTCAGAGATTTGTGATTGACCAAGACAGCCCTGTTCCAGTATTGCTGAAGTCAAGGTTATGGTTATAGCCCTGTGGCAGAGCATCAGCTGGGACAACAAAGTCAGCCAGGTCACTCAAGAAAATACAATTCAGTTTGACCTGCACAATTGCTATCGTTGCAGTTTAAAAATTATCAAACCACCTGCAGACAAGTACTACTGATATAATGTAGGAATAAAGGACATGAGGAACAATAACAGAGTCACATGCCACAAGACTTTTGATATCTTCCAAACAGAATGGAGAGACATTTGAAAACTCCCAGAAGGACAGACTTCAAAATGTCTTATTTTCTCTCTTGTATTTTTTTTCTCTTCAGATCATTAGGAAAGACCTCTACAAGTACAGTCTCTCAGCCTTTGCCATTTTAATCAGATTTCCCCAAAAGCTTTAAAAAAAGGTTTAAAAAACTTCTGTTAAACTGTATAATGAAATTGCATCATGCCTAAATGCTTTATTCCTTCAACCTTTCACCTAGCTAGTCAGGGAAATGAATTAATGAATCAACGTGCAAAATGAAGCATTACTTTTGTGAATACAGGAGGCAGAATCTGGCACTTGGAAGACTTCCTGCTAAACTGGCTTGCCCATACAGACAGCATATTTGTCTTATACTTTGTAACACAACATTTTAGGAAAGTAGTAACTGCTATTTTCTGCCCATTAATGTCTGCAAATTTTAATTTTAAAGTTAATCAATTTGCACGATGGTAAGAAAGAAAAATAAAAAGGTTTCATACAACCTTTTTTTGATAAAGTTTTAACAGAACAGCTGTTAACATCAAAAAAAAAAGCTTCAGGGTTAATTCCCATTAATTGCTGTAACATTGTTTTAATTTTTAAGTGTAGGTAGGATGCTTTTCCCATACCTGCAACCCTATTTTTGTCATAAACAAGTTGCTTCTTGACTACATTTCAGAAAAAAAGTAATCACTCCCAGTCATTTTCATATTCATAACAAAACGTAGTACTGCTAGACATATTAGTGTGTTTAAAGAAACCAAAGAAGAAAAAGGCAGGAAAAATTCTGGTTACAAATAAAATATGCAAAATATCCTGGATATAAAATTTCCACAGCCAATATTTCACCTAAATAGTTTTTCAAAATTAAACCAGAATTAGGAACTCATAAAATGCACATGCTAACTAGGAGTCACCAAGCCAAGTGGAACTTCTGTACAGGGAGGTGTGGCTGTCGCCCTGTTAAAGCCAAGGTGTCTGAGTCAGCACCACAAGGGTGGCATCTTCATCTATTTAGGAGCCAAAAATGGGAGTCCTCTCCTGAGTGCAGTGCCTACAGTAGCCTTTGAAGAACTGAGCATGGCTCACCCCTTTTGAAACACAGCGGCCGTGGGAGGGGGCATGTTGTGCAACACCTGGGCAGTTACAGCACCTGCCAAGTTTTGTGCTCTAGCTCTCCAGATTAGCCCTGTTTCTTTTCTCATGGTTATTTAATAAAATTCAACATGAGTCTTTTAAATAGAGACTTAAATCCAGGGCAAATAACTCCCCCGTTTCCAGAGTACCACAGTAATTAGGTTACAACCAGGTGCCTCCTGCATCTCAATGTGTCTATTTTTAATTTTGTAAAATCCACCTAGTTTCAACTTAGGAAGCAGAAAGGGACTTTGCCCCTAATTCCCTTCCTGCCTTCCTCTAGCCTAGACACTGGGCTGGTGATTAACATACTGCCATGGGAAGAAAGGGACATTGATATGAATGAAGACACACCTGAATCCAATTTTCTTGCTTGTCCAACTAGCCTAACCACTGTACTAACCACCGGATCATGAGCAACCTGGTTTTGAGTCTGTTGCTACTCTGGTTTGCTTTGTTGTGTTTTTTTGAAGGCTTTATCAAGTGTTCACATTGGATCAGTCCCTCATGATGACACCTCAACCTATTTCTGATTGACTTAAGCCCCTAGTTACACATAACAAACCCTACAGTTGCTATGAATTCTTTCAGATAAATCAGAATATGCCTACAGTTAATGTGGTTCCACAACTATGCAGCTACTGAAGAAGGCTGATTGGACTTCTATTAGTCAGCCTTCGATGAACCAAGTCTTAGATCCAGACATAAAAACTTACATGTGACATTACATTTGCATACATAATATCAATGATTTTTTTAAAATATTCACTATGAGAAAAAGGCATATCACTATGGGTACACAGCTTGCAGATCAGTGTCTTAAGTTGTGATCAAAACTTACATTCACCACTTCTAATAGTATTCAAGAGCTTTTGTTTAGGACCTAAATAGATTACGCAATGTGAGCAAAGGAAGCAAATGAATGTTCCTTTTCCCTTCTTCCGTGTAGAAAGAAGATAGTGCAAACATTAAAAACTGTTAAGTGGAGTTACATAAAATAAAATTCATAAAATGTCCTCTGACATTGACAATGTCATTTTAAAATTCCGATGGTGATCATGATTTCATAATATTATTTATTTTCTAAAACTAAATGCACACGGGAATGAAAATGGATATTGTTTTAAATTAATTTGATTATCATATATCCACACGCTAGTCTTGATTACTCAAGCTGTGCCTTTTTTCATATCCAAATTACAAAGCACTTTCAACAGCATTCTGTGCAGTATTGTTCATTTTCCAAGGATATGATTATCATCTGAACATATGGAAAAGAGGAGTATTTTAGCTAATAACTATACTTATGTATACTAATGTATACAATCTACCCAGCCTTTCTCTATAGGTACAATGTGAAAACCCTTTCCATTTATTTAATTTCTCATTGTACAGAGCTTCCGCTCCATTCTTTCAATTAAACATGTTTTTTCTCCTTTTCAAATGAGTCCTTTACAAGCAGTTTTAATGACTTATTCTCTCGAGTTTTAGAAAAGAAACTTTCCTTTCTGTCAACTGCTCCATGCTCCTGCTGTGCCTTCCTCACAGCTGTTCTGCCGGTCCTCCAGATGTTTCATCTCCCCAACTCTGCAGCTTAGCAGCTCCCAACTCCAGAGCGCTGCTAAAAGAAACAAAGCAGCTGACAGAAAATGCATAAGCAAAACAAGCAACTTTGGCAATAGGTGTTTAAAAAAAAAAAAAAAAAAAAAAAAAAGTGATTACGTAACACAACTTCTACACCTGCACAGCTTCTGTCATCTATGTGACATGAATCACAGTGCTGACTCATACTTTTAAAAAAGCCCAAACCTTGTATACATAGTTTCTGACCTTGTAATAAAGTCAGGCTGAAATAGCTACTTCGAAAGGACCCGCATACATTCAAACCACCTTTTTTTTCCTTCCAAGAATTTAGCTCTTCTGTGCTGCTCCTGCCTTCTCACTACTGTGACCCAGACTATGCTAGATGACAGTAAATTATATACCAAACACTTTATCCTATTATGCTCTCTTGCTTTCTCTCTCTGCTTACCCTCCACGGTTCTTCCATTTTAGACCTATTACAAAGATCTTGCATCCAGCTGTGCCACACTAACACAAACCAAAGGAATTCACCTTTAATCTCCCAAGATTCCTCTTGACCCAGCTAATGACAAAAGTGATGGTCTAAGTGAGAGCAGGTATGATCTGGAGATTATCAGAACAGTGTCTCCACAGGGCTACCCCCAAATGCCTACAGGTTGACAGATTTCATGTGATGATTGTAGCCAAGGTAAAGAAGGGTGAGGTGTATTCATTATGCCACCATTTGGCTGTCAAATAAGGTGTTTTTCAACTCTAAGGCAACCGTTTTAAGACACAAATTATGCATTTTAATATACTGAGATACATTAAAGTGGAGAAAAATGCAAAAACACAGGAGTGCATAGAAATTAAGTATAGCTACCAAACCATTAAAAACTCAAAATTCTAATATTATTTAATCCAGAAAAAATTATTTGGGTTTAATCAAATATTGAGAATTTTGGAAGGGAACTGATGGGAAATTACCATCTTCACTTTCAATTAACTGAAAACAAGAAATGAAATAAGGTACTTAAATTTAGAATTTATCAAAACTTTCTTTTGGTACTGTAATTCCAGTTCAATTGTAAACCAAAAACAAACAAACAAACAAACAAACAACACCACACAAACCATAAAACAAGCAACAACCACACAAAACCAACACACTATTAAGCTGGGAGAAATAAGGTAACAGGATAAAAAAAACTACCAAAATTCAACGTAAAAAATAAATCACAAATAGGAATGTTTTTTTCACCAATTTAACAGCTCTCAGAAACATATTTTTAAAAAGAAAAAGGAGCTTTTACCAGAAGCGCCAGAATTTAGTCCGCATAAATAACAAGGTAAAAGGACTAATGACCTTAACCTACTACATGTATTAAAAATCTCGTGCTCTTCCTTAATTTGGAGTTTTTAAAAAGCTGAGATGAATCAATACAATAACAGATTGGGGAAAATTATTTCATAATACCACATTAAATAATTTCTTAATTCCACACAATATATCATGATGAATTGTTCTCATCAAACATTGCATATTGCATGTTATAGTTCTGATGAATCAGTATTACTAAATAGGAATAGAATTCTGCAGTTCAAATTGACATTTCTTCAGACAACCAAGGTGCTAAATATGTATTCTATTAACAGTGAATTACCAAGGAGAAAACCCAGGTGTTGTATTCTAAAAACTCATTTGTACTTATAACTGACTGTAAAACAATTAGTGATGTCCCTTTGTTGTTTGTTTGTTTGTTTGTTTTTTACTACATTCCAGGTCAGCTTTGGTATATCAAATATGGAATCCAGTACTAATAAAGTTATGACAGAACTTTTAACCAGAACCTCTTGCATCATGTGAATTCAAAAGCTCCAGTACTCAATTGTGGTGAAGTTGCTGTAGAAATTATGCCAGCTGGAAACTCAGCTACTCAGTTCAGAGCTAAAAGGTGTGCTTGTCAGCTTCCTTAGTTACCTGCTGCACTAATTTTTCCAGAGCTAGAGACAAGTGTGCCCAGGGTCAACAACTCTGGAATTCCTGCCATGCAGGTTTCACAGTGTCTATTACTCTGCTGTTCCTTGCAAAGTGGTCTGTCACAAACCTGCTTCAATTTCATTTATTTTTGGTACTAAGTAGAGTGAGTCTGAATTTCATAATAAGAAAGTCCTCCATCAAGAAAAATAAGACACGTCAAATAAAAGAATCGGATGAAAAGACCTTTAGATGAGGTTGGATTTTGTCCAGTGACTAATGGAATGTTTTGCAAAACGTACTCATAGAAGTTACTAAAAATGCAGACCTATTTTTAAAAATGGCAAAAAAAAAAATGTAGAAGATATCAAGGAGCTAATTTACACTGAAAATAGAGAGAAGACTTAACTATCTATAGCTTGCCCCAGTTCACCTGAAATTCAGAGTAACATCAGACACAAATTTTGTTTTGACATAAAAGATTGGTCTCTTCTCCCAGGCAGTTAGCAATAGGACAAGGGGGCATCAGCTTAAACTCTGTCAAGGGAAATTTAGGCTGGATATTAGAAAGAAATTCTTTACAGAGAGAGTGGTCAGGCATTGGAACGGCCTGCCCAGGGAGGTGGTGGACTCACCGTCCCTGGAGGTTTTTAAACTGAGATTGGACATGGCACTTAGTGCCATGATCTAGTAAATGGACTGGAGTTGGACCAAGGGTTGAACTTGATGATCTCTGAGGTCTTTTCAAACCCAGTTGATTCTGTGATTACACGGCAGAACTAGGATAAAAACCTCATGCATGGGTGCTTACTGAATCACTAGTTCATACTCTTGTTCTGACCTGAAATTGCTTCCTTTGCCTACATACCTATTGTTAAAGACGGACAAGAATGCGTGCAGGTAAACTCACCCTAAGTACTGTCAAAGCAGCCATTTATTGTGTGACATTAGCAACAGAGGACTCAGAAACAATTTTCAAAATTTAGTGGGAAATTTAAATGAAAATACAAACAAAGTTTGAAAAAATAATCAAATAAATTTAAGAAACATATGATGATTCCTCCTCTGCGGAGCACCACGGCCCTGGACGCAGGGTTGCTCAGCAAGCTGCAGCCCTCCGGGAAGTTTACCGCAGGGAAACCAGCCGAGGGGGACCTTGTTACCCTGGGAGACCAGGGAAACACCCACAGGCGGCATAGCATCCACTGGCCTGGCCCTTACACCTTTCCCGTTATTGGCCGTTTCCCGAAGCGGCATCCTGGGCTGGAAAAACCTCCAAATCCCTCAAGTCCCTCTAACCTTTCCCTCTGAAGCTCCTCTCCACCCCCTCCACACACGCTCCCCAGGGCCCTTTAAAATGCCGCCCTCACCGCGGTCGGGCCGAAGCACGACCGGCTCCACCGCACTAACGACAAACGGGCCCACGACAAGTCCAGCACCACTGCTGGGGACACCGCCGAGGGGGGCAGCTTCCAGACCACCGGTTGACCCCTGAAAGCCTAACCCTGACCCTCGAAAGCCTAACCTATTCCTCCCCGGCGACAGATAACCGCCCCGAAACACCGGCCGCGGCGGCAACTTCTGCGCGCATGCGCGGAATACGAGCCCTGCCTGGTGGGGTTTCCTACGCGAGCGACGCTTGCTATTGGCTGCCGAATATTACCGAGCGCTTTCGTGCGCCTCCGGCGCGAAGCCGAAGGTGGCAGTAGCGGGGGAGGGGGAAGCAAACGGCTGGGACGCGGGCGCAGTGCATTGTGGGACGGAAGAGGAGAGTCACCGCTTTGCCAGGGCCGCCATCTTGCCTGCGTCCGGACTTGCTCCCGCTTTCGGGGCCTGCTCCGTCTCCTCGCAGCGCAAAGCGGCGGAAAGGGAGAGGACGAGGGGCCCGGCCGGGCAGTGCTGATGCGCGCAGAGCCTCCTCGCACCTCTCTCGGGCGCCGCTAGCGAAGGGGGCGGGGGTGGTCGGGCGGTTGCCGGCGCGGCCTCTCCTCTGCTCTGCCGGGATGGGTCGGTCCCGCAGCCGGAGCTCGTCCCGCTCCAAGCACACCAAGAGCTCCAAGCACAACAAGAAGAACCGGAGCCGATCGCGGTCCCGCTCCCGGGAGAAGGAGCGGGTGCGGAAGCGCTCCAAGTCCCGGGATAGCAAGCGGAACCGGCGCCGCGAGTCCCGGTCCCGCTCCCGCTCCAACACGGCCCCCTCCTCCCGCCGCGACCGCGATCGGGATCGCGCCTCCTCCCCGCCCGACCGCATCGATATCTTCGGGCGCACGGTGAGCAAGCGCAGCAGCCTGGACGAGAAGCAGAAGCGGGAGGAGGAGGAGAAAAAAGCGGAGTTCGAGCGGCAGCGGAAAATGTGAGCCCCGGGCCTAGGCGGGGGGCAGCGCGGGGGAAGGGGGACGGAAAGGGGGTTTCTGTGTCCGGGTGCTTTTTTTCCTCCGTGCCTTCCTCCCCCAAACTAGGGCCGCCTGCGACGGGGGGGGTAAAGGCTTTTAGGCCCTCGCTGAGGCCTGTTTTCCCGCCTTCCTTCTCGTTCCTAAAACCCGGCTCCCTCTGGTGCGTTAGAAGCCGCCCATTGTGGGGGTGCGAACTCCCCGCCGGCCTCCGACGCTACTGGATGGGCTGTTTCTCCCCTGCCCCGCTCCTCGATTGCTCTCTGCCACCGAGGCCTTGGCCGCTTTGTGCTGCGCTGCCGCACAGCCCGCCCCTCCCCTTCCCGGCGTGGGGCTCCTTGCGCGTCGAGCCCCGAGGCATCCGGCGTTGGTCGACTTGGTGTTTTAAGAATTACTATGCAACGATTATATTCACGCTGTTGTGGGTCTTTTTTAAAGTTTTCTTACCAAACTGGACGGTGAGATACGGTGACTTGTTTCGTTTGAAACCCCGTTTCAGTTTTCATGGTGGGGAATGTGATTATTTATAAAATCTACAGAGATAGATGCATTCTATTTTAACGAATGTTGGATGTGCATTAAAATGTTTAGAATATCGTTAAGTTATGAAACAGACCTTTGTGCAGCGAAGGTAACAATGGATTTAACAGTCACGATGAAGTGATTCTTGTTCTTTGAATGTTACCCTTGCTCTTTGGAGCACTGAATCCAGAAATAGCTCTTGTTTGTAAGTGTGGAGCCAAAGAGTTCTGTGAATTCTCAGGTGGAGCTTTGAATTTTATTTTAGCGATGTTGTTCTAATGCAATATTAATTGTAGTTCAGAAGGCGTGATCACCCCAAATTACCATTTCCGTTTATCAGTAATCTCCTTTGCCAACTTAAGAATTTGACAGCGAGGTCATAAAAAACTTGCATAGTAACACAAACACACATGAAAATGTGGAAGGCCTTTTGGGTCTTGGTCCTAATTTTGTGGTTTCTAATTTTCTTCAGTACCTCAGTTAATAAAAATATTCCATGTGTATCTGTGATGATGAATTGTAATGTGGTTAACAATTTGAGAATATAGTGAATAGTTTATCTTAGTATTCTGGAACTGGTTTAGTTCATATGTGAGCAAGCTTTCTATATAAGTTAGCTTTGAAATATCAAAATGCTCATGAAGTCTGTATAGGAGGAATATGACATTTGAGTGATATCGGCAACAGAATAGTAAACTCTAGAGAGAGAAACAATATTGGAAAAGATCTGGTATAGAATTTGATACTTCCACTTTAATTTTTTTTTTAAAAAGCAATATAACATTAAAGTAGAAAACTATGGTATATTAGTAAGTCATCTGTAAATTGTGTTATATATGTTAGTGTATACTCTTGCTGACTGAATTAACTAGAGGACAGTCCATGTATTGGAAGCGATTTTCTTCTCTGTTCAAATCTTAATATGTAGCCTAACTTATGCATTTTCCTATAATGCTAGTTTTCTGTAAAGGTGTTGCAAATATGATTTTTTTTCCCCTTTAGAAATCTGCTGAAATGTAAGCAGTTTCTTATCTGCAGATTTTTTTTAAACAAGTCTTTAAGAAGTTAATGAAATGTAGTAGAATACTTTTACATTAATGACTTATTTCACTCTGGAGTCATGGCCCAGTAGGTCATAATTATAAACTTACACCTGTGTATGAACTATTGTAAGTTCATGCAATTAAAAAAAAAAAAGTTGGTATAAACTACAGAATAAATCACTGAGATTCCTATCTGTGTTTAGAATTTGATTTTCTTGATAAACTCAAACCCATTATATATATTATTATATATTTGTAATTTTGTTATTGCCTATGAATGTGAAAAGATACATTTGTTTCGTTTAATTAAATTTGAATGAAATTTGTTTGGGTAAGAAGAATGAAACGTGTGCAGGCACAGTGCTTAATTTGAGTATGTCATCAATTGCTGAGGATATTTGAAAACTTATTTCAGACATGAGTGTCATGGTGGTTTGTTGGGTTTTTTTTTGTAATTATGTACTATCTTATTCAATTAGCTAATTTTTATTCTAGATTTCCCTGATGTTAAATGTAAAGCTAAAATAGTTGAATAAAACATGTGATTACAGGCTTTCTGAAGAATGGTTTCTGTAGAGCAGCCTCTTATGTATGCCAGGCTGTTTCAGTACAGGACAGTGAGGGTACTTACTGCTGAATAAATACTCATAAGAGGGAGGAAAAACCTTTAAAGTTAAAAGGGTATTTAGTATATAAAGCATATATAAAAACTTGTCTAAAAAGGATTGCAGGTAGTGGCTTGGCAGAGACACTAACAGAAGGAGGTTGGTGTGTTTTTCTAGATTGTGCTGGTGGTCTAGTTTTGCTTATTTTTTCTGAAAAAATCACTACAAGGTATTTTGTATCACTTTAGGAAAAGTGAATGCTGGCCTAATGTGCCACCAGATAAGTTTGCTATCTCTTGAGGAACTTAAGAATAAAATTTGTCTTCTGGGCTGAATGTTTAAGTTGAGGGTTCTAAAACTTTTTACTGAAGGAAATGGACTACCCTTCTGTTTTGGCACACTTTTGAAAATAAGATACACAAACAGGAGAAATTGGGAGCCTTTCACCCCAGTAACCCATACTTCAGTATCTTCTGTTGCGTGTTTGCAAATTGTACACTGGAACTTAATAGGTCCTGTAGCTTTTTTTTTTTTTTTTTTTTCAATGGGTTGGGTTTATGTCTCTTATATAAATAAGATAGGAAAATGCAAACATTCTATGAAAGTGACAGGATATTAGGATATTACAACAGCAGTTGTTATTCTAAATCATGAATTTCTGCTGCTGACAGGCCAGAAGATAAGCTTATAAGATTGTTCGTACTTCACGGAATACTTAAATTGAAAGTTCAATTTCAAGGTTAAAAAGAACAGCCTTCTCAAATCTCATAATAGTTCTAAATAAATAAATAGTACTATATGTACTACGTGAAACATAATTATACAGTATTCAATTTTGTTGGTCTTTGGATACCTAATTGCCATAGTAATAGTAATTGCTTTCTGGAAGATTTTTTTCTGCATTTGGTAATAAACCTTCACATTGACCTAATATTTTTGTATCATTTTTAAGGAAAACTTACAGCAGTGATAAGGCTAAGTGATATTGCTGCTGCTAAACAAAAATAAAGACACAAAGACATTTGAAAACACTTCCAAAATTAAGAGCATAGAAAACTGTAAAGTTTGCAAGGATTTACTTAGCGCTTGGTACTGGTATATTTTACTTTGGATAATTACAGTAGAAACAGAGTGCTGCAATAAAGAGGTTAAGGAGACCTGAGGTATTTGCAATTTGATAAGATAAATGATTTGATAACTAGATTACAGATGCAACACCTGGAATTCTTGTGAAAATATTCAAATTACAAGTTTAATTGCTTCTGTCTTCTGTTTTTGTTATTATAGGTTAGTTTGGTGCCTCTGAGGTGGTGGCTTTAAGACAAGATTTTACAAGATATTATTGCTGCATGTGGCTTAAAATTGAGACCATTTAAATTCCTGAAGGATATGAAGGATGATGAAAGTTGGGTGGGGTAGCAGTAGTAGTATGATAAGCTATCTGCTTAAGCTTAGTGTCTCAAGATATGAAGAGATACCAACTATGGTATGGTCTGAATGGGTTCCTGTGGTAGGAACACTGTATGCCTGAATATTCATTTTCCTTAAATGTAGGGCAAAACATTCTTTAAATATATAATCTGTGTGTATAACATATAAAACTGTTAAAAAGCGGTTTAACAGTAAGGTGGCTGATGCTGTGTATTTGAAAGAGTTTGTTTGAGTGTAACCATTCTTTATGGATTAAAAAGGTAATCCTCATGTTTGCATTTTGTAGTCGTCAACAAGAAATTGAAGAGAAACTCATAGAGGAAGAAACTGCTCGAAGAGTGGAAGAGCTTGTGGCTAAACGTGTAGAAGAAGAGTTGGAGAAAAGGAAGGATGAGATTGAGCGAGAGGTTCTCCGCAGGGTGGAGGAGGCTAAGCGCATCATGGAAAAACAGTTGCTCGAAGAACTCGAGCGACAGCGACAAGCTGAACTTGCAGCACAAAAAGCCAGAGAGGTAACGCTCGGTCGTTTGGAAAGTAGAGACAGTCCATGGCAAAACTTTCAGTGTCGGTTTGTGCCTCCTGTTCGGTTCAGAAAGAGATGGAATACAGCAAATCTAATTCCCTTCTCGTATAAGCTTGCATTGCTGCGAAACTTAATTTCTAGCCTATTCAGAGGAGCTCACTGATACTTAAACAGTTATTCTCCTAAAACCTGAACAAGGATAGTTGATTTTTAATGGAACTGACCTACATATTTCAGAATTGTGTGAAACTTTTGCCATGGCTGCAGGATTTATCAGCTGTCCTTTCATTTTTGGGGAAGGGTGTTGAAAATCTGTAATTATGTATCCTTCATTTGTTTCATTTCGTTTACCTAGACTGTAAGAGGCTTTTGCCTTCAGTCAGGCAAAAAGCAGGGTCCAGCAGTGAGCTGCAGTACCTGTCTTTAACAAATAGGTTTCTTACTTTTCATTTAAAATGAACGTTTTCCTTGAGCGTACGTTGGACTAATTCTGGGACTTCGAGTATAAGCCCACCCACGTCTTCATGAAGGATCTATGTCCAAATCATTATATCCATTTTTAATAACTACTAACAACTCCTTTTTTTTTTTTCCCTAGAAGTTATAAAAGAGCAGGTTGCCCTTGTCTGAAGTCAAGCTGAACATGTGACTTGGGTTTTTGTGTTTTGTGTATTTTTTCTTTTTTAAATCAGCAGCTGGAGCAGAAGCTGAAAATGTCTTTCTGTGAGACAGTAATTTGCTACTAAAGGCTTTGATGCCTGCCTGCACCAATCATTCCAGGATCCAGAAATTTCAGGACAAACTTTTAAACTGTAAAGGGAAATCATGCTAAATAATCCGAAGTCTCAAATGCTTTTTTCACTCTGTACCTTCTACACATTTTATTTGAAATTAATGTTTTGATTGGCTTACAAAAGGGAAGACAATAGCAATGAAGCTTTCCCCTCCATACTAAGCGTGGCTTTTCTGTACCGTAATATCTTTAGATTAAAAAACAAAAAACATGGAACACTGAGTTGAAACAAATATGAAGAATATTACACTTGTTTTGCAAATTCAAACCTTACTAAGAGTTTAAGTTGAATTTAGATGTTTGTAGTCAGCAAATGCTTCATGTATAGAGGTTTTAATTTGTTCAGATGGATGCCTTTTTGGGTTTTTTATAAGTATTTTTGCTATTGTTGATGTGGTGTGGAGAATTCCCATCAGTTGTTTGTAACGCATAATAAACTTCCATGCCTGGAGTGAAGTGTGCTAGCTAGTAGCTGGTTACTAGTCATAGTAAGAAGTTTTCTCTTCGTATGCTTGCTTTGTTCATATTAACTTTTTTTTCTTGCACAGACACAAACCTCTGGCTAACTTTAAATCTTCCAAATATTAAAATAATCCGGATATATATTACGTGAACTGAAACACCTCAAAAACTTTCACGCAGTCTTCATATTTATGAGTTGCATAAAAGAATTCCATAAATTTCACCAAGAAAACAACAATTACAAGGCTTTATTTCCTGATCTTGTCTTCCCTGGACTCCTGAATTCCAAGTTCAGACTGCAAATGACAGTTTCAGCTGTCTTAAAATTGTCAAAATACTGAATGTTAAGTCCATTCTCCCCATGAAAGAAGCCCATAGCTCCATGAAGTATGGATTGCCATTTGTATTTTTCACTAACAGTAAATGTATTTTTCTTATTAATTGTTTGCCTTAGGATTGATTTACATATTTTTGTTCCTTCTTATCATAAACATCTGCATTCCTCAGCTCAGCCTTCCTTGTATGTTGTTTCTTTATAAATGGTTGAGCTGCTGATGCAGGTATTGCCAAGCTAACAGTACAAATCATTTTAAAGAGGAAGCTGGCGCGTATGGCAGCCGAGGAGCACACTCTGCAGGACACTGGACAAGACAGTAAATATTCAACTTTTAATGCTGATTAAAGGAGTATAGGTAAAGAATACGTAGGTATACTTAATTGGTGAGACAAACTATTCACTTTATTTATATTTTCTATATTACTTTTTAATTTGGTAAATACTATCCAGTTTTTGTAGTTGTCCTTGTTGATTTGTGTGATGTTAAAATTCTAGTAATAAATTGTCAGGATTCTATGATTAGGGAGGGTTTAGTTGGTTGCTGTTTGGACTGGGCGGGGTGATATAAATTGAGTACTAGAAACCAGTTTTAGTGGCTGCACAGTTTACCATTGTGAGACAAAATAGGTGGCTGTAAAGCTGCCACTTTAAGTCAGTTCACAGAAGAATTCTGAGAAAGATTAGTGAACATGCAGGAATTAATATTTTACTTTACTAACATCTTGCCCTGTCCTCCCCTTTAGGAAGAAGAGCGTGCAAAGCGTGAGGAACTAGAGCGAATACTAGAAGAGAATAATCGAAAAATTGCAGAAGCACAAGCTAAACTGGTATGTGAAGATGCAGTTAACCATTCTGTAGGGGAATACAGGTCCCTCTGCCTGATTTGCAACACAATTAAAACCAAACAAATCAGCCCTTTCTGGAGTTTAACTTGTCTGTTGCTGGTTATGTCAGTAATGTTGCTGTCCTTCCCTTGAGCATAAGAGACCAGATCCTTAGCGGTAACACTCATCTGAGAAAATAGTTCAGGTGCACTTAATTTAGAGGAAGATAGCTACCTTCAGAATTCAAAAAGTATATTTTGTCTATATCTCCCAGGAAATGTTGAACTGTTTACAGATGTTCAGCTTCTAGAACAGAAGTGACTAATTCTGTTTTGTTGAGCAGGACAAGTACAAACTGGATACAAGACTAGTATAATGTTGATGTACAAGTGCTGAAAGGGACTTTTCAGCATAAGCTTAAGATGTCTTAAGTTATGAAATTCTAGTTTGTGTTGGTCTCTGTGCCTATTTAAGCAGGTGGCTGCTTCATGAGAACATTCAGTATGACTTAGCTGATTCTAATCAATTAATGGTAAGCCAAACTAAGATGCTTCTAAATCCTGATTGAACTCTATTGGTTTCAATTACCCAAGTAATTACATCTTTCTCAGGTAAAGATGATGATGCTTTAAAATGTTTGCTTGAACTACATCTGCTTTAGATGTCTTCCTGTTTTACTCTTTCCCAACCTCACGTGGTGGAAACAGGACAAATAGAAAATTCAAAGTATTAACTGATGTAATGAACAAAATAAGCACCTTTAGAAGACCTTTGGGAGAGCTGTAAGAACCATAAGTCAGTGCAAGGATTGACTTGTTACAAATCAAGTAAAGATGGTTTTCAGTTAAGAGGGGATTTTAAATGGGTTTTAGATGAGAGCAGGGAGACCTCTGAAGGTCTTTTACTTCCTTTTATTGTGCCTTCATCTGACATGTGACAGGTGTCAGGGGAATTTCTCTCGATATACACCGACTAATAAAACGTAATACATTGTTTGCAAAGCAATGCTGAAAAACATTGCATGTAAGCACTCAAGATTTTGGTACATTAGCAGTAGAAAATGTTCAGTGTTTCTTCTGAACTCAATTCAAATGACCATTTTATAAATAGTTTCACTGAAACCAGGTATGGTGTCTAGCTCAGGTAGAACTGCTTACATACCTGTGCAGGATTGGACCTGTTTGGAAGTTAATGCGGACTTGTAAATTGCTTTTATGACTACAAAATATGCTGGCCTAAATTCTACCATTTTCATACATAGGCTGAAGAACAATTGAAAATTGTTGAAGAACAAAGAAAGATTCATGAGGAGAGGATGAAACTAGAACAAGAGAGGCAACGTCAGCAAAAGGAAGAGCAAAAAATTATCCTGGGCAAAGGAAAGTCTAGGCCCAAACTGTCTTTCTCACTAAAAAGCCAGGATTAAATTGCAACTCTGAACTCGTTAAAGAAAAAAAAAAAAAAAGGAAACCAACAAAAAAACCCCAACAACAACAAAAAGGAAAAAAAAAAAAAAAAAACAACTTTGTATGGTAGCTTCATGTTGAAGTGGTTTTTTTTCACACACACCTCCCTCCCCCCCCTTTTTTTTTTTTTTGTCTTTTTTGAAAGTCTGGAAAGTTAGCTTGTTCTAATAGGGGCTGTGCTCTGCAATTCTTAATTTTTTTTTTTTAACTTTGATTAAGTTAAACCCTTATCAGATCATTGTTGCCTTTTAGAGGGTAATCTATTCTCATTGATTTTGTTTCTGTACTAGTGGTCTGAAGCAGATCAGGTCGCTTTTTGAATTGTGGATGATCTGATAAGGTTTTACTGACCTATTCATCAGAGTTTGACTCTGATAATTGACAAAACTTTATACTGGTATTGCTGACTTTTAATTATTTTAATTTTTTAAAAAAGTCAGTAAATACATGAGTAAATTGCCATAGTATTACTGGACCTCTGTGGTTTATTGTTAAATCAGTGTCCTATGATACTGTCCCATTGTTGCGCTTAATGTTCCTGAATACAGGTAAGGAAATAGTTTGTCATTTCTGCTATGAATACATAGAGCTCAGTATTGTTTCTGTTAGATTTGTTTTTATTACATTGACAGCATTCAACCAGCGTTCCCCATTGTGTAAATAAACCAATTTGCTGAATAAAGTGAAAGTCTTAAATTCATATGTTTAAGTAAATTTTTTTAGTACATGTGTATAAACGGCTATAAGAGTGACAATTCACATTATTAAATTCAAAACTATAGTGGTATTTTTTTTAAATTTGCTTTAAACTATTGTGGCTTCTCCTATTATAATGCAAAGTTACACACAGTAAAAAAATCCCTGCAGTTGTGAATGCTTTTGATGGCTGCTGCTGTTTTCATGAATGTTGGGTTTTATTCTGATAGAGACTTATTTCAGCTGTAGTATCATGTTTAAACAGCTGTTTGGCTTACTGCACACGAGCCGATACTTAGCTATCTAATCCCTTTCAGTTCACCTCATAATATAGTATATTGTATAAGTTAAGGTTATCACCATATAATTAATCTGATAGATCCTAAAGGATTTAAAAGTGGAAGTTTTTCTCCCAAAGGACTGGACTGGCTAGCATACTTGAAGTAAAAAACAGAAAGTGAGATTCTGTCTGAATATATTGTTTTAGCCAGAAAGCAACCGTTATTCATATACAGATCTTGAATGTTATCCATTTATATATGCAGGTTTCATTTTGAAAAATGAGACTATGGATTGAAAACTATATATAAAAGTCCCCTTTTTGTATATAATTCTTCTGCTGAAACCTGGATTACTATAGCTTGTCCAGTTCTACAACTTTTTTTTTTTCCTGTTGGTATGCAGCATCTGTAGTAATCGTAAAATGAAATTTACCAGTCATTGCCTGAACATTTGAATGTCACTTGGCAAAGTTGGAAATAACTCCTGATATTCCCAAAGGATCTGTTTCTGTAGATTTGGCACATACGGGAGCAAGTTCAGGGTGCCATTGAAAGCAGTATTCAGCATGCTTTGTATGATACCTTGACTTGGGGGCAGACTGATGTGTATTGCTTTGTCCAGTATGTCAAGAAAAATGTGAAGACAGTAAAACACGTACACTATTGCTGTACTGAAATTTGTCTATATATTGTATTACAAAAGAAAGCTGAAGGTTGCTTAATGCATAAAAACAAAAGCTGAAGCCAAATAAATCATGTACGTGACCTGTTGGAAGGAACAGGCTGTATTAAAGCTCAACTGATACCTATATTTCTAAAACAGAAAACATCCCCTGTTCCCTCACAAGAAACAAGCTATTAAAAGTCAATACTCAAAACAGACCTATGCATTTTTGTTTCCTCTCCTCTTCTAAATGCAAGAAGCAAAGTTCTGATACATGCAGCTGTGGTTCCAAGCATTTTGTTCTGCATCATTAATTTGCTGCTAAACAGTAGTGTTTGTTCTTTACACTTAACACTGTATAGGCTCAGACTTTGAGAAGTTATTTTCGATCGCACCTTTAGGACTACTCTGTGGACAAAAGGTCCTATCACAACTGGATCACCCCTTCTGCTATTCCGCACCTCCCCTGTGCTTTCACAGAAGGAAAAACAGCCTTTTTTTTTTTTTGCTTTTTTTTTTTTTTTTTTGGTGGGGGGGAGGGGTGGGCAGAGGTTCAGCTCGTAGAAACCACTGTGTCTTTACTGTCTTAAAACATTCTGTATTTGTTAGATAGCTTTTTGTAGACCCAGTGCGGATATATGTCACATTTCCATTATTCTGTGGTTGTCTTTTTAAAATTACTGTAAGACTTCAGGGGTACTGTTGATTTCTAGGAAAATAGAGAGGTGCACGTGGGAGGAGGAAAAGTTGACATGTGATGATAAGAACTTGAAATGTTCTTACATTCCCTTAAATCTTGATTTCTGTCTAATAGGAAGTAGGTTAGAATGTAGACTGTATGTAGCGATTGAGTATGAGTTGGGGGGAGAGTCTGTATGAGGATATTAACTTACCTAGAGAAATTGCTGCTAGAAGTTGTGTTGGGTGTTTTTATTTCATTACTGTTTGAAGTTTCGGACTTCAAATATTGGTTAAACAGTTTTGGGGTTGTTCTGGGGTGGTTTTTTTTGTATGTTTGAGGTTTTTTTCCTTCCTCCTCCCCTGCTTCAGGGAAGCCAGTAGGCATTTTTTATTGCCACCTACCTTGTGCAGAATTCATTTCCCGTATATGATGACAGAAGAGATCTTAAGTTTTCCCAACCCCTGTTCATAAATGTCCTGGAGAATTATTTTAATACCAAACAATACATCTATCCGGCAGAGGCAGGAGAGAGTGGAAGGCCTTACAGCAGTATCCTAGCAGTGTGCTGTTACTTTGGAGATTTGTTAAACTGCCCTTTGAACTTCCCGTGTTCATTATCATCCTTTTTCCAAGCACAAGTTGAAAGCTGACTGCTGTGAAATGTCTTAGAGAGCTGGTGTCCTTGAAGCTTAGCAAAGCAGAGACAATTAGGTTGGTGAGCTGTCTAAGCCGCCGAGCAACTACATACCTACGTATAGACAGATATGTCCATATTATACTAAAATATCAATATTTCATCTGCACCTATCTTGTCTTGAAAAAGAAGGATCTATCTTCCTTGTCTCTACTTTTCTCTTAAGCTTTGTGCCACTTCATATACCTCACCCTCTCTTCTTGTCCTTGCTGACTTGAAGATCGTAAACCTGTTCCTGATGCCATTAACATGCCCTCTTACCAATTTTTTAGTTTCTGTGCCATTTTGTGCATGCACACCAAATACAAAGGCGTTGGTTGTGGTTCACTTTCAGCTGCATGAAGTGTTCTGTTAAACATTTTCAGACTATTTGGGGATGTGTTGTCTGATTGGCAAGCAGCAGGCAAATGATTAGTTGTTATTGTAGGGTCTCAACTCAGTGCAAGGTCAGGTGAAATTCAATTTGATAAATGTTTTTCAGTTTGCATTTCAGAAGAGAACTGTGGAGCTGCCTGTGTGCCTAAGGCTCATTCCAAGGCAGGAGGTGTTGGAAGTGCCCAGGCTGGTGCAGTTTCAGACCAACAGGCCAGTCCAGCTGGAGCTGAACTATGACTTTCACCCACCTCTGTTCCATTTTCATGCTTGTTACCCCCAAATGTGTGCATTTCAGGGTTATCCCCCTCTCCCCATGCCACTGTTTTGTTAGTCAACAGAGGCTCAGTGCTCTCCAGTTGACATTTCCATACTGAACAAGCAAACACTTCTGATTGTCTTTTCTGGACTGACACATAGAACCGAGGGTTCTAACCATCAGCTCTGCAGAATAGGACATAGACCTTTGTTAAAGTCTGGTTGTGTAGTAGAGGTTTGATTCCAGGTTGTTTCCCACCCCACATATCGCAAACTACAAATTACCAAATTTTGTTTTCACAGAGTGATACTGAAAATCACTATAAAAAATAAGTGAAAATGGAGAATTAAAATGTGTGGTTAGTATGCACCAACTTTTGTCTGATTTTCATTATCAGGCTGCTTGAATTCTATGGCTGTATTTTGGAGTAGCCAAGCTCATTTTCTAAGAAGCTATGGTTAACCAAAATTGTGTTTATAAAACAGACATGGAGAGACAAATTAACATCTAGATACATACTCACTCTACCGTAAATGCAGAAAATACATTGTTATGGTGTGAATGTTATTTTAAGAGCTCTTTCAAAGTATCTGGCACACTTGGCCTTTTGTACAAACAATAAACAATCCATTTAAATCAGTAAGTGTCAATCACGCGATCATTTGTCCTCATTAAATTTAGGAGTAATTGTATCGAGTTATCTCTTTTTGACTTTCAAAATTGGTAAGTTTGCAAGTAGTGATGAATAACGTTGAGATTTTCCGCTTAATAAAAAATTTCCTATCCCATGTATTCTCATTCTTGATGTTTAAACTGGTATTTAAAAGAGAATCTGGGATTGTGGGCCCAATCCTGATCCCATTCATATTAGCTGCCTTTTTGTTACAGATTTTGTAGGATTGGAACTAATATCTATGTAATTGTTGCTTCCATCACTGTTGGAAAGGAGCTGAAATGGGTTATTTTACAATAAACCAGATTTTTTGCCATAAGGCCGGCTCAAGTACAGGAAATAAAGGTTTAAGCGGTGCAAATGGCAGAGTCCCGGTTTTCCCCTGAAGATAGAGGAGAAAAGCAGATTTCATTTGCTCGCTGGCCCTGCTCATCCATCCGTCCGTCCATTCCCAGCCGCCGCTCCGGGCCGCCCGGGCTCAGAGGGACTGCGGCGCCGCTCCCACGGCCGCGGCAGGATTTCCTCCCCCCAGAAGCCTGTCCCCTGCGAGTTTGTCTTCCAGGAAACTGCCTTCCCCGCGAAACCCGAAATACCTGCCGGGATCTCACCCCGACATAGCCCCCAGAGAGGCCACTACTGCGGCCAAAGCCGGATGCTAGTTTCCCCAATATTTTGGGGTTTTTTTTGCCTTTAAATCCCTCTCCCCAGCCCGTATTCTCACGTTTCCTCCTTGTCCGAGGTAATTCCTGCTGCTCTTCGGAAGCCAGACGGGAAAGTTGGAGGCCGATGCAGCGCTCGTCGGCTGGACAGGGCCGTGAAGCGAGCGCGGCCGCACCGCGGCTGCCCAGGGGCTCCGCGCCGCCGCCGCTCCTCCGAGCGCCGCTGCGCCGCCCGCTCCCGCCCGGCCCCGGCTCCCGCCTCCCCGCCCGGCCCCGCTCCGTTCAGACCCACGAATAACTCCGCGGCGCAGCAAGCGTCCCTCTCACCCACCCCAGCCGCGGGGATCAGCCCCTCGGGCAAAAAGGGTGACCCGAGCGGAGCAGCCACCGAGCCCGAGTTTCTTCGTATGTCTTAAACTCTGCTGCTTGGGCTATCTTGGAGATAACTTCCCGGTTTTCTCTAAGTTCTTAGTTAAAAGTGATTTTTATCAGCGCGGATTTTTATACATTGTGCATCAATAAGGTGCTGGTGAGCAGGCTAAAACAGCTGTATTTACGTAAAATGATTAGCCGCTGGACAATAGAAGTCGAGTGATATATTTAGCTACAGGAGGATATTTTCAGACAATACCAGGGCTCTTCATTTCCTCCCGTTTACTTAAAGCAAGGATACGGAGAGCCAGAGGTCACCGTTTACTCACAGCTTTTACAAAACACCGCTCGTAACCTTTTGCTTCAAAACAAACAGAAGGAGCAGCATTACAAAATTGAGGTAAACCTCTTTTACACGTCTCTGTTGCTAGAAGCATTTATCAGGCTCAGTGTTTACATTGGCTCACGACTGGATACACACCACACATTTGTTTAAAAGTTTAATAATTAAGTACTTTCCTCCTCTCACTGGCGAAGCTCTCCTTTGATGCCCCTCGATGTGCATAGATACCCAATCTCTCTCTCTCACTTGAGCGCTAAGTTTCCGTCCTGGGTATCAGATCCTTTTCCAACAAATTGCGTCGCCGGATCTGCAATTCCTTTCTCACTGCAAATTAAATTTAATTAAGCAGTTTACTTAAAACGGATTCGATGTTTTGTGCGAAAAGCAAACTGAGTTCCTTGTTTTCCCGAGTGGTAGATTTCATTAGAGAACTACCAAACACAATTAACACAAAATCTATGGGGCATCGAGCGCGTCTTCTGATGCGGGCGAGAGGAGCGGTCTCTGCCAGGCAGGGTGGCGAAGGCTGAAACACCAGTTTAGTTAAAAAGGGGGGAAGGCGTTAATTTTCTTCCAAATTGATCAGGAAAATAAATTACAGTGCCAGCCGCTTTCCTTATAAGGGTTTCTTCGCGTTCGTCTAAAAGCCTAACGAGCACCCGATTTAAAAGTAAATGCCCACATTTCCTCGGGAATAAAATTAAACGAAACTGGCTCTACATTACGGTCTTTTGCAGCGCGTTCTTTGCATGCCTTAACTAAAAGGTAGGAAAATGACAGAAAGAGCCCCGTAATTTAACTGGGATATAACTTTTAATCCTTTCTGCAGATACTATTTTGGCAAGAAATCCCTCCTGGAAGAAATTCGGCAACCCCCCTCATTTTACAGGAGTGACTATAACTTTATACAACCAGTATTTAGCCACGGTACGGCACTCGGTGCGGACCGTACGCGTGTGCCGCCTCTCCCAGCCCGGTCCCACCACCCGCGGCAGCGGTACCGGCAGGTACCTTTTGCGGAGGAACCGCGTAGGCGCCGGGCAGCGCAGGACGCGTAAGGAGCTGCGGAGGGGGCACAGCACAGGGGTACAGCTACCCAGCCCCCCACCACCACCACGTGGAGGGCAGCCACTGGCCGCTAGTGGGCGCTGTGGCCCCGTGGAAGTGCCGCGACGCGCCGGGAGCCCAGCGGCGGGCACACACGCGGGGGCCGCGGCGACCCCTTGCACGACCCCCCTCCGCAGCCCTCCGCACCCCCTCGGGGGCCCTCCGGAGCCGCTGGGGAAGCATCTCCAGAGCTGCCCACAGGTAACTCCCTCTGGCCTGAAAGTAATAATAAAATTAAATAAAAGGGCCAGGTGCCGGCGAGATGCGCGGGATATGAAAAGCAACTGGATCCGAAAATTACGCCCTCCCCCCCCCGCCAAAGTAAAAAAGTGTGGAAGGCAAGAAAGAGGCACTGAACGATCACCAGGGAAAGGCGAGGGAACCCGCAGCAGGCTTCAGTGCCCCTCGGAACCCTCCGCTCCGCATCCCTTTGAAGGGGCTCCGCGTGTCCAACTCCTCTTTATTTCGGGACGGTCCGTGGCTAATTGTCACGTAACCAAGTAAACTTTGAAAACTCAGAGACCCCGTTGGGAAGGGGCCAGCTCGAGATCGGGCGCGGGAGAGCCCCCTGCCCCTCCCCACCCCTGGCGGGGCACTCGCAGAAAGTTGCGCGGGGAGCTCCGCGCCAGCGGAGACGCGGCCCTTACCCGCGCAGGGCTGGCAGCTCGGCTGTCCCTGGGGTGCTGCCCCCCGCTGTAGAGGAGAAGGTGCGGGGTACCCCCGAGCCCTCCCCGCTCTTTAAACAGCAGTGTACTTGAAAAACGCTCACTTCTAGCAAAGATAGACTGGGGAGTTATTTTATTTCATTTTACTTTTCCCTCCTGCTTTCGCTCCGCGTGGGCCAGCTGCGCCTCCCGCCCAGCCTCTCCGTGACTAAGAGCGAGTGGGCTCTTCCCTCACTCCGGCGGCCGCCTGCGGCGCGGGGAGGAGGGAAGGGGGTGGGGGGTGTTACCTGCCGGCCCTGCTCGGCTGGGCTCGGCGCGGCGCGGCCCCGCCCGCCACGGCGGCGGCGATAAGTGACACGCACGGCGCCCAACCAGCGCGGCGGCCCGGCGGCGGCCCTATGAGCGGCGGCGGCGGGGCGGCGGGGCCGCGCTTATATGGCTACGGCGGCGCGCTGCCGCTGGCCGCGCTCCTGCGCCGGGGACCCGCCGCGGCGGGGGCAGTAGTAGTAGCAGTAGCAGTAGCAGCAGCAGAGCGACAGCATCGCGGGTGGAAGGCGCCGCGGTGGGAACGGCCGCGGCTGGAGCGGCTCCTCCTTCCTTCTCCTCCGCGCTGGGCTGCGCGGTGGCGCAAGTCCCACGCCCGGCTTCTCCTGCCGCCGCGGCGCGCACTGCGGATCTCGTCAGGGGAGAGCGAGGGACGTTTTGACGCTGCGAACCCCCACCCGGGGCTTTCCTTTTTTTTTTTTCCTTGTTTTAAAAAAAAATATTATTTTTCGTTCACTTTTTCTTCTCCCTGCTCCGCTCCGGGGTCTTTGCCGGCAAGAAGGACAGCGGTGCCCCTCGGGGAAGCCGGGGCCCTGCGGATGCGCCTCCCCGGGACCTGGGGAGCTGACTCTCGGAGTGGATTTATTGACTCGTGGTTGTTGCCGAGCTCCCCGAAACAGCCCGAGCTGGTGCCTGTGCGGATTGCAAACTGCAGGGAGCAGTGAGAGACACACAGGAGGAGCTTCCTGACGAGGCTGTTACCCTTACCCCAATCCATTTATTTCTCCCACCACCATTTATTTTATTTTACCTTTTTTTTTTTTTAAACTCCTTTTCACGCGAGCCTTAGACACTGTGAACGTGTATGGCGCACTGGATCCAAATGGGAGTTGGCAGTTTGAGTGGCATCTTCCAAGGCAGCCGGGAGACCCCCAGTAAGAGGAAGGACTGAGGCATTTACGTTTTTTGTTGTTGTTATTGCTGTTTCTTCGGGAGTAGCTTGGATCTTACCTCGCAGGAGAATTTCCTACATGCGAGTGGCATACATGACTCAGTAGATCTGCTTACGTCTCTCACCAAGTGCATCGTCGACCTTTCGCGTGTAATTTTTTTTTTTTTTTCTTCCCTATTCATCATCCCGGCTGTTGGGATACCGGGCACCCACCCTGCTGTTGCTGCTCAGGTGCGGGGAAGCCGCACAGCGGAGTTGGCGAAGCTCCGGGGAAGGACTCGGTGCCGCCTGCGACCATGGCAGCGCGCAGGCGAGACGCCTCCGCCTGGAAGTACTGCTGGGGAGTCGCGATGGTTTTATGCAGAACTGCGCTGGCGAGGTCCATCGTTTTAGACCCCATATATTGGAATTCCTCCAACCCCAAGTAAGTTTCCATCCCGCTTCTGCCCGCCACCTCCCCCGGGATGGGGCGGGGGGGGGGGCTGGTGCCGCGGCCGCCGGGAGCCACAGTGGCGGGGTGGGGGTCGCTGCGAGCGGCGGCTGCGGGGGATTTCAGGCTGGGCCGGCAGCAAGATCTGGCCCTCTCCAGGGCGGGTGGTCCGTGTCACGGCGGAGCTGCTCCCTCCGCCGCTTGACCCTGGCGGGAGGGTCCTGGGAGGAAGGGGGAGCGGCAGCGGGATGGGACGGGGCGGTGGGGCCGGGATCTGGGCGGTGGCACTGGGCTGCAACCTGCGGGCCGGGTGTGGGCTCCGCTCCGGCGGAGCCGCCGCCTCCCCGGGGCGGGAGTAGCGGCGGAGGCCGGCGGGGCCGGGCCGCGCTGGGTTTCCAGGAAGGGGTGATACTCTTCAACTTCTCCGTCTGCAGATGCAAACTCATCCCATTGACTCCAGCGAAGTTACATCTGCTTATAACAGGGCTAAATTTGGTTGTGGAGTTGATGGTATCAAGGCACATGTCAGTGAGTAATGAACTAAGCATTACCCATCACACGACCATTTAGTGTCATTCTTCATTAACAAACCCAGGCAAAAAAGCACATGTGTTCCCAGGACTTCACTATCAAAGCACGCTCTTAAAATAGAAGCATATATTTCTAAAAAAGCTTCTGTACTCCAACATACAAAATTATTGCTGTTGGGGAAAGGAACTTTTTGGGAAGTGGGCCGTCTTTCTAAAGAGAAATCTGCAGTCAGTGATGGAAAAACTATTTTTACTTCTCTTTTTGTCCCCTTTCATTTTTAAGATGCAAAATAAAAGTTGGCTTTGTTCAGTTGTGAAATCCTTTGAACTTTTGTGATCAAAACCACTATTTTAGAAAGCAAAAATCATCATAAGAAGGATAGTATGTAAAGCGTTTAGGAAGTCTTGCACTAGAGGTGGTTTAAAGTAATTTATTTTAACTCATGCTACATATTCAATTATACGTATTTAAAAGCAAACCACATGCATTGCGTTAATTGAATTTAGAATTTCCCATTAAATCCAGTAAGTACACATCTTGTTCTCCCGGGGGACTCTTTAGAGGAAATGTTAGGTGGTGACGAGACAAGAAGAATGGAGTATTTCCTGGATCAGGGATTAAATCCGTGTAGGTGGCAGGATCTCCAGGAGTTTGTGAAGATTTCAAAGTTTGTGTTAGGAGTAGCATCTGAAGTTTATCGAGTAGTCTTGTGTTACAGTCATTACCTACTGCAGAAGAAAAAAGTCGCTGGAGATTTCTGCCAGTGTTTTTCAATAATGGACATATTTGCTGGATCTCTTTAAGGTTTCTTTATGTAAAACTTTTCTGATCTTTTTTTTTTAAAAAAAAAAAAAAAAGCAACGTGACAGGAATGCTGTGGGCTGTGCAGTTCCATATTTTTATTCCTAACATTGTGTGACAGATGATCATTTTATGTATGCACCAGGTGGGAAGCCAGTTAAAATAAAATGAAGTTTAGCTCCAGTTATTGGCTCTGCGCTTTCATAATGCTACATCGTCGAAGCCTTTCTTTGGCTTAGGAAAGGTACGACGTAACATCGGAGAATAAAGCGACCTGTCCGGTTATAAAGTGGTCTTCATAATGCTATTTGAATTTTGGAAAGTCAGAAGCTCCGAGCCGGGGTTGCATTGCATGAGTGGGCCTGCTGTGCTGGTGGAAGACAGGCTGGGCTCAGCCTTAGACGAAGGGGAAGGCTCTTGCATCCCCAGCCCTGGCTGGGTTTATGCCTACAGAGGTCACTCTTCCAATGCAGAAGAGTTCGCAGCTATGGCCTCTCTCCTGACAGCTCCAACCTGCTGTTGCTTTTTTAACTTAACCTTGGTAACATTTATTATTAGCCATCAGTGAAATGAAAGCATCTGAGCAGCTGAATTCAACCCATCTTACAGTGCCTGGGGATACCCTTCCTTTATCAAATACGCGTTGTGTTTCCATCTGTCTAATTCTGAACTATTTAACTACGAAAAAAGGTTTGAATGTTGTTAATGGTAGATCTAATGATAATATCTAATTAGTTTTTTTTCAACTTTAATGCACGCTTAAAAATAGGTTGTGCTGTTGATGTAATTTAGTTTTCTTGAGTGATTCATTGAGGCTTAATCACCACAGTGAAGAAGTACACTATTAAAATTAGGCTTTTCAATTGCTGGGGCTAGTGATTTATAGGCCACTTGGAGGCCTGTAGTTTGAGGAAGCTTACAAATGCATTACTGATATTGCTGCCGGTGAGACAGCTCCACTTCCCTGAGCAAGATTTCTTACTAATTCTTGTCACAATTGTTTGCCTGAAGGATATGGAATAATTTCTCCTTAGACAAGGCTGTCCTCACTCTGGATTCAAGCTGAATGTTAGCTTGAGAAGTAAGCTGCTGAATGGATTTTGGCGTAGTATAATAATAAAGCTCCTTTTTAGGTTTGAAATAATAACTATCTTTGGTGCCAGCTAATTTATTCAGGGAAGCTGTGCATTTAACTCTATTGAAAGCCTCAACACATAAATCTTCTGAACAGGTAGGCAATTAAATGCTGGGAGAAGTTGTTACTCAGGTTAATATAAAGTATGAAATAATAAATTCTAGGTTAAGGTGAATGTATAAACTGAATTGGTTTTGCAGTGAAGTTTTGAGGGTATAATTTCTAGCAGGTGGCTGGGATGGAGAGCACTCAGTTGCTGTTTGAAGTCAGAGCTCCCTGCCCTGTTCTCCCTTCTCTCCCTTTCTAGAGATCCACTTCCGTTGCCTCGACCAAATCACAAGAGGTGTGTTTTAAATGACATACAGAAAATAATTATACCTGCGACCTTACTGCTTGGGAGGTTAAATGTCATTGTTGCAGATGGTTTTGGTAGACTTTACAGACTTCTCATGTGAAGAGCCTTAGATCTCATGATCTTGGAAACACAGAGAAGAATTACTCTGTAGACCTAACTCCTGTTGACACTTTTTAATGGGGGACTTTCTGCCTGTGTTGTTTCTGCCAAGGTAAACAATGTGTATAGATAGGAGGATTACCTCGGTTTCACCTCACAAGGGCTCACCAAGGCGGTGCGCCTTTGGCACGCAGGACAGCATGTAATGTTATGGGCTGTCTTGTAGTCAAATGGTAAAGAAAATTCATTAAAAAAACATCGCTTATGTCTAAATGCCGCTATTCCCTGTGTGCTACAGGCCAGTGAGCCAAGCAGTTCCGCTTAGTGACATGTGGAAGGTTATCCTCACAAGTGGTGTGTTTGACACTGATTAAGTTAGATTATATAGCTGTTTTTCTCTGCCTCTGATAACCAGTTATATATGGGATATTTCACAGCCAGCCTCTCAATGAATGCTAACATGTCAGAAACTGATAAAATAAACTACAATTGATGACCCTGTTAAATGGTCTATTCAGTAGCATATAGACTAGTCTGCTTCTCATTGTATCTGGAATTCTTATTTTTGTAGGTAAACAAATGCACATTCACTACCGACTGAATAGCCCCTTGAACTATGCTCTGCAGTTTGCATTTGGGTTAATCTTGTCGGTTTTAATATAGAGAGGGGAAAAAAGGAGAAAGCACCAGGGGTGGAATTGTTAGTGCTTTCACATCCACATTCCTCACATTTTGTCAGGATGATAAACTGTAGGTAATGGACAGCCGTTGTTTCTCAGGACAGGCGAGCCAGCCAGAGCACAAAGAGCTCGCTAAACCGATATCTCACAACATGTTTGGGAGCCTCTCAGCTAGACAAGAATTTATTTGGGAGTCCTGTGTCATGGGACCGCACTTTCTAACCTCAGCAATTACAGCTTCAAGCTGAAGAAACAGGAGTGGAAGGTTAAAATGATTTAAACACATGCTCCTAAATTGTACCCAAAACATAGCTGTTGACACTTGGCATGCTAATACAAGCAGTGAGCAGTGGCTTCCAGTCCATTGATATCTCTGGCATTCGTAGCCAGGTCTCCAAAGCACAAGTGAATTAGCAAAATGAATACAGAACAAACTGAAGGCTGAATTCTTGAGCTGGTTATTTTCCCCAGCCTTTCATACATGGAATATAATTGCTATATTATTTATAGTCATTATCTTAAAGCATGTTATCTGTAAGCAGTGCTACATTATTTCACTTTGTTTAATGAAGTAATTGCCTTTAGAAAGGCAGTGACTAGAAGTCAAGCTAAAATCACTTAAGTTCTTCTTCTTCCCACACACTAGAATGCCTCCCTCCCTTTTTTTTTTTTCATCTCCCAGTTTTATTGGAAGGAGATCACATTGCTCTACGTGTATCACTAAGGATCGTCTCAAATTCAGCTAAGGTTCCTGTAATAGGAAGTCAGTGGAGGGCCTGAGGTGACTGCCGTGACACGCTGGCAAGGACAGGACTTTCAGCCCTGTGCAGTAGCCAGAGCCAGGGGTGCTTGCTCTTTTTTTTGTGGAAGATCTGGTCTTCGTGTGTTGTGCAACCTGCAGTACTTGAAATTGCTTGTTGCAAATGAGAAGAAAGTGTTCCTTCTGAGAAAAAAAATAGTGATTAAAATGGTATTCATGTGTGCCTAATGTCTGCTTGCTTTGGCTGCTGACATAAAGAAACCTGTTTTTCTGGTCATTTATCATACATCTACATGGATTTGCTTATGAGCTCATTCTTTGTGAGGCGTTGTGGAAACTTAAATAGGAATGTTAAACTGCTTGAAATATTTTGATGAAAATATGCAGTGCCACAGAATATAGACTTTTAACCAGAACACTGTTGTCTTGAGCGAGGGGAGTTTTTTGGGGGGTGGGGAGGGAGCAGCAAAGGAGAAGAGTTTTGGGGGGGAGTTGCATGAAAAGCAGAGGAAGGGAGGATGGCAAAAGGACAGTGTTAGAAGAGCTTGGAAAAACTCCTGTGGCTTCATTGTCTCTCTAAAGCCAGGGAACACAAAGACAAATGCAGTTCAGCCTTTCTCCCATGATAGAAAATGTAAACCGTTGACATAGCTCCCATGTTTAACTTGTTTAATTCTCATTTTAAATTCAGTACTATACCAGCCGTGTGAACTCTGAAGATTTCTTTAGTAATCCATTTTGTAGTTCCGAATCAAAAACAAAGTGAAAAGGTCTGACACAATTTGCTTTTATTTTTAGGCAAATCAACCCTGGTCATAGTTAATAAGGGGATTACAACCCAGACTAGGTCTTTACAGATGTAATGTAAATCAAGGGCAGAGTATAAAGAAACTGATCCCTTTTGATTGAAGTATGGTAAAAAGGCATAGAGAAACTAGCAGCAGTAATCTGATTGTATGGCAATAAAACCACCATTTTCTGTCTTTCAGATAAAAATAATGTGGTAAATCCATGCAGTTCATAAGATGTAAAGGCAGATAAAGGGTGATGCCATGGCAACATATAGATTAGCTTGATGTTAGAAATGACACGTCTCTCAAAGGGGTGTTAGAAACTAAGGGCCTTGCTCCGGGCTGTAAGGTATTATGTGAGAACTGCACAAAACTTGGGGGCCGGGATTAGAACGCATGAAAAGCCTACTTGTGGCTTGGGATGGTTAAAGCAGTAAAGAAAAGCTGCTCAGTTCTTGCTCATTGGTGGCGTATAATATGGTAAAGATAGATTTCATTTACTGCTTTCTGCCCAGACGGGGACTGATTAAAACTTGAGATGGCTGCAATTGTTAGGTGTGGAAGATTTTCCCTTTTTGTAACTCCTGCCCTAGCAGCAGCCTTTCTGAAGAATTAGCTGCACTTGGGGTTTGTTGCCTTAATCTATTTGGGTTTCGGGCAGGAGCATGCTGGCAAGGAACAAGAGAGCAGAGGGGATAGGTAGGACTGGGGTTATCTGGAAAGAAAACAGAGACCTTTTGATTTCAGCTGTGTTCTAGGCTCTAGTCTCCATCTCACACTCCATGGGAGCAGCAAAGATAAACACACTGCATTGTCTGTACCTTGGCCAGGTGATACTTGAGCATCTCTTGTGTCCTGAAACAATATAAAAGAAAAAAACCCCACCAAACACCAAAAAACCCCAACAAAACAAAACAGCATCCATTCCTATTTACCAATAAAGCTACAGATAACCAAATTCATCTGGCTGAGTCTCTAGGTGGTATTTATTTCCGAAAGGCAGGCTGCAATCTGGACATGAATGAGATAAGCATCTGTCTATCCCCCGCCCCCCATTCCACCCCAACTTAAAATCATTGGAATGAGTTTGCTGTCAGTCCCTTGGTTCACCCTGCTGACAAATTAGCCATTGTTTTGTCCTTTATTTTAAGCGATCCGTAGCTGTAAAGGTAGTAAACTATCATTCCTAGTGTAGCTACTTGGATTTTCTTCTTCTTGCCTTTTCTCTTAAAGAGCCTTCTAAATAGTTAAGACTTGCTTTTTTTTTTTTTTTACCCAAATGAAAACCGTAAACACCCACAACTTAAAGTCAGCATTACATTGCAAATCAGGGGTAAGATTCAAACGAGAAATATTTACTTTATTGCCTGCTCATTTTTCTGCTAAGGGGGGAAGGAAAGCACTCTGCATTTGTTAGGCAGAGTCTAGACATAGGGGGAAAAAACACTGAAGCCTACAATAACAGTTGTGTCTTTCTTTAGTGGGAATGAGCCTGGGATGAGCTCGGCAAAATGGAATTCATGCTGTTTGTTTGGCAGTGGCTTAGACACTTTTTAAATTTCGCCCTCCCCCCCCTTTTTTTTATAAAGATGTTAATTACATGCTTGAATTTATCATTCTTATCCTACCCCATAGTAAGCTGGAAAGCTTCACAGTTCTGACTGAAAAAGGAACTCCAGAACCAAAACTGTCAAGCTGCTTGATGCTGATGTGATTTAACAAATGAAAAATAAACAAGTGCATATAGGGAGCTGAACAGATTGGCAGAATATACGGGGCCTGAAGTGCTCAGATACGTTTCCTCTCTTGCAGCTTAACCTTCACAAATCTATATCAAAAGATCCAATTCATTTGCTGAAATTCTCCGAAGCGCAGGGGCACCCTCATCTAATTTACAGGCCGGTCACATCCAAGCACCTTGCATTCTGCATTTGACAATGATTGCTAATGGGCCATTCAACTAAAGTATTTGCTTGTTAACAGGGAACAGAGCATGATAAATGTCCAGCAAGCTTGCGGCCTCCTTCAGCTTTTCAAATGCAGACTGGTGCATATTTATGGCAGGCAAATGACAAAGGGAGAAGCTGAATTACTCTGGCCTTATGCTTTCTGTTCGAACAAGGGTTAAAGTAATTAAAGAAATAATGCAAAAACCGATGTCCTTTGTTTGCCCACCATTATCCAACATTTAGCTTTCGAACCTGCCTGTCATGTCACATTTCAGAAATGTACCAGATAAGGCTGGGGAGGTTTGGCAGGGCACGGGAAGGAGCGGGTGAAATTCCTTATGGGGCGCATCCCTCTTCCCATACAGAATCCTCTGCAGCTTCCCTGCTCCTCAACTAAGTTTTCACTGACATACATTAACTCGAAGATGGACTTGAAACACAGAGGTTTTGCAATTTGCACTTCTGTTCCCTAACTGAAAAAAAACCAAACCAAAACCCCAAGCCCAAAAGAGTGGAGAGGCTTTGAGACGACAAGCACTCAGTATGTTTTCTAAGAGCCAAGTATGAAAACAAAATGGGAGAACAAAAAGCAGTTTTGCTGTTGCTTCTCCGCCCCCAAGGGTGGGTAATCTCCAAAACTGAAACTATAAAGCATGGAAATTCCCTAAACTTGAAGTGTCTTCATTGTAATTTTGATTTTTTTTTTGGTGTGCTTGTAAATTCATGTTTCATCTTGGCCAGATTTTCAGAAGTCTTCAGACAGACTTAAATGCAGAATTATAATGGATAGTTTTATGTTCTGTATTTGAAAATGTCATTTAGTATTTTATATTTCTAGTTGCAAGTAGATAAACATGTTCAAGGCTTCTGTGTAGCTCCCGTTCAGCTCCATGAAAATACCTCCAGTGATTTCAGTGAGTATTACATTAGCCTGCAAGGGCTTTACATTATAATTGTTTTTTCACTATAGGCAAAATTATAATTTTCTTATAATGAACAAAATCTATCATTTTACTAGAGGAAAGACAACATCCAGATTTATTGTTTTTTCCTGGTAACCGTGATGCAGAGAACTTTCCTTTGATGCGATTATATACATTGTCAAAGACAGCAAATAAGGGCAGGACCTCTATCTTTTTTGGCAATCCGTGGCAGCCAACACCCAGTGTTTATTGCGGTATCAGCATGATAATTATAATGCAGCTGATTTAAACTTTGATGTAATAGTCTATGCTTTCTTCTGATTTTACACGTAGGTTCTAAGCCAAAAAAGATAAAGACTAGTAGAGGATTATGTTGCTATGTGAATCATTCCTGATGTATGGCAAATACATGACTATAAGATCAGTTTTCTACCTATAGTGATTTTTTTAAATGTCTCATAGCTAATGGCTAAAATAGGATTTATGAAACTTTATTTAGCAGGATTCAGACCTGTGTACACTTTAGAGTATAATCGCATTTTACACATGTCAACAGAAAATGAAAAATTATATGGCTATTATATGGATAGGTTAGATGGTAGGATGGTATGTTAGGCTGAAAAATACATGATGCTGCAAATGACTTCTCACTGTTTTGTTAGCTTTTATTTGAGTAGTGTGTTTACTTAGGTACCCAAACCAAAGAAGAGCGGTGGGAAAGGGGAACAGTGCACTGTAAAGGGAAGTGCATGTTAAAGCTAATAAGAAGGATTTAAAATTTATTGTTATTAGTTAAAGCCCAGTTGCAATTGAATGCTATTTTATTTTGGATTGGGAGTTCTGCCAGATTTCAGCCTGTCAGAGCTGAGAAGACTCAAATCAAGTCCAGGCCTACTTCTGCAGCAAACGGGAATCCTGGCTCCTTGCCTGTGGATTCATTTGGGAAGACCCATCTGGCTTTTGATGTTCTGCAAGTTTGAAGCAGTTTGTTTAAGGAACCTATGCAGCAAGCACTGGCGAAAGCACACATAACTGCGCTTCTGACTCTTCGAGTGGTGCATTGTTTCGCATTCTCATTTTTGCTGGTGCTTGCCATCTGTTTACCTACTGCCTGAGCAGCAGTTAGTTTCTATACCTGACTGGATAAAAGTCTAAATTTGGAGTTGCGAGCACCTTGACTCCTTTTGAGGATTTGCAATCCCATAGCATTCACTGTCCACACTTCAGTTGCTTTCTTCATGTTTAATTAATTTCAGTTTAGTTCAGAAGCAGTCTAGCTTAATCACTGCAAAACACTTGACATTTAGGTTGGTTTTTTTTTTTAGTTTTCTTTTTCCAAGGTATTTCCAAGCTGTATAGATTAGCTGAACAGGGAAGGCCACGTTGACAGGTAAGATTACTAGTCTGTGTGATAAATATTTTGAAAGAGACAATTTTTAGTGGTAATCATTGTTCCTTCTATCAGATGGGTTTCAGGCACTTTTTGAAGAAAAACAGAAGCCGAATCTTCGTAAACTTATTGCTTATTATAGTCTTTTCCATTCTGTGGGTCGGTCTGTGACAGCAAGGCGAGCGAGACTGCACTGTACTCCTAGGGCCTGACTCAGGAGACTGTCCTTATTCAGAAAAGCTCATGTTAAGCATGTGCTGAATACTGAATGTTTTTGCTGAAGCGGGACGAATTTAAGCATGAGCTGTCTTGAACCAAGGCCAGAGTGAAAACATTTTTGGGGGTTAGACAAAGACACATCTCTCTGAAGCTTCATTACATTTTTTTTTAAATGAGAAAATGATGTCAGAAGCTACGACTCTGTCTACATTTGGAAAGAGTCTCAATTTTTATGTAGCTTGCCCGTAGTCAGTGAGTTAAAATGGAGTGGTTGGAGCTCCTGCTGTCCCTGGCCATCTGCTGAACCTCTCTGATGGACTCTCCATCTAGGGCAAGGGTGTCCAATCTAGTGATGAATGCACTTCTGGACATTTACAGGAGTTTTAAAACTATTCCAGTGTCAGTTTAGCTTAATTTGAGAGGTTCAGACCTGCAGCGGGCAAGCAAGCTGGTTCTTGGTAGCTCAAATACTGCTACTGTCTTGGAGGTGGCAGTGGCCGCCCAGTTTTATTCTGATTCTGAAAACCAGTCAAACTTTTGGAAAAGTTTGTGTTTAGTGTAAGAATGTAGGATCTCCGTGCTTGTGAGAGGCTAAGTCCTGGGTTAAATGTGAGATGCAAGTGCGGACTGATTTTAGATATGCCATTTGGATTTTTGCTTTATGCCATTTTCTCCCACCTCAAAACCATCTTTTTAATATAAAAAGAAAAAGGATGTGGTGTAGGAGTGATAGAGAATTGCAACTGGATTCTGAAAATCTTTGCATAACAATGATTTGCCAAAACAGGTTTGGTTTGTGATACAGTGCTGTTATTGATTTGGTATAACTTTTCCTGAAAGTTTTGAGTTAACAACTTGTTCTGCTTCCAGTGTTTACTTATGCAGGCAAATGGTATGCAGTAATATATTTTCTAATAACTGCAAAGCAGCTGAAATTTTTTCTTTGAATTTGAGATATAATCACCGATTATCAATGTCTCATCAAGTAACAAGACAGCCCCCGCCCTCGACTTTGCTTGGAGCATGTCTTGGAACAAGACTGTACAGGTGCAAACAAATTGTAGTTAAGCGAAAGAAGACTGCAAACTTGGGTTGGTATCCTTGTATTGTGGCTGACAGATTTGTTCATGTAACAGGAACGGTGGAGAAGAGCACAGAATAGCACAGCAGTAGAACAATCTGGTTTTATTGTTTCTTTCTTGTGATTTATATAGTGCCCTTTTTGAAAAGTACTTCTTTGGCAAGTGCCAGCTGCTCTCTGTTAGCTTTTTAAAAGCAAAGACTTTAGTGACTCGTGTAAGAAGCACACATGGTTTGGTTTGACTTTCCGTTCCATGCTAACTACTGCTCTGCGTCTTTTCAACAAAGCACCATCTTTCTTGGGTTTGGCACACCCCGCCTCGGCGAGCACGTCAAGCAGAGCAGTGGTTTTGTGTTACGCTGAATTCATGGCACAGATTATTTTTATTTTTCTTTTTTTTTTTTTTCAGAAATACAAACCATATATAAATACTTGATTATCTCTGCTGCAAGAGCAAAGAAGTACTTTAATATTCCCAGAAGCATATTTTGAGCAGCAATTCTTTAATTAAAACAACATTGGTCTCTTCCTGTATTTCATGGCTAGCAAATGAGAGAAAACACCAGTGTTAATATCAAAGGGAGTCAGTTTTCATTACAGTAATGGTTCAATTGTGCAATGCTGTAGGCAGTGAAATTTAATATTATTGTGACTTGTATTGTAATTGTAGGATGACAGAGGAAAATGGATTAAGTTTAAATATAAGTGTACACAGCAGCACATGGACTTTGTCAAATGGAAGCTGAAGGTTGGAGCAGGACGGGTCCCCTTCTGGCTCTATCATAATGAATTAGTATTTTGTAAATAACTGGCCACTAGACTACAGATTTATTACCTTTCGTAGATCTATGTGGACACACGCAGACATACATGGATTCCGTACTGACTGTAATTGCAGTGCAGAGTTGCAGAACGGGTTTATGCTTGTAGGCTTGCAGGGTATTTGAATGTCTAGGCTTCTCGTCTTCACCTTTCATGAAAATATTCTTGCCTGCCAGTTTGTGAAGTTTTCTTCTGAAGGATACACCCATCCTCTCAGTTAAGGGATTGCTAACAAATGAATGGCCTCAGACTGGAAAGCCCTTTGTCATTCTTTTCTTCCTGATGAATAAAACCAAATTCAAGTTGCAGATGATCTAGATGATCTTTGCTTTAGAAAACTGTGCTAGAGAGACAACTAGTCTTAATGACCAATATCCCCTTCTTTCCCAGTTGCCCATATGCATGCAGATAAAAATGGTAATTTAAACCATCCATTACTGATCTCTTGCATGGAAGACTAGGGACAATGAAAGCTAGATGTTTTGTTAGTTTTCAGTGTAGGTTAAGTGGAAGATGTCCCTGAAGCTGTGCCTGATAGTCTACTAGTGTGTAAACATGATGCTCTGTCTTCTTACCCCATATTTTCACAGTGTTTCTCAGACATACGTTCATGTTGAAACCTGTTCTAATGTTAAAGTGCAAAAGGGGGCAGTAAAGTGCTATCCAAAAAATGCTTGGTTTTTTTAAAGGGTATTTTTTTGTGGCAAAAGTTGCATTTCTCAATAGGCTTATAACCTCTCATTTAAAATAATGTTCACATTAATATCTTCTGTTTGAAAGGCTCACAAATGACACTAAAGCATATTGTTAAGCATTGTGGGAACAGTGTTTGCTGTACTTCCATGTTCTGTCCTTTAACCCAGTCCTGAAACATGATAAATATTTGGAAGGAATTGAAGGCAAGAAGCTTTCCTCAGATATATTTAGAACATAGCTATACGAAGCACTTCTGAAAGAATTCCAACTTTGCTAATCATGTCTGGTTCTCATGTTGTGCATTACCAGCATTGAGTTTCTGGAAAAACAAAATGAAAAGAATGCTGAGGCTAGGGGTTTCTGCTTGAAGTACTAAAGTGTGTAGTGGTGGCATGGGTCAAGAGTTGGGCTCTCATCCAGACCTGCATGCATCATTTGTCAAGAGGTAACTAGAAAGAGCAACTAATTACAATGCACCTACTGAGTGTTTTCTCTTTCAGAAATTCCTCAGAATAAGCCATTTATACAGATTGGCCACTACACTCTACTGCAGCCACTTGCAGTTTTTAAACTCTATGTAGAAAGCATGTTTCTGCTGAAATCCAATAAAAAGGAGAATTTGCCTATTTTTTCCATGCTTGTACATGAGAGCAAGTGTGCGATCAGTGATGTGAGGAGTGATTCCTTATTTGCTGAAGCCAAGCCCAGCCCTGTTGTGCGGGTTCATATTTCTGTAAATGCTGATGAAATGTTAATATAATACACTTTAAAATAGAACATTGGTCATATCCATCCCTTTTTTTTTTTTTTTTTCTTAGTTAGGAGACTGTCTTGAAGCACATTAGCGGTTCTTTTGTGGTAACCAGAATTGATTTTATAAATGGATCAGAATTCTCTAGTGCTTTAAGTACTTTTAGCAGAGTAGTAATTGCTTTCTGCACAACAATACAAAAAGTTAATTGCTATTACTAGTGCTTTATGTGGAGGTCATGTATGAAAACTGAATATAAAATCTATATTAAAAAAAAATTCTTTTGTGAACCGTAGTAAAAAATTAAATCGTACATCTTTTCAGCATTTCAAGCATTACCTGTGTGGTAAATGTTCTAAGCCAGTCTGCGCGTTCTTGTGCAAAAAGCCCAGATCTTGTTTCCCACTGTAGAGGAAAAAACAAAACAATACAGATAAGTCTTTGCTCTCGGAGGTTGTTTTTTTTTAAGGCAGAGAAAAACACGCTTCCCTTTTACAGGAGGAAAACTGCACATCCATTTTCACACCCTGGATTTACTTAGGGGATGAAGGGGTAAAGCACAAGTTGGTCTGAAGATTTCAGCTATGTAAGCGGGCTTTTTGCTTTGTTCTGCGAGTGAGAGCCTAGCAGGAAGGGAAAGGGCAGCTTTCCAGCAATACTCAACATCTCTTGCAGGCGGAGATGGCATCCAGTTGAAACAGATACGCTTGTTTCACAGCAAAACCCTTCTGGCAGCAGCGCGCTGGGGGGCTGAAGGCAGAGCACTGCCTCTTTTCCACAGGGGAGCCTGGGGAGAATGGCCTCCTGGTGCACCCGGGTCCATGGTCACCCCAAGATGCCACCATCCCCTGGAGAGGAACTGCAGAGTCAGCTCCCCCTGATGAGCCCAGGATTGGGGTAGCCTTGAAGAAGAATCAGCGGCACCTCCTTTAGCTTCTTTTTCCACGGGATGAGATCACATCCATAACCTCGTACGTCACAGCTTTTAAGGAAGCAGATTCTCTCTTAGAGTTTCTCCAATAAGGTGTGTTCGATGCTAAGTTGCAGGTGATCTTCCATAGACGTGAAGGGTGAAAGGGGTACAGTTCTTGCCAAATATCGTGTCTTAGCTGCAGGTTTTGTGCTCTTTCAAGTGCAAGGCATCTTTGGCCTTGAGACCATCCTAAGCTGAACGGAGCGAAGAAGTGAGTGTATCTCTGCAACTGCAACAGGCACATGAGTGATTTGGTGAGGGCAACTCATGACACGTGTTTCTAGAAGACCAGTCAGGGCATTTTGTGTCATATTTGAAGAGGGATGGTGTATGTGGGTGTCTATACAATGGAAGCTTTTTGCCTCTAGGACTGTGATGGGATGGTACAATTTGACTGTCAAATCCTGCACATCCATGCAAAACAAAATGTTTTATTTGGGGAGAAGTGTATACACTCTCAACCCTTCCTTATTTTGCACCTATTAGAAATCCTTTGTTGTATTTTCAATGCTTTCCTCTGATATTTTGCAAAAGGTAGTGCAATGAATTGATGAAGTGAACAGCTAAAATTTCATACATCCTCCGTGTTCTTTGTCCACTTAAAATTTTGAGAAAATATAATAATGCTGCAGAATTATTCTCGTGTAGCTTTTTAAGTTTTCATTTATAAACACATTGCATTATCTTGCCCCACTGAAGTTAATGGAAGTTTTGCAACCGATTTCAATAACAATAGGTCCCGGAAACGGCACCAAGAATTGCATCTATTTGTGTGTCTACTTGAGACACACAAAGTGGTAGCACCACTACCGTTTTGTGTCCAGGGTGGTGAATAAAACAAAATAAACCCTTGACCATTCCCTTTTTCAGTGCACTGCAGGCATTTCCCCCGGGTGATCTGAAAAAGATGGGCTCCTTTGGAGGTGAGGAAGGGGAAGGGACAAGGAGGTACCACAAACCCCAGGATGGAGATTTAGCAATAGTTTAAGCAACTATTTCAAGGCATTTATGGGCTTGCTGCAGGTTTTACTGCAGGAGAGCCTGAGCCCTGAAAAGAGCTTCTTCCCTTGCAATGGAAGTGAGAAATACAAGAGCTTCAGCTTTAGAAACTTTTGCTATGGTATTTTATACTCTTGCTTTGTATAATGTGGTATTTACAATTAAAGATCTTAAGAGATGAGCGTGAATATATTTGTTTATTTATTTGTTTGAGTTCCATTTAGTTTCTAGCCTGCAAGCTCTATTAATGCAAGTAACCATTGCTTACATGAATAGTTTCATTAACTGCGTGGAAAAATGTTACGTATAAATAAAGGTCAGCAGATTAAACTTCTTAAATTTTATTTAAATTCAAAAACATCCCTATTTAGCATGCTCTGTAAAACTTTGTTACAGTATTAAAATAATTTGATAATACCGCACTGACAAAGAAAAGTAGCTTCCAAAACTCACTTAAAAGAATTTTAATAATATGAAATGCTGTACTTCTTTTGTTTTCAAAGTTTCATCTGCTGGTCTGTGTGCATAAAGCCAAACTGTCATCTTGCTGTGTCACACTATGGTCATTTTTCTTGCAGAGACTTCATGTGAGAGTAGTGCCTTTCTTTTTAACCAAATTCCATACCCATTTTGAGACAGAGACTCCACATCACTCTTTTTTGATGAAGCTTGTTTTTCTATCTGTTCCACAGCAATTACTGATGTGCTTCTTGCAGAATTCACATTCACTTAATCCATTTAAACTGGCGTGAGATCAGTCCTATAAAACCACCGCTTCTGCAAAAAAGCATTTCAGGTTTACAGCTGGGTGTACACTTTGTATCCCCGTGGCATATCTTTGTATATGATGTTGAATATGACAGAAACTAATGTGAAAGCTCTGTATGGAGCGAAGGAGTCTTATAGAGATCCCTGGTCTCTGTTTTTTTTTATTTTATTCAGTTCAAAGTATTTGGGAATCAGTAAACTGGTTTTCATCTCGTTCAGCAGGCTGTGATTAGCCCGCTGGTACTCCACTGAAATCACTAGGACCTTAGCCTGGAACTTTTATTTGCTTTTCATCAAGCTGGTAGGACTTTTGCCTTGTTTAAATATTTCTCCTGTGGACAAAATGATATTCAAAATATGAACGTTGTTATTTTCTCAAAAGCCAGATGAGCATACATATACTATTTATAACCGCACTTTTTAAACAGTAAGGACTTGTGCATGCAATGCTGTTCTGTATTCTGTTTCAGTTTGCACTTGTACGAGTAACGGACTAACATACTGTGTTATTAGTATTCATGACATTTCCTTAATAAAACTTTTCAATGAATAACTTTATAGTCAGGCTGCTGGTTTAACTTCATAAAGTTAAGTGGATAGGGTTCCCTAACAGAAGGTTTCAGGCTGCATTTTAAGAAACATCTTGATTGTTCACATTTTTAGGGTTATTTTTGTTACATTAATTTAAAGCTAACTACCTACACCAATTAGTTCAGGTAAGGTATTAAAGCACAGAAATTTGGCACTGTTTCTCCAGTTAAATACACAAAACGCACAACAAGTACTAACATGCTTTCTAAAATTGCATTTATTTTATAATTACTGGGATATAATTAAAGCTAAGTGTGCATATATGTATTTATAGTATGTGTGTATATATATGTAGTTTTGCAAGTTGAGAAAAGCGTGAGAACACATCTGTCAAGATTAACACAATCTCTTTAAGAATTTTTTTCTCTAAGAATTTGTTGATAATTTTGCAGATTTAGGAATGTCTGTGTAGTAAGGAATAGTAGAATATTCTCAGTGCTGGCAGTTAAAGTTGTATATTTTTTTTGAGAATTTACTATTATGAAATTAAGCACATTTGAGTGATTATCATTAAGGAAAACTTTATAATTTAATATGGCTGAATGTGACTTTTTTCTCTAAACAGGAAGTAGATTCTTAAGAAATTAGTTGGAAATAAGTTGAATAATATAAATTCTATTTTTTGTAAAATTTCAAAATAAAATTTAATTTATCTAGGACTTCGACCAGTAAGGGTACATTAGTGCCAGGAACTGCTGGGCCTTAAAACAAGCATGGTAAAGAAAATTTTTGTGATGCTGGTGGAAGTGGGAAACAGACTACTCTGTTCTATTTTGTGTTTGTGTGTTATGTGACTTTTTGATCTAATATAATACTTATTTTTAAAAAGGCTTGGGAACTCTGCATGTTGCTGTTATTTGATAAGCTGCCTGACTAGTTGGACGCGGGGGACGCATTCACATCTATGGGCTTTGCACAGATGTCAGATGTCACCCACAATACACTAATTTTGGGCTGACAGTAGAAATGCCCTCTGTATCCAAAAGTGCCAGACTGAAACTGCATTAATTTCATCGTACAGCTTTTGCTGTACTTAATACGCTTTTCTATGCTTTCTCACAGTAAGCACCAGGATAATTAATTGTGGGAAAGATTAATCGAATGCTCTAGTCTCACTGTATCTGACTGCTGGCAGATATGAGTCAGGCAACTCGCTAAGCTTTTCTCCTAAGTTTCTGTTGGGGCAACGGGGCCTATATTGGTATGTAGATTTCCCAGTAAAGAACATTTGGAGTTGAAAAGCAGAAAGTTCGAAAGTTAGCTTTTTATAGAAAGCAATGATTCCAGTGCTGTCACTATCCTGACTGCTCGGAGAGCTTGTCACAGTCCCAAGCAACCATCGGTGTAACACAGCCTCCTCGAGGATCAGTCGCAGGATCCTGAAAACCTCTTATTCCATCTTTATTATATTTCTGTTTGGGGGAAAAACAAAAAAAAAAGGCTTTTTAATTGGTTCAAGGCACATTCTATCCAGACTTTAAAAGCCAGTTTATTAGTTCTATTTTTACAGATGCCATCCTGCAAACATTTCATAAGTGTTGATGCTACCCCAGAATGCTTAAGGCTACATCAGCACTTGCAGAAATAAAGGTTTAGGATTAATCTTGAAGTTTTTATTAACCTCTACTAAGGCTGAATATACTTTCTTTTTTTCAGAGGTAAGGTTTTCAAAATTGGATCATAAAACAGTAGTCTTAATCCTCCTGACATTTAATAAATGGCTTCAGAAAATGCTTAGTACCCAGCAAATGATTTAAAGTCTTTATGAAAACACAGTAGCAAAAGTATTAAATAAAGGGATAATAATCATGCCTACTACTAATCAGCCACTAAGTTTTATGGTTGAACTGAAATGCATGAGAGATGAAACTTTTTTATTCTCTCCATCCATATTTGTGCTTTATTGTTGTAAGAAAATAAGGAAAGTAAATTGGAAAAATATCTTTCTTGCAAAGGTCACGGTCAAAACTGCAAACTGTGGAAAAAATTTCAATACAATCAAGTTCTCAGATTAATCCTTTCATTTTCAGCCTTTTTTTCTTTCCTAATCCCATCAGCGTTAGATCCTACAACTTCAGAAACTCAAGGGGAACGGGATTTACCGAGTTTAGTTCTCAAACTGTACAGACTTCAGAGCCATAGCGTGAATATTCCCCTGCCATAAAGTCTAACGAGTGCGTCGGTTTAAAGCACTTGTAAAATGTGTTTTAGCTGTCTGCTGGGGGTGGTTCTGTCCTCTGCCTTTTATGGGGCAATTCCTGGCTGCTTAACTGCGGCACACAAGTGTGCTTTCTCTCTGCTAGCTGCTTTCTGAGTATCGCCTGGCAATCTAAACCCAGCCTGTTTGCACTCGGAGTTTGCATGCAGAATGTATACTGCTGCTGCTTCATGACACACACATACATACACAACAGCTAAAATTGGAATCAGTGTTTTTGTTTTTCAGGACAGCTTTTAGGTCAAATTATTGATAATGACAGACAGGTGCGCGTTTCTAACTTTATGAATTTCGTATTTGTTATGTATGGGAATCTGAATTGATTGATTTAAAAACAAAGATCTGTTCCTCTGAAATCTCACGTGTTTCATATTACACATTCGCATTACATGAAGAAGAATTACTAGCAGGAAGAAATATTTGGAGTGGTGGGATCATACAGTGACCAGCCTTTGTCCAGGCATGCAAATGGGGGAATATGAGTAATTTTCATATTTCTGGTACAACTGTGCTGCACAGGAGCAAAATAAAATGGGGCTGTGGTCCGACAAGGTGGCAAAGTCAGTCGTGGGTGTTAGCTCAGAAACTATCCCTTTGCCTGGTTGGAGTTGGTCCCCGGGGAGAGCCTGAGCCAGGATCTGTTCTGCTCCCTCGGGAACGTTGGCTGGCTGTGGTCCTCCTCCCACCATGTCCTCAGTGTCCTGGCAGAGCTGGCCTCTCCCTTTGTCACCCCTCACGAGATTGGTGGCTCTGAGGAGGATGCATTTCCACCTCTCTATTTGTTTCACCGTTTCAGCTTTCAGGAAGGTGGGGAGGAAGAAGCACAGCTCGGCCCTTTCTCCAGTGCATCTCAGTTTGAACAGCCGTGGCCAAGCCTGGTTTCTGTTGTCTTGGAATTACACTGCACGACACAAAAAAGTGCAGTGATTTATACATCAACAGTCGCTTTTCTTGCCATAACATTGCATTGTTCTTTTTCTGTAAATCTGTAATTACATGTCTTTGTCCTGCTCTGTGCTGCTTCACAACAAATATAATTCTTGCACAGCCTTTGTGAGTGAAAATAATCCCGCTCAATTAGCACAGATCATAAACTTGCATTCTGTGGGAGCAAGTGGTTGTAAATGATGGATTCGAAATTTGGGGTGTCGCATCATCCTTTTCTCTAATTTAGTAAGCTCTCCCTCAGTACTACTGTGTGCTGATGGGCTTCTTTAGCCAAGCCAGAGGCTGGAGGTCACCATTGCCTACAGCTTTGTTCAGCTTGGGCCTTAATACTCTAATTTAAAGTTTCCAGAAAGGCTGCCTGTGAATAAGCTAGATTTACTACTTGTGCTGTTTAAATGTTAGCACTTGGAGAAGGGTGTTCATTAAGCAGCAGTTGTTTCAGTCAGTTTTTCAGTCCGATTCTCCATTAAGGAAGATCTTTGGAAAAGGCTGGCAGGCAGGAGAAAGAGGAAAGAAAGTCAGGCTTTTAGGTCTTGCATTCAAGTATGTTGTGTCATTGGCTGTAGTTCTAAAACATGTGCTTCTTGGCCTTAATTGGAACAAATATATCTTAAGGAGAAAACAAAGAAACAAACAAACCTGCTGCGGCTTTTGTCCATGTGAGAGCAAGGCTCCTCATGAGAACAAGGCTCCTCATTTTGTGGATTAATTGATACTATAAATAATTACAATTTATGTTTCTCTTTGGTGAAGAAGTGGTGAAGTTTGTCTGTTAGTTGATACAAGTAGGAAGGATACAGTATCAAGCTTAACCCCAAACAAAGTTTACTGCCAGTTTGTGTAAGAAGTCTTCATCTATACTAAAGCAAAAGCACACCCATTTTTCACTTGTAGCACAAGAAAGAAAAAAGGGCTAAAGTAATGATGGTAATGGTAGAGTTCATGAAAGAAATCAGTGTAGTCTACCAGTCACGCTGTTTTGGAAGAGTGTTTTATCAGTGGCAGGCATGGCCCTTGGGTCAGGTGGGTCTCTGTCCACCCCAGGTCTTTTAGTATGACCTTGGTGAGTGACTGGTGTTCCTTTGTGTTATACTAGTAACATCAGTCAGCATTGTAATGTTGTTAACTCTTAAAGTCTAAGATGTTTCCTTTCCCACATGGCTGCTGCTCTGGGGAGGCTGAAAGATTATTCTTGTCATTCTCCCCTGTCCAAAATTAGCAAAATATGTGCAAGAATAGTAGAAATGTTACCAAAGCGGAAAAACAGGATTGTAGCCCATTAGACATTGTACTAGCTGCTGTAAATGGCCAAATGTGGAAGAAACAGCAGCGCCTGCCAGAGACTTAAAACCTTCTAGAGTTCCCAGAACTGGGATTAAGACTATAAAACTCAATCCATCTGTAATTTCCAAGATTTAAATAAACATCTTGTTGATATTAAATTGAGTCAGACCCAAACTATTAAAATCTGGTTTGCTCAGTCTGTCATTTTGGTTTTGGAAACTGTGTGTTTGTTCCTTTCTGTCCATTGCAATTGCTACTTTTTTGGATGAGATTTTGTCAAGTGGCTCACATTTTGCCTTTTTCTTCTCTCTTTTTTCTTTTGTTCTGTTTTAGATTCCTTCCTGGACAAGGATTGGTACTATATCCGCAGATAGGAGACAAACTGGATATTATATGCCCAAAGGTGGACTCTAAAACTGTTGGCCAGTATGAATATTATAAGGTCTACATGGTTGATAAAGACCAAGCAGACAGCTGTGCTATTAGAAAGGACAATACACCTCTACTCAACTGTGCCAAGCCAGATCAAGATGTTAAGTTTACCATCAAGTTTCAAGAGTTCAGTCCTAACCTCTGGGGCCTGGAATTTCAGAAGAACAAAGACTATTACGTCATATGTAAGTTCAAAATATCAGTTATTCATTCTTTTAAATGTAATTGTTTATTCTTTTGTATGTTGTCTTGTACATTATATGGAAACTAAGAAGAATGTGAAAGGGTTTGTATTTTCTTCTCTGAAAATATTTCCTTGCCAGCATATTTTCAACATTATTCCTGACTTCCGTGGGGCCTTTGTCTCTTTTCTCCTTGGTTTGTGTAAACCAAATCAGATTGTACTTGTATGCCTGTAAAGGGCTTCTCCTTTTGTGCACAGTATTGTGTCCTCTATTCACATTGAAAGTTATGATGTGCAGCTAAACCGTTGTGTGTCTCCTGCTTGCAGCTCTAGTGACGTGCCATGCCTTTGGCCTTGCCCTTGGTGGCCCTTGCACCAGGAGTAGGGTGCCCTGGCCATTTTGACCTGAGGCTGAGCTATGTGAGATGGCTGGCCATTGCTTCGTGTGGTCAAGGGACTCTGGCAGTGATATTTTGGCCATTTTAGTGCCAGCTTTGACCGTGTAATTTCCTCGCAAGGATTACTGTAGTTGAGCATACCCAGCTGCAATACATGCCCACTGTTTCCATACAGTAGCTAGGAGGGTTCTTGGGCAAAACCTAGACTAACATGATCTTGAGTTTCCTCCTTTTTCATCATCCTGGACTTCTCAAAAGAATGTGTGTGACACTGACCTGTATGCAACAATATAAACTTTGTGTGAGTTTTAATCTGATCGGGTATTTATGGCTGAAAGCAAGTCTGGAGGTAACCACTGTGCTTAGTGATTCAAATTACTTATGATGTGTAAAGTTAATGATGTGAATCAGGAGTTAGCATAAGCTGAGACCTCAGCTTAGTTTAGATTTTGTCATTGTAATACTATGGCCTGTGGATCTCATTTAGCCTGACAGGGACTTTGGAAGTCTTGAGCAAGGATCACCAGTTAGTAGGAGATGGACAAATCCTGTGCATTGACTTTTCTGCAGTTACAAGGGAGTTAGATACTGGTGTGTCTTATTTCTTGCACCTCCTTGAAATAGCAGGGCTGACAACTATTTCATATAATATCTACAATTCTAAATATTTCTTAATTTCTTAGTTAAAAATATTGGTAATTTTACAAGTGCTCTGAGAAAGTACTTTTAAAATGGAAATGAAAATTCGTGTAATATAAATGAGTGCTCACTTTCCAGTCAAATCCAGAATGGCACACACTGTGTCATTTTGTGTAAACCAGGTTGTATATCACAGAAACTTGAGTAAGAAATCACTGTATTAAAAATTAGATATATAAATTACTAAGTAACAGTTGTGGAAGATATAAAACATTTTTTTTTTAGGTTGGACAAAGGATCACTTAATATAGGTGCTTTCTCTGTTTAGTCAGCGGGTACATAAAAGCCTGATCCCACTTACATAGCATTTAATTTTGACAAAGTTCCCACTGAAATCCAGTGAGACTAAATGGGGTAAAAAGCTGCAGGATGAGATGCTGAGAGATAGTTTTCCATAACTCCAGTGAAAATGCATAGCATAAAAATGACCACGCTCTCATAGTTGGCTTTAATGATGAAATATGTTCAGTATTTAGTGCTGCTTTTAAAAACATCCATAGCAGACTAGCTGTAGTGGAACAAATGGCACCGTTACAATTATTACCTGAAATTTATGAGCATAAATGGAGCTTTCTGATACCCTGTCAGTTCTGTCGTATCTATGTCATGGATTTACCCAGAGAATTATTAAATATGTCTCATTTTCATTAGTTTTGTACAATTATTTCATTATAGCAATAAGACACAATAGACGTTGTATTTCCTGGAAGATCACAGTTTAGTTTGGTTGAAAGAACTTGCTCAGCCTTCAGCCTAATGCCTCAAAAATCACAGTGGCCTTTCAGTACTACTGGAGTGCCTTAGGATATTGCTTTCCCTGCTCATTCTGGCATAAACAAATGGATAATTTATCACTATATTGCTAGCATACTAACTGAGCTGCAGCAGGGATACCCACATATTTCAGTAGGCTGAACAACAACAAAAAGACAATGAAACCAAACAAAACAAAATAAAAAACAACAAAACCCAACCCAACCAACAAACAAACAAAACACCACAAAAAACAAAACCAAAACCCACCAAACTGAAACCCCAACCATCCTGAAACTAAAACTCTTGCTCTTCTGTCATTCAGGGAGAAAACAATGAACTCAGTGATGTCTGTCTCAGAAACACTAAGAGGGGTAGAAAACTAGGCCAAGGCTCAGCTAGGACACCATTTTACAGAGATACTGTAGCTAGATAGGATTTTAACAGTTTGCGTTCAAAAGCTCATGACCTGAGACAGCCTTTGTCAGGCGCAAGTTCTGGTAGTCAGGATGTTTACTGTCGTTTTTATAAGTAATATAATACATCTTAATCATGTACACAAATCAGGCTGTAAGTAGTTTGTGTACATCTCTATTCTCAGACCTGTAATTTAACAGGTGTGCTTGGGCTCAAAAGGGGAATGCACTGGGTCTCCCACTGACTCTTTTCCCTTTTTCCCCCTTTCTTCCTCTTTCTGTTTGTTTGGAAGTTTTGTCTTGATTTGTTGGGGTTTTTGGGGGGAGGGTGGGAGTGCAATGAAATGAAGGCAATGATGCATTTTATGTGCCAGCTTTTGATTTTGAAATTTTTTAAGATCTTGTATTGCCTCGAATAAGGGGCATTAAAAAAACCTGATACAGGAGTTTACTGAGCCCAGCATCTTTGCAGTGCTGGCTATGGCTGCATTTGCAGCCTAACCTCACATTGTTTATGTTGGTAGGCTGTTGTCAGCCCTTTAAATGTTTTGTGCATTGTCATGTAGCTTTATCATCTTGCCATTACTTGAAAACATGGTTTGTTTTTCTAAGGTAATAGCATGTGGTTTGTGGAGCTGTATTAAACAGTAAAATCTCTATTCAGATTAGGGAGTTAGTCATTTTGGGATGAGGAGTTATGACACAGCATGAAGCAGCTTCCTGAAACCTGTGTACCTTTAGGGAAATGTGATTGTACAGGAATTCTTCAAGCCACAATTTTTATATCTTCCAGATGTATTCATGATAGGCGTAGCAGAAGGCGATCTTTTCTACTCAGTACTTCCCTAGATCTAAGCAAATAAAATGCAACTTTTCTCATTACACAATTCACAATTTTTTAAAAAAGGGAAAATGTAGTCTGATTCATTTTTTCACATTTAATGTTACTTTAATCCAAAAATAATCCATTTCTTGGCAATATACTCCTCAATATGAGTATCAGGATTTGAAGAGTTAATTCTGTGAACAGCAGTACTTGGAAAAATGATACTGAATGGTATTGTGAAAGTGAATAAATGATGTAACAGAGTGTCCTTGCTTTTCTTTTCTTTGCTATCATCAATTTTTGGTTCCTGTGAAATTAATAGATTCTTTTTCCTACCGTTACCTGATTTCTTTTCAGTGGAACTGGAGAAGGTCAAATGTACTTGAGATCTCAGACGTATTAATGTTCGATTACCCTAAAATATGCGACCATTTAGCTAGCATATCATAAGTCTCTAAGAAAATCCTTAATCAGATGCATGAAGGAAGATACATCATGCCCAACAACATAAATATCTGTGTGAAGGGCAAAGTTACACAGAAGAAGGGTGTACAGATTTGCAACTCTGATGTTTGCATTAAAAGGTCTTTTTATGTCTTGGCATGGTTAGGGAATGAAGTACGATTTTCTGCTGTTGTGGGTTGCTCAGAACAAGCAATGAGTGTCTTCTCAGTGCTAGGGGACTGATATGCAAGTACTTGGGTCGTGGTGTAGTTGCGTCACTGTCTCTCTCAGATGCAGCATTTCTTGTATGGGAGGGAGACGTGTTAGTGCAGTACAATCATACATAATATGCCAAAGATGTTTACTTTCCGTGAACAGCAGTTGTCCTGAGGAACCCTTCCCAACAAAGTTGGCCTTTAGTCAGATGATGCAGAACACTGTGGCACCCTGGGTTTGCAGTGGGAGCTCCTTGAGGAAGCTGCGCTAGGGGGAAGGGAGCAGCGCGGCCTGCCTTCCAGCCGCCGGCACGCTCCATAGATAGTTTGGCCAAGCACGCACATGCACTTCATCTCTTTTTTTGCATAAACAAAAATGAAGATTATAGGCTGGCGTCATCAGCATTAAAAAATAAGTGACCTGCAATGAGGTCTTCACCTGTTTGAAATTTGTAAAAGAATGTCTTGAGACTTGGGAAGAGGCTACAGAATGGTCCTAGAAAGGCTTCCTCTAAAATGCTTGCTTTGCCTGCAGCCTAATTAATCAAGCTTGCCAAGCTAATGATGCTCATTGGCTTTGACATTGGCAAAATGAAATATGCAGCTTTCCTTAAGTGTTGAGGGTTTTTTTTTTCAATTTTTTTTAAGTGACCCACTTACATAATTGGCCTCTGGCTTCAATTAAAAAACATACGTATATATTTGATCCCTGACTGATGTAAAGGTTTATACTGGCTAGTAGCACTACATTTTGGATAACTGCTTTAATAGTACTGTGGCTTTTGAAATCAAAACAGTCGTTCTGAAACTTTAGCATTAGCTGGGTTTGAAAAAAAATCACAAGGCTTTTATGTTTTCACTTTGTCATCCTGTTACAATTAAAGGGCAATAACTGTCTGAGGAAGAACACATTAAAGGACAATATAGATTGTGCCCTGAAATACAGCCCAGCTGGGAAGAATAAATCTCTTTGCATGGCCAAATAGATTTACATTAAAATGTTATTTTAGTATTCGGACCAAACAGTGTAAGTGCTGGCTAATCTCGCTGGCTGGTCATTCTGACACTTCTCTGAGGCAGGTTTCAGTCTTGCAGCTCCCTGCAACCCCCTAAACACCTAGGGAGAGATACCTGAAAGGAAACAGTAGGTTTTCCTTTGTTTGGAGATTGATTCGGAACTAGCCCAAACCTGGACAAAAACTGTATCAGAATTTCAATTCCATTTATTTTGCAACAAATACATTTTCCATGCTTTTTGTTCCTGTGGTCCAGGAATCTATTGTTATTTAATTTTTGGTGGTAATGATATTAATGAAAGCTTATGTGATGATAGCCACCCTGATCCCAGCTGTACAAAGATACTTTTTTTCCTTGCCTTTCTCCTTCCTCAGAAAATTAGATAAATTATTTCTTCTTAGTGTAAAATGATATCCAGAGGTCAGTCTTTGACTTTGCTGAGAGTCTTTTAAGGGACATATCAGCAATAGCACTTAGCTCTTGTTGAATTAAATATAAATACCACTCATACAAATAATATGATTGGACAAAAAAAAAATCACTGTGCAGCTTCAGGTTTCCAACAAAGTCTAAGACCTACAGGATTAATGGAGTCATAGTCCTTTGGGGTTTTGTCCCAGACCACACAGGTCTTGTAAGAGAATAAGGCTGTTTCAGATTGATGGACTTTGTTCATATTCAGTGCCATTACCTAGGCAATACCGACCGTTTATCTCCTTTAAAGTAGACAGAGATAGTTCAGCAGGAAATCTGTTATTATTTCTCTATTCCTAAGGGAAGGAAATGAAAGATCAGAATGCTTGGTTTGTTAATTGATGGCATCTTGTGAAAAAATACATTTATCCTCCCCCACACACCTCAAGTATTCCAAATAGATAGGAAATCAGATGAAAATGAAGAATAATTATTCAGACTGGAAGAAAGAATTGTTCAGGAAATACTCATGAATTAAACAGGTTTTAAAATTTCATAGGAAGCTGTTTAATATTTTTAGTCAGTATTTATTTTTCTTATTTTTTTAGTTCCTCATAAACAATTTATAAATACTGGAAATGCAGTATTTACAAAAAAAAAAATGAACAATATTCTCACTTAGAAGTGTTTATAGTATACATACCCACGATAAGGGACACTTGAAAGTGCTTTGCAAAAAACAAACTCTGATCTTCTACAGGTTGTATATATTCTCATATTTACATATACATCCTTAATAAGACTACATGCAGAAGAGGGTTGGGTTGAGTGTGGAGGATATGAGTAACTGTTTAAATCAAAGGGGTGTGCATTGGGAAGGCATGCCATGCTATGAGGAAAGTTTCTGTCTGAACTGAAATTTGTAAGTGCAGTAGCATACTGAAAAACATTTAACTTTCATTTTGTACCTCAGTTTGGTGATGGGCATTTAGCTCATCAAGTTGGGATGATCAGTCTTGATTTTATAGTTACTTGTATTATATCTGCTACATATTACAATATTTTAAGTCCTAACATAAAAGACCAGAAACTGTATAAGCATTTATAAAGGCTTTAATGAAATTGATTTAAAATACTTGAAATTGTTGGCCTCATTAAAATCTTTATGTAGCTGGATTGGAGAGAAATGTACTTTTGTCTGAGAACTGCATTAGCTTAAACACAGGGTTGAAATGGTTGAAAAACAAGGTTAAACGTGTCTGGCTTTCTTTCCTGACTTCAGTCAATCCTAGAAACTTTGGAGGAAGAATATTTCAGGATTTATTTCTGATAAATCAGACTATAAAACTAAGCCCTAACGGGCAGTCTTCCAGTTGCTTTTTTTCAGTTCCAAGGAAATCATGCAACTATTTCTGTGAGTAAAAGCAGGATTAGGCTTAAGGTAGTCTTAGCAGTTCTGGTAGAAGAGTCCGTATTAAGCTGATAAGGCTGGCTTCAAAAAACATGTTCGGATCTTTGTTAGCATGATTTATCTGTTTTCTGTTCAGTAGATGAAGACAGCAAAAATAACTAAACCGCAGCAGCAGACTTGTCCTTATGTGCTCACTGAGCTGCTGTGAGAGAAACAGAAGTCTGAATCCAAATCCTGCAGGGGACACCGAGACGGATTTGTTTTTCAAGTATTTCACACGAGCGCGTAAATGCACCAGACCACAATAGTACAGTTGATTGCAGAACACCGAATGTTTTGAGTTTGGATGACACCTCTGGAGATGGTCTAGTCCCCTGCTCAAGCAGCTCAACTGCAGTGAGTTGCCCAGGACCACGTCCAGCTGCGTTTTGAATTATCTCCAAGGATGGAGACACCACAGCCTGCCTGGACAACCTGTTCCAGTGCTCAGTCACCCTCATATTTGAGAGGTTTTCTCAGGTTTAAACAGCATTCCCTCCATTTCGGTTTGTGCCTGTTGCTTCTCGTCCTGTCACTGGGCACCATTGAGAATAGTCCAGCTCTTTCTCCTTACCTGCGCCCCCCCTGCCAGGTGTTTATACACATTGATAAGGTCCCCCTGAACCTTCTCTTTCCAGGTCCACAGCCACTTCTCTTATACAGATCCTTCAATTCCTTCATCATCTAGACCATGAGCATTTACTGGACTTGCTGCTGTAAGTCCACATCTGTCTTGTACTGTGGAGCCTGTGACGGCACCCAGCACTCCAGATGTGGCCCCACCAGTGCTGAGTAGAGGGGAAGGATCACCTCCCTCTACCTGCTGGCAGTGCTCAGCTAAATGCAGTCCAGGAGGCTGGTGGCCGCCTTTGCTGCAAGGGCGTGTTGCTGGCTTGTGGTCATCTTGGTGTCCACCAGGACCCCGGTGCCATTTCTGTAAAGTTGCTTTCCAGGTATTTGGCCCCAGCCTGTGCAGAAACTTGATTTGGATTTGGTAGCAGAATCAAGACATTAAATAAATAATTTGTGTTGCAAAAGAAAATAACTTCATAATGTTACACTATTAAAACAATAGTGAAATATTAAAAACTGTATTAATACCATTATTAAATGTATCAGTTCTCATGTCTAGTTATGACTTCTCAAATTTTCCAACACTGGAAGTTTAACATATGTGTCCTGTTGGAGTTTCTTAAAAAGAACAGAGAAGTGCCTATGTGATAATTTCTAAGAAGCTAAACCCCTTAATTTCTTATGGTGAGTATTTGAACTAGAGGTCCTGTAGCAACTTTGAAATTCAGATTGCTTTATTTCAGCAACATTCCCTCACTAAGTTTTACTCCATGGGTATTTGAAAGTTCTAAACACAAACATAAACATGCTGCAATCAAAATAGTGCTTAACTTCTGATCATCTTTGCCAAGTGCACAGTCATCCAATAGTATCATAATTGATCTCAGTATTAAGGTGCCAAACTCTGTGTTGCTGAAGGATAGTTAGATGATGTAAATAGCTTTTTGTGTTCTGCAATAAAGCACACTTTTGTTGTGCCTGATGTAAAAGCAGGAGATGAAGGTATTCTTTTATTGAAGCAAACATGTGGAAAATTGCTCTAGATTGTTATAGTACAGAGCATCTCCCCTGAAAGGAATGAGGTTCATCCATAGGGCAAACTCTGACTGTGGCACTTTATTGGGGTTACTCTTGGACTCTGTGTGGTCAAAGCAAATAACGTCATGTCCATCTAAGCTGTTATAACCATGAGACTGGCACATTTTCTCATCCACAGTGTTATATTCTAAACTGTCACTAGCCATTAACTCAGTCACTGGTGAAGTCCTACCACCAAGAGGTGAACTCTGCCTCAAAATGATGTTTTCCACTTCAGTGCTACTCGTATAGCAATTACTGGGTCATTAATATCATTGCATGCAATTAGTGACAGTAGAATGAGCAAGAGGTTTGTTATTTATTTAATATGAACTTTCACTATAACCCTTTCATATCCAAGTGTTTCAGACAGAAACCAGAGAGATTGTCAAGGCAGATGAACATCCTTGAAGAGTGATGTTGAGTTTGTATGATACAGAAAATAGGTCCTCATTTAATGTTAAAGCTGCTGCTTTTGTTTCCAGCAAGGCTGCTTATCATTAGCAACAATCAGTGTAACCTGAATGCTAACTAATTGCATTAGTTCTGTTCAGCTGAACTGTTAAGCAAAGCTTGCTGTGGTAGTGGGGAAATGTTTCTCCCTATCCATGAGGCTTTTGCCAGTAGTGTGCCGGGAGAAAGGATGAACTTACATAAAATACTTGTTTGTGGTTGGTCAAGTTAACTAGCTAGTAATCTGTTTGAGATGCATACTTTCTGATATACGCTGAATACATCATAATTAGTGGGCTTACATCTGCCACAGTTACTTCAGCACTCACAAATATATAATTTGTTTATGTAAACTAGAAGCAACCCTGTGTGCAGTAGATCATTATCTGACAACATTTCTCAGCGTATGTGAAATATAGAACTGAAATACTTTTACAAATGCTGAACTGTAATGAAAGACTTAAATTGTCATTCTTAGTGATACAGTATTGAGATGTTTTTATTTTTCTTTTAATATATAATCTCTAAATCATTACAAGAGAATTTTGAAAAGGGACACTTGACAGCAGTGAAGCAAGTAGGATTTTGTTGTGGGTGGGTGGATGTTGTGACCTTCTGTAATAGATAATAATTCAGCAAATAGTTGCTGTTTTGTACACTTCAACTGTGGTATTCCTTAACCTAGAGATAAAGTGGTGCTGTTTTTCAAGTGAAAGGCAGCAGAAACCAGTCAGAGCTCACAGCTTCTTGGTAATTTTCCAACTCTGTCTTGCTCACTGTCTCTTTTTCCCTTTATGGAAAGACTTTGTTGACATAAAGGACTTATTTATTTATTTACTTTACACCACCTGTATTCCTGCTGTATGATGCCATGCCTCCCTGGAATTAATAGAATAATTCGGAATGTAGGAAACTTTACAAGAACTCGCTCCCTATTTTGTGCTTGGGCAGCCCTCAGTTGGATGCCATGAGATGCAGGGAGGAAAGTCTATGGATTTCCAGAGGTGTGCTTGGAATTAAAACATTGGTATATACCGAGGTATATTACAGTACAGAGCTGATTTGCTCTGTCTTGCTCATGTCCTCTGCATTGCACACCCCCAAAAAAATTGAAACAGTAATAAAATCTGTCCCTCTCTTAACATATGAATACAAGTGAAGACTTTTATGGGGAATTATATAAAGGACCCTATACCATGAGTCCCATCTAAGTACTACAAGTCATGCCATTCACATTTGGGCAAGATACGTTTTACAGCAGTGGTTAGAAAAGTGAATCACAAAATCTCCCTGCAGAGCCTTTGTCTTCTTCCAGGCAAGAAGAGGCCTGTTTTTTATTTTACTTCATTTCGTTCTGGTTTCAGCTTGGCTGGGGAAGGCATTGCTGCCTACTTGCTGTGCAGAATATAATTTGCGGATCCTGTTTAGATATAAATCCTGAGACATACAACATAGGACTTAATTTAAAAACCAACAAGGATGAGAAGTGGAAAAGAAAAAGGGATATTTCTGGTCCTTTCCTTCACACAGAAGTTTTGCCTCATATGTGGAGGGAGGGGAGAAAAAGACTGGCTTCAAGAGTATTTATGAACACTCCGTAAACTTCAGTTTAAGAAAAAAAAATCGATCTCAATTTGAAGAAATGTATGGAATAAGATCAAGAGAATGAGAGCTCATAAATGTTATTTACATGGAAAAATTCCCCAAATTCTGCTGCCACCTTGACTTTGCAAGTAGGACAAATATAAACCCAAACCTGTTAGAAAAATGCAAAATTATTGGTAAGTGTTTTTTACACATTTTTCATTGCCGTCTCAGTCTCCTATATTGTATTAATTGGGCAAATTAAGCGGGTTTTTAATCTTTTTTATTTAAGATCCTTTCTTTGCCTCACTGGAAAAGTTAGGAGGTGGTTTCGCTGTTCAAGCACAAATTATTAAACAGAGGAGGTCTCCAGTCTGTAGATAGAAACCCAGACGGCACATCGACAGATTCTTAATGCATTGAAATTTTGCGATCCAGGTTTGGGGCCACTGCCAGTTACACTTCAGAAGACAATTTAATTGTTTTAAAAAGTGAAGGTTTCAGTGTCAGTTTCATTTTTTGTCACCACAAGCAAGGGTAAACCGTTAGTTGCTAGTAGTTGAAATTACTATATTTATCTTCTCTCTAAACCGTCTGCAGCTCACCCAACATAGTGTTTGCCAAGCTACCTGTTCTTTCATGAGTGGCTTGAATAATTTTTTTGGGTTGTTTCAGATCTCCATGCAGATCTGGCATTGCTACTAAGTGGGAAAGTGAAAAAAAAAAAAAAAAAGGAGCAGAAAAAAAAGGAATTTAATTTCATTTAATTAAAACACTCTTTCTATTACCTCAGCTCCCTTGTTCTTCATCCCTGGCTGGTCTAGAAACAACCTCCATGTTGTGATCTTGTGATTTGTGGTTTCTCAGTGTGTGATTTTTGGTGTTCTTAAACCTGCCCCATAAATTTAGATAATTTATGGGAAAGAATAATTATTTATTTGATGCTTTACTAAGAGAGTCATTAAAAGGACCAAAAGCAGATGAAAGCAGTCAGAGCACAAACACATGATGCCTGGCCAAAACAGTGTTCTATTACTTAATAAAATAAAAAACCCTCAAAAGCTTTACATGGGCTTAGTAATCCTGCAAGTGCATATGAGATCAAGTGCAGCTTTGCTTTAAGAATAACTTCTTACTACTGTTGGATCTAAAGCTTTTGTGGATTTCTGCTGCTGTTCAGGCTTTTCCATTCCATTTCTAAGCACAGCTGGGGAAAAGTGGAGATGGGTAGGGTTATTTGATTTTATTTAGCTCTAGTTTTGAGAAATGTATTTTATGATGCTGAATTCAAGCAGTATATAAGAAAAAAAATGTGAAAATCACTACTATTGGACAATGCTGAGCTACCCCAAAGAAACCTGTAATTCTTATTTTTCTGTTAACAGATGCACACCAGCAGCAATTAATTCCTGATAACACCATCAATTATTTGTCCTTGATATGTTACCAAATGGCTTGTGTCATCCAGCACACTAAGGGGGGACAAAACCAATTTTGCCCTGACCCATCAGTTGACATCACTCCTTCATTCTTATAGTCTGTGGTTTAATGTCCATTTAGTTTTCACAGGAAAATTAAGCATGACGATCATAATTTCTCTCTTCAGGCATGTAGTCCATCTCGTATTCAAACTCCAGAAATAAATATATTATAAAGTTGTGCCGGTTCAAAGGATGTGACATTTAATTTGCAAGTAGGTAATGTTTTTCATCATCCTAAAACATAAAAGTATGGGTAATAATTGTGGCAGAATTAAGAGGCTGAGATTTTGGTCTGCCTATGTTTTCTTTTAAGTAATTGTGATGGCATTTTTTCATTTTGTAAGTGAAGGAAGTTGAATTTTTGTGACTGTGCCTTCATTTCTAATCTCTTTGTGAATGGAAAGCTATACACAGGCACAAATCCAGCAGCTTAATTCTCCATCTGATTAGAGCAATGTTACCAACCTGATAGGTTGAAAACAGCCAAGATCCATGCAGTGGCTTAGCCTCCTGGGAGGCAGAGTAATAACAATCAAATGAAGACATATTAAAATGTAATATTACTTCCTCTCCATGGGGACTGTATAAGAATCATAGCCAGGAACTATTCTCGTCAGCTGACTCTGTTTCGCTCAGATTCCCTGCCTCTGCATTTATGACTAATGCATTCTGTACAATAAACAACACTTGTGAAGCTAGTGGTTTTTTGTTTGTTTGTTTGTTTTTTGTGTTTTTTGTTTGTTTGTTTTGTTTTTGTTTTTTGTTTGTTTGTTTTATAATTTCTATATTTCAAACAGGGGAAGGCAGAGCCGAAATGAAATTCTTTGGTCTGAGTAATTTCATTTCCTCTTGTGTAAGGGATATGACATGTTACGGCAGTGTTTTACAAAACTGAAAATGTGTATTAATTTCTCCAAAGTAAGTACATGTCTTAACTGTAATTTCATAGGAAGTTGTGCTTTTTATCTGAAGGTTGAAAACCCAAACTTATATTCCTTATAAAATGGCAGCTGCTGATGTATTCAAGGAATGCAGACATGCAGTGCTTATACAGAGCTCAAACATAATTTTTGGCCGACTACTGTAAACGTTGCCTATAAATTATTATGATTTTGTTAGAAAGTCCTAAAATTACCAGGGATTTTAGGGCAATTATATGTGTTTATTTGTAGGTGTGGATAAACTGTTGACTGAATAATTTAGTGCATTTTTGACTGTAATTATCAGTTTTGCAATTGACACCAGTAGAACAGGACAGGTCTCAGAAAATCAGAGGTACCTATCCATCAAAAAATTTAAAAATATTTTGCTACCTGTCTAGCAACATTGTTCTTTCTTTTCGTTTCCTGTGTGTTGCTGTATTAATACAAAGTGAAGTGTGGGATCCTGAGAACATTTTAATACTCATGAGAAACTTTATATTAATCATTAATTATGTTTATTAATGTTAATATTGAAGTAGTATCTAGTTTTCTTAGCACAGGGACATGCGTTAATGTGTGAATAATTGCCTCTAAGATATATTCATGTTTAGAGCTAAATACTATTTTAAATGTATATAAGAATAAAATGAATGGAAGGTCTAAATTTCGGTCATAGAAACACACTAGAGAGTAGCATTTCCATTTTAGATGGAAAGAATCTGTGTTACATTTCTGTGATTATACCCAAAATTCTTTGTCGCAGACACTTTTTGTTTTTGAAATATCCTTTCAGTGTGAGCGGAGCTCCAGGTACAGGGTCACGTTCCTGCAGAAATGTGGGTGCAGTGGAGTAACTTGTACGATAATGAGTATAATTTTCGTTTGAAGATCAGTATAGAAGGGTAGTGGCAAGTGGTTGAGGAACATTTTGTACTCCCTTGTTTGACTTCTGCAAGTAAACTGTCAAGGGGCATTAGCAGTATGAAACTGTGTTTTCTCTGATGTCGAAGATTACTTCTTTTTCTTCATGCAGCTTTTCAAAGCTTGAAACGATATGTGTTTAAAACTACCCACTTTCTTCCTGGTACACCAGGGATATGTGAGGTTATATTTCGATAGTCTTAATGAATTTTGAAAAATAATTTCCTCCAGTGGCCTTGGGTAATTGTCGGTTTAATTACAGGGAGAAGCTGAGTTGGAAACTTTGCTTTGTCACTGAAATGCTCCTCTTTGAAAATTCCCCATTCCTGGGGATGTAGCACTCTCTACTCTGAGCTATAACGTAGGCTTTCCAAAATCCCCTTGAAGAACTGTGGAAAAAGTGAATACTTCTGCAAATTCATTCATCTGACATCAAAGCTATGAAAGCATTCTTTTAGCAAGCAAGTGAGGCAGATTGCACTCGCGTAGGCATACAACCAGACTCATTGTACGTTTGGGCTTCCCCGTTTGGAAACTGTGTTTGAAGTAATTTTGCATTATTTTTGCCGTCTTACTTTCTTATTCTGTACTGAGGTCAGACTGCATCCTCTGCATCTTATTGAGGTCTCCTGCTCTGTGGGTTAAATGGATAGGCCTTTAAAGAATAAAAAAAAGCATTGATGTTCAGAAGCAGCAGCACTCTATTCAATTAAAATCAAGTAGAAGGTGTTTAAGGAGATGTGAGCACCCATTGCCTCTATTAAAAAGCAGAAACCACAAGACAAAGTCAGTGTTTGTTAGTTGTACTTTCAGTTGATGCTCAGCTTTGGTATTTCTATTTACTGCTTTTTTTTTTTCCCTTGTCCTTGTGCTGGTACATTGGCAAATAGGTCATAAAAAACACTTTCAGCAAAGACACATTTGATTTATGTCCAGAACTTGTTCTTAGTATTGATTTTTTTTCCCTCTGGAAAGAAAAAAAAAAATCCTAAAGAAAACAAACCTATATGTCTCCATTATTTTCAGAGCCTGGCAATGCAGTGGCACATTTCAGATCAGCTTTTATCTTAAATTACTCATTCTGCTCTTTTATATTTTAAAAAGTCTTTTTTTTGCAAGTTGGAAAAAAAAAAAAAGTAGTTGCACGAATGGCCATTGTCATGTTTTTACAGGGGGAGGGAACAAGAGGAGGATCTGGGAGGGACCACATATGAGGAGAAGGGAATTTTAGGAAAAGAAAGCACAATTTGGGAAGTTTGTAGGGTGGCTGTAATTCGAGTTAGTCACAAAAGAGGCAGAAGTGGAACAAAAACAAGAAGCAGATCAAAGGCTAGGAAGCAGGGTTCAAAAGTATGGGGTTTATATCTTTACAGCTAGAGAGAAGATTAGAGCAAGAAAAATACTGCCGTGGGGCTAGGAAGACATTGTGAAGGAAAAAGGAAATATACATCGGCTGCATTTGAAAGAAAATCCCCAGAGAAGGTGAAAGAGAAGGAGCGAGAATTAAAAACAAAGGTCCGAACAGTGTGACGTCCTGGTTGAATTAGATCCCAAGCTGAAAGGAGAGGGGCAGATGCAGGAAAGTGCTGCTTAAGCAGTTCTCCATGGCCATGACAAGCAGCGAGCTCCGTTATCTCCTATTTTCTATTTGTTTTCTCCAGCTGGTGGCCTGGTGCATGTACATACACCTGCTCACACCTGCATTTTGGCCCTTAGATAAACAGCTCCAAGAAATGATGATGAAATTTGTACCCCCAGCACAACCGGGGTGGGAAGACCCCCCATGCATTCCCGAAATAACAAAGGTGGACATGCCTGCTTTGCCACCATGGCCAGTTCCCAGCGTGATGCTGGGTGACAGTGATGCCCAGGGCTGAGGAGCTGCCGAATGGTTTTCCAGCAGCTGTTGGGGGTTTGCAAGCAACAGCTGGCTCGCGTGAAAACAGCGATGCACCCCTAGACCATGACTCAACATTTTGGATTCTCCAAGGGAGTTGTACTTCGTGCTCAAATCGCGTGGCAGTGTCGGCTTGCAACGGGGTTGTGTGGTTCCAGGCAGCGCCTAGATAAGCGAGAACAATATAAACGCAGCCTTTTGTTTGTACGAGCTAAAAGGTTTCCGTGAGAATAGAGCGTATTCCCCCCCACCACCCACCCCCGCGGAGGCTCCTCAATGCTGAGAAAAGTGAGATTGTACTTTAAAATATTAAATGGTTTTCCAATCAGTGCAGAATCTCAGCTTTCACCTGGGTCTTTTGTACGCGTTCACTTCTTCCAGCAGGAGATTTGTAATAGAGGAAGCAGGTGTAATGTGGTGATTATAAAGATATTGTTGGGGAAAAGAAAAAAAAAAAAGGTGAATTTTCAGTGCTTTGCTCCTCTGAGCCTGCCAAGGCTTCCTTTTCAGCTGACTCCATCACCTTTTAGCTAGGTGTTGTGTTTTCATCCAAGTCACTCAGTCAATTATGCATAGAAAAAAAGGTTGCTGGGGAAATTTGAAACCTCGATAACACATTCCTCCATTTGTATATATTGTATGGATTACCAGTGTATTCATTCCTTTGGCTTTCAACATTTCACAACTTTCCATAGGTCAGCCCAAGCAACAAGTACAGGTCCTGGTAGATTGAAAGATTTCTGCTTTCAGACATTCATATTCACATCACTTTGCCTGTTGATTTCCTGATTTTTATTTATTTTTATTTATTTATTTTTCTTTTATTTTTAATCAGCAACATCAAATGGGTCTTTGGAGGGCCTGGATAACCAGGAGGGAGGGGTGTGCCAGACAAAAACCATGAAGATCCTCATGAAAGTTGGACAAGGTAAAGACCATCTGCTATTTCATGAAATCACTTTGATCAGTCTAAGTGTCTTTTTAGTTTCCAGGCTTCTTTTAGCAGTCTAGAGCAGAGAGCTGACCGAATCTAGTGTAGTCATTCCTCCCTTATAGTCTAAAAGCAAAGCCTATTTTCTCTTCTTCAGCTACCGACAGGTTTCTACAGCAGGAGGGTTAGTTGTAACAAGATCTATTCATTGGAGAGATCCCTGGAAGGAAAGGCCACCTGGGAGTAGTGTGTTTCAGTCATTTTTTTTTTTAATTTTTTATTTTAAAAACAAAAGCCACAACTCTGCTGTTCAAAATTATTTAAAATACATGAAAGGAGGGAAGCTAATATTTCTATAGTTTGCTTGTTATGAATTCTGATTACAGTGAGGTTTTTGTTCATTGTCTCTTTTCACATATAGATAACCTATTGTGCAGGAAGAAAGAATTATTCTTCTAAGTAGAAGTTGGTTTAGTAGTCAATCAGCTTCCTCAGTTAAACTGAAATGTCATCTGCAAAGCTTTTCTTGCCAATTACAGGAGTCCCTATAGTTTCTGCAGATGGCCTCACAATTTAAACCTCTGAAATAACTAATATAACCATTTTGCTTTAAAAGGAAAATTACGTACTTATGTCTCCCAGACCTTTGCATAAAGATTCTTCTGTTCAAAGCCATTCATGTCTCACGAGGTACCTAGAGCCGGCTCACGAGGCTCCTTCATACCATCAAGCGCCAAAGCTGCATGACTCGTCTTTCTCTCCCCCAGATCCCAACTCAGCGGGGCTGCCCCGGCACACGGATCCCACCAGGCGCCCCGAGCAGGAAGCTGGCACCAACGGGAAGAGTTCCACCACCAGCCCTTTCGTGAAGGACCACTCAGGTAGGTGTGGTGCTGCTCGCCCCTGGGACAGGGCTCTGGTGGAGTCTCCTCCTTTGTCCCCAAACGCATTTTATTTTACCATTAAACTGCCAGAAGAACGAATGTTTTCGAACAGAGATGAAGCAAAAGCCAGTTCTGATGCTCCAGTGGATAGAGACTGGGAGCTGCAAGTTTTGGCAACAGCTGCTCTCTCCCCTCTTACACTCTGCAGTAGAAGTTAATTACATCTTGTGAGAATATCACTCATTTACAGGAAAGTTTTTGGATAGGACATTCGCTAAGCAGCTTTACGATGGTAAATGCTGCCTTACATTTAGTACTCTGGCAGATGAACGAGTCTTTCTGTCTTTCTCTTCCCGTATAACACATTACCAAGTGGTTCTTGACAGCCATTTATAAAGTTTATTTCAAAGCATCTATAATTAATGTCTTGATCTTCTAACTGACCATATAAAGTCTACACATGAATGGTTGGTCTTTCACTAAATTTAAAGCTGTTGTTCTTTTTTGTTGTTTTTTAAATATCCAAACATGATAAATAGCTGGTTCCAAAAAAATATCTTGAGGGTGCATTTCAGACATCAGGTGAACAAAGAATAAAACTAACTGTTAAGACCCAAGGTCTCTAGAAAAAAAATACAGTGAATGCTGGAAAGCAGAACTTGCTGACATTTGATTCTAGGGTTCCTGAAAATGGCTGCAAGTTTTCCTTTCTAGCTTTGTCATTAGTTACTGGACTAATTAATCTTTGATATGGCAGTCGCTGGGCAGGCTTTAGCCATCTCCTGTGGAGGTTCCAGTAGGAAAAGTTCAGTTATGTGGATGAAGCATCCGCAGCATTCTTCCTTCCACGTTTGAGCGAGCATCAAGAGAGAAAAGGCGGTTCAAATTTTCAAGTGAGAAAGTGTCAAACGAGTGCTTATTTAATTTTCTAATTTTCGTGACACATAACTTGACAGTGGGATGGCACCAAATATTCAACATGCGGTTCAGCCCGTAAGCTTTTCCTGAATGCCAAATACATTGTGTTGTTTAATTTTTAGTAAACATAAGCTCATACGAACAGGTACATGCCATAGCCATTTTGCCTGTCTCCCACACTGCCTCAAGCTCATTCGTTTCATGTGCAAGCAGAACAAGTCCACCTAAAGCGGCACTAAGAGGATGGATTAACTTAAATCGATATGCAAAAGATAAAATAGCAGAAGAACAGTGTGACACTGAACGGTACCAGTTGTCCTGAGAATTGTCATTTCCCTGTGCTATTTTCCCCTCACAGTCCTATCCCACCCCTCTCTGCTGCCCGGGGCTGGCCAGCATCTGTTAAAAGATGCAGAGTGCATCAAAGGCTGCCTTGTCAGTGCCAGTCCTCACCGCTGATGGATGATGATGTATGAAACAGGGTGATTTGGGAGCAGCACAAAAGTGAGACCAACAGACACAAAGTCTTGTTTAATATTGATTGCTGACTTCGGCTGTTTGCATTTAGCTATCTAAAAGGGTAATTGGTTTGTCAAAGTTTAGCTGTCAGTTAATTCTTCCAGTCTTGCTTACTCTACACATTTTTAAGCAGCGTAAATGGGTGGCAGGATGGCAATAACTTTTGTCTGTTTTATTTCTGTTCTTTCCAGGGTCTAGCACAGATGGCAGTAAGGCTGGGCATTCCAGTATACTGGGTTCAGAGGTGGCCTTATTTGCAGGGATTGCATCAGGGTGCATCATTTTCATCGTCATCATCATCACTTTGGTGGTTCTTTTGTTGAAGTACCGGAGAAGACACAGGAAGCATTCCCCACAACACACGACAACTCTCTCACTTAGTACGTTAGCCACCCCAAAACGCAGTGGCAACAACAATGGTTCTGAGCCCAGTGACATTATCATTCCTCTCAGGACTGCAGACAGTGTCTTTTGCCCCCACTATGAAAAGGTCAGTGGCGACTATGGACATCCAGTGTACATAGTTCAAGAGATGCCTCCTCAGAGTCCAGCAAACATTTATTACAAGGTCTGAGAAACACACAACCAGCTCTGTGGTACCGTGGAGTCGTAGAGGAAACTCACTGGTCAAATGCTTTCTGTTGGGGTTTGTGATGACGCCTTGTGCGCTGGCATTGACTCAAGCACGGGGGGGAGAAGGCGACAGCTCTTTCTCTGGGAGCCGACGCGAGCTGGACAGCTTACCTAGTCTGTAGAATTCCTATCTTGGTGAATGAGTATTCACGAAAAGCTGGAAGACTTTTACGTAGAAGATGCCCATTCTGATTGCTGTACTCTTGTTACATTCATCGTCCTCAAAGCCATGTGCTGTGGGCCTTCGGGCATGTACAGAAGCCAAGGGAAGATGGAGTGATCCGTGGATGTTAATAGCTCCAGGCATCCTGGGAAGGTGCTCTAGGATATATCAAGCTTGAAATGCAATCTTGTGACTTTTGTGTTTCTCTTTCAGTGCATACTGGATTTGTCACACAGACCTTGGTGTCTAAGTAAGACTTGTTAAAGTTCTCTTGCTTTTAGTCTGTCACTGTTCCATTTGTTTCTGTTTTCCGGGCTTCTGCCATCCTTCACATAAGATTTCCTTTCACTCCACCTCCTGAATCACTAATGGAACATTAATGTTTGGAGATGCGTGCTCCATCCATCTGCTATAGCAGCCTCACTCGAATGGGTAATGCAGTTATAGAAATTGTGTTTGATAGTAAGGAGCCTTCCAGCCAAAAAGTTAGGCTGTCAACAAAGTCAAGAGCAGGACTGGGTGGTGGAGGGAAGGGCTGACTGCAGTTGCGATTGAATACTGCTGCCTCAAAATAGGAGCTGGGAAGAAAAAAAAAAAAGAAAAATAAAAAAACAACAACAAAAAACATTTAGGTAGCACAGCACTTTGTTATGCTAAGTTTTAAGAGGCAAGTAGGAGACACGATAACACGCGCAGTGGATTAGGGCTGCATTTGAAGGAATTCACGGTTATCAAATACCAGTGTGCAGAAAAAATAGATTACCTTCAATACAGTAGAACAAAGGGGTATTGTTAGTGAGTGAATAAGCTTGGAGAGGACAAGACAATAGCAGGCCGCTGAGGATATATTAGGGCAGGGCTGTCGTGGTACTGGCAATAAAATATACAGCTTTGTAGCTGTAGCGAAAAGGTAGTCTGCTTTGGGTGACTTTTAAGCAGACTCAGCTGCTATGCTATCGCATTATACTGAATACAGGGAAAGCATTTAAGAAAATAGCAGAGAGCCAAATCTGACCAAGATGATTATAAGCCAACAGGTCAAATGAGCTGTAATTCTATCACTGGTAAAGCTGTGGGGAAAATAAACAAAAAAAACAAAAAACAACCTTTCTCATCTCTAAAAGCAAACCAGAATTTTTTTCTGACTGAGCCTGTTGACACTTTGGTTTATTGTAGTGCTGTCCCTGCACAGTGTGTGTAGGTACTGTGACTGACACAGCCGTTCTTTGGTGCTCTGTGGCAAAGTTAAAGCACATGTGGCAAACCTCTTGCAGTCCATAAGAATAAAATAAATTATGACACTGAGATGGAGAAGGAAGATACGTCTTATTTATAATAGGTGTATAGAACACAAGGGATATAAAGTGAGAGTTTTTATTTCATTCAGTCTTTCTTTCTTGTTTTGGTTTCCTTTTTTACTAATATATATTTTGAGATTGCACAGAATCTACACCAGAAGATGTGAAATTCATTTGTGGCAATTAAATAGTCTTAACTTGTCATCATTTTACATACATATGCGTGTGTGTATGTATGTATATACATGCACATATATATACACACACTTTTTTTTTTTTAAATAAACTGCTTCTGGGAAAATCATCAGCCATTCAAAAATAAGAATAGGAGCATATATTAAAAAAAAATCCAAAGCATCTCAGATGAGAAAACTGGGAAATATAAGGCCCGAAATGTCAGGAGCTTAACGTTACTGTATAACGTATTTAACAATGACAAGGTGTGCCGGCATTTATTTTCTGTGTTGTGTTTTCCCTTGCCTTACAGGCTGATGTGTTCTGTAAATTCTGTTGAGGTTCGTAGAGGGGGATTTCAGGTTAAAGTTTTCTCTTTAGCATGGCTATTCCCCTAAAGCTCCCACCCTGGGGAGGAAATAAAAAAACTCTACTTTTATATCTGCTATGCAAATAGACATTTCTAACATAGTCATGTTACTATGGTAACACTTTGCTTTCTGATTTGGAAAGAAAATGTAGCAACAGCGTTTTAGGTTCTCAGACCTCTGGTGAGCACCTGCAAGAAAAAAAAACAAAAAAAAGAAAAAACTCTGTCAGAGAAATGATCACTTTCTCTGTTTCCCGAACCTGAAAATGATGTTGGGATGTTGGTCCAAAAGAAAGAAACAAAACAAAAAAAATCCCAACCCATGGTTCTGTGGAAGGTTACCATGGTGACTAACTACAGTACATATGTAATTCTTTTCAACAACCCTTCCTTTCTGTGAATCCATCCATACAAGGTTCTCTTGTAAGTCATTAAGATTTTATTTTGGGGGAGGGGGAAGAAAGGAAAAGATGGGTTTACTGAAACTGATTTTTATTAAATCAAATATATGTTTCATCAGTTGGCTACATTCTAGTTATGTACTAAACTGTGAAAAAAAAATCAGACGAATTGCTCAAGAGCAACCTGCAACCAATTGAAAAAAAAAAATGTACTGTGCGTCTGTTTTGTGTCTGGTGCAGAATTATGACAATCTACCAACTGTTCCTTTATTTGACGTTGGTCCAGCTTTGAAAAGTTACTGTAAATGCCTTGCTTGTGTGATCATCCCTAGTCACCCGACTTGGAATTTGCACCATCATGTCTAAGTGAAGATGCTGTAAATAGGTTCAGATTTACTGTATATGGATTTGGGGTGTTACAGTAGCCTTATTCACCTTTTTAAATAATAAAAAAAAAATCACATGAAAACAAGACAAAAATGGCTTTTCTTAACCAGATTGTGTATATAGAGCAATGTTGGTTTTTTATAAAGTCTGAGCAAGATGTTTTGTATAAAATTTGAATTTTGCAATGTATTTAGCTACAGCTTGTTTAAAGGCAGTGTCATTCCCCTTTGCACTGTATTGAGGAAAAAAATGGTATAAAAGGTTGCCAAATTGCCGCATATTTGTGCTGAAATTGTGTACCATGAATATTTATTTAAATTTTTTTTTGTCCAGTTTGTAAGTAACACAGTATTATGCTTGAGTTATAAATAATTTCTTTTTTGTTTTGTTTTGTTTTGTTGTTTGTTTGTTTTGTTCTGTTTAAAACTAGCCGGTCATAAGTTTGAAATCAGCTTTAGTTCCACATTGCAATTAGTTCCCAGAAAATGAAAATTATGAAAATCACATTCCACGTCTGTTTCAAACTGAATTTGTTCTTAAAAAATAAAATATTTTTTTCCTATGGAAACCTTGCCTTCTAAGTATTTTTTCTTCCTTTGTTTTGTCCTTTTTTTTCTTTCTTAGAAGATTAAAATAAACAAGAAAGCCGCCAAACCTGCCTCCTTCCTTCCCTCTCTCCTTCTCTCCCTTCCTCCTTCTCTTCCTTCCTCCTTACCTCCATTTCTCCTTCCCTTCTTTTTCTCCCCCCCTCCGCAATCTTTCCACCTTGATTGGTAGTGCTTTATAGGAAAGAAAAACACTTTTATGGTAAAGAAATACCTTATAATACACTGACTTCTGTTAACCTGCTTCTTTCCCAGACTTTCTCTTACATATATCAGCAGATTTTAAAAAGCACATGGGGGTGTTATGCCCTTGGAGGTCAGTGAGCTTCAGTCAGGTGCAGCAACCAGGTTGCCTGGATGATCTGAGAGGTGAGATTATAGCCATAGAAATAATTCCCAGACAGTATGGAGTAGATTTATACTGGGGCAGAGCCAGAGAAAAAACAAAACAAAACAAAACAAAACTGAAGCCTTCTGGGTGGTGCTGCTGTTGCTGCTGCTCCTGCAGAGGGGGAGCAGCAAGCCTGGGGTTGTGAGCCTGAGCAAGAAGGGGCAGGAGGTGGAAGGCATCAGGAGGTAGCAAAGGATTAGAAATGCTGCAAAGTCAAAACATCTTTGCATGGTTCTTTCCATGGGGCCACATATCCTGTCCCTGCTTTACTGCACCTTAAATTCAGGGAGATGGGGGCCAACGTGTGCAAGTGACACAAGCCTTAATACAAGATCTGTGCTTATGTTGCTCTAATTTTCACTAGGATAAGCAATTCTCTCATTTAATAATACCTTCATTTTTTGTTTTACAAAGGCTGATCACCCTGAAAGTGAAGCAACTTTCAGTTTGTTAGCAGCACATAAATGGTGTGATCAGCTATGGAGTAACAGGTGGGAAGGTCTATAGAGGGGAAAGATGCATTTGTCACTTTACAACAGATGCCAATTTGTCATAGAGTTCTCATTGAAGAAAGGCAGCTAGTATTCATAGTATTGGTCACGCAATTCCCAGTTGTCAAATTATTTTTTAAATTTCTGAATAATCAGGGAAAAAAAGACTGTATAGAAAAGGCACTGTATGTGTTGCAATGGCACAAGTATTCTGAAACCACACCTAGCCCCAGAGACAGTAGAACACTTGGGCTAGCATGGCTCCTTGCTGAAGGAGCTCACTATATAGGCCCAGTTTATAGAATCTATGCTGGAAGTTGAGCTTATAGTGAAAGTCACACAGTGTCACTCAGGTTCACCTCCTGAGTCTGCTACAGATGTCCTTGGGAGAGTTACCTGGTCCAGCAGAAGGCTTGAGCGCCCATGGTGGAGCCTGTGAGCATCCACTGTCTTCTCAGGTAAATCACTGGGGCCTAATCCTCCATTTAGGGCTGCAAATCACTTCAGAGGAGGTAGGTAGTCCTCCGTACTCAGAAGCACACTCATACTCAGCTGGATTGAGGCTTCACTTCCTGCTTCATGCTTGCCAGGGGGAATTTCACATGCTCATCTTGATGGGTTGTCATGAGGATCCCCACATCAGTAATGGCTGTGAGGTGCTCAGGTCTGGTCTATGCTAAAAGCTTGTCTGATAGAACCATCTGTTAGAGTTGTGACTCTAGCTTAGATAAGACTAAAGCTATGGTTTTTATTTTAGGCCTTGGTAAATACAGGAAGATGGTGATAAAATTAATTCAATAGTGTCAAGTTTACACGGCATTTTCATTTCTGTGTCTCTTTTTTTCCATTTATGATAAACATATACATATATATATTTATAACTAGCATGTATAGCAACACCCACACACACCTATTTGTGCCACTGTTTTTGCAACAAAGGAAAAGCAGCGTTGTTATGAATGGTGTCTCCACTGGGGGGGGGAAAAATGGTTGCCAGTGTAACTGTATGTGTATAGTTATGCCTGGGGACAAAGTTACTAGGAGAGGACCTTGCACACATACATTCACCAACATAACTGAACCATCACTGAGTCTGCGTTTGGCAAATGATACATGCCTTAGACATTCAGCATCAAGTCATTGACTTATAACCCATCTTTTATAACTTGCAGAAGAAAAAAGAAATCATACTTGCATTTTGCACTGCTGCTGACGCTGCACTATTAATTATCAAACAAGCACAAAATCAGAATTTACTGCCTTTATTACAAAACTGGTTTCTTGGCAAGAACTAGTCCAAGTCAATAGGCTCCACTAAGTGGAAAATAAAATTGTAATTCACAGTTGTTAGCCATCTAGAGTGGAATAAGGATCTGTTACATAAAATAGTGCCTCACAAAATAAGCATAACAATGTTACTGCTTAGGTTTTAAAATGTTATACCTCTTTCTTTAGCCTTTCTCTTTAGCTTTGCTGTGATGCATTGATCAAATGTGCACTCAGTCAGCAGCATGCTCATTTTATTTCTATAGGCACTGTAAATTTTATTTTTGCAGAAAAGCTTAAAATTGTGTAGCAGTGAGCAAATAAAAGAAAATGAAACTTGGTCTTTCTAAGAGACACTCTTTGTCTTCATAGTCCCAATAGAAATTTTGGTGGAGAAAAAGCCCAGAGTTTAAAAACACCAAACATACTCATTATACAGTTAGCATGTCATTACATGAAGCACCAAATCAGAAATCAACTAATATTTGTTTTGGAAAAAGATGACTGTTGGAGGATATACCACAGTGTATTCATGATTGTGCCATCCGTAATCCGAATGGTGCTGGATTCAGTTGACTGAGCTATCAGCTGTGAAATAAAATAATATCTTTCACATGACTCATGGAAATACTTTGATGCTTAATTGAAGTATAATGCAACCCATAGGAGTTACCCTGCAGATAGTATCATGGGGCTGATGGTGGAACTGGGGCTCCTGTTGGATGTAGCGCACAGATTATATCCTTGCCTGTGCCTGGATCTGCCGATGATGACAGATGAGGTGCTGGCAAACAGGGACTGGTGAGTCTTGCAAAACAGGGGCAAGAGCCTGCCCATGTGTGGTGAGGATGAGGAGGGGCAGCTGCAGGTGGCTGCTCCTAGAGGAAGGTCTGTGGAGCAGAAGGAGGAGGAGGATTGAAGAGGGAAGGGATGTGAGAGGGCAACAACATCGCTTGCCAAGGAGGAAGCTTGGGGACAACTGTAATAACAAAATTTCGGGGAGAAATCAGACCAAGATGAGAGGGTCAGCTGTGGAGGGAGTTAGAGAGACAGTACTCACAGCTCTAAAGGCTTCAGTGGAACACAGGTAATAGCAAGCAGAAGAGAAATGTTGGCAGATGAAAGGCAACTAAGTGTAATATTCGATAAGTGGTGGCTGTTGTTTCGAGTGGGTGAGGAAATCAGGCCAGATTGTTTTGCTATACACTGAGAGGAGAAAGACCCTATGTGGGATGGAGAACCAAGACCAGAACTCAGTGTTTTCTGCAAGCCAAGATATTTTGAAAAAGGGATCAAAGATCTGCAAGAATTGAATAACTGTAGGACTATTTTAAGTCTAAATAGCAGAGAACCTTGTGCATAGCTGTCATAACCTCTGGAACAGGACTTGTGCATTGACAGACCCTCATATGCTTAGGCTGCTGAAGAAGTGTAATTAATTTAATAATATGAAAAATCCATTGAGGATGGGAGAATGTTCCTTCTAGATCAGACCTTCAGTGGATATAAATTAGCATAGCTCAGTTTGATATCTGATCCTGCTTATCACACTTCTCAACTGCAGATGCATAAGCAATACTCATACAGATTTTATTATACCTCTTAGCTATGAGAAAGTGCTTTATAAGAGTGTTGTCCTGAATATTATAAAGACTGTACTCAAAAACATACCAACAATGACATGCTTTTATAAGACTGCTATTAAATGCCATAAAAAAATGTAATTTGTATTTTATTGAACATCTTCAGCAATTTGCTGTACCTCTTCATTAAAGTAGGTTGGATTACTAGAAAATGTGTAATAAAAATCGTTCACATTTTGATGTGTGTTTTTGTCCCCTCTTCTAATGTTAAAACTCATTCCTTCTTACTCCTGCATTCAATTCCATTCCATATGTATAACTGGCAGGTCAGCTGTCCGCTGTTGTTACATTAACTGTTCATCCCCACATGCCATATTCCCAGTGTTTCCAAATCTCATAATTAGATGAAAATACCGAATGTTGGCTTTCTTTAAACTCAGCTGTTGGAAGTATATGATCACTTGAAAAAATCAGTGATTATTCAGAAGCAATAGCATTTTAACCTTGAGGAATACTGAAGGATGTGAGACCACAAGGCAGAAGATGCAAAAGAATCTGCGTGTGACTGTGAAAAATCTCAAGATTTGTGGAAACCCAAATGATAATGCAAGGTTTCAAAATAGTTGCATGTGCTGCCTTTGCTTCACACTCTTTCCTTCATTATGTGCTGTGTTTTCTTTTTGTAAATAACCAGCAAAGCACAACTGAATTTTCCAGGCCTCAACACTCTGTTCAAGCTGAGAGGATTTATACTGCTGGTTCTGGAGGTCTTCTCTCAACTTTCCACTATTGAGAAATCAGTGGCTGCTTTCCTTCAGCCTGTTTATCACATCCCCTGATGCCATGCCCTGATTGGTCAGCAGGCCAGCCCTGTCAGTCCCAAAGCCTTTTCTGGGGCTTCGCATCTTCCCAAATTAGGTTTCACTTCTGGACAAAGCTTTTGTTGCTCACTGTGAAAGTTTCTTTTCAAACGTTGCTCTAGGCTTTTCTCCTTTTGTATCACTGGATCTGGGTTTCAGCTGGTGACAACTTTTTCTTAAAAAAAAAAATGTTGTGATGGAACACATGAACAGTCCTTGTACCAAGAGTGTGTTTTCTTCTAAGCCCCTTGTTTTCCAATCAGCTTTAGTTTGGATTTTTATATGGCTTTATCTCTTTCTTCCATATTTATTCAACTGCATCTGAAGGAAAATAGCATGGAGTAAAAAGCCTATATACAATTTAAATATAGCTCATTTCAATCTGGTTGGTTTTACACCTCCATTCTTCAATACGTTAAGCTAAAAATATCTCGGGTTATTTTGTCTTGTTTCTTGTATTTAAAAAAAATAAATCTATTCAAATCTCTTGTTGGAAAAGAGGAAGTAGTTCACTTTGGAAGGCATCATTTGAGCAGCATTAAGAAGCAGTGACTAGCGTGCAGCTCAGAAGTGAGTGAGCATATTCGAAAGACAGAATGACTTTTGGCAATAACCAATATTTGGTTTTACTCTGTTTCCTTACATCAGCTCAACACTGAGAAGCAGAAAGTGCTGTTGGTTTTACTGTCAGTGCACCAGCCTGGTGGCAGCCAGCTTGGGGCTTATTTACGTAGCTTTGTCGTTTCAGTCTCTTACGAGGAGCAGTGACAAAACTAAAGTCTGGATGCTTTGGCCACTGGTATGTGTAACCTATGTGATTACACACAATACAAAGGATTTATACTAAGATATTGTTCCTGCAGGAGAAACATAAATCCCTTCTGCCAGCTCCCCTCCACCCCCTTCTAGTGCTGCGTTTTAAAACAGCAGACATTTACTCCTTTGGATTTTTCACCCAGCCTAAATATTTAAAAAATAGCATCAGAGCTATATTTATCAAGTTATATAACACTTTTGTTTTTCTGTGTAGCTGGCTTATTGCAACTTTTCCACAGTCTCCCCTTGCTTAAGACACTAGTAATCGACCAGTGCCTATGAATATGCAGATGAGATTTGGGAGACTTATTTTTGCATCAGTTTTCTGAGGTATCTTGCTGTCACATTTAACCTGTGTTACATTATTGACAGATGGAAATACACCTTGGTCCAGACAGGCCTCATCCCTGCTTGCAGAAATTATAAGGACTGATGGTATTTTCTCTCTTTCAGCCAGCAGCCATGAGGGATTGCCCTGGGCTGTTCAGGCTTTGCAGGGAGGTGGGGAGGAGGTGGCAAGGCCTCAGTCCCCGCTTTGATGGTTCCTTCTCAAAGGGAAGAGCTGCTCTGTGTTGCACAAAACGGGAGTTTCGCACAGCCCTCGCTGCAGCACCGAGTGATGGTGCTTGGTCATTCAGCTTTCTGCATGTGGCTGTGACAGAAGCCATTTGGAAATCAGCTGATTGGAAATGGACTGATTGCATAAGGAAGGTACATGGGGGCTGATCCAGGGCTTTTGATGTGCCTTAGTTCATATTCTGCACTGCTGCCAAGTGCTCCACCAGGTGTGCTTTGCAAGAAGCAAACAATTAGGAGGATCTGGCTTAAGGATCATCCTGAAGAAGAGGAGACCGAGGAAAGACCTCATCCTGGCCTACAGCTTCCTCACAAGGAGAGGAGGAGTGGCAGTTCTTCCCCCAGAGGGTGGTGGAGCACTGGAACAGGCTCCCCAGGGAGGTGTCACAGCCTCAAGCCTGACAGTGTTCAAGAAGCAATTGGACAACACCCTCAGACACGTGGTGTGAACTGTGGGGTTGTCCTGTGCAGGGACAGGAGTTGGACTCAATGATCTTTATGGGTCCCTTCCAACTCAGGACATTCTATGTTTCTATAATAAAGGATATCTCTGCTCATTGCAGTGAGAGGGTGTTGGACTTTAAAGAGACCTTTAAAGGTCTCTTCCAACCCAAACTATTCTATGATTCTATGATAATTAAACCCTTGGAAACTGCATGGGTGGTGAAAAGCACGAAGACAGAGAGAAATAGCTGCAACTACCACAGCAGCATCTTCTGCAGACCCAGAGGTGGGCACCAGCTTCCCAGAAGAAGCTGTTTCTGGGTTGCAGGAGGAGCTTTGGGCAGTCTTACGCTCCCTATTTGTTATTTGTTGGCTCTATTTAACATTACTGCTGGTTCCTAGAACTGTGTGTGACCCAAACGTCATTTCTTAAACCTGGAGTTTTTTGTTGATGCAGTTGACTGATTTCAGTGCCCTGAAGAATTTGGCCCCTGATTACTAACAAATTGACAACCATGAATCAAGTGGCAATTAAATCGCTGTGAAATATAAGACCCATTTAGTAACATTTCCAAGTCTCTTAGAAATAATGACTCTTGCAAAATTCCTACCCGTTGCCAGTTATTTTAAGATAAACATGATCAATGAGTGTACCAAGTTCTTTTTCTTTAAAAACACTGAAAATCAAAACTCCAAGCACTCTTAATCAGTGTTCAAATTCTGATTTTTTTAATCTTCCTAAATTCTAGGCCTGAGTGGCTTTCTGTGGAGGTGAGTTTTACAGTTCAGTCACACATCATATGAAAGAGTGTTTTCTTTGATCAATTTTTAGCTTTCCACCTTTGAAACTCTCTCTATTCATTTCTTCTGAGACAGAGAAATCAACTCCTAAATTCTACCACTCCTTAGCATATTTTCACCTTTAAAAAAGAATTTCATTCATCTCATTCTCATTCTTATGGCACCCATGCTCCTCAGCCTATTTCCATTTAGTGAATTTTCCATGCCCCAAACAATTTTTTTCGCTGTACTTTGAACTCTCCCTTAGTTCTGCTTTATCCTTTAAAAACAAAGAGAGGGAAAAATATATAGTTTGCTGGTCGAGATTGCATGGCTTTTTCCTATAGTGTAATCTCAGAAGAGCTGAGAAGGAACTGCATATGAAACAGTTTGGATGCCATCATGGCCAGTTATTGTGTCCACAGTATTGTGGCAAACTGTTCCTGTGAAACACCTTGAATGGTGATAAGCACTTTAAACTTGCATTAATATTAGTAGGATTTGAAACTGCTCAGCACCTCTTAGGCATTCTATCCAGAAGGAGAGGATTATATTTTCAGCTGCAGTCACAAAGCTGAAGAGGTTTCTAACTATGTTTCTCTACAGCAAAATCAGGCCCTTAAGAACAAATATTTATCTGAATACACTGTCATTGTATCTTCCAACCTGTTGCATTAAAACTCCTTTTTCAAATAGGCCTCTTAAACCATTTTTTTTTCCTCACAAACCACATAAATTATGCCTGTTCTAACAATTTGCTTTATTTCTCAATCCATCTTTTGTAGACAGACCACACTTTAAGCAAAGGCTGGGTCCTTTCCCAAGTGCTAAGGGTCCCTGCTAGCAGTTAGACTGTCACCATCTCCATTGCCTCTAGAAACATGCATTTGCCTCCCAGGTTAGGTTATTCACCAGGGGTGCCGGAGTCCTGAGTTGAAATATGTGGCCAGGGTGACTCAAAGCAGGGATATAAATATATTAATTCAGGTCAGTGCTCTGCCAGGTATTTTGACTCTGTTGTTCTTTTGTATTGAAGTTTTATCACCCATGATAGTTAAACAACCATTGCTCAGAAAAGCTTCTAAAATTCACAAAATAGCGATTTAGAGAGTCAGACTTTAACCCCGCTTGTCGAGTTGCGTGCAGTGGCATTATCCTGTCTCTGTTCAGTTAGAGACACAGACCAAGGATATCCCAAAACCTGACATATAGGGAATTCCCTTTTAACATGGAGGGCATGGATCATGTTGCAAGTCCACCTAAGCAGCCTAAATCTTGTCTGAGGGCTCTGACCCTTACATGGCCCTAATTCGACATGTGTCCTAAGTGGGAGATCAGGTCTCACTGGCACTGTGCCTGTTTGTGAGTTCTCCTCTGATCTTTTGGCTTGGGCTGAGATCTCACACACTTCATTAATGGTGAGCAGTGAACTCCATAAGGAGGTTGTTTTTCAGAAATCAAGGCACCCACTGGGTCTTATGTCAGGGAGCAGTGTCAGCAGCACGCATCTGAAGGATGTAGACGAATAAGGCACAGCAAAGAGCCTGACTGCTTCTGAAGATCCAAAAAAAGATGAATCTGTCAATTTTTTGCTCTAAATGGGAAGCTGAACTTTAAGTCATGGCTTAACCAAAGGGCAGCATATGGCAGCACTACAGCTGTTTGAAATCCACTTGCACTTTACACTGGCACTTTGACAAACGCTATTGTGTTACCATTACTGGATGACACAGTAAATCCAAGTCCATATTCAGCTCTGGCGTACACAGGCATAAAAGTCCCACTGACTTTGTACACGACTACATAAAAAAATGTGTGGAAGTGTGTAGGACTGAAACAAATATATGATGCTTATAAGCAATCCTCTGGCAGACTGAGAAACATTTGATGCGGTTAGACTCCTATAGCAGGAAGAATGAATGCTATAATTTGGAATTGAAGGAAAGATTAGGGAATCCATGAGGCCTAGGAGACACCTGGTGATCTTAAAACTTGGAGCAACAGGCATGCTGGATGGACATTATAACAGGAAAGGGGCTCCCTGCTTCGAGATCCATCTCCCATCTTTCATAGTTTGTTTCTCATCTCTATGAGTTTCTACAAGGAAAGAAAGAACTCAGAGGGATTGTTTACCGGAGCAAGAGCCTACCAGAGGCCTACAAAGAGCATTAGCCAGATATATCAGAGAAGAGCTCATGTTACAGGGAGCTGTGGCTGCCAGTGATGAGATCTTCAGTTTCTTAGTCACTTTAGGTCAGAAACCAGGTGTTACGTTGTTGATCACACAGCTGCTCACCATCCCCTGCCTCCTCCTGCAGCGAACAGCCTGAGACGCACAGCTTTCACCACTCTCCAGGTTTAAAGATGAACTTTTAAAATACCTGAATGATGAAGTTTTCATTTCAAAGTACTGCTTTCTGTGTTCAGTGGCTGAGCTGGTGTTGACTCCTATACCCTGATTTTTAGATGGTATTTTAAAAGCTTCAACTAGTCTGGACACATTTTCTTTGCTTAAAAACCTGCTTAACCCCTTCAGCACTGTGGTTTTAGATCCCCTGAGGTTCATATAGCTACAATGGTCTTAAAATTAGAACAGTTCAAAAAAATAATAGGAAATCAATAGCCTTCTTGTTACCAACAAGAGGAAAGGCAGAAAGGAAGACTGCTGTAAACATATCTTATGAGTTCAAATTACTTGTGCATTTTCTACTATTAAGAGCCAAAACAAACTGGCTTATTCCAAATGGTCAGGCAGCATGGACAATTTTGCAAAGTGTACAACAACCGAAGAAAATAGCACCCCACTGGAGCATTTGTGGGACATTTCTAGCAGTCACAGCCCAAATTTATTAAACCAAACAACATTACAAACAGTTGGGAAAATGGAGCAAGAGAAAAACATTGTTGAAGGTTCAATAAATAAAATCTATCCTCATGTTAAAGACATGAACTTTATCCTAAAAGAGACAGAGCTGGTGCTGGCATCAAAGAGAAGAATGTCAGCAGGAAGAGCTGAGGAAACAGCTGAGGCCTTGCACTTCAAAAAGCTTAGCTCTGGGTGAGAGATGTTCCCACCAACAGTCAAGATTCACAGATGACATTTTCAGATGTCTTCTGTATTTTGCATCTAAGCAATCACATGATGTATCCTGTGCCATATGTCTTTTCCATGGGCTTCAGTTTCTTAGGTGTCTGCAACTGCTTTCAGTTCTCCACTACAAGGTGGAAAAGAGAGTCTCCCTGGGTTCTCTTGTTATTTTAGAATTAGTTCCACGAGATTTGGACAGATTCCTATCTCTCTTCCATTAGCAGAGATGACATTTTTTAGCTGCTTAACGCAGTGTTAACCATTTTCTATGACAAGGACACGGCTAACGCATCAGATCCTTGGCAAATGATTGATTTAACCTAGAAATGTCTATTTGCAAGCTAATGCAAAAAAAAAAAAATATTAAGGATAAGTAAACTAATTAATGAGCAGTGTATTCCCCATGGGAACATGAATAAAATTCACTGCTAGGTCAACAGACAATTCAGCATTGCTCCATATGTTTCTTTTAGTGGTGTTCAAATAGCACAGGTGTAAACTTTGGGTCACCTTACCATTTCATATTTAAGTGACTCATTAAAGGAAACCGTCACCTATTTAACTGTTGTTGTTGTGTGAGGCTTGTTTGTTTGTTTGTTTGTTTGTTTTAATTCCTTCCTGCTGGTGTAAAGAGGAATAATACATTTATTTTTTGGTAGCACATCTAGAGTTCTTCTCACACTCCTGCTTTTATAAAAACTCTGTATCCCTAGAAATCAGGCTGAATTTCCTCTAAAACCAGAGGCACAATCTTAAACATTTATAATCTGAAAGAGGGAAAGAGATACTCTGCCTCTTTAATGCCCTTCATCCATTTATTTTCTAAGGTGGGGCAGGAAACCTCAGTCTGAAGAGGTGTGGGAGGGAAAAGCAGCCTCAGGCACAGCTGATGTAGGTCTCTGTGCCTCAGATGCAGAAAGAATCATAGGCATGGCAATGCTCAAACCCAAATTTTAGATGTCTGATTTCTGTAGTGGAATCCAGAGACTCAAATGTGGTGTGAGAATTCCCCATCTAGTGCTTGGGGAGAAGAACTAGTTGAATCATAATCTACCTGACTAAAATCGGCTATTATGTACAGGCTCTGAAGTCAGTAGGGTTAAATAAAAAAAATAAATGAAGAACACTTGGCCTATGGTTTACTTGAAAGAAAAGAAAAAAAAAAGGGTAGGAGTGTGTATTTCTTTAAATTTTTGTGCTGACAGACCAAAGATAATTAGCCTACAGCTGCAGACTGGGGAGAACTGCTCTTTTTTCTGCCTTGAAGCAGCAGGTGAAAGCCTAGAGAGAGAAGCTGGGTGCCATTGACTTAATTTAGTTGGTTGAATTGAAGGCAGCGTATAACCACAGAGTTACAGGAAAGCAGCAAATCTTCAAGACCAGGATTTCTAAAGAGTGGCAGTTAATAAGCAGCGATGAGAATACGACTAGAGAGAAGAAAGGATTAAAAATGTGTACTTATGACAGCCCCATAGTATCTTATATGCCTTGGAGACAGTTCAGCTAGACATAAGCCGTATCTCAGAAGTATTGCAGTCTGACGAGAAAAGTGATATAGCTATGGAGAATTGTAAACAGTAGAAGACGGAGGAAAGTAATCAAGAACATCGTGCACTTATTGCTACATGCATATCTTAGGTAAAAAACCCTTTCCCCAGTTGTCTGGTGTGCTCACATACATTGTCCAGCACCTTACCAAGGCCTGCTGTTCTGCAGGCATTCCTGGTGACAGCCAGTTTCTGTTTTAAGCCCAAATGTGGAGTCATGTGTTGGCTTCTCCTATTGTGAGAACTTCTGTTTTCAAAATCGATGAACATGAAGATCATTTGATGTTTGTTAAGGGTGGAATTATTTGTCTGTCTTAATAGCCAATAGTTAAGGAATAGGAAAATTACCTGCCCACATTATTTCTTATTATACCTGTTCTATCAGGCATTTGTTTGAAGGGGCTTTTTATCTGTGTGAGATGATAACATTTACAGAGATAAAATTGCTTCATCTTTTTTCAGGAAGGATCTTCAAAATAGACGTATCACTGTATGCTGACATTTTAATAACATCAATAGGAGTACTTGTGGAGTAAGTTTAAATAAGTGTCATGAAGTAAGGCACAAGATTAAAATGTATTAATGAATGAGTAGAAGTTGTCTTTCCAACACTTTCATCGGAAGACGAGGGAGAGTAGTGTCAAAACACCACTATACTGCTTTGTGAATCAGGAGATAAGGTTTCTATTAACAATACTGGCTGCTGTCAATCACCAGTCTCTCCTCCTTCCATGTGCCATGCACACACAAGGTCAGGTCTGGTGAAAGGAAACCTTGCTTTGAGATCTCAGTAGGTACAGTCAAACATGAGTAGAGCCACGATGTAGAATCGGGTATGGCTCCACAGAAGCAATATAAATCTGGCCACACTTATTAGATCAGGTATTTTGTGGCATTTATACTTGCTCCAAAAAGAATGAAGCTGCATTTGAACAGCCTTTGCCCAAGCTTAATATTCTAGTATTCCAATCTTTCTAGTTGTAAGAGAGCTTGATAGGTGGGGCAAAGGTCCCTGTGAAAAAAAAAAGCTGCAGCACCATGTGGCCTGAGCTGGCTCCCTGTGCTGACACACCACTGCACCTGAGCAAATAACCCCTCCCAGAGCAGTAGCTGCCCAGGAGGAGATGGGGACATAGCATCTTGTAGGAACCAGGTCAGATCAGGAAACAAGCACTATGTCAGGATATGGAGATTTTTTTTTTCTGAGATGTAATAATGAAGCATGAACATCCTCCAGTGCAGTATATGCTTGAGGTACTGCAGAATGTTGTGAGTTTTCTTTAAAATCTGCTCTAGCAGCCTTTGTGTTTGATATACTGTCACATCAGCAGATTTATATGCTTTTGATTAAACATCTTTTTGTTTTAGAATGGCACCTCATATTAACACATGAGAGAAGAGCCAAGTAGAATAGCAAACAGAAGGAGGAAGAACGCTGGAGGAAAAAACCTGCAGATCTTGGATAGCTGCTTAGAGATTTTGTGTGAAAACCTGTGAAGATTTCTTCTGTTGCTGAGCAAAAAAAGATTGTTTTAGAGGTTTATAAGAAGTGTTAACAACTGCATAGTAGGCATTATTTTCCACTTGTTAAGCAAGATGAATCATTATTTTATCAAGGCTTTTCAAAGACTCTACTAAGTGGCACATGCTAGCTTTTTGTTTATTTATTTACTTTTATAAATTAGTGATACATTGGATACAAAACCATTTGAAGGATTTCATATTTATACAGCAAGCATAAATCTTAAGGCCTGTGTTAGAATTCTGGCAGTGCAGTGAAACTCAGCCATGCCCACACACCTGCATGAAGTGGGTGTTTTTGTTCCTTGGATCATGAGGATTATCTCCACTGTAAACTATGCATTAATAAAAAGCAGAGCAGGCACTTGCCATATTCCCTGTTGGAATTAAGAATAAAAGGGACTTGCATACTTGGCTGCCTTTGAGGAAACTTTTAGAAGAGAAAGTTCAGAAGGAAAATGCCAGGAGTATAATGACTAATAAAATAAGGAAAAACATTGCCATTTTAAGTGTAAATGTATTTTGGAAATATCAGTGCAAAATGCTACTCAACAGCTGAGGAAGATGTCCATGTTCTAAGTGCCCTTTTGCTGGCCATTTGAAAAAAAAAAAACCTCAAACCTAAAATCCTCTTTCGCAGTGAAATCATATATGAAATATAGCTTCCAATTTATCTTAGACCTGAAAATTTTTATTTATAGGTAATAAAAAATGTCATTCTAATCTCTTTGATTTTTTTTCCAGCAATGCTGGCTTCAGAAAAGGGAATAGAACACAAAAAACCAGTCATGCCTGACAACTATTTCATCATAAGTTGTCATGGTGCAGTGTTGTGTCAAGGAGGAGTTTCATCAAGAGGTTGGAGTTTGAAGAGCCAGGAGTGCAGAGAGGAGGTATCTCTGGAGAAGGATGGACAGGGAGATTGGGATGTGGGAGGGGGTGAATTTGGAAAGTGAGGGCAACGCTGTACAGAACCAGGAGGACAAATGCGGAGGGGAACACCGGTAGGCAGGGAGCAATGCTCTGCAGAAACCCACCTCATGTCCTCTTAGTTCCTTATTCCTTGTACAGGCAGCTTGAAATCCGTGTGGCTGTTCACAGGGTGCAGCACAAACATATTAAAACCTGGTCTTGACTAATCAGAAATATCCTGAAGCATTTGACGTCTAAGATCTGGGGCTCTGGGAAGGCAGAAAGTAGTCCTACTCTATTGGTTTTATTTGATTCCTTACTCATTTTATAATAGCATATACACTTGGTATAGAAGAGATTGATTTTTTTTTTTAATTTATTTTTCTTTTGTTGTATTACATTTTTGTTATTTTATTTTCCAAAAAGATTTTTTTAAATATATTTTTGGTACCAAAAATGTCACAAAAATATCTATCAGTGCCACATTGTTTCAAGGAAACACATAGATATTACCACAAAACTAATCATGTGATTCAAAAGCCCTTTAGTGCTTTGTGGCTGTAGGCTTACATTACCTTGCTCTTACAGATGGATTGTGGCTGCTGTGTTTTTTGTTAATTTGTTTGTGCAATAACCTTTATTTTTCTTATGGCAATATGCAACTATTGCGGATAGGTACAGAACCATTATCTTCCTTTTGTCTCTTCATTTTTTCAGGTGTGCTCACACTGTAAAATATTGTGTAACTTCAGAGAGATATAAATGAAAGAATGAATTGGAAAATAAGTACCTACATGTATGTCTCATATTTTAAACCTGTATCTTTCATGCACAGCCAAAAAATAGGTGACGGTATATCATTTTTTCCTCTTTAGGTTTGTATTTGAGCATCTATTTCAAAAAATCAAGTCCAAACTAATCAAGTCTGCACCTTTGTGTATATACACATTCCTTGAGGCAGAATTATTAGGCAGATTGTTGTACTACTGTTTTATTAAAATAAAAAATTGCTTTTTTTTTCAGGGTTTTTTTCCTGTTTGGTCAGGATAAATACTATTTCTTCTCATGTGTTTGGCTGTTCAGTCTCATCTGTTTTAGCTCAATAAGTGTTCTTGCCAATTTCTGCATGGGCCAACTTTGCAAGGCACAGTGCTAATTGAAAGAAGCCACTGTTGCCCAGGGCTGTCAGTTTTGTGGCTAGGACAGCTGATTTTACTGACAACATTATCAGCTGATGTTTCCAATCCAGATGATAAAAATAGGAAGATTTGAAGTGGGTCGTCATTCTGATACAATTAAAATGAAAATGATTGTTGAGTCGATAGTGTTTAGTAATCTGCCTGTGGCCACTGCAACTTTTAGCGTGGAGCATACCTGTGTCAGATTCAATTCAGATAATCACAGGTCAGCTTAAACACTACAATTGTCATCTTTATCTCTTTTTGTAACAGAGCTCATTTAGGCACATGGGTTCATTGACGCTAAGCTCTTGTGCAAGAATTTAGAAAGGCAGAGAAGGTGCCTTGATTGCTTCATAATTGTGAAGGCCTTGTTCAGCTTTTAAAAGAACAGTTTACAAAAGCTCCTCAAAGTGAAAGCCTGGAGGTATCCTAACCCCACACAGCGAAGGTGCCAGTCAGTCACTGGGGTGGGTCACAGAGGTTACAGGAGATAAAGGAATTTTGCAAACCCTGCATAGAAGCTGCGTGACTCAACACACTGAGATGGGAATGCACTCACTTCACTGAGCAATTTAATGTCCTGGAGTAATGACATGATAAGTCTGTTTCACACAGTGGGTCTGTCAAAAACAATAATGATGACAATGGGATTCCCTTAGGAGATCTCTGGAAAGTTTTACTGGGGAGATTTAAAATCTTTATTTTTTCTGATGCAGAGTCATAATTAAATCCAAGAAGCTCCTGTGGCATATGGTGAAATCAAGTTAAACACTAACATTCAGTAATACTGATTCGGCCATTTTTATCCATTGCACATGGCTGAAATAGTTAACTACTGTTTTCTATTGTGAAACATTATGGTTTGCTAGAGAGGAAAAGACAATTTGATCCAGCAAGTACATACTTAGTTTTACCTCATCTTGTGTTTAATTTGTTTATTGGTTTAGCCTTAAATTAGAGGGAAATTAGAACCCTCAAGTTCGACCTTATCATTCACTTGCAGGTGTACTAAGCCTCACCTAAAAATAATGTGTACACATGTGTGTACCACAGTATGTCCTTCTATGTCTACACTGCTGTAATCTTCATATGCTTTTATTTAATTAAAACTCATTACATTAATACTTGAGGGAAAAAGAAGGACAATATGTCACAACTGCCCCTTTCCAGAACAACAGTCATTTATGAAAAGCACACAGAATAACTAAAAACAAGTAAAAACAGGTAGCCTATTATAATTTTTTCATGTTATACATTCACACTCTGCAGAAGGTCTGTACACTTAGTCTATGATAGGTGGCAACACTTTTTTCCTAGTTAGAGCTCATTTTTACAAGATTTGCTCAGGTACAGCTCTGGTTCTGTCTAATGAACACTACTGTAATCATGCCCTCAAAAGACTGCTTTAAATTTAAGAAAAATAAGATAGAGCCTCTGTAAGTGTGAATAAAAGCATTTTATTATCACTGCTGATCTAAGTTTTACATACTTAATTAGCTCAGGTTTTTCTTGCATCGCACACCAAGTTTTACTTTGATTAACCACAAATTTACGGTAAGCTTGTCACTAGCACAGCAGATAGGTGAATAACAGCCATTTCATATTCAGCAGTAACTGGGTTTTATTATATTCAGTAATATCCAACACACAATGACTTGGAATGAAGCCATTTCCAGGGTAGAGCTTTGAAACTAGTTTCAGAAATAATGCATAATAGGGGAATGAAATACAGTTGCCATACAGGAGTAATGTTTGGACAGTTTTATTGTAATTGTATGCTGTATTTTCTGAAGTGAAATCCATATTTGAGTCCCCGTGTGAACCTGAGTTCCAAAAATCTGCTGATTTTCTACCAAGAGTTCCCATCTGCTTTCTATTCTACTTGGTTCTAGTCTTATGTCAGAATATCTGATGTCATTGTAAAACAAAAGGAAGGTCATTCAAAAGCATATATATTTCCTTGCTAAGTGAAATTACATTTCCCTCTGAAGGATGAAGTTTTAAAGAAAACTCTCAACATTACCAAGTTTCAAAAAGTATTTTACAAATCATGTTACCTCTATCCTGACTTTTAAGCATAAAGTGCCTTTATCATCTAACTTAGCAAATGAATTGTTTGATTACTTGATTATTTCTCTCTATAAAAACCCTTAACCTTTTACTTTGAAATATGCATTTCTGAGCACACTTCTAGGCTGTGGAAGGCCTGGTAACAGCTCAGAGGCCCAGATAAATATGATAATTCATTTAACCTTTACTTCAAATCCACTTATTTGTTACAGGCACTGACCACGTGTAAAAGCTTGAAGATGAATGTACAACCTGCATTTGGATGTGTAGTTTGTGTGGTCAGGCGCATAAAGACATGAAGTACTTGTGCCGTGTAAGCTGATAAATCCATGCAGAAGTTGGCAGCACAGACAGGTGTGAAATAGTAGCCTTGCAGCTTGAATACTAGATCAATGAAACATTTAAAAGTTGGGTTTAGATATCTGCCACTAGACTTTTACTGCCTGCATTAAATATTTGGGGGTTTTTTGATAGTTATTAATCTCTTTGGTTGGCTCAGACAACTTGACATTTTTAGTTTTTTTCAGCTACAGCCTTTGGGTTTTTTATGCTCTACAATGACAGAGATACCATGTCAAACTATATTTTTCTAATCCTGTTAGAGCTGTATCTGTTATGATATTAATTGACGAAAATAGTGTTTAATAGCTATCCTATTATACAGTCTTTTCCTTTATCACTGGTTTGTTTTGTATCTCTAGAGCTCAGATTTTCCTCTGGCTTTAATTCAGTGTGTTTGAAAATTCAGACCTTCAACAAAGGCATGAATGGAAGAACGATATCCCCACTCCTTTTTGGCTAACACAAAGAAAGTGTAGTATATCTCTCCTTTGTTTCTAGGTAAGGATTTAGAATGGCTTTTAAAATATCTCAGATTACTTTTCTCACATTGTTTATCCAATATGACCAATCATAGCAGGCTCTCTGCCAATCCTCTTGTTTAACTTATCAGCTTGCTTAGTTCTGTGGAATCTTTCTCATACATTTTTTTCCCTTCATACAACACTCACCACAGGTGAAATTCATTCCTGTGTCTAAAGCCAGATCAAGGCTCATGTGATAAGTTATTGCTTAAATTTATAGCAATATTAGAGGGCTTAAATTCATTTTAAGGACTTGGCATGGTCCTATGAACAGGTGTGAGTTTTAACTATTAAGATAAAGTTCTCTTCAGTTGGAAAACTTACAGCTTTGGCTGTACTTTCAAATAATTTAAACTTTCAGTCGCTCTTACTATAAATGCAACTTGCAGAGGGTGAAGCCCATGGTAATGTGATGCTTAAACTTCATTTGTACAGGAGACAAACAATAGGTGTCACAGAATTTGAGAATGGTGAGGGAGCCAAATTATCCAGTAGTTTCAGTGTGAGAAATAGAATGAAAACATTTATAAATTTCAGAAAAATCAACTGACACCTGCATACTTGGTATTATCTACAGCTGAATTAACAGTGAGAAGCAGCTACTAACAAAGTGATTATGATAACAATATGAAAAAGAATGAACTAATTTCAACTCTTGTGTCCTATTTTTGTGGATTAATAATTCCATACTAGATCTGGTTTAAATTATATCAAGAAAATACTTCTTAAATTTTTTACTTTAGGTGAAAGAGTAAGACAAAAACCTTACATAAATTTAACATTAGTTTTACTTTCAATCAACAATTAACTTATCTGTTGGAAAAGCAAACACTCTCATAGCACATGTGGACATTTTCTGTTCTATATCTTAGTCAAAAATTCAATAAGATTGATTAATGGATGATCTGATAATTTTTTATTGAATTCTTTATAGAGGCACATGGTTTCTGATACATTTAATTATAGCTCTTTGCAAAATGATGAAGTCAAGATCTGTGCTGGAGACAAGGTTTTGTATTAGACCTTAAGCTGGAAGTAGAACTTTTCTTGTGGGCCACTCTCCTTCCCCTGCAATGCAAGGTCCATCACCACCATAAAGATCATACTGGTTTTTATTCTTGGAAGTTCACTAAGAGGGATAATAAGAAAATAAAAAAGTCTTGATGCACCCTTCACATTTCATGTTTTGAGCAAACTGTTTAATCCCACTGTGTAATTTGTAGCTGGTGCAATGATACCAGAGCAGTTATGTTGTCAGCCTGGAGGCACTGTTAGTGGTGTTGGGTGCAAATACAGACAGAGAGGATCTTCTCATTGGGCTCCATGTGGAAAAGACTCTCACTAGAAGACACATTCCTGGCTATGGCTTTGTGGAACAGACCCTCCTGCATGATGTGTCCTTTACTTATTCCTCTTGAGCACATCTCCTTGCACTTTTAGTGACACAGCTCTGCCATGAATGTGTGCTGTATGTCCTGATGTCTTGATGGGAATTGTGTGGCACGCGGTGGAGTGTTTGCCTGGTTGAAGTTGTCCTTCACTGAGGCTGTGCAGTGCTACTCGCCAAGTGGAGGCCAGTACCTAAGGGGTAAAGTTGGTACTGAGGGTACCTGCTAATAAAGGTAGTCTTTATTAAATGTTTCCTAACAACAATGTGCCTGCAAAACAAAAGCAGCTATTAAATGAACACAACTTCGTAATAATAACAGTAATAATAAAAAAGCCAACACAGTAAAGAAAGTAAAATTCAGTAACAAGCAGCAACTATTGCTGACAGAGACAAAAGAATGCAGATGAACTTTAAATTAAAGGAAAAAAAATCACAACGTTTTTGCTTCTATATTTTTTCTTCTTTGAAATGCCTCTCTCTTTCTCAGTGTTCCCTTCTATGCTTTAATTTTGCCACTAGTGAAAAATATTCTAGGCTAGATGACACTGTTTTGTCATTTCTTTTCTTATTTATTTTGAAGTGTTGTATTCAAACTTCTGATTCACCACCTATGATATCCAATACTTGATATATTAGACACTGTTACTGCATTCACTGTTTTTGCCATGCTTCCTTCCTCTCTTAGTATCTGTCTTCACAATTACTCAATCATTATCTTTTATATTATCCTGTTTCTCTTGTGCCTTATCTCTGTTTCACTCATCTTTTCCATCCCTGCAGCTGGCCTCCCTCTCCTGTCACCTCTTTGGAGTCTGAAACTAGGCATGTGTCATCAAAGAAATATCTCATAAGCATTGATTTTTTTCTAAGTGCATCTGCTTGTCTCTTTAGTTCTGCTACTTGATCTTTCAGTACCATGAATGATAACATTTGTAAATGTTCAGTTTTGCTTCATCATTTCATCTGTTCGTGGGCAAAGAAAAGTTTCATTACATACCTGAAAATCTCTCACCATTTGAAAAATCCCCAGTATATTACACAAATGTTAATGATGATTTACTGTGCTTACATTAAAAGCTCACTTTAAGAAGAGATTGTACACCATGTCTATGGAAAGTGGCAATTTCTTATTCTAAGACTATCTCTGCTGAAGTTAAAGCAATTTGCTCTGTTGAGGCAGAGAAATTAGCTCGTACTGCTGCCACTGGAGTGGTAATGATGTCTGAGCTAACTAGTTTAAGTTAGTCCAGATAACTCCATGCTTCAGGGAACTCACTTCTGAGCAGCCATATCCTAGGAATAGCAAGATAATTAAGAAGCAATCTAAGATAACTGAGGGCAGAACTTCTTTTTTTTTTTTTTTTTTTTTTTAAGGTATCGCTGTATATACTAGAAAATGGAGATTTTCAAAGTGGTGGTTTCTAATGATTCAGCTTCATCCTCTAAGAATCAAACTTTGAACTCAGGATGCTTACATGGAGTGAGGGCAATCAAAATCATACAGCACTGTTAAACACTCTGGTAGTGTATTATAAAAGGCCATGTTTGGAATTATGTTACCACCTGATTATCAGTGGCTTTTCAGACTTCATTGTGAGGACGATAAAAACATTCTTATCTTCTTGGATATTTTGCAAATCCCTTTCGGTAGCCAAACCTCAATGATAACTTCATTTTCAACTTCTGTGCGGGAGATCCTTTTCTGGTTATTGTGTTTGGGAGGGTGGGAAAAAAAAATTCCTTTCTTTGGATCTCAGAAAGCCTAATGGGGTGTCCAAGGAATCCCCTTCATTTTGTCTCTTCCAGAAACCTATTGAATATATGAAATAATGATCAGTGAATGCTTAAAGTAAGTGGAGATTGTTGTATCAGTCTGTACCATATTAATTAATGATGTTTCTTTAAGCTCTGTTTCACAGCTACTAAACAATGAGTTTCTGGTGAGTAAAACAAGATTTTCATAAACAGCATATGGAGCTGACTGTGCACCAGGTTTACTTTTTTTAAATAATAATTAACCTGACTCTGCCATCATTAGGTGAAGGTAGTCATCTCAGTGGCATCTTTCTGAAACAAACAACAGGATACTCTTCTGACTGTTGTGTTTTTTTCTTTTTTTTTTTTTTTTTTCCCTTTTCCTCACAGCAGGATTTTTTCTCCTTAAACATCACCTTTATGGTTGTATTTTTGCCTTCATTAAAAATAACAAAAGAAAACCCAGACCGAAACAAAACCAGTCAACAACTGTGTGGAAGATCTACCCAGACTATATTGAAAGCATGAATTTGAGTGTTTTTATAGGCACCCTGTCATTAAAGGAACAGCAGAGATAAAACGATGGGGAACACAATCATTGACCCTGTGGAACCTGAGGAAGCAAAAGTGAATTAGAGGGCCTCTGCAGTGGGGTGGGGAGGTTTCTTTTTGGTGAAGGGAAGACTTCAGTAGGATATATCAGAAGCCCTCTTCTCGCAGTGCCTGTTGATAGCCACATCCCCGCTCTGAGGTGTCACAGAGATGGAGAAGATGAGACAGCTCAGCGGTGTCGGCTCCTGTAGAAGCTCAGGCCACAGCCCGCGAGGGTCAGCTGAAGAGCGAGGTGCTTCAGTTGTGTCAGACACAAACCAGGTCTTGCCCTGAGAACCACGTGTGATAGGGAGCCGTGGAGAACTCTTGATTTTTTTAAAGTGAGGAATGTGACAAAATGTTGCAGAGGTCACGCGGATCTGTGTTAATGGAAGCACATCTCTTGCAGTGCGAACTCCAGGGGGAATAACCAAAACCTATCAGGGCTTTTCCACCTGCAACAGGCACAGAAGGGCTGCACTAAGCTAAGGAGCGAAGGGGCTTGTATGCGCTGTATATGCATATACTGTGAAGAGAAATGCTTCCTTATTCTTATTTCAGGGTGCTATACCTAAAGTGAAACCACAAAAACGCAGAACAAACAAACCTGAAAGAACAAAAATCCAGTTGTCTTGAGTGGAAGCAGTTGACTGTCACAAAAAAATAGCAGCCTCTTGAAGAGGGGCAGAATATTTATAGGTATAAAGTGGAAAGCAGGAACAAAGGCATAAAAATTTATAGCTCCCTCCACATCTTTTTGTTATTCTTTTCCCCCCCCTTTTCCTTTTAGTGGGAGGTACTATACAGTCTATCAGATTTTAATGTGAAACATTTGCGTACACATTAAATCTTGTGATTGCTACTTGCCCGGCACTATTGGATAATGATTTGGATGATGACTGTATGCATATTCTGTACTCTCAAATGATAATAAAAACTCCGAATATTACATTTTGCGGTTGTCCTCCCCTCTGACTAAATATATACTGAAATGAGGTAGAGTTCAAAAACATTACATTGGGCTGTGATGGAATCAAGATGTAAGGACATCTGTCAGAAACAACCTCATGGCTAATATTTTCACAGTAAAGTTTCCCTTTATTTATATATAGAGTGAGAAAATGATTCTCATTTATGATTTCCCCTTGTCTCAACTACAGGCTTTTCCTGAGGAAAGGCAGTTGGTTCAGATTTTAACCCTTTGTCCCCATTCTTTGTTTTCTTTGGCTACTTGTACAGCAAAAATTATTGTTTTTTAAATTAGAGCCAATTACATTACTGGCTGAATGTCTGACAAACCATCAGAATTTAATTGCCACAAAAATTGCTTGTGAAAAATCAAAGTTACCTACATAGTCTGCAAGATAAAGACTCACTCTGATTCTGCAAGCCTACTTGATAACAACAGGTTACAAAATAGGGAAAATGCAAAGAAACTGTAGACTATAATTATTTATTACTGATGCATCAGCACCAGTGTTCTTGTAAATCCTCCCTCACAGATTAAAACAAGAATGTTAGCTCTAAAGATCTTACAGTTTAATAAAAATCTGATTTATGATTTGTTCTTCCAAGCACCAATGCTTACATACAAAACTAAGCTATATATAACTCTATGAAAATATAGAACATGCAAAAAATGATTAGGATCTGTCTGTGCAAGAGAACTACGCAGTATGAAGTGTATTTATACTGCCAGTTTATTTGCAAGTGGTTTATATATTTGACAATGTCTTTGAATGATTGGAATTATTAGATAACTTAAATGTAAATGTTTCCATCTCCTTCTATCAACATTATCAGAATTAGAATGGTACAATGGGGACTGGCTAAAAAAAAAAATTAATTATAAACATGAAGTTATAAGTCATAATAATATTTTCCAGCTTTTCAGCTGATAAAATAATTGAGCCTGGAAAGTAGATAAACCAATCAAATAATAGAAATATTCCCTCCCTACCTCACATATGTGAAGAATTAGAAGTTCATGATTAAAAATATATTAAAAAATACCTACAGAAGTCTCTTGTTTTAACACAAAACTGGCAAGAGTTGACTCGTCATTTTACAGATAAATTGCGTTTGTTGTTATTTCACTCTTGCAAAACAAATATTAGTGGTTGATTGTAGTGGAATTCTGACACCTGTGAAGCCCATTTTGTTTATTAGCCAAAACAGGTCATAGCTGCAGCCTTAAACTTTGTTGGTGGGGATTATGTTCTTTTTAGCTATAACCTGCCTTGACTGAATCAGTCTTTGATGTATTGCGTGGACATTAATAGAAAGAACAAGGTTTGCCATTGAAAACAAGAGGAAACTATGTTACTGCAGTCCATGAGCCTGTTTAGGGCTGGATCCAATATCCTCTGAACCTAATGGCAAAGTTCCTCCTGATGCCAGGAAACATAAGGGAATAGACATAACAATTAGTGTTGCTTGCTTTTCACACAGAATACTACTCATAACAAGGAAGAGGACCTCTGTGAAAATAGAGAAGCTCATGTAGACAAAAAGTCATCCATAAAATAAACTATATCCACTGAAAATAGTTCAAACCTCATGGGATGTTTTGTGACTAATTTTATTTCAGGTAAAGAAAATAAAGCTTATGAGTTACTGGTTGCAGACTATATTAATCAGTAGTACAAAGCAGTAGTTCTTCAGACTCTGACTTGCGTTTGGAAGGAGCTGCCTGTGAATCCCCAGTACAAGGGGACTGACGTGCCGCATTGGTGCATGTGTGCATGTGTGTATCCAAAGACATAAGAAAGCAAAATGGATGAGTAATTCCCATCAGACTGGCAGAAGAATCTGAAGTAAGGGGAGATAATTTAAATAAATGGCAGATGGCTGAGCTTGGAAGACTGAAATCCTGATCTTATGTGCTATATAGGGAAATGAAGGATGCTCAGGATTGTCTCAGATCATCTCAGCTGAGGAAACATGACAGCTAAACGCTTTCTTGAACTGAAAGTCCATACAAGGATGGATCTAGGCAAGAGTTTAAATCACCCTGCTTGCATCTATATTTTAGTTAGAGGTTTCCTGTTTGAAGTAAATCCAGCCACATGAGCAAGGAAGGTGCTGACACACACACCAATAGGTCCCCCAGTTTAGGCAGTCAGGGCTCCCTCTCTATAGGGTACACCATGGAGAGTGACAGTCCTGTAGTCAGGGGTTCGCAGTCACCTCAGGTTAGGGATCACGCTTTGGGTCACACCTGCCCCACAGGCCAGAAGAGTGGTTATTGACTGCTAGGCATGCCAAGGCCTTCTTCAGTGATGTCCTTCACAAATGACATGCAGGACTTGCTCGTTGTCCTTTCTTCAGCAGAAGGTGATGCTAAAAAATGAAGCACTGTTAAACCCCCTCCCCGCCTCTCCCATAACCCAAACCTAAAAGAAACTTCCTGCTTTTCCAAAAATATCATCATTTCAGTTTAATACATTTTTTTTTTTTTTTTTTTTTTTTTACCTGGCTAAAAGTGCTTCAGATACCATAGAAATGAAGAGCCAGAGTGACTGAATGAGGTAATGAGGTCGTTGAGGGACTTTCTATCTTAACTCTGAAAATGAGCCCACTGAAAGAGGTATCATTGTAATGGGCAGGGGAAAATCTTTTCTTTATACAAACAGGTGTCCCAGAAGATTTTGCTGTATTACTGGCTAGTGGACATAGTTGTGCAACTTAGCAGGGAGATGAAGGCTGTGAATTTCCCCTTCCACCCCCACCCCAAAATATAAAATCAATTCTATGCCCCAAGTTTGCCACCAGATATCACAAGAAGCTTAAATCTGATGTCAGCAGTAGAATTTCAGCCATAAAGTCAAACTCTTTCATTGCCTTGTTCCAATTAGTTTACAAAGATAACCTTGTGTTTCCAATGAAACTTCACTGGCAGATAGCTATAGGAGTGTTATGACTGGTTGAGTAGTGGTGTTTTTTTAAAATAAAGTACTGGTGATTTTTTCATTGAAAAAGAAAAGACTGTTGTTTTGTTCTCACAAGCCATAAGTATGAACATTAGCTGATTGAAAGCAAAAACATTTTTAGAAGTACACGATCAATTTTTGTAAGTTTAGAGAAAAAGTGAGTAATTTTAGAGAAAATAAATGTTTTGACACATAACTGCCTTAAAATATCCAAAATATCAAAAAAGAAAGGAACTGGAAAATAACATTCTTGTTTGGCAGTGATCATCTATATGGGCATTCAAAATGCATATACCAATTCACACCTTTTTATCCTCTTAGATGTTGTTAGAGTAGGATCACTGTTGCTTGAAGTTGTGATTTATGTGAATGTCTCCTTGAACTTTCTATATCAAAAAGTCATCTTTAAAGATGCATATGTTAGTAAGGTTCATATTTTGGACCAACATACTTTTAAAATCTTCCATGGAGGCAGAATGTCTCCAGCATAATAAGTGCAGTAGGGCATAGCATCACAAGTTATTAATACACAGGCAAAACTTTCAGAGACAGACACTTCTCATTGACCATCTATATCAAACAAAAGAGAATCAAATTACAGGAGCCATAAGACCTTGCGCTTGGGGAAACAGGTAGGTCACCGTTTGTGCTTTGACAGAAATTTAGCTTTATGTTACAGAAATCTAAGGTTGCATACAATGTAAAGGTTTTACAGCTGCTTCTGAAATATCCAGCTTCGACTATTGTCAGACACAGGAAAAAATCTGTACAAAATTGATTAGTCTAAGTCCTTCTGATCCTTCAAAAAAAATTCCTTCATTGTGCCGTGTAGCTACTGAGCCTATTATAATATGTATAGCACAATCCATCCATTCAGTGAGACATACTTAAGCTTACTGCACAGTTATATTAATTAACAAATGTTGTGAGGGTGGAGCGGCAAGAACTTTTTTCTGAAGAATAGGACTTTTACTCTCAGATTGCTTTGTTGTGCTCTTGATAAAACATAGCCTTTTAAAAATTGGTGATAGTTCAACCTCTGTGGTGTTGTATTTTATTGCTTAGCTTCTTCTACTTATGATTAAAAACCACAAGATGCCATTTATGATTTTGTTCTGAAGCACACTGTGGTCAAAAATAATTTTTCTTTGTCAGAAAATATAATTTGGTGTTACCACCTTATCTGTTGTATTTGTGAACATCCATGTAAATTACGTGTTGATTGGATGGATGTACACTAAGCCAAGGAAAAATCATCTTGTAAACATGGCAAAATGAAACTCTGTAAGCAATATCCTGAATAATTCCCTCTTATTCACACAACACTGATTACAATTGTATCTTCTTTGCCATTTAATTTAGAAATAACTGTATGGGACTAGATCAAGTGTACCTGATCACCTAGTACAGCCAGATGAGAGAAGAAAGCTCGAGGGAACAAAAACATTAAGGAAAGATACACACAATTTGAGGATAATTGTCTTAAGTGCCAAACATTTGACCAGAACATGAATGTGCCCAGTAAGACTGGCTTGCCTTCCAGTTATTTTGATGGTGTCACAGCACGACCATCCCTGTTCAATTCAAATTGATCCTATATAGTTTGTATATGATATATCAATCATTCAATATATCTGCCTTAGGAAGCTATTTGCAATTTTATATCTCCTGGAAGTATGACATCAGATTTCATGGTCTTACCCTATTTTACGACGTGTTCCCCAGTTGCTGTAGCAACGCTGTTGCTATGGATTACACAGTGGGAGTCAGTAGGGTCAGCAAAGATCAGAGCCCCGCCATTCTTCATTCAAAGGCAATTGTCCCTGAAAAATGTGACTTACTTCAATATTTAAGGCCTGGTACTGATATTAAACCAGAATGATACTTCTGTTAAAAACCCATAATTAACCTTGTCTTCAACTCTAGGTCACACGTTAATAGCAATTTCATAAAGTGGACATTCCTCTGTCTTTCATTCTCAAAAGCCTAGACAGGTTTTAAATAATATGTCTCTTGGAAAAATACACGGGTAATCGTTGCAATTTATTTTATGTCATTATCTAAGCCCTTGAGACCTCACATTCCCAGCTCCTCTCCCTGAGGTAATTGCATACATCTTGGGAATGTGTGAAATGGTGTTAATATTCAGTGCACTGTGCCTTTTCAGAGGATCTGCAGCCTACAGTGGTGCACTGTCTAGATGTTTCTCTGTGGAAACTATTTTTGGGCAAGTATAATAAGAAGCAACTCTTCACAGGAAAAGGGTCCCAGGATGTTTAATGATACCCTGGATCCCAACAAAGTTTTTAATGGTTTCAGTTATAAAGATATATTCTGCAATTTGGTGACACAACTAACATCAGTTGATAAATTCATCAACATTTTTGGGCTTTCCTCAAACAAGCATCAACAGTACAATTTCTTTAAGTCACTTTTCTGTCTAATGCCTGTTTAATAATATTTATGCCCTCTAGGAATGTTCTGGATGAGAAATTTTCTTATAGAGAGACTGTTTCAGATCCAAAGCCTTAGGATGCAATGACTGAACTCTTTACAGCCTCATATCTTGCATTGTCATGACCTTGTACAAACTGCATTCCAAAAAATACCCTCAGTCAAGGGCAAGGCAGTGAACAATTAAGCTCCAGGTGCTTAAAAGCATTATAATTGAATTTATTTCCTGTAGAATTTAACCTGAAAAATAGTATGAGCAACATAATTTCCTGCTTACTTCACAGTATCAGTTTTAACTATATGAGATACAACAACTTCTTGAAAAAAAGTAGAACAAACATTGTCTTCACAGTATTTTTCTTTGTTGCTCCTTGATTACAGTCCCTGATAAAGAACACATTCTCACTCTTGAAGACATAAGAGTTAAGAAAAATCTCTTTCTAAAGTAGTTAAATACTTTACAACTTACTTCGTAAGTTAGCCTTGAACAGCTCTGTGGAACCTTCAGGTACAACCATTTAACAGAGAAGACAGCTGACACATGTCATGGATTTTTTTTTTTTTTTCAAATCTACTTTTTTAGTAATACAACACATATTCTACAGAAGAGAAGCTGTATTTTCACACCTTTGTTTGATCAAGTTGAAGTTTTGGCTGATTTTCAAAAATGCCACCTAGTACAGTCTTTGGAAGCAAACCTGTTCTATCCTCCATAGATCCTGAGTAACTTTCTGAACTTTGGTGACTTGTTGCAAAATCCCCAAAAATAACACAGAACCTAGAGCACTCAGGATTCATCTCACCTGTCAGCTGTGTGGAAGTCAGGAGTCTAGTTTATGTTTGCTATCTAAACCCTCTCTACTGAAATGGAGAGAGATATGCCATTCATTCTGTCCCAACATGGTGTTTAGAGTAGAAAGGTTTTGGAGGGGAACTCACAGTCCTATTGCTCACTCTGTACTCCAAAGTGCTATGTAATTTTCTGAGGAAGAAAAATGTATTCAGCATATATTCATAGCATAATCTGTTCCCCATAGGCTGAAATCTTGCTGTAGGTTTCAGTGGAGATCTCCTTTTGATCAGTCCTATATATCCTCCTTTCTCCCTTGCCTTTTACCTTACCTGATTGTTTCAGGTATCTTGAATGTTAAGCCATGAGTGTTCTTATTACAGCAGTGCTTTTTGTTATGTCTGAAAAGACAAGGCTCACTTTCCTGTGAAAAGGTAGCAATGGTACATGATGGTCAGTTCTGTAAATCTTAATCAGAGATGTGGCTTCTGTGAGGTCTGTAGGGTCTGCACATGACAAGTCAAAGAAAGCTTACTGTTTGCTATTCTGATGATATTAGCTATGCAGATGAAACAGGAAAAATAACTACTTTCTCTGGCTACCATTTTTACTCTAAGTCAATTTAAAAGGGATAAGATATTGATGATGTGACATGCTCAATTCAGAAATCATATGAAGCATATGACTGACGCTTGAAAATGTAATGATTCAACACTTGTTTGGTTATTAGAAACATTGATTTCTAAACAGGCAATTACTTTCTTGGGTAATTCATACTCAGAAACTCAAATGTAATTTTGAAAAATGTAAATTATTTCAACATCACACAGTGAAATGAAAGTTGATATAACTGAGGGACTTGTTAATGTCATAACATCACACAAACTAATGCACATGGGAAAACAAATTGTTACATATTTTCTTTGACTCTTAACTTGGATCCAAACTTCAGTCATACGTCAACTTATCTTTTCCAATTAACAACAGTGTTTGGAATGACTTTTCTTTTTTCATGTAATCATTTTTAATGAACCTTCTGATCAAATACAACTCATTATCTTTCATAAAGAACTGAGACAGTCAAGTTGATTACTTAAAACAGTTAAAACTGCTTTAGATTAATTTAGCTTTGATGAGGTATAAAAAAAAATGAAGTAGAAATATTTACTTTGTTGCATTCTTAAAGACCTTTAAAATTATGTTAAAGTCAGATTATATTTTGGACCATAGATAGCAGAACATAAACAGTGTTTTTTATCTTCAGTTTGTAACTTGTAGAAGGTCATTGTTAAAGGTGATGCACTTGAATATAATAACTGTTTTGTTGTTGTTCCCTGTCCGCCCCCCCCCCTATTTTCCTGTCATATCCAAACAAGAAGCTATTTAGAAATTTACAGAGAAAATCAGAAGCCAAAGTCAAAGTTTATCACTATTTGATACAATCGTGTTATCATGTCTAAATTCTTTTTCAGCCAAGGCTTCTTTGGTTTGGTTTTCTTGGCTTTGTAGCACCCAACTAGGGTTAATTGCTGATCTTTCTATTTGGAGAATGTCACCTGTAACTCCAAATTAAAATATGCCATTGTAATTAGATTTTAAATAAATTTCATCTAAAGGGGTGAAATGACCAGCTCTAACTAGATAAATCAGCACACTGCTCTTATAATCAGTTTAACCTCTCCTGGCACCTTTGTGTTTTTTTAGAGGAATATTTTGCAAGCAGAGCAGCCCACTGAAATCAAGGCGGCTACCCTAGGTGGAAGAATATTTCAGGATAAGTAGGCATAGCAGAATTTAGCCCTGTGAAATGTGTGTTATAAATAGGATCTAATTTCTTCTCTCTCTCTCTTTTTTTTTTTTTTTTTCCCCTTCCCATTTTCCCTTTCTCTTTTGTAATTATCTCTGTTTAATTACAAATAATATAAAATTGAGTCACATCTTTCCTTTCACTACACAGGTCACTTAATACCACCCTCCCTCTTTCTATGTCAAGGGAAGATGAATGGTATTTCCTGAATGACATTTCAATAGAAACCTACAAATACAGTTCAACAAAGAGATCAAGGGATACTGTAAAGGATGAGGCAGATTCTTTTTCTCTTTTTTTGAAGGTGTGAATAGCCCCACTAATTACACACCTACACACTCATGTACACTGTTTTTTCCTCACCGTCTCTGCCTTGCTCTTCCTTCCATCCAGCACCTCTATACCAGGGGGGCTGGAAGCCTGTCCAGGCACGAAGCAGGTTTATGTTATTTATTCCACGTGTGAACAAAGCGTGGGTCCCCATCCTCTGCCAGCTCACTGTTGAGGGAGATAAGCAGACCTCCTGTTGCTGAATTATGATCTTTCTTTCAGGCTTATGCCCCCAGGATCTATAGCAATCCCTCTAACAGCTTGAAAAATGGAAGCGTTTTCAAAGACAAGCTTGCTGGTACTGTGACTGACAGACTATGAAACCTTGTTGTTATTCACACTCTGAGAAAAGACCATTCGTTCGATTTCAGCTCGTCTTTTCATTGAATTGTTTCCCAAGCAGTTATTTAAGTGATGATAACAATTTTTTAATTGCAGGTTTAATTACAGGGAAAAGTCAATTATCTCATAGGTACAGCATTTTACATAACGAAGGAGCCAATTTAAAAACAACAACAAGAGCAACTAAATTATGGCTCTCTCAAATATTTAAGTTCTTGAAATTTCATAGTGTGTTTCTTTTCAAGGAATCTTTGCTTCTACAGCTGTTAGAAATAATTTATTACATTTAAGATGTTCAGAAGTTGATGATAAAATTAGCAACAGCTTTTCAGAAAAAATATTTTGGATGCATTTAAATAATTTCTTAATAAATATCCTGGTTTGCAGTACTGGTTTGTATTTTCCCCTGGTGCAAATCATGCCAGCTCTGGTGAGGGCTTTAGATGCCCCTTTATTTCAGAGGGACGTTTGCCCATTTTTGTCAGGCATATGTCTCAGGTTGCGTAAAATTTATGAACAATACGTGAGTCTTGAAATGTCTTTTCAATCAAAAATTACACTGACCCTTTGCATTAAACATATAGTGCTTCTCTGGAAGTTTTGCCTAAATTGAGGTTGAGCACAAATTTTGTGCAATATTGGACTATAGGTATATTCAGTTACAACTTTTGATGTTAGTCTCACAGGGAAAATCCCACTCATTTTTCAATTTTTTTTTCCAGATCACTGCTACAATAGCTGTCTGTTTTTCAATACAGTAAATATTTATAAGGAAAACTGCCTGTCCGAAATAATATAACAGCTGTCTGCTCCAACATCCACCTAGTGATTCTCTCTTGTTACTGTACTGTTGTTCCAGTCAATCACTCCAATTTCTTGAATCAGCAAAGTCTTCAAAGTCTCTCATTCATGCAGCCGGATATGGAGAAACCTGTTGAATTCACAGCAGAACCAATCCTAAAAGAAAAGGAAGAAAGAATGATTTCAAAGGATGTTTAATGCTAACAGAATAGAAGAAAGCCTTTAAAAGCAACATCAGGACAGTACTGTGTTATGCAATGAGACACTGTTGGGAACACAGGGAAACATAGAGCAAATGTGTATAATCTGTGTCTACCCAAACAGGAGGAGGAGGGAGCCTTCTTCTCTCATGTGAACCACAAATGCAAGTACAGTCTTGCTATGGTTTTGATGGCAGTAATCCCTAATATTGTATTGCGTGGTGGGTCTGATTTTCAGCTGTGGCTTTCATGTTGTACGGCCAGTCATACAATAGGGAATCTGCAGCCACTGCCCAAGGCTGATGTAGTGGGCATGCTTCTCTTCCATGTCTCTTTTCTGTGAAATGCTGGTGAAGTCTACATGGATGGCACTGGCCATAAAGAAATGCCTATACAGTGACCTTGTTACTTGACTCAGCTCCTGCCCCTTATTTAAGTTCAGACTCTGAAGCAGCCAAAGGCACAAGTGGAAGCCGGGCATGCTTTGGCATTGCTGGGCACACTCACGCAGCCCTTTCTAGACTGAGTATAAAACAGATAAACAGTGGGATATAGAGTATTCTGCAAGACCACTGGTGCAAGGTAGTGTTGTGCCTTTGCATTCCCTCAGGGCGAAGCTCACAGTGCCCTTTATTCACACAGGCCCCGGAAGGAGGGGTGTACGCTAGTGCTTTCTAAGAGTGGGTAAGGTGAAACATTAGGTTTTCTTGAATCAGAGTTCCAATTTAATATCAGTATTTGAGTGTAATAATGTTCTCCTTCTTTCAAAAAGAGATATATGTGCTGAGTTTAAACTGAGGTGCCAGAGAAAGGAGCTTGGATATGGAGTATCTCCAGTGCTCCTGATTTCTGACCACAGCTGTTTAGAAGAAGACTGGGTGCATTTCAAAGCTTATCACCTGGAATGTAGTACTTCACTGTCTATTTATGCATCTATTTAACACCAGGATGTCTTAATACCTCTTAAGCATCTTGCTATATGGGCTTCCTATACAGACCTGAAAAAGGAAACAAGATGAAGTCTGATAAAGGTCTGAGCATGCTACATTATCAAGACTAAAAGCAAATATTCTTCAGTTTTTACACGTTTCTTTACAGTGAAAATATGCACGTTCTAGCCATGCACTTAGCAACATGCATAACAACTGTTCCTTGTGGTTGTTCTCTCTTTTTCTCAAGAGGGAACTTGTGTAGGCAATGCTATGGGTTAGGAACAGTACATACCCTGTAGCATGTTTCTTTTCAGTGAAAGCCACAAGGTTGGTCACTCTTGGCTATTGGTAAAAGAAATTAAACCACTCGTTTTTTTACCACTGCTTTCTTTCTACTGACATTGACCATAAAGATAATATATGGCTCTTATCCTAAGATATGTAATGTTCAGAGGAGTAAGTAAGGTGTAAGTATGCCACTGATATACTGTATGAATCTTGGGCTGATCTTGAAATCTGAACAAAGATTACAGTAGTCAAAAAGATTACATGGCCACAGAAATTAGATTTTGGAAGGCTACCTCTCCTGTTCTTGTTTGGTTAGCCTGTTTAATGGAGTTGTCATAGTCCGTCTAGGCAAGAAAAATGATTATTTGCCCACTAGAGATTTCAGGGCATAATGGATATCCTCCTCTGAGTCTTTTTTTGGAGTGAGTTTAGGTCTTCTAATAGTCTCTCCAAGTTATTTCAGTGATTAAATGGACTTCAAGAAGGGCTAAAGGTATACACTGTGTATATTTGGACAAAATGCAAAAAATATCTTGAAGGAGAACATTCTTTCATTCAGACCATGTCTAAAACTCTCTGTGGCAACTTTTGACTGCCTGGATAGTTCTGCCAGAGCTGATGGTAAAACATGGGAAATACAGTCAAATAGAAAGAATATAATTCCAAATGTGACAGCTAAATGTATCTAAATGTAGTACCTGAAAACAATTAGTATCTACATAATTGTATGCATGTGTGGTGATCCACTGTGAGGTTTTTTTTCCTGTGGAAATTGACACGAGAAATTGTATCAAATTGGTATTCTAATGAATTCTTGACTAAGAAGTATATGTAGTATACAACATTGTCTTTCTCTGGACTTAAGAAGTCAAATGTAAAGAATTTTACAAGACTTTCAGAAGCTTCCCTTAATCCATTGAACTTAAAATAGATTAGTCTCAAAGGAAAGTCAACTTTCCAGACACTGCAATTACAGTGAATGATGGTAAGCCAGAGACATCCATTTAATGGAAACCTACAGACCAATGAAGCTAACTACATAATTCTTTTTTTTCTTTCTCTCTACACCAGGGATTCTGTCATGTGCTGCTGATCTACTCAATACCAACATCTCTGCCCAGTCTGAAAGTCCAAACTAAAAGCAATAAGAGATATTTGGCATGCAGTGGGAAAAAGTAAAACTACAGGTGACTGAAATTAGCCCTTCACTCACCAGATAGATGGACAACAGAATACTAGGAAGAGACATTTTACTCTGTTTCTGGGGTTACTCATCCAGATATTAATAAAACTGCTATGCAGATCATTGAGGACTCAACATCATAACTTTCACAGAGCAACTTGCTGGAGACAATAATTAAATGCAAAGCATGTATTCCTCTATACAGCCTTTTAAGTAGTGGGATTAGAAGTGCTAAGCACAAGAAAGCTCCAAATATAAACAATTTCAGGGGATAAACATAATGTTAAGAACTCCAAACCCCACCTATGCAGTGACTGAGGCTCTGCAGCCACGCTACTTTGTGCTATACTCCTTTCAGCTGTCAAAAAAAGAAATATGTTTTGGGGCCTAGGTCTAAAGGAGCATGACAGCTACTTGGAAGAGATGTTAAAGTAGGCTGGAAACCACTTATAGCGTAGAAAGCAACAGTGCTGCTTCAGTGAGCCATAGCCTGTCCTTTTAGTCGCTGTTGGTATGTGGGAACTCATTAGCTTTACGTTTTTGTTGAGCTGCAACATAACACTAATGAGAAATGGCAAAAAGGGGAGTGAGGGTGGTGTTATCAGGTGGAATTCCCCCAAAAGAAGGGAGATTCTGAAGGGAAAAACCTGCTGTCTCACTGTAAACACCAGCTGTTGGAGAAGCTTTGTAGGCTATTTGGATGTAATGTGGAGAGGTCCTGACAGTGCTGAAATTATCCAGGAGCCAAAACTAGACTTTTGTTCTTTAGATGACAACAGAGTGGACACAGGGAATCTTTGTCATACGTTTCCTGTTTCTGGTGTCTGGTATAGCTTGGCTAAAGTTACAACATGTAATTCAGATCGCTGTGGTATTTAAGAAAGACATCACAGCTGTATTTCACATAACACAGGGTTTTGAATTGGGCATAGAAAATGGTTTCCCTGAACAGTGTCAAACATGGTTCATTTTTGGGCCTTCTGTGTAGTATTATGCTTATTTTGCATTGTGGTATTTTTCACTTCTCTTCATTTTCTCATCAGGAGGGGCAGAATTTAGCACCATCTGAAGATTCTATGGTAGCAACTTATCTCTTCCTGATGGATGACTCCCCCAAAAAACACTGTTTAGGTCCATTTCATTTGTTAGAGGAGTGTATCCCGAAAAGATCTGAAGCAACTAGAAACCGGTAAAATAAATAATAGAAGAAAGATGATTCTGGGTAATTTTTTACAGCTATGTATCACAAGAAAAGTTGTATGACCAAGCAATTGTCCATTGGAAAACTCTTAAACAAGCTTATGATGTGAAGGTATTGTTTCTGGAATATAAATGCTCACCTGTAGCAGATGCTAGTACATAAATTTTGTTACGTCAGTGACTGCTTACAAACTCTTGTCATGGTTTAGCCAACTCCTTTCTCCCTTATGCAGTAGCCCTTTCCCACTGAATTCTTAAAATACCTTTTTAAAAAGACAAAGATAAGCAAATTGATGGGAAGTAGCAGGGAGCCATATTAATGTACAGTTCAGTGAACTTATGTCCACAAAAAATTAGGGAACTGAAAAACTTATTTGCTAGCATATCAGTCTCATGTTGCCTTCTTCAGAGGCATGCATCAAAGAAACTATGATCATCAACCACATCTTGACTCAAGGTGCCCAGCTTTCCTCACTCTATTTCTGGACTAACTCTTCTCAAAAAAAGGCACTAATCTGAACACAAGCAACAAAGAAAGGGAATAAGAAAAGATGTTTCTAAGCTTGGCTGTTTATTTTTGGGACTTCTGACAATACTAAGTTACTGTTTTTTTATATGACTGAATGGCTTAATGTGTTGCCTTGTTTTTTATGATTTTGATAGAGACATTTATAGCCAGGAAGAAATCTAATTACGATGAATTCTCTGCAGCCCTGAAAATCAAGTTCGAGTGATTTGGCTGCCCAGAATTAACACCGGGTTTGTGGTGCTGAGAGGGACATGTGTTGCAGACCTTGTGATACCTCCTTAAATCCACCATTGATTTTAGATCCTTCTGAAGCTGAGCTATTTCATTAGTGTTTAAATTTAGATAGTTAAGTTGGAGGTATAAGAGACCGGTATTTGAACTGCAGCTGAACTGTTTTCTCTTCCTTAAAATAATTTTAAAACGAAGTCTTTAAATTATCCTTTATCTCTTTGCATTCCTTGAAGTATGCATTTAATAACAGATTTGTGATGCTACGTATCAGTCTATTGCATAGCTTATATTTAACACATTTTCTTTTTTTTTCTCAGAGTCACTAAATGTGTTTTCTAAATCTTCCCAACCTATTTTCTTCCCCAACCTATATCTTCTCGGTCTTTGATCCATAACAGTTTCTCACACCTTTGTTGCTTAATCAGAATCTGTCTGGATGAGGCAGTAGCATTGCTTCAAAGCTCTTTAATCATTGTATTGAATTAATGCAATTACATGCCTGATGCATTAGAAATCTCACCTCTGGTCTCCATATTTGCAGCTACTCTTGAGTCCTTTGTAGCCTTTTTTTCCCTGCTATCCTGGGAGGCAGGATTTCCAGACTCCATAGGCTTATCTGTTAATGTTACTAAACAGAGCAGTACACAGAGAGATGTTTGCAGTAGAAAGAAGAGGAGGGAATAATTAATAGCACACTAGCAGATAAAATAAGTGTTGCTTTATTTTATTAAATAAATAGAGTCACTATAAGTATGATCAAAATGGGTTATCTATTCACAAAGGAGCTTTTGCTGTTCCAATACCATACTCCTGAGGTTTCAAATCCAGGTGCTTAGTTATACATGTAAATTGCATGAAGTTATTGTTCTTTGCAATAATGAAACACCGAGCCCCTTGTATTTCAAAGGGAAAAGTCTCCAAGGGAGCTGAAGGTAACTCAGAGAAAAATATTAACAGGAATAAAATTTAACATAAAGCTCCAAAGAAATAACTTTCTTTTGTAAGCAAAGTGGATTCTGATAAGGGGCAGGTATCGTTTTTTTCACTATTCCTTCTGCCTGTGGGATGTAGTACCACTTTTCAGCATATTCTCAGCAGGATTGGATCAATACAACCTTAATGACATCAGTGGAATAGCAATAACAATTTATGTTATCTGAGGATCTGTCTCTTCATATTTAATGCTTAACCTATTCAATTTTGTCCTCAATTTGTAATGCTTACTATTCCCAAAGAGAATTTCACCATTCTACTATGATCCATGCTTGCTTTAACCTGTTTTAAACCAAAATGCATGAAACACTGGCAGATATCTCTACAGAAAAAAAAAATATTTCAGCCCTGTCACTTGTATACCAGTACTGGCAAATGGGGTGGCCAGGTCTAATTAGAAATGCAACACTGATGCAACCTGGATGCAATTATGATATGGGCTTTCTATCAATAGGGGTTTAGCTGATGTCCTCTTGTAAAGCTGATGGCTAGTTGATTCCCAGACTTCAGTAGAACTACATACTTATTTCAGAAATTCTTTATTCTAAATTTAATTTTGAATAGCTAGGTAAAACTTAGATAAAAATTATTGTTGCTATCGTATTTGTTTATGTTTTAGTTTTAATGAAAAACACCTTCTTAGTTTGTATCATCAGTAATAAACATAACAACTTTGCTTTAGCTTTGTTCTGTGGACTTTGGCAAGGAAGACCTTTCAGTATTTTCAAGGGGATTTAATTAGGGACAGTTCTGATAAATTCAATGAGTAGTTGTTAAATACGTGATATTTACAATTGGAGGTTTTTAATTAGAAACTGTTCCGCTTCTGGTTCCAGCTGTTTGGCCTAAGATGTGAGAGAGAGGATTTAGGAAACCACAGAAATGTGTGAGGAAGCTGAGAAGACATGTGGCTGGGGGACGATGAAGATCAGTGGGATCAGGGTATTGAGAGGATGTAAGCTGAGCACAGAGGAACTGAGATCAGTGGGGGATGTAGGAGAAGAAGAGCTCGCAGGCAAAGAGGAGACATCAACAAGGTCAGAGAGACAGAAGGTGGTGGGTGCGTGCAGTGGTTAGGGAGATGGGGAACTGAGGTAACAGGAAGAAAAAATAAATGAAAATATATTAATTTCCCCTATGTATTCTAACCATATCCTGTACAGACTTAACTCCCACACTCAAAAAGTCCGTTTGCATGGCTACCATCCACAGCATATGAGCTCTGGTTGGGTCAGGCATGTATAAAATATGCTGGGATTTAACCTTTTTCCAGTGGGCATTATGATTAACCCCATTTAAACTGGTGTTCATGAAAACAAATCATAAGCAGGAACTGCTGCCAATAGGGAGTTAATGTTGAAAGTATGCTTCAGTGGATTCCAGCCAACAAAATACCCTTTTCCACAAAAAAATTCATCACCTTTTGTAAACCCAAATGTTAGGGAATCTGGTAATGAATGGTTCAAGAGATGCAGCCAGTTCACAGCTGAAATGTAATCCTTCCCTGCTCTTTGCTACCCTGCTCAGCATATGCCCACCCAGCCCAGCTTAAACAGTCCCAGAGTAAAGCTTGCAAAAAATGTATGCAAAGGTCAGAATAGCAAATTGCTATAAAAGGTCCATGCTGGGAATGAAGTATGACAGGTGATTAGTGTTAAGGAAACAAAGAATGTACTGTAAAGGCATTGCTCTCTCTTCCTGCCCCAATTGCCTTGAGATGCTCTAGCTCAATAAGAAAATCGAATAATGTTCTGCCTTATTAATAAACACACAATTTTTATATTGCAATAGATTTCATTAGGTCACTAGATTTGGCTTTCTCAGTGTTAGTACAGGCTGCATATCAAATTGCTCCATATTTTTGCTCATCCTGCAATGAAAAAGCAATGTTCAGCCTATTAGAACAAGGGCAGGAGAAAAGCAGAGGATGGCAAAATTATCTTCTTTCATGTTACACATGCAGGTAAAGGCACCTTTTCCAGATCTGTTCTCTTCTTAGGGAGGATCTTCCAGATCTCCTAAGAATGAATGTGTTTTATGCTGTTCTTCTCTGGACAGAAATCAGACAAATCAGAGCAGACTATTTTTTTTTTTTTTTTAAAGTGAAAAGTAAATGCCTCTGGCCAGCAGTAATTGCATTTGCAGCTCCAAAGTTGCCTCTGGCTCTGTCATGCATCTAACTAAATATCCTTTCTCTCAGTGAATCACAAGGTTCCTTTGTTTTCAGCTAGTTACAAATGTCTTGTGCAATGCCTGTCCTGAAAAGCTATGAAAAATACTTCATACATTGTGAATAAGGATGGCAAATTTAAAACTCATACAGCCAGGTGCAGACTGCCCACTTTATGCACCTCATTTAGGAAATGCAATCCATTTTTTCTATTAATTGTTGCCAGGTGACTCTCTGTTTAGTCTGTACAGTCAATGGAGAGAAGGAGACACCTCATTTACACATCTTGACTTACTCTTAATAGTGGACTCTACCCAATGCAGCTGGTTTTGGAAGTCAGACATGGATTTTCGATTCATTTCTTGGAATCACAAATCACAAACTTACAGAAAGCCCTTCCTGTTTGGGTCCCAGTTATAACTTAAAATACTCAGGGAGACAGGATCCTGTGGTGATTCTTCTGGCTGAAGCCTCCTGAGAGTTTGTCCTATCCTGTCATGGAAGAGATTGCTCTTTCCTGAGCACAGAGGAGAACACACAACAGCCATTTGACCTCAAGTAAAACCAAGTGATCTCCTTGTTCTTGAACAGTCCTTGCGGCACTACAAAAGTCAGTGATATTTCCCCCAGATTTTGATTTCATGGGCCTCTAAATCCCCAAAAGGAGAGGCAGAAATGATTCCACACCTCTGGAGGAAGAACGTTTCCTGGAACACATTGTTCATCCATGTGGCTGTGGCTGTCCCTGCCAAACAAAGCAAAGGAACAAAACAACCCCTTAGCACGGAACACCAGCAGAAAAATACCTTTTTCTTTGAACAAGTTAATTCTCTAACCATGAATATCTGGAAAAACTCTGAGAGTCTGAAACTTCTCAAAACTTTCAGTCTTTTACACAGACAAAGCCATTCAATAAACTGTATCCACGTAGTGTCACCCAGTAACACATCATTGTCTTTTATGTGAGTGATTTACAATAATTACGTACAGTTGTCAGGAGAAAGAAAATTTAAGACTGTTGATATAAATTTAACCCCTTTTGTCATTTGATAAACAAGTTACCTCTGTTGAGTAGGATTCAGTCTTCAACACAAACGAACAGTTTTCATTTTGTATAAAAAAGGTATTTAGTGTTCTAACATGCCAGTTCTTAGAATTCATGATAGAGCATTTGTCAACTGCTTGATATAAATGACAGATGTTTATATGTAATAGAGCAGTGGAACAAATTCTGTTAAGAAGGGTATGAACCAGATGTTCATAATATTGGTGTTTTGAGAAGGAAATGTCTTTTTACATTGTCTATGACTCATGAGCCAAAAGAAAATGTGTTTATCACAGGAACTCACACTTGAGACCTTATCTTTTCAGCAGCAACATAAAAATGATAAAGTATCGGGCATAAGAAAGTATCTAAACAGCACTTACATTTTATAAATACTTGAGGGACCATGGTATGAAATCCTTCACACTTCCTTTATCTGCCTTTTTTTCAGATTTAAATCTAAGCACGAAGGCTTTAAAAGCATTACTGCCTGTAACATCTGCTTGATTGTTTTTGATCAATTATAATGAAATCTAAAGGATTTGGAGAAATAAAAAAATGACACAGTGCTTAATGTTTTCTTCAACTTCAGTATTGTGCGCAGAGCAATCAAAGCATTTTAAATTGCCTGTGTTCTTCTAAGTGTTATCTGCTCACTATGCTGAGAAAGGGTTAAAAGACTTCGTTCTGCTTAGTCCTTGTGGTACTTCTGGCAAAATTTTCCTCCTCTGTTAATCGAAATGTGAATGGTAATCCAGAAGCTGCAGATTTTACCCCAATTAACACTCAGAGTAGCTTGAAAAGCAACCAAACCCACTTTAATTTCAACTTGCAGAATGTTGGATTTAATCCCCTGTTTTAGGGATTGAATTGAGGCCATAGAATAGGGAGAGGGTCCCTTGTTAAAATAGATTAATTCTTTGAAAGTATGCAAGAGGTGGATGGAATGGAAGAGAGTCCCCTTTGATAAACATTCAGCATTCAGTTCCTCATTAGTCTGCTAGGGTTATGCATTTTGAGAGTCAAATGAATGTTGTTGGGCTAGAGAGACTTATTAACAGATGTCCATGACAACCTTGAGACTGAGCATATTAGTCCAAGGCCAGCAGTGTATCTAAAAATGTTCAGAAAGTTGGCTGTATTTTGTGATCTTTTCACAATATTCTTTGACTTCTCTACAGCCGTTATATACTGTGTTCCTTATGGTCACATTCCACACGAAAAATAGGATTTTAATACCTCTGAGAACATTTTTTTTTGGCAGAAACAGTGATACAAAAGCTGAATTTGTCTTCCAAGACACTTGACATAAACGGAAAACATTTGTGTGTGCACTCAGGACAGTTTTCACAGGTGCTTAAAGGAATCTTAATCCCAAAATAGTGGCAAGACAAATGACTACTTTTTGATTCTTGTGTCCAAGGTTTAATATAATAGATATAAAAAAGAGGAATGTCTTGTTAATTGTAACATTATCTTTTTTATATAACTGAATACATCCTTCCTGCAATATGTGATCACTTTAGTAATTTAATGTTATCCTGTAACGCTTAAGGAAAAACAGTGATGTAGATGCCAAGACAGAGTGCAGGCCCCTTACAATGTCCTTTCCAATCTGCAGGAAACAAAAATGAACTATCAGTGATGGTGATAGTCCATGTGATGAAAAACAATAAAATAACAAGTTATAGCTCAACACTGTTCACTCAAATATTTAAGGTCCTTATGAAAGCATAAGAAAGAGGAAGAACATATGATTTTCTTAGATCACTTTCACTGCATGAGGCATTGGCACTGCACTTCACTGGAGTGCAAAAATGCCAGCAAAGCTATAAGTCAGGTATTTGTAGTTTATTTTATTAGTACTAGGCTGAACCACAAAATAGATAAAACAGTTTTATGGCTTACATCTGGTTGAATAATAAAACATATGGCTCTGGAGTAAAGCATGTGCAGCTGTAATTTACTGTAAATATCCAGCTCAAGATAGCTATGGAGATAAAAAACTTACGGCATGCACTCAGGGTTTATCCCACTATCCATCACTTTTTGAATATTTATGATACTCCGACATTTGTGGTTTATATGTTAATTAACCACTTTTTAGGGGTTTTCTTTAGGGCATTCTCTTCTATGTACAACAAATATGAGTTCACAAGGAACGGACACTATTTGACTCATTTTTTTTTATCCTAATATATCTGTTTCACAAGTCCTATATTACAGAGTGATTAAAATAATGGATCCACTATTGACATTGTAGGACATTTTCCAATATCAGCTAAAATCTTTCACATGTGTTTTTAAAGTGCTTTCCTTAATCAGATTTTCTGTGAACATGGACAAAGAGTTTCTTCTCTTGCTTTTATTGTTTTGGGTAGTTCCAATGATAACAGGAGATTAAACAAATCAGGGTTTGTTTCTTTTGGGGCAATACATTTAAAAAGTGATATTCTGAAAAATTTGTATATGTTTTGCATTCACAAATCAAGAATACTGAAGGAAAGCTTTTTGGACCCTTTTACAGAATACTCTAGCATTTGACTGATAGGTAGAGTTTTTGACAAATCTAAGTGTAAAAGTTTGGATTGGTGTTTCTCTAATCATTTCATTGATTAGGTGGGGTGTGTCTGAATTATTCCATCTACTTGAGTTCTAGCCACACTGCCAGATCAAAACTTAGCTCTGAATTTGACATTTTAGATTCAGAATTTATTTCTGTGACTTTGAACAGGGACCTATGTCACAGCCAAAATTAGAGAGGACTTTATTCCTAGTTTCAGTCTGGATCTGGACAAAGGGGATGAAACAGCAAGGATAATACAAACACAGTGTAACGGTTGCAGTAAAATGTGGTGGCAGATTTTGAAATTTGCCTTGATACTGATCAGCTTTGATGATAAAAGCTAGCCTGAACCTTGATGAGCACTTTACCTGGAAGATGAATTTGTTACTCCACTCTTGTGAGATATGGTTTATGTTCTTTACTACCTTGCAGTCCAGACCCTGAGACAGTGGCCCACAGTTGTTGTTGAATGGATTTCTAGTAGGTATTTCTTACTTCACTCTGAAAAAGTGAAAACAACCTTGCAAGCTTTCCTCTGCCTGCTAAACACTTTAATTTTCTAACCGTGTTTGTTTTGGAAAATATATCTATCAGAAACAGTACTGTGGTCTTACCCTCCCTGCCCAGGCCTTCAAAGAAAAATGGCACTCTCTGAAAGACAGTGCAAAGTCCAAACCATTTACCTTCTTCCTAGAAAGATAAGAAAAACTGAGATCCATGAACTCCCCGTTACACTTTTCTCAGCTCACTATCAACTCCCAAGGATCTCTGTCAGACCTTTACTGTGCACTTAAGTCTCCTTTCAGATAATTCCTTAATGATCCCCTTGAAAGATTTCTCCTAGAAGATAATACCTCCTGCAGGCACGTGTCATACCTGAGAAAAAAGGAATGCCATACTCCTACAGAAGGACCTCTCTCCTTCCTCTAGAGGAAATGTTGCTAGTTTTCCATTCTCTTGTGTGAGAGCTGTCATGTCATTGAGTGGAGACTCGAGTTTGATGGTTTCCACCTTTCCAGATGCAGTAGTAAGAGAGTAGCAAGTGGTGAGATCTTCTGGTTTCCTCAGTGTAAAGGATTTTTGGTTGGGAATACAGATCTACCTGTGGAAACTGAGCTTGCTGATCCATTAGTGAAACGTGTCAGAAGGAATGTCAGTGAGTGAAGTAGTGAAACTAATTGCAAGAGAGGGCTGGAACAACTGAAAGATGAAACCCTGTATTTATCCAAAGAAGATTCCTTTAGTCACAATGAATCAAGGATGCAAATATCACCTCTTTGTCTGAAAAAACTTTCAAGGGTATGTGATTGCTCCTGCAGAGAAAAAAAATATAGAGAAAACAGAAGCCTCTGCCAGACCTGGAGACACTGGGTCTGCCATTGCAACTTATTTTTCCTTTTCTTGCTCTGCTAAATATTTGACCCAAAGCCTTCAGTGAAAACCAGTGTGGCTTTGATTCATACCTGAGAGAGAATTAATTATATAGTGCTGTCTTTTGGAGCTGTCTTTGAAAAGCAGTTGCAGTTTTCAGGAATGCAAAATGAAGTACTGATCCTTTAAGTCAGTCAAAAGGTAATAAGAAATACATGCTTCTAGAGGAATGTCTTATGTGTAATCAAGGACTAGTTGCCTGCCTGTTTGAAGGACATTTAATAATATTGTCCATGAAGTCTAACCAATTCATGTTCTAGCTATTTCATATATCAGTTCTTCTGTTACTCTAAGGGGTTTGCAACATCCTACCTTTTAGACGGACTGTGATCTAGCCATGGATATCCTTATACTTGGCTCCAATGAGTTGCAAGAAGCTGTATAAGAAATGCTTGGTTTAGCTTTAGATTCTCCTGTGGGTTGACATATTATTTTGGATTAGCAATGGGGCTGAAGTTATTGCTATGCAGGGATTTTTTGTTGCTGAGTGTTTAAGTCCCGATGCAAATATTTTTCTCTTTCAAAAGTTGTTATTTTTAGTTCCGTGAGATGTCTGGCCAGAGAAGTGATGGGCACATTTCAGGATTTTTGACATTGCTACTGCTATTTTTCTTCAGCAGCTGGGGGGAGCAAGAGAGCCGGATTCTTCAGCTGGCCCCATATTAGAATTCTCACCCCAATTATTTGCTATAAAGGAAAATAAGGAAATCAAGAGGATGAAAATTAATCAAACAAAGAAGGACTTAGAAAAAAAATCACTGAGAGAGGCTTATCTTAAAGCAATTTCACAAGAAAATAAGATCAAAACCAAAGCAAATTGCATGCAACCTACGAACCCAGAAAAGCAACAATTACACAAGACTACACAAAAGACTATGCCCTATCATTAACTCTTCTTACTCAGCTACATACTCAGTCACTAATTATGACAAAGTCGCAGACAGAAAACAGGTTGATCAATGCAGAATCACTTGGAAAACAAAGGAAAGAAACCACACAAACCCAAACCAAAACAATAAAAAAACCCTTTATCAATAAAATTTTTGCCAAGCTACAGAAACAAATGAAATGCAAATTTAACAAATTAGCCATGTGATTCACACACAGTGGGATCACTTCAGGCATTTTGCTTTGCTTTTTGCCAGGATGTAATCCTACTGAGAGTTATTGCTGCCTCAACATTTCCACAGTGGTATCATAAAAAGAATTCAATGACATTATAGAATCTGCAGCCCCCTACTTTCCAAGCTGTAGTTTGAAACAAAACTGTGTTTTAAACATTAAGGCACTTTTAATACTACTTGTTACATACCTTAAAGGGAGAAGAAAAAAATAGGCAGCCTTCTGGAGCTGATTGTAGGCTTGAATTTGACATCACTTTCATTTTGTTCCTTTTGAAAGCTGTCTTTGAGTCAGTGTTTTGCTCAATCTTCTTAGAATGATAAAAGCCTCCCATCAGTATTGATGGGTCTGTAGGTTGGCATGCTAAAGCTTAAATGATGTAAAATGAAGGGTATGTAACCAAAGTGTATACAGAATCCAGAATTCAAACAAAAATCCCCTCCTTGATGCATGCAGTTGTACCCAGTATTAAACAATCCAACCCCTGATTCCTTTAATTTGTGGGAGGAAGGGATGTCTCCAGTGCGCGTCCTGGCTTTTAGGAAACAGAAGTTTATCTCCCTCCTCTGTGACCCCAGGCATTTTAAAAGTGTTGATCAGTGGTCTATATTTAAATCAATGTCATCAATGCCATTTAATCGCATGCAGGCTTAATAGTTAACAAGAGTATTTGGCAATAATTTTCAAATAAACAAATGAACATTGGGCTTTATTAATAATAGACTCTTATACTACTTATTTCAGTCAGATACAGGTTTGTGTCCTAGAAGTTTTTGCGTGCATATGTAAGGAAAATGTAGTATTTACTCAAGTCAGTGGGGGATGATGGCTTAGACATTTTTGTGGCTGATGTCAGAAGTGCTAAACATCTTTAGTGCCACTTCACAGGAGACTTCATTTCTTTTTTTCATACTTTCCCTGTATAGCGTCCAATTATTAGGTTTTATGTGAGTGAAGTGATTTTCACTCTGAATGCATATTAAGGAGAACACATGTTTTTATTTTGTGGACCTGTAACACCGAATCTTTACTAAAAGAGAATAAAAGACTTATGAAATGTTGTTACAGAGAGCGCACAGAAAAAACAGTCTGTGTCTTATTTCAAATTCCTTTGAGCAGTTGTATTTCTCTTTGGATGAAAGTATCAATATGAGTGAATTTTCACTCATCAGAGTTGCACTAAAAATTGCTGCTACACTGATAATCAGTATATAACCTTAATATAGATGCACTGTGCTCACTGGTGCTCACCGTTTTGGCTTTTTCTGTACAGTACTAAATTAAACATGTCTGGGACTGTTTTCTGGCCAGCTGACAGGGAACAGCTAATGCCAATGCTATTAAACACTTTTTCTCTCCTGCTGGGAATGATCCCTGGCCAGTGCTAACTCCTGAGGCATGCTCAAGACTTGCTTGGGAGGGTACTAATGGGCATAGGCCAAAAGCATGTCCCAGACTGTTGTGACATTGGTACTCACTTTACAGCAACTACAGTTGATTTTTAGTGTCTAGGTGTGTCTCTTGGTATGTCTGTTGAGACAATTGAATTTATGAGTGGGAACATAACCTAAACACTGAACACAAGAAAAGAACTGTCTGGTGCCTTGATGTTCAACCTTGAGTTTATTAGGTGAAAATCTCTTCTGTTTATTTCTTAACTACAAAATGAACAAAAGCATTTCTGTACTTCACAGGGTATCAGGAGAATAGGCATGGTATGATAGTGAGGCCTGTGATTTCTGTAATTAGAGACAATAACTGCATCCCTTCCTGTCCCATGTAGTTTGTTCCATTCCAGGAGTTGCAGAGAATGAAGCAGAGTAAAGTAGGATAATGGGCTGCCAGCCTGGAGTATTACATTGCCATCTGGGTAAATGTGACAATTTTTCAGCTCTGCTTTCTCTACCAGATTGTAGTTACTGTTTTGGATCAACATGTGTAATATAAAAAAACATGCCCTGCCTTTCCCCCATACTGAAAAGCCAACATTTTATTAGTTTTACAATTCTTTTAATATCATTTGTAAAGGAAAATTCTCCTCTTTTTAATAATCAGCCAGGCTAAATTCCAGCCTGGAATGTGCTCTCATAGCCAAGGCAGAAGTATAAAACCACTGAAATGGAGGGAAGAGATTTACAATGGAAATTCTGACAATCACTTTGCAATAATAGGGCTTGGAGACACCTGCTTTAATCAAGATGGTGTGAATATTTAAAGTGGTCTATTTCTTGATTTTCAGTTCAGCTGATGAAATCATAATTTCCAGAGAAATAATTTTTTTCTTAGGGATGCATGAGAAAGAGAGAAAGTGAAAGATCCTAATTTTCTATTCACTTGGTAGAAATAAATTGCAGCTTCTTTAACCCTCTTGATTCCAGGGCTGGCAGATGAAACTGAAGGAATTACTTTTGGTTATGAGTGGTTCTTTTAAGTGATAGTGCAGTGCAGAAATCTGACTTCTTTGTGATGATAGTAATTCAGTATGATCATGACATGGTTCCTCTCTGATGTGGGAATAATTTACTAAACTTTCCTTGGATTTGGTAGCCACTGCTGTGCTGTAAATAGCACCGAATAATTTGACTTTCTGAAGAAAGAAAGTTGTTGACTAGGGAGGGCGACTTCTGCTACTTTGGACTTTATTTCCATCAGTAGTGGAGTTGTCCTACTTGATTTTCAGGTGCTGCATGATGAATCTTGCCATGTCCAATGAAGATGTGTTACTAAGGTTAGCGTATCCAAAAGAATTCATAAGGACAGGTATACCTTTTCAAACACCGAGCTATATCTTCATACAGGATACATTAGGAAGCTCCACCCACATCCACAATACTGTGTCATTTAATTCAGCCAAGGACTGGCTTCAGCACTGAAAAATAGTTGACTTATTTAGCGAGCTATCATAGAGAGATATATGACCGAGAAAAATGCAAAGACTGCATGCATTGTGAAGTATCTCCCACGTCCTGTGAAGAAAACAGGGAAAAATATATGACTGGTATAAAGGATGATGAAGTAAAAATAAGACTTCGCAGAGAGTTCAAGTTATCTAATGTACCAACAGCATCAGTAGGATAGCATACATACCAGAATCATAATTATAATATCAAAATATTAAAATGCAAAGAGTATAGAGCAAAGGGAATAATGGTTTAGCTGTCTTCATAGTTTAATTTTTTTTTTTATTTTCAGTATTATTCTGTTTTAGTGCTGTGCTGCACTCTTTATTTCTCTAGTCTCTTGATGTGTTGGTATAAATATGTTAAGACCCACCAGTGTTCAACTTTCAAGTTTATCTGAGCTTTAATATAAATTATAATGTTCTAATATTTAGCTAAGTGGCTTTTTAGCTGATTTTCCCCCGTTCATTCCCAGTTGCTTCACTGGCTAGTATCTATTATTTAGATAATAATGTACAGTTCCAAGGAGTAACATGCAATCTCTACTGGATGGAAAAGTAATTACTTTTTGACTATGGCCTAATTGTACTGTTCAGTTCTGCCCTGCTTTATTTGATCTGATTTGACCTTCTTATTCTGTGACCATAGAAACAACTTGAAATACATGAGGCTCAGCAGTTAAGGATGTCTTTCTCTAATTCCTTCTGCTGCTTTCTTGCTATTATTTCACTAGATTTTGCTCCTGTTCAGGTCTTCATGTTTCTTGCCAGTGTTTGAAGTTATATTTCTTGTAGTGCCTTTCATCTTTCCTCATGCTTTTCCTCACTTACTGGCTGTTGACTCTTTAATTGGTGCAAACATAATTCTGCTAAACAACCATGGTCAATGACCATTAACTCTTCTTTGATGCCCAAACTGTCATACAAAGCATCCTTTTCTGCTTTGATAACTTCAAGTGATATTTGTTATCTAGGTAAACAATAATGACTTGTCTGTCCTGGACTTAGTTCAGCTTCATGGTTTAGTTAACAACTTGGACTTAAGAGGAAATTGGATAGTGACATAAGCTGAGAAATGTGCAAACTCTTTTGACAACAGAAGTAGAGTTCGGGATGGTTGTGATAAACTGTGAAAAGAAATTTGTGAAGTAAAGCTAATATAGATAAGCAAAAAGTGCTAGGAAGAGGGGAAAAAAAAAAAAGAACCAATATGAAAAGTGGACTAACCAACTGGTGACTAATATGGCAAAAAAGAAGGCAGGAGATTACCTTGGACTTAATAAGACTTAATAACATTTAAGTCTGTACTACTGCAGTTGGGAGAAATTCTATGCCAGCCAGCTGCAAATCCACACTAGGATGGGACCCACATGCACAAAGCATCTACATCCCAAAAGCCTAGGCTCCATGTATAGAAAGTGCATTTGTGCTACTTTGAAGAATGATGACAGCAAGACCCTGTGGTATCCTACAGCAAGCACTCATCAAATATGAAACCTTGAAAACATCCATTGTGCAACTATTGAAAAGGAAAAAAGGAAATGCTGTTCAGGAATATACTGATCAGAGTACTGTACATGTGAAAGGGAAGGTAATTATTTGCTTCCTCTTAGTATTTAAGTTTCATCAGCCTAAGCTTCACCTTCACATGTAGCTACCACACTTCAAGAAAAACTGGTGAGAGTCCATGAAATAGTAACAAGAAGCATAAGATGTTAGGTAGATGTCCTGCGATGATGTGGGTTGTTTTTGCTTAATCTAAAATAGGAAATACTAAGGAGGTGCATGATTATATCTTCTAATATGGAAAAAATGCTGTAAAGAGGGCAGTGATTAATTCCACACAATCACTCACCAATGGAAAGATATGAAACATGTTCCTTCATAATTTCTGATGGAAAAGAATGACTACAAGAACTAAAAGAGGCTGGAACAGGCTTCCTAGATAGACTGTGGACTCTAGTGTGTAGAGTTTAGTACAACATACACCATCATGTTGATCTTGCCCTACTGCAGTAGGATGTACTAACAAAGTATCTTCCAGCTCAATAAATGAAGAAAGTGTCAGTATGAGACAATATCAAGATATTGTATTACTTGGCACTAGGGTTGTGTTATTTATCTTCCGGGCAAGAAGACAGTACAGTGTCACCTGGAACAGTGGTTTTATAGATATTTCTGATCACAGCATTATGGAAAAACAGTGATGGAAAGGATCTCAAAGTACTTCTTGCTCCAGCCCTTTAAACTGGAGAAAATTCAAATACCTCTTCTATTTCAGGAGAGGTGCAGAACACTGTAATTTTAGATTGATTAATACTTAGAGTTGTATCTGAACATTACTGTAACTTGCTTTCCTGAAATTTTATTCTTCAATTAAAAAAAATCTTGATGTAGCTTTGAGAATAATTTACAGCTCTGGGGAAACTACACTACTATAGAAAAAATTAATCTTGGGCCTGCACTTCTAATTTTTTTTGTAACTTCATTGAAAGGATGTAAATTTAACACAATTTTTTTGACATCCCCCCAGTAAAAGGTGTATTGTTTTAATGACTTTTGTTGAAACTTTATGAAATATTTTGGCCAGACATTTTGCTAGTAGAAAAATTTTGAAATGAGAATTATCTAATAAAAAGAGAGTAAAATCACAGGTTTTTATTAAAAATGTGCTCTCTTTTTCAGCCTTTGTACTTTTTTCTGTTTCTGCAATAATTTATGTTTTTTTTTTAAATAAAATTTAGTGTTTAGATTGTATCACCATAATGACTGAAGATAATGAAAATAAAATCTTTAAAACTTATCAGAAAATGAAGATAATATTTCCTCTAGGATCTGTTAGTAATTGAGGACTATGAACACTATGTTAAAGGATTTGATTTTATGAATATTTCTGTGAGATGAGGATATGGATTTAGACCAAGTTACTATGAATAAACTGCCTTTGCATACACCCTTCCCCTAAGCAAAACTAAAAGAGATTTACTGCAATCATTGTCAGCAGCAACTTTTCTTATATTTACATGGTCTGTGAATATTTAGAAGGGCTGTTTTCAGACAATTCCTGCCCCAAAACTGATATTATAAATGCACATTCTGGCTTGTTTTGCGATGAACTCTTTATGAATCTATGTTTTAAAAATAGCTGTTTATCTATAAGGAGCATCTCTGAATTAAGCTGGTAGGGCAATAACACTGTTTTTGGTGCTGCTGAGAGTCCCTGGTGCTTTTTGCCACCGAAGTACTGAGTGGTGTTCTCTGGAGAAATGTGTTCGTGTGTTGTGTATGTGTGAGAGAGAGAAGGAACCATAGAAAAAGAAAGAGCCAGAAAGAGATGAAGAAAGAAAGAAAAAGAGGAAGGAAAAGAAAGAAGAACAAAGAAACAAGGAAGGAGGGAAGGGAGGAAGGAAGAAAAGAGAAAGAAAAAAATGAAGAAGAAAAGAAAAAATAAATTAAAAAAAAAAAAAGAAAGAAAAAAGAAAAATAACTCCCTGTGTTTACGAATATTTTGCAGGTCTGGTTGTTCCAACAGTGGTATTAGAGCCCACACCAAGAGCTGTTTTGGGTCCTGGGGCAAACAGACTCTTCTCCCCCTCACTCCTCACCTGTAAAAGTGCCTGGGTGGTCCTGTCCTGCCACTCCTCTCTTCCCAGTGCCCTCCTCCCTCCCTCCCTTGCACTGTAGCACAGAAACCTTGAATATGGAGCAGCAGAGCTTGCCAAGAAGAAAGAGAGGCTGAGCCAAGCAGAGGAGAGGGCTGCAGCCGGAGGGGGACTGGTGTCCTCCCAGCCCCTGTTCCACCCTAAAGAGGAGATGCTCCACTCCTCTTGTACCATACAACTCCCACCAGCCACACCGTGCCTTGCTTTGGCTGGGCCTGAACAGCTATCAATTCTTTACATGGTGTCAGCATATATTCATCAGCCTTACGTTCCCACCGGACTCACAGTGGGCCTGAAGATAAGGGTCTGGTCTAATAATTGTGGCTTCATCACAGGCTGCTGTGTCCACCTGGGCTGGAGCATCTATATTTAGCCAGCATTGATGCCTGGGAGCCCCAGGGGACTGACTGGTGAAGTTACAAGGTTTTTATATTTCTTCCCCACTCTCCTTCTTTGGTTGGAAACAACATAACATGGCTTATACAAATTCTCCAGAATGGAATCCCCTCTCTCCTGTTTATTGTGTTCTTGAACTCAAAAACTGAATTTTTAAATCCACAGAGATACATTAGACTGGAAAAAGTTTAACACTGTCACATTTTATCAGGTTGCAAATAATGATTTATGTGACTGAAAAAAAGCCATTTTGTGCAATGAGGTTTCATTACTCTGTAAAAATACTGATCATGATAGTGCCATTAGCCCACTCACACTGGAAAAACTTGAGAATTATGCCTGTGAAGGAGATCACTGAAAACACCCTCCTGTTTTTCCTAAAGCATGAAGGGTATATCGGTAGTTTTTTTTAAATGAAACTCTGCCATAATCTTAGAAACATAAGCTTCTCCAAGACAAGATGTTAATCTATATCTAATACATGTTTAAGGTTAAATATGGCGTGAGAAGCAATAGAGATTACTGTGGTTCTCTGGTTCACTGCTTTAAGGGAGAGAAGCCTAGCACAAATCTAATTTTATAAGGAAATTGCTGAAAGAATGGATGTAATAGAATGGATATAATAGAACAAGGAATTTAAAAAATCCATGCTCAGATGGATAATAAGCACTTCAAAATTATATCTGGCCACTGAGAAATGTGCACTTACTCCAAAGCAACTACTGCTCTTTAACAGTCACTAGCCAGAGCATTTAATATCTGACAATTTGATTTTTAGTATTAAGGTGACTTTGGTTTGAATATACCTAATACCAAATGATCCAACAGAATTTTTTAACATAAAACTCTCTGTATTTATGACTTGAAAGAAGGCAAATACTAGATTTTTCTGAGCTGTATTAGAATAATCAGCTTTTGAGGATGGTGAAAGAAATACCTTAATACCCAAAAGGTACGTCTGAAAAGCAAATATTGATACTTTTTGGTAAGCAGGATTTAAAATGAAAGACAAATCAAATTTCTATTGCACTGTATCTGAAGGATTTTTACAAGCCTGGCAGAGGGCTGAGTTAGTGTTTAAAGCACAAGCTGATGATCATTACCAAAGGGAAAAAGCTCATTTGCTTTGCTGAGAAGATGAGCTTTCAACATTACTTGAGAAGAAAAGTTGCTAAATGGTTAAAAGCAATCCACGGTGCATTGGGTCCAGGTTAACAAGTAAGCTCATGTCTTTTGACCTGAACTGGTGCTTGAAAGCAACTCAGCTGGTGCTTGAGAGGTGACTAGATCAAACACGATAGTATAAACTGAGATTTCAAAGAGACACAAAGACCCCTCGTCCCTCAGTGCTCCTGCTGTGTGATTCAGTGGCAAAACTCCCAATGATAGAAGTCTTGGCTTGTGCAGGACAAGTCAGTGAAAAAAGGACCCACCCTTTGCAATATTAGGGCAGATATTTTCTGTGTGGGAGAAGTTTGACTTGCTAGCTGAAATGTCACAGTGGGATTTGAATTCCCTAACTGAAAAAAAAAATGATAAACGTATTAAGTTGTTTTGCATGCTGTGACAGATTAAGGGTAATCTTTTGAAAAGCTCCTACATCTTATTTTCAAGAGAGTCACCGAGGTGTTTAAAGGGGCTTTGGATCAGTGCCTCAGTTAACTGGTGTCTGATTTTCCCTGTCAGTTGCTCCAACAGAGTCATATGGCACTCTGCAAGCTGTCTTGCTGCTCCTTGAGGAATCGTTTTCTGAGTCATATCTTAGCCGCTATGCATAATAGGGGAGGATTGGACTCTGCAATATAGGTACTAAACTGTGGCCTTTGTGCCACTAGTCTGTGCAAGTGGTATTAAATCAGTATTCAAAAGGTTCTCTTGGGCCACATGAAGACAAGGCGTCTGTAAGCTCTAAGGCTGGATCAGGTGCTCCTGCAGTGTGTCAGCCCTGTTGTCCTGTTGCATGAAATACTGTAGATGTTGGGTTGACAGAGAAGTCATGGCATTGCTCCTTCTCTGCTCCTTGTCTTCCTTACAGCCCCTCTTTAGTTGGTTTGTTCAGGCATCTTCAGAGGAATGCAAATATTAATATATTCTGCAAGAATAATATATGCAAAGAAACCGTGTAAAGCAGTTATTCACAGGCTAGCACACACAGAAGATAGCTAGGAATCAATGTTAGAATAAGCACTTCAGTGCTCATCACCTCAATGAATAAGGCAACAGAAGAGCTGTGCCGCCCAGACCATTGTTTTCCATGAAGGGCTAAGACTGACCCTCACAGCTCTTCCAGACGCCTCACATCACCAAGAATGTGCCAATATCTCCACTGATGACACCAAACAGCTCAGCCTGGGGCTCCTGTTTGGGATCTCACCACCCTAACCGCCATGCAACTGGCTTTGCTCTTTCCTGCCTATGCTTGTGTTTTCCCTCTTCCTGAATCCTGGAGTTATAGATGTCCCCATGGAAGTAATCTCAGCTTTGTCTGTAATTTTGGCCTTTCTCATCTCTGTAGTCATTCTAACACCTCTTTGTCAGCAGAACAAGTCCAGATTAGGGCAGGGGGAGCTACAGAGAGACTAGAGCATAAACCCTAGGACACAGAAAACAGAAGCTGCTATAATGGGATAATTGCACTAAAAGGGTGAAGATCCATTTTTTGTTTTGTTTTGTTTTGTTTTGTTTTTTACTTCTACATTGTTTACGCATTGTACCACATTATTGGGACCTCTCTTTTTAGCACTGGCCTTTATTTTGACCATTGTCCTCAGAGAAAGACAAATTCTTATTTCTATTCATTTCTAAAAGTATGTCAAAGGTGTGTTTGCCAAAGAGGGTCAATACTAAGCAGGTAGCAGCTTCCTTGCTTCATGTTCTAAGAAATCTTTTCAATTATATTCCCTCCCAACACTTTCCCAAGGTCATACCTCGACTGTTTGCCCATAGCTTTTTGAGTGTTTATATTTCCGGCTCTGTCTGAGCATAACTCAAACAGCACCACCAATCCTATCTAAAAACCCTTTCTTGGTCTAGAGTTCACCCCAATTTACTACAGGCCAGCTGATTTGTTGTAACTTGCATGGTTAATGTGATGTAACTCATATTAGCTCAGCTGCCAGTGAAAGAGGAGAGATCAACCTATGTCAGTGAAAAGTGGCTGACCTAAGTCATATTTGCAGTAGGGGTTAAAAATACATACCTGGACTGTTACTGGAGATTCACCAATGCATGTGATTTCTTTATCCAAACTACCTTTTTAATGTGCTGAGGCTTTTAGCTACTTAGCAGCCTCTGTACTGAATGGCACTATCCGAAGCTTCAGCTTTACTCTATCTGGGATCATAATTCCTTCGATAGTTTTCATACGTGAAGGGTAGCCATTTTCATCCACATTTTTCTCTATCTAAGCCTAAATTATCAGCCTTAAATATCAGTACTTACAGTACTTATGCAAACAGAAATATTGGATCACAGATGTAATGGCTTATGCAACTTATACACAATTTACTGTGAACAGTATCAGTAAAATCAGATCTGTACAAAGCACATATGAATGTACTTGTTATGTGTGCTGTCAATTTTTTTTTTAAGACAGACAGATTTTCTGAAGCTGTCGTTGCATTGTAGATGAAAATGTGATATGCAAGACCTGCTGAAGAGCACAAGAGTGCAAAAAAATTCATTATGTCTATTGAGAGGAAGGGAATAAACTGAAATAAAAAGCATACCACTGGCTCTTCTCATGACAGGCAATCAGATAGGGAGGCTGAGTCCATTTGAAACTTGTAGGTGCCTCAGGAATTGAGCCAGTGCAATTCTCTACAGGTCAGCAGGGGATAATAAGAAAATCTGTCAAAGTTGAGGGAAGAGTAGACTTTCTAGACCACAAATCTGATCTGAGCAGAGTCGAGAGACAAAGAGTTCAAAAGGTTAATGCTGCTATGCTTATTTAAGTGAACATTAACACTGTTGTGAGAAAACAGATGGAGAAGAACTGGGGGAATTATTTGACTGGTTCGGTTTATAAAACAGTGAGCAGAACGACAGACGTCTCATGTAAAGAAGCTTGAAAGAAGCTTGTCACAGTGAAAGTGTAAGCCGATGTCTTCTTTTCCTTTTGCTTGCGAGTATTTTGAACTAATGGCCTCCCAATCATCACAATTATGTGCTCCTGTTTAAGAAATAAGTGGGGAAACATCTGGGTTATTCATAACATTCACCATCATGTCTTTCGTCAGATAAATTAACAGCTTTGTTTTGCAGTCGCTGTAGAAAGAGACAAAAACATCAGAGCACAATGGTGCTTACCATTTTTCTGTCAAGATGGAGCCGTTATTAGGGATGCTACTATCAGTGGTGATCAATGTGAAGCAGACATATTTACTGGGAGTCTGCTCAGGCACAATACAAGGGAACAAATGGCAAGGTGGGGCCATTTTGTGGATAGATTACAACCTATTGCTCACGACCTGCCTTTATTACATCCCTTTCTTTCCATCTGAAGAGAAGAGAAACCCAAATAACGGTGGGTTCTGCTGCTCTGATGACAGCTTGAGAAAAGTAATAAGGAATTCCTACAGCTATAAAAACAGAGTGAGGAAAGGGAGCCAAGTTACCCTTGGAGCTGTCACTCTTTGCAAGGCTCTTTTCTTTTCACTTACTTTTGTATAGTACTTTATGGTTAAACAGCTATTTTTATACCCAGATGAGGGCATAACTCATTCTTTGAGGAGTCTTGGAGAATCAGCAAAGAATTTCTGGTAAACCTTCAAATAGCAAGTCTTATTTCTCATCTGCCTAAGTACTGTGTATCTCAGACTTTCAGGCATTTGAAATTATGGATTGCATCATACTTATTGGGTTGGTTGATTGGGCTACAGCAACACCCAGTTTGAACAAACAATGAATCCCAAAAAGTGATTTTACATAATTTATTTTTGTAAGCAAAAACAAGGCAAGCACCTGAAAAGTACTACACCAGAATACATGTATTGGTTTGGGAAGCACAACCATTTCATATTCTTCATTCCTTTACAACTTATTTTAACTTTTTGTTTTCCATAATGCAGGAAAAGCCAGATCTGGATGAATATTGAACAACAGTATTCATGAACATTTGGAGGAATTTGAAATGGCTGTTTGATCTATCCATATCAAGGCTTCTTGTTATCTGCTGCTCCTGCGGTTTCAAACAGAAAGGTTTTTGTTCCTGAGGAGGTTTGAGGAATGGCTGATTTGTGTGAATACCCGTATTTGCATGCGAACGAGGCTATTCCTTTACAAACAAGAGTGTTCATTATTCCTGTGTTTAAAAGGATACACTAACCCAATTAGTGAGCTGGAAGAATATCCCGTGACTTAGCTAACCAATAACATGGTCCAAATAGGAGGCAGTGAATACTTAAAATGCACAGTATCTGAACCCCCAAGTTGGCATTTCCCAAACCTTTGAAAGCTGAACCCTCCCTTTAGGAAAATAAGAACAATTGCACTCTTCACGCCTCCCATGTGTTATTAAAAGCATACCAAAATGAAGAGAAGTCTCCGTGTTCAGATACTTCTCCTTCCAAAACATTCTTTGAACAGTGTAGAAAGAAACTTTTTGTTGATGTTTAAGACAACTCAGTTAAATTTTCTTGAAGAGTACCATCACACCTCAGAGCCACTTTTCCAGGCTTTCTGCAGACTCAGGCAGGTATCAGTTACACCTGAGCAACCTTTACTGTGTAGCCTATGAAAGAAAAGCTGAGATTAGAGACCAGCTGGAAGACTGAGACTACATCTCTACATATTTCCTCATATTCTACTCATAGTCAAATGTAGTCTGCATTTGATGATGCTGTGAAAAGTTACAGTCTATTCACCTAACCTGTGCAAAATGCTAATTTCAGACAGTAACTACATTAAAAAAAAAAAGAAGGCTCAGAGGAATCAACAGGATCAAGAGGCACTTCACATTTTGGAGATAAGTCTCAAAGCCTATTCACAAATGATTCTCAAACATAAAAAAGGTTGTATTTGCTATGAGTATTACTGAGGATGAATAATCCATCCAGCTGTGCTAAGTAGCATGAGAAAAAATGAGTTCTTAAGTTATTTCTGGCTAAGTTATACAGGTATATAAGGAGGTTTATATGATTTAGGTAAGATCTGGAAAAGTATCCACACTTCTGAATTTATACTCAAGCTTCCACACCTCTAGGTTCAGGGTAACAGGGGAGATTTATAGACTCTGGCAGAAAATGAAAAAACATGTATTGCCTGCCTTTCCGCAGCTGCTATTTACCTCCTCCTCCTCCTATTTTTTTTTTTTTTTTTTTTACTCAGGAGTTTTATTTTCCCCCCTCCTCCAGCCTAACCCTCAGGATATTTAATTAATTTTCAAAATTATCCTCTTTTTATCTCAGCTCCTTTAATAACTAGTATTTCTTTACCCCACACTGTTCAGTTTATCTTATCATGTGGCTTCTTAAATCTACTCCGGAGATGGGTTTTCAGGGCTCTCTGCAGCTCTGCCCCAGCATCTCATCTTTCATCACCCCACCACTTTGTTCCCCTTTATGGGACCTCCTCTTCATACCTTGTTTCTGCAGCTGAACCTGTGACACTTCCATACCATTGCCTGGGCCTAAGAGAAAAGCAAATATAAACCAGTTGAATTCCAGGAGATGATGCTGGCATGCGAATGTATACAGGCACTGTATTAAAGCACCGGTAAAACAAGACCTCCATGCTAGCCACAGAAATACAACACATAGGCCTCATTCAAGATAGGATTATATTCCTCCTCTGGAATTTGAACTTCTGATTTTTTGGCATTGACATCTATCTTTGACCAGTATTTGTTCTGGGTTTAAATCAGAGAAAACTCATATATCTTACAGAAGTACTTTTATGACAAAATAACCTATCTGAGCAAGGTAAAAAATTAAATGACTGTGGTGGAAAATTTTCCTGATTTTACAAGCTACTTACCAAAATCTTCAAATAACTGAGAACTAGCTTCAAAACAGATACAACAGAGCTCAGAGGAAACAGAGGAAAAGTGTATCTGGAGCTGTTTAATGGAGGAGAAAAAAGTAATGGAGGTTCCACATGCCCTTTGCAGACTGTTGTGTTGCTGGGATCTGTGATGCTGTCCCCAGAAGTCCCTCCTGACATGCTTTCTTCCACAGCCCAAGATCTGATCACTCAGTTATCCTGAAGCATCACTAATTGCTTGCAGTTAAATGACATAGTTTGGAAGTTAAGCTTGAGCTTAAAGACTCTTCTTAGAAAGAAAAGTTTGGCTACTAGGAAGCAAATAATCCGAACTTATTTCCTCTTCTTTGTGTTCTCTTATCTTCTACCTTTATAATTTTTAAAAATAGCCAGAGCTTGTAATCACAGTGTATTGGTTTTAAATGACTTATGTTGTTTGCATGTACTCCAGAATTCCTTCTTTGTTTGATTAGTTTCAGGTTGTCTGCTGAAATAATGTACCTGCATACTTTTCAGGTCAGTCTTGTCTTTAGCTCCACAAAATGCCTTTCAAATGGCTTTACTTAAGAAACATTAATGATAAACATTCCAGTGTATGAATTACTTATATATCAACTTTATCACATTGTCCCTTTATCTTTCAGTCTTTTAAACGAAGCAAGGAGGTTTAAGATTTTTAAGCTAACCGCAGTCATTTAGCTGTTAAAGAAAATAGTGCACAGAACTTCTGCTCTTCTAGCTTCGTTTGTTCAATTTACTTTCTCAAAAGCACACAGAAGATTCCTGTTGGTGGATGATCCTATTCCTCTGAGTGAAAGTGGGATCAAGCTGGGAGTGCTGGCTGTTTTCTTTCCAGCCCCCATATCAGGGGTGTCACACTCATTTTCACTGTGGGCCACATCAGCCTCGTGGTTGCCTTCAAAGGACCAAATGTAATTTTAGGACTGCATAGGTGTAGGGGTAGTTACATTTGACACCCCTGCCCATAAAGTCTCCAGACAAAAAGAAAAAGCTTGTTCTTCATCACCTCTTGATCACTGAAGAAATGTTAAAATCTCCTCTTCCTCACTCTTGGTGTGAATGCAGTTGCTTGAGGACTCCAGCCAGCATAAACACAGTATTAAACAGTAAATTGTTTATACTGTTCTCCTTCATCTCCTAGCTCTTTCTGGAAGTATTCTAAAAAGTGGCATGTCTTCTTAGAGAAAGTCTGTTCCAGAATAGTGGAAGATGCTAGTTGTACCTGTCATTTATACCTGACTGATGTGAACCCCCAGAACTGTAGAGCAAAAAAGAAGGATGGGATTGCCTTGCTGAAGACTGTTCCCATCGTTTCTGTAAATGCTTATGCAAATTCCTGCGTAAACTGTTTCAGCTACCGAATGCACAAGGCTGTGTAGTCACTGTAGAACTCCACCAGCTAAGGAGAAAAATTCTGAGCTTCTCCCCAACTCCCAGCCTCTCTGTATCTCCTCGCTGCTTCTGTCAGCTACAGTATACATCTGTATCTTTCCCTTTTGCACATGTAAAGTTCCAGTATTTCAGTCTGAGAGAAATATCTCCTCTATTGGGTTTGGTGTTTCCACAATAAAGTGGCTCTTGTAAAGCAAATGGAGGCTTTTGGCTGAGGGTGAATTGCATTCCCCTTCTAAAGAACATAAGGATGCACAAGAAATAGAGTCATAGTTGTAATTAATAAGCAAGTTGCTTTATTTTGCCCTTAAAAAATGGTCAAGATAGCAGAACAGAAATTCCCCAAGTACTAGCTTAATTAAAATCTCCTGGTCAGCTTTAAATCAAGTAACCACCAGTTTACAGAGGACAGTACTGAAGGAATTCACAAACCACCAACAATTAGTTATGTGTCTACAAACCTTGACATTCCTGTTCTTTCACTGGAAATATACCCAAAATGAGCAACTCCTCCTGAAATGCAATCTTGACCCTGTACTCTGATTTATGATCTTATGGAGACTGGGGGTGTAGGAGCAAGCCCTAGTATTTCTTTCAAAACAGCCCTTTCCACTTCATTTCATTTAACTTAAAGCAAAACTGGGCACTGCTCCTGACTGAAACCTCAGGGCATTTCTGAAGCATTAATAAGTAACCTAATTAACAACAATGAACATTCTCTGAACATTCAGAACTGAAGCATAACATTAATTTCAATAAAATAAATTAAATACTTTTTTTTTTTTTTTACTACACTCAGTGAAATACTAGCTTTGCTGGTACTATGTTATTAATAATAGCAAAACTACTATTGATGCCAGTTTAGGCAGGACTTTACCCATTTTTCTTAGTACAGCAGGTTTTCGAATGTTAGTTTAGCTTGGGTAAAAATGCTAGAATTTAGAGCTGTAATAAGTATTTGGAAGGTGGCTCTATGTGTGGAAGCCTTACTGAGGTCCACGGAAAGTGGGTATTGATGATTTGGTCCAGGGTGATTAGATTTTGCCCCATGTTCTTAGTCCCAAATAAGTACCTTTTACTCAACTGTAGCAAAAAAAAAGAGCTTAAAGCAATTTACAGCAACAGCAAACAGCTCCCCTAGGGAACAGCAAGACATCTATCCACTTTCTGCCTCCGTTCCCACAGGGCCAACTTGAAATGCCTTGGGGGAAGGACAGGCTATTTGACTATGCCAGCTGTTCTCTGTAGCATTATTATTCACTGGCACTGCTAAGAGTCATTCTGAAAATGCTCTTACTTGCACAAGGAACTGATTTGCATGTAGCAGCTTTCCAGACCAGAGAAGTGGAGGGTGGTGGGAGACTGGTGGAAAAGTCACCTTTCTAAGGTTCGCTAAAGGCTTCTCTGACACTCCAGTGGTCTAGTCTTCAATGTAGCACTGAAAATTGGGTGAAGACTTTTATTTCCACTCCCTTGTATCAATCATTCTGGTTTCCTGTGCAAACACAGACATTTTTGTCATTAGGCTAAAAATAAAGCCTTTTGAGAACTCAAGCAACTGGTCTGTCTAGTTCTTTTCATGCAATGTTTTTGCTGGTAGTAGCAATAACAGGATGTGCTGACCATTTCTCAGTGTAATAATCTGGTCTTGTTACTGATGTAAACAACTTGCCCTTTGTCCTTACAATTTATTTACAGCAGACCTATCTCAAGACAGCTTAAGTAACAAAAATATTAATAAATAATTTGCAATTATAGACACACTCTTGTCTGCATTAAAATACGTGTAATAATATCACAAATAGTATGCTGTAGTGACATGTCTTTCATAGAGCTGAATAAGGTAATACTGTTATCACTATTCCCTCTCCAATTATATTTAACTTAAAAACCTCTGCATGGTTATGACTCTTTCTCCAGTGTATGATTTTAGGGAGCTTAAAGTGTTGTGCAAAAGGCATGTTCACATTTGGGGCAACTAAATCCTGCTTTGCAGATTGTCATGCTAATAACCACAATGTATGCATATGAAGGAGAACTAAAAAGGAATTTGCATGGAGTTGAGGGTCCACAATAATTTTCATCATCCCTCCCTTATTTCCTCTTTATTCACCAAATTCTCATCAAGCCTTTCATTGTCCACCCTGCTGACTTGAGGAAGTGTTTTTGAGTGGTGCTCTCTGAGTTAATTTTAGGATTTAGGTCTGAAGCGTCAATGTTTCTGTTTCCATCCTGGTCAGGAAATACAAAGCTGCAGTTCGCATTCATACTCAGATTTGCAAAGAACCATTTCCACAGCACTTATTTTAAATCTTGTTCTCTGGCAGGAAAAAACCCTTCCAGTTGGAAACCAAGCCAAATTAGTTTCCCTTTCCTGAAGTATTTCTTAAGTTTCTAGAAAAAAAAAAAAAAAAAAGAAAAGAAGAAAGCTGAAAGTCAGGAAAACATGAATCCTACGTGCAGACCTATATGGATGCTCATGTTTTGTTGAGAAAAATAGTTGGATTACAAATAAGGTTTATGAACCATATCTTGTACACATTAGATCCACAAAGGGAACTTGAGTTCTATTGGAAAACATTTTCCTGGATTATAGGAATATATCTTTAAAGTGATGAATTACTCTAATGAGTTATAATGAATAGTGTGACCATAAAAAACTGCCACTTGCTTCTCTAGGCATCCTGTGTGCTGAGCATTCACTGCATTTATAAGCATTGTGCCTTTTATATTATACTCAGGGTGCTGTAGTTAGACTATTTAAAGCTGAAACTGATGTCGATGGGGAGACTGGACATGAGACAATGTTTTATGCTGCACAAGCCAAAGGCTTGTAATAATTCCTTCTTCACATGCATTATTTCCGTATTAATGCATTAACAAACTGTGGTGAAATATTAATCATTTATAAATAAACATTACATATAGTCCCACAGAATATATAAGGGAAACCTGAAATTGCAGCCAGAAGTAGGGCTTTGCATCCCACTAGCCCAGTCCAGACTTAGTGTATGAGGGCTCTTGTCTGAGCTGCAGCCCTGGCAGCCCATGACAGGGTGTATCAGGCACCACCACCATTGCCACACCATGTTTACCTGATCCTCATAATTTGAACATGTCAGAGGGAGAAAAATCTGGATACAACTTTAGTCTGGGGGTGAAAGGTGGCAAATTTGATTCTTTGCACTCACACCAACCACATGACTGTTATTTTCTGGGAGATGCTACCTTAGTGGAGTTGCCTGAATGCAAAGCCTGTAAACCAAGTAGAAAATCAGGCCTGCTGCCCCCATGAGAGCTGGAATAGATGACTAACCTTCTTTAGCTTTCATCTCTTGAGGGAACAATTTATGGAATACAGGATATGGGAAATTTATTTGGAAACCATATGGAAACATTTATGTGTTGCTTTGGTGGGTCTGGGATAAATGTAAGAAAATATGATACTGAAGACTTGTTGGCAGGATGGTGTTGGAGTGGAGGGTTCATCTTTCTATGGGTTCATTCAAAAGTGTTTGGGGTGTTTTTCCAGTGTTGGAGTGTATTGAAGACCAAACATTTATAAGATAAATAGACTTATATACCACTCAATTTAAAAGGCTGGTTTTGATAAAAGAGAAAACAACAACAACAAAGCAAAGACTTTGGCCTGGAATACAGCATATGAAATGGCTTAATCATTTCAGTTAGTGTTGTCATGCCCTACTGAAGTAATTTTTCCAGGAATCACTTGAAACTGGTAATTCTGGTAAACGATTGCCTTATGTCCATGTAGGTTCTTTCCTTTTCTATATCAGAAGCACTAAACCGATGTGACTAGATGTCAGATTAGATCTGACTTTCCAATCTCCCCCATCTGTTCACATCGAGGAGAGATTTAAGCAGGGGCTACACTGGTAGAAGCACCCAAGGAAGAATCCCATCTAGGGTCTCACCCAGAGCCTCTGGAAATGCACATCGGAAAGCCAGCCCCCCTTCCCACCAGAGTTTGCATCACAAACCTCTCTCTACTACTGGAGCTATTTGGGTTTCAATCTACCACAGCACACAAGTTCTTGTGTGAAATCTCACAGTACCTTTGCCTGTAGGTAAAAGCAATGTTGGTTTTCCTTGTAGAGATTGCAGCTGAGTTTACTGCAGAGATTTAATAAAGAGTGATGATCTGTGAGGCTTTTTCTCTTCTTTGAGCACCTGTAAAAGATGATTAATTATTTCCCCCATAAATATTTTAAAAGAATGTTTTCTCACCTTCATTTTTCCACCTGTCTCCTCTGAGACTATATCCGAACTTAGAATTTGTCGCAAAATGTAGGTGGTGGTACCTGCTGCTACACAATTGTATGTTATTTGGAAAAGGAAAGTGGAAAACAACTTACATAGCAAAGTAAAATGTGTACAGACTCAAACCATAAATTCTATCAATCTCTCTCTAGATTCTTCCATTATCTTTAATACTACAGACATTAATATATTCAGATAATATCCTCAGGTACCTTTTAATGGGCACAGGAGGTAGACAGAAGGGCTAGTTTAGACAGTGCTGCCAAAATTTCAGCTATACGGAGCCCTGACACCGTAGGGGCCTAATTTTTCCTGGAATGGGAGGAAAAGATAGTGTGATATTTGCTGAGACTATCATACACGTTGGTTCACGCTAACTAGGAGCCCTGTGGTGACAGTGCTATGATTCTTCTAGGGAGGACAGATTAAAAAGGGACTGATCATTGTTTTAGGGCCAGGTGGCCCCAGGCCAATGAGGACTACATGATTAGCATCCTCAGTGCACCTGTAGCTTGCACTTCAACTGGAAAGTCTGGGTTAATTGGATATATCTGTGGTGAGCAGCTGACATTCAGGTCTGAGTCTTTCCTGCTAGGGGACTCCATGGAGGAATTCCAGGTTCTGCTGCTCTAGCAAAAAAGCCAAAACCAAACAAAACATAAGCAACTTCAGGATCCTAGAAAACACAGAGTTAGTTGTGACCTGGAACAGTGACTCACAAGAGAGGAAGGTGCCAATGTTCAGGCAGCATGTCAGGCATGTCAGCTGGTGGAGGAATTTGTTGGCATTGCAACCCAGCTGGTGCAGATACTTGGCATCTTAAAATTTGATGGAGGTGCTATGACACCTAATGTATGCTGCACCTCCAGAATTGCTGGGATTTGAATTTTTCTTGCAAATAGCAACACATCCCCTAAAAATGTGTAGAGGATTCTGTTTTATGAGAATGCTTCTGACACATAGCAACATAGGGACAACTCGAAGGATGGCATGCTTAGGGAATGAGACTCCTGAGGAGGCTGCTATAGCTAATATCATTGCCTGGGGAAGTATTCAAAACATATGTCCTAAAATAAACACCGCCTGCTTGCACACAATCTTTTCTACTGCTCCAGTTCTTTCACGGGAACACTAACTTCTAGGTTTAATCCCCTAAGATTTCAGTGTGTGTTTTTTTTTTTTTTTTTTTTCTTTCCTGCTTTCCACAGCCTTTCAAGAGCATCTTGTTTTTTGTCTTATCTTGCCTTTTCTAGCAGAAGCCAGGTGGTTTCTATAATACTCATTGTTAATTGGTCACAAACGAATGGGACATATTCATTGTCTGGGCCACACTAGTCTTAGGCTTTCTACTACTAGAAGGAGCAAGCTGGCTTGTTACAAGATTGTTTCCATGTTTATCATGATTTTGGCTGATTTCCAGCACATGCTATAAATAAAATGGCAGGCATATGTGTTTATTTCCCTTATGAATCATGGAAGAACACGTGTGCACAGAATATGTTGCTATTGGCAATTTTTATGCAATGCGCTATTTTTCCATTATTATAGCAAGATATATGTTATATTAAACTGCAATACACAGTCATTTATCTATGTACAGATAGATGTCTCTAGGTATTCAAATCTTTTAACAAGCTTTTTGGTAGGTCACCGTTTTGTGTGGAACACACTTTAATTCTAAGACAAAGAATGAAATCCTTCAAATATTACTTAACAGAATCAATAATCCTTGTTTTACCAATTATGCTGACTTTACAGTCCTTCATTAAATAGATCAATGCATTTTCATCACATTGTTATTCTTACTTCACTGAGAAATAAATCGTCTGTCTAACTCTTCTGAAAATTGAATAAACTGGTAAAGAAAAATCAAACTTGACCTTTATGTTTATTTCATATCTGAAGGAAAATACCTTATAGAATTTCTGTTAAGTTCTGCAATAAATATTAGAAATTCAAATGCTTCTACTGTAAGAGGAGTTCTAAGAAGTCTTTTTCAGAGAGACCAAGTTTCTCTGAGCCACAGAAGGCTCCAAGATTACTACGAAGTGACTACAAAATCCAGTTATTTCGACTGAATTGCAGTTCTCAGGGTCTGACCTAAACTGTGACTGAATGTTATAAATTATACGGTATGCACAATAGAAGAAGAAAAAAATCAGTAACACTAAGAGGGAAAAGACGTTAGAGAAATAAATATCTATGGACAAGCTGGTGTTCATAGTGGTATCCAAATTAGTTTTCTGAGTGCTGCCCTTTACTGCTATGAAAAAATCCCCAACATTCCCACAAAAACTTCAGTATAAACTCCCCTTATTAACCTGGCTGCCACTAACATTTCCTCCCTGGGTCTCTTTTGCTCTAACCCACTAGAGAATGGCTCCCACTGCAATCATCAGCAGTGGGGAATTAAGCCACAATGATTCAGGTTAACTTCAACGGGATTGTAGCACTTATGAACATAAAAGGTCACAAAAAAAAATTGCTAATGCTTAATCTGGCCATATCAACAAGGAAGGAAGTATGTTTTGAAAGGAAGCACTAAAGAAGTATTCTAAAAGACCTTACAAGAAAAGTAATATTCAAAAACAGAAAATATCTCTTCCTCATTATCTTATTCTATGGCTGAAAATCTCTGATAGAAGTTGTCCTTTTTTTACTACATATAGTCTGTGTTTGATTCTGTTATTCATCTGAATTAGTCTTAGCAAGTTTGGTATTTTCACTTGCTTGTAAAATTGATAAAAGAAGCTTTGTGAAAAGCAGCTGCTGGGATTAATTGTTCCATCAAACTAGTTGGATCTTCAAGGATTGGTATAACCTAATCTGAACTTTTTCTATCTGGGAAGTTTCCTGGTGTAAAATATCTCTTGCTCTTTTGTTAACAGTCCACAGATAAAGAACTGTAGTTACTTACCCATGACATTTATAAAACACTAATTCTGTCATCCTCTTTTAAATATAATTTCATTTATGCTTTCTTAGTACAGAGTTTGTATACATTTATAATAATAAGTAGAAATAAGTAAAACAAGTGAGGTACTTGTTATTCTATCATTTATACTCTAAATTATGTAGAAATTGATCAAACTATTGAAATAAAATATTTACATTTGAACATATTTGTCATTCTTTTGCTTAACTTATAGATAGCTTATACCCAAAGAGAATTAGAAAGAGGAAAGAGAACTGGAAAAAGAATGGATGAGGAACTGATTTCTCAGGTCACTGGTTTTTTTTTTTTTTTTTGTATATATGAAATGTAAATTGAGAAATACAGTGGGTTAAAATGCCTTTGATTACAGTAGCCTCTCCCTCTTTCTGCTGAGCCCTGTGTGTTTAAGGCACTTGCTGGTCTTTCATGGTCTCCAGGAGTTGCTAAATGAGTTAAAAAAACTGCAAAAACCTTCCACCAAACTACCTTGGTTATTTGCAAAGATCAAGGAAGGATTTTGTTTGTTTATTTTCTGGAGAGATGGATTGAAAGATTTTAAAAGGTGACAAGCCAGTCAGGAGGGTATGGAGTACTTAGGAGATCCTTGATAGCTGATAATTGAAGAAAATAATTCATCAAACAGGGCTGGCAGGCATCTCTTCTTTCCTTTGAACCTTCAGTGTTGATAAGGATGTTTTATAGGATGTCATTTATAATAAAATTTGTTTTTCAGATATCTGATTTATAGGTAGGGTATGAGGGACATAACAAAAAAGTGACTGTGCCTCCATTTGAACAAAGCTGAACAAATATCAGTGTCATACAGATCTGCCTTTCAGCAATTTTATTCACAAATCCAGTGGCAAAAAAAATCTCTGGAGTCAGTTAGAAAACCCTGTCAGCAGTAGGTTGCATGTCTATGTGCGAAACCAATAGACTATTCATGGAAACTTGGTAATTAATGACTGAATATTTTGAAAGATCTTGTTAGTAACAATTCAAGGAGAAGTGGGGAAAAGGATGGTGTATCCATATTTCACCAGCAAGGTGGATAGCAAGTTTAAAGAACATTAAAATATTTCAAGTTCTTTCTAAGATTTTTCTTGGATGAAGCAAGTGACTGCATCCTGGAATATTTCATTGAAGGCTGCTTTTGTCAAATAGAGAAGAAACAAGAGAAGGCTCACCTCCCTCTTTGCTTACAGGAAGTTTTATATTTGCTAGGATTATATATTTTAAACACTTTCTATAACAGGCCAGGCACTAATGTTATGAAGTCACTGAGTGTACATGTATTGAAGAGATTATACAGTGCTACCAGTCAGCAGCAAGAGACGGACTCAAGTGTTTCTGAAGACAAAAACAGTCATTGTGAGACAACTGAAAATTGATCTTTCTCTCTCTTGCTTCTTTTCCTTGCTTGAAAATGGCAGTGTCTGCTAGCTGTAGGCAGGAACCCCAGACAAACTGATGTTAGCTGACAGAAACAACAGGAAAAAATACAATTCTGTCTGGTAACATACCAACCCAACATATGTCAGTCATGTAGTCACTAATTTCTTCCATCACACCATTATTTCTGTTTTATTATGCTCTGTTTCTCAATCTAAGTATATAACATATTTACATTGGATTAATTTGACAAGATTCTTTTTTTCCTGCAAGTGCCTGCACAGTACATCTTGTTCTTCTGGTATGGCAGTATTTATAAATCTAAAATAATAAACAAAAATATTTTTTCTTAGGAGAACGTAGTAAATAGATGCATAAAATTTAAGCTGCAGCCTTCTCATCCACTTGCTAAACATATGTACTTCACCTGCAAGACAAGCAGAACCTGGGATGTGAGTAGCAAAGCAGAATCTGACCCTCACTGGATTTGTAAATAGACCTAAGGAGAATTTTTTATCCATGTACTAAAAGGACATAAAAAAGTAAACTGGAATTGGTGCTATTGATTTGGCTATAGTATTCATTTCTTTGCAAGCCTACTGCAGTCTCTGGGACTTTTGGGATTTTCAACAGATGCATGGTTTTTGCCCGAGAAGATGGGTGTGGGAAAACTACAGTAAGCTGGGCACATTTCCATTATGCTTAGAGGCCTTTTCTGCTGCCACTGAGGTTAGACCAAGAGGTCCAAGTTAAAGCACCCACCTGTTAAACTTTGCATGACACAAAATTTGTTATTCTAAACCTATTAGAAAATTAGAAACAAATCCTGTGATTCCAGGAGTGAAAGAAATCAAAAGTAGTCAAACAATAAGAAAAGTCAAAGTGAATAAGTAGTGACAGGATAGGGAAAAAAGGAGGGATGTAGCTGGTGACAGGACAATGTGGGTTATGACAATATAGGTAAGAAAGGGTCTTGGCCAGATCTAAGTGAAAGCAGTTACAGTACAGAACCAACATGCTTTGAGGATGGGCTGCTTCTGAGGCAATGAGTGAAGGGAAGGCCTGCCTCAAAGACTGAGAAAATCTTTTTATCTTTCAAGCAGTGTGTATGAGCTATTTATTTTATGGATCTTGCAAGCCATTGCTCTGATGAGTTGAGAAGGCGAGATTGACTTCGCTGGCCCTTGGTGAACTTCCACTCTGGGGTTCAGCAGCGAATCTCCCTTCCTTCACTATCTCAAGAGTGTGCCTAATTTACACAATCTATCTCCTTCTGTACAACTTCCACTGGAGTCAATGGGAGCTGTGTGCCTGAAGCCAAGGGCAGAATTTGGCTCAGAGAGAGTATAACAGCTCCAGTGCTTTGCCAAATGAAATACATTTAGAGTCTGACATGCACAGTTGGATGCAGTAAGTAAAAAATCAGTTTCGCTGGGTACAAGGCTTCACTGACTAGTGCTACTTCCTTCTCATCATTGTTAAAATATGTGCTTTGTAAGAAAAACCTGTGCTAGATCAAATTGAAGACTTATTTTACCTCCTGTTCATAGAGTGATATTTTATGTAGTTCCTTAGCTTCCAGTGCTTTGTCACTTAGGACTTTCTCTGTCAGAGGCCACATTTTTTATTTACCTCTGCATTGATTATAATAAAAGTAGTGCCAAGTTTAATTGCTTTCTTTCTCACAGTTCCTTGAAACACAGTTCTTTTAACTCATTCCAAATTACTTCCAAAAATTCAGCAGTAGTAGAAGCACCATTGACTGATATGATCTGTACCTCATTTAAAACAGCCATTCAGCTTGTCTAGTCACTGCTGAACAACAAATATTTTGCTACTAAGTCACAGTATCTCACAGTCCACCAGTGTCAAGAATACAGATTCTTACGTGGCTTTTTCTTGTGACATTTGTCTCATGAAAAGCTATTCCAAACTACATGCAGATGACTACTTTGTGGAAGTAGCCTTTTAGTCTTCTTTCTTTTTCCTATTACACATAGGTAATTCCTATGGGATCACCTTGTAATTATAAAGATTAATTAAACAGAATTGCACGTATGAACAAGAACTCAGCTATTCACAGACTTTTACAGCGTACAAGTCTTCCATGGGAACCATTAGCTGTGGCTGTTTGCTCTTCCCTAAAATCACAGTGACTTACTGCTATTTTCTTAAACAAATATCTTTAGAAAGACACAGTGCTTTTGAGTGTTAACTGCATGCTCCCAAAGTGGTCTGGGTTTGTTTCTGCGTTGAGGTTTTTTGAGGCTTTTGTTTTGTTTTTCCTCTGTGAGACTTCTGCATCTATTCCCTAGTGTTGTGGGTATTTATTTATTTATTTATTTAATCGTTGCCTTTAAATTCACAGTTCCCACCTCTTGTGAAGAAATCCAAATGAGTAAACACCTTCACTTAAAATTATTTTCATAGAAACCAACAATTTTTTTCCGTCTGCACTCCAGTAAGGAATCTGGTCTCTCTGACCCATTGAAGTTGAGGACTTGTATCAGCTGTTTCCTTTGAAGCAGCAACAATGGGAAATTCTGCCAGACGAAAACATTGCTTTTGGATTACGTGATGGTTTACCTACTTCTGTGCAGTTCAGCATACAAGACCAGATTATTTAATTTATTTTAATTACGTCATCACTTTGTGCAGTGTTCCCAGAAAGCAGTTCCTTTCTAGCTAGGTGTTCCAAGAATGGAACTGTCAAAAATTTCACAGATGCAAAGAGACTGGTATAAAAAAAAAAAACCAAGGTGCAAATGTTTTGATTAAAACAATGGAAGTTGTTTGGGATTCTTTTTCCCCTCAACATGTGGATTTTAATAACTGCTGTTTGCTATTAATTACAGAACATGCTGCACCTTCTAATAAACATGTCAGAGGAGAATCAGGCTAATTTGTTATATTTCCCTTTGGATATGGTTCCCATATACACAATATTTAGACTAAATCCTGTGATTACTTTTTTTATTTTTTTCCATTGACAGCTTAGGGAGGCAAGTTCTTAGCAGTCTGAACTACAGGGGATCTGAGTCACTGATCATGCTCATAAGCTAAAATGCCACACTGTACATGACTGTGAAGTTAGATGCCTAGAATAGACCACAGGCTCCTAACTCATATGCATTTTTTTTAGCAATTAAACCTTAGCACTCGATGTTGAAAGCCTGCATGTATGTGTGAAGTTAGCTTTCAGCATGTGAAAAAGTTTGCACAGCCTGTAAGAAGGAGAGAGAGAAGCATTGGTGAGATTAGAACATTATGTAACATAGTGACTATCACCTCAGAGGATCTTAAAATATTGTCTGCAACATCTGAAATATTCCCATATAAGATTTCATTATATTATGTACAGCTTTTAGTGAGATGTGCCACAGCAGGTAGTTTTTTTTTTTTATTCACATTTGTACTACATGTACTGTACTACAGGGGAAGAAACCTATACGGAACAGACAAAGAAATGGAAAAATCAAAGCCTGTATATGAATAATTAAATAGCAAAAAGTTATTGCAATCCAAGCATATTTTTAATTAATCAGAACAAATCAAAAAACCTTAAGTAAAATATAATTAATTTTATAGACGTTTCAGAGCTTCTTAATAGAATAAATCTCTTGAGTGAAATATTTCGGTAATGACTATCATAAAGGAGACTGCTTTAGAGTGCAATAATGTATTCTGAAAGAGTCTTTTTTTCTGTGTCAGATAGGAAGAAGATGTCATTATATTTGGCAGTGTAATCATTGTGCCTAATACTCAATGAGCTGTAGCTGAGTAAACCTGGAATGCACATCAATACTTCCGGAGTACCTGCCACTCTGACTCTAAACCCACAGTCACTGTGATTATCCTCAAAATATTCTATAAAGTTTGTTCCCATACTCTCTTTTCTTTTTTTCCTTGCTATCTCACTTGACATCCTGAATATACCAGATAAAGGCCGAACTGATGAAAAAAAATCTGAGATAAGCATCTAAGAGTCAGTCCTTTACTTGCATTACTTGTTACTTTGGTAAATCCTGCTCGTCGCCATCCACAAATAGAGCAGGTTTTTTTTTTATTTGTTCTTATTTCTATCTTCTGACACATTTCCAAATTTATGACTGCTTTGAAAACCAGAATTCCTAGAAGTGAGTGAAGATAGGAGATATTTGCTACAGCTTTGATACATTCATTTTCCAGAGGTATTACTGTACATGAGTGATGTCGGAACATTGTGCTCCTCTGCCATTCATTATTGATATGAACCTGCATCTAAGAAGATTCGCTAAAAATACCACAAAGTTCATGTTCATTATGTACTACACTGGCCAACTATTCTCATTAATTTTGAAAATGCATGCAATTTATATTGGTACTGAATACACACTAATGCATGGAATGGTCTGATTGATTGCACAGGGAAGGAGCAGATGGTCTTTGCCTTGAGGAGTTTACCACCTGAAAATACAAAAGAAACATTGGGCGAGGGTGTGTACAAGCAAATGAAGGGTTCACCACACAGGAGTAGAGTGAGGATGAAAAAGGTTGAGTCACAGGGGAGGAATGAGCAACAGCCTGTCAGGAAACACCCTGCAAGTTCCTAACATTTTTATTTTTGTTTGATAGGGGTTTGGGTAGGTGGAGATCAGTGAAACAGGACAAAGAAAAGGCAGGGAGAGAGAAGGGAGAGCATCTGGGGATATGGAGAAGAGAAGGGGGAGCAGGCATGCGATAAAGATGAGGGTAGAGAAAGGGAGAGGTGTGCGGGTGAGATGGGGTTGCAACAATCAGCATGTGGGAAAGGATAATTAAAAATCACACGTGTATGTCAGCCGTTAAGCCTCTTTTACCTTTGCTGTGTCGGCTTCATTGTCAGACTGGATCCTCCCTGTAGTCTCTTCCTCATTCCAGGCTGCTCCTGTCATTGTTTAACACAGTTGTGTATGAACCGTGCGTGCAGGATGAAGCCATAAAATTATACAGTGCGCTTAATTGAAAGATTGAAAAATTGCTTTACAGCGACAGTCTACACAATGGTTGACACTTAGGGATTGATCTTAGTCTACTGTATTCAGTAAGTGCAATATAATGTTGTAACTTTTAAGTATGAAACCAATGATTTTTCCTTTGGCAGATGGAAATTGTTCTTACACCACATTAACTTTTAAGGCTGGAAAGGGAACTTCTCCCTTTACATACCGCTTTTAAAGATTCAGATAGCTAATAATATTTCTCACTAATGCTTGAGACAGAAAGCCCTACCCTCAAAAACAGTCTGTGTGTGTATTTGCTTAGCACGGGATATATTAAATTTGTTTAATATTGAAATGTTTTCCTATGTGTGGAGAGTTTTTACCTTTGCTTTCAAAAGTGATAGTAGATTTATCATAAATAAATATTCTGCTGAGAAATACCAGATCAGCTCTAAGTCTCTAAGTCTCTTGTCACTGGAACCCTTCCTTTCTCAGAGAAACAAAATCCAACTAAGATCCAATTTTATCAGTCTTTTTCCTTGCTCTCCACAACTTGTTTGCATACAGAAGCTTGGTTTTCTGAAAAGCTACATTAAACTGGAAGTGTTTGAAACGGAGAGTCTGTGTCCCCTCATTTCTTCCATGAAACATGATGAAATCAGCAAAGTAGGTCCAAACAGCACCTAAATTGTTTGAATAGTGACAGTATAATGGCTCAGCCATAGATAAGCTGCATGCCTACTTATTTAAGTTCAGTTACTGGCTGCCAAAATTACACTCAGGAGATCCCAGTATCTCCAATCCTTAATTTTATTTTCTAGTCAAAATTCAAAATAACAAAGAAAACCCAAACAAACCATTCTTCTCTGTATGAAGACAATTTTTTTCCAGTTCAGTAAATTCAGTCCTTCTATCTGTAAGCTCAGCATTTGCATTGTCAGCACTTACTCTTTTAAGTAGAATTAGAAAAACAAAACATCAATGGAAAATCAAGCTGATTTCAATATTGTTCAACAAAGCAGGAATTGTCTGACGCTGTAGGAACTTCTTATTCTATTTTCTCTAAACAGCAGGGTAGGATCACTTTCGTAATAAGATATTTCATTTTCTCTAGAAATTATACTGAACACTGCAGTTTGATGTGTGCCATTTATAAATACTTGAATTTCATAATTGTTTCCATACAAGATGGAGACAGAACCCACTAGAACTCCTGATGTATTGAGTATTCCTACTACTGAAGTCTCACTTTCAGTATGTAGTGTCAAACTCACATCTTCTGATCACATATGCTTAACAGCTCATGTTAGAATAAACTTTTTATTTACTTTTCAAACAGCTTCTCTCATGAAAGTGAAGATAATGGCACACTATTTGCAGCCTCTGTGTGGTAACACTTCCTTCAAACGAACACCTCTACCCAGAGCTCATTAAATGAGCTCTTACATGCCTTCAATACAAAAGGAATAGTTTCAGGATGAGCACTGGATGTCTGATCTCCTTTTACACAGATTATCCTTTTTTCGTCCCTGCTCTAGGCATTGCATGAGTGAACTTAGTCTTGAAATACTGTGGCAAGTAATGGCTTCTTCCTCTCTCTTATTAAACTGTCACAGAACATATCTGAGAACCAGATATTCCACTGCAGTGTATTAAGATATTTAAGAGATCGTGTAGGAATTCTCACAATAGAAAAATGGAAATGTTCATCCTCTACCAACTTACAAATTATAATTCTTTGTAAGCATTTTTTTTTCAGCTTTGAAAAATTAAAACCTTTTCATGAATTAAAAAATGAATTTGTTATACATGTAATATATTTAAAAATCTGAGTCTGAATCTGACTGAATGAGATGTGATCACTTTGTCAGTAAACCTCCTATCTTTTTTAACACGAACCCACTAATTTTGAAAATGTAACTTCAAACATCTCTGGTTTGTTTTAATTTTTCTTTTCCTTTCATAACTTTTCAAATTGCAACTTCTGATTCTCAGCTAGTGAAGGAGAATCTCATTCCTGTAGGGTAAGTAGGGACCTCATTTCAAGAGAGTAAGGAGACACCAGACACAAGGTTGAGTCTTTTGGAAAGTGTAGTTGGTGACTTCATGGTTGGATCTCAAATAGGTTCTTACTTTGTTTAAGGTCTTACTCCACTGCTGTTAAATAAATCAATGGATCTAGATGTTGTTGTTGAAATATACACCTAAATAAATTTGAGATTTCTCTTTATTTTGTCCGAATCTCCATTTTGCATATAGATCCCTGAACTAAGAGTCCTGGTGGGATGAGGGTGGCACAAGGAGACAGCTAAAGATGTGCACCTCCTTTACACATTCAAAGAGTTAAGGAACTGCAGCAGCATCTGCATTCTTCTGATTAATCATTCTGACCTACCTCCTGAATTAAATGATGACAACCATGGGACTTAAATATCCCACCCTTATGTATTTCCCAGGTAAATGAACATTCAGTCTGTACTTAGATCAGTAGGCTTGCCTGACTGCCATGACAGGACTTCTTTCTAATTGAACCAGCAAAAAGCATTGTCTAGTCTCTATCTAGACCTATATCTATGAAAGATAGAGCTTGGTGATAGAAAGCATCATGAAGCAGAACAGTGAACAATGCTAAGGCATTCACAGTCCTATATTTCTGATACACATTATTATTTATACTTGTTATTGCAATAAGTACCTTGAAGCTCTGTCCAAACATTGCCAACGAATCAAGAATCACCATAAGGGTTGTCACAGACACCCATAACAGAACACAGCTCGTGCACTGAAAACGTTAAATTTAAAAAGGATGACAAATACTGAGCAGATGATTGGGACCTGAAACCAAAAGAGTTATCAAAAATATTTGCTACACGTCACAAATCTGTGGTAAAGTCCTAAATAGTCCACTGTTTGGCATGTTGACTTGTGTTTAAGCATAAAAATTTGGGGTTTTTTTTAATGTAGATGTTAGAAATTTAAAGTTATGGCAACAATAGTGCATAAACAACTATTGCAATGTTTATTACTCAGATGGTAAGATGTCTCCTAGAACTTACAGTTGCAATTTTGATTAGATCCAAACCTGATGTTATATACTGCATAGCTGAGCATTATAGCGAACACCTTTTTGACACCTAAAAGGATTTCAGGTGCAGTTTGGAACCATGAGGTGAATATCTGAGTTCCACTTTAAAAAGTGAGAAGCAAAGGGTAGGGAATTAATGTGAATTTTCTCCCTGGGAGGATGTATCAAGTGAAGACCCTCAGGGGCCTTTACTAGATCATGTACCCTTCAACATAGCCATAAATTACATGGACAGAGAGCAACTAACAGAAAGACAGATTTATCTAAGCATCATAAGTTATTAAATACAGTAAGAATAAGAAGCTTCCTGCAAAAGTCGTTGTAGAAGGACCTCACTGTCCTGAGTGAACAGGCAATTGACTGGCAAGTCGAAAACAATACAGTAAAGCTGAAAATGGCAGAGGGAATGACAATGATGAAAAGTGTGGAATGGCTTCAATACAACAAGTAACTTAATAGACAAGGACTCTTAAGATTGAAAAATAAACAATTTAACTGGTATATAAAATCACAGAATAATTTGAGTTAGAAGGGACCTTCGAAGGTCATCTAGTCCAACCCCCCTACAATGAGCAGGGACATCTTCAACTAGATCAGGTTGCTCAGAGCCCCGTCCAGCCTGACCTTGAATGTCTCCAGGGATGGGGCATCTGTCACCTCTCTGGGCAACCCGTGGCAGTGTTTCACCACCCTCATTTTAAAAAATTTCTTCCTCATGTCTAACCTGAATCTCCATTCTTTTAGTTTAAAACCATTAACCCTTGTTCTCTTGCAACAAGCCCTGCTAAAGAGTTTGTCCCCATCTTTCTTATAAGCCCCCCTTATGTACTAAAAGGATACAAAAAAGTCTCCCCAGAGCCTCTTTTTACCCCAGACTGAACAACCACAACTCTCCCAGCCTGTCCTCATAGATCAGATGTTCCAGCCCTCTGATCATTTTTGTGACCTGCTCTGGTCTTGCTCCAGCAGGTCCATGACCTTCTTCTGTTGCGAGACCCAGAGCCGATGCAGGGCTCCAGGTGAGTTCTCACAGGAACAGAGTAGAGGGGGACAATCACCTCACTTGACCTGCTGGCCACACTTCTTTTGATGCAGCCCAGGATAGTGTTGGCTTTCTGGGTGCAAGCACACATTGCCAGCTCATGTCCCGCTTTTCATCCACCAGTACCCCCAAATCCTTCTTGGCAGGGATGCTCTCAATTCCTTTATCCCCCAGTCTATATTGATACTGGGATTTGTTCTTACCAAGGTACAGGACCTTGCACCTTGCCTCATTGTACCTTATGAGATTTACGTAGACCCACTACTCAAGCTTTTCCTTCTGGATGGCATCTCATCCCTCAGGTGTGTCAACTACACCACTCATCTTGATGTCATCTGTAAATTTGCTGAGGGTGCACTTGATCCCACTATGTCATTGATGAAGATATTAAAAAGTACTTGTCCCAATATGGACCACAGAGGGACACTGCTTGTTACTGGTGTCCATCCAGACATTGTGCCATTGACCGCTAGTCTCTGGGTGAGACGATCCAGCGAATTCCTCATCCACTGGACAATCCACCCAGCAAATCCATACCTCTCCAATTTAGAGAAGGATGTTGTGGGGTCTGTGCCAAAGGCTTTACAGAAGTCCACACAGATAACATCCGTAGCCCTTCCTCTGTCCACTGATGTAGTTACTTCATTGTAGAAGGCCACTATGTTGGTCAGGTAGGACTTGCCTTTGGTGAAGTTGTGTTTGGTGTCTTGAATCACCTCCCTGCCCTACATGTGCCTTAGTATTCAACAAAACCTTTCTGACCTTTGCTCAGGAAGGCTTTCTGCTGCAAGTTTATGGAGGATGAGAAAGTAAATATATGCTAGTCCTGTTTTCAAAACACCTGCTGTTGGCCACAGCCAAATAAAATACTGCGATAGGTAGATTTTTTTATCCTGCCCCTTTGCAGCTGTTCTTAGGGTATTGTAAGCAGTGAATAGGCAAAATTAGGTCTGTCAGTATAACTCATAGCAGCTCACATGCTGAGTAGGAAACCATTTAAACCAGCCATACATATGATGAGGACAGGTCTGTCACAGTGGTGAACTCCCTTTCAACCTCAGAGGTAACACAGGGTCCTATTTGAGTGTGCAGTGGTGCTTTCACTGGAAGATGATGGACCTTAGCAGGAAACAGCACCAAACAGGGTCAGGCCTCAAAATATAATTAGGTAGGAAGCTCTTATCAGATAATCTTTTGCTTTGAACAGATTGCGAAACCTCACTCAGGCAATTTGGCTGCTTTTACCTCACCCAGCAGCAAAGAGAGGACAAAGGCAGGATCAGCTCTGCGGTAGGGTTCTGCAGCCTTCATTCTTGTGTCGTGTGGCTCAGAAAATGAGCTCAGTCTCACTGAAGTCGAGGCTGATTTGCAAGCATGCTGACTTTCCTGGATCTTACTGCCTTTATAAGCCAAATGCTGACTGGAGTCAAGTGTTGCATCAGCAGGTTTTGGAATGGGTAACGGCAGACCCTTTAGGGATCTTCTGTGGTGTGCAGTGTTCTCAAGAGCAATTGGATTCCCTTCATCTGCCACATTACCATTCCAGACTTGAAATAAAAATGAAAAGGAGTCAGGCTTGATTTAAAATTATATCCAAAAAGAAAAAAAATAAAAGCATTCCACTTCATCAAATGGCCTTGAAATATGTTTGGCAGCTTTGACAGGAAGTTTGTGGGGTGAAAAAAAAAAATAAAAGAAAGAAAAATTGAGTGAAGTTTATGAGTGTTTTTACAAAATGTTATTTTCCCTCCTCCAAACCTCTGGCATTGCAGGTGAAGCATTATGTGGCTGGTATCTTGACTTACCATTCGCTCTCAGGCTCTGCAGGGAGCGTCAGTCCATCAGCACTGATGTTCAGAGCAAAGCTGTGAAAACAAACCGCAGTAGATTAGTTGGGCTGCTGACCAGGTTATTTAGTGCTAACCATTTTGTGTGCCCTTACATTTCAACCAAACAATTACCCTTTTCCATTCTTTTATTTGTGCACGCACTTATCAAGGAAAACAGTGTTTGCAAGGGGACATTTTATTAAATAAGATGATTCATTGAAGAAGCATTTTTTTTGACTCTAGTATGCCAATATATTCTGCTCTTTAATTAAGAAGGCAAACAACAAAGAAGACAAATATCAAAGTGTTCGTTATCTGAAATTACTTGATTGTCTGAAAGAGAAATTAAAGATAATTCTACAAATGTTGGAGCCTGATTCTTCCATTTTGAGCAGTTGTTCTCATATTGATAGCTTGGTTGTTTACAATAAGGTCACTCATGAAGTGAGTGCTATTTTGTGAAAATTAGTGTTGGTGTATAGCCCTTAAAATTAAAATAAAAAACTATGAGCTGGATAGTTCAAAACTGAACATTTCTATCTCCATTTATTTTTTCTCACCTTCCAGAAATGTTTTAAAATGATTTGTCAACCTGAATTGTCCCTTTTTTATAACTTAATATGTTTGTGGTTAGAAGTAATGGCAGATGAATGAAGTAGAGCCGTCATTTCTAGGGTGAAATCACAGGGAATTAGAGAGGAATTGTTACCCAGCTTTTTATTAAAGGCACCAGGGATCATGCTCCCTTAAAAGAAAACACTATGCAATGTGCTTTGAAAATCGCTTTCATTTTTTTTGACATTTTAGAACTACAGCACTTTCTAAAGGGTTGTCATTTGTTCTTAAGTATTGAGACTTAGCATCAACTTTTTATTTAGTGCAGCAGCAGAAAATATTAAGCTTGCCCTGGCTTTGTTGTGAATGAGTAGATGTTGTCAAGTTACTAATGTTTTAAGAAATTCCCTAAGGTATTTATTCTTCTTTTGTTACTTTAAGGCTTATGCTCTTATTTTTTAGCCTCCAGGGTTTCTGTTGAATCGTATACAGATAGTACTTGTTCATAACTATCCATGGAGAACTTTGGCTAATAATATCATTATCAATTGCTCTGAGGAACAGTATGATTTACTATTATCATACACATACATGCTACGAGGTTAGTATTTGTGACAAGCCTGACTCAAGATTAATAATTTGCATCTTGTCCAAGTGATTGATTTCAAGCTGGCTTGGAGAAAGAAGGAGAAATAAAATAATCTCAAATACATTTCTCAGACTCTATACAGGATGGCAGATTTGTCTTCTCTGTGCAGAAAAATTGATATGACAAATTGCCAAAAGATCCTCCAGAGATGTGCACCAGCACTAGAGATCAAATTTTATCCTTTCCCTGTTTTGAAGCATTAATTTTAAGCTTTCAAACAGAGTATGCAAACAGGAAGGAGAGATTACAGCAGGAAGAAAGAAGTTAAAGAGGTGTCTTGAAATCCATTGCCAGGCTGCATAAATATCACTGTGGTTAATTCCTCCATTTTTAGACACTCCTCACTCAAGTTATTTTTACACATAAAATTCACACTTCATACCTTAAAAGAAAGGCTGAAAAAAAGACTCTTGCTCAAGGCTATCTTAATGAACCTGAGATGCAAAGTCTAATTTTAAAAAGTAGATACATTGACAACACTCCCAAAACCAATAACTTACACACAAACCTAGCTCAAAGCAAATGCTCCAGGAATAACTTGTTTATTGTTTATACATAAACTCACTTCAAACTGTTACTCCTGGGGTGGAAAGCAGCTGGAGTAGGCAAGGCACACGTTTGTTTTCTTTCTTTCCAATGAGATTATCTCAAAGACATTTCTCCCCTTCTCGTCCTTTGTCTTTTTCACATGTACCAGAATTGAGTACAGTTGTTGGGGAGCAGGAAAGGTGAAGCCTCACCTTTATGCAAACCTGTAGCTTTTCATTAAAATAAAAATAACTCACTTAAATCAGTGCTAAACTCATGTAGACACTCTTATTTAGCTTTGAACCACCTGATTTGCAACTGACTTTACCAAACTGGAACAAGTGTATCTGCACAGCCTCTTATCCCTCTTTAATAAAGCAAGCTGAAAGCCATCAGCAAATCCTGAGCATTCCAACATTCACTGAGAACCAGCAGACTCCAGCTTCTTTTCTCAGTGCTTTAATTTATAATGCGCTAAAAAACTGACAAATGAGTGGGGTAATGTCTGTTTATTGCTTGTAGGGCCTGCTGGAGTGGAGCTACCTCAGAACGCCCAAATCCCAAGCTGCACCGAAAAGACTGTGAAGTCTGTGTCTTTTAAATGGTAAATTTGCTGAATATTACATGATAGTCTGAATTTCAGTTTTACCATAAGTAAGTACATTTTGTGAAGGTTCTCTGACTGTATGATTAGAAATGACATTACTAGATGGTTTTAAAAACTCTTTCCTCCCCCCCCCTCAGCTCTACTGGAGAATATGTCACGAATGCAGCAAGTCTGTCAAAGCTAAATGCATGCTCTAAGTACATTGGATGGCATCTGGGGCACCAACATGCTGCTAGCTGAAGAAGCTGTTCCTCCCTGCACAATAGGGACTTCTCTGCTCTTTCCCTGCAGATGGCCTAATTACAAAGAAAGAGAAGAGGAATATTGCGGAGATGAAAAAGACATTTTCCCCTGCCAGCTCCTCATTTTGGTATGTGTGGAAGTGATTTTGTTTGTTGGGAAATACGGAGGGACGTTTGGTCTATGGCTCACACAACCCAGTCAGTCATGCCTCCTGGCTTTTTATGAGCAGGCAATGGTCCAGGAAAAACACTTGCTTTTGGCTGCCATATTTTCAAGAGCCTAATGTTGTCCCGTCCATTATTTTAGGCTGAGGATTTTTATACTTTATATTCATGGTCTGCTTTCTTCCCCTGCATTAGGGCACAATCTTCAGGATGACTTTGCATTAGACAATTAGGACTTAATTGACTTTTTTTTTTTTTGGCTTCCTCTGATGCTCAGAGTGATTGTCTCATTAAGGACTGGACTGTGGGATTGGTCATCCTCTGTCATAAGAACAAGAGGTTTGGTTTTCCAGGTGGGCACATCCTTCACTCCTGCTCAGGGAGCAGTTTTATGTGTCAGCTCACCACATAGCTTTTGTGTTGTTTCAGAGATGAGAAACTAATAATTTCTCTGGCCTGGAATTGACAGCTTGTAAGTTATGAGGATAGAGAGAGGTGCTGAGTTTCTGCCTGTTTATTATGAGAAGCATAATAGTTTGGTGCCAAGGTCCCAGCAAATCTTGAATGGGACTTTTTCACCTCTTCACACCACTTTGCATGTGGGCAGTCCCTTCCAGTGTTGGAATCTTTCTACCATCTGTGCCAATTAGGTCTCTTGTATTTATATCAAAGATTAACTGAGATGACTATGTAGACAGGCAGCTTCAAAGTTCTATGTAAGAATATGAAATGCTATCTCATTTGGAAACTCCTGTGATTGTCCAGACTTGGAGAAAATACATGAATATGTTGTCTGGATTTGGGTGGACCAATTGCTAACCTGTTTTTTCAGATCTGGGAAAAGCTGGAGCAAGGCATCAAGAAAACAGGCTGGCATGGAGTAAGGACATTGATATCAGCGAAATAGATGGTAACGAATAGAGGGACAGAGCAAATACTGCTGGAAGATACCAGAAGAGAAGACTGGAGGAAAAAATACTGAGCATGTATCCTGATTGCAGGTATTACACAATCTTATAGGCGGTAGATTTTTATGACAGAGGAACCATCAGAGCATGGTAAGGTACGTCCCAGAAGGCAACTGTAGATAAAGATAATAAAGGCCTCAGATCATTCTGCAAGAAAAACAAACAGAAAAACCCCATCAGAACTGGCAAGGCATCCTCAATGCCCCAATATTTAGAAAGAGCTTGTAAATACTTCTACAGGGTTATGCAAATAGCAGAAGCCCTGTTTGAGGAGGATTTGAGTGTTCTTCTCTTAATTCTAGCCTGGAAAATATTAATGTGTCACACCCAGAAAGACACTTTGCAAGTCAGGTAGTGAACATATGCCTTTCTGGGGTAGAGCTGTGCCTTGGAGGGTGAAAATATATGTGTATGCACACACTTGTGTCGATGTGGCTAGTATCATCATAGCTCTGTGTTGCATATCCCAAAACACCTCCTTGGGATTGTCTCAAACACTAATGAAAAAAGATAAAATTAGTCTATCTGAGACTGCTTGTGGATTTGACTGAATTTTGGTGATGGTTAGTAGGATGTGTATAGGAAAATGAAGAAAGTACAGGAGAAAGAGCAAAGGTGTTTGTGGGAATTGTCTTTAAAACAAGACCAAGTTTCAACCTTGACAAAGGAGATACTGCAATTCTGCTGTAATGAGGAAATTAAGTCAATAAGTAATGCACTCTCTCAAAGTCAGAGGACTACAACACTAGCTTGTTTAGAATAACCGTTAAATTGTGGCACACTTCACAAATAGATGTGAACATCTCAGAAAGCGGTCATCAAGCACCTTGTTGTTTGCCAAGAAAAACAGGCAATTATGAACATTATGTCCAACTATGCATCATATCAGCTCCAATCAAAACCATTTAAATCCAGTCAAGCATTGCTTTCACACATAAAACCCTACTCTATGCTTGATTATACCTCAGCATACCAGGTATGCAGCCTAGGATGTTGGCCAATAACAATATTCCATTGTCTAGAAATTTTAATCCATGCATCTATATTTATAAATGTCATAAATTTGATTGCAAAAGATTGCAATTATCAAACCCTTGCTGTTTTCACTTTTCTGTTCAAATCTGTTAAAAAGCCTTTGAAATTAAAAGCAAACAAATAAACAAAGTCTGATGAAAAGCAGGCAGTGTCAAGCTTTCAAGTGGAAAAACTGGATGTAGAAAATGACTTAGCTTTTCTAGAGTTCTTTACCCCTCCCCAGGTGCTGCTGCCTCTCAGCAGAGTAAAATTATTATATGGAGAAAATGGTTTCGGCTGCACATACCCAGACTGAGAAAAAAATTGTTTCAATATAGATAGATTAAAAACAAACAAAAAAACCCCTTACAGGCACTTTTGTGGTCTCACAGAAACAATGAATTCTATTCCTCCTACTTCTCTACTGTGGTAACTAATTAGCTTTTTTGTTTTGTTTTGTTTTTTTGTTACAAAAGCCCTTTATATTGGAGACTTATTCTAAAAATGTATCACTGGCTGGTATGCAAGCACTGGGTCATCTCTGTAAGTGTCAATAGCACTGGGAATCTTAGCACAGTTGAGTGACCGGTGTTTTAACATTATGTCAATTTGACCTGCTGTGAGCATGCTATTGAATTTACAACACTGACAGACCAACTGAAGTAAGGCTCTCCACACTTAAAGGAACTGGAACGGGGTTACTATTAGCAAAACCAGGAGTTTTCTGCTTCCTAAACAAGCTGCTCTGGGATTCAACTTTCTGGGTCTGTGCTGCTGAGCCATTGGCTGGATGAGTACTTCCTTTCACCTTCTCCATCCTAATTTGCTTTTTTTTTTTTTTTTTTCCTAGAGCAGCTTTCAGTGAGAGACACTTGTCTGATTTCTTTTCATAATAGAAATGATGGCCAAAATATCTCTGTCAAAAATCTCTTTCCAAGAGCAATGTTGCTGCCAAGCGCTCCAGACAAACTAGCTCAATGCTCAACTCTTGAGTACAATGGCCACAGCTTAAGTGAGAGTAAGATTTTATCACTGGTATTAAAAATAGCACGCATAACCTTAAATAGGAAAACTGAGAGATTAAATAGCTTTGGGCTGTCATTTCACAACCAGACGTTCCAGGAATCTTTGAGAGACCCTTACCCAGGGAAAAGACATGCACAGTAGCGGACAAAAAAGGTATTTTTTCAGATAATTTCAAGAATGAGGCTGCACAGAGGTAGCTGATTTCATTTTATTGCAGCCAGTGTTGGAATGTACCTGCCAGAAACAAGAATGCTTCCTTCATTTACCCTGATTTATCATTACAAGAACTAACAGAGCTCCTTCATAAACTACTGGAGCTTAACTCTGGCACAAGTCCAACAAAGTTACACAACTTGCTTAACACCACAAAGAATATAATGTTTCTATTTACTCTTAAAATAATGTCCACCATTTTTCAGAGCATTGTACCAGAATTCATGAATTCATTCTGACAACATGAAGTAACAAAGGAAATTTTTTTTCCTGCAAAACAGAGGGAAGAGGACATATTTTGAAAGTGACCATGAACCTGAAAGTTCACATAGGTGCTTGAGATATAATTTAGACACTGAGTTCCATTTCTTGGAAGGGGTGGTAGGCACCTACATACCTTTGCAGGGTGCTGGCAGTAGACAGCTGGATTCTTAGGCAGAGATTTAGTCATGAGCCGCTCCCTCCTCACACCCACCTGCTGGGTGACTTGCACCTCTACCTAATTTAGAGGAGTACTATCCTTTTCTCCCCTTAGGGCCTCAGAGAATTTCCCTGATTATTTGCCCTGTGTAGCTGGCTCTGCTTTTAAGCATCTGTGGTCTAGCCACTTTCTCTAAGGTCCTTTCGCTGTGGGTCCAGGATAAATTGGTATTGAATTGGGAGCCGAGTTAAGTAGACACTGTTGGCCACCTTTCACATGCTCTGTCTACATTGCTTGTGTGTGTGTAAGGGGAATGCTATTCTTATGCAAACAATGATAATGTGAGCCAGTCCTCAATGACTTTCTTACACTTTGCCTTGGTTGACCCTCCATGCTTAACTCTGGCAACATCATACACACTGTTTTTCTTGTTATCTTTATGCAGTAACTGAGAATTTGCATTCAGAAAGATCTTAATGTACCTAAACAATACAGTTTCTTAATTCCTTTAATTTTAGTAGGAATTAGAAGCCTAATTGTGAGCTGGATGTTTTACTACATTTGTAGATCTGGGCATTGGTGAAGTGGTTAGCAGCTGTCTTGCTTTGTGAAAAAAATAAAAGATTTATGGGAGTATTTTTTTGAGCAATGTGAGAAAATACTAGGAGTGCTCTGAGAATCCTAACATTACTGTACTGGAATTAATTTGATTTCACTCTTCGTGTTGATCTCTATTCATAAATACATTAAATGATCAACAAATCAAACTCTGAATGTGATATGAGTTTTGAGCACAAACCAGGAACAGCATGAAAAAAGAACCTGGAGTGCTTTTTATTTGAACTTTGTATGTAACTCTATTAAGATGCTGAATATTTCAAAAGCTGAAAGTATTTCTAGCTTTTGACTTTTAACCATATTATGCCCTTTGTCTTATTTCTTGTCCTCAGCAAATGTCAAGTGCGTGTTCTGTGGCACTGAGAGACACCAGTCTTGGGAGAATATCGGCCTTCAGTAAGTGGAACTCCAGATTACACAAAGCTGCAAGCATAAAAGCAGCTGCAAAAGCAAGTTCAGTCTGAAAATGAAACAGTTTTCTCAAGAAGAATTAACATGAAAGTTAAAGGAAGGACTTAAGTGAAATCATCGTGCTTTTAGAAAGTGTACTTTGTATCTAGCAATATTTGCAGTCAAATTAAATCTGTGATGTGGGTTTTAGCTTTAAAACTTTTTATTTCCTTTCCCTAGAGTTGGCATATTTATATAAAAAATCCAGTCCAAATATGCACTCTGTTCCTGAGAATTATGATCTACCAAGTAAGCATGAATTTCTCTGTAAATTCAAGACATTCTTTTAAGAAAAGCATATAAATGCTGTAAGCAGGATGTTTTTTCGGAGATGTAAGTTAACTTCCAGGGCCTGTATCTGACTCATCTCAGTAAAGAGCCCAGAACCAGGACTTATTTTGTAATGCATGTACAGAGTGCAGAGTGCAGGTGATGACTTGAGCTGTGAAAGCTCGTGTTATAGAACCTGCACCCACACATTCTGAAAGCTCAGCCAGGTTTGTCAAAATGTTAACTAAAATAATGAATCTTTCACATAAACCTATGGTTAATTTCAAGTGAATCTTGATTGATTTATGGTTACCTGTATCTGGCATGTCAAGGTTCAGCTTTTTTTCTTACCGTGTTACACTTGGAGAAATTTTGGTTTATTTGAGCCTGGAATTTGAACTGAGTTTCATGAGAGAAAACCCTGTAGAAACTAAAACCAAGGACACTGATAAAAATCTGAGGATGGAAATTGATGAGTTTCAGACAGGTCTGGTTGCAGTAAAGTCTCCTTTTCAGTCCCTTTGAAATCCTGCAGTCTGCACTGAGAATAAAACTGAGGTGTGTTTGAAGGAATTTTGGCTGAGTAGTATGATTGACCTTAGAGAAGATAAGAGCAAAAGAAAAGGACAAGTGCAGTTTGTCAAGAGAAGATGTAAAATAGTTGTATATGCTCTACATTGTGTTGTAAACTAAAGCTTCATAATTTCCTGTGGCACAATTCTGTAGGAATACTCAGGATATGATGCAACTTTGAAGCCACAAAATGGAAGCAGCATGTCCAGGATGCTCTTATGTCCTACCTAAACTTGTTTACCACAACTAACAAAACACAGGTGTGCAACTGTAATGTGCAGCAAGCCCAGACCCACTGTCATCTGTTGACCATCTGTCTCTTTTCTTGGTTTTGGTATAACTCCATGTTTGCTTTGGGACTGGCTGGGGCATGTGGAGGCAGGCAGAGAGGCTACCTGGTCACAGGGATGCACTGAGAGATGCCACATAGTGCTGGTATTATCGGTCTTTCACCCTTCACATAAATCCATGTTTCTGCTGCTCTCAGCCAGGAGCTGAACCAGGGCCTCTGTGAGGCTGGAGATGTCTCCCCTGCACAACCAGGAGTGAGGCTGAGCCTCCACCAAAGGTCAGGTCAAAACACCTCAGGATCTGCTCCACAGGAAGAGGAGGGGCAGGGGAGGGCAAACAGTATTTTTTCACCCAAGATAGATGTGTCTGGGCCTCCTGGAAAGTGAGAAAGGCTCTCAGTTTTTGCAGATAGACATAGCTTTGTTGGACTTCTGTTCTGAATTGTTCACTGGAGAAATCTGTCAGTGTCCCATGATGAGACAAGGATTCCCAGGAGACCTGTGTTTCTACATAGGTATACAAATAACTTGACTGAAGAGAGGTGTTCTCATTATCCTCCATTTCCTTAGTCTGTTAAATAGTTTTATGTAATTTTGTTTCACTACTTAAGTAGATTAAACAGAAAATACTGACCTTGAAGTCAGGTATGACAACCTTCACATTAAATTTCAGCCTCATGTCCTGGACTCTCCTCAGTCTATAAAAGGCACAAGTGTGTATATATACAATATGGAGTCTATTGTTTCATGTCATCTGGAGTATGATTTTTATTGTTCTAGGTGATTGCTTTTTATGTCTAGCTTGAAATAGAGTTCTTGTAATTGTACTGTTTACTTCACTGAAGAAGCCAGTTTGTTTTCCTATTCTCTTTTGAAATTTAATGAATTCCTTCATGAAAGGTGAGGAGCTGAATAGAAAAGACCTACTTATGAGGGAGACTTTTCTGCCTGTATACATATATAGGTCCCCACAGTTTCAGTACACAAGGGTTTCCCTGTAGCAGCATCAAAACATAAAGATCAAGAAGCAGCCAGGACATACAGAAAATAAATACTAAGTAACCACTACTACTAAATCAAGTACTTTGTACCAAAAATAAGGTGACTATGGCAATCTATTTTTGCTAATGGCGGTAATACAGATAAAGGAAAAAGGTGGGACTATGTCATTTATTAAGAGGGTTGTAAAACCAGCTATCAGATAGTTAAGTGTTGACATTATCTTTCATAGGATGAACAAATGTCAGATATATAATGAAATGAAAACCATTTATGTTCCAACCTTGGTTTATATGTTTGGAAAAGAACACCTTCATGATTTTCTTAACGTGTTTTGTTAATTAAGTCAGTGGGATTTGTGCTCCCAATTCCCCCAGGCGCTGCTGAAAGTGTCCCCCAACGTCAAGCTGACAAACTTTATTTATGTGATTCAAAAAGCATACCAAATCCCACCCCACACTCCCAAGAACTCTGCCAGTTATTTAAAGCCACAAAACTAAATAATGGTCTCACAGACTCGTGATTCATAGTACATGCTTGAACTCTGCCCCATTCTTCTTTCTGTCCATCTCAAATGTTTATCAAAACAAGTAGGTCTGCAGTGCCACCTCAAAGGCACCATATCTGAGGCACTTGGTCAAAACACAAGGAGAACACCCTAATGTGGTGATAGCAGGGTGCATGGCAAGAGGCTTTTGTGGGTGATGTGGGGCAGTGTGATGAAGATGACATGGGGCAGGCTTTGAGCGTTTGAGCTGAAGGAAGCTGAAGGAAGTGCTGAATAGGGCACTGTGAAGGACTGTGAGATGAATGTGGTACATGATGGTGCCAGAAGAGGCATAACAAGGGCAGACCTCAGCAGCATAGTCTTAAAGTGTGGATATAGATGAGTTTTACCATATGGGGAGGTTTCCACTGGGTGTTAACAGAGCCATGTAGCTCAGACCTTTCAAAGAAAGCCTATGGAAATGGAAACAGAAAGCAGTACTGCTTTGAAATTAGGTCAATTTTTTTGAAACACATTGCACTTTGTTTCTATAATTGCAATGTAAGAAGCATTGAGACTAAGTAGATCTTGGCTAGTCTTGCAACTCTATATTGAAAAGCTGGTGTTTTTTTTCTGACACATGGGCTCTATGATGAGTACCTGCAGGACCCTGAGGGCACAGATAGCTTTAAGTCCATTTTGAAAATCCCTGAGCTCTTTAATACGGCAGCTTGGTTACATTTTTCATTTTGTAACTCTGTATCACATATTGTTCAGTAAAATCAAAATATTTGAATGGACTGAACTGACCTCTGTCACAGCAACTAATAGAGCCTCTGTGTGGATATGCGATACAATAACAGAAACCCAGAAAAAAGAGAATATGACATGAGGTCCTCTATCCATAGCTCTTTTTTGATTTGTTGCAGCATCCAGCCTCACCCTTGCCCAGAGGGCCTGAGAAAGGAAGTGCAGAGGAAAGCATCTGCCCGCTCTCAGTCTCTGCACAGGAGACCATCAACTGCATTGTAGATGTGGGACCACTATGCCAATGAATTCAAAGTGCCTGAAAATGTTTCCAGGCTCTGACTGCTGGACCAGGGAGCAGACTGCGTTCTTGCTAATAAATTCCCTCAGTCTCTGAAATTAGGTGGCTGTGTGAAAAATTGACTGTTGGAAACGATCCCAGGAATGTTTGTACTCCTGAGCTGGTTTGGGAAATTTTTGAAAGACTGCTGGGTGGCATGTGTGCCAAAAGTGTGCCAGGAAATGTCTTGACAATTTAGGGAATGTCTATATTAGGGAAAAGACCCAGTAAGAACAGACCTATGGAAGAAAACCTCTGGTGCTGAGAATCATATCCACACTGACATTCATAGTCTTTGCATTTCAGAGAGCTTTACTGTCGCCTAGCTCTAGCCTGCTCCTGCAGACTGAATGTCCATTAGCAGTCAAACTGCATTAGATACCTCCAAGATTGCTTCTCCAGGTTTATTTTTATCCAAAAGGAACGCATTTTGCACATTCTAAATGCTATGTGAATCAAAGTGCAGGAAGTGGGAACTTCTGGGAGATTTGCTTCAGTACTGCCTCCTCATCTGAACTAGAATGCTGCCACAGACGATACACCCAGAGGCAACTGTGTCCCAGTGTCTGAGAACACTCCCAATCACAGTTTAATTTACCAGTTCACCCAGTTCAATTGCACATAAAAATTATTTGAGGCTTTGGCATGCAAAGTGGAAATTGCATTTAAAATTTTATTGCTAAAATTGAATAAATCTCTACTGAATGTTTGAACTGTCATTCTTCAAGTGCCTAGAATAAATTTGGGAAAGTTTGCAAGCGGATGCAAAAGCACAACTGTTATATATAGACTGTGTTCATGAAGTGTTTTAAATGTGGCTTGCTAGCATACATAAGATGGGAAAAGAAGGGGGAGACAGAGAAAGAGATGTTATGAATTTTAAAAGGGAAAGGTCTAAGCAGGATTTCTTCTTCTTATAGATTAGAAAAATCTTCACAGTAAATTTACAACCAAAATTTCCAGTCCTGACTAAAGCAAGCAATGTTTGGCACGTTGTATCTGTAGGTCATGAGCTTTAATTACACCACATTATCTTTCACTGTAAGATCTGGACAGCAGTTGCCTTCAGGTTGGAATCCAAACTGATAAGGGGCTTTTTTTATCACTACACAGTACATCAGACCTGGTTTGTAAGGAATAGATAGTCATCTGCTGTACCAACCTGCCTATTCTAGTTGAAGTTGCCTCCAGGGAAGAGATACCAGAAACTTTACATTTAGAACACTTAAAAAGAAAGATCCCTGGCAAATGTGACCACATAAGTGGTATTTAAGGAAGAGCTGTGTAATATAGTAACTAAATAATTTTATAGTCCCACTGCTATTTTAGTATGATAGTGAGATACCTGAACCACTTGCTCCTGACTTGTACCTTGTCTGTAATGATGTTATGCATAATGCAGCAAAAGGAGTTCTTCATTCCTGAGCAGCAGAACAGAAGTGCTTTTTACAACTCATCTCTTATGGATCAAAGCAAAGCTCAAACTTGCCTTATCATGTGAGCAAGGTTAGCGTCCTTGAGCTTTACTGTTACAGTTACACATGCTTATCCTGTAGTTTTTCATATATTTGTGTTAACTGAAATTGGATGTTTATAGATTGCATGGGCTTGATTTCTGCTCTTAGTTAGATGTTCAGTATGTCTATTAAAACCACATATTCTCAGGGCTTACTGTGAAATACCTGCAAAAATGTTTTAAAAATGTGGAGATATTTACTTTGGGCTAAAACTGTCAAAAAAAAAGGAAAAAAACCTCATATAAGAAATAGTCCTGGGGGAAAAAAAAATTAAAAAAAAAGAAAATCCCAGTAACTGGAAAATTATTCTTTTTGTGTAAACTTGTTATATTTTTATTTTCCCCACTAATGTTTTGTGCTTTCTGTATTTGTAAAACATAGCTTACAAATAGTATAGATGTGAAGGCTGAAATTTGGGAAACGGATCCTTATTGTGGTCATATGGTTACAGTGAATGAAGTATTTTGTTGCTTAGTACACATACATTTTCATCTGAAGCATTTCATTCCTTCATTATACATTGTGTATGTGAAGTACAAACCATATAAGTGATAGCGTAACTGCTCTTCAGTGATAATCAATGCCATAAACACTGTCTTAAAAACAGACAAACAAAAGACACTGTAGTGTTTGACTTCAATGCCTTTCGGTGGTGATCTAGTATATGATATGTCTGGACTGCATTGCTTGCCTCATTTAGGTTTCAAGGTTTTTAGGGCAAAGTGTATGTTCCACCTGGGTTTTGTGTCTTGCTGAGTAGTATGGCAGTTTCTACTAAATCATAATAATTAGAACAGAAAAAACTGTAATTGGTATCTTTAAAAAAAAAAAAAATGCCCAATAAAGCTTCCCCCATGGAATGATCAATACATACTTTCTTAACTGAAAAGATCCATAATAGCCAAGAAACTCCTTATTCCTAGTTATGCATTTGCCCCTTCCATCAAATCCATATTGTGGTCTTTTTGTAGGAAAACAATTTAACTGGTTGGGTGGTTGTGCTGCTGTTGGGTTCCTAGCTTTCCAGCCTGCAGCTATAACTTTTTTGCTGGTTCAGCACTACTTCAAAGGAATGCTCATTTTCTAGGAAAAAAAATGCCTTAGAAAGGATGCTGGAAATACACGCTGGGCATATTTATGTATTTAGCTACGGTCTACTTTCATCTGTTGTTTTTTGTAAACCAGAAGGGTATGAGCCAGTCCTTGTCCCAAAACCATGCAGCTACTTCAGAAACTCAGGTAGAATTGTGGTAATAAATTGGGAACTGCTTTTAAAATATGGGCCCAGTTGTGCAAATTTGTCTGAGAATGGAGCTGACATTCTCCCTGCTGGATTTGGACCCATGGGTAAAAGTATTCTGTGAGTACTTAGAAATTCTCCATGACTGTATCAAGGGCTGGCGTATTGCGCTGGTGCCAGCTTTCTATCAACATTCAGGTCTTTTCCTCAGTAACAGATCTATGGGTTTGGATACCTAAAGTGTGATATTCTGTTCTTCCACAGTGCTTAGAAAAGAAACAACGGGTGACTACTTTAGCACTGATGTTAAATATTTGCCTAACATTGCCAAAATTAGTGATAAAAAGAGAATCTTTACTTCAATGGGAAAATAATACTGGCAGTAAGCTCTGTTTGTAACAGTAAATCAATATTTGTCTTACCAGTGTATGCTGCCTGGCTTTCTTTTTCTGTAAGCTCAAAGAGGCAGAGGTTACTAATGGAAAATGTGGAGTAAGTTTTAGCTCTCAACTAGAATAAAATGTCTCAGATCCCAGTTAATTTTGTCCATGGATGGCCTGTTTGTTCTTTCATTCAGTTGACGGTACTAGGGTTTTGAGCCGGTGAGCAAAAATATTTTTAAAGTAGCTCCTATTCTAAGTCTTATTTTGGCATTCAGCTACTCAGGCCTTCTTTTGAACACTAACTCTCTCTGTAGAAACAGGAATACTCCTTATATGGTTGTGTTCTGGCATCATTACTACCGTTATGAGTTTTGTTGTTGACTGAATACAGCCAAGATTTCACCTTCACTCCCCCCAAAAAAAAAATGTAAAACCCCCTCAAGTTTTCATTTTCTTATTTGTTTTTTAAAGTCGACTGAACATGTTTGGGCTGGCATAAACATTAGGATGCCACAAACAGTGAACCACTAAAGGAAAATGTCTGGGCTGGCATGAATTCAGGTCAGGAGTCTGCAGACTGCATGGTGAAGAAGTGGTGGCAGCAGCAGCAGCAGTAGCAACCCTCTCATCTATGTATAGAAGCAGGAGAAGCCATATAACTATCCATCTGAAGTTTACATATGCTGCAGTCTGAGAAATGGTGTTCTAGATGCCTCACTTGGAGGTTTCTCATTTGTGCATATCTTCAACCTGGTCTAAAAGCCTTTCTAAGTGTGTGCATGTGTGTACAGTTATTGTCTGTTTTAATAATTTCCCCATAAAATAGTTACACAGAATTCCTGCATGTTAATGCAGAAAATAAACTACAATATGGAGTCTGTGTAAGCTTAGATCTGCTTTGCACAAAGACAACATGCACAACACTTTCACATGTAAAATACTCTTTCTCCCTTAGACATATACTACATATACACTACTTCAATCTCGATACATTTTCTTCTCAGGGCAAGGAATAAAGTTATTCTGTAGTTCTCTTTTTCAGTGTCTGAGAAGTGCTCGATGTTACATTTTAATTGCGTGGAAAGGTAGTTTCAGTAATGTATGAATCATCAATACTTAACAATACATTGCATCCAAAGACTTTGGAGCAGGTTCAGGTAGAGTGTTCTTAGAGCTTGTGATGCCTCTTATGGTCTCAAATCTTTCAGACTTTGTTCCTAAATCAAAAGACTACTGCAGAGGAACAGAGAGTTTATTGAATTCAGGGTTTTCCACCGTTACTGAATATGAATTACAGAAACTTCAGTATTAATTAGGACCAAATAAATTAAATTCTTGGTGGATTTAATGGGGTTTCTCTTCAGGAATTAAGGCCTTGCCCTGGTCTGATAAGAAATATCCTTCCTTCTCTCATCTTCCTTGGCAAGGATAAATGTCAAATCAGTTATAAGCTTTTATACGTGTTTATGTATAGCATAAAATTTCTCTCATCTTTACATGATTAATGTTATTAACTTCAGTGGGACTACTGAAGTAGTGGGTGAACTGATTTTGACTGTGTAAATATCCACTGTTTCTTGTGTATAATACATAGATGCCATCTCTTTTAGCATCTATATTATTATATATTTTTTTCTGAAGTGTCTCTTTTGTCTGAAAATCAGTTATTGCAGGAATCAGATGTACCATCTGTATAGCAGTTGCTATGGTCACTTTGTCACCTTTCCAAATTTACAAATTGTGTATAATCTAATGTAAAATGTGCTGTAAAAAGTTAGGTACCTGTACGTCTGTTATTTTTAAAGCATTTCTTTTGTGAAAAATACAGGTTGAGAACCTCCTCTGCTTAATGTCAGATATACTCTTGTCACTCATTTCAATGGGAGTAGTGTTGGGCCCATAATTTAATTTGATGACTTGATTGTGAAGTCATTCTTCATGGACCAAATTGTCAGTGAATATACATCAGTAACTGTGCTGCAAATGAGCAACCACATTTATTTCAGGTCAAAAATGGGAGTGAAGATGAAGTTCTATAATACAGTATCATCTTTTGTCTTATTTTTATAGCAGTTATTTGCACTTTGAATATTACTGCTTGAATCATGAGTGATTGCAGTGAAGTGAATGAAGTAAGGCTGGGACCTGACCGTATTGAGAGATTCTTAATGTGCAACTGATCCAGGGCTTATTCAATCTTTTGGAATTTTTTCAGGGACCATGAATATGAAGTTGATCTGGTCCTGTATTAGGAATACTTTATTTCCCCATTTATTACTGAGGCTTAAAATTTACTGTGTATAGAGGAGCTACACAACATCCAAGAAGCACAACCACTAAACCCCTCAGATTAGGCTTCAGGTGGGAAGGAAGTGATACAGAGGTCTTTTGTTGAACTAGTGTATGGCATGAATTGTTGTGAGGATAAACATTTGCCTAATTTACCCTTCTTCCTGTATTTTTCTATATTATTCTTGGTAGCATTATCATTTTATTAATTGAGAAAAGAGTGTATTTCTCCCACTGTATTAAGATAAATACTATATATCTTTCTCTCGTGTATTTGAACTTCTGTACTCTAATCCTAGTTACAAAAAATATTATGACACGTGGTGGTGGATACTCATATTAAACAGAGTTTGTACCTCAAAACCCTTTTTGCAGATTTCTGATTTATGAAAGACACAAAGAAAGTTGGTTTCATGGTGTCCCATGACTCAAGTAATTGTTATTTCTCCAAATATTTATACTTGATAATCACACTTACCACAAGGTTGTGTTGCATAAACTGACATTTAGTATTTTCTAGTCTAAACTAAATATTTTTACTTAAAAGGAAGGCAAAATCAAGACAAAGCCTCATAAAATCTTAGAATGACAAAACTAGTTTTAAACCAGCATTTTTTTTTCTCCTCTCCTTCAATCCACTAGCAACTCAACTTTTGCACTATTCAGAGCTTTCTTTTGTGAATGGCTTAGATTTGTCAATTAGCATGAGAATGGTCCCTCCTTGCATAATGTTAAAAATCACCATCTAAGGAAGCCCAGTTATTGTATGAATGTATACAAAGGGTGATTTACTTTGGTGTGAACTGGTCTTTTAGAACATTTTCAGAATAAAAGTGGAAAGAATGTATTTATTTTTTTTCCCCTGTTGATGTTGACACAAAAGTAAAGGCAATTTGCCAGGTACATTACTGACAGAACTCCAGAATTATCAAAGTGTGTAGTGAAGATGGAGATACCATTGTATTCATTGTCAAATTGTTTAAAATTCAGAAACGTGCAAATCCTATAGAATAGAACACTTTTTTTCTGTGGAGTAAAAATTAATAGCCTAGTAAGTCTTTGCTTTCCTTCTGCAAGATGTTTTAGCTTCGCTAATAGAATGGTGAAAAAGCTGAAGTTTATATAGAGTGCTTACACTGTTAAAGCAAAAATTGGGTTTTTATTGTCTTACTAAGGAAACAACTGCTCCCATCTGTGGGGAAGAAAATGAGATTTCCTAATAGGGAAGGACCCTTCCCAATATTTCCAGAAGAAATCTGAATATGTTAGTGAAATAACAGACCTCAGAAAATATAGATTTTTGGAGTGACTGCCATAGTAGAATAAGTCCATATGCTCACTGATACACAGGACCTGGACTTCGGATTCAGTCTCCCTACTGCAGAATTAAATGTATTTTGATATGACTTAAATTCATCTAAAAATATGAAGGTCAGCATATAGACCCTGTATATCTTAAATTGATACATAGTTTGTACAGGGCTCCGGCCTTTCCCCAGGGATAAATTGCCATAAGAGTCACGTTTCTGCTTTAAAGTGACAAGACAGGCCAGAGCAATTGGAGAGAGACACTGAAATGCTCTTTGCATGTTGGGTAACAATTTCCACAGAAAAGCCGTTGTGGTGGCAGTCTTCAAGGGCCCCTACATCAGCAGTAAATGTCCATATGCATCAGCTCACATATGATGGGCAGTATGCAGAGGGATGGGGTGAAGTGGTGGCTCCTCAGCCCCCCGTCATCTGCAGGGGCTGGGACCAGCTGGCGTGACCACCGGTGCAGAACCTGAACCTGGACCTGCTCTCTTCTTGGCTGGAGCAAGAGCAGAACATGAGTGCCATTAAGGGGAAGCCACATATAGGACCTCTAGGTATGTAATGAATTGCCACTAGGATGATAAACTTATCTACCATTTTCTTGCCATACTCTTCCCCTTTTTTTAAAAAAATTGTCAGTAGTTTCTTTCCTTTGCTCTTTCCTGCTTGTTCATGTTTCCTTTTGTGCACACTCTCTTGCTTTTTCTTTCCTTTGCTATTGATTGTCAGCTTCTTCACTTCTTCCCATTTCTGCTATATATATATATATATTTTTTTTTTTTCTCTGTGCTTTCCTTTTAATGCATTTTCTTAGGCCTTATAAAAGGTCTTCTGGTTAAAATATGATCTATAACCTTAGCTTCTATTTCTAGCATGCCTTTCTTTTTATGACTGGCTTTGTTTCAATTTTCCTTATGTTTGGCATAAATAAACTGTAGTCTAAAAAGACCTTATGATTAGTTATGGGTTGAAGGAAAAAAAGAGATTCAATATCTCCAGTAATACACCAAGGAAAGAAAGGGGACCTGGTACGAGTGAAGCCTGTTGCGCTGACAGGCCGTCCCAGGAACTCTGCTGTACCCTAAAGCAGGCACTAGCACAGTTTGTGAAGATTATGGCTGACCCATTAGCAATGTCCTTCCCTATAGGAAGCACTCAAAGTGAAACAGAGAATCTGAACTTTGAATGTAGACTGCAGAGAAGCATAAACAGGCAATCAAATCCAGCTATAAAAACATGACATGATCTATACATAATACATTTGAACCCTAGAATATTGGATGCTTTTTATTACAGTTATTAAGAAGAGTCCATGAGATCTGAAAAATAGCCTGATCCTAAGGGGAAAAGAAAATGACACTCTTTATTTGAAACCATTACTTACCGTACCACTTTGGGGGGTTTAACTGCATTGTGTAGCATGCATCATCTTGGCATGCTACTTTTTCGCAGGGGAATTCAGCTATGTAATTCACTATATTTGGTACTTACTGGAGTTACATGCTTTATAGAGGGCAATATGATATGGACTTCTGTGTTTCACGTACTTAGTAATAAACATATGGAATAAATTACCAGGGAAAAGCAATTTCAAATAAAGAATACAAATGGGTCAAGTTTTTTTCTGTGGAAGGACAAAACAGAGACTTCTTATCTAATAGGAGTAGGTCCAGGACAGAGACAAACTGGAAATGGGCAGGTAAAAACAGGCAGACCTTTCTTAATCTTGTAACTATATGCATTTGAAGCTCTCAAATGTGCCTTTCATATTAAACACCACATTTGTGGGCATAATTGCTTAGCTGTACTTTCATATGTCTTCTTCAAATTTTTTAACCTCGGTCTTCTGAGTCTACAATAATTTCCCAATTAATCACTGCAAATTGCCTGACAGCCTTTAGCAGCCACTGTGATGAAATGAGAATGACTCTATATGTTCAATTTCAAGGGACAGGTTTCAAAACCCCTTACTCTACTTTTAGCAGATGAAGGCAATAAAGATGGTGTGACAACTTGCTAAGATGCCATTTCTGTACTGTTACTAAAATGCTAACTTTTGTGGCCAGAAAGTATCACAGCTGTCTACAGGCAATGTTGAGAGCTCTCATGACTTATGGGAAGAAGAAACAAAATAAGAAGCAGGCCTTGCTGTTCTGTGGGAGGAAGATGAGTGACTGGATTTAAGGAAGTGTTTTAGGTAAAATTTAGGAGGAAGTGCATCTGGAAGAAAGCTAGTGTTGTTAGAAGGAAATATTAATGACTTGGTAAGTCTAATTGTGACTAAAAGACTCAAGAGATTTTTTACCTCCTAATAAATCTGTGAAGAAAAAATGCTCTGGTGCAATGATCTCCAGAAGTACAGGAGAAATAAAAAATGAACTCAGCGGAACAGTGTGTGGAGCAAGTCCATCTGCCCACACATAGATTTTGTACTGTCCTATTGTTTAGGTGGGATTTGCATGTTGTATAAGCTTGACTTTAACTCTTTCTAGAGGTTTGCTTTTCACCTACTGTTCGAGCTTCTGGCAGACTTTAATACAATGTTAAGAAACAAGATTCTGTGAGTAAAACACTGTGGAACTTGACGAAGCACTCTTGCCCACTTAAGCAACAGCAGTATTACTGTGAAGGCCCTTTCTTCTTGGTATCAGACAGTGGAAAAGACTGAGGTTGTCTTTCTGAAAGAGGAATTAAAACAACACAATTGATATCTGTCTCTCTCCCAAACCCTGAGCAATCAGAAGACCTCACCGGCTTCAGTATATTTATTGAAAGAACTGTATTTCCTATGAAAGGAAAGGGTTTTTTTGGAGGTTCTGTCAATAATGTAAATTATTTCTTCCTGGTTTTAAAATATTTATCTTCTCACTTTTAATTATGGCAAGGAATGTGATAGTTAAGATACTCAAACTCACAAACGGTTGGTATTCAAAACGTGTAAGAAATGCTTTTAATAGTGATAGATTAAAAAGATACAACTATACATGCACTCATTACATGGCATGTTTTTTTTTTATTTCGACTTGTGCTTATTATTTTTCAATCACTTAGTTTTTTAAAAACTATATAAAGATGCTATATATTCTTTGAGGAAACCACATTTTAAGATATAGGGAAATTTAACTTTTCTGACATTTAAAGTGAGACTTTTTTTCAAAGCTGTCCCATGTCCAGGGAGCCCTAGCATTCAAATTCCATAAGAGGGACTGAAAATGTCAGCCTAAAGGCAGTGTTAGAATACACAACAGGTCAGATTCCTTCTTTAAGAAAACTGTCTGGTGCTATCAATAGAATTTTGCTCTGTTTCTTTAGCAGTGAATTAGTTTAAATATGTGCCAGTTACTAAAAAAATATTTAGAGAAGTTATTCTCTGCATGGGATACAAAGTCAGACAGACCCTCAGCTTTTGTCATGTTTCTGCTGCCTGGCTGCACATATCAAGGAACTTTCTCAGCTAATGCTGCTGACTAAAAAAAAAAATATTTCACACAAATACCCAATCCCACGAGCTCCTGTGGTACCCTTGGTACTGGGCATCTGTGTTGCTGGTCCTAAGGTCTGGGTACTGTTACTGTGCAGTTATCCTTAATGCAAAATATCCTGTGGCAAAAAACAAATGAGGAAACAGGAAAACTCTAAATATAAACAACACTATTGCAGAAATTTCAGAATCAGATCAACTGGCAAACAAAGCACACACATATGTGTGCTTGCCTCATCTTTATCTGTATGTCAGATTATTCTCTGTCTATGAGAAAAACAGAATCTGTTAACAACTGACCTGTTGCTCAGCTAGCTATAAAGAAATCATTAACCTATTATGGTGCACACATGTTGTTCCACCTGGCAGGAAGATGTTTCAATTTTAGTTTTTGAAAAAGATTTCAAGAAAGACACCATGCTCAACAGGAGGAAAATCAACAGAGAATGATGTAGAACTCTGTGATTTTTTTTTTTTTTTTAAGGATTGTTAAAGGGATCTTTAATGAAAGCAGCTGAGTAAAGTGTCACATAAAGAAGCAGACTCATAGAGGACCCTGACTACATTTAGGGGAGAACAATGACATAATTTTGTTTCAAAATGAAGTAAGAATGTCAGGAAGCTGGGATGAGAATGCTAGGGTAATGAGGATACATGAGGTGGGCTGTTTTATCCCAGAGCTTCCTTTTCCCTCACCATGGATATAACACATCCCTCTGTCCCCTGGCAGGTAGCTATGGTTGTTCAAGGGTGAGTCTACCTGCCTTACTGCAGAAGTGCTTTATATTAATTTTCTAAAACTTGTCTTGGTCCCACTTGCTCTTTTTTTTTTTTTCAGGTTAAACCTTTCCTTGTGTTTGCAGATGATACAAAACCAGGAGAGGTGGATGATACACCAGAGGGTTGTGCTGCCTTTCAGAGGAATCTATACAGGCTGGGCAACTGGGCCAAAAGGAACTTCATGGAGTTCAGCTAAGGCAAATGACAAATCCTTTCTCTGGGAAGGCATAACCAACCCTGTGCATCAGTGTGGACTGAGGAGTGTCTGTCTGGAAAGCAGGTCTGCAGAGAAGGACCTGGAAGTCTTGGTGGATGGCAAGTTGAACATGAGCCAACAACATGCTCTTGCAGCAAAGCGGACCAATGGTATCCTTGGCTACACTAAGCAAAGCACTACTCACTGGTGAGACTCATCTAGAGAGTCCTGGATCCAGTGTTGGACTCCCCAGTGCAAGAGAAATGTGGACTTATTGGAGCACATCCAGACAAGGGCCACAGAGTTGATGAAGGGGCAGGAGCTGAAGAAAGGCTGAGAGACGTGGGACTGTTCAGCCTGAAGGAGAGAAGACTTAGGGGGATCTTATCAGTGTGTATAAAAACCTGATGGAGGGAGTAAAGAAAACAGAGCCGGTATCTTCTCAGTGGGGTCCAGATGCATGACAAAAGGCAATGTGCACATCATTAAGACATATGAAATTACTCTTGACCATAAGCACTTTTTTTTTTTCTATGAGGGTGGCTGAACACTGGGAAAGATTTTCCAGAGACATTGCAGAGTCGCTTTTATTGTAGATGTTGAAAATGTGATTGGATATGACCCTGGGCAACCTGCTCTAGGTCACCTTTCTTAGGCAGGAGGGTGGGCCTAATAGAACATGAGAGTTCTCTCCCAGCCTCATCCATTCTGTGATTCTGTGATTCATGCATCACAAGGACTGATAAGTGCCATATTTTTGTTGGAATTTCAGAGGAATATTTTATATAGCTAACTTTCACAGTGACAGCAGAAGAAGCTAGCTTGGTTCTGTCAATAATTTTTGGGATCGGCTGAAATAATTCCTCAGTTTCTAAAATCCAAACTCATACATAAAAAAGGCTTTTGTACTAACTTTATATGTTATTTATCATCATAATTATGTCTTTAATAAACAGTGCAAGACTAATATGGTCTTTAGTATAGCTTGCAAGAATTGAAGGGAGGAGCATCAGATTGTCTGATGTGAACTGTTAGAGTTTGGTGATGTACAGAGACTGCCACTGCATGGTGCAAATCAGTCAGAACTTGGGAAAAAAGAGAAATAAACCAATTTCTCAAAACCATAAATGATTTGGAATAAAGTGAAATGAGTGCATGATCTAAGAAGATGTAGGGACCTCTAGGGCACAACTAGAGAAGGACAAAATAACTTATCTTCTACCTACAAATGACAGATGCAGCAGAGAGTTTGCAGGTAGTTCTACTCTTGGCTCAGGAGCCCTCAGAGAGAAAGCTGGCTGTGAAGTCAGAGGAAGCGTGCACACCTTGTTCAGCAGAAAAAGCATATATGCTCTAAACAGAATGTAAGTGATAAAAACCCCACTTATTTTGAGCCTGAAATCTTTAACTGCAAAGCAGGAGAAAGTACTTGGTAAAACCCAGGCGTTGGTTGTGAGCTGAACTGACTTGGTGTGTGGATTAACTGCATGAGCAAATAGCAGTTTGGAGAACAAACAGAAACAGTATGATTACAAAATACCATGTTGGTTCAGAAGCTATCTATGATAGCTTGAAAAAGATGTCAAGCTTTCAGTCTCAAGTAAAGACATGGAGAGGAATTGAAGCCATTTAATAAGGGTAGGGAAATTCTTAATAAACTATAGAACAGAGTTTAAAAAGCCCAGCTAGTCCATGATTCAGGCCAAAAAAGCACTCCATTCACCTGAAGACAGAGGTTAAAGAGAGTAGCTTGTAAGGTTCAATGCAAATAGGACCAAGTTTGCACACTTGCTAGTCACTGTGTTGAATGTGTACTCTTCGCACATGCAGGAACTCCAAAGAGCTAAATAAATGTATCAGAATGAAAAATTTTCCACTACTTACAATGGGAAAAATTTTGGAAAATACGTTTAATTCAAAGTCTTTCATGAAGCTTGATTGACAGCAGGGTTTTAGCAAGGATCATTAGAAAAACAAAGCTTATATGTCTGCATGTTCAACCCTTGCTTAAAGAGATGTTGCTTTTCAGGCTGTCTTTTTGGTTCTGTTTTGCACCTGGGTTGTGTCACCAAAATGCAATGTAAGAAGGTTTGATGTCACAAGAGCTATTAAGTCTGAGAGTGTTTTACACTATGGGAAAATAGTGGCAAGAAAGAATGAACAGTTCTGGAAATATTCAGAGTGAAGGCTAAGACCATAGAAATAAAAATTTAAAAATCTGTGTAACAGAAGCAACATACCTGGGAGAGAAATTAGCATAGCAAAGGCTAGAGATAGGTCACTAAGTGATGTCACAAAGATGTTTGTTGTCAAACATGAGAGCAGCAAGCAAAGATTTCTTTAGAGGAGGATAATGTGTGCCTAATTTTGCTGCTAGCAATCTGTAAGTGCTCTGGTACAAAAGTGTCTAACAGATATCAGATAAATATCTTAATAAAGAGCATAAGGAACTAAAGGCATAATTTCTCAAATAGCTGGAGTGTAAATTAAAGAACAAAATCTCTATAGACATATGTAATAGGACGCCTCATACAGTTCTTCAAGAAAATCTGGTTCATAAAGAATGAACAAGGGAATTCTTCCACATAATGAATTATCACTAAAATTGTTTGTCAATATGCTCAGATGAAGAAAGAGGCTTTGGTGTTGGTCCACTGGGATAACAGATTTTATGTCTTTTTAGTGACAGACAGTTCAGTACAAGTGAACACAACCCAATTACTAGAATTGTCAGGTAAATAACAGACTAAGTTTGTAGAGATTTATTTATTTTTTAGCTACATATGTATGATTTTCAAATTGAATACTAACCTGTAAGAGAAGCCGTATTGTGAATGCATGATGTAGAGAATTTTCTGTAAAAGGACAGCTGAGATAGATTGCATACATGTCAATCTGTTACAACAATAAATCTGTTTGGTCTTCCATGAAATATGGAATACTATTACTCGATATATTGCAAGGGATGAGATATATTAAATAAACTATTTAAGTCATGGGGTGTGGAGAGCAGCACATTAGTAGAATCTCTTCATAAGTGAAAAGTAATATCCAAGTAAGAAAGGCTTTTTGGAGAGGTAACTGGGTAATGATTCCTAAAATACCTGAGTAAACAAAATGTTAGTTTTATGTATATTGAGAGAATAATTGAGGTTTTAAAATGAAGGAAAAAGGATGCTCTACATCCCTGCAGTAAGTTGCCTAGGCTAATGGTTGGCCTGACATATCAACCTTTATTTGCATGTCCTGAGAGAAATTCCTGTGCCTTTGTTTTCCTTTGGGATTTAGAAACAACATGCAAGAAAACAGAACGGATGCCTTCTGTGCAAGGCATGGGATATTATTTGTCATAAAGCCTTCTCAAGCTATTAGCTGTCCTCAGTAGCCTGACTGAACGGTGTGACATAAGGGGCACTGCCCTTGTCTCCTGTGTCAAGTGGTTAGCCCTGCTGCAGAGGGTTAAGCTCGCCGATATATAATAGACAATTCAGTATCAGGCAGACTCCTCTGCATTCTCTTTGTGGTGGCTTAACCTTGGCTTGCTGTCAAGTGCTCACCAAGCCACTCTCTCTGTTCTCTTTGCTTCTTTACTGAACTTGGTGTCAGCAGAGTTGTTTCTTTCATGTTTTCTCACTCCTCTCTCTCACAGTTGCTGTGCAGTGTTTTTTATCCTTTCTTAAATATGTTATCACAGAGGCACTACCAATGTCACTGATGGGCTCAACTTTGGCCAGCAGTGTGTCTGTCTCAGAGCCGGCTGGAACTTTCTTTGTCCTACATGTGGGTTGCTCCTGGTGTTGTCTCACAGAAACCACCCCTGCAGCTCCCTGCTACCAAAACCTTGACACCTACACCCAATACACTCTTCTTTCCATGTGTCTCACAACTCTTTAAGACTCTCAAACAGATGCCAGTTCTGAGACTTACTTATGGAAGACAAAAATCTAGGCCACGGCAAGAGAAGGAACATAAACTGATGCGCTCTCAAATAAGTATAGCTCTTAGTTTGTTTATTAGTCAAAAAAGTATCCAGAATCCTAAATAAAATGCTGCTTCTCTGAACCAACCTTATGCCAGACTTGCATTGCTAAAGAAGAACTCAGGGCAGGCTAATTCATCTCCAGTAGAGATACATGTCACACCTAACACAGCACTTTCTAATAGAGAAGGAGTCTTTAGTGACTGGAAGCAGAATGCTTGCAGAGAAATATGAGCAAAGAAGCTTGCTGTTTGTGCCGCTTCAAACATGTTTGAATTTGTAATCGCTCCTCTGCAGTCAAAATAATGAGGTGCCTGATGAAGGAGCCTGGAAGATGTTATTTACTGTTGTATTAAAGCACCAATCAAAGGCAACCTGGACTGTGTCACCTGGTGATATTTTGTTTAAGGGAAAAGCCAAACCAAGTAGACCCTTCAGGGGAATACTTTTAGTTGCAAGTCCCTCTGAGCAGAAATTGTAGTTTGAGTTTGTGTAGTGTTTAATAGGATAAGACACTGATCTCTGTATAGTGCCACTGTGGTTTTCATCTCAATAATATCTTTTTCCCCCAAAAATCCAGGATAATACAAACAATCATGAAAGTAATACCTAGTACTGACATAAAGACAAGCTTCACCATTTTAATTTCATGGCCTAGATCATTAATCTAGCTACAGAGAGTAATGCAAAGAGTAATGACAAATAACAATAGTTCTTTTTTAGAAAAGATAGTATGTTAACAAACTTCTGTAGAGTACACATGGGTTGTCTCCTAGAGATACAACTTTTATTCTGTGTAATTAACTTAATCTAACAAGGATATTTCTTTTGCTTTTGTGCAACAATGACAACATTACTTGTCTGCTTTTCCCATCTAGTCTGTGCCTTCAGTCAAAAAATATTAAAGATGGCAGCAAAGAATATGATAGGCCTCTTGAAGGAATTTCCACAGTCTTTGAACCACAGATTTAACTCATACCAAGCTGTAATTTTTGCCTGAAATCTTTGCTGCAGTACACTTTGGTTGTGGTAATAAGTTCGAGAATCTTATATTACAGTTTCAGAATGAGAGAAATTATTGAAATTGAAACCCAGTTTTTCTTAAGTGAAAAAACACTCTTTCACAGAGTCACAGAATGTTAGGGATTGGAAGTGACCTCAAAAGATCATCTAGTCCAATCCCGCTGCCAGAGCAGGAACACCTAGATGAGGTTACACAGGAAGGCATCCAAAAGTGACTTCCAAAATCTTGACATTCTAAAATGTTAGTTACTCTAATTCAGTGCTTGTGAGCTTCACTTGGGATAGATATGTTTTATTGTGGCAGAATGACATACTGGGGAAATATTGTTAAGCACTTGCTTTTGCTTTATGAGGCCAGTCTTCTCAGGCCCTTTTTATGGAGCATAAACTGGGAGAGTGTTCCAGAGAAATGGTGGCCTCCTCAGTCAGGGTCTTGTCCTGAACCTCTCCCTAGAGATGCCCATCAATTTTCATGACTGTGGAGGGCCTCCAGGGAGCTAAGGCTTTTAAGGATAAAGTCAGCTTTTAAAAAATGCTTTCTGTCCTTATCAAGTCTAGTAGTTTTTCAGTGCAGATTCAGAGTGTTTTCTGGTAAAGGTATTTTCTTTCTCTCTTTCTGGTTCCACACAGTCAATCTCTGATTTAATATTTATATGCATATTTAAATGTATATATTTATTGTTATATATATTATATTTATGTTTTGTTCTCCTCATCTTTGAAATAAGTTTTTCATCATAGATATTTGTGGCTATTTAAATGAGGAAAATTAGTTACGATTTGCTCCATGAATCTGAAAATGTGTAAACAGTCTCCTTAAAGCCAGTATCCAAGTCTTAATTCACTCGGCATTATAAAATTCTGTCTGTCAAGTATCCAAAAGAATGAATTTGACAAATAGTTTATATTGAACAATGACTGAAGAACACTATATCTTATTTATAAAAGCAAAACTAATCTCTCTGTAAGTTCGTACAGCACTAAATGATGAGTGACTACAACATGTTTATTGTCCTGTGATCGTTTCTCACATGAAGCTGTGGAAGAGCAATTGTTTGGATACTTGTCTGTTCATGGCACTAAATATTTACTTGTCAAAAGACAAAACCCCCTGTAACAATGATAAATACATGTGATTTTAGTTGTTGTGGTTCTGCTTGTTTAATAAACAGGGATTGTAATCCCTGAAATTAAAATGAAAAAGAAAAAGGTTTTGCTTCTGCATACGTAAATGACAGGCAGGTTGAATGGAGAACAAAGCGTTGTCACCCATAACTTTTTCAGAGCATCCAGAAATACCAATAATTCCATATACATAAGATAGTATGAACATTTTTCTTTTTATTTTTACAAATAATTAATTTCAGTAATTAAGGAAACAAATAATATTTGCTAGTGAAGAAGAAAAAATATCTAACTGTGTGGAAGACATCCAAATTACAGGGAGGTAAATTAGAGTGAAAACTTAAGGCACACTGAATGTTCTATGGTATATGTACTTTCCTAGGCTTGTGGATGAGCAGGACTGGACCAAAAAATAGTCCCTGAAAACCTGAAGGTCTAGGACCAGATGATTAAGTTCATAAGATCAAGAAAAAACAGTTTAGCATTTGGGGGTCAGGTGGTTTCTCGTTACAATATTTGAACCCCATTTGCTAAGAAAACAAGTTCTCACTCTTGCAACAGAGAATTACAGAAATGTATTAACTGAGATCTATGCTTTAGAGAACAAAGATGCCTTCTTTCCCATTTTGTCTGCATGAAATATTTCTGAGGTTATACTTAATCAGACAAAGGTGAAAGTAATATTTTGCACTTAGAAGCTGTTGACTGTTATGGAAGTTAAGCCTAAATGGTGTATTGATCATTCTTCTAAAAGAAAACAACTTTAATGCAAAAGACCAATTTTTGAGCCAGAGTGATCTTGCAGTTGTGAATAAAAAGGAGATCTAGGGGTTACAATCAATTGCTGAATAATTTTCTACATTTTTATGTAAAAACTGACTTTAAAATTGTGAATTTTAGCTGCAGAGATGAAATTCTTACATAAAGTTACTTCTGATCATCTTTTATGAAGTGATTGAACAGAAATATCCTAAGAAGACAAGACATTTCTGTTTGGCTTGATTTTCATTTTAGTATTTCCATTGCTACTGAAGTTTGAGCACTGTTTCTGGTGGCTTTTTAATTTTTTTTTTTTTTTTTTTTTTCTTTTGAGAACTTTCTAAGCTAAATAAGTAATGATCTTCAATACCTATCTGGATGTGTTATACTATTATCTACAGATAGTTATAGGAAGGCTTTTATTCAAATGATGGCAGTACTTGGAGCTCTTAACCCCTTTGAAGCTGTTACAACTTTCTCAGTCTTTTTTCTTTTTCATTTTTTTAAGAATGCCTTTGCGATTTCAGAGCAGTTTAACAGAAAATTAGTAAGATTGAGGAAGACTGAATGTTTTGACACTGCTATGTCATTGAAAATTAAAATTATTGTCCTTCTCTGGCTGAAGCTGCTTGAACTAAGAAGACATATTTTCACTTTGGGACAAAAATGTGTTATCTGTGGCTACAGATCTGACCATGTCAAACAGTGTGCTATTTAGAGCTTCACTGAGAATGAGATAAATAATCAGCAACCGACGGTTCACCTTCCAAAGGCTTTTTTGGTACATACCTCTCATCAATATCTCCCACTAATTTTCACTTTCTGGGGGAGTTATGCATCAAAGTATGGACTTTACAAAAGGTACCCTGTTGCGAATATTTGAGAACTTTGTCTCTGACCTGGTAATAGCAACGAGATAATTATGAGATTTATAAAGAAGCCAGCTCTCTTTTCTCTGTGGTAAAATCCCACTCTCCCCTTTTAACTTTCTACTGTTGTCCTTCTGAGCAGACATGATATTCCCTGCTACCACTAAAGAGAGAGAAGAAATGAATCCTTCAATCATCATCAGCGTGCTTCTATTCTTACATGGGTGGAAATTTAAAAGAGAAGTACCAGAAGTATCTTATGTGAAGAAAATCAAATAAGTTACAGAGGGCAAGATTGTATTAGACCTAAAAGAGACAGATAATACTGACTATGAAGTTGTGGAAAAGATTTCAGTGAATCTTGAGTGCACAGGTTGGGGAGTAGACCACACCTAATTTTTCCCTCCTGAACTTCAGTGTGACACTTGATGGCATGTCTGAATTTGATGAATTTCAAAAGGAATATTCTCCTCATCTATGGCACCTAACCCATCACCCTGAAGTCTTTTTCTCAATAATGAATCCATCTGGACATGACACACAGCAAAAAGAATCTTGCAATTCAGCAGTATTAAATGTATCTCATTGTTTTCTCAGTGATCTGCTTTGTGTTGTCTTAACAACGACTTCTAGCACAGATTTTGTCTTCTCCAATAAATTAATTAATTAACTTTTGCAATGCATGAAAATTGACTAAAGCATTCTGCAGCAAGATGTGAGGTGGTTGGGAGGAATGATTTGAAGTCCCTTTCTGTTAATTTCTTAATTCATTTTTCCTTTCTTAGGAAATGCACAGACAGTGTATTATACACTTTCTCTTCCTAACATATGGTTTTACATCACTGTTGAGAAGGAGAAAAACATGGAAACAGAAATGCTCAAGTTTATTGTGACAAACAAGAATAGACTTACCTCAGCTTCTAGTTATTGATATTATTTAAAATTAAGTCATTAGCTTTTTTGATGGCTTTTGTTGGAAATCAGAATTTTAGATAACTTTTACCAAAATATTTAATTAAATTTTTAAGGTACTCATTTTCCATGTGAAATTTGTTCTTATTATTTTGTGTTAATGTTAATATTTTTAAACAGATCTCTGGAGAACTCACTTGCATTGAAACTTATGACAGGCTGGAGGTGACTTTTTTGCCCATGTATTTGTCCATGTATCACTAACAAACAACCTGATTGAATTAATCGCAGGAATATCAGCCCTGCAGTTTTATTTTTAACTCTGCAATCTGTTGTGATTTGAGTACCCAGTTGTAGAAATACAGCTTATTATGCAGGAAAAACTCCTCAGTCACATGGCCAGTGTTCACCTGGAGGGTGTACATGACAAAACAGTGCAGACACAACATTACAGTATAAATACCACAATTAAAAAATATCACATGAAGGAGCAGGAGCAAGGTAATGACACTGACATGGATTTACTTGTTCTATACTCTGCTCTCCAAATTTAGAGATCATATTGCTTAAATCTAAAATAATTTACATAAACATGTGTGCATTATTTATATCTGCTTCACCCTCTATTTCATAATTTTGAAATTCCCCAAATTGTGGTGGGATCTTCCCGTCAGGCAGGAAGATGTGGTCATCACTTCACCGATTGTTCAACCCTGCTTCAGGGAGTGGAGTCCAGCACATTTTTTTCAGGAAGTGTGGGAAGGAGATATAGGAGATATCATGATGAATGATGAAACTGCAGTGTTCAAGTAATGCAAATGTTTCCCTGAGAAAGATGCTTCTTGAATATTATATTTTTGTCCCCCTTTTTTTTTTTTTTTTTAACAAGGTAATTGAGGGTCTGCAAGCTATTACTCACTTTTAAAGGTAGCATAGACATTCACTTTAAGGTAATAACAAAATAAGATTTGCCCAAAGAGTTTTGTGGCCATTTGATATCTTGGAGTTAACAAATTGAATGCAATTTATCAGTAACTCACCATTCACATACAGAGGTAGCACCAAGTGTGGTCTAGGAGCATCAGAGGTTTTGATGTTCTTTTCAGTTACTTTTAGTAGTTTTTAAGAGTTTTTCTGATTAGAAATTAGAAAAGAAAGAGTTTTGTTTTAAAAGACTTTGTATCTAATAACATTTGTACTTCTGATATAAGATTTGAAGCTTTAAATGAGGAAAAAGCAGAGGGGATATTTGTATTAGAAAGAATTAAAAAAAAGTAACTCTTACCTGTTGCTAGCATGTTGTTTTCCCTAAAACATTCTGTAAATACCTTCATTCATGTCCAGACCTGACACGCAGTGTGTTATATTTTGCTTAATTAGTGGTATTTTCAGTCTCTTCTCCTCCTTGCAGTGAAAATTAATTTCTAAATTTTATGACATGTCAGACTTTCTCTAACAGTGTGAAAAAACAGCCTGAAGGCTCTAAGTAAAAGGTTTTAGGCCATGATTGACACAGTATAGTAGGTCATATGCTTCTCTGGCAAGCAGTAAATTCTGAGTTATACTACAAAATACAGGTGTTTCTTAGGAAGATTCTGACTGGATAATTGTGAGGATCAGCTTATATATCAAGTATAGCAGAATGTAAATGGCTCAAGGAGAAACTTTCTTTGCTGGATGTGCCCAGGAAAGAGAGGATTTCTTGTGTGTGACAATGAATTATATCAGGCCAACGGAAATGGCGATTACAGATTAGAGTGATGAAAAACACAGCCATCGCTCAGACAGACTTCAACAGGACCATCCAATCAAAATTTGGCTTTCTGGTCCTGGCGGATTAATTTACAGACAAGCACACGTGCACAAAGTTTGAAGCCCTATCAATGAACAAATCACATTCACACGGACAAACCTGGCAAAAAATCTTCTTAGAAATGACTGTTTTGTAAATGTAAGCTGTCTATGACATGACAGAAATACGTTTGCACAAAACACTGTAATACAGTGTCAGAATGCTTTCATTGACAATTAGGATCTTTTCCCTCTGGTATTCTAATACAAAAGGTGTTTTACTGCCAGGAAGATGTGATGGTTCACATTTTCCGGGCTGTTCTGGAGCAGTTAATGATGGATAGACAATTTCTGCTGGGTCAAATTTTGGACTACCAGTAGTGCATGGAAACTAGTTCTTGGTACCCTGCTTTTCTGAGACGTTCATTTCCTGCTTTCTCTTGCAATTTGGTATAATCAGGCTTATTTGCATGACAAGAGAGGCTTGTGGAAGGGGTGGACTTATAAATCCACCTACTCCTGCCCTTCGCTGTTTAGTCTTTGCATAAAGTCGTAATCCCTGGTGAAGTAATCAGCGTTCCTGCAATGGCAAATCATTAAGTCACACAAAGGAAATTGCACTTCAGGGATTCTGATCGGAAGGGATTTTGAGGGCTGTTACCTGGTGGATGACTTCAACGGGGCCTGGAGACAGCCAGAATTTCTTGTTATCAGACCTACTTTCCTGAAGTCAACCAGTAAAATTGCCGTTGTTTTCACTGAAGCAGAATGATACCCTAAACGAGAAAAAGGAAATGAACATTGAAGAAACAAAGATGCTTCTTTCATGCAAATTTCTTTACTAATAAATAAAAAAGGAGGAATCAGAACCAGGAAATATAGGAAATAAAGAGAAACTGTTGTCTGAATTAATGCCTTTCAAATTTTCCAGTGAGGCATTTAGTTAGCATTTAGTAGCAATGTTCATTATATTTTGATAATTATTTAGAGCTTTCTCCCTCACACATTGGTTGTAGTGAAAGACTGTATCATGGTTCAGTAGTTAGGGATTCTTTTACACCATTATGCTGAAAAGAATAAAGAGCAGTTTTTCTAGGGGGAGGGCTGGGAGCCTGTGAAATAAAGCAACTTAATTAGGGAAGACCTGAAGTTAATGAGAGTGAGTTCTGTAGGACATGTATATTTTAAATTAGCAGATTGCAAGAGAATAATCCAAATTAAATAAAACTAAAAAAGCAACATCACAACCTCACCTCCTCCAAGTCAAAACTGTAAAATCATTCCTTGTTTTCTACCCACCACAATATAAGTAAAAGGAAAATGCAAGTAAAATGGATGGTGTATATCCAGTGGATGTTGTAGAAGGCAATGCTTGTAAGATGTTAACATGCAGTAACAGTAATGTTAATTAAAAGTCTTGCCTTCAGTTTCTATTACCACAGTTTTGTAACTTGAAGTTACTGACTCCTGAGATTGTAGCTTGTATGAACACCAAGATCTGTCTCCACTGGGCTGATTTTTAAATTGTACCCAACTTATACATGCATTTACCCAATAGGTGAGACAAACACAATAAAATAATCAATACTGATGAAACTGTGTCTATCTTAATTATTGCCAGAGAAGAAAATGGTGTATGTACAAAGTTCAATGTTTAGTGACTAGTGGGAACTTCTTACTAAGTAATGGTAGCTGTAGAGACAAAGTGTGTTTTGTTTTGTATTGTATTGTTTTGTTCCGTTTTGTTTTGTTTTATTTTTACATTTTTGTAAGGGTGCACTACTTGATGTTAGAAATCAAGGTAAGGAAAAAAAAAGATTTAATAGTGTAATATTCTTTTAAAACTCAGAAATATGCAAAGACATATATAATTCCCTTTAGGTTTTTTTCTATCATTAATTTGTTCAGAGCATTTATTAGAGTCTACCTATTTTGTTTCAACTTGACCCAGTCAAAGCAGTTTGAAGACATTTACAATGATGAAGAGGGAGCTTCAATTAACCTTCTTGGCTGAGATATTTGATATGCATGAGTTACTATATAACAGCTTAATTATCTAATACTCTTTGTAAAAGATTTCTAATAAAGAATGGAATTGATTTATATATTATGAGAGCATAATCATTTATTTAATTTCTCATCAGATTTCTTTTGCCAAGATGTATGTAAATTAACTAACAAGTCATGGGACCAAGACCAATACCCAGGACCTGACAACTTTCTAAATCTATGTATGTTTTGATAACTTTGCTTTGAAGGAGAAGCAAAACTGCTGATAACTGATAACGAAGTACTACCAAATTGCACTGCAGGTCAGAACTCATTAGAGATATAAAGACTTTAATCCATTGTCATAATTTGTACCACATGGATAAAAAAGAGAGAGACTAAAAGGGTTTTATTAAAAAATTAATTTTCCAGGTCCTAATTTGATATTACATATACATATATTTTTAGATTATGTGATTTATCCTCACTATTTTGGTGACATTATAATTAACGTATTAATTGTCTTCGATAAGAATATAAGTATACATTTTTTCTTAAAGATTGCATAGTTGTGAAAAAGAACAAAGGAGTAGATTTGGGCTCAACCATGGGAAAAAATGGTCACAGTGTTTCAGACTAAGTCCTGGTTTATCTCAGTACTGATGCAATCTAGGGCCACCCCAACATGGAATGATCAGATTCCTCAGGTACCTGGTGGCCTGTTACAACAATACTAGTCAAATAGTGTTTATTTTCACGGGATCAACTCTCAAGACTTCTTAATGAGCAAGATAATTATTGTATTATAAAGGAGGAAACTGGGGCACTGAAGAATTGAACGATTTCTTGAAGACAACAAATGGAGACAACAACAAAGGCACAGGAATCACAGGAATTATGGTTTGTTTTCCCAGCTATCTGTATTACTTACATAGATTTTACTCCCTCAGTGCTGCCACATTTTGGCTGTGATGTTAGGGGAGCTGAAAGGGTGGTGTGGTGTTTTTTAGTGTTTTGTGGGTTTTGTGTGTGTGTGTGTGTGCGCGCGCGTGTGTGTGTGCATGCAAAAGATTCAAATCTATGAGCTGCATTTTTGAAAAGAGTTTTGGAAGAAAGCTGGAACATTACTTGGCAGATGAAAAGACAGAAACTGCCAGGAGCCAGGATAAAATCCCTGTTGAAGTTGATGTGAAATTTGCCACTGACTTCTGGGGATCCAGAATTTCACTGTAAGGTAAATTGGTAACAATAAAATCTCAAAACACCAGAAAAGAATAGTTCCAAGCCAACATTTAGGAAGAGGTCTGGGAAGTGAGTAAGGAGCAAGAAGGAAGTAGAAAATAATGAATTCAGGACTCTAAGCAAGAGAAGACTTGCACAGACTTCTAAAGGTGAGAATAAATGAAAGAAAACAGTCTCTCATCACAAAGACAAGGCGAAGATTAATATTTTTGCATGAGGGTTTGTGTTTTCTTACTCTTTTGAAATAGATTATTCTCTCCATTAATAAGCATAAAGCTAGTAAGCATAAAACCTTGGCAAGGCAAACACAGAGGAACAGGATTTGCTAAAATTTGCCATAAATAACTTCTAATTTTCTAGGACAATCTAGATTGTTTTGTTTAGTTTTGTTACTTAAACATTTTGTTTAATTTTTAATAAATTTCTTACATTCTGTTTCAGCAAGTAAGTCTTATCTTGTGTACATCTATAAAACATCACCATTCCCTTCCTTTCAGGAGACTGTTCATTATGTTTTGACCCAGTTGCTCCAGATTGACTCCACCCTTTAGGTCCCTGAAATGAATGTCTTAAATTCTCTTTATGATCAAGAAAGGGAATTTCACCTCTAGCAAGCATGCTGTCTCATCTGTAAATTGGTAAGCAGGCTAGGAAGGATGACCAGGGGTGTGACGAAACTTCTTCCCGGCTGTTGGCAGGAGGCTGGTGTTCATGTGGGTTGTAGGCAGAGGGAATCAGTTAACACAGTGTCAGTGTCCTACCCAAAGGTTTTGTTAGAAAATTCAGAAGCTCGAGTGATACAGGAGATGCAGGCTTTGCTTTGTTTAGTTTTTTGTAACTTTTTTAACTGCAAAATTTAGACATTTAATTTCTTCTTAAGTTATATTTTGATGCTTAAGTTTCATCTCAGATGTCACCTGAATATAAAATAGAGAATGCAGACTATGCTTTTCAGTTCTACAACATCAAGCGAGGAGGTAATTACCTCCATTCTATGAAAAATGAAGCTGTTAACAGTAATCGCTCTCAATACAGGACTGAAATGTTAGGCATGAACTAAGATTTCTCTTTTAGAATGTTTGAAATTGTATTTGCTGTATGAGTTTTTTTCTTAAGCATTTCTTAAGCATCACAGTACCTGTTTGTGTTACAAGTCAATGCAAAATAATGGTGTTCTTAATTTGTTCACTGGACTAAAAGCTTTCCAGTCTACAAAGTGTACTGGTAGAAAAGACCAGTTTTCTGGAAAAGAATCGGTCAGTGAGTCAATGCTTCAGGAATAGTATTCATCTGAGATATTCCTTTGTTTCAGCTGGAAAGTGACCTACATAACTACAAAACAGGTTTAATCTGGCTCAAAATAAAGAGCAGGAAGTGCTTAGGATAATTAAACATCTGTAGTGAAAAGTTTGAATTTACAAAGAGAAATTCAAATTATCTAGGATAGATAATATGTCAGTCTGGGAGTCTCATACCTAGACTAGTCATGAAAACTGATTTAAAAGTAAGTGTCCATGTAATCCTAACATATGAAGTAGGTCACTGATACCCACTATGGTAATAAAAGCATTATAGTAATTATGGAGGTATAAAAGTAGAACGTTTGAAATTGAATAAATATTTAGAATACTAAAAAAGTAATCCAGGGCCAGCTGAAAAATATAAGTAATTCTTTATTAACATAAATTCATTTTAAAGTTGAATAATTATTTTCAGATAGCAACTAGTTCAGTGTAATAAAAACAAACAAACAAACAAAAACTTTCTGACTATTTTTTACCAAACTGCACCTTTTCTCTATCATATTTCAAGTGTTGGAAGTAAGGAGTGGGAAGCTTTGAGGAAAAAGGAAAAAAAAAGTGGCACTGAAACTACTTGGAAGAGATTTTACTGTCACCAGAGTAGCTCTACTTCCAAGCACCATTGATACGTTCGGTTAACATGTTTTAATATAGCATATCTTTGGACTGTTTATCTTTACATGTTGAGAACATATCACATAATTAACTAAACTTTTATGGAGCTAAGTTACTTCAGGTTTTTTCCCTCCACACACCTTCAAATGCAATTTTCTAGTAGCCATAAAAGAAGAGAAATATTATTTGCATAACAAGCCCTTTTCTGGATTTATTATCATGACATAAAAATGGGTAAATTTTTTTTTCCTTATGAATGACATATTCACTGAATATTTATCTTTTTTTTTTTTTTTTTTTTTCCCCAGCAATTTCTAACAAAATGTGATGAATTTGTGGAAAAGAACTTGATCAGAAATAATAGAAGGAAGAAGATGTATAGAAATACTCCAAAATATCTTGTGTTTTGTGTGTTGTTTACAATCAACATGCAGGTGAGTGAAAGGGTGATAAAATAGTTGTATTCTTGTAGTTGACAATTTTTCCTCCCCTGTCATTACACTGTGTCAGATCCATGAAGCTTTACAATGCTGATACAGTTCCTGTAGGTTTGCTTAATGGTAAACGTGCAAAAATCACTCAACAACAGCTTAGAAAAAATATCAAAAGGTCTTTGTTTAGTGGCAGAGTTAAGTTCCTCCTCTGACAACTTCAAGCAACAGGAATGCAGAAATGGAACATTCTCGGTCAAAACAGTGAGCAAAGTTTAGGCACATCCAGGTATGTTCAGGATACAGAGTTCATTTAGCAAGCTAAATGGCAACATTACAGCAGATACACAAACTGACAGAGATAAACTAATATTTTGGAAATCAGAAAGCTTTTGTTGTAGGGACAGCAATACTTAGCATTTGTTGGCAGCTGCTGGAAGAAGGAGGAAGTGGGGGTAAGGGGGCATGGAGCAGGAATGAAGGAGAGAGTTTCTGCTGTCTTTTTATGTCTCTTGAGCGTCCTTGAGGTTACCAACTGACTTATTAGGACGTTTTAAGGGTTTTGCTCATGGCAATAAATTACCTTTTTCCTATTAAAAAGCTTAAATGGTACTAAAGATTTTTTTTAAACTCCGAATAAGAAAAACAGGCCATATAGGAAACACCTTTTTTCTAAAACATATTTAAACATCATTTTCTTAAATAAAAAACTAAAGTGAATTTTCTAATTTTAAAAATAGGTTTCATAAATTATTATGATTAAAAGCAAACAATAACTATTTGATCAATTTCGAAGGAATACATAGAAAAGTCTGTAGCAGGCAAACAAATAACATCATGAAGCTCAACTGTGGCAGTTCAGAATTTCCTCTTTTCTTGCTTTTACACTAGTGATGTTTGTGTAGACACATGTATGCACACTTGTGTGGGTGTAAGTCATTTTATGAGCTATTAATGGAGAAACAGGGCTCATTACATCCTGCAGAAATTGCAGCGCTGGCTCTACACAGGGGAGGGGATTCAATGCAAATCCTAATGCAGTCACAGAGGATTGCTGCTTCTTTTGTGATTCCAACTGTGTGGCACTCTGCACTTCAGTATCCAGACCATAATGGCAACTCTTTTGGTGTCTCAGCATACCTGCATACCTAGCGCATTCCCACGAAAGACATAAATTAAAAAATTATGCTGATGATGTCAGCATTACAAGTGACAAGCCAGAGATGTTACACATGGCCTCCTCACCTTCTCTGATGAGAAATGTAAAATGAAGACAGCATCCATTCATATGGGCAGAGGTGACTGGAGGAGCAGAGAGGCTGGCTGTGGGAGAAGTTTGTCTGGGTAATCTTGTTAGGAAACAATGCCTTGCTATTTTAATGGCCTTTGAACAGCACCAATTTCAAGGCAATAATTTGTTTTTGTTGCATTGCATGCTAGCATCCCTAATGTGTTGGCATCCATCTTCTGGTGGGCCTCCTGGGGCCTTTTAAGTTGTGGCTTCTTAAGGCCCTCGACTGCCAGCTTAAGTGCATGTTGCATAGGAAAACCAGCACAGCTCTGCTCTCCTTGTGGCTGGTGATGTCCTCCTGGTACCACACACTTCCATTTCCATTTCCATTTGTTCTTCTTTATCACTGACAAATTCTGTAGAAGAATGTTTGTCACATATAGTGGAGTCTCATACAGAACCCATCCCAGCTCATAAAGAAATTAAGGTAATGATAATACAGCACAATATTGGTAATATGGCAGTGACTTTCACTTCAAAATGATGCAGCTTTATAAAGAATATACAGCTTATATACACACAGACATATATACATATGCATATGCATATGCATATGCATATGCATATACACATACACATACACATACACATACACATACACATACATATACATATACACATACATATACCTGCAATTTAGGCAGCACTTATAAGCTCAAACTAAAGACTGGAAGGAAGTGCACTATTACAAATGAACAAAAGTTCATTTAATCCAGTAATAGAAGAAATTCAGAGAAAGGATAAAAAACCAAGAAGACTGCATATAATGTGATCTTTCCCCAAAAATACCTAGTCATCTTCCAGTAATTAATTAGCTAGACACTTCTTGAGCTGGCTTACTTTACTCTTCATGAATTTATTGTATCCATCTTTGAACACATGTATAGCTTTGGCTTTGACATTAAACCTCAGCAAGGATAATTAATCAAATACCATATTAATCAAATGATTCATCATGTCATCTTAAGAACACAAAGCAAGCACACATACATATGTATCCCTTCCTCCTCCTTGTGCTTGTTTTGAATCCAATTCTACTTCTAATGATGATATTTTTCACTTGATTGCCTGCTGAAATAGCTAATTCTTGTTCTTAAACAAACAAACCAAACAATGAGCAAAAGAGAAAATCTTGCTATTCTTGTAATAAGGGAAGACCAGAGAAACTGAGTAACTCACAGATGGGACACAGCGCTGCCAGGCACTGAACCCAGAACTGCTCCATGTCTCTTGGAGGAACATCTTTCCTTTGAGCACTCGGCTTGTAAATTTTGGTTGCTGGTGTGGGAAAAAAAAAATAGGCTTCAGCAGTGTCTTTTAGAACCCGCTTTAAGCCCCAAACCATGATTTGCAACATAAAGCCCCATCTATTCTCATTTCCCTCACTCCTACCCCCCCCACATGCTTTCTCTTGCTCATGATCCCAAAATATATGCAGCCTGACACGTACTTTTGTGCAATGATTCCCAATTTTTTTCTTTCCGGCTAAGATGGGAGCCTTGGAGTTAGGGATTTACTAGTCAACATGATTCAGTGGTGGTTTGGCATATATATTTTCCCTTCTTTAGTAGCTAGTTAGCTGGAAAAAACCCTCATATATTCATCACTATTTCTAAACAACCACATATCTGAGACATTCTGACTGTATCCACCGTTCCCAAAGTACAAGGTTGGTTTCTCAGAAGGAACAACAGTATTGGGGTGGGAACTGAGGAATGTGATTGCACTCAGTCATGCGAGTGTCTCTCCTTTTAATTGGCTAAAAATCAAATAAATTAGACACTCATTAAACTGTTTTTATGAAGGTGTGCACCAGCAACAGCAAAGTCTCCATCTTGAGTTCACGAGTTATTTTTATATGCTCTAGCAAACCCCATTTTGAGGAGAGTATATAACTCTACTTAAAAGATTGATGATAAACTGAATATAATTATGGAAACATATGGAAACACCATCTATAATTTTTGTGTTTTGGTATACATAATGATATGGTGAAGAATTTTTCGAAACCGTACTCAGCATATAAAGCGAATAATAGGTAATAGTTACTTCCTTTAGCTACTTCAGTCATTAAAGATTCAAATTATAATCCAAGACAAACTAACTTCAGGAGATCAGGTTCACTATGGGTTTTATTATCCCATGTGAAACAGAAACAGAGTGGACAGTTTTGTTCAGGCAAGAGTCCATTAGTAATTGACACTAAAAAACTGTTAATTTCATACTCTTGGTCTAAACTTTTTAATCTTTCTCAGCAGCTGTAAAACAAGTGGTTTCTTTTCCAGTGTGTGGTGGAGCCAAGAGTCTGGTTTTGATAAAAGTGAATTAATCAGCTGAAAGGGAGATATGAAGCAAAACTGAGAGGAAGGAACATAAATGTGTATGTGACAGTGAACTGTAATATAGAATCACAGAATGTCCTGGGTTGGAAGGGACCCACAAGGATCACTGAGTCCAGCTCCTGTCCCTGCACAGGACAACCCCACAGTTCACAACATGTGTCTGAGGGTGTTGTCCAGTCTATTCTTGGACACTGTCAGGCTTGGGGCCATGACACCTCCCAGGGGAACCTGTTCCAGTGCTCCACTACCCTCTGGGTAAGGAACCTTTTCCTGACGTCCAACCTAAACCTCCCCTGGCACTTCTTCCTGACATTCCCTCCAGTTCTATCATTGGTCACCAGAGAGAAAAGATCAGTGCCTGCCCCTCCTCCTCCCCTTGTGAGGAAGCTGTAACCACAATGAGGTCTACCCTCAGTCTCCTCTTCTCCGGGCCGAACAAACCAAGTGACTTCAGCTGCTCCTCATACAGCTTCCCCTCCAAAACTTCACCAACTTTCCAGCCCTTTTCTGGACACTCCACTGGCCTTCTGCTTAGCTGAAGCACACAGCTGTTTTTGCAGTCTTGCAAGTACTATAGATTCTGTGCCATTTGAGTCAGGAATGGGCCTTGTTCTATCTGCAAGCAGCATCTAAAATAACTGAATGTTCATGCCTACTCAGAGTTGGTAGATGCTATGCATGTGATTACATTCATTTTTACTGTTCACACACTTTAGAGAAAACAAATCGTGTTTGCTGGCTTTTGCTTACAATGGAAATTATGTAAGGGATTATTATAGGATCTGCTACTCTGACTCACTGACTGGTAAACTAATTACACTGTGATGTCATGCTATTTCCATATAGATCATAAGTTTAATTAGCTGTTAAGGTGTATAACACCCTTGCATTTAGGCACCCTTTGGCATTTTAAATAAGTAACTCATATACACAACTCATATTTGTTGCCTAATATCCTGTTAACACATTTTTGAACTTTTGTTTTCCATACCAAGAAGAGCTTACCTCTATCTCCAACTTATTCCATAGTGATTGTTTTGCAAGATGCAATATTATAATCAGAGTCCTTGGGTGTATTCTTGGGTCTCAAAAACAAGGCTCAGTTGCTGCCTGTGAACTTTTCAAGAGCACACTCTATGTCTGAGAGAAAACCAAAGCAGTTTAACTTAGCTTGACTTTCTTCAGCCCTGGGTTAACTCAAAATTACCTTATACTTGCTGTGGATAAAGAACAGCCAAAGATTATTATCACAGCTGAAGTTCAGAAACTTTTCTGAACTATAGTACTATCTGAACCCTTACTGGTTTTAGCACTCTATGCCTATAAAGCTAACCATTTAAAGATATACCTTAATGCTTATTTGAACATGGGTAATAACAGTTCTCACAGGCTTTTATTTATAGACAGTCTTATTACCTAGAAGAAGGTAAGAAACATAGAATTTGCTTGCCAGCATTTCAAATTATAAAAGAATGGTGAAGCAGATGAACACAACAAATGAAGAGTGTATTTACTTATACAATATTTGTCTCTTTCTTTTACCCATAATGTGATTTTTTTTTCCCTGAGGAAGCTGTGGGCTAGAGGGTGGGGTAACAACACTCACCCCCTTGCATTCTTCCTGGCCCAAACTTGGATGTAACTCAAAGCCTGTGCTGCAAATCTGCCTGATCGTGAGTAGGAACATCTGTCACTGTGGTAAACACTAAAATATTATGGGATATATTCTGATTTCTCTCAAATCTGTTTTGAAATAACACAGCTCACTACTCTCCTCAAGTTATTTATCTTCACTTTGTGTGAAGAACAACACTACCTGAGAAGAGTTACTCATTTTGTTGTAAATTAACTTTTACAGTAATTGTAGAGTTTGAGTTGATTTTTAAAAAAAATATAGAAGTTTTGTGCAGTTAATTGATCTGGCTGACCAGTTGGTCAAATACTTAATAAGAAGACTTTTCAAACTTTTTAAAATTATTTGTTGTTGTTGTTATGTGTATGTGTTGAATACATGCACAAATATGGTTTGAAGCCTGAGTTCAATAAAGTAAAGCCAGAATGGAAAACTTGATCTGGAAGTTCTTATCCCACAGAATACATTTAACAGATTTCAGATATGAAATATTTTGGTTAAGAGTTTTAGAACAAATGTAAATTCCTAAAGGTTGGCTTTAAAATATAACTAAACTCCAATTCTCTGCTGGAATTAGGAGGACTAATCATGTGGATAAACATAAGAACACATTTTTGAACAGCTTTTGATCTCCCACATAAAGAGTGTAAACTCCTAATAAAAAAGGTTACAGTGCATCCAGAAGTTTAATGTGTAGGAGTAGAGAAAGCTTTTCAATATAAACAACTCATTTAGTTAGGCTTCCAGATCTTGATGTAAGTGCCAGCTTTGAGTTCCAGATTCTTCAAGTTAGGTAAAAATGGATCTGTATTTATCAAGGATTATATGAACATTTTCAGTAACCTAAGCTGAGGAACAAGGCATCTAAATTAGATTTAGGTTATTAACAAAAAGTTTCTGTAATGGGAGTTGCTCTCATTCTTGTTTTACAGTAGCCTTTCTGTTAGCAAACTAAAGCTAAAAAAGGAAATATTCAAACAAAGTGTCATTTAAAAAATAGTAGGGTGTATGTGAAAAGGCCTATCTATAATCATGGAATATGTGGCCCCTGGCAGATGTCTCTGGCAATGTGGTATGCATGTGTGGAAATGTGTTGTTAGATACCTTAAATAACAGTCATTTTAATTATAGATTACTCACAAATTTATGTAGGATTAGGTGGGGAATGCCCCCAAGACATTACCTACCCAGATGAGATCCCTTTCTTGCGAAAGAATTTCTTGCTCTGCAGCCAATGGAGATGAATGACTCAAGTAAACTGAAGGAATTCTGACATAATACATAAAGAAAAAAAAAAACACGTATTCTTATGTTCGTATACGTGTTTACGTCTCAGTTTTACCCAGATGCTCCTTAACTGAAAATGTGGAGGCAAGTATTCACTATATGAATAGTACATGAAAAACAAACAGTTAAACCCCATGTGACTCTTTGAAAGTATACCCCATGTTGACAGGCTTTCATAGATCAGCTTCCAAGGAGGCTAAGCCTCTTTCAGAAACTGAAATTATCAATTTCTCTTGTTTGGAAAGCTTGAACAATTCAGGGAGATAAACATACTTCTGACCCATTGCCTAGTGATGCCTATTTTAAAAACTTGTCTTCTGTGGAAGTCACTGTGAAACAAAACACTCCGACACTTCAGGGTTGTGTAGTTATGGACTGAAGTTATGCTGGTCCTGAAATACATTTCAGGCTCTGTGCTCTAAGCTTGCAGAGCACAAGCTCACCTCATTGAAATCAGGTTAATCCCCGAAAAAGTGAGAGCAGTCAATGGCACTAAAGCTTCAAATATGAATGATCAGGAACACGTGAGGTTGCTGAAAGAATATCGTCTCTGTGGGAGCACTTAGCCAAGCGATGAACTATAATCCCTTGAAAGATTGTGCTTTTTAAGGAAAATTGCTCCAAATTCCTCTTGGGATATATTCTTAGAGTTGAACCTTTGTTTTGTCTTCTTATTTTCAGAATGAACAAGTAGGTATTATCTTTTTTGCTCCTTACAATAATGAAAAAGAATCAAATAATCTGGTGGATTTTACACCCTCTTTAACTTGATTCCCAGGAAGGATGCAAATGTTTTAAATTTATTATCTTGACCATTTTAAACTACACTGTTTTCATTAATGCTGTTTAAACAGCAGGGTCAAATATCAAAGGCAGTCTGTGTATATGTCTTATGAAAGATATGCCTGACGACCAGTATGATTTGCGAGATATTCAGTGTCAGTGTTAGAGTTTTTGTTCATTATCTTTTTGACTCTCTGGATATCTGTGTGAGAATCATTTTGTGAAATTATTCTCTTAATTTGCCATGGTAACAGGCACAGAGAAGTTGTAACAGATTAGAGGATGAAATTTTTCCTTGTAGATCAGCAAAGAAGGAATCTGTTCCACTGCCTTCCCTAACATTAAAGAAAGCTTCAGACACATTTCTGCTGATTTTGAGAAATTCAAACATTTTTGCCAGATACCTCAGAATTTGATTTTATTTAGGGTTACTCAGATTTACTTAGGAAGTCCGGCGCTAAGTGACAGACAAAAGGGACACTGGATATCTGGGAAGTAAAGTGATTTGTGGTCCAGATTATTCTACCACACACACTTTTGGAAATGGGTTTTGATCAAATTGTTTGAGGAGGTTAATAAGGGATGGCTTTTGGTACTGCCCTTCTACTGATGAACAAATAAGTTTGGCAACCCTGAAACCATCCGTCAGTCAGACAGGAGGAAGCTCCATGGGGGAGGTGTCGCTTTGACAGATGCCTGCAGCTCTTGCTTGAATCGAATGAATTGTACATCTGGCTGCCTACAACTACATCACACAACATAGCACAATCTCTTTGTCTCCCTGCCTCCCACACTCTTGCTCTCCACCCCCCATTTATTCTGGGCCTGACTCTGCAGCTGTGACACTGACTTCATCGTGCAAATCTGGGTAGAGCCTCCACTGCCTGCTAAGAAATGTTCTGCAGAAATGTGGCTGCTGTCCAGACGTCTGTTCTTGTCTCATCTTGTACTTCTGTTTAGACCTTTTGATCTCATTCCTGCCTCTGTTGTTTTGTTTGTTTTACTTCTTGTCCCAAGAATCCTGTTGTTTTTTTAGTCTCTGAAGACTTTCGTTCAGTCACAGAGACAGTCTTTATGTTTGCCCAGGACAAGGCCTCCACCAGATTGCAAATGGTTTATCCAGCTGGTAACTGTGGTTAGCCATCAAACCAAGGGATGACTGCGGCAATAGAGTTTATGACTGGGAGATCTTTTGTCTCACAAATTTAAGAAGACATTTTGTGGTCGGCATTGACCAGCATTCCAAGTGTCATCACTGTTATGTATTGCCTCGAATACTCTGTTTAGAGTGTGATGACTCTTTGCTAAAATCTAAGCATTTAAAGTATTGCCATCTTTATACCTTTCTTTTTTAACTTTCAGTCCTTACAAATTTGTAAGTGTTGTCCCCTGGAATCTTTGGGTCTCTGTTCGGCAGTCTTTCCCTAAGTCTTTGGGTTTTGCAGAGTCTAAACCATTCAGATATGTTAGTGAGTTTGAAGAAGACTTACCATAGAGTCAGAATATTCATGTACACTGAATTATAAAAATCTACAGAACTTGCAAGTTTCTTTTTTTTCTTTTTCCTGGCAATGGCATAATTTATAATAATTTTTTTTTTTCTTCAGAAAGTGTGAAGTATTTTGCATGAATAGCCATGTATGATCTGCTTTTTTTTTTTTAATGCAAAATAAAATTAGTTTTACTCTAAAGACTCTCATAAAGTAACTCACACATGCTAAACAGTCTGGTTTGTCATAAAGCAATCCACCAAAACATAAAAAAAAGTTTAATCAATTTGTGGGTGACAAGAAGGTTACTCAAGATTTTTATAGTTTCAATTTTAACTTTTTATTTCGAAATGTGGATGGAGGTTGAGTTACTGCAATGAGGTATTATTGAAAATTCTGAGGAATCAATAAAAAATCAATATGAATACAAATGGAAAAAGAGTGATGCTTTATGTACTTTATTTACCAAAGCAATACACTGAGTTTGAAGGAATGTGCTGTATTGACAGAATACTACAATATCTTCTTCAGAATATATTACATCAGTGCAATAAAGGATGACACTGTGGTGAGTGCAATTAGACAGTGACAGAATGAAGAGTGCACACAATTAAAGAGTGCACACTGTTATTCTGCTGGACTGTCTCCTAACTGTATATGAGCACTGTTCTAGTAAAACCAACTCATTTGCACAAAAGAGGCATTTAAAGCAGCTCATGATTTATCAACTTCACTTTTTTTTACTTTATTTACAATGAATGGCAAGAAGATGCAATAAGACTGTCCCCAGTCCACACATGAGAAAAGTGTTTGCACTCTGCTTTAGACCTTGCTCTCTTTCTTGAACCCATACAAGAAGGGCCATGGCCACTCCTTAACAAGAACATTGCTTTTTTTCAGAGTTCGAGTTAAACAATCCCGTTGGCACAAATCCTAGTACTGTACTTCACCTTCATGTTGTCAGAACACTTGCCACAAATGCATACATTTGTGCAGACATATCACTTAGTGCTGTAGTTTTTCCTTGGGTCTGTCTTGTACATTTGCACAAGCAGAACTATTACAGGAACTTGCAGTTTAAAGACACATATCCACACAACAACCTTCAGTCTAAGGTGGCCAAAGCTTTCAAATTCTTCAATTTCAGCTACAAATTTCACTGAAATATTGCATTTCAACAGCAGCAACAAACAAATACAAACCAGCAGTCTATTTTCCATCTGGTTCTACACAAGCAGAGATTTCTGAAATATCTCCAATATTTAAGATAAAGTAATCAGTGTTATATTCTCCCCAAAAGGTTTTCATGAATGGTGTTATGTTTTTTTGGTAAGGGCTCTCTGTTTGCTACAGATTTAAGAAAATCCAGTATAAAGTGCAGACAGTGCCTAAGCTATATGAGAGACTCTTAATGTGTTAGTGTAGTCCACAAAAGACATATGCCTAAGCTTAGTGATGAATATATGTAGAAACTGAACTGCTTCAAAGACTTCCCATTCAGATCCTCTCAAAGTTTTTTGTCTCTTCCATGTAGCTTAGGGTATGTTTGTGAAGTTCCTAACATACTGCTTATGCATTGCGAAGAAAAATTCAGAATTGATCCTTTTCCCTGTCTGCTGGGAACCAACAAACTACTTTCCATCCTCAATAATCAAGAGTATGTGAAGACACAGAAGAAAAAACAAAGAAAAAGCAAAACTCAAAGGTAATAAAATTAAGATCAGACTGCTACTAAATGAAGACACTAGAATAACCTCTTCTGTCTCTCTGTCTTAAGATTTATGTCTTTTAATTAGTGTTACCTCTACTCCAGTTTTGCTTCTTTTAGTCTTTTTACAGGTTTTCATGTGTTTAATGAGATAATTTTATTAAAGCAAGGGGGTGGATAATTTTGGAGAAAGTATGGATCTGCCTACAAAAGGAGGCAATAAAATATAATAACATTGGTAGAGATGGGACATGCTGGAATGACCAGTTCAAGGACATCATCAGAAGAACTTGTGACCTTCAAAAAAGGGCCAGAAGTTTTTTTTGAAAGCACAGTCAAAGTCCACTCATTATCTCAATATTATGGAAGAATTCAGAATTCTCACAGTAGTTTAGCACTTGTCTCTGGACATGTAGTTTGGAACATGATCTGGTCTCATATCTACTTATCATTACAAGTACTTTTCTGTTGGACATAATATTGGAGATAGCTGTGTCATAGAAATGAATTATCTGGGGAAAATACAAAGGGCATGTATGCAGTGTGTTTGGAGTATGCTGTTCTAAAGACACTGGCTTACTGGGAAAAAGTAAATTCTAATGCATTTCTCCAATTAAACTACTGCAAGAGCCAGTTATTCTGCACTTGTAATGCAAAGTAAAGATAGTGAGTTGAAAACTAAACATCAGCAAGTGGTGACTTTTTGAACAACAGGCAAAGCAGAAAAACCTAAAGATAGTAGATTTATATGCAGTTTCTATTTACAGCTAGTCCTGGCATTCTTGACTTCTGAGGAAAAGCATATATGCGTGCATCTAGAATATATAATCTATAAACTATCAGACTTTGAAGCCTGCTTCAGGACATCTTGCCTCTGTTCAATTTTTGTGAATGGTTTTATTCTCAAGGATTTTCACCAAAATTAGAGATATTCTGGTCCAGAATCTCCACAGACCATCCTGGCTGGATGAGCCTCCCTGACAAGAGCCCAGCACAAAGCCTGTCTCTTCCAGAGAGGTTGTCCCACCTCTGGTACAAGTAGGATGGAGTTCAGGAGCCCCATCTACTGCTGTAAGTCATGACTTTGCATCTCCCAGCAGGATCAACACCTGTTAGCAGGGTGAGTTCACTGAAGAAAAGCCACCAGTCTGCCACATGGAAGTAACAGCAGTGCACATTGTATGACTAAATCACAAACATAAGATTGTAATAAATGTTATATCTTCATAAATCTGTCATCTGGAGGATACGGCTGGAAATGCCTGTACCTCACCCTTCTCTGTAAAATTACAAACTCAGTGTTATTTTGAGGCACCGCATGTATGTCACATTGATGATGCCTTCTGAGTGTGATAAGATCCCTCAGTTTCTCCTCTTGCTGTCCAAGCCTACTATCACATGACTGTGATTATACATATCTATTGGAGGACACAATGGCCAGGAACATGAGTCAGATGTGAGCTGGGGTGAGTGGAAGAGAGGCCAAAAAGGAGAACTGTATTCACTTACCTATGCTAACTGGCTTTTTGGGAAAGTGAAAGACTGAACCAAAACTTATTCTCTGATTTAACTCTGAGGTTTGAGATAGCAATATGTATAGTATTTTTGAAGACTAGAGACAGTTGAAATTCTTGGCTTAAGTGGATGGATCTTCGATGGAGTCATCCTTGTTTTATAGCGAGACTGAATATGGCTTGTAATATCCCATACGTGACTTAGTTGGTATTTGAAAATATACATTGTGAAGGTGTATAAATGAATCACATTAAAAAAAAAATAATAATACTTGCCTTACTTCAATATTTGGCTTTAGATGAGATGATATTTGTAATATACAGATGTAGCACAAATAAATGCATACAAGCTCAGTGTGAAAACTGATGAACAGTGTAGTTATGAAACCTGATCCAGTATTAATGATTGCTGATGAGCAGTCAATTACCATGCCTTGATCCAGAGGAGGATCTTACATTCCAGAAGCCACTTGAACCATATTTGCTCAGACACATCCAATAAAAGCCTATTCAGCTCTAGTGCTCTTTAGGCTGATTTGCTGTGGAAATTCTCCAGCCTGCTGTCTGATTGGGTGGAAAGATGTAATCTCAGAGATAATTGCATTTGAAAGATTTTGTGAAAATAGTGACTGGTGGAGAAGGGAGACATTCTAGGTGACCTGACTGAAGAAAAGGCTTCCAGTTGAGTTCACAGCTTCTTAGAGATTTCCAGGTGATGAAAACTTTCTCAGTGTTTGAAGCATTCCTTTGAAACAGAGGGCACAGCAGATTGCAGCTGCCTGCCTTGTCTATGTGTCAAGCTGAAACAGCCCTTTTTCTCAGAATCATCTCCTTGCAGCCAGTGTGGCTCCTCAAAGGACAGTGCAGCCCCCTTCTAAATTGGAGGGAAGCTATGCATCTGGGCAGCAACTGCTGTCATGTAACTTGGGAGCTTGTGAACTCTGTTGTAGAGGTAGGAAAAAGCCTGCTAGACCCCTTAAGGTCTTGGCCCCCATCCACAGTGTATCTGCACCTGACACAGAGCACTTGGCTGGTAGGACTGAGACACAGGCACACAGGAGACAAGGCAGCGCTAATTCCTCTAATCGGGGAGGCATTTGTTTTATCACACTTTGCTGCAAGAGAGAACGAGTCCTGCAGGGCCAGACTACTGCCATTTGCCATAGAAGAGCATTCAGAGCTCTTAACTCCAATTGTGCTCCTGCAGAGCCTCCATTCAGGCTTGGCCTGGAGAGTAACAGGCCAATTTAACCTGCTATGCGGAGTGCAAGAACTCGCCCTATGTAACCTGCTACCCCTTAATGGATCTGGCTTCTAGTAACTAACCATAGCAATTCAGAAATTAACAGTGAAATGTAAATTAAAAATCAGGAACACAAAAGAATAAAAACATGTAGGCATTGAGGGCCTTGGATTCCCTAGTGTAGGCTGGAGAAAGGGCCAGTAGCTGGTTCTAGCTCAGGCACTGTTTATCATGTAAATCAATTGAATCAAGTGGAAATAGCTCTTAAAAGCTCCTGTCTAGCAGAAATGGAACTTGATGGCTTAAACTTGTGTGAACATATTTCAAGACTGTCTGGAGCTTAAAATACTGATCATGCTGTGAATTGGAAATTTTTTTTCTTATTGGTATTGTTAACTCCTTGGTGTCACTGGCTAACTTAAATCACACAGCCTGATTTTTATCTGATGAAGTTTTGTTTGTTTTCAGATTTCCATGGCTTCTGAATGACAGTTTTATAAAGATTTATGGCTGTCATTAATGGGTCTTTTCCCTAGAAGTCATCATGGTGACACCCTTTACTGTCAAAAAAGACTTCTTTATATTTTGGGGAAACTCCAATCAGAGTCAGTTAGTTATGGGAAATGGAGGCTTAGTAACAGCAAAGGAGTTGACGTGTCCTATCCTCTCCCCTATCATACTTTAAGCTTGGTACTTAGTTCAGTCCCTCTACAGATGTTTTGGCTGAATTTGATCTATGGGGTTCTTTTTGTTCCTTTTTTTCTGTCTTTCTGAACTGGGCCTCTATTTTTTTTTCACCTACAACTTTTCAGACACTGGTGTTTGCTGTGAACCTCAGTTTTTTAATGAGACAGGAATGTAAACATGTTCAGATCTCTTTCAGACACCAGTATAAAATTTGCTTCTTAAAATAGCGGTGTGTTTTCTGCTGCTGTTCAACTGATACAGAAAATAAAAGCCTCATAATTAGACCACTCATCCATTTTACTTCTATTGGTAGGATAAAGCATTTGATGATAGTTATGGGCAGATCTTTCAAGCTATTTGGTTAAGTCTCTCCCATTAAATCCATCAATTTAATGGGCATGCTAGTAAGTAGACCTGGACTTTTGTTCTTTCCTTGTTTTCCTCAAATGTAGATAGAACATGAGATTCTGACCTGTAAGTACCTCAGTTCTGATGCAAAGTAAGTTTTGGACAAGACAGATGCATCCCATCACACTCGAATTCCGTATTATTTTTCATAAGAAATGACCAAAGTGTTAATCCTATTAGCTGTACGTAGCCTCTGTGTGGAATTAAACTGAACACTGAAGTAACACACTTAGCCAGCTTGAAAAATATTCTTGTTTCAGCAGGAAAAGTTCATTCCAGACATCTGAGGTACACCAAACATGAGTTTTCTATTTGTTGAACAGTTGAATATGTATTTTTGATGGAATATTTCATTAGGTAATAAATCAAACATTCAAAATAATGAAATGAGTGGGAGGTTTATATATTAATTTTAAAAGTAGTTTATATAGTTCCCATCAGAATATACTATTCACTCTGTTAAAAAAAAAAAGAAAAAAAAAAGTAGATAGAAATCCTTATTGAATTTTGTATTTAATATTTCACTTAGGCAATTTCATTTTAAGGACTATGGGGAATTTCCTGAGTAAAGACCAAGCAAACAAACAAAAAGAGGAAAACCAGCTGATTGTCTGAAGGAGGGTTCTCTGACACATCAGTTTGGACTGAATAACAGAATGAGTTGGTTTCTTTTATGTAGAAGGTCAACATAGATGTTCGTAAATGGTCTGTGGCTTTAGAAATCCACTGGAATTTTTTTTTTTTTCAGTTCACAGTACTGATGTACCTAGATGGGGTAGGCCTAGAGAAACAGAAGGTAAATTCAACTAGAAGAAAAATATTTAATAAGAAATAACTGCAAGAATAATGATTTCTTACTTTTAAGAGACAAACACAGATATGAAATAATACTGTTATATTTATATTGTTGACAATGCTTGTTTGTTGTCCGTAATATCCAAGAAATGTTCTTGCTTCTCTCCATTTATAATTTACTTTATGACCATATATATAATGTTTTGAGCACTTACATTCTATTCACTCTGTATTGCTATTTTAATGCAAATGATGACCAAATAATGACTTTCTACTTAAGAAATAATCTCCATTGTTGCAGGATCTGCATCTGATAATTGTAGCTGTGTAGCCAGAGCAGAAAGTGCAGATGTTTAACAGGGATCAAAATCAGTTATTGGGTTGCCTCACTCCCAACAAAAGCAAACTATAGTTATTAGCATATTCTTTTCTTAAAAAGCATAAATAAAAGGGATGATTCATAATATCTTTAAAATTAAAACAGAAAGTATACAGTGGATTCATTTTTTCAGGTGACACTTAATCAGAGTAAAAGTCAGCCAGAGTAATTGTTTTTAAACAATCACTGTATCCTCATATTTTTTCTACCAACTTATTAAGCATCTCTGAATGCAGATGGGCTTGTGAGATGGAGAGGTGAGTACGGTTGTGAAATATGGAAGAAATTCTTACCATCTTCTGAGAAAAGTTTATGACCTCGAAAATGATTGACTCTGTCAGTTTCTTCTGCCCAGGAAACTGACTGACTGCCACTGTGATTTGTACGCTCTTCTATCCCCATTTGAATCTATTGTTTTCTGCCTTCTTGTGCACACACAGGCACATATGTGTACACACTCACATGGAGATTCATGCAAAATACAGAGAAATTCTTTTTCAGATTTACTTGAAATGGCAAGTATTTTTATTGTGTTTTTTTGTCTTTTTAGTATCACTTTCTCTTACAAGGCACACGATGCATAATCAGCCATCTACTCTGTAATTACGTTGCAAAGACTATGTAAATACCTAATTATTTTCATGCAGATTACTTGATAATTATACTACCAGTTGAGAAGTAATTCAAAGAATAATTACCATGTAACTTCCACTTTTTAGATGTGAGGATAAGGCTTTGTTTTAAAGATATAGAGAAGTGCATAATTATCCTGGGGTTACATTCTACTCAGATTGTCGATTATCCTATATTTACAATATTATTATATGGCTACTGGGTTCAGTACCGTGTTATCACTATTTGAAAAAAAAAAAAAAATTGCTCTCTGCTTTGTAACAAGTATTAGACAATGCCAATGTTAATATTTTTTCCACTTTCCTATTAATTGAAATGGAGTTCAGACCTTTTCTGACTGTGAAGAAGAAAATGTCTTTTTGTACTAAATTATCCTGCGTCTTTTGAAGAAGAAAATTACATGGGCCCAGATTCTTAAAGGGCACTTGGATACCAAAAAGCTCATTTATGCCTAACGTATCTTTTTTAATTTCTAGAATGGGTACCATAGTGTAAAGTTTAGAAGAATAGTGACATGTCCCAGAAAAGATGCTGTCCCTCTCTTGGGCTAGACAGAGGGTTTCATCTGCTGTTCTCAGGATGGAGATGTCTTCTTCTATTTGTAATGGCATAAAATAGATTTTGGGTAAAATATACAATGAGCACTCTACGCTGCATGAAGCGACTCCAGGACTGTCATTTCATTTCTAGCCTCAAAGCTACAGGTTAATGAATTCGTTGTCTTGTTGGCCCAGTTAAGCTTTCATTACATTACAGAAAATGAAAATGCTTGAATAGCAATGGATGAGAATGTTCTTTTCCTCCTGAGAAGCCCAGTACCTTGTTTGTTGGCTGTAGCTGCTGGAGAAAGAACAGGGAGTACAACGTTATTTAGTTCTATTATAATGCCCAAGTACTCTACTAATTGCCTTGATGCTGAATTTAGATGCAGTATACATCACCAAGGAAGCAACAAGGCTGCATATAGAGGATATGACCACAAGCTATCTATCTCATAGTAGGCTGTAGTTGAGCAAAGGGATGGATCCCACCCATAAGATTATTGAGGACTGATGTTAGGCACAAATGAAATAAATGATTGCCTGGAGCACTGTGCTGGTGGAGGGGTTGAAATTGATCATCTGACACACAGCGAAATTTTACCAGTAGGTTATTCTGATGATAAAGGATGGTAACACTTGGTAAAATTTATGATGTTGAGAAACCTTGAATGAACTTTGAAACTATTTTAACTAAAGGGCTGAACATGTTATGGTAGCTCTGTTACAATTGTGATTACAGTGTATAAAAATCTGTAAAAAAAATACCATGGACATCTGGATCTGTTGCATCCAGTGTGAGAATACAGGGAAAACACCATGCATATAGACATGCAAGATATCTCAAAATGTATGTTGGTAAAGGGTGAAGTAGCTACCAGTTTTGAATGCAATGTACCTTTTCTCTGCTGTCTCTGCAGCAGCAGAGAAATTTACCAGAATTGTCTGAGATCTACTATAATGACTTCTTTTTACTCAGGCAAAGAAACCTAGAAAGCCATGCCTCCCTCATGCTTTTGCACAATACAAATGGCTCTGCTGACATTACATCAGTTCCAGTTTGGCTTGGAGAGGGATTTGCTTCAGGATTGTTCAACATGCTTTTTGCTTAAAAAGCTTTATGAATCCAGTGTGTTAGTCAGGCTCTTAATCAAGGATTGCCTGTGTATGTGTTGTTTCACAGTTTGTAAAACAGAAACCAGTCTTTCATATATGTGTGTGTATCTAGTTTATATCTACATATATATATAAAATACATATAAGTATGTGTATTTTTTGTATCTGCATGTACATATCAAATAGTGGCTGATCTTAAGGAGAAAATGCCCCATTGTAACTGAAAATTTGCTGTCAGACACCTTAGTATCATGTATCTAATCCACTCAAACTGCTAGACAGCATGTCCTGGGGCTCCCTGATAAGTTTCAACTAGTACCTTTCAAAAGCATCCCATCTGCTGACACCTTGGAGCTACTGAGATGTTGTAAAAGTGACAAAAGGGGCCAAAGCAAATCTGAGCTGCCAGGGAACCTCTTGGCTAACCTGTAAGAACAGATTGCCAAAACATTTTGTTTCATTAGGCTGGAGGACGATCAGACCTCAGATAATATTTTATGTGTTTTCAATGTTCCAGCTTTTCCTATTCTTGCTATGGCAACTGGCCAATACTTCCAGTGTAAAATGTACAATGGGCTGTCAGGACGAGAGACATTGTGCTTATTTGGCAAGACTTGGGCATGGCTTACTGCATTGTTTTAAAAATCCACTTGCGTTGTTAATTCCATCCTTTCTTAACCTGGCTGTTCAGATTTGATGTGTTTGAGAATGGCTTCAGCCAGCTGGTATAGTAAATGATGAAGAGTTGGAGCTTCCTACTCCTAGTGGATACTGTTTCTTTTAGAAAAAGCCAAATATATGCGGCACGTCACCCGTGTGCTGAGCCAACCTATCCTTTCCTGCATATCCCTCAAAGTGACGTGCACAGTGAAAAACACAAAGCTGCACTGTGAAATAGCAGGAGTTTACCTATTCCCAAAGAGCAGTATTGGTCTCTGATTGCTGCAGGTGTTCAGGTGATTCAGGCACTGAGAAAGTCGTGACTCAGAGCACTCTTACTGGAACAGCCCAGTCTCTCTAATGGTGAATGTCTGACTTGCTAGGTATGATTTCTCTAGGAGACGTATGATGTAGGATACCAGAGAGCACAGGATGTGTGTGGGTGTTACAGATGGCACAGGAGTATGTGTGCAAGGCTAGAGCACATGGAGCCTTGGGGTTTGCTATGCCATATTTAACAACAACCACAAAAAATGTCTTTCTGCATTAACGGCCTGGTAACAGCAGCTTTGGCTCTGCACCGTTGTTCTCTAATGTGCTTCATTTTCAATACTGGAAGTAAAGGGAATGTAGTCCAAATTTTCATAAAAATCTGCTTTTGAAAGCTATTTTAAAAGCCTGGCTGTTGTAGCAGCAAGGCTGGGGAGTCTTCAAGTGATGTAGCATATGTTCATCGTGTCACTAATTCTCCTGGTGGAATCACAAACCTTGAATCAACTACTCAAATGAGCAAGCTGTATGAGACCACCAGCTCTGTCTCTGAAAAGAAAGTACAATTTATAATTTCCTTGGACAATAAATACCCACCAAGGCTTTCCAATGGTCTTTTAAAACAAAATGTTCAAATGTTCACAAAATACGTCAAAATGAGAAGTTCTTAGGAAAACAAATCACTTCAAAACTTTACTGCAAAACATGAGATGGGATTCAGTGGCCTAGATGCAGATATTTAATGATGTAGGGTACACAAAATGTCTACATGGGGCTGGAAGATATGTCAAACAGAGAAGACCTATAGCTGACACAGACCTTTCTGGAGAATGGGCAGGGTACTTCACATTTACTTTTGTGGTAAGTCCCTGTTTTTATGCCACTGACTTTTATTTCTGGCTTCAACTGATGTGGATTGTCTTACTAATCCACTTCTTGCAGGTGGTGTGCTATAAGCAGCTTGCAGAAATCACAGAATCACAGAATGCTATGGATTGGAAGGGACCTCAAAAGACCATCTAGTCCAATCCCCCTGCCAGAGCAGGAACACCTAGATGAGGTTACACAGGAAGGCATTCAGGTGGGTTTTGAATGCCTCCTGAGCAGGAGACTCCACAACCTCCCTGGGCAGCCTGTTCCAGTGCTCTGGCATCCTCACCATGAAGAAGTTTCTTCTCAAATCTAAACGGAACCTCCTGTGTTCCAGTTTGCACCCATTGCTCCTTGTCTTATCATTGGTTGTCATCGAGAAGAGCCTGGCTCCATCCTCATGACACTCACTCTCTATATATTTATAAACATTAATGAAGTCACCCCTCAGTCTCCTCTTCTCCAAGCTAAAGAGACCCAGATCCTCCAGCCTTTCCTCATAAGGGAGATGCTCCACTCCCTCAGTCATCTTTGTGGCTCTGCACTGGACTCTCTTCAGCAGTTCCCTGTCCTTCTTGAACTGAGGGGTCCAGAACTGGACACAATATTCCAGATGTGGTCTCACCAGGGCAGAGTAGAGGGGGAGAACCTCTCTCAATCTACTAACCACCCCCCTTCTAATACACCCCAGGATGCCATTGGTCTTCCTATCCACGAGGACACAGTGCTGGCTCATGGTCATCCTTCTGTCCACCAGGACCCCCAGGTCCTTGTCCCCTATGCTGCTCTCTAATAGGTCATTCCCCAACTTATACAGGAACCTGGGGTTGTTCCTGCCCAGATGCAAGACTCTACCCTTATCCTTGTTATATTTCATTAAATTTTTCCCCGCACAGCACTCCAGCCTGTCCAGGTCTCGCTGGATGGCAACACAGCCTTCTGATGTGTCAGCCACTCCTCCCAGCTTGGTGTCATCAGCAAACTTGCTGACAGTGCACTCTAGTCCCTTTTCACCCTGTCCCTCTTGCTTTGCTCTCACCCTGCTCAGCCTATCCTCTCCTCAGGGCATCATGCTCACTAGTACCGCATCCTTGGCTCCAGCTTTTGTTTTTGCTTGGATTTCCATCTCCCTGTTCAGTTTTTCCCTTTGCTAAAATAGGTAGATTTCAGGAGATGTCTGAATTATTGAAAAACTCTGATGGGAGTTTTGGTTATTGGAAAGGTCAAAAAGGTAGCTGGAGGGATGCTGGAGTAGCTTGAGGGTTTATTAATTTCTAACAGAAGCTTGGCTACTCTGACCGATTTGTGCGTGAAAAGCTTTCTCAGGTTATACATCATCCTGGCTTTCTTTTTATACCCATGCAAGACAATATCTAATGCCAGTACTTCATCTGGAAGGCCTGAGCTTTGCTCCTGACTGTCCAGAGCTTATAAACATGGGCACGAATGTTTGCTGACCTAGAGAGCTCTGCACAGATGTGAACTGTAGCTGCTTCTGGGGGTTCTGAGGCAGGAGAAACTGTTCTGTGTTACGAGTGACTGGGGGCATGATATTTAATCAAACAGGTACAATATACCTTTGCACGTTTTTTCCTTTCAAACTGTAGAAAGGAGTCCAAGAAGGTAGATAAAAGAAAGCTATTTGGAAGATTTTTCTGGCCTTGTCTGTTCTACATGAGCTCCTTCCTAAGCAGCTCCTGTTCAATACAGAAAAGAGATCTGGGCACCTATCCTGTGTCCAAAACGTAATCCTTTTGTGTGTGGTGGGATATGCTCAAATCCTGCCTTACAGGTGACTATTTGTGCTTTCTCTTCTGCTTACAACTCTAAATAACATGGATAATTTAGTGGATTCAGGTTTTGGGAAATGTGTGCCCTCGTTTATCTATTTTTGTCACACCAGTTTTGCATTTACCTAAGTAAACATTACAAAGATGCTCAGTCTGCTCTCTGTGGCTATTTAGATTCAAAAGGAAGCATAAGACTTTGTGAAGAAGTGAATATTCAGTGGATTTCCTGATTGCTTCTTGCACCAACTACTTCATCTCATCGTTTTCTCGGAGAAGATACACTGCATGATTTATTGAAGTAATTCACAACATTTTATATTGACTCACACCTTTGCAAATTGTATGAAAATGCATGCAGTGTCAGAATTAGACAGTGGTCCTTAATGCTTCCTGTAGAACTCCATTTGGCATTTTAGAAATGGATTTAAGATTCCAGAGTGATTCAAGTGAAAAAGCTATTAAGCTAGTATTTTCTTAAAAATATATATATATATAAAGTTGCTGATAAAGCTTTTCCATTTCCAGGTATATGAACACATACATGAAGAATTTCCTTACTATTTAAAAATAATGCAAAACTCTGGAATTATCTGATAAAATCCATTATAATGAATGTTGTTGAAAATGTCTATTACACAAATATGACCCAGGTGACACTACATTTATTTCCAAATTGTATTTGCCATTACTATGTTGACATCTGCAATTCTTTCATTTTTAGGTGACAACCTTTCCTCTGCTTATGAAGGGAAGACTTTAATCATACTTTGTAAATAAGTTTTAAATAAATAATTTGTGGTGTAGTCAACTTTCTCAAAAATGATGATTTTGTTTAAGCAAACTACATAAAAATATCTGGGAAACAGTTTAACTTTCTAAAAGATGAAGTTTTTAGGAGTAATTTCCCTATCTGAAAAAAAATAAAAATACAGTGTTCAGTGTTTTCAAATGTGGCAAATTTTGTGGATGTAATATTCAAACAAAACACCATAGGAACTTTTTGAAACAAACATCTTCAATGGTACTATTTGAGAAAAAAATATTGACAGTTGTCCTGTAAGTTCTATTTCTGGTTAATAATAAATGTTCTTCTAAGTGTTCTACAGTATTTAATTTCAAATAAATTTACATTTTGTCATTTTATTAAAAATAAAATGATTTGAATGTATTCTCTGTGGAGTTCTCCACTTTGAATTAGACTTATTCGCTTCCCAAATAGTGCTCATTTAAGTCACAGTAATTTCACACTGCATTGTAGTGTATCCTAAACCATTCATGTAGGGTGAGTTGGGGGAGACTCCTGTAGGAACAACAGGGCATGTTGCCATCATCAAGAGCAAAATTTGACATTACAATTTCCAGTGAAATATTTTGCCTTAAGTTGTGGATATCAGGCAACATCCTTATCAAGGCACAGTCTAGAACAAAATTGGTACCACCTCTGAGGGTATGTGATAGCTGTAGACTGATCCTGCAGGCACTACACAGTGGTCTGATGGGATGAATTGATAATGTCTATTACTGGCATAATCCACACCTTTTTGAACCTGTGTAAGGGCTGTTTGCAGTGGCTCAACATGTCAGCACCATGGTCTTCTTTTCAGTTGGATTTTTGATAAATATAACAACTCATGATTGATTGTGTATATTTAACAGTGCAAATTACCCTCCGCCTCTCCACCTCTTCAACTTAAGAAAGAATGCGGATATGTTTAGGTGCTGTTATTGTAAGTATAATGCTCTTGCTTTAAATTAGTACTCCTCAGCCGCCTGACATAAACAAGGTGAAATATTAGAATGTGGAGTAGTTCTTCCTAGTGGGTTGTATTTGAAGCTGGGTGAAAACAAAACATGTGAATGCAATGAACACCTTAGGGGTTCTAACAGCTTTAAATATGTTATTTTAAAGAAAAATTCAGTCCTAGAATATAATCTCATATACTGAGGGCTGGCTACAAATGAATCATTAAAGTTGATTTACTCTCTCCTCCCTCTCCTTGAGGCTATATTAAAAATTGTTCTGGCCTCTAAATGAAGGCACTGCAAAGTGTTATTAATTTGGGGTAGAGGGAGGGAGATAAACCTCTTGTTTCAAAAGACTGTTATAATGTCTTTTGAAGAAAAAAGAAAAGCGGTACTAGCCAGTTAATGAAAAGAGAAGCTTTCCATAAGTAACAGCGGAGCACTTGAAAGGAAAACAGAGAAGCTTCACATTTTCAATGCATATTTATCAGGGGGGTGTTCCTGGAAAAAAATGGAGATTCACTGCATGTATTAAGCATGATGTAGTGAACAGCAGTCTTCTCTGCCTACCCTCCTGTTTCTATATTTATCATTATGAATTGAAAAAAATGCTTCTGCTTATGTTGCTATTTCTAAACCTTAAAATGGTTTTAAATCAGATAACAGTGACCAGAATAATCTAAGTAACAATGTTTCCTATCCTGAGCTACCATCAGTCTCTTTTTTTCTATTCCCTCCCATTGTTTACCTTTTGTTGAACATGTGCCTTAACTTATCTCTGAAGCCCAGGGAGAGAGAGGGACAGGCACTGGGGACAGAGCAGGCTGGGCCACACTAAGGCTGGGTGTAACCCTGTCACACCACCCCAGAGGAAACCTTCTGCTCTGGCTGTAGCCAAAGGGAGAGGCAACACAAGTTGATTCATGACGGAAACTTTTCAGGTTGGCATGGGTTTGTGGGGCCCACACACTGATTCTGATCTTGCTTGAGATGCTACTGCATTACTTAAAAAAGAAATAAAGGCACTGGAAGCATTTCTGAATGAGAGAAACAAGTCTAGTGTATCAGTCAATTCTGTGCTGTGACTTTTCTCTTATATTCAGTTTGGAATAAATAGATGGAGATCTTGCTGCTAGTGTAACCTGACATTTTCAGTGCATTGAAGTTTCTGTAGAAAAAAGCATGAACTGCAACAACTGTCACTATGCAGAGATCGAGTGATTGAGAACCTCCTAGTGTCTTGGCAGATAGATCCTGATGCATCACTGATGCTTTTTCCATTATAACAGATAGCTGCCATCAGAAATGATATATAACCAAGAGGCAGTATTTCATGTCTCGGATAACTGTGTTTCGTTTGCAGGATGTGGAGCTGGTTATTTAGTGAATATAGGCACAGACAGTCCTTTTCCCCTACCCATATTTTAACTCCAGCTTTTGAAAGGTAATTTTAATATTAATTATTAAGATTTTAATTTATTCAGAGAATGACAGACCAACACAGAGTTTAACGCTCTTTGTATGGAAATATATTAATACAAACTGATATTCTCAAAATGCAACGGAAGTTATTGGATGTCAACTTAAATATTTTAATTAAGCTTTGCATACCCTGATAATCATGCTGTACAGCTTTCAAAGAGATAACTTCAGCAATGAGTTAAGAAGTAAATTAAAGCACAGGTTTTAATCTACTGCATGGTAGGGGAATTGTTATTTGAACATTTATAGCTTTCAGATTGTGAAAATTTTAATGACAGTGGTTGTCCTCTTGTATCTGAGACGTTTTCTATCAAAAAACCTCAAAAACCTTGTTGAAGTGCATACATTTGATGCAGTCATTGAAAAAATAGGCAGCAAAATACATCCTCTGATTCAGAGCGGCTATGACCGAATAGACATTAAACACAGGAAAGAACACAGAAAAGAATTCTGTCAGGCTTGAGGATTAAACATTCCTTCGCCCCCCCAAAAGGGCCCACCCCCCAAAAAAAACACCCCAAAGTAAAATCAGAAGTAAAATTAATGATGTTATAGTCAATCAAGAACTCAAGAAAAAACATGGGGTTGGTGGTAACTAGTGAAATGACTGGCTTTCATCCTATTTTAGGAGTTCAGGAAGAGAAGGAAGTGAAGACACCCTGGCTTGTAGCTTAGAACGTTGAGAGACTTGTCACTTGCTCATTGCCATTGAGGAACTTTACTGCTGGTTATCACAGAGGGGAGCAGATGAATTATTTCAACCTATTATTTTTTTTTGTCTTTCAATAACCTATCTTGGCCTTCTCTGTAGTTTAATTTCTTTGTACTCTGCTTTGTATCATAAGAGAAAAGGCTGATGAGGCTGAGGGGTGGGGATAGGGAGGAAACTAGGAGAGATTGGTGGTGACGTTCAGAAATGTGACTCATGCACATAGAGAAACATAGTGGGGAGTTTGTCATGAGTAACTTGAGTTACGTGACTCCATAAAATTTTTGGTTACAACCAAAATGGGATGTATTCACATGCCTATATGATTCCACATAAGCTTCCACACCTGCCGTAGATCTACATGCAGCATTAGATGCAGGTTGATTACTGATGAATTGGGTGTGCTTTTTAAATTTCAGGGAAAAAAGCCTCTGTTATATGCAGTGGAATGAAAATGCATGTGTTTTCACTTACCAGAGGTGACAGCCAGTTTTGTGCAAAAGGGTCTTTTATTTAACCACTGAAAAGCTGTCATAAATCTCTTTGAAATGGTATTGTATTAATTTCTGATAATATACATCTGAATATCATTGTGTTCATTTTATGTTGCTTTAGCCCTTTCCTGTGCATTATGTAATAAGAAAGTTAAATATTCACGGGAAGTCTTTATGCTTCTGGATGTGAAAGTCTTGCTTTCAGAAGATTAATGATGGCCCCTTGAGTTTTCTTAGTCCTCCCTCCCTACCTCTCTACACTTTCATATATTCATCCTACCTTTCCTTTCTTTGCTTAATATGATATCTATATCAAACACAGAGGAAGCAGGACAGATTTCTCAGTTCTCTACATTGCAGTAGTAAAGCCCTTCCTTCCTTCCTTCCTTCCTTCCTTCCTTCCTTCCTTCCTTCCTTCCTTCCTTGCTTCCTTCCTTTTCACTGTATAAGGCAGCTCCCTAACTTTTCCCCCAATACATATAAACATATGTGTGTATATATATATATATATACATATACATATTTTTTTTTTTTAAGTACAGAAGCCTCTGAACAGGTTCTAGATCTTTTTTTTTGGCTTTACAGCTGTCTAATGTGTTTCTCATTTATATAGTTTAAAGGGTGACATCCCTTTCCTGTTTGATCTGGGAATGCTATGAACAAAGCTAGGTACTGCTGCATTTTGAACATTTTGAAATATAACTCCAATAAGTGAATGGTACAAACAGAAGAGGAGGGGTGGAGTTGGAATTTGGGGGAATAAGGTATTTTTCAGAGCTACTGCACTACTGCAGATTCTTGCTTTTTTTTTTTACTTTTTAAAAAAAAATATATATATATATATATATTTTTTTTTTCTTCTTCCAGAAAAGATTTGTGACTTTAAACTCTTGTCGACCAACAGTGCAACAGTGATGTAGCAGGCTTCAAGTTGAAGGGTGTCATGACATATGGAAACTCTTGAATTTGGTCTTCTCCAGGCCCTTTCTATACAGTTGACAAGTAGTTCACATTTTGATATGTATTTTTAAAATATTTTTTTATTTTCTGCTTTTTTGTTGGTATGTCATTTGACATTGACTTGCTTCTTATACATGCCTCTTCAAGTGGCAAGATTTCACCTTTGACAGTGATAAAAGAAGCAGATACACCAACTTAGATCCATACGTCAAGGTGTTTAAAATACAGCTGACTACACCTATGACTGTTGGTGGCAGTAGCAGGATTCTGAGAGTGACATTTTGCAACGAGTTACAACAATATTGAAAATAATGTCTGCTATAGAGAAAGCCAGAGAGAAGCTTGTCATGTTCACTGGGAAAGGAGGAGTAGAGGAGAAAAGATCATGCAATAAAAATAATTATAAACACCTCTCTAAATTAACCAGTTGATAAAGATATGAAAATTGTGTTTGACCCTAAAGATGTTGAACAAGAGATTCAAGCCTTGGTGCAACCTTCAGCTGATGAGGTGTAGAAATATATGTCACATTTTTAAAAGAAGATTCATGAGGGTAAACTTAGTTCTCCAGCACCAATTACTGAAGGGAAATGAGTGAATAAGTTACTTTAAAAGACAGTCAAGCCCTGAGGCTCCTCAACAGTTCCAGTCTCCATGCTGGAATTCAGCACATGACCAGTGGCAGTGCTGGGTTAGTAGGAGGGCATTAGGAAAAATATATAAGTATTGCATCTCGTCTTCCCATCAGAAGCCTTGTACAGTCTAAATCTATTCTTCACTTGAGTAGTGGGGATTGAGAAAATGTCACAGGCCTACCTTTGAATCACACTCAATGCTTCCTCAGCTCTCGTAAGAATGAGGAATATACCTTATGGATATGTGAATATTTTGGATATGAAGCTTATACGGCCAGGAAGAATATCAGAATAATTTTATTCACTTCAGAAAGGTCCCTTATTAAAATTGTATTCAGCTGAATTTGAAACTTCTTTAAAAAACAAATTGCAGAGAAAAAGAATAAAAGAAAGAGCTGGCATATCTAAGGATTGACAACAAAGCTAAGCAGAGACAGAACAAACAGAAATTGGTATATATGAGGAACAAAAAGCTACATGAACAAATAATGTCGAATGTCTAGGTCCCTTATAGATGCTATATAATGCTGCATTGGCAGAGTTGAAGGAATGGAGGACTGCAGTTGTATTTTTCCTGATATTTGTTTGCTTCAACATGCAGTGTCTTTGGAATTACAACCCAAGTCCACCTATAATATCCATGTTTTCTTCCTTCATTAGCTTCTGTGAATACCCTTTTCACAGGCTGTGCAGTCCCATTCTTGTTCTCTGTCTATATCTGACCCTTTTGAGTTCTAGTTCTGCAGACCTGAATGATTGGTGCTATGGCTTTTACAGGAACTGTTGAACCTGTCCTCAGCCTAGCCTTTTTTCTGGGTCATTGAATGTAAGAAGTAAAACTGGATGGTGAGCACACTTAGGTTTACTGGAAGAGTGCTTTAACTACAGGGCTATATCACAATAAAAACATTTAAATGAAAAGCAATGTATAATCTGTATTTTGTGCCCAGCTGTCTGGTTTTAGCAGTAAGTATGCTCAGAGCATGTTGACTGCCCTCAGCATCCCATGGGTATAAGGAAAGCTCATTTCTGAATTTGGCTTTATTTGGGAATAAGAACAGAGTCAGTGGATGGAACCAGTTCCAGATTTTTACATGCTTAAGTAAATTTGGGTGGAAAATATGAGATGACAGAAAGGATTGAAGCTGATGGATTTAGATTTTATGGGCTAGTCTATGATAATTGAGAACTTAGGAATGATCTAAAATAAAATATGTGCCTCTTCTGTTTTGTAAAGCACACCTCAGAAGTCTCTAAAAAAGCACACGTTTGAAAGCGAAGGTATATTAATTTAGTTTGAAGAGGAAGCTCCTAAGTTCCCAAGGAAGAAGAAAAGATTAGGGTCACATCAGAAAACATTTGTGAATTACTCCAGAAGCATAGGCAAGGAGATGAAGGGAAGAATACTCACGGAAACACACATGTGAAGTTTTAGCTGGAAAGAATTTGCCGACTGATCTTTAGAAGCATGTTCTGAGGCCCAGGTAGGTGACCCACTGTATTCCCAGCCAGAATGGCTTTGGTGTTTCAAATTAATCCAGTTAAACATTTGATACATATTCTGTCAGAACCATACACTGCTTATTCCTCTGAAATCTATGATTTTTTGATAGGTGACTCTTCTCATGAAACAACTACAAACAACTGTTTTTTTTTTAATATTTCATGCTGGGATTTTCAAAATACCTTGGCACATAGGGGATGGCAAAGCAGTGTACATGGGAAAGACTTTTAAGGGGGTTGAGGCACAGGAGCTGCTGCAACTCTGGTATGATTTCATATGAGGAAATAAAATATCAGATACTGAGAGGGAAGAAAAAGCAACCAAAAGTTCCAAACATGAAGCCATGTCTGCTGTTTGAAAAACACACGCCCGTAAAGGTCAGGAATACTGTCATTGATGATATCAAAGGACATGTCTTTTGATATTTTGCTTGGAAGTTATATTATATACATGAGCCAGAAACCTGGTCCTATCCTCACTAAAAGCACAGACAGCTGGCTGCAGGAATGCAGCTGAGGATATCAGTGAAAATACATGAGCTGATAGGGAAACACAAGGGGAGGGAAGGTCAACATCCTTTCCCTCCATTACAGCCAAAAGTGAAAGCTGTTATCCCCAGGTCACAGTCCCAGTGCCTGGAAGCTGACATGACTCAGAGCAAGCAGGACCTCCACCCATTTCCACAGGGAATGGATCAGGTATGTTGGTTAACTTGAAATAAGTGCTCTGTGACCGTGAAAGATAACCTACTTACATTGCTAGTGAGAAACTAGGCACGAGGGTGTCGTGTAACTTGAATTTGGGGAAACAAAGTCAAAAGAAAGAGTTCAGGCACCAAACATCCATCCATCCATCCATCCATCCATCCATCCATCCATCCATCCATCCACTTGGAAAGAGTACTGTCGAATCTGTGAACCTCAACAGAAAATCCTTGGGAAAGAATGAAGAAATCGGGAAATAGTAAACAAATTATGTGGGCTCATTTTACCTAAAGACATGGAGTTACAATTAGATGTGCTTGGAATGAAACACAGGCTTGTTGAAAGGAGGGTTTGGGGCAATGAGGTCCCAGGATGGAATACAAAACTTTTATCTTAAAGATGACATTTTGAAGCTGACATCTGATATTTTATGAAAACTCCATTGTTGATAAGAAGATATTCCAAGAAACATTTTGCTTTTAGATGTAATAAACATACCATCCAAAATGGAGTTTGTAACTAAACTGCTCTAGGATAGTTACAAAATAGAGCTGCTCAGCTATTTCACTAAAGGTGCAGAAGATGTGAAAAATGAAGGATATATCAGTACTGTATTGTATAAATATAATATGCTTGCTAATTTAACTATTTCATATTATAATGTAGGTGGTAAGGAGTTAAATAAAAAGAAACTTCTATAGGGAAAATGAAAGGAAATTAAACAATTACATAGACCAGGAAAAGAATGACAACATTAGGATGATGCTATATGATCTACTGAAATGAAGCTAATGATGTACTTTCTAGGGCAGTGAGGCTGGCAGCAGAATTTAGAGCTGAAGAGGCACCTTACGGTTAAAGATTATTTTTAAAGAGGGAAGAAGGAAACAAAAGGAAGCTGAGTGAAAAAGCATGACTGTATTTATAGGTAGGGGTGGGACCTTAGTACATTCCTGTCCTTATTTTGGCACTGGTTTCTGTGGTGTGCCCACCTGGACTGACCAGCTCGGTCACAACCCCACAAGCATGCAGCTCTCTGCTCTCAAAGGGAAGGCACAGAAAGAGCGCAGCAGCACTGTGTGTCTGCTGCTACACAGACATGGGTGCAACTGGGCAGAGAGAAACTGACACATGTTTGTAAACAAAGAATAAATGTAGAAAAAACCCCACATGCAGGTTTGTGTGTTTTGTGCTTATTGTTTGTGTTTGTCTGAATACAAAAAGTGCTTGTTTTAAAGAACCTGTTTTGGGATTACTTTAATTCATGGAGGGCCATAGAGAAGTTTTCGACAGAGTCCTCTTTAAGAGCTGGGACTGTCTGTTTTGCAGTGATGGGAAAACTGCAATGCAGAACTCCAGTTCAAATACAGTCAAACAAAATTTTTCTCTCTTGTAAGAAATAATGCAGGCTTTATGACCTGAGGATGAGTATAAAAAAAATTACAAAGGAATGTAAAACACAGCTTGTCCTGTAACTGGAGTCTGAGAGGAGGCACCACAGCCCCCTGGTGTAAACAACTGATGTGGGAATCAAGTGACACATGGCATCATTGGAAGGAGCCTGGACTGCACTAAGTGTGGCTTCGGCAGGCAAGGGCAAGACACAGGGTTTGGCCAGGGTGTGGGTCACATTTAAGTGCCAGCTGGGTCAGGCACAGGCTTTAGTCAGGCTCTAGCAAACAAGCTCAGATCAATGATAACAGCCAAGGGACCTGAGATATTTCATACCTGTTATCTCTTCACAGTCATCTTAGATTGGCTTTCAGAAGCAGAAGGCTCATTGCTGGTTTATTGACAAGCAGTGACTTGTCACTGCTTCCACCTCCCCCACCAAACACCCTTCTCATTTAGCTGTTGTTAGATCTTTATTTTTCGTAAGCAAGCCCAGAGATGAACATTTCATGTTGTAGCTATCACTGGCCCAACTTAAAACATATTTTTTTCTACATATGATGAATCTGTTTTTATACTTTGTTTCTGCAGTCCAACAATTATGGTGCAAATGACGGTGCTATATAGCTCCCTGGTGTTCTGGAAACTTGTCCACATGCATGCATGTTGACACAGTATGTAAAGAAATGCATCTTTCTAGCTCAGTACTTACTTTTATTCTCAGCTGAAGAAGAACATTAGACTTAGGTATTGTTTAAAATGTGGAAACCCTTCCAAATGTACTGGAAGATAAATAGAGAGGCTCAAAGTTGGTTGTGCTATGTAAAAATACGGTGTAAAAATAGCTGAGCAAACATATAAAAAAAATATGTGGAAAATTTCTCATTAGGGGATCATAGAACATACTAGCTCTTGGGTGTGATCCTTAAGGGCAAAACTCCCCAAATCCCATGAAGTGCCTGTAATGGAGCAGGATTCTTTAAAAAGCATAGCATAAATCCTGTGAACCACTTAATGGGTCTTGGATCTATCTAAGGTAAAGTAGGCACATTGTGTTGGATTATTGTTCAGCATTCCTCCTCAAAATCACCTCTGCTGGCATTTATAAAGCATAAGCAGAAAGCATAGCATGAATTCTGTTTTTATACTAAATATAGAGTTTGCATCTATTGTTCCTTGTCAGTGATTTTGGGTTATATGCACTTATTTTTAAAGGTGCTAAGTGAGCTAGGAACATTCAGTGAAGTAAACTTCTACTAAAAAAAAAAAAAAAAAAACAAACACCCTAGCAAGAAAAAAGCTTTTTAGTATGCCATGACGCTTTAAAAACTGTCACTTTGAACTTTAACACTGGTACTTGAGTGGAAAAAAGGTTGAAAAGTAACTCAGGGTCAGCTGGTAGCAATGCTTCCCTAAAGGCTGCTAACTTTTCATTCTAGGATAGACAGACAGATGGATAGATGAGAAGCTGGATCCATGGATGACGTGACAGTATTAACTTTAGAAGTCCAGGCTCATGCAATCTCCCTGACCACAGACTCTCGTGTTACTCAGCCAAGATGAATAACCTTGTGGCTGTTAATAAGAGGTAGCCCTGTTGAAGTAATGCTCAAACTCTTTGTAACACTCCATAGTTACTCAAGAGTTACCAGTTGTGCATGTAGCTGTGGGTGTTATTCCAAAATCAAGTAATATTTTAAAACTAGGTGCATAGGTGGGGAACAAAATGATAATTTAGTATTTACCCTAGTTACTCAGATTAGATTACAGACAATTATAAAAATCCTTCTGTAATGATAAAATTCTGCAAATAGGGGGAACCATATGTTTTATCACCTATAGACTTACAAAAAAATCCCAAACCCTGCATTTTATCTTTTCTTCTCTATGACATATTCTTTCCAAAACCACACTGAATACACCCAGTGTCAAGTTCAGCTTAATTTAGGCACTTCTGCACTCAGAAGCAATCCCGTAGAGTAACTTTCTTCCATTCTGACACTGTGGTTTCTAAGTCAATACAACCTGCAAAATGAGGAATCCTAAAAATTATAACTGAAAAAAGCAATTGCCCTACTTCATTAATCCCACCAATTCCATGCGTGATTTACATTCATACTTCCACTTTCACTTCCTTTCAGCCTATAAACTGCTTTGAGATCTAATTTCTATTACTTCAGATATTTCTCTGACTTTGCTGAAGACAGCAAATAAATCTGCCCCTTGTCTTTCTGATTGCTGGCATTCTTTAGCACATAACAAAGGCTTTTCACACTTTGTGTGTGGTTATTTTGTGTTGTAAAGTATTGCTTTATACCGAAATAACAGTATCAAATTAATTTGATCTAATCCCTGGAGCTGAATTGCAACCACCAAACCACATAGGGAATATATCTTTTATTTATAATTCATTTACTACTGACAATCATAATGGCAATTTCATTAAATGAAATATATCCCAAACCTAAAAGCCCATTAATATGAACTTATCATTGATCTGACTTTATTAACTTTGTTGTCTTGTTCTATTTGTTTTCAGAGGATTAATAAAAATATTTTTCCATTATATTTTAAAAAATATGTATGTATAGATTTTTTGTTTAATATTTCAAAAATATATATTTCAGAGAGAGTAAATAAAACTGTCCTTTTTTTCTAATAATAAACTTTTAAACAGACCACTCTTCCTTAAATGTAGAAAAGGTTAGTCATTCTAGAAGTCAAAGCTGCCTGGAATTATTTCTGTAAGGGTTAAAAATAAAATAAACTTTTCAAAACTAAAGCAGGTTGAATAATAATCCAATTTTAACCTCACTAGCAATTTTTTTTGAATAGTGTAGAGCAGTAGTCCTTTCTTATCAGTTGGGCAGGGATTTCCTGCTACTGAGCAGACATTTGTGTCTTAGACAATATAATGGGTATGTATATTAGCTATTGTATTGCTCTTACAGTGCACCACAAATAAGCGATTGAAAGCTGTTTTATCTTTCTCTCAAAAGATATTTTCTGATGTCTGTATTAATTGGCATTTCAGATCATATGCTGTCACTTTTGCATTTTGCTGAGGAAAAAATAAAAGTGAAAATATGTATTACAGCTCTTGTTGTTATTAATATAAAGCCTGACTTTTCTTACAGAGATTAATTTGAAATGACACTATGGAGCTTGACAGTTCTTGTTGGTTATTTTCATTTACTAGACAATTTTGCATGCTATTGGCATGGGGACATGGTCTCAGGCAACAGCTTTGTTCTATTGATTATTATTCTAAATGAAATAAATATTGAAGCAAATAGACAGTAAGCCTAACTAAAGACTAAATTACTATGCTAGATAAATCTCAGTAAACAATTATTAAAGAGAAATTTGATGATACATATAATAAATGATTTAATATTCAACTGATAAAGACCTTTTCTGTTGGATGAAGTACTGAGGTATACACAAATTATTGGCTTTATTTGGAAATGCTGAGATACTCATATACTGGCTTTGGAATGTGTGTTATTCCTTTCTATAATTCAGTCATTTCAGGCCACTTCAATATTTCTTCTTCCATTTCCTTATTTTAAGGCAGTTGAAGATGTTTATGAGCAAAGCATGGCTGAGACAGCCTTACATGTATTAGAATGTGATATTAAATTGAAAATTGAATCTTGTAGATCAGACGCTTTGTCGTAAGCAAAATCCCCGAAAGTGTTACCAAAAAAACTTGACAACCACACCCAGTAACCCATCCAAGTTTAGGTATTTGGGAATACATTGCTATACTGAATTCTGTGAATTGTTAGGTAAGTGGTTAGGCTGGGATATGATACCATATTTTCCTCAAAATAAATATGAAACTTAGAATACATCTACTTTAACCCTACAAGTGGATAAACTAGAACAGTGAATTTTAAATTAGTGCTCTGCATCCTTGAAGGTCAGTAGATAATGAAGTGTGCAAATATGTCCTACATGAACATGATTCAGCTGTTTTTTTAATCACAGGAAAAAAACCCTCTTTTTGTCTCAGGATTGTTCAGTCTCCATAGCATGCATCAGCCTTATTCCAAAGGAGTTTTGCTAGGCCTCTGTGTTCATCATGACTTCATTTTACCTTTGTGTTCCATCTGCTGATGCCTTATTGACTTTTAGGGACTGCTTCTTTATGTGTATCTGTTAAGACAGGCCTTTAATTATGTGGTCAGTATGCACCAAATCGCCACTCTGACTCCCTCTCTTCCCTTTTCCTTCCACAGGTTGAAAGCCTTGGAGAGTTGAAAAACAATTACAGAAGCATAAAGAGGATGAGTCTGACCTCTTTCTATCCTATTTTTAGTCCTTGCTGTTCCCAGCTCCAAGCACACAAGCATCCCATATCTTCCAGAAGTAGGTATCCAGATAATGACTGCTGCCTTCATGCTGCTTCCATGTGCTTGGTCGTCCTTTCTCTTGCACTCTTCTATCTGCCTTGTTTTGGCAGGAAATCCGCAAATGCCTTTTGCTGAAGGCATAGGATTGCAGCAAAACTTTTTACAATCTGAAGATAAGCCAAACACACTAGATTTAATTTTTCTTAATGTGTAGAAACTCTCCCCCATGAAGCCATTTCTTCAGTGTTTGGGAGAAGGAGGGTCTTCCATACAAGGTGGCCTTCTATGGTTGATCCGATTGACAATGGCGTGTGTTGTGCTTTTATAAGTGAAAGGACGTGGTTTTCTATTTTTTCCTGTAAGCTTATGCATTTATTGCTTATGTGAGAATCTTCTGTTGTGACTAGAAATTGCTCATCCTACTAGTTATCAATGAACTTTAGGTAATCCAGCCCCATGAAATTGCTTATCTTTTATTTTCATAGTTGCATTGGGTCTGGTTGGCCAACATTGGGCACCACAAAGGACTGTGATGTGTTAACCTTGGCTGGCCACCAGATGCACACCCAGTCACTCTCTCATGTCTCCTTCTCAGCAGTACAGGAGAAGAAAATCTTCTCCCCTCAAGTTGTTCAGGGAGATGGGGAAGGGGGGTGTGGCCAGTTCATAACACTTCATCTCTGCTACTCCTCCTCCTCACACCGTTCCCCTGTTCCAGCATGGCTCTTCCATGGAGTTCTCCAATGTGGGTCTTTTCCATGGGCTGCAGTCCTTCAAGAGCTGCCCTGACATGGGTCCCTTCCACAGGATACAGTTCTTCAGGAACAGATAGCTCCAGCTTGGGTCCCCCATGGGGTCACAAGTCCTGCCAGAAAATCTGCTCCTATGTGGGGTCCTCTCCACAGTTCCTGCCAGGACCCTGCTCCTGCATGGGGTCTCCATGGGCTGCAGCTTGATTCAGGGCATATCCACTTGCTCTGATGTGGGGTTCTTCACAGGTCTCAGTGTTGATATCTACTCCACCATGGTCTTCCCATGTGCTGCTCAGTGTCTGAAGCACCTCCTCCCTCTCCTTCACTGACCTTGGTGTCTGTAGGGCTATTTTTCCTACATTTTGCTCATTCCTCTCACAGACACCACACAGTCTTTTTTACCTTTCTTGAATATGCTATCATGGGCTTAGCTTTAGTCCATTGTGGGTCCAACTTGGAGCTGGCTAAAGTTGGCTCTGTCTGAACAGTGTCTTCTTACAGAAGCCACATCTACAGTCCCCACCACCAAAACCTTGACACCTACACCCAATACAACAGTTTTGTTAAACCCAAATGTAACTATGCCCTGTAGTAAATGCATTTAAACAAACAGAGAAAGTAAAAAGGATGCTGAACATGTGACAGGGCCATGGCAAAAGAATGTCAGTTTATGGTAAAGGCCTAAAAGCTGACAATGGAAAGAAAATTTAACTGCTAAGAAAATCATTAATAATGAAACTTAGTTGTTAATTTGCTGTGGTTATTTGACTAAGCCAGATATTTTTTGTGTATTAGAACATATTTTGTCTTCTGAACATCATACCATAATGACTAAAGGTCATGAAGATAAGTAGAGGGCATGGTTTGTGAATTTCCTTCTTGGTTTCAAGCTATAAAGGATTTAATTCATTCCTGTGCAAATGAGCTATCAGGAACATAATGAGGACTATGCTATGGGACAGCTATCCAGCTCACTTCTAGAGAGGGGTCAAAGACTTTTTTTAGCATGAAATCAGTATTAAATCCCTGAAGTGTTTAGAATTTCCCTTTTCAGATCTTTGCTTCCATCCTGTTTGCATTTATATTGGTTTAGTTCAAAAAGTATGTTGAATTCTGGGGAAAAAACAGATATATTTCTTCTTTTGCAAAACAAAATGTAAATAAACTTTCTAAGACAACTCCCCTCACAGTATGATGGTAATAAGAAAACATATTGCCTAAGAGTTAATTGTGCTATTTTATATCAAGTGTTTGTCCCAAAAGATTCATAAATATTTTGCTTCTGTACTGTAAAATGTTATTTTCATTTTTTTCCTTTACTTCTCTATACTTTCTTAATGTCTTTACTAACAAAAAGTCTGTTGAGAATTATATAAAATCTCTTTCTTGGTGTTCATCAGAACAATTCATTGAATATTAAATGTACTAGATAGCTCAGTGTTTTGGTATCTATTTTATGACTGGATAAGTCATGAACAGTCTTAAACAGGTCACAGGCCTCAGTTTACGGATGTTTGTTTGTAATAAAAACTCTCCTGCACCTGGCTTTGTGCTTTGTAAGAAACTGTTTTCCTCCAGGGTACAATTACATCAAGCTTTTTTTTTCAGCTAGCAAGAAGAAAGGATAAAGGGCAAAACTCAAATTACACCAAATATTTGGTCTAGAGTTTGGCTTTGCAATCTATTGGATATTAAGCATAAGAGTTTGAAATCCCAAAAGAACAATAGGTTACTATTTTGTGGATGTTTTAAAGGCTCTAATTTAGATTAAACTTCCTTTAATTTTTTAGTTCATGTCAGAGCCTTAAGTCAGGAGCATGAACCATGGTTTAGCTAAATTTTCCCATTCCACCAACAAAAAAGGTAGCGTTTTCGTCGGTGAAGACTAATATTACTAATGGTTCTTATTCTATGGAAGGGATTTAAGAAACTAATTTGGATTAAGTTGGAGTGTTATTATTCTTCCTAATTGATTAAAAAGAGTTCTTGTTCTATACCAGTGCTCTGTCTTACATGGTACCTCCAGCTGCATGAGGTAGAGGTAAGGAAAAGCACACTGTTTTAGATGGGTGGGCTTGATGGCATAAGAATAACATGGAAACCACTTGCAAGTTATAGTTTCAAATTAACACAGTATTGAAATATACTCTATACTTACCATTGCAGAAAGGTAGCAGTGGTAACTCTAAAATAATACTTCAGCAACAAACCTTTTTGAGAACGTTGCCCAAAAAATCCAACGTCAACACAAGGAATTATGGGAAATGAAGTATGAGATCACTGAAAGTCCATACAAATAAAACCATGTATAAAACTGTTACTAGAATCAAGGTTTTCATTATGGCAAGACTGTTATCTAATGTACTGTAAGATTATGCCAATAGCTAGACATTGTGTCTTTTCCATATTCTTCATTTTCTGCTTCTGTAGTACACTATTCCAAGAATGTAAGAAGGAATGACTTCTAGTGAGAGATGACATACTTTGTTAGATGAGGTGACATAGGGCAGTTGTATATTCTTGTATAAAATTAAACACCTAAAATGTGAACAAGTTTACAGAAATGCAGCTTACAATACCATCAAATTGTTTTCATAGTTACTGCATTAATCTCAGATTATCTAGAATAAATGTAAACAACTGAAGTGATGTTAAACAGCCACATGCTGTAGTAGTAGTGCATGTGGATGCTTTTACATTTGTTGTTCTTTTTAAGCTGTTGGAGTAGAACAGGGAGACTCTCTGATATTACTTTGCATTTACATAGTGATAACAGTCTGTGTGAGTAGTTACACAGACACATACAACACAGTGCAAGTTATAACACTAATTTAGCAGGTCATAATTTGGGTTCATGTGCAAATGTGAATGACAGACATTTCAAAAGTCACATATCTCAGAAGATCCTTTTTCAGTTGGCTTACACTGCTGTTAATGACATTTATCAGAGATAAAGCCTGTGTTTTGTAATCATAGAAACATAGAATGGTTTGGGTTGGAAGGGATCTTAAAGATCATATAGTTCCAACCCCCCTGCCATGGTCTGGGACATCTTCCACTAAATCAAGTTGCTCAAAGCCCCATCCAACCTGACCTTGAGCCCTGCCATAGATGGTGCATCCACAAGTCCTCTGGGAAATCTGTTCCCGTACCTCACCACCCTCATAGTGAAGAATTTCTCCCTTATATCTAATCTAAATCTACCTCTTCCAGTTTGAAGCCATTGCCCCTTGTCCTATCATCACATGCCCTTGTAAAAAGTCCCTCTCCGGCTTGCTTGTAGGCTCCTTTCAGGTACTGGAAGGCTGCTATAAGGTCTCCTGAGAGCCGTATCTCTTCAAGACTGAACACACCCAACTTTCCCAGCCTGACCTCATAGGAGATGTGCTCCAGCCTTCTGATCATCTGCATGGCCTTTACAACCCTTTATGGTTGTAAGATTTTGCAGAGATTTCAGACAGCTAAAAATCAATATTTTAATAGGAGGTGGTAATTCACTGTTACTGTTGCTTAAGTGATTTCTGTTTATAAAAAATGGCTGAATCTTCAACCAAACAGGGCAACACGTATGGGCTGGGATGAAACTCTGATTATGAACCAGTAGGGTCTTAGGTTCTCAAGCCCATGCAATATGAATAATTAATAAATGACTTAGTAAGTAATTTATGAGATTTTAATAATAGACATTCACTCTTTACTGAGGCACACCAGCTCTAAATGGAACAGAACTCATAATTCCCCTACACAGTGACACTTTTACAAGGTCTGGGACACATCACAAAGGAATGACAGGCTATGTCTTCCATAATATTAGTGAAGGAAGGGGAATGCTTTAAGCCCTTCATTGTCCCAGGGAAAAAGTAAAGGTTGGGCTACCAACTGTAAAACTTCATCATGCCAAAGGTGCAAAGCCGTAAATTTGAAGGCATAAAGTGTCTGTTTTATCGAACCCCTCTTTGCCAATGTTCTCTCCACAATTCTCTGAGACTGGTCCTTGGCCATTAAAGAGGTCCCATTGATCTCCTACTCTGCTGAACCTTGAAAACAAGCTGTTCTTTTCTGTACCTTTCCCCGATGTTTTCTTGTCTTCTATCCTTTGAACACTTACTCTTTTGCTTGCTTACCATGTCCTAATCTTTCTTTTTCTGTGGAACTTCAGACAAGTGAGATTACCCTGCAGGAAAGAAATTGGCAAATAGTTTCTGAAAAATATATGACTATTTCAGGTGGAAGTCATCATGTTTTAGATTTTGAATGTTATATTAAATGTACAGCATTACAAAGGCAGACTTTAATAACAGTCATGCACAACATAGAGAATGCTTCTATGTTTATCTGGAATCTCTATTTTAAGATATTTAAATTAGCGCTTGTTTGTTTTAAAACTTCATCTTCATGAAATACTAATGTTTGAAAGGACAAACGATCCTCTCCTAACTCTGGATTCCCTTGGTTTTTTATGTACTTTAAGTTAGACTCTTGACAATTCTGAAGTTTAATTTCTTTTCATTTAAATGAAATAATTGAAGCTTGAGGATATGATTTAGATCTAAAGCATTAAAAAAAAAAGAGAGGGTTTCCTTTTATATAGTTCCCAGCAGAAGTGTGTTCTACTTTCCATTCAGTAACAGTGCTTGGACTATATCAAATGCAGTTTTAAAAGTGAGGTCATGATGCTATGATTCAAAATTTGTCGGATGTAAAGCCATAAGGGATTTTTAGAAGATGAAAAGACTAGACTTCTGATGTGACCTGATGCAGCTGAGTAACTCCCAAAGTCACAAGTCAGTTTCTGACTATAAAAGAGACATCTGATCAGATTGTCATGCTTTATGTTTAATGGAGTGTTACAAGGACTTTGACACAAACCATTACCCACTATTTACTTATTCAAGGCAGAAACCTACTGGAAAATTGAATGAAATTATCCATACTTTAACAGTTCTGAGGAGATTGCAATATGATCAAAATTTCTAAACTGTTCCCTTTTGAGAAAACTGATATTAAATAATTTTGAATTCTTGTATTGTACTTTAATAATTACATTTAACTAAATAATTTTTAACCTCAGGATGCTAAATAGAAATGCTGTCAATATTATAATTTGTATCTGCCAAACTTGGCCATGTTACAGAAAGATCTGTTATTGAGTAGATTAAAATGGTAATCATCAGCTGTGAATCTATTTTTCTTTCATAACTTACTACTCTTGGAACAAAACTATGATAGTCCTTTTTTTTTTTTTTTTTTTTTCAATATTTGCAGTACTTTTGGGAATCAAAGCCATTGTAAAAATCACTAGCAATAACTCCAGTCTTTGATGTTATTAGGAATTTGAATTTTCAACTATAAGAAGATGCTCAGAGGAATCTTGGTTACATCAAACTGTGAGGAGGAAACACACTATTAAATAATTACTTCAAAGCCTATTGGTTGCTACTCAAAAATGAAAAGCTGGTAAAATCATAATACTTTGTCTAGAGGGGGATGCTATTGTGAAATAACCAGTGAAGCAAAGCATGATAGCTCTTTTGCAAATCCACGCTTATTACACATTGGGAGAGTGTGTGATTAGCATAGACTAGTTTTGAAATTTAGAAAGCTAAATGATTTGAAAGCTCTCTGAGGGTGGTATAAACATGCTCACATAAGGAACAACAGTGGGATAAACATTCTACATATATATATTTTTTTTTTCTCTGCAGAAATGACCAGGGCTTATATAATTATTCTCATACGTGATTACCAGATGAGTCCACTACTGACACCAAATAAGAGCTAAGTAATCCAGCAAGCAGATTATGTTTTCATTCAGGTCACTAATGGTATTATAGAAAATAAGGAAAAAAGAAATTTAAACCTCTGGTGTATTTTGAAATTTTTGCAGTTAATAGAAAAGGATCACAAATAGCACATGGACTCTTCATCTTCCCACTGACTGTTATAGTGGTGTAAATCTCCTTACACAAGTCAAAGTATTCATTTGCACCAGGTTAAATTGGACTCAAGCACTGTTTGTCTGCAGAGAAGAAATCCAAGTACTTCAGGATATACTTCAAAACCAAGTAGAGTAAAATCTTAGGTATTACTCAAGAAGGAGGGTTTTTGAATGTATAACTTTGCGGGGTGAATCTATTTACTAATCTGTATATTTATTAGGCATAATCCACTGCTGAATTTTTGTGTGGACTTTATTTCTGATGAATCCTGTAATTGTAGAGATATTTATCAAATTAAACTTTGCCCTACAAGGCAAAGGATCAAATTATTTTTCACTATCTAGCTTCATTAAGGGCCTGGAGGTCAATCATATCAGCGAAACATCTATCTGTCAGAGGAAGAGAGTTGACTGGAAAGCATTTCTGGTATCTGAAATGATATTGAAAGTAATTGTCAAGAACCAGGTTTAAGTGAGGAATGTTACATATATTTGAATAGTTTACTATTGAAATATTCATATGGCTTCCAATATTTCAAGTGTAAATATTAATGAAAGGGTGTGGACAATACCTTACTTTTTTGAGGTAGAATGGCAGCTTTGTCATAATTTGTGAAATTTACAAAATGCAACTTAAGATCTGATTTTCACGTGCACTGTGTTTTGACAATACTTTTAAAAGAGCTCTTGTCCCTTTAGACAGATTTCTTCGAGAGTTTTGGTAAATCTGATGCCCCAAAAGGGAAGCTCCCCTTTAGACCAGCTAAGTAGAAATAATTAAACATCTCAAGGAATCATAGAATCACTGAATAATTTAGGAAGGAAGACATCTTTGGAGGTTGAATCCAATTCTCTGTCCAAAGCAGGTCAAATCAGCTCAGGTATCTCAGAGACTGTCTGGTCAAATTTTTAATATCTCCAAGGATAGGAATTCCATGACCTCTTTGGGCAACCCAGTCCAATGTTTGACTATCCTCATAGTGAAAATGTTTTCTGTGGTATCTAACTGGAATTTCCTACTTCAATTTGCATTTGTGACCTCCTGTCCTTCCGTACTGCTTTGAGCCTGTCTCTGTCCTCTCCCTGTTGTATTAGGTAGCTCTAGATACCAATAACATTATCTTTAACATTTCCTTCTCCATGCTGGGAATAAATACTGTTCTTTCCATCTCTCCTTGTCTGCCATGTGCTTCAGCCCTCTTCCACCCTGTTAGAACACTGCTGCTAGCTACTAATGTCTTTCTTCTGATGGGGAGTCTAGAATCTGGCAGAGTAGTCCCAGCAGAGGTTCACAAGTGTTGCGGGGAAGAATAATTTCCCTCTGCCTCCCAGCTGTACACTGTAAATGAAGCCCAGGAGGCTATTGGCCTTCTTCGCTGGAAGGGTGCACTACTGACCCATGGTCAGCTTGTTTCCCAGCAGAACTCCTGGGTGCTTTGCTGCAAAACTGCTCTCCAGCCATTCTGTTATCAGTATATGCTGTTTTGTGGGTTACTCCATCCCAGGTGTGGGATTTTGTATTTGCCTTTGCCGAAGTTGCGAGACTAAGGCTGCTATTCCAGACCTGGACTACCCTCCCAGTTTTGTATCATTTGGGAACATGCTGAGTGTGTACTCCATCCTGTTGTCTAGCTTGTCAGTAAAGATATGAGACAGAATTCTAGTATCAGTCTTAGAAAAATGCCCCTAATAACCAGCTACTCCCTGGTTCTATGTCACTGATTAAAATGCCTAGGGTCTGGTGGTCCAGTGAATTTTCCATGCACCTTATTCATCCACTTAGTGAATCCAGATATTACCAATTTGGCCATAGGCATGCTGCAGGGTATGTGTCAATGGCCTTACTAAATCAGTGCATGCAACACCCGCTGTCCTTCCCCTGTTCAAAGTGCCAGTCACCTCCTTGTAGAAGGCAACCAGGTTGGTCAGGGATGATTTACCCTTCATAAAGACTTTATGACTCTTCCAAGTCACCTTCTTGTCTTCCATGTGCTTGGAGACAGTTTCCAGGAATATTCGATCTGTAACTTTTCCACAGTGAGATAAGGCAAACCAGTCATCTGTCATTCATGGGTCCATCTTCTTGCCCTTGCATTACTGGGCAATAATGTCTTGTTAATGGAAGTGTGGTTTTTTTTTACTATTTGAATGAAACTATTGTGAAAGTTCACTTATGAGAGGAAGTCCAAAAAGATGAAACTCCATTATAAAACAAAATCTTGGATTAAAAAAAGGCTCTGCTTCTTCTTACAAGAATATAATTCTAAAACTTATTCACATATCAAAATTATTTATGGAGGTTAGACTACAAACACCTGTGAGTCTATGTATTACAGGACTAGCCTAATAATGATTTAGTAAACAGCTTTCACTTTTATATTTTTCTAGATATGTCTTTTCTGAGTGTGAAACTGAAGTAAGTGGATTGAAATGGACAAAGATACCCCAAGAAAAACTTGTAGATTAAAACTTTTTTTTTTTTTTTTAAATAAATGCCTATCTTATTTAGAAATACAGAGAATGGAAGTTCTGTCCAAACTATGTAGAGAACTGTCTCTAAATAACTAGAGAATTTGTATGAAGGAAGGCTAAAAGGATCAAGATTAACTCATTTATCAAGAGAGAACAACACTCGTGGTAACAATGTTTTAACTGTTCTTTGCAAGATACTGATAACTAATAACAGCAAGAAAGCTCAAGGCTAAAGTGACATAAATAAAGCTTAATACTAAATTTAGATAAGCGATATAGCCTGCATGCCACAATAATTTTAATTTTTCTCAGCTTTGAGAATGCATTGATTGTAGAGCAAGTACAGATACATTTGTTGCAGAAGATTGTTTTCAAACAGAAGCTATATTGGTAAGCTGAAAGGTTTGCAGAGAGTGGACAAAACTGGTTGCTCTGCTTCCAGCAACTCATTTGAAACATATTCAGTAAAGTATAGCTGTCACTGTGAATATATCTTGCATTCCGATCAGAACCTGAGGCAGGGAAAATTCCCTCTCATATTAAGGCTTATTGGCACAACCCACCCTTTTCAGTACTTAGGGCTGAAATTACTGTCCTAAGAGAAACCACTGAAAAGATAATTGTTCAATAGCCCAGTCAACCTACAATATGTGAGGAATGCGCTTTTAAAATTAATTTTACCTTGTCTTATTAAGTAGTTATCCTTTAATGAGAGACCTGTTTGAATTTCACTTGACTTACTCCTCATTTATATGATGAAAAATAGGAACGTAAAGGAATTTGTAAATCTGTTGAAGGGCAAGTGGTACTACTGTAAAGGTAAAGTTGATAAACAGAAGAACAGTGATGGTATCCTTCAAATGTGACCCTCATGGCAATTCAGCCAAATAATAAAGCTTTTGAAGACCTCTGAACAAGCCATTGGTCAATCAGATGCTACTTTTACCTCTTATGTCCTCATTTGAAATGGTTTTGAAAGACAAAGAATATGTAGACATAATTTAGGGAAAAAATGTCTGAAAACAGTGGAAAGAATTCAACATGTATAAATGGATAAAAAGATGAACACATGGCTTGTGTCTTGTCTACTGATATCTTCCCAACAAGAAACTGCCAGATATTAAAGAAATCTTTGGTTAACAGATTGAAAAGATAACAAGAGCTTAAATATCAAAGACAAAGACTGGTAACTCCAAACCAAAGTTATATTCTATTTTTAATAGAAAAAAAGGCGACATAAACTAATACAGATTAAATCAATAAAGATGAATGACCATTGAGTGAAAGTATGGTAGGGAATAGTGTATTTTTTTAGTTACTTAGTTGTTTCTTTAGTTTTCAGTTCAACCCTAGAAGGAAAAGTGTGTTTAGCTCAACCTTAGTCCAAGGGGTGTCATGTAGCATAATGCAGACAGAACAACAATCACAGGTATCACAGTATCACAGTATCACAGTATCACAATATGTTTGGGATTGGAAGAGACCTCAAAAGATCGCCTAGTCCAATCCCCCTGCTGGAGCAGGAACGCCTAGGTGAAGTCGCACAGGAACATGTCCAGGTGGGTTTTGAATGTCTCCAGAGAAGGAGACTCCACAACCCCCCTGGGCAGCCTGTTCCAGTGTCTGTCACCCTTACTGAGAAGAAGTTTTTTCTCAAATTTAAGTGGAACCTCTTGTGTTCCAGCTTGATCCCATTACCCCTTGTCCTTTCATTGTTTGCCACCGAGAAGAGCCTGGCTCCATCCTCATGGCACTCACCCTTTATATATTTATAAGCATTAATAAGGTCCCCCCTTAGTCTCCTCTTCTCCAAACTAAAGAGACCCAGCTCCCTCAGCCTTTCTTCATAGGGGAGGTGCTCCACTCCCTTAATCACCTTCATTTCCCTACGCTGGACCCTCTCCAGCAGTTCCCTGTCCTTCTTGAACTGAGGGGCCCAGAACTGGACACAATATTCCAGATGTGGTCTCACCAGGGCGGAGTAGAGGGGAAGGAGGACCTCTCTCGATCTACTAACCGCCCCCCTTCTAATACACCCCAGGATTCCATTGGCCTTCCTGGTCACAAGGGCACAGTGCTGGCTCATGGTCATCCTGTTGTCCACCAGGACCCCCAGGTCCCTTTCCCCTACACTGCTCTCTAATGTGTAATTTCCCAACCTATACTGGAACCTGGGGTTGTTCGTGCCCACATGCAGGACTCTACACTTTCCCTTGTTAAATTTCATTAGGTTATTCCCTGCCCAACTCTCCAGCCTGTCCAGGTCTCGCTGGATGGCAGCACAGCCTTCTGGCATGTCAGCCACTCCTCCCAGCTTAGTGTCATCAGCAAACTTGCTGATAGTACACTCTATTCCCTCGTCTAAATCATTAATGAATAAATTGAACAATATTGACCCCAGTACTGACCCCTGAGGCACTCCACTAGATACTGGCCTCCAACTAGACCCCGCACCATTGACTACCACTCTCTGGCTTCTCTCCTTAAGCCAGTTTGCAACCCACCTCACTACTCTATTGTCTAGACCACACCTCCTCAACTTAGCTGTGAGGATGCTGTGGGAGACTGTGTCAAAGGCTTTACTGAAGTCAAGGTAGACCATATCCACCACTCTGCCATCATCCATCCACCTTGTTACAGTATGCTTTCCAACAACATATGTACTGGGCTACATGTCATATCTTCAAGGCAAGACATGGAGGTCAACAAAAATTGAATAAAATGGCAATTTGTTTAGCAAAACAGGCCATTTTAGGCTAACTTAGTGTACTAAATAACTACTTCTTTTTTTCTTTTAGACAGAAGAAACATAAAGGGTCCTGCCGATCTAAACAAAGGGCCATCAAAACTTAGAATAATTGAGGATAGAAAGGACCTCTGGCATCATCTGGTCCATACTCAGCTAGTTCAGTTTAAACAGGGCTGCTCAAAGACTTTAGTGAAAAGCTTAATAAAATGTCTATTACAGAAGATGGAGAGGACAAAGTCTGTAGGGTAAGGTAAGTAAGGATCTTACTATGGAGATAGTAACAATAGGTAATTATTAAAAGGAAAATCTAATATGGGAAAGACACTCTTCCAGGATGAAATACAGGACCAATATTCTCAAATATCTTAATTCATGGGACAGTACTAATGAAATTTGCTCATGAAACTACGTTCAAACGTATCACGAACAACTAAAATAGTGTATGAATTGAGTAATAGAATGCGTTTTATAGCACAAAAAGTGCATAGACAGATATCCTGGGAGTGATAAAAGTATTTTTTATGATTAATTGCAATTTATTTGCAAATATTTAAAGAAAATTAATTCACAAGACTGTGAGCTACCTATATGATGCAGATGTGAAAAGTGTTAAAAATGGGGAAAGGTGCTATAAGTTATTTGCTGATGGCTTAGTAGACAAAGGAGTAGAGCTTTTAAGCAGCTGCTAGACCAGATAAAATTTTCAGCCTGTGTATAGGTAAGGGACATTGGTGATGGATTTGGTTTAGAAGAGGAAAACAACATTTGGTAAAATAAAATTCTCGATTGACCATTGGAAACTATTAAAAGTTGTTCTTGTGACACACTGCCTGGATGCTTCTTACTGAGCATATGCTTATGAAGAGTCTAGGAAACTACCTTGCTGGAGTAAGGATTTGAAACAAATCTGGTTGTCGTAAACTCTCAGTGCTCGAGAGAAGAAAACCTGTACTCCAGGAATTTTAATAGTGACTTAGTTATCAGCCTTTACAAAGAAGAAGAAAGCTACAAATTTTCTGCATCTGGACAGCTTCTACATTAACTGGACATTTTGTACAGTGAGAAAAATTTCAATTTTTGTTAGACTTTAAGCAAGTTTCTCTTCAACTTATTTCAAAAATTCCTGAGGTATTAATGGAACATATCTGTTATTTGATGATATTTATCATGCATCCTAAGACAGTGGAGTTGCCCTTTTCATAATCACAATATGACATCATAATTGCTTTTCATGACAACTTAAAGCCCTGAAAAAATCCTGTTAGTGTGCAATAACATCCTCAGGATGAAGAACTATGCATAGTTACAAGTATTTGACTTGCCATTTCAAAGAATCTCACTTCATATTGTATCATATCAAGAACATAAATGTTGTTGATAAAGGCAATCATTTTGACTAGCTAAAACGAATAAAAAGCAAAGTAAATGTCCAAGATATATGGTTTCTTAAACAAGTCCTATGCACAGAGGTCAACAGCTGTAAGGCAGCATAGTGAACAGAAAATAGCAGGGGAAATGTCCCCCTGCATCCACAGAGGCATTAAAACATGATTAGAACAGCTGCTCTATTGGTACGTGAAAGATTTTTTCAAGAATAATGAAGAGCTTGTGAGATATGAGCAAGCTTAATTTGGATTGTACTTAAACCTGTAGGGCTATATCAGATTTCTCTGTGTTGAGTAGCACTGAAAGAAATTGAAATCCATACAAAGAATGGAAAGGCTGAACAGAGGATTCAGAAGAATATGCTCACCTTAGACACTGGCAAATGTAATTATAAAAATATCCCGGCAGAAAACAGAGGATATGCATAGATCACAGGAGCTTTGGATCAGGTGTATGGGACTAGTTTTACACATGGAAGAAAAGAAGATAAATGAAATAACAAAACCAACTGGGAAACCAGACTGTTTGTACAGCTTCATCTCAGAATGTTTCCACCTTAGATCTCCTGCTTCTGCAATGAGTGAGGTTTAATCATGCAGAAGCATCTGGCCCAGTGTTGTCGATACAAGCTGCCTCTGGCAGCAGACTGGCTCCCCTCTGAATCAGAGGGAGAGATGCCTCCTCCATCCCACTCTCTGTTACCTGAGGTTTTCCTTGGACTTCTTTCAGCTAAACCCTGTGTAGCTCTGATCCTACTTAGCTTTTGTGGTCTGAGAAGATCATAGCCTGAAGTGGTATGAATAACTTCAGGTCCCAGTGTAAATAGGTGTGTGCCAACAGTGTGAAATCTGGTGGCAAATATTTTCAGTAGATTCTTCTGGTGTTCTCCTTTATCAATAAAAATGCAAAATGTGTAGGTAAATCCTCTGAAAATCTCTTATCTCCATGCAAAAAATACTTATTTCCTCAAAATGTCTTTTTTTTTTTTCACAAATTTACAGAAACTACTGTGGATATTACTACCACCAAAACAAACAAATGAAAAACCTAAACCGTAATAAATGCCCTCTTCCCCCCCTGCAAAAAAAACCCAAACAACCTCCAAATGTAGAAATCCTGTTAAATAAGGGAAGATTGTAATTTAAGGAGTGCAAGATGTATAATAGACATGAAGCTTTTGCACGGTTCTCCAGCAGATAAGAAAATTTCAGATGGGAATACATCTTGAAGGGATATACTCATTGTTGAAAGGAATTCACAGTACTGCCAGGCAATGAATTAAAAGAGCACTACTGAGTTCTGTTACCCTTCCCTGAGAACTGAAGCTAAGTACAACTGTTATGACTCATAAATAATTTATTTTTATAGAAGAGTGGATTGGTTTTAAAATTAAATCCACAGAGCTTAAATTCTATTAATGAGTTGAATTGCTCTCTTCCTTCCAGAAGGCACTCTGTAAGTGCCTATTCTCTTGAATTTAATAGCCTCAGGCCCTTCTTTGCCAGTTCAGCTCCAAGATTTGCCATCGAGGGAAGATGGGTGCTCAGGTAGCAAACAATCCAGAAAAGCAGTCAGACAAGGAGATTCGGTTTCAACAAAGTAGCAGTCAAAGCACCTGAGTGTTTATTAAATGAGGAGCCAGAGAACCTTCAGAATTAATAGAGAATTCAAGAAACCAGAAAACCAGAGTGCGAATTACCAGTACAGTCCCAAAGCCATCGCTCTTAATAGACCATTTGTGTACTGCAGAGGTAGAAAACCTGCAAGATTTAAAACCTCTTTGCACTAAAATTCCAGACCCTTTAGCTGGCAGCCTGAGATTTGCAGGCAATTTCTAAGCTTCAGAAGCTAAGTTTTAAGAAAAAACACCATGTAATGTGTGATTTGTACTGAAATCACAAGCACTGGCTGTTAAGGAAGTGCTACAGTAAAAGGTTGGGTTTTGCTGAGGGAACTGCTGTGCTGTCTCAGACCCGTGGTTCACTGAGAACCAAAGGCAGTGCTTGAATTCTTGGAAATATGAGAATCTACAATAGACAAATGCATTATAGTCTATTTCCATGAATATATCGTTCTAATTTCTAGTAATTTAATATGAGATTAATTTTTGAAGTAAAAAGCTTAAATTGCATTAACTATTATATCTTTATATGATAATGGATGCAAATCTTCCCCAGTATAACTGTTGGAAGGCCTTTCCAGTGGTGAAATTTATAGTCCAGTGTTGAAAACATTTATTTTACTTTTATTGGTTCTGATTTTTTTTGTATCTTTATTTTATCATTAGAGTGATTAATTTTTAAAAAATTTGCCTTGGATGACAATTCCACCACTATCATTAGCACAATCTTGATCTAAACTTGTAGACTGAATTTGGATTATACCACGGAAAAAGTGATTTTTTAAAACTGAAGCACTCCATCCCATCTTTGTTAATCAAAATATCCAATAGTCTGGATTTATGCTCTATTTAACAGAACTAAGATATATGTGGTGCATATAATGATTTGTCATACCTGAGTCAAGAAGAGCCTGAAACCTTGCTGTAGGCATAGGCATGTGCCTTACTATTGGATAAAGCCCTGCAGCCAGTACTTTACAGCAGCAGAAAATGATGCACAACCTTTACTGTGAATGTGAGGAAAGTCACAACTGCTCAATCTAAAATAAAATTTTGCTGACATTTTGACTGTACTCTCCTAAACTCAAAACAGCTCAGTATTTCATGTGGTTAGCCCCTTTTAAAACCTGCCTCTGTAAAATTGTTATCTCCCTTTTATTGTGGTTACATTATGTATTGTTATATTTAAAAGTTGCTTTAGGAAAAGCCAGTCAAGAAGAGCCTAGGAATGGCTTAAGGTAAAATTTTCAAAAGCCTGAATGGAAGACAATCTTTTTAAAATGTTATTTAGATTTCAATAGCAGAGTGAACCTATGGAGCAAAGAATTATTTCATATTCATTTTTGTAAGTAAATGTGCAATAATTTTGTTGTTTTCCGCAGTGAGAACACAAGTATGTAACAAGCTACAAACTGGCTTTTTTTGTACTCTGACTTTGGAGAAATGTAAAAAGTCTACTTGGTGCTTTCTCTTTCGAATTGCAAATTTGTTAGCTAATGGGGCACAGAATAGAACATCACCAAGGCTTGTCCAATTTAACTTCAGCATTATATTTCACCAATGAAACCTGATAGGTTGATAGACTAAGTGATTTGGGGATAAGTCATGGGAGACTCTTTTTCGTAACAGGCTTTCCTCAGAAATCAGGAAGCTTCATCAGTGATGCGTTAGCCCTCCAATCTGTTAGGATGCAATCCTTACAGAAATATCTGAGTTATGTGCATGATGACTCCTTGTTTCACAAGAAATCAAGCAAAGACACAGATTTATTAGCAATTTATTTTGAATAGTAGTCTCTCCTGAAAGTACCACCTAATCTTAAAATCTCCCTTCTGGAATGCAATCCTGCCGTGACACAGTCTGGAGGAGTTCCCCTCATGACCCCCAGGCAAAGAACAATGGATATTGACTCTGTTCAGCCATTTCCCTGTCAGTCTTCAAAATCATGCCTGCAACTGAATTCCCATTGTTGCCTGAAGAGTTCTCCCCTAGATGTGAGTTTTTGGCCTGCTGAAGTGCCTGAAATAGGTTGTTCAGTAGACCAGACTTTGTGTCTTCCCATCGCAGATTTTAAGTATGCAAAACCATTCTTGAGTATCTGTGTGCAAGAAAATATGTGATAAACTTCCTTTTTACTATTCAGTAAAATACTTTACTGCAAATTGTGCTTACAGTAAAGAAATCAAGCATGAGGTACAGTTAGATATTATCAGCTTTAGTGTTCAATATAATATCAGTGGGACAAGCTGCAAGATAAACAGTAATGGAAAACGAGGGAACAAGGTTGTGCAACAGAGAATGATTTCAGTGAATATATGTTTTGTAAAAGTTTTCTGGAAAATGACCATTTTTAATCTAGTCTAGCTGAAATATACTATGAATTCTTCACTCAGAAAAACTGGTCATCAAAGATTACGATCTGTTTGAGAAATAAGTGTGGTATGGAATGACATGTAAGCAGAAGTCTACATGCAGTAAGTTTTGCAACTGTATCACTGAAGATAATGATCTCATCGGATGTTTGGTAAGATTAGGATTTGTTAGCACTTATATGGGAAATTTTTGGAGAAACCAAGGTAACAGAAAGTGGAAGCAGTGATATAGCAGTTGGCTCTGATTCATTTAAGTCTGATCTACATGGAAAATTAATTCAGGCTGAGGTAGGATATAAAACAGTGATTGCAATTTAACTGTTTTTGACCTCCTGAGGATGTTAATCGCACAAAACTTTATATATGCACACTGAATCACTAATTTAGACTTCCTTTAATAATCAATTTTGTTTGCAATATATGATTCATCTTATTCCAAAGGTAGAAATCTAAAATACGGCATATAAATCACATCCTCTGGATGTCTCTGTCTTTCTATTTGACTATAAAAATGACTCGTTTGATTATAAACATCTCAGCTGTAAGTGTCTGAAGCTAAACGAGATGAATCACATCCTCTGACTCTAAAATAAGGGTCTTTATTCCAAATTACACACTTCAGAATTGAGAATATGGGCATCCACACAAGAAGTCAATAATAAATTCCAAATTAACCTCCCATGTTAAGGGAGGTCTTTTCATTGAGTTAAGGTCTTTTCACTGAGTTGATAGCATCCTTCTTATGTTAAGAGGCAAGATGAGACCCTGTGCAGTCTTGGTTTCAAGGCTGCATTTAATCCATTACTACAGTTTATGTTGCATAAAGACATGAAACACTATGTTAAAAAAAGTAAAATGCCCATAATTAATATAGTCATATTCAGCTGGCAGTATAACCAGTCAGGCTGAACAAGATAGTATCTACCCCAATTTGCCACTTCCCAGTATTCATAAATTTCTACTAAATTGCTTTACTGTGAAACATTGCTGCTTTTCTTGATTGATAATAGGAGTTCAGAGAAAATGTGATTTACTGATGCGAAAATGAAAATTTCTTTGATGAACTAGATTTTTATTTATCTTCTTGTCCTAATTATTGGCTAGGAATTTTGGTAACAGCTTTTCCTAATGCTTTTTTGACAAATGGTAGTTTTGTATTATAAGATGAGAAACTTTATGTTTGTGCCACAGGGATTATGTGAGCTTGTTGTGGGCAGTTGTGTTGCCATGTAAAGGGACCCCAATAAGCTGGAGAACTTGGCTGACAGGAACCTCATGGAGTTCAACATGGGAAAGAGCAAAGTCCTGCACCATGGGAAGAACAACCCCATGCACCAGTATATGATGGGTACCAACCATATGGAAGCAAATTGGTGAAAAAAGCTCTGAGCATCAGCCAGCAATGTGTCCTTGTGGTTGTGCTGGTTTAACTGAAATTGAGTCAAGTTTCTTCATGCAGTTAGAAACTCTTATTTTTTGTAGTTAGCACAATAATTTGGATTTAGTTTGAAAACAAGAAGATAACACTCTGAGACAGAGTTAATATTTTCTTCAAGTAACTTTCCAGTGTTTTTAAGATGGAATGAAGAGAATGTAAGAATTAACTGTCATCTTAGCTGCTGTCTGGGACACCAAGGTATTTCTGGGCTTTCTATCTGCAGGTGCAAAGTAGCTAGGAAGGGGGGCATAGATGGGACAGACCTTGACTGATACCCAGACTAATCAATGAGAATATTCCATGCCATTAGCATTACGCTTCTTATTTATCGAGAGTTGGATTTTCCAGCTCTTTTGACCTGTTTTGGTTCAGGTCTATTCCAGCTGAGTTCCGTTTGGGAGTCTCTTTAGTTTGGGCTTTTGTGTTCTGATGTTTTGCAGTTGGCCTCTGGGCCTTTTTGCCTTTTTGGTCTTTTTGTTCTCTCCCTGGGATTGGCTGTTTGGGATCAGGGCACTCTCTTCCTAGGACTGGCTGCTCAGCAAGTATGGAGTTCATGAGGAATTGCACTGAGTATCACTTATTTTATATTTTATTTTATATATATTTTCATAATTATTAGTAGCATTATATTAGTATTACTTATCGATTTTATTAAACTATTTTTGTCTCAATAAACGAGTTTCTCCCTTCCCTTTTGATTTTCTCCCCTACTTGTGGGGTGGGGGTTGAGGGGACTGAGCAAGTGACTATCATGGTTTTCGTTGCCAGCTGGGATTAAACCGGTACAGTGGCAAAGCAAGCCAACAACCTCCTGGGCTGCATTAAGCAGAGCATTGGCAACAGGTCAAAGAAGGTGATCCCTCTCCTTTATTCAGCACTGGTGAGGCTACAAGTGGAGTGCAGTGTTCAGTTCTGGGTCCTCCAGTGAAAGAGAAACACGGTCATACTGGACAGAGTTTGAAGAAGAGTCATGAAGATGACCTAGGCACTGAAGCACCTCTCCTATGAGGGGAGGCTGTGAGAATTGGGACTGCGCAGCTTGGAGGAGTCTCAGGAGGATCTTATCAATGTGTACAAAGCTGAAGGGAGGGTGCAAAAAAACTTGAACCAGGTGCTTTTGAGTGGTGCCCACTGACAGGATCAGAGGCAATGGACACAAACTGAAACACAGGAGGTTCTGTCTGAAGATCAGGAAACAGTTTTTCACTGTGAGGGAGACCAAGCATGGCATAGGTTGCCCAGGAAGGTTGTGGAGACTCCATCCTTGAAGGTATTCAAAAGTCATCTGGACATGGCCCTGGGCAACTGACTCTAGGTGACTCTGCTTGAGGAGTTAGTTTGGACCAGAAGACCCCCAGAGGTCCCTTCCAATATGAACCATTCTCTGATTCTATGATTTACTTTGAATAAAAGAGTTAATATTTTCACTCAGAAGTAATCCTATTTTTCATAACTGAAACATTGTCAGTTTTTATTACCCTCAAAATGTATTTTCAAATAGTTTATACACTTTTAAAAATGTCTAGATATTCCATATTTATACTGACCTTTGCCTTCAATAAGACAAGCAGTTGAATTTGGACCATAAATGATCACTGGAGAATTCTAAAAAAGCAGGGAGCTGCCTGTTCATGCAGACCCAGTGGAGGTAATTTTTCAGAGTGACAGCTTCCTGTTTGACTCTGTACTCAGGATAAAATGGAAGATAGGTACTGGGGATGAGATATGCCAAAGGTAGCAAAAAGCAGAATTTCCTGTGTTGGTCATCTAATATGATATGCATCAGGAACAGCTTAGAATGCCTGTGCTCAGATCTGGCCAAGCCCAGGCATCCATGGCTGTCATGCTGTTTACCATCTGTGTATGCTCACTAAAGAAAGGTTGAGCAGAAGAAACATGACCTCAAGTATTAGAATCTCTAAAAACCCCTATATATATATATATGAAAAAAAAAAAAATGAATGGACAAACAAAAGGATTAAGCCTATCCATACAGATCTAATGATGAGAGCTATTTTTTTTTTCTAAATGTCTTTCTAAATCTTCTAAATTAAGAGGGGAAAAAACCCCTTCCATTTTAATATCTTTGATATTTTGGAATTGAAGAATTAACCTGTGGCAGATCCTCTGCTGGGCGTCACTGTACTCTCTGCTTGTAGTTTGTTTTGACTTTGAGATCTAGAAGGTTGAGGGTGGGACTCATGACAGCATAAATGTTATCTGTGATCTTTGTGGTCTTTATACAGATCTAAGTGTGGCAAAAGATGATTATTATTTCCACAGCATTTATCAGTGAGATAATTAAGAGTTTATAAAGTAGATGAGAAATGATTTTCCCTGCTAAATAGGTAATACTAGGTGCTCTAATTAGTTTGCTTTCCTGAAATCTAGTTCTTTAGTCTATATTCCATATAGAAAAGTTGAAGATGAAAATTAGAAATAATCTCCCAAACCAAAAACCCTAAAAAACATAACCCCAAAGGAGACATTCACTCCAACTGACATTGCATTTCTTTATCCTCTTTTGGGACAGGGAAATGTAGTACGTTCTAAGGGTCTGATATTAAAATGTACAGGTCTCTCAGTTGAACGATTTTAATGCCTTCCTGTTATCTATTCTTAATCTGTTAAAAAATCATGGAAGAAAATAAAGTATCTAATTGAATACTTTCATAACTATTTCAGGAACATGAGAAAACAATATCCTTCCTCACCATTCCTCATACATAATTCCATATTGATATTATATATGTGTGCTGGTTTGACTGAATATGAGTTAATTTTCTTCATGCAGTTAGAAATCTTTCTTTTTCATAGCTAGCACAGTCATTATTTGGACTTAGTTTGAGAACAAGAGGTAACACCCCATCAGAGAGTTAATGTTTTTAATTGCTTGGTTTTGAGAGTCAAGGACATTCTGAGCATTCTGCCCACAGGTGTAAGGTACCTAGAAAGGGGGGCATGGATGGGGCAGAGCTTGACGGACATCCAGACTGATCAATGCCTCATATTTAAGGAGCTTCATGCTTTAAGGAGCGTCATGCTTCATATTTAAGGAGTGAAGGGGGAGCTTCTGGTCTTTCTCTCTCTTTTGGGCATCCCCGCTCTTGCTTGCTCATGGGTGCTTTCACTCTTGAGCCAGGGGAGTTTGGTTTGGGACATTTAGTTTAGCCTTTTGCTGTTTTGCAGAGGCCTCTGAGCCTTTCTGCCTTTTTTCCTCTCTTATCTCTCCCTGGGATCAGCTTTGGGACCAGGTGCTGCTTCCTGGGACTGGCTGCTCAGTGTGGACAGATTTCTTGAGGAATTGCATTGAGTATCTTTTATTTTACCTTTTATTTCTATTTTATATTTATATTTTTATGTATTTATATTTATATTTATATTTATATTTATATTTATATTTATATTTATATTTATATTTATATTTATATTTATATTTATATTTACTAGTAGTTTATTAGTATTTTGTTATTTCATTAAACTGTGTTTATCTCAATCCAAGTTTCTCACTTCCCTTTTAGTTTTATCCCCTATTGAGGGGAGAGGGGATGAGCGAGCCACTATCGTGGTTGTATTGCTAGCTTGGGTTAAACCATGACAATAAGTGATTGTGATATATTACAGATTTTTCTGTCAATTAATTTGGATTAAAAAAACCTAAACCAAACAACCAAACAAACACAAAACAAGAACTTCAAAGTATAGTATCCTTAGTCTTTTACTTCTCAGCAAAGACCATGGGCCATTTATAATGATATGCTTGATTCTCATCAACTCAAATGTCTTGTGGCTAACTCTCTCTAAGAATCTGCCTTTGTGTGTATCTATGAATATAGGTTTTACTAATTCTAGAATCCAGCTCCCATCTATATGAAGCTTACTAAACTTCTGTTGCATAGGAAGCAGGGAAAGAAGAAGAAGATGTTCATCTGGAAATGAACCACAGATAAAGGTGTATGCGGCAATGAAATAGCAGAGAAATTATGTTTCTCTGAAAACTAAAGTGAATAAAATTGTGTTCCCTCTAAAATTCCCCAAAACATCTTCTCTGCTGCTATCAGTCTGTGGGTGACTATCACCATCCATGCCCTCATACATTCTTCCATATCAGGTAACTACAGATGGCTCCTGGGTACAACAGCAGAGTCTAGCTGGGAGGTCTATGCTAATGATTTGGTAAAACAGAAACAAAATTTTTACAGGAATTTTTATAGGATTTTTCATAGGAATTACCAGTTTAAATGACTGAACCCTCAGCAGAAGATCTGAGGGATAAAATCTGTCTTGCTTAAAAACTGAAAGCACCTAGCATGGTAAAGCATACACAAGGAGTTAAACAGAACTTCAAAGTGTGTATAGAAGAAAACAACCAGTGTAATTGTCCTTCTGTTGATAGAAAGACTTGGAAAGTCTTAAACTGCTGACAGGGCAATTAATGAGTAGCCATCTGGTTATTATTATTTCAGGTCTTTATCTTTTCCTCTTCTGTAGGAAGATGTCATGCATCATGCATAAGTCTCTCATTCCTTTTTTTTTTTTCCTCATGCTATTATTATGCAATTTCTTTTTTTGTTATCCCAAACTTCAGTCTATTGACGTCAGAGGATGGCTTGTTTCAGTGGAAAGAAACCCTCACCCTTCAAAATAAAAAGACATTATAGGGTGTGAGACAAGAACAAGGTTAGAGAATATTACGGTAGCATCAAAGGCTAAGAAATTTTGGCATGAGGACTATCTATCTGTGCCTACAAAAACAGTGAGTTCAATTAATGTGATTCAATCAAATGACACCATGCAAACACCCAGCTGGCAAAAGTTTGCGATGGAGATACAGTAAAGCTATTACCACTGTTTGTGTGCTGTGTATATTGTGGCATCACCCAAAATATATTAGGTACGTAAACAGGTATATTCTGTGCTCAGAGGGCTTTCGCTCCAGTGACAGTATGGCACAACAACAAAGAGCTGGAACAACAGGTGGAGGAAACAGCAGGATGGGAAAAACATCATCGCAAAGGGAAGGTCAGGCAGTTATGTAATTCCTTGTGCAGACACCATGTTCCCTAACATATACAATATTTGTAGGGTTTTTATCATGATTGTAAAAAGCTTAGTTTATCATGATCTAGGCTCAAAACCAGGCAATGGGAAAGGAGTTTACAGAACAATCTACTGGTGAAGACAATCAGATACGAGAGGTCCAGCTGCAAGGCTTTGTGTCAGACAAGGTAGAGCATCTGCTTTACTCTGGGTGGCCAACATCAGAGGTACATGATCTAGCCACTGGCTATGGATCCTTACAGAGTGACACTTGTTTTCTCTCTCTCTCTCTTTCTGTATTTCTACTGTTCCTGAATTTACCAGACAGCGCCTTTACAATGCTTCCTAAATTAAGTTCTTCATTTGTGCCAGTTCCTTTCTGTTCAACCTCAAGTTCAAGCTTAATATTCAAACACACATCTCCACAGATTCAGAGAGACTTACAATATTACTTTTGTTTTCTATTCTCCCCCAAGAGTTTTTTAGGATCCATGGTCTTATATCTTCCTATGTCACTTTAGGCTTCTAAAATTCTCAGTCTAGCTGGACCTTGAGTCTCTCTGTGGGCTGGTATTAGAAGCTGAAAAATATAACACTGACCTTGATTCTTGATGATTAATATATGGGATTTCCTTGTGACAGCCATGTGAGATGAGTAAATATTATTGTTACCTTTTCCCAGTGGGAAACTGGAGGCAAGGGTGGTTTCTGGCACACCTGAAACATGTGAGCCTGAATCAGAATTTTGGAATGTCATATTCTAAAGTCTTACATAAACCCAAGGAAATTTCACCTGTTCAGTCTTATGACTTTATTTTGAATGTCTTTTTTCCTACTTTTCTCCTCTATTTTCACCCAGGTATCTTCCAAAAGAAAATTCACTGCTGACATAGTTAAGAGCAAAGAATACAACAAAGATTTGAGGGAATATCTTGGACATTAATGATCATTTGAGAAACCTTTGACTGATCATTATTTCTTAACAAACACCCTATGTTGAGGTAGTTTCTATTTTAAAAAGCAAATTTTATTTTAAAATAACCAATTAAAAATAACATGAATAAGGATTTCTTGTTTTGTTTATATGTCTTTGGTTTTCAAGAAATAACATTCGAGTTTCGTTGTTCTCTGGTGCTTTATTTTGCTAATTCTGCTTGTTCTAGATACTCGTCAACAAGAAGTAATGAGATATTAAGAACTAGTGTTCATTCCCATTTGCTGCTAAATAAGTTTGTAAAACCAAGGTTATAGTTAACTTAAGATGATAAGTGATCACACATTTTTCATGCTAAAAACTGAATACAAAAATAACTGTTTTGCAGGAGGAGTGCTACAAGAGCAGATCTGTCACTTCTGATCTGAGGGTTGTCTAAATTATTGGTTTTTTGTTCCTCACTCTTTGAAAAAATCTCTGAGAAGGCATCAGCAGAAGTTTCCTATTTGCTTAGGAATTGATCCAAGTGTAAAAGTTTCCCCCGTGTTAGATGTTGATTTCATCGGAGATTCCCTTACAGTGTTTTGCTAGGCATTTGTGCAGAGCAGTAAAGCAACAAAACAAAACAAAATGTTCCAGGAATCATAGTTGGTTGTGTTCCACCTGCAGTATGGAATCAGCACAAATTTTGTCCTTATATTTTGAAATTACTGAAATTTTGGCAAATTTAATAACTGTGGTTGGTTGACCTTGCCTGGCTGCCAGGTCCCTACCAGCCTGCTCTATTACTTTCCCTTCTCAACAGGATGGGGGAGAAAATATAGTGAAAAACTTGTGGGTTGAGATAGTGGCAGGGAGAGCACTTATTAATTACCATCATGGGCAAAACACACTTGACTGAGGGGAAATAATTTAATTTACTGCCAATTAATTGTAAGAGAGTAGGATAGTGTGAAATAAAAATAAAATCTAAATACACCTTTCCTTGTTCCAGCATGTGGTCCTCCCATGGGATTACAACCCTTTCCATGGGCTGCAGTTCTTCACAAACTGTTCCAGTGTAGGTCACTTCCACAGGGTGCAGCCCTTCAGGAACAGGTTGCTCCAGCATGGGTCCCCCACAGGATCACAAGTCCTGCCAGGAAACTTTCTCCAGCCTGGGCTCCTCTCTCCATGGGGCCACAGGTCCTGGCCAGGAGCCTGATCCATCATGAGCTCTCCATGGGGTCACAGTCTCCTTCAGGCACATCCACCTTCTCCAGCATGAGGTCCTCCATGGTCTGCAGATGGATCTCTGCTCCACTGTGGACCTCCATGGGCTGCTGAGGAACAGCCGGCCTCACCATGGTCTGCACCACAGGCCAAAGGGGAATCTCTGCTCTGGTTCCTGGAGCACTTTCTCCCCCTCCTGTTTCACTGACCCTGGTGTCTGCAAGGCTGTTTCTCTCCCATTTTCTCACTCCTCTCTCCCAGGTGTTGTGCTGTGTTTTTTACCATTTCTGAAATGTATTGTCACAGAGATGCTACCAACAGGGTTGAGTGGCTCAGCTTTGGCTGGTAGTGAGTCCATCTCGTCTGTTATACAATTCTATAAATTTGTGGGTCTGCACATGTATGCATACACACATATATGTATAAGTAAACAGGCTCATACACATACACTTAAATAAATAGAAAACCAAAATTCCATTTTTGTGACTATATTTTAAAGGTATTACACTAATTCTAGCTAGATAAAAATTTTCTGTTTAAAAATCTATTCATGTAGCATTTAGTGTTATTTCTTACATTCCATTTTGCAAGGTGACTTTGAAGCATTTTTATTGGACAGAGATTTTACATTTTAAGTGCATACAGCTCACAATCAGGAGATACATTTTACATTTTTATGTGGGCACAGAATCCCTAATGTAACAGCTAGTATCACTGGTAAATTATTTCTTTATGCTGTATATGCCAAGCTACAGACATATAAATGCAAAGTGTGTACACATTCTGTTAAAAACATTTTCATTACTGAATGTAAATTGCATTATTTTCGCCAGTGCTTATTCTTCAGTTTTTGTGCAAAGATCAAGCAAATCCAGACTCCCTTTCCCACTATGTCTCTCTTAAATTGGACATATTTTTAATTGCAGCATTTTCTCCTGAAAACTGCTATTCTGGAATAAATTCTGAAGAAAGCATAAGGCATTATTTATTTGATTTTACTGTTGAAGAGCTGGCAATAAAGGTAAAGAATCTTGCTTTTGTGAAATGTTTCTGGCTTGTGTTTGTTAAGCTTTCCCTGAAAGTATTTAGTTTGCATTACGTATGACTACCCCTTCTGTGCTTCTGCATTCACTTATGCTCTCAAAGCCTTTTGATCCCAGCTTGTTTGTACTATCATTCTTTCTGGTAGTACAGTGCACCTCAAAGCCATCTTTACAGTAGCTTCCAAGCTATATTGTACATGTCTAAGGGAGTCTATGCTAGGTATGAAGTATGGGCTCTGTGTCATAGTTTGTGAATGATAACTCTAGGTTGTTTCGTGTGCCAGGCACCTGTCATGATGTTCAGTATCACGGAGAGGTTTACGAAGGAATGAGGATGACTTACCCAACTTTCCAGGCAGGAGGAGAAGATTTGCATGTGGGAGATAATGTTAGGCAGACTCTCTGCTGCTGTTAGCTGTACATCATTTAAATTCCCTCTTTGAATCATCATGTTAGTTTGTCACAGCTATTGACAGCTGCTATCTGATCAGTCTGCAAGTGCCAGTAGTATCTTGGCAACAGCACAAAAATAGCTTTCCACCCTTGTAAGACCAGTCTGCACTGATAAATCAGAAACGTGCTAAAGACAAAATAAACTGATATTTTGGGCCAGATTTTCAGCCTTGCAACTGTGCTGTAGACAGTTATTATATTGTCAAAAGCAGATGATGGAGAATTCCTACAGAATGGGAGAAAACAGGTTCAAGATGCTGTATGTTGTTCTGTAGACTTTTTGTTAGGTATCAGTGTAAGGAGAGGCTGTTCTGCAAGGAGGACCCCAGAGTCAGCAGGGTGGGATTTCAGCTGGTTGCTCACAGCCAATTCAAGATGGGAGAAACTAGTGTCAGAAGACTTGGCTGGCTTGAGAATGTTGCAAGGAAAAGCATTCTTAGCAGAGGTTCCCCACTTCTCCTTTTAGGACATTTTCTGAGCTGAGGGCTTCACCCTTGCCCCTGCACATGGAACAATATTGCCCCAGCAGCTCTCCAACAGGGACAACCATCTGTGGCCTCTTCTTTCCCTCCTTTGGAAATGTTAGTCTGAGACTACCAGCTGGCAAATATTCAGGGTGCCTGACCTATCTGAAACACCTTAAAGCTTCACCTTTCCCACATGTGCTATATGTAAACAGGCAAGGCACACAGCCTGGTAAGTCCAGACCCCAGGATGGTCTTTGGCCCATTGTCAGGTGTGTAGTGTGGGGTGCTTAACCACAAATTTGTCTATGATTTCCTGACCACCTCAGCCTCTCACACCCTCCAGCTAGGTGAGTATGATGTCTGCTGTGACCAGCTTATTCCTTTGCCTCCACAAATCCACAGTCAGGTCTAGTGGGAATGCCCTGAGGCACAGTGCCTACCCAGGCTGGTGTGAGAGGTGTAGCAAGCACTCAGCTGTTGCTCTTTATATCCCTGGGGCTGCAAGGTTTGGATTCACATCTTTGGGAAGGTGAATTTTCTTGAGTGAGCTTGCATAAAACACTGGAGAAGACCCAGGCTTTCCTGTATTAGGATGAAAAGGTTTGGCTGAGAGCTAGTATGGAAGCTAGAATTTACTGTACGCAATGAATTTATCTTAAAGCTACCAACCAATTAAGCTTAATTAGGATTTGATTTCCTATAATGGTGATTACATGTTACCTAACCCAAGGGAAAGGCACACCTTTATTTGTCTAGTGGAAAAAAAAGAGTCTCTGGACTTCTGTAGGAGACATGAACCACAGTTACATTTCTTCTTCCTCTTTTGGGATAAGTAATGTCAAAATATATGAAAATGTTTTTAGAAATTTCTACATATAAATCCACTTGTTTTCAAAAACCACACTCCTTGACAAGACTCTTTTGCTTCAGTCTCAAGTCCTCAATTAGGTCTTGCCAGGCATCCTGCTGAGAGCTTGCATGCACACTTATTATGCTTTATTAATTCTAATCTAATCTGGATGGCAAATCAAAACTATACGTAAACTTTTATTCAGTTTATTTTATCTTTGACTCTAATTTTAATTCTAATGCCTGGATAACTTCTGTGTCTGAGACTCCTAAACATATTTATTTGACAGCAGAATAGTATCCTTAGAGAGGTTATAAAAATGATATCAGTTGATTCACGTAAAATCAGACTGGACCAAACTCTCAGGAACATACAGCAGAGAACTATCTCGCATTTGGGATGGCTAAGAATGACCTCCAGGTCTTGCCTATATCTTCTTTCTACTATTCTTCAGTTTCTCATGTTCACTGTGCCAGTTTGTCAAGCACAGACGAAAATTTATTTTAAAAGTAAAGTAAAATAAAGTAATAAAATATTTCTGCCATATGTATTTTTTCTTTTTTTTTCTTTTTTCTTTTATATCTTTTGTTAACTTTGGGTAATTTAATCCACGTAAAGAAGATCTGTTTATTTGCTTCACATGTTGATTTCTTCAGATCTTGAGAAGGTAGTTCCTAAAATCGTGGTTTTTCCTTTAGTCTTCCTTTGCAGAATTATTCCAAAGCATAAACATTACGATGGGTATAAAAATGATTTTGTGCTTAAAAAAAAAAAGCCATGGTGCATATAATAACTTTTCACTAATGGATCCCAAGACTGAGGGAAATTGGGTGCCAAGAAAACTTATTTCCTGATCGAGGTTATTCATTACCAGTACTTTATAGATAAAAAAAAAAATCACTCTACAAAGAAGAATGATTCTGTTTGATATATTGGTATTTCTGTTTATACATATAAGTATATACATAGCAGTGACCCTTTCAAAACTAAGCAGAAAAAAGCATTTCACACAGGGAGCATAATTCACAAACTGGTGACATTGTAAATATGATCAGGTTTTAATTTATGTTGATTTTAGTATTATCTCTAATTGCTTCCTCAGAGGGCAAAGTTTATCTTAAATTGAGTTCAAATGTAAAAAATGAGAAAAAAGTCAACAAGGAAACTGTGACCCTAGGCCTTATTTCTATTCTTGTTGAAGTCAGCAAAAACCAGATCGGAACTGGATCTTTGTGTTCCAAGAGCATGAAAACCAGTACAGCTGGTGAGTTAGGCAGACCTATGCGGTTTTAACATTCTTGCCTTTCTCCTAGAGACTGAATTCAGAGTGTAATGAGAGAATAGCAAATTCCCCCACAAAATGCAAATTTGTGAAGAATATTACTGAACTCTTTCATGTATGTTTTATTCTTAGGCCCAATTAACACTACTACCTTTGATGTCCAAAAGAACTAGCCATCTCAAGATGAGTAGCTGCTAAACGTGCTTAGATTAACCTGCCGCTGTGTCTTGCCAACTGGCGTGTTCACAGCAAAAACAGACAGTCCAGCTGGAAATTAGCCAGATGGCCATGCTACCACAGCATAGAACAATAAGGTTTAGAGCTTTGGTCCCAGGACCCAGACATCTTAAAATTTATACACATACTAAGGTTTATGGGCTACTTACACTGATGCCACAAGCCATACTTACAGTGTCTGTGAAGGGGAAAAATTTCAGAAGTTTCTGTACTCTAGGCAAGCTGATGGGACTCCTAATGGTAGATGCTAGGATTCAGGGTTAGGTCTTTGATTAGTTTAGGCATTCAGCACTTGGCTAAATCCTTATGTTGATCTTTACCCTTTCTTTTGGAATATCTATTTGGTGTTTAAGAGTTCTGTGAAGTATATACACAGATATCATGGCGGACCGAGATATCCTTTCTTCCTTTCATCTGTTGATATGATTCAGGTCTATTTTGAGTAGGCCCAGTGCAAAACTACAGAGAACATAAGAGCTCTGCATCCACTAAACATCCCTAAGAACAAAGTCAATGGTGATTTCAGAGTTTATGTATTCCTAGGACACTTCTTCTGGACACTGGAATGTAGTGTAGGCGAAAAATGACTGGGTCTGTCTTCCATCTGCAGAACAAAATCCCTTCCAAACCTTAGTATATGGATCCTGGGATCCAAACCACCAGCTTGTTCTACATTGTACTATCATTTTCCACAGTTATGAATGTAATGGAGTAATTTAAAATGAAACAAACAAACAAAGGAAACATCATAACGGTTTCCCATTTAGCTTTTCAGAATGTAAACAGGGATTTTATTTTTTTTTTCCCCCAGGTGTGAAAAGAAGTGGCTTCCAGTTGTGAGAAAAGTATTAGGGACTTTGTCAAGTTACTCACAGACTGGTTTCATTTAGGATTTCTTAGTGCAGCTCTGGCATTTTCCCACTGCACTATTTTGCTGGAGGTCTGGTATCCTATTTCTAAAATGTCTAACCTGTTTTCTTTTAGGACAGCAAAGTATTAGAACAGCCTTTTGTTGTTGGTTTGTTTTTCCCTTGTATTACGCCTTATGTGAAACTGGATTATTTCCAAAGGAAAAAGTTTGAGTTTTTGAGGAATCAGTATGTGAATAGGATTTGTTTGCATGCAAGTTCCACACCCAGTAAATATGAACCATAAACATGTATGTTTGCACCTCTGGATCAGAAGAAACAGTGATTTGATCCCCTGAGGCTGTTGCAGAAGGATACAAATTATCTACTTCAGGCTATAAATTCTGGATCTAAATCAAAACTTTCCCAAAGTGCTGGAATATTTTTTTTTCCAGACTCGTTGTTACCTCTGGATCAAAGGGCTGTTAAGATGAAACAACTGGAAGAAAAGTTCAGGGCATGCCTCCACAGATAGCAAATTTCACTGACTGCAGATTTGCTGCACCTGGAGCCCCCACACTCCCCATGATGCACATAGGTACCTGTAAGAGCACTAGGATGGTGCTGAGTGTGATCTGGTAAGGTCTGGGAGACTCAAGGTACTTCACGCACCATATAGAGATATATATTTACTGAGAAGTCTCTGAGGACTTCCGCACAGCTTTTTTTTTTCTTTCTTTCTTTCTTTCCATTACCACAAACCAATGCCACATAGCATAGGTCTGTCTGTGACCAAGTCTAGATTACATGTAGAATGGAAGCATTTCACTGCACCACTCTACAGATGTTTCCTCAGGACTTTTTTTTGTCAAGGCCTTCCTTGCATAAGCTCACTCTATTTATTAAACTTGCTGTGCTCTGGAAAGTTGGTATAACTTGCACATGAGCAACATATTTTCATACTACCCAGAATTTCATCTCTGACTTGTGGTGAAGGAAGCAGATGTAGTAAGAGGCCAGATCCCTTCTTTTTGTAGCAGCTGGAGGCAAGACTGTGGTGCTTGTAGGGTGCATTTTAGTGAAAGGGAGGGTGTTTCCTAAAGAGGGATGGGCAGTCAATCTTGAAGCTGGCATGATCCATGAAATGAGAAGCTGTGCAGGAGGGGGAACACAGAAGCTCTCTGCTGAGCTGCCGTTCTGTGAACCTTCTGTAATGGATTTAGGTATTGATCTTGGAGTATTTATTCATCTTCAGGTTTTCACTGAGCTGTCAGGTTTCATCTGAATTAACAAGTAAAATTTGTAACTTGCTGTGCTATGATTTTTTCATGTGTAAATATATGATGCTGTGATAATACTTTTGTTCAAGCCTTTCTTTGTACCTTGCTTCCTGACATGTTCAGATGATGAAGGATTTGGGGAATTTTTTATTGCTCTTTTATATTTTTTTCCTTTTCATTTTGAAAATACATAAATTCATGTTTAAATCCACAGAGATAAGAGTTCTCCTAAGAATCTCTAAGTGTTCTCTCTCCCCCGTGGCTGGCACGTTAACACTCAGAGTCCCATGTGACTATATAGGCTACATACTAAAGCAATGCTTTAGATTTGAGGCCTGTTTTTGTCTGGTAGTCCTCAACAGCAAATCCACAGCAAGTAGTGTGAGGCAAAGTAGAAATGGGGGACACAGATTCTGGCTCTTTGATGTATTATAGTGATGCTGTTTCACAAGTATTTTCATGATCACACCACAAAAGAATATAATAAAGTGAAGTCTAGAAGCCAGAAAACAAATTTACAAAAATGTTTACTCATACACGACTCTGCAACTCTGGAATGGACAGTCCTTTTCACAGATCACACAGATCACTTATTTTAGATTTTAGGTGGGTTTTATATTGGTTGGTTGATTTTTTTTTTTTTTTTTTTTTTTTTGTGGGGGGGGTGGTTTTCTTTTAAGAAAAGAAAGAGAGGAAGAGAGAAGATCAAGGAGTTTGGGCAGGAGCATATGAGGAAAAGAGACTACATTTTTATTGAATGGAGTGAGTTCTGATCCTCTGTGCAGGCAAAGAGTTCATAGTACAGATTAACTCCCTGTTGATGCCTCTGCAGTGAATCCTGTCCCTGTATTTCATGTTGTACTTTAAGGTACAACAAAGCAAACATCTGCTGTCAGATTCAGCTGTCAAGACAGAAATAAATGGCCTTTCCTCGGTGACTAAAAGCCATCCAGATGAATCTACAAGCACACTAAGCAAGACTTAGCCAGACAGTAACTATCAAAACATTATGATCCCCTTAATGTGGCCTTCTTCCTTTTACCAAAAGGACATTTTAGGTTCAAATAACTCTTTCAACCTGTAGTTATACCTAATGAAAGAGACAGTTTCTCTGTCCATTTTGTGTTAAGATGCTGACACTGGGAATTTTGTAGAGAATTGTCAAAATGTGATGAATCACTCTTAAAAGCTGAATTTAAGCTATGCATTAATTTAATGTCAGCCACATTTATTTTACATTGTGGTAATTAATGCTCCATCCTCAGAATTCAGTTTTACTACTTGCAAGAGGAAAAGTAAAGCTAATGAGAATTAACCATCAAATATCTGGCATTTCCTTTTTTTCTTTCTATTATCATCAAACTGAATTTATATTATATACTTATGATATAAAATTTAATTACTTAAATTGCTCAAGATATGTTCCAGCCTTTTGGGGAAGTTATGTAATGGTTGGTTGTATTCTATCCTGCTTCTCTCCCCACATGTTTTATTTACCAGAGTGTCCATAAAAGGTCTGAACCTCGTAGAAAATTGTCTTTTACATGTTTGTGTACTTAGTCTTGAAGCTACTGAAGACTGTGAAATAAATAAATTCTATAATAAATTATTTATCTGTGGGTTCAGAAACGAGACAGAATATTTGAGGAAGTATATTTCATATATATATATACACACATACACCTATCCACAACAATGTTCATAAATATACACATATGATTTAGCTCTATCCTACATAGTTCTACTCTCTTGAACTGTGATGAGATTGAAGATGATAAGATTGTAACTACAGAGAAAAATAATTTTCTATAGGTCTAGAAGGTGCCTTAGTGTAATGTTAAACTAAAGTTGTACCCATGTGTAAGGTTCCTTTCCAAAGTAATTATTGGTATTACTGGGTGAAAATTACTGCATGCGTATTAAAATACTTTTACAAAGGAAAAAAGGCAGTTTTCAATCTGAAAGGAGGCCAATATGAAGGAATACTTATAAGGTATGTCAGGGTAGAAAGACAAAGACCAAAAGAGAATATTAGGTGGCACGTACTATACACAAGTTGGAGGGAAAAAAGAGTTTAGGCCATGTTTAGGTCTCAAGTGAGAAAAATGCTATCAAATATTGGAGAAAAGGTTAGTAATTTAATCTTATTGAGATTAAAATTAATCACAACTAACTCATTTTATATGGAACTTTTCCCTACTAGAAATATCACGCTCTTTGTAAGTATTCTACTAAAAATGTGTGTATTCCCCTTCCTCTGCCATAAAGTACCTCATCGCAACATTGCTTGTTATGTATGCTATATAAAGCTGTAAGCAAACACAGATTCCAGAAAAAGATCATGGCTTTGACATTTGCATAAAACAAAAATATACTGCCTTGGCACATCGAGAAGTTAGCAGAAATCTATGAAATTTGGATTCATTTTGCTCACTTTTATAAACAGTAGTTATTTTAATCCTTTAAGTTATTCAGTTGGATCTGTCTTTCATGAGTCTGTAGCTCTTAAATATAAGAATAATCCTTTGGGTTAAACTCACAAAAGGATTTTGATATTAAAATCACTAACTCTTAGATGTTTTGCTAACTGCTGGAGTTATACCTTGCTCCATACACAGGATATGCTACAAATCAAACTCTCGAGTACCTGAATCACAAAATGCGTAGTGAAATATGAAGTAACCTAGCATAGCTGATAGGAAATTCTGAAGACTTGGGCTACAGCTGGGTGCCATTTTATATACACAAAGATGTGTCTTTGCATAATTTGGTGCAGTCTTCTTTTTTTTTGTGGAAGAAAAATGGAGACATTGATGGAGTCCCTCTGACTCTGCTACTCCTTCAGTAATTATGAGATCCAGGATGAAAGATATTAATGTTAAAATTGCTATTCCTTTGCCTAAATTAGGGTTTCTATCTAAGTATCTCATTTCACAGCTAGATGCTTGAACCCCTTCAAGTTAATGGCTATATAGAAAAGGTCTCTTTCACACTCTTCTGCTAAAAGCTTATGTTTTACAGAAAATAAATCAAATATTAATTGGAGCAGTGCCCAGATTCTGCCTGAAAAAAAAAAAAACTGTAAGGCTATAAGCTCATTCTCCCACATTGTCTTTTTGCACTGTATAATTAAATAACTAATTGAAAGGAAGCAGCAAGGCACACCAAAAACAACCCACTTTATCTGTGAAGTAGGATTACTATACTAAAGTGCTTATGATATTTCAGGTGATAGTGCAGCCTGGGCAAGCTCTCTTACACTAGAAACTAAGCTCACACCATTGCTGCTATGAATCCAAGATAATTATGTATGACCATGCCATAGGATGGGCAAGGATAATTTTTTGTTTTATTTTCAAGCATTTCAGAATGCTTCATTTGTTTTTGTGTTACCTCCCAGTCCTAGCCAGTCAAGTCTAAGACAAATCCTGCATAATTTCAGTTCTATTACCTGAACACTCTTTTTGATGTGCAGGTTTTCCTAATTCGGACAACCATGAATGTTCTTTCTAAGCAACTGGAGTGTTGAAAGAAGAACTGGCTGCCTAGGAAAGCTTCAAAATCATTTAAAGGCACTCTTGATCTTGTGGCATTATCAAACTTTCTATTGAGCTCTCAACTTCAAAAAATAGAAAAGAAGCATCAAAATGAGGAAAGAGCCAGGCCTGCCCAAGCAGAAACAATGTTCCCCTTTGCAGGAAGGTGTGTGGGAAGACTGCACTGTGTCCTGGCCCAGGTTTGTGTGTCACTTTTCCACAAGGCATGAACTTTGCTCCACCATGGAGGTGTGACTGTCCATGTCATTCACTTTTGTCAATGACAGGCTGACCCAGCATCTGGGGTAATCCCTTCATGAGCTTGGATATGGTAATGGCAGAGGACTAAATGAGCACCCTAATCTTTGGTTCACTGCAAGGTGCACAAGGTGCACTAAAATGGGTCATTGTTGAAGTGTTCGGTGAATACCAACTAAAGAATTAACTGTGCAAGGATTTATAAAATAAAGGTAATGGGCTGAGGATTTGAATGCAAAACAAGTGGAACATTTTTATAAATTGGATAAACAATTTTGCATATGACAATAGATACTTTAAGTATACCAAAAAAGACCAAGTTTGTTTGTTTTTTTTTTTTTTTTTCCTGCAAATATCTTGCTGATGGTGAGAAATTTCAGATCTTTCAGATCTTTTTCTTCAAAAGATTTGAAGGGGTCAGTAAATAAAAGCTGAACTGTAATGAATCTGTCTTTTCCATGTTAACTGTCAACAGGACAATGCCACATTATCTCATCAGAAGATAACTGAATCTCAGTGTGTCTGCATGGTGGGGGGTAGTTTACCCTTCTGGGGTCATATCTGCAGCGTGAAAAGAGGAAATTAAGTGTAATAGCTAAAATCATCGTAATAGAATAAGAGAATTAACAGTGGGACATAAACTAATAATAAAGAAATTCACAGGATAGCTGCCCTCCAAGACACAATAGGGGCACATTAAGGAAGTGGTTCAGGAGGCACCCTGTTGGGCATGGATATTGGAAGTCAACTTCAATTGCAAATTTCCTTGTTTATATTAGGTCAAGTTGAAACTGAACTATTCTTTGATATTTTTTTTTCTTCCTCCGTGAATTTCCTTTGGTTTTGAGGAAAACTTAAAAGCAAGATTCGGTTCTTTCCCTCATCAAAAAGAATAAAAGTAGATTTCATAAACAGTAATTCCACATTTTATGAGGATCATGATAGTGTAAATCTATACCGATTTTAGATCTACTCTGTCTAGAACAATAGAATGTACATTTTTAGCAAGAATTTTAATATTTAAATGACTGTGTCATCTCACATCACAGGCTTTGTTTTCAATATGATGTGTCTCTCTGCCTTCTTCAAAGGCAGAAAAGATAGTACTCCTATTTAAATTAAACAGTTATCAGGCTACAGAGAGGTTAACTAATTTTGCGCAAAATTAACTGCATAGAAATTCCGAATAGATTACATCACACTTTCTTCAGGTTCAGGTACTTATTTATTTACTGGAGAAGTTGCAACTTATTTTATTTTATTTTATTTTATTTTATTTTATTTTATTTTATTTTATTTTATTTTATTTTATTTTATTTTATTTTATTTTATTTTATTTTATTTTATTTTTTTATTTTTTAATCCAATCTGAACTGCTTTTTTGCCTATGTCTAAAATAGACTCATAAAAAGAAAATGTTGCACACTTTGAGTCTTCCTTATATTGTCCAGTACCAGGAGCAGAGATGTAAAAATGTAAAGCTATGATAATTTACTTTATTTTTTTTTTTACCCTAGACAGAACAAGAGTGTAAGGGTTTAATCTAATCCATGAAATACAGGCACCAGATTTCACTGACTTGGATTTAGGCCTGTCTCTAAAGTATCTATTAGCAATCTTGCAAAAGGCCTGTTACTGTAGGCTTACCAATATAAAAGATCTTTGGCTACGCCCTCGTTATGTTTGGAAAAGCGACTGAACTATTAGAGTCATAATTAAACACAACTGGCAAACCTTTTGATGTTTAGCCATCTTCCACTATGTTTTGAGATATTTTCTGTGGGTCTGAGAGTATTCTGGTTCAGGATAGTGGTGGAAAAGAAGAAGAAAAACTAGGTGTCAGTAGCTAGCAGAGAAGCTTTAATTCATGTGGATCTTGAAACAAGAGATCCTGTAATATAATCTCCAGATCCTAAAACTAATGGAATATTGCTTCATGGTTATATCTCTGTGAAAATGGGAAGAGAGATTAATTAAACAGATAATCATTAGCTTGCATTGGCACTTACCTGCTTTATGAGTTCCAAGGATATTTTGTCAATACAGGATTGCAAGCCTGGCATGCATCTTTTTTTTCCAGATACAGATTTGGCAGTACTATTAGAAAATCAGGCCCAAATTCTCTGTTGTGTTAAAAAATAAAACAAAAAAACAAAAAAAAAAACCCCACAAAATAAAATAATCCAGTTGTCACAATCTGTGTCCTGGGATTTAGCCAGAAGAGAAATAGCAAAGACAACATTAACTACATGCACATGTGAGTATATACTTTAACAAAGAACGTATTTAAAACCATGTATTTGATTTCTGTAAAAAAACATGACATCATTTATTGTTAAATTCCTTGCTAAGTGTTTTTTGGTTTTGATTACACAAAAATTATTCTAATTCTCAGAAGGATCCAACAGAAAAAAGCCATTGTGCCAATAGTTTTTTCAGCTTAGTGCCCTTCACTGTAGTTAGGTACAAGGCCACTGTGTTGCCTCCTATGCTGCACAAGTAGTCCTGAGTTTAAGGAGTGGAAGATATATAAAAGCTGATTGTTCTCTGTCAATATCAAGATTTTTATACCCTTTATACAACATGACTAAACCTCAGAGGACATTAGAGCTGAAAACACTTGCCAAAAAGTTGTTGCCTTTTCTTGACCTTCATCTATATGACTTTAAACAACCTCAAAATGTAACTAAAATGACTTAAACAAAAACAGTTTTGTTCTTGTCGTTTGTTTGTTTGCTCTCTTGTTTTTACGATTTTAGGATTTACTGGTTCACACTTTTCTGCATTATGATACTGTTTAGAAATTTAAAAGTTGAGGGAGAAAAAAAGAAAAAAAAAGCTACAACTATCTGATCCCTGGATGTAAGTAAAACAAAGCAACAAAAAATTGAATTTTCTCAGAATTTTCAGTGAAGAATTGAACACTAATAAACCTGGGGTTTAGTATCGGAAGGATGCACATTTTTTCCTGATGTAGTTGAAATGCTAAATAACATTTAGTGAGTTGGGCTTTCTTGACATTGAGGTTTATTTTAAAGCTGATTACAGGCTAGCTAATAGCCTGCAATTAACACAGCTTGTCCTCCTATGAGGCTATAACATTGCTCCCAACTTACTGTTTAACAGTTACAAAGTACTACTGCCTCACAGAATATTTCTGATCTCTTTGAAGCAGTTTTCAGCTTATTTACAGAACACGATGCTCTAAAGTTTTTGGTTTAGCTTCTTCTTCCTTCCTCCCCAGCTGCCTTTTACAGGCACCTCTGACTCTCTCAGCCTTGAGTTGCATCCCATTCCCTAAGGGTGACTCTGTCTAACACTACCTGCTTTTCCCAAGTTATTCACTGTGGGTGCTTGTTTTCCTGTTGTATGTGAAAACAGCCTCTGATCTCTTCCAGATGATTCCTGGTTGCTCATTCCTGGTTCCTCATTCCTGGTTGCTAAGTATTTTTAACATTTATCGACATTTATTTTCTCTCTCAATGGAGGATGGTGCAAGGTCATTGACTTGGAAGCTGGTTTCAGTGTGTCTTACAGAACCCTCTGGGTTAAATTGCCCATGGGGTAGTCTGAGCTTGGTCATGCTTTCACTTTGCCTGCATCACCTATTTTAGCCTAGTGAGACACATTGCCCAGCGGCTTCTTTTGAGCTCCTCCAGAAGCTGAGAGATATTGTGGTGACATGTGGTGATCAGGGAGGTGCATGTACATCAATGTGTGAGGTATCCCTTACCCCCCAAAAGTCCTGTACCATTTCCAGGATTCAGCATAAAGATGCAAGCCTGCTGTTTGCCTCCACATTTCATTCACTCCTGGATGTCCCTCTATCATGCTGAGGATTCCCTAAACAGGTGTGCCATGCGTTTACATATTAAGGGTAAATGCAATGAGCCTGAGGTATTCAGGAAGCTATGGTCTAACTGTGCATGTGTTTCTCAGTAATTTTTACATCATATTTACAGTGTACACACAGGCCATCTGTGCAGCACATGCATAGTGGATCAGTTGGCCTCATTGCAAATGCACTGTAAAGTTGATACGCGCATGTGGAGTGGATATGTCCAGATTTTCCCCACTACTGCTCTGATTAGGTTGCCAGACATCCAGAAATCCTGAACAAATGTCAAAAATCTTTGAATTCCCTCTGGATGTACGTTGCAGGCATTAAAAAAAAAAGATGTGCTCAAGGGAACTGAAGCATATGGTAGTCTATCCGGCACAGACCACACTAAATGACTTAGTCACGTCTTGATGACAGAACACAGGAGGGCTGAGTCCAGATGCACCTTCTGGCTGCCTCCCAGTTGCATACTGGGACAAGATTTGGGTGATTGCCAGCCCTTTGTGGATTTCATGGTAAGGAAATCTAGATATATGGGTCAGGGGAGGAACTGCCATATCATCCAAATAAGTCCTTGATCTGCACAATCAAGGGAGAAGGAATGTGGGGCAAGCTATGGAGGTTCTCAGTGCAGTAGTGAAGATACAGCTTCATTCACATGATGTCCTGGCAAGGAGTTTATTACACTCAGTATTTCCCCATATGTTATGTACATAGTTATAGAAAAAAGCTAGTGCGTTCAGTGAATGTGGCTTTGATGTTTGGAGGATGTTTCTATTAAAAAAAAACCAAAACACTAAAACACAAACAACAAAGGGACAGAGTACTCAGTTGCTGTAAGAGATGCTGGACTGTTATTCATTTGGAGAGCACACAGTTATAAAGCAGTAGTTCAGGAAACTAAATCGTATAGAAAGCACAGTGAATTCAGACATTTGTTCTTACTACATTTACCAAAGTGCCTGCAATTCCTGCTTTGAAGCTGGAAAAATAAGGATAAATACTGAAGAAAGAAAAAGTTTATCTGCATTTATTTTATAAGCTATTTATTTTAAATAGGTGTGGAGACCGTAAAGTGTATGAAGAACATAGGTATATTTCTTTTTAAGATGCATCCATTACTGGGCCGGCAGTTTGAAAGTCAGAGAAGAAGCAACATGGAAGAAGACTAGCAACATGGAAGTAAAGACTTTTTATTTTAATCTTGATCAAACTAAGGAAAATATAGATGTCATGTATGTAAATACATTTAATCTGTATTCATTCTTAAATGGCAATATTGTCTTTAGAACCAGTCTTAGCTAGCCAACAGAGATCAAAATTAATAGTTTTTAAAGCAATAACAAAGACAATAAGATACAAAATTACTTTGGTGTATTTTTAAGTACAATTTCACTTTGAAATGTATCTTTAAATTTCCCTTGACTAATATATAGCTACACAGATATGTATTTTCCAGACCTATATGGTCACTGAGCTTGCAAACCGTGTTACACATGCTTAGCTTAACACCTGTGAAGAGTTCTACTGAAATCAAGTGTGTGAAGGTAGTCACGGGAGAAACTGTTGGCAAGACTGAAGCCAGATTAAACTAATACATTGCATGTTGCTCTGCAAAAAAAACTCTTTGGACCATATCCTACAAATCTTATGTTGGCAAGTCTCCAGTTGATGTAAATTCGGATTCCCGCCTGATTGAGAATTGCAAAAAACCAGCGCTTGCTTTCTTGATAATCCTCCCAAAGAAAATAAGCAAACCACAGCTCTTCGTCCTTATTGCTTTTTAATTTCTTGACACAAAATGCATATGATAGTGTGTGTGATTTGGATAAGGAAGTAAAGCTCTACATTTGGCAAGTTTAATTTACTGTTAGAAGAATTATTTCCAATGCACCACTTAGAGTGTTAATGGTCATTGTCAAATATCATCATTATTGAATCTTAATGGAAAATGAATGTTATCTGAAAGATTCCCAACAAAAATAGCCTGAATCCTATTAAGTTTATTGACCTGATAACTATAGTCATTAACTAAACATGATTGAGAATCCTGTCAGTCTTACTGACATTTTCAAGATTTCAACATGACTTTGTCTATTCTCTTCAGACAACCAGTATCTGAGAAATGGAAGAGTAAAAACTCTTATCTCTTATCCTTCATTAATTTTGACCAGAATTTCCACTTAAATCTTCATCAAAGTTCTTTTATTCTAACATTTTGTCTGTGCTATTTTTCTTTGAGAAATTTGTTTCTGCTAAATAAGCATTTTTCAGTCACAGAAAATATTTTTCAAAATATTTATGTATAATGCCACTCAATGAATTCTGAACACTGTTTGGTAGTACAAAATCTCAGTTCTGTAGCTACATGTATTCTATATCTATAGAAAGCATAGAAAATAAAAAGCACAAAATCCTTTAAGTGTTCCTGATATATATGAATCCCTTTCTTAATGTTTAATTTTTAAAAGCATACTTACAGTAAAATTAAATTCTAGATATGATTTCCCAATGTAGATGAATTGCTATTATACCTTAGGAAAATAAACAAAAATCAGATATAATTTGAACTCTAGTTATTATATATGAGACTTGCAACATCAATAAAGAGCAAAGAGGTTACAGCAAGACTCATAAAGAGAAGCTTTTATAAATGATGTAAAAACCTGCTTTCACAAAGCAGAGCTAATAAACCTACAAATTCACTTATATCTTAGGGGGTTTCAGTTAAGTTAATGGTTGTTTTGGTGAAGGGAGTGGTAAGAACTTGTTAAACAAATTTTCCCCTTTCTGGGTATTCCCCTTACCTGCAGTAAAGGTAAAGCAGTGGAACCAGTTCTCACTGAGGTACACCCAGCCTGGAGGAGAATGGATGCAGCTTGTTGTGTCTGTGGGAAAGAGATTCAGAGACAGTTAGATACGCACTAAAAACTCTGCAGGTGGCACGGGAAGTAAAAATGTTTTGTTTTAAACTAAGAAAATGAACAGAAGGAAATTCAGGAACATAGCCTGGAGAGCAACTTCCTGCACTGGTAAGGTGATAACCTTTAATTGCAGTTGTTTTGTTATAAGAAAAAATTCTGAAACAAAACTTAAGACCTGCAATTCTAGACCCAAAAATAAGAGAGAGAAAACATGACTGTACTCATGTCAAAAGTGTACATGTTCTGAGTATAGAAAGGAGGCACTCCTGTTGGGTTTATCTGAATGCTCATCTGTATTTATGTACCAGAGTATTTAGTATTTTAAGACATATTTTTGTTCAGAAGTGATTTTTTACAGCTTTTTCATTCAGCTGACCTGAACTTCATATTCTCTTTTTTAATATTTAGGGTATTTGTCTAGAAGCTTACCAGGTGTGCATATGCAACAAGAGCAGGTGAAACTCCAACAAAAGCCTTTTATTCAGGGAAGCTATTTATTACTAGAGTGCTGACAATATACTGTGGTTAGGCTTAAAATGAGGACTGGACAAGTAAGTCACAGCAAACAACTTATTCAACACACATATTACCATTGTTCCTACTCATGAATTGTCCAGGAACAGTTTGCAAAGCTCTCAAATTTAGTGCCTGGAGCTGCAAAAATGGTGAGTAATTCTACTCTACTGAGTAGCATCGCTGATGTATGCAGCTGTTCCATACAACAACCATACAACAAGAACTTCACATTTTGCTGTTAGCAGTACAAATTAAGTGAAAATGCAAAAGCTTGAGGGAAATAAGTCCGAAATATAGTTTTCTCAAATTTAATTAACCTTTTGGCTGTCTGTCAAAGTACAATCCTTGCCCTTGTGAGTTTCCTCAGTTTCCTCTTGCCCTTCAGCTCTGTAATTCAAGATTGTGATCACATGTGCTCATGTATATATACATATATATACATATAGCAAGAAGATATATCATGTAGATACCTATGTTCCCTCTACTGGAGGTAAGGATGGGAAAACAGAAGTGGTGAAAGAAGGTCAGAGGGTGAAAAATTCATAAAAGAACTGATTTCACATTGTCCAGCTTTATCTCAGGACATGATGGCCTAAGAACTCAGGCACAATTCTGACCTGGTATATAGACACAATGTCCCAATATACTGTTACTTAGTCTCTTCACAAGTTTTGTGTTGGGTGCAGTATTGCAGAAAAAAGATCAGTGGTGTCCCAGGTGGCCAAAAGGCCAACAGCATCCTGGCTTCTATCAAGAGTCATGTGGCCAGCAGTACTAGGGAAGTAATTGACCCACTGTACTCATCGCTGGTGAGGGTCCACCTCAAACACTCTGTTCAGTTCTTAGTCCCTCACTACAAGAAAGACATTGAAGTGCTGGAGAGAGTTCAGAGAAGGGCAATGAAACTGGTGAGGGATCTGGAGCACAAGTCTGATGAGGAGCAGCTGAGGGAACTGGGGCTGTTTAGCCTGGAGAAAAGGAGGCTGAGGGGAGACCTTATTGCTGTCTACAACTACCTGAAAGGAGGTTGTGGCGTGGAGGGTGTTGGTCTCTTCTCCCAAGTAGCAAGCGATAGGACAAGAGGAAATGGCTCCAGGTTGCACCATGGGAGGTTTAGATTAGATATTAGAAAAATATTCTCCATAGAAAGGGTTGTCAGGCACTGGAATAGGCTGCCCAGGGAAATGGTTGAGACACCAACCCTGGGGGTGTTTAAGAGAAGTATACATGAGGTTCTTAGGGACATGGTTTAGTGGTAGTGTTAGGTTAACAAATTGGAATCACAGAATAGAATAATAGAAACACTTTGTTTGGAAGAGACCCTCAAGGTCACTGAGTCTAACCATAATTAGAATTACGATTTGTAAGATAGTCAGGGATTTTCAGATAAGGACTGTTTGTGTTGGACAGTGGAGTGATTTATTTTCAATCTGAAGCACATTCAAGTTTCAGTTACACTTTGCAATTCATTGATGTATTTGATTTGGCTTCAAAGCTAAACGCCGAGAAGAGTTAAGCTTTACATACAAGGACTAAATCCCTGGGTTGAACACATACAGCAACTTCTAGGTCATCTTCCATACCTCTGTTCAGTATGACTGTACAGACTAAAATCCTATCCTGAAGGTAGACATTTGCAAATTTGCTTCAGAAATAGGACGTGTAATGAGCCCCTTTTAAAAGGAAAGATTTACTGCTGATCAAAACAAATATATATGAAGTGGGAAGCCCTCCCCTGGGTTTGTAGATTCAAACCACATTTCCCAACTATCCTTATCCATACAGCTACTCTTTTGTGGTCCTTCTCAGTCAATTTATGAATCTTGAGTGTGTTACAGCACAGTGGTTTAGAGGAACATGTGTGTTCAGAATAGCCTGTAACTTAGTAGCATGGGGAGCTAGGGATATGGAACTGAACATTGTCAACCCAAAACCTAGTGAGGTATCTGAACAGTGGCCTGTTACAGAGAAGGTGTTATTATGACTGTCATGCAGTGGCAATTTGCCTTTGTGTTTTATGAGAAGATGGGTCATGCGTGTGTAAACCGTGCTTCGAAGGTGCATGCAGGTTTCTTAAAGTGAAATCCTATGATTCAAATACTAAAACAATAACTAAAAGGAGACTTTTCTGTCATGTTACTCACTGGTGGGACATTTTACAACTTTCATTGTTTTTCGGGCCGTAGAACATACCACCAATTAACACAAAAGCAGTCAGTGGAATTAAATTCAGACTAAGACAAAAGCTTAGTCTTCTCAGGATTGTAATCTCTTAATTTTCAGTTATCAGTACAGAAGACTTTCCGTTTTGTTCAATGGCTTGCAATGCAGAGGAGGTTATAGCAGTTCACCTAATGGATCCTCTAGCCTTGGCTTCAGTAGAACTTTAATATTTAAATGACAGTAAAATTCACATTAAACGAGAACTCTGGTATGAACAATGGAAAATGGTATGTTTGTACCATCAGCCAACTGTCTGCTTGTTATTGTAATCACTACCAAATGGTACCATGGAAAATTTTATTTCGAAAGAGGAAAGAGTGAAACTTGTTATGTCATGTGCTTTATTTTCTTTTTAGGAGTGTGTTAACTTGCCTTATGAAAACAAAACTGTATATTGTACTTCAAGTTAAAAAAACAGAATGCTTGTGTAACAAGTGTCTTTGGAAGCAATCTCTCAGTTCCCACTGGACTGGTGAATTGATGGAAAGAGGTTACCGATTAGTCATAAATACAAAATATTGGTTTACCTACAATCATGATACTCATAAGTATCTGATTTTTATATATTATTCCAAGTTTCAACATTATCAGTAGTAAAAAAAATAGCTTAAATACAACATATAACAAATTGAGGAATATATATTTTTGCCTTTCTCTTAAAAAAGATCGGTTTGGCTGATGGATTTAATGTTGTCTATAAGAAAAATACAGATATTACTGTCTGTTTAGTTTTATTGCTAGACTCAGTTGGAAAAATCCTTTTCCCATCTTATAAAGAGAATTCTCCTTTTTAATACTTAAAATATATATATTAATTTACTTTCTTATTAGTTATGAAATACATGTAGCTCTGAAGCCTGCTGGGACCATTTGTTTGCCTCAAGAAATTCACAGAGGTTAAAAAAGAAAGATGTTAAACAACAAAAGTTAAAACATTCCTGATTAAGCTTGACACCATGTCCTGAACTCAGTCTTGTTTTTTATTTTACTTTTTTTTTCTTTAACAAGCATCACAGCTAAAGGACCAAGTGTCAGTTTTAACAAGCAGGTCCTAGCATTTGTTTATTTGTATAGAAGACACATTAAATTACTATTTCTTTTCTGTGTGAAATTTGTTTCATTACTACTTTTCAATATACCAGAAGACTGTAAAAAATGAATACCAGTTGGATGAAGTGATACATTTAATTATCCTTTTAAATAAACAATCTACAAGTTTATTGAGGTTTCAGAGATGGAGAAGAAAAGTGTTTTTTCTGAAGGTTAGCATCAGGTCAGGTCAGTAACTTGAGCTGTTTAGTCAGCAACCAGTTTGACCTGACTGGCAGGAATATTCTTTGCTGTGGGAAAGCCTAATCAAAAATCCAGATGTATGCAACTAATGACAGCATAAAGATCAGTTATAGTGTAATGGGAAGCAAGCAATTCACTTGTACTCAGGTAAGAAAATTAGGTCTGGCTTCCAGGGTTTGGAGCTGAGAAGAGAAGTAAGGGGAATCAAGCTTTTTGAGAAAAAGAAGTGTAAGTACGCTAAGTCCTCCATTGCTGTGAGAACTGGGGGTACGTCAGAACTGGATGAATCTCTAAACTGCTGCAAAATTTTACTAGTATTTGAATAAGGATCTTACCAATCTATCCCAAGGTAAGAAGAGAGAAAAGTCACACTTATTTGTTTGTGTAGAGTGCGGATCCCCAATGGGATACTTTTACATCCAAAGAAAGGTAACATCTTCAAGAAGAACAAGGCTACACAGTGCCTCTCAAATTGAGTTGCACTAATATTTGAAGCTTCTCAATGCATCAGGGTGGTATAAATTGTGTTGTTGCTGTCAATTTTTTTAAAGCTGTTTTCTCAACTGCAATGTATTTCTGGTTATAGAAACCCCATTAAGGGTTAAAACACTTTCGAGGAATATTCCCTGGGCAACAATCAAGCACCTTCATTGTTAGAGGGTTTCCCAACATGTTTCTGAACCCTGACAGTGCACACATTCTCACACAATTCCTGCATATTTCTGGAATATCTGTAATAAAGATAAAAAACATAAACAAAAAATAAAGAGGAAAAGCAAAGATAATCTAACAATATGGACATGGGCCATGCCAGTGGCTTCTGTGCTGGAAAAAGGCCCCAACTATGTTTAGTTAACTGCAATAACGATGTAGAAAATTAGTGTTGAAGGAATGAAGGACTGGCCTTCTATAAGGAAGGACTCGGGGAAATGGACATGCTCTAAGCCTAAACGGTGATCCAAAAAACCCCCAAAAACTAGCTTCTGTCAAATAGTACATCCATCTGGATGTTAAATGTACTTCATGGCTGTTTGAAAACTTCCCGTTGTTTAGGAATACCAGTCCCTGTTTTGGAGATATTATTATTATTATTATTATTATTATTAGTAGTAGTAGTAGTAGTAGTAGTAGTAGCAGCAGCAGCAGTAGTAGTAGCAGTAGTAATAGTAGTAGTAATTTAGAAATGCTAGTAGAAGACATCTATAGTGGTCTGGGACCTGGCTGAGGAGATACTTGGTTTTCTTTGTTGTGGAACAGCTGAATGAGGGAGCAACCCTCCTAACTTAATCATCTATTGATCTCCATATTCATGTTCTTTTGTTAATCCCATGAATTTTGCTCACTTTGGTTTTGCAGTAGCATGATTTCAAAAGGAAGAATAGGGATATTGATGTTCTCTTCGTGAATACAACCTTAGATCTAGAGCAGGGAAAGAAAGTTGTTCAAGTTAGAAACATCTGGAATGGTGAAGCAGAATCATACAAGTTCTTCCTTTTCCTGGATAACTGTTATAGCCAGTAAATAATTATATAAAAGTTGTAATGTAGAGAAAAATAAATTATCTCTACTCAGTTGGGAAAAATAATATCCATCCCCCCCCCCCCCCAAAAAAAAAACAACAAACAAACAACAAAAATATAACAAAAACCAAACCTGTCCTAAGCTTTTCCATTTTTTTTCAGATGTGGAACTTTGGTACTCTGTATATTTCTTTCACATACATTTGTACTAGTTCTTCTTGCAAATATAACATTTGTCTCTCATAAGGGAGTCAGTTCTGGTTATTGTGCTCATCAGCTGTAGGCATTGATCTTGGATGGTAATGTTCCTGCAAGCATTAATTTGAACTGAGCAAAAACTCAGGTTTCTATATCTAAATATCCCTGAAGTACATGCACGCATGTCTTGTTTTTCTGTGTGCCTGTATGAGAGATGAGTTTCAGAATGGGATTATTTTCCCTCTTTGTAACATGAATGCTTTTCTAGAAGCATGATCCTGCCATGCAAGTCACGAAAATGCAGCTGATATGTCTCCATCGAACAGCAGGACACAGTACAGAGAAATCCAGCTAAAGTCCAAATTCAGTAGAGTAGAGCCCCTCATTAAGCCCAGTTAGCTGTGGGCACATCAAGCCAAAGTGAATCCAGCACTATTTTCCTGCTAATTCTGCATACTCTAGGATGGGCCTTCTCACACGAGTGTTCACTGTGAGACTACCTAGTTATCCTGGCTTATTGCCCTTTAAAACCCTTAATTTTGCAGTGTGCCTGATGAAGTCGTGAAGTAAAGTGATAGTGAAACCTTGGCTTACAGGTCCCAGTTTTTGCAAAGAGAGGTTTTGTCACAAAGAACAGTAGAACCTACAATTTAGGGTGCCAAAATACCTGCCCGTATCTGTTAAACACTCAGGTGGAATTCAGAGTGAAGCATCACTTGATGCCAACGTCCCAACATCCGTAAGGGGATCTCAACAGTCTTGATGGGGTTACATGCAGTTTGAGCTGTACCTGGCATTAGCCCAGGGAAAACATGTCTGAAACTTTATGCCCTTTAGGACTCAAGCTTTTCAGGTCCTACACTGTTTTGTTCCATGGTACAAACTCCAGGCTTGCTTTCCAAGGGGTAATTAGGGTTGTCTCTCCTCTTAAAGCATATTTGGTAGTAGTGCTGCCACCAACTGTATATTTTAGCCAGTGCAGGGGTGACTAAGTGAAAGATGCTCAAGCACAGTCCCATGCTTAGCCTGGGTACATCTCCAGTTAAATGATAAAACAGTGGTAAAGAGGTAACAGAGGTAATGAGGCAAATGCAACAACATTTTTATGACAGCTGTATGACAATCACAGCCCCTCTGGGAGAGCAGCAGAATCAGTAGGGTCTGTTGTCTCCCATCTATTAATTATTTTGTGGGAGAACTATTGTCTCTTTTGCATGTGTTCGATCATGTCATACTACAAGAAAGACCAAACAAATTATTCAGCTGACATTATATTCTGCATCTGATGCTGACCAAAAGTGAATACTTAGGGGAAAGTGCAATAAAAAATCAGTGATATTTTCTGCCTATTCTGTCCAGGCATGCAACCATTTGTGTCTCAGGGACTTACTAATCCAGAGATGATTCTTATAAATTTAGTAACCTTCAATGTCTTTCCTTTTTTCAAGGAAATTTCCACTTAATCCTCACACAAAGAGACTGATGGTGAAGTATTAGTGGTGTGGCTGTCCAGAAATCTGTAGTTGTTCTCTCAGCCCTAGCTGAGCACCTTTGTCACCGGCGTAGGTTTAAATTCAACCTGGGATAGCCAGCAAGGACACACTCTCAGCATTTCTCATTGAATCTGTTCTGTTCAGGGTCAACAGCATGCTCTTATAGTGGAAGAAGGAGAATAAGAAAAACATGATATCAGTCTGCAGCATAACAGATTCTGGTGACTGCTCTATAAATTGTTTCCTTCTTCCATCCAAAGACTGATGTAAAATGGAGAGAGTATTAGACCTTAGGCTTTCTTGATAGGGGTTCTAAGTATGAGGTAAGAACCTCCTCAGGCCTTGCTTTATATATAAAATAGCCTCAGAAAGTAGATTCATTTTGCAAGGATAGTTCCTACAGATATGTGTTGGATTTGGTTTGGGAATTTCTCATTTAGATGGACAGCTTACAAAAAATTTAGGAAGAACACCTCCTATATGGATCGTGATCAGCCTGTGGCAGGAGATATGGGCTGACTCAAAAGGGTAGAAACAGGACTGGAGATAACTGGGAAACTCTAAAATCAAACAGTGCAGTGCTCTGCAGTGTATCTTTGGGGACACCTCAACTCACAAGAGGTATTCCATAAAGGAATGAGGGTGGGAAACTAATAACAGTTTGCCAGAGTCCTGTGTTAGGTACCTGAGTCCATTTGATTTGATAAAGCTTGAGACATCTGCTCTGAAACTCAGGGCAAGATCCAACATAAGGTGTGTTAAAGAGAATGGCAGAATAGTGCTTAGAGATGACAAAATTTTCTATTTCATCAAATATGAGAACTCATTAGTTTTAATTTTTAGCTAATTAAAGTGATTTTTTTTTTTTATTTACATTCAGCCCTTAAATAAACAGTCCTTAACTCATTTTTCTCTGACAGTCAGTAAAATCTTGATTTAGGCTTAAGAAAAAATCAGGTTCTAAAACACAGTGTGAGCCCGCAGCCCTGTAAATATGCCTGTAATATTCCTGGTGCTTTTATCAGGGTCCTGATTTCTGTCTTTGGTACAGGCATGTTTGCATTTGGTAGTTCCTCTACTTGTGGTCCTATTTAGTATAGGCTTATTTATTTTCATTTCCATCCCAGCATACTCTGAGTAGATTTTTGCCTTTCTGTTCAAATGCCAATTTTAGATAGATATTTATGTGGAAAAAACCCTATCAGTGACATATGGAGAATATTTGGGGTATTGGCACAATTATTTTGTTCTCAAAAGATTTGGTATGCCCTTGATTATGTTTCAGATATCACAATGTTTTGAGAAAGCCATTTGAAGCTCACAGGCAGAATACTTTCAGACTAGAAACACTATATATTTTAAATGAAATATATTTATCTCTTTTTTTTCCTCCTAATAAACCCCTTATTTTAAAAAAAGCTTTTTTAAAAAAGCATTCTTTGTGTCCAAATCTGACTTTTTCTACATGTCAAATAAATTGGGCACTTTTTCTGAAATGCCTGGATTGTGTGCCCTGACATGCTTATAAACTAAATGCAGGAACAGCAGAACCCCACTGCAGAAATAATTACTTCATGCACAACGTCCGCAACTTATTTCCACTGTTTAAACTCAGACACATTGTTCTTATTTCCACTCCTCACAAGACATTTGTTCTTTTCACTGTTCCATACTTTGAGTGGATGAGGTTCATCTGGTTTGTTGATGTTATAAAATATGGAATTCTTGTATTAATGGTTATAAAATCATATGGGAATACTTTACACCATGTCTTTGTCATGATGCAGTATTAACTGGTATCATATAGACTGAGTTAACATGATATTAAATTACTCCTTTTTATGTCATTCACATTTTTTCTCTCTAAAGACTTTTTGTGTTATGCTATATTTATGAAGTGAGCAAATGTGATTCTGAAAAAACTCTCTTAAAGGAGTTTTGACTTTGATTTAGCAATATTTAAATCAACATATTAAACCTAAGACTCCTGAAACGCCATCCCTCTATAACTGATATTTAAGAATATATTGTTGGTACAAGTGTCCAATCACAAAACAACCACTAAATCAGTTAATATTGTTAAAGTCTGTTTTTGCAGTAACGAAGGAATGCAAGACAGAGGCAGTCATCTTTTTCTTTGTGGTAGAAAAGATGGTGGAAGTTTGACCTGGTTCTCAGATCCAGGTCAGAGTAGCATTTGAGTTGAAGTCTGGATCCATATCTTAAAGGTCTTAAAAGCCAGACTAAATGAGAAAAGACATTTTTTTTTTTCCTGAGCTGTAGCAGCTGCCAAAGAGGTATCAAATACCAGACCAGTAGGACAAAAATCAGATGCTTTGTGTGTTATTCCAACAAGTTAAGAATGATTATGTACACACTGTAGTGTTTGTATATACCAGATTAAAAGCAGCAACACAGCTTAGTGGTGTAGATAGGAATTAGGTAGAATGGAGGACCATTTAAAGATTCTGATCTTGACAATCTGTTTTAACTTAAGAGGTACAAAATGTGTAAACAGTCACCGGGCAAAGCTCCAGAAGTCCAGATAATTCTTCCCAGGTAATATCTTGGTGCTCCACAGAACTGGCCTCCTTTTCATGCACGTTCTGTCTGTATTTTAGGCCTCAGTAAAGTCTTGCCTAATTTTAAGCCTAACAATAGCTGAAAATGCAGCCTGTTGTCACTGTGAAGGAATTAAAGGTGAGTTAGATTTTTGGTAACAACTTTGTAACTGGCAGAAATGCACATATACTGTAGTTGCAGTGAGTAAGTACTAGTGGTAATAATATGTGTGGAAAACCTCATTCTGAATTGGTGTTGGAGAAATTTATTGTTTTTACCACATTTTATTAGTCTGCTATCGTCTTCTTGCTTTCAAAATCTCAGTATAACAGTCTATAGGTGAAGCATGTCTTGATGTAATAGCAAGTATAAAACACACAGCAGGAGGTAACGGGAAAAAAACCCAACCAAACCCACAGGCATTCCTAAATGGCCATGTAGCTTATTTGGCATGTGCTCAGGGCCTTGATTCAACAGGTTGTGTCAGCTGTGTATTTGGAAGTGTCACTATCATTGCTAATGATCCATTTGTCATGGATTGACTGGCCAGAGTCATCACCTAGAAGAATCTTATCCAAGGTACCTGGTTTTACCACATCTCCATCTGGCAAGGTCACTCTCACTATCCCGTGACACTAATCCTCCATCTGCCTAAATCATTGCTGCCAGCACTGCCAACATTGTCATTAGCACTGCTGTGGATTGTGCCCATTAGGTTTCTTTTTTTTAATCTTTTCTTTTGAAACAGTTTCAGTTTTTCTAGAACTCAAATTTTGTCACTGATCCTTCTCTGATATCAAGAAAACTGACACTGGAAAATCCGAAGCATCATGTGCTGGTATTCCAATTTCATATATTTACTGAAGAGTAGCCCCGGTCAAGGCTTCCTGCTAAAACATCAAGAAAGCACAGAGGGAAGGAGGAAGACACTTGTGGATTTCTGCCTCAGGCTTGAGAGGTTCTTTAGAAAATTCAGTGGTCTTTGTATTTCTGTAGTGTAAAAAATGTAATTGCAAGAGAAATGGGAAAAGGTTGGGACACATTTTAATTCTACCCTGGATTTGATTTAAATTTTATGTGGTTCTGGCTGCTGCTTTAGTGCTATAGCTGAAATACAACTCATCATCTACTGTTGTATGCATACCATATCCTATCATGATTGGTATAGCTGATTCTGGCTTTTCTAGAAATCCTCTCTCTGAGGAGAGAGGATTCTCTCTCTGAAGTCAAAGCAGGATTATTTCTGACAGAGGAGGATAAAGCCTAAAGGCTTGCTTCTCTGTTACTAATGAGTTGAGAAAAGTAATTTATCCCACGTTTGTCCCATCCTCCTTATTTGGAGCATTCACATAGAATATTTCTTATCCGCTGAGCTCCTTGCATGAAAGTAACTGTACAAATTAAAGCAAAAAGTATTTGAAAAGAATTGTTGAAAATCCACAAGAAAATAGTATCACTTTTTTTTACTGAACAGGAACTTCTTTTCTTACAAGCGGATAATATCTCTAAGACATTGCAAAGCAAATTCTGAGGTCTTTACTGAGTGGTTACAGAGGCTTTACAGAGACAACTCCCTGCAGGTCCTGTGGAACTTTCAGTTAAAATTAACCAAGTGACCCAGGAAGTGGTCAAAATAATAAAAGATTACTACATGGAGCTTCTTACTAGGCAGCCAGAGGAATGTATCTTTAGCATATTAGTATTTCTCAGCATACACTTGATGCGTTGAGGGAAGACTTTATGCACAGCTTTGCCTCCCCATTGCAGCTGTATCTATTTCTAGCACACTGAACAATCTGCTTTTCTAAAATCTCTCGTTTTGCTTTACTCCTGCTGTTTACTGTTAAAAAAATTCTACTTCTCCCCGCCAGTTCCCATATATCTTTCTTACTGCCGCTCCCATTACTGCACCCTTTCCTCCAAGGCTCTGGGATATGACGCCAATTTATATGTTTACGTCCCAGATAGCCAACTGAATGACTGTGGAAGGCAAAGACCAACAGGTCAACCTACAGATCAACCAAACTGTGTAACTTTAGGTATCTCAGAAGTTTAGGTGTCAAATCTGAGCTAACTGAAGAGATACCTTATACAGTAGATGGGAAGATATAGATCTTCCCAGAGGGTGATTTGTCTTCTCCCACTGAGGAAACCAAAAGGCTACTTCAGATTAGATATATGATAAAAAAGTAATATAATTCTGTGTCCAATGGTTCCTTCTACCGGTGCAAGAAATGGTTGTCTTCTTTCTTCTCCCCTTTCAGAGAACTGGGCAATTAAATAAGCACAGGAAGAAAAAATAACTGCTGTGGGGCTTATCTTCCTTTTTATTTTTGGAAGTACTTTAAGGTCAGGACATTTTGAATACTGTCTTTTATTCACCCAAAACATGATGCCTATTTTAAAACAAACAAACAAACAAACAAAAAAAAAACCAAGACAAAACAGAAGCTGAAATTTACTGTGTGGTTCTGTTAATTAAAATTATTGGCATATTGCTCCTAACAAACTCCTTCTGCCCCTTCAGTTCAATTAGGCTGACTGTTGGACTGCACACAGCTAATGCTTTCAGATGGATTTTTCCCCTTCTGTGATTCTGGCAGAAATGGCAGAATCATCTGGATGTACAGGGCGAGATTCTAACCTGTGGATGTTCATTCAAGGTTCATTTAGCCGAAAATATACCAACTTTATTCAGTATGTAATAAACCTTCAAACAATTTAGGGAGTCCAAAAATAGACAGGATTAGGTGATTGCTATTAGATAAGATTATGTTGTCTTTTAAGTCAGTCAAAGTTCAATTTAATTTCATTTACCTTCTTCCGCACTTCTACAATTGAGACACAGGCAGTGTGGTAAGCCTATCCATCTGCTATTTTTTCTAATTATTATTTTTAATGAAAGATTGTTACTGCACTGGCAGTCTCATTCAAGGTATATAAGAGAAAAACCTCTTTTCTTCCAAAGAAAACCACTTCTATAAACCAATCACTTTTTTTTTTTTCCCCCCAAATATTCTTCCTTACTGTGCCCATACGCCAAGTTCTCAAAAGGGATGAATATGTATTGACATACAGCATTATGAAATTATTATTCTAAGCAGATTTAGTGATTTGAGGCTGAATGTCCTTCCAACAATGAGAATCCTTACTGGGTCTGCCTTGTGTGTACAGTAAGAGTAGAAAAATTCATCATATACATGCTTGAAACTCAGTGCTTGTCAATTTTGCATAGAAAATTTTAAAGAGAAGTATGCACTTACATATGCTTTAACATACATGTATTACCCAGGACCAAGCTAAAAGGATACTTAAAATTAGAGCTATGCTTCTAAGGTTTCTTGATTTGAGAAAAAATAGAAGTCAAACTAAGATATATTTAGAAGTATCTATTCCCCCTTTTTGCTGAAAAATGGTTCCACTGGATGTGTATAAGAGATATTGCATTCTCAATTCCTGTTGACTATATTTTCCTCTATGGTTAGATGACATAAATAAAGCTTATAATATATACTGGCAGATTACGTTTACAGTTATTTGCTTAGGAAAAATTCTAAGTGCAGTAAGAAGCTTTGATATACCTTGAAAAGGCATCATGCAAATTGAAAGCTGTTTGAATCTATCCTGCATCAAATGATTCAGATGCTGTTAACAGAATGGAAGCTATTCTTAATCCATGTTCAACCTAACAGTAGCTATTTCAGCAGTTTATTGCTGGTATTTGCACATCCCCAAAGCCTTATCTTTCAACCTCTTTTGTCTTTGAAATGTTTCATAGCTATGTAATGTTGCTGATGTTGCCTCATTTTTTTTTTTTTTCTTTTCTTTTTTTTTCCTTTTTGGTGTGTAAAACTGGTCTATTGTAGCATGACATGACCTCAGACCCTGCTCCCACAGTGCAGCCTGTGTGAGTTCATGGGGCCATGAATGTACAGCCAGTCACGGGATTTGATCATAAAGGCTTTTTTCCATCTAATTTCATGACTGTGACCTACCTCAATTTAAAAGTAAGGTATTTGACATACCTCCCTATTCTGCAGCTTTACCTGCCATTTTGGATGAGTAATTTCCATCCTGTGGTTTTTGTTCCCATATGGTATTGTAAAACAATTGTAAGAAAACATATGTCTGAGATTTCAAACAGCAATTAACTGCCATACTTTACTGACATATAATTCTCATTGTGATAAGGAGAGGTTATTCTTATTGTTGGCAACTTCAGAATATTGGTATAAAGAAAGTAGTGAAACATCCATCAGTGGAAGGTATGAAAGAAGTGCAAGAAAAAAAAAAGAGAATGTAATGAAAATCTGTCAAGACTGAATTTAAGAGAAATATGTTAATTGACTTAAATGGCAAGAGGTTTCATCAATTCTGTTTTAAGTTTATATGCCAACCAAAGAGTTTAGTTTGGACTGATGCTTAAGATAGTGTCTAGATGGCTGGGAACAGGTGTGTCTTCTCTGTATGTGTGATTTACCAGCTACAACATGTGCTTACACAGACCTTATTGATCTGTGGCCAGGAGGTATGGCACTGCTTTCAAAGCATCCCCAACTAAAGGGATATTCCTGGCTGCCTCCTAATGCTGTTGCCTGCTCTCTGTTACACCAGGCTGCAGCATATCTGTATTTTTCTCACATGGCAAAGCATAAGATGTGGGATTCAGACCACCTAATTTTAGATGCCTATAGGTATCTACATCCTTGGCTAATCATCTAGGCTTCCTTTAATTAAGTGCAGAGTAATAAATCCTCCTACAGCACAAATTACCTCATTTTTTCATACATCTCTAAACAGATCAAGTGGTCAATACATTAGAGACTTGTTTGTCTCCACTGGCTATGAAAGGTACCAAGACAATTCACTTAAATGTATGAACCTACACTGTAGATCTGTGCAGCTTGAATACTACAAGCTTCTAAGATTTTTACACTATAGACATTATATTATTGATAGGTTTGGGACCACACATATACAAACAACTCTGGACGTAGCCAAAATATTTTACATTATTTAGATTTTTAAAAGCACAGTTCCTGGATGAGGAGTGTAGAATCCACATAAACCCATAGTGTAATAGATGAAGCCAAGGAGAAAGAAGTGTGGAGAATGAGATTAATATATAACTTACAGTATTAATGAGGTATGATTAACTTGGATTTATACATTTATTTCAATTAATTGTCGGTTGAAATTTTTTTGTTATGTGACTTAGCTTCAGTTTAACAACTATTGCCTTATGGTAGTCTTTCGGACAGAGAAGGGAGACCAGAGAAAATAAATGATTTAGCCTTTCAGAAATAGCTTTTTCTAGGTGAGAAAAGCACTTATAGCTTTGGCACTTTCTGAAATGCAGTTCCACCAAACAATGCAGGGTGTATGCTTTTCTCTTACTTTTTTTTTTCCACAGTTTGCCTCCATTTGTTTGTCATGGCATGTTTCTCAGCAGGTGTTTTCCACCTTATTTCTTCACTGGCATTTTTGTTTTCTTTCTCTCCACCTCCATTCCCACACACACAGTGCTATCTCAGTTGTATCTTGATGTGAGCACAGGAAAAAGACACAGCTTTCCTCCCAGCATCTCAGCAGAACTGTCAGTGACTACTGAGTAGAAGAAATTCATAGCTGTGGAGGCTTCCAACTTCTAGCCACTGCTTTTTGAGAAGTTGATTTTTGAAGAGGCAGAATATGTTCAATATGACAGCTAGCAGGACTGCCTTTTAGTTCTGGAAAAGAACTACTGCATAATTTTTAACATCTATAACTGAAGGAAAATAGTTCTAGTTTTATATCTCAGCAATGTACCCTTCTCTCAGGTGGATCAGGTCTCTGCTTCATATAATGCTGCTGTGCAAGTAACTAGCATGAGCTAAATTATTTTTCTGAAATCAGCATATTATGGATAGTCATAAAGAGAAAGTTTTAGGAGAAAGAGAATATATTTTAACAGATCAAGTGATAACATTGAAAAATGCAGAAAAGCTTTGTGGACACAAAAACCTTCATCAATAAGACCCCAATGGCTGCCTTAATATCATTACCACACAGTCACACTTCTCCACAAATATGAATTTAAATTCCTAAACTTAATAAATCTGTTGAACTATTTGTAACAGTGTGCATAATATTAGCTAGATATTCAGGAGTAATCACATAACTGGACAGATTGCGTGTTCCAGTTAATTGCAATTGTTTTTGAGCATGCATATTTCAAAAAGCAAACATTACTTGCACAGTTCAAGATTTTTCTGCTAATGAAGCAATAACATTTTAGCAAGAATGGATAATGAATTTTCAGTACAGAAATACACAGCAACATCGTTTGAACTGCGGAATCACTTTCTCTGTTCTACTTGAACCACTGCTTCATTCTCTCCACTAGAAAGAAATATTACAATTACCTACTGATTATGTTAATGTAATAGGAGGGAAAATGTCATTTCAGCCCACCTAGAGAATTACCTGTCTTATTCTACCTACTTCTACTAACTACTTAAAGGATTCTGAACTCTCAAAGCTCAAAATCACTCTACTAATAGTATAATATGCAAAAAAACCTAAAACATAATTTTAATTTAATTCTTTGGAAACTCCTTAATATTTTCCTGGGTGTCATCTGGGAAATAAATAACTTTGAGAATTTCAGTGATGGTTAATTAGTGATTAGAGAGTGTGGAAGCAAGAAGAAAAGTAGTCACTGGAAAACAAAGCAGATTTTACTCTTGTGATAAATAGTTATGACTATCTCTGTGCAAGTTCCCTGCTTCTTCGATTGGAATACTTCATAGCTTTTTTGTTGCTTCTGTTGTTTCTAATAACAATAACTAATAACTTCCAAGGCAAGCATGCAAGAAGATGTAAATCTCTTGTCATAGACTGGCCTCTTGATGCAGCACATCTGCAATCAAGGCTCATAAGTAAGACACACTGAACCACAAGTTTCTTCTACATGCAGAAATCTACCACAGCAAGGTAAGAAAAACTTGTAATTTTACCTGTTGAAGTACCTGCAAATTTTGCTGATGTGATAGAGAAACTGGGCAAAATTAGGGTCTCCTTCCTTTTACATGCTGTAGAGTATATCTTACAGAAAATTATCTATATGAGAGATGTTTAAGTAGAACATCTAGATTTTCTCTCCAGTGATTATAAGCAAAAAGTCCAGATAACTAGTTAAGTGTAGTGGATACCTGCTTAGATGTCCAATGTCTGATGAAATTAATCCCACCTATGCTTTTATCCTCCCAGTACTCTTTTCAGGTTTATGGAAGGGAGAAGATGTATCAGCTGCTGCAGCTCCTATGGCTCCAGCCAAGAAGTCTGAGTTTCACAAAGCTTTCCATTTCCTACCCCTCCTTCCCTGGACAGTGGTGAAATTCTAGAAGCAGCAGGTAGGAAGAAATGTACTAGCAGCTTGTAGGAGTGCGAGATGAGTATGTGATGAAGGGGTGTGCCAGCAGCGTAATGGGAGAAAATCTGAAAAGTGGGAGTCCTTGTGAAAAGAAAGAGGTGAACAAAAACTAGAGCAAGAAAGCGTATGCTGAATTTAGAAGAGTAGCTGAAAAGATAGAGGGTGAAAGTGTAATAAGAGGTGTTATGGAGACATGAGTCATTGCAGGAAGAAAGAAATTTTAAAAGAGGAAGAAAAGTTATCTGGCATATGGACTAGCTTTCATGTGAGCAATGAGTGAATAAGCTAGTAGTTGTCAATTCCAGAAAAAAAAAAAGTGACTTAGTGGAAATACGAAGGAAGTGTACAAAATCCTGAATGTTAAGAAGAAGGTATATTAAGTTAATTATTTCCTTCTTCCAAAAAGAAAGAATTAAGTTTTGATGAAGTTAGTAGTAGCTGGACTCAAAAAGAAGAAAAAAGAGACTTGTGAAATTTGTTGTCAGATGGTGTCCTTGAAATTAAAAGCTTTTACAGACTTGAGATGAAGTAAGTCTGTGGAAGATAATGACATTTAAAGTTACTAATTATATAGAAACCAGAGGCTGTACAGCAAATCCACTGAACTGAAAATGCTTGGAGTCTGCGAGAACTCTGAAAGTATAGTGTATGCTTAGTTTGTTCATATTTCTCCCTAGGTATTTGCTTACAGCCTTTGCTAGAGTAAGCATACTGAGTTAGATGATCTTTGGCCTGACACAGCATAGATGCATTTATTTTCTAAGTAGGGGAGAAAAAGAGAAAAAAAGGCTACTATAATTCAGGATGTATTATAGAGGCAATATTTATAAAATACTCTTTTTAAGAACACATACTTAAGAAATACATGCTTAGGAATTATTATTTTAAAGCAAGTCTTGTTAAGTCTATAGAAAGAATTTCCAAATCTATTTCTAGTCAGTCTCTAACTAATGGTGCAATATATTTGAGATGCCTTGTTTTAATGACTATAAAAACAAACAAACAAAAAACCCAAACCCTCTTCTTAATAATATTCTGTTTCATTTAACATAACTGGAAGACATTTATCTGAAGCCTGTATTGATGTCAGGGAAATTAGGCTTGTGCCAGTTAACTTAAGAGCCTGTCGTACAATGGTTTATTTCAGACAAAGCCTTCCAAAACTGCCACGTCATAAAAAGGCCAAAGGCCATGCCGCTCTTTTGTATGGCCTTCCATCAAACCACGTCTATGGACACCCAAAAGCTGAGCTCCTAGAGAAAGCAGTAGGGGTCTTAGCGCTATGTGTCGCGCCTGTCAGTGCAATGAGTGACACATCAAACATCTGCTTCCTTTCATTTATTGATACTGATAGGTGCATTTTAAATGAATTTGTACTCAGTAAAAGTGATGAATAGCTTCAGAAGTGCAATATGCATACAATAGAAGTACCCTGCTCAGGTAACCATGCAAATAGCTCTACAGGAAGCAGTTTAATCTTCCTTACTAATGTCTGAAAGGATAGTGACATCCATCAAATAAAGTATAATGTCTTTCTGTAATATAAGTGACTATTACAATTATCTTAATATAATGGATTCAGAAATATCTTAAATCTGCCAGATTAATAAACAAACAAACTCAGCATAGCAGCCAATCAAGAGGTCAGATCAGGTTGCCCTGAGGTTAATTGGAGTTTTTCTACTGAATTAAATTAGTTAAGTGTTCAGCAGAAAATGCTTGAACTTTCCTGAATGGCTTTCCTTCAGTCAAAGGAAGGTGAACATAAGCAAGCTTCAGTTCCATATTATGTTCAAGGCACAATTTTTTCTTGTGGCTTTCATCCATAAGCCAGGGCTCACTCTTTTGCTTTCCTTATCTATATAACCATTTTTATCTACCATCTAACAGTAATATACTTTAAACTCCCAGTACTGAAAAAAACCCAAGACTTTCATACTGTGTTTTTTTTTTTTTTTTTTTTTTTTTTTTTCTCTCTGCAGTGTTGCTAATTGTTGTGCAGACAGCAGGCATAAAATGTCAGCCCACAGGCTCTGTCTTGCAAACTGCAGTATAAGACTGCACTATTTTATCAAGAAATTCTCTCTTGCTGATTATCTGTGACTTTCTCCACCTCAGTCAGAGAGTGAGCAGGCTGGTAATGTTAAAAATTCATCTTTTGTTAGGTAGGGTAGACAGATAGGAAAAGAACCAGAGCATTAGAAATTAATATCAGTGTTAATTAAACTTTATTCTGTTGTCCATCCAGTGTGAAATTTATTCTATCTTTTGCCAATTTGAGCCTTATTCTAGCTATATCTAGGTCTACCTATCCTAGAAGTAATTCACAGAATTAGACAAAGTGCTGGGTGATATGGGAACTGTCACATAGCTTTTAAAACCTTGTATATACATGTGAAACTACGTGTGTAAAGAAAGAATAAGGAAGGAAAGAGAGCAAACCAATAGTACTTTCTTTAAAATCTTGCTCCTAAACCCATATGTAACCATGTCAATAAAAGTGACCTAAACTCTAAAAATGTGGCCAGTGAGGAATTGCAGGTGCTTAACACTTCAAGCAACTAATCTTGAATTTGGAAGCCTGACTTCCAGCAATCAAATCTGAAAGTTTTTGTAGGCTCTTCTCATGCCAATAGAAGCTACTTTTTCATCCTGTTAGCCTTCGTTCCATTCATATATATTTGTGTATAACAAAGAAAGAAAGCTCAAAAGCTTGAACAAGAAAAGGCAGTGTGGTTAGAAATTGAAATATAAGTCACCAGTGTTAGCATGAGTTTTATTTTTGGTATTGATTATATCAAACTGTGCCTTAAATGTAAATCTTTGGGGGATTTTTTATGATGTTGCTGGTTTTAATTTACATTTTCTGGAAAATGTTCTCATTTGCTATCTAAATTAATGCAAGGCACAGATAAAAGAACTATTAGTTTAGGGAAAGATACCCTATGAGAAACCAAAAAGGAATCCAGTTGTGGTTTTCTTAATAATTTATTGACTTCTTTTCCTTTTAACTAATGACAGTTTTTACTTACTGATAAGTGTGTCTCAAAAGGCTCAGAGGTTCAGTTAAACACCTAAAAATTCAAATGTTCATTCAAATTTTATTTGATCTGCTTTCATCTTGACCCAAACTAATTGAAACATAACTTTTCATAGAAACATATCAGCTTTGTTCAAAACAAAGAAACAAACAAAAACTGTTTTTAAGAAAGCTTTTGGCAAGGTGGTAGCATACTCTGTTACAATACATTTTGGAGATGATAGTTTTTCCCCTTTAAGTAAAGCAGAATTAAAGCCTTTTTTTTTTTTTTTTTTTCTCTTTGAAATAAATGGTCTGGGTTCATTCTGTTTTCTAATTTACAGAGTTAAGATTTGACTCTAAGTAACACAAACATTGGGGTCTTTGGGGATTGGAATGTTTTCTTTTAATTATTTTCATATATAATAAATAACCTAAAAAAAATCAGATTGATAGGTCTTGAGTTCATCAAAACATTGAACAGAAAACAAACAAACACACTTCCACCCCTGCCAAGTGTTGGAGTTTCCTGGGAAAGGAAATCCATTTCATTATCAGCCCAAAACTAGACTTTTCTGCTCCAAACTGAATAAAAACTTTTACCAGTTACAGTTTATATGTTTTCAGTAACTTGTAAACCTCTGGAAGATTTGGAGTAACTTGTTATAATAGACAGAAGAGAGCATAAAGTACCACTCTATTTATTTATTTGAAATAATTGTTTTCCCTAGTTCTTCTGCCTACACCTCACTTGAGGGAAAAAAAGGAATCCAGCAAGAATAATTCTAGAGAACAAGTAGCTATACATATACATAGTTATATAACTGCATATGCATGTGTATATATATTTCATACATATATATTTAAATATTTCATAATAAATGTATACACTCATTTAAGGACCGGGAAGCAGCCATTAAAAAAAATGGAGAGCTTGAATCCATACCAAGAACTTTACTGCGACATTTTGGACACTTCAGTTGCTTAACTCTTCTCTTTTCTGCTTCAGTCCCATCCACTCCCCTCCCCTCACATTCACCTGTTACATGCACTTACTGCTGAAACAACCCGCAGCCTCTCTTTTTGGCTGACAGGAGCCAGGGGGAATCGAGTACTTGTACAGTTATTTGGCAGTGTTTTATCTCATCCTTACTGTGGCACTGCATGATGCTCTTCCACTCTTCCCTCTTGGTTGGGGGCATTTCTAGGTGGAAAGGGAGAAAGGAGAGAAGGAAAAGGGTTTATTAAGTTCCTTGGAATTCAAAGAAAGGAAACACCAATATTTCTCATATTGTGAGCAGTTCTCCATATTTTTCAGTCAGGAACTGTGTCACTGGTAAAATAATTAAAGGGAGGGTCTCCCTTGAAGTCATGTTTTTTGTTTCTTATCTAAGCAGCACCAAGACTGCCACAGATCCAATGCAAGATGTGACTTAGAAAGTTGACAGAAAGGAAGGAAAAATTCCCTAGTTACAAATATACTTGCAGTGCCCTATTCACAGCATGAAAAAGAGGGCTAAGAAGATAACAAAGTGTGTGATTGAGTGCAGCAAGCTTGAACTGCTATACGCAGTGTGTGAGTAGAGACAGCCATTAATAACACTTTCAGACTCTTAAGAGCTACAGCCCAAACGTTGTTAATGCACTTCTCCTAATAGCCACAGAGGGAGGTGGCACCGCATCTTCAGAGGTGGCTTTCTCTCCTCACTCCTGCAGAGCCAAATGCTCAGGAAGGGCTATTTAGGTAGAAAAGGAGAAAGGTATCTCATGTTCCAGCTTGAAGTAGAGGAGTCTAGCACATATTTTGTTACTGTACTGGAGCAGAAGACACTTTATTTCAAGTTGCACAGGAGCTATATGAGTGTTGTTACATGTAGCCATACTCACTAGGTGGCTATTAAACTGCACATTTTTATTTTGAGTATTGGAATCGAGAAAAATCTCCCTGCTTGTCCCCATCCCTCTGGTGCAGAATAAATAGCTGTTATTTCTCTATTTGCCATGCCTTCATACTCCAGTGTTTCCCAACCCTCTTTAATTATGCTATACATGCCAGAGCTTCACTCAGTCACCTACTTACCTGTGTGCTGTGTTTCTAATTGCCTTGTGCTCTTCTCACACAGCTGCTACTGTCCTCAGACCACCCAGGCTGCTCCACAGCAGACACACTTGCACCCTTCACTTAAAAGAGCTGGGATTCATTGCTTAATTGGTTGATCAGCTGATAGACAGCTCAGCTCAGCAAATAATTTCCAAGTACTTATTCAATTCAAAGGGGCAGCTTAACTTTCTGCTCCAAAGACATCAACTGTTGCCCTTCATTGGCTGACTGACAAGTGTTAGTGTTATTCTAAGTCTTCTGTCTAATGAAATTTTTCTATATGTGGAAGAAGGACAGAAAAGCCAGGCATCCTTTTCAATTGCATGTGTTTGTTCCGTTTTGGGGAGACATCACTCATCTGTCTAGTGCTATACCCTTTTGCCACATGGAAATTCGGTGATTTTCCAGCACAATCTTTATGGCTCCTGAAAGTCTTTGCATCCAGTTTTGTTTTCAGCAAACATATGGCAAAGGGTGATTTTCTTGCTTTATTTCAATAAATGTCTGAAATAAAAGTACAAAAATTGTAACTATTAATACTCTGACTATTCTGTCTTTCACAGAATGTGTTCCCTTCTGATCTCCTCTGACAGTGAGGAGCACAAGCCACCCTTGCTGGGAAAGACTGGGTACTGATGAAATCTGTAGTCCTTGAGATCACTCCTGGCAGATACAGAAATACATGAGCAGTAGCTGTGCGCTTCAGAGAAGCATTATGGAGACAATGGACTTTCATTTAATCTGGTCTGCAAAAATCTTTAACATCTTATACTAGATGAGAGATAGGGGTGACACACTGCAGCTCTGTGTGACTCATCCCTAACACCTTGGGAAAACATCCTGAAAACAATTTTGAATTTGTTGTCAATCAGAATCTGTACAGACCAAGTGCACTAGCCAGGCAAGTGAAAATTGCAAGATTAGTCACTTGGCCTCCTTCTATTTAAAGAGCTACTACAACAAACTACTGTTTCACTAGCTTATATTACACCTATTTTAAGTAAAGACAAGATGCAAACTTACCTCACTACAATGGGCTATCCCTTTCCTGTGATACATTATTGATCTACTGTATGCATGCTTATTTCTCTAAGAAAAGATCAAACCCAATTACTTATATATATATAGTAATTACATGCATTTAGTTCTTCTAAACGTAAACTGAAAATATAAATTGGTAATATATTTATATTTTGAGCAGTAGTGCACATCTAAAGGAGGCCCAGAAAGGAAATTGCTACAGTGTATTCCGAATCTATAACTATACTATCATAACATGTTAATGTTTCATTATACTTCTGAGCTAATATTCAGAATCCAAAGTGTATAAGAATAAACAGAAATATCTGTGTGCTACTGAGAAAAACAGCATAATTGCAAATTATTTGCTAAGTCCAATCTAAATTTACATTTAACTTATTAAATTATAATTTGGATTTTGGTAAAATACAGTTAGAAAGTATCAGACTGGATGGTTGTCTGCAAAGTGGGTAGTGTGATTTTTGAGGGTTGTATTTAATATTCCAAAGTGAGGGTCTTTTTCAGTTTTGAAAGCCAGTCCCTAACCCGTTCCATCAGAAATAAACACAGTTACACAGTAGTGGAAAAAACTGGGAATTCTTCATCCATTCTTTCTTCCCTTTTTTGATATTCAAGTATTAAAATGTATGTAACAATAAAATGTTACATATATTTTAAATGGATATGAACAGAATCTTGTCATTTTACTTATACAAGCCATGACAATTGCAAAGACCAGTTTCCAATTTACTTTCCAGACAATGTCAGTACATCTGGAAATATAGCACAGGGTCAGCTTCATCTCCCTGTAACTGAAGAAGACAAACACCTAAATCAGAGTTAATCTTATAGCCCATGTTTATATCAATAGAGAAATATATATACCTAATGAAAGAAGCTTGCCTGACCTGCATTAGAGGCTTGTATCGGTGTAAGAAAAATCCCTGTTTGGAGGTGCCTGATCTCCAGCTATTGGCTATATAGAGAAAGAACGCTTAAGATTTACAAGCTTAAGTTTTTTACATTTGAATGCAACAGGTATCATTTGCATATTTTCCAGAAAAAAGTGTGTGTATTGCTATTTATTTCCAAGTCCTGTAAAAGTCCTGTAAGGAGGCAGGACTAGTTAACTGGGTATGATGCTGACAACTACTTCCGTGTTTTTTTTTTTTTTTTTTTTTTTTAGGAAAAGGTGTTAATTAAAAAAATGCACTTTTTGTGCACTGGAGTCCCTCATGGAATTTTCACAATGGCTTATTTTGAAGTACCACAGGGTTCAAGATGCACTCTCTTTTCAGAAACTGGCCATTAGGGGAGTGCCAGTATGGTAGCTGCCCTGTTGTGAAATTGCTTCCTCCACCCCACCTTCTTTGTCAGCATCTAATGGGTTTCTGGCATTAGCTATCCTTCACCTGATCATTTATAATTTGCTGAAGATGACTGACAAATACTGGGAACAATACCAGGACAAGGTTTATGTGGACTTTAACATCTTTCTATAAAACATGTAACTGCCTAACCTCTTAATTTGTACTACAGCTAGCGTCTGTTGATTTTCACAATGTTGAGAGAAAAGCACATCAGACAAAGTGGAAAAAAGAAGAAGAAAACTGTAGCTATGAATAGATAGTCACCAAGTATCTCTGCTGCGGAGAACTTACAGCATGTTTCTGTTTTCAAAATAGAAGCCGAAGAAACGCACGCTGAAGTATTGGCAGACCTGAGGTTTTGCTGTGGTTGCCTTTTGCTGTGGAGTTTACCACAGCTCCATTTCTGTAATGCTTCTTGAAGAAAAACAATGGATTTCTGTGAGGGTAGCACTTTCAGCTTTTTCAAGTGAGTTTTTTCTTTGTTTCTTTGTTTGTTTTTATTTAAACAGGTTTTTCTTTATTTAATGACAATAATTCAATAATACTTTAACCATTATGACTAGCTTTTCTGATTTTTATTTTTGAGGACTTAACTTTAAGAACAGTTTCCAAATTGGCTTCTCATACTCAAGTAATCATCAGAAGCTGAGAAATGTGAGGAATTCTAGTTCTTCTAAGTCCAACAGAATGTTCCTCTTAAATGTTACCTACTTTAGAAAATTTGTTTCTTGTTCAGAGTAGAGCTGTCTAATCGAGGCGACCTAGAAAGATGTGCACTTTGGCTAAGAGAAAAAGACAATATGGTGGTGATTATATATATGGCCAGCTGTGGGAAATGTGTCTTTGCACATAATTTGGTTCAGTTGTGCAAAGTACTCCCCTGGCAGTTTCTTAAACCTGTGAATGGGTAGATTCTTCCCTGGAGACAAATTTTGCCAGTCATTCTCTAGTAAATGTAAATTTTATATTGCTGAAATACAGTTTCAGACTCTTTACCTTATAAAATAATAATAGTAATGACATATTTTCTGAAGGATATTCTCTCCTTTGTTTACTTCCCCAAGGATCTGACCACAGATATCTTCTGTACTAGCCCCATGTGAAATTAGATTTAATCTTAAGAGACAGCTATCTCCAAATTCTCTGAACAGCAGTAGCATCCACACTGCTGTTGAAATTAAAATCCAGATAATTTTGATTTTATATGTATGTGTTGATAAACTTGCTGGTCAAGTAAGAATATAGCTCCAGTGACAACAGTTCCAGCTACTAAGTATCCTGTATATTCTTTCAGAGATCTTCCCTTCTTCATTCATTGGACATCTTGCCCCTTATATTTTGTTATATAGTTTAAATCTCCATGATTCATTCCTAGTTTTCCAGTTTCTAAATATCACTGTTCATATACTATAGATTTTGTTCAACTACTTCTCCTACAGTTGTATTGCTTTTCATCTGATTAAGTTTCTGTGCTGTTTGTGTTTACGTCACACAACTACTCTAAAAATTCGTGAGAATTTTCTAGTATGAGATCTGTGTATTCTAGTGTAAGAATGGAGTTACATTGATGACGCTTTTGTTATTCTTCCTTATTTTAACATTGTACAATTACTGTTTTCATCAACAGTAACAGAAGTTTCCTTGTCTCTGGCATCATCCATCATACATAATGCTTTGTTCAGGAGATATCAAGATTCTTTTTCAGTACGTTGCTGTCCTCTCCACTTAAGAAAGATGAGAGCACAATGTGTATTACGAATGGCAAATACTGACATCTGCAGCTTCTGGTGGTGTGTTTTTCTGAAGAGAAATCATCCTAGGGTTGTTACAATGTATAGGTAGGGTAAAACTCAAGTATAAGTTCTTCAGTTGCTGAAAGTGTTTCCCTGAGACAAAAGTTATTTTCTTTCAAAATTTCCATTAGGGCACAAGGGTGCAATTAAATAATTTTTCTTCAACAGCTTTTATTGTTTTCTTTCCTTGGCTAGCTTAACGGTTTGCTCCCTTTTATTGAAGGAAATTCATTAACTTGTGAAACATGTCAAAAGCATATGACGTGTTAGCCTCTGAAACAGGTCTTGTCTATTTGTACACTTATGAGCAGTTCAGACCTTGTTATGTAAAATATAGTTATTCAGAAAGGAGGTTATGAAAAGTCAATTTCTTCAGCTGTTTTTGCAACATTTAACAAGTAGATGTGTACATTTTACTGCAGTGGATCTTTTTTTTCCCCAGTTGCTCTTTTTACAATAGCTTTGCAGAGACATACCTAGCACAATTTAAGGCTTAATGAGGCGCAAACTCCCACATACATACCATAGTGTCTTACAGTTGGTTCACTTAGAAGCATAAAAGAAAATAAGTAGAAAATGTTATTTTATGTCATCATCCTAAGCTTCTCACTACTTCACATACAGGAGCATAAAAATTGCTTATAATTAATTTTTAAAAATACATTTTAAAAGAAGAGCAAAATAATTTGTGAGATGAGACTCGGGAAATAACTCAGCAAGTCTAACTCTATTATGCTTTCCTAAGACACTGCTTCAGAAGCTGATTCGAATCCTCCAGGCTGGGCTGCTGTTCTGATGCAACCATTAACATCTGAAACATCTTCTCTCCTACTATTTGATGACTTGTCTATACTGAAGACAGCCTTTGAGTATTATTTTTCAAGTAACAGCCTATATACTTTTTTATGGGCTCTACTGAGGTATTCCACAGGAAGGTGAAAAACTGATTTGAGACACAAGTGAGCAGCAGCCTGTTTTTCCTTCATACATCTAATCTACTGAACATTTATTGTTGCAATACCTCTGCTGTGTATCTATATTTTTAGAAAAATTATCAGATAATGGTCTCTACTTGCAAATTGAAAAGAATGTGCAACATATAACTTATCTCTGAGCATATGAGAAATATGTATAAATGAGAAGTGAGCATTTTTTAGCATTATCTAGCTTATTTTAGACACATATATCAATTCATTTTCTTACAGAATGGGAAAGTTCCACTTGTTGTTATCTGTTTTTTCCAAAGGATAGAACCATAAACAATAGTTTATGTTTAGATAACAGAAAAGTTTAGCTATATTTACATTCAAGAATATCAACAGATTACAAAATAAGCTAGAAATTAAACTTTTTATTTAGTGACCCCTTAAGTGTGAAATAACTCACAGTTATTGAATATCAATGTATCAGTGTAACTCCATTCTTGCATGAGAATACACAGTTATCGTTAGTAAAATAATGTTGAAGTAGAGCTTAAAGTGATAAACCACTTTGTTGACATATCTCTCATTCCTTGATGTGTGTTCCACCTTAAATATTATGAGGAACCAGTTTCTCCACAGAGCTCTGCTATCACAGACAAGCTCTATCAATAGCATGGTGAATCGATGACACTGCATTCATGCAATTTTAAAATTTTGTTTTAATGTTTTCTCTTTTTTCCTTCTTAACCTTTAACATAGGTAACTACTAATGGTCACCTGTAATTTCTAAGTAAGCATGTAAACAGAAAGCAGTTTCTGAAGACCTTTGTTTGCAATTTAAGTAAATAAAGGCCTGTTCTGTTACACAGACTTGTAGAAACCGTCTAATGTTGAATATCAGCAACAAAGAGAATTCATCCCTTTTGACCTTGTTAAAGTCTCTGGTGACTGCCCTTCATAACAATCAGAGCTGAACAAGGAAGCAATCACAAAAACCTGCAAACACAGAGATATACAATTACTTTTACTCCTATGAGGGGTAGCACCCCAAACAGAAGAGAGAATTGACACAGTACCAAAGCTAAAAATGTGCAGGCTTTGTCAGGGCATACTCAGCTCACCAAGGAAATTGCACTATTTGATGCATCATTACATACATCAAGTATTACAGTTGTATATATTTTTTTCCTATGTAATCTTCAGAAATTTAGTTTAAAAACCAGTTGCTAAGCCTCTCAACATTTAAAAAGTAGATGGAGAAACCCTTATTTTCTGGGATTATGAAGATTTTTTTCTTTCTAAGTTGTTCTCTAAAATGAACTACAATACAATTTAATGCTTAGCAAGGACCTTTACTCACAGTTAATAATTCATTTCTTTGGAATATTATTTGAACTCTTGACACTTTATCTTAGGTGTGTTACATGTAAAATCACTTTTAAAACAGGGAGAGCCAAGACACACACACATACAAAAAAGTAGTTAAACTCCAGTCAAATTAAGAAATGCCTCCAAAACATTTACAGATCTTAACTTGATTGCACTCCTTTTATGGAGGGCAGACTGCAATGAACTGTTACACTAGCCTTGATTAAAAAAAAAAAAAAAAAAGAAGATAAAAGTTATCATAACAAATGTTCATCCTGGAAGACTGCATTTCTAGCAGAAAAGAACTTGATATAACTTTTTTAAAGACTGGAAAAAAAAAAGCTTTTTATCATCAGGATTTTAACAAGATTTTATTTTGAGAATCTGACCTCTTCTCCTTGGCCCCCCACAAGTTTTAATAATTTTGTCTCTGTTCACTACTGTATCATCTCAAAGGTATCATTTAAGGGCAGCTGAATTAATTCTATAACAAAATATAATGGCACTAGTAATCTGTCAGTTGGTACTTCTGATGCTTTCCTTCCTTAATTGATAATTAATTGTATCCTAGGAGACACTGTTCTTCACCCTGAGAAATATATACTTAGTCTGATAGATATTTTAACACTTTGACATGCAATTCTTGTCTTACCTTATCTTAAATTTTGCAATAGTTTATGAAGACTTGTATCAGATGGACATTATCAGATATTCCAGTTACTACCACTCAGTCAAAACTATAGATATTGGACATATTCTTTTAGTACATGTATTTGATCAGCACTGCACAAAGTTACAATATGAGATGGACATTTAGTCTAAACAAAAAAGATTAATATCTCTTTCTAAAGTAGATATGTACACCTGAGACAGGGAATAGGGAGGAGAAATATAACATAAATTTCAAGATTCGTTTTTGTATTGGTCAAACATTTAAAAACAAATGACTAAAACATGTCAGTATTACCTATATCTGCAGGCTTTTTTTTTTTTTTTTTAAATAGATTTCTCTTCAGAGATAATTACTGAAGATAAATGTGTATAAACAGGAAATTTTTCTCTGAAATTTTTCTTTACACCTGAACTATTTATAATAGAAAACATAATTCTCTGTGATATAACATCTGTGGCTGCAAGAAAAAAAAAGATTCTTTTAGAAACTTCAGCTGTTAACAAGGGGAAGGAAAACATCAATCACAGGTGAAAAAGAGCAACCTTTGATATATATTCTGAGTGTATACATATACCCATTAAACCTGTTTTGTTTATAAACATAGTTGAATTATACTCCTACTAAAACTATTGAAAAGTAAGAATGCAGAATTTTCAACCAGGGAACATCAATGTCCTGTGTGACTTACATGAGTCTATTAATTTTACATGTGGCTTTAAAAGTCCTTGTTATTTCAGTCTTACTATCACATGAAGATTCAGAATGGATACATTTTCAAATCATATTAGTTTGCATCTAGTAACATCATTTTATTGACAAGGAAAGTTCCAGTTTGTATACATTTTACCTGTGTGAAGCAAGATAAGAATTTACCATTTCTATCAGTCAAGTTACGTGTCATAATACTATTCTGCAATTTGGATTTTAGCATATGTCACTGAATGGAATTTAACTAAAAATAATGTTCTCCATCCATTCTACCCTCCCACTTGCATTGTTATCTCCTTTTATCTCCAAGTTAGCCATAATAATTGCTTTTGGATTTTAAAAAAACCACTCTGATAAATACAGCTCTGAAGTGGGGTCTCAACTAACCATATTGCTAAATGAACCATTTTGTGATTTTGAATTGAAAGGGTTTATTGTTGTTTGCATTTTGTTAAAATGTCTTATTTCAATGTATTTCACTAAAATGCATTACAGTCTTTCTATTTAATAAAACTGTCATATACATGGCTGGGCACAGTGTGCTGGAAGTCACATTGTGTCACATCAGATGAAATGCTGAAATGAGGCTTTATTCATTTTCTTTAACCTTCAATGTCAAATCATTTCTAGGTAAAGGGGTAGGATGTGTTTATTGAATAATACCACTCCAAAGCCACCAGGTAGTCTCATATAGTAAAATAATCCTCTCTACCTTTTAGTCTTTCCAGTAGACATCTGAACCACAACTTGATTTTCCAGAAATTACCAAGAAATTTTTGGCTATTAGTTTCATACTGGTTTCAGGGGTGAAGCTGGAGAAAATTGATTTGGTCAGTGTAGAGAACGTTCCTAACCATTTATAGCTATGACTGTTTACTATTAGATCATGCAGTGCTGCAAGTTCAATAAAATCTCCTAGGTATAAGCATAGTCATCAGAGAAGGATGTTGCCACTATAATTTCTTGATAGTTCCTAAGAACTCATCCTCTCAGTGACTGGTTATAATGGTGAAATGAGAAAACATATTTTTATTTATAAAGGGAGGTTTCACTTAATTTCATTTAATTTGTCAGAATAGAAAAATAAGAAATTTCAAACGAAATAGAAATCAGGAATTTATGGGAAAGAAGGATAAGCTCGTTCATTAAGTTCTATTGAGTTGTTTTTAATTTCCTTGTATTTATTTTTTGCTCATTGCAACTCCAACATTTTAATTCTCTTGGAAACCAATTTAAAATGGGATTCAGTAGAATGCTGTTGATCTTGAGAGCTCAAATCAGGGGAACGTCATGTCAAGTATGAAAAGAGAAATGAAGGATGAGAACAATAACAGCTCCTCAGGTGAAACTAAATTATTTGACCAACGCAAAATGTACTGCTGGTGTTTGCAGGAAGACCAGAAAAAACTCACCTTGTCCATCAGGTTCCAGATTGAGAGTGCAGAGGGGATGCTTGTCAAAATTTTCTTCCAAACTAGAAAAACTAAAAAAAAAAAGCATGCCCCTGGAACACAATACTTATGTTTGACTAACAGTTTTCAGCAGGCTGACAATTCACTAAGTTAAAAAGATGAGAAAAATATAATAGTTTTTTTGTTTTGTTTTGTTTTGTTTGTTTGTTTGTTTGTTTTTTATTTGTTTTGTTTTTTTTTGTTTGTTTGTTTGGTTGGTTGGTTTGTTTCTTTGTTTTTGTGAGTTCTACCTGCTACATACTCAATGGATAAAGATCTATATTTTGCTTTTTATAGTGTAATGAGAGTTTTTGATCCATTTCCCAGGAGGATTTAACCCAATGTTCAAATTTATGTTCTAGTGAACAGCTTCAGCCGGTTCCATAGAAACATCACTACATGCAAAGACAAACAGGGACTCAGAATATATTGTAACCAGAATCTGAATTGCTTGAGTTGAATACACTCCTATAAAGCAATGAGGCTGTTTATAAAGAAGCAAACCAAGCAAGCTAAAAATAAGAAGCAGCATTTAGCAAATCTGATATATTTTGCCATTTTTTCCATGTCCCTCCCAGTTATTTTTAAAACATTTTGTTCTATTATTAGAATTTGTGAAGCCTTGATAGATGAATCTTGAGCATAGGAACATGTCATTGTTGTTTTGTAGAAGCATATAATGATATAATGGCTAAGGAAAAGAAAGAAACAATTCTTAGCAAACAAGATATTCATAGAACCAAAGCAAAGCTTTGTGCTGGTGTCAGTGGATGTAAACCCACAGAGAACAATGGAGAAGTGACTGCTGACTCCAGTGCCCAGTTTGGTCCTTTGAACTTTCCTTATAATATGGTACTATCTGGAGGATACTGTTCACCTGCTCTCCATCAAAATGGGAAGCTGCCAAGTGTGTAAAATATATATGTATGGGGTTTTTTTAATGGGTGACTGAATTTATGTTTCTTACTGAGCATTTACCACATTCTTCACGTCATGCTTCAATCAACCAGTGCTGCCTAAGTATTCTCCTCCCAAAGCCAAGCTATGACCTAACATGAGTTTATACTGTCAAGATTTTTTTTAATAGATGAAAACATCTATCATATTAGCTAGAGGTGGGTAAATAATCTCAAAAAATGATTTATCTTAACTTTAAACTCTATTTTCTCACAGGATATCCATGGGGAGATAATTTTCACATTATTTTTAGCTCAGTGGACTGTCACAAGCAGAGTTCCCAGTGAATCCTTCAGATGTGAAAAGGTTGAACTCATTGTGGTCAGTCAGATAAATTATGTGGGAATGTCTCTGTTCCTTGAAGAGAACAGATTCCCAAGCTGATTTGAAACATCTATAGTGAAAATGTCCATCACATAAATATTCTAGACCTGTTGTGGCCTCTTGCAACCTGTGTGTTTGTCCCCTGCTTTCTCCTTCCCAGCCTAAGTGGTGGCTCTGGAGGTTGTGTGGAGACCCGGAGCTGGTAGAAAGCCACAGGCTTAGTTAGAAAGGCCTTTCCCTGCCATGCAAACAGACCTGACGATGGCAATGCACATCTGTAGTTAGTCATGAGAACCCAATGCACAGATGCCTGAGACTCCCTGTCCTCCCAGCTCTGGCCGACAGAGAGACTCAGTGCCTGCTTAAGTGATGTGCAGCAGAGCATGGGGACCTGTGTCCTGCTACAGTAGAAAGACTTGATGCTTGTGAATCGAGTACAAAAGCATGTGTTTATAAATGAAAGGAAAACCCTAGAAAATTTGAGATGGTATTTGCAGACGATATTTAGCAGTATTTGCTAAAGGGATGGACATTTTAGGTACTCTTAAATGGAAGATCCACCAGATAGCCCTGATGTCCAAAACACTTCAAAATGAAATGAACAACAAACCCCAAGTTTTCAAACATGAATTCAGGAGAGTGAATGGAAAACCTGTTTTTAAATTTCGGAATGTCTGTATTTCTATGTTGTTGCATTGTAAATACTCACATCAGATAGTTAATGTTCTTTCCCTTCAAATAAAGGCTGTGGGATTGAGAACTTTCACTATCATTATCAGGTGATTTATGGCATTCACCCAAGGGAAATGAAGTACTAGTGTGATTCATCTTCCCCAAGATAGATTTTTCAAGTTTACTCTTACATTAATTTTCAATTCATTAACATCCTGTGTATTTCTGTGTTCTTTCTACTCTGTGTATTGCTCCTTGCTTTTCGTCTTTCTCTTCATCATCTTCATTTCCTTTTCTCTCAGACCGTGCCCTTCCCGTCTCCTCTCACATACATATTGCTCTATCTGCCATCATCAGTAAAGAGGGAAAGAGATGTTGACTTGAATTCCTTATTTATGAAGAGGCACAATCATTAATCCTGCATTTACTTTGTTTCATTTTTGTCATTCATTGCATTAATAATAGATGTATTTATTAGGTACCCATCATTTTAGTACAAGTTGGTCCACTGTGACAGAAATTCTAAATGGGTAATTTTTCATAAATTAAAATTCCTTGCAGCAAGTATAACTTTGTTTCAGTAAATTACAATCCACAGACTTCCATAACAAAGTGCTAATTGTAACTTGGCTTTAAATGTTACATTTTGTATGCAAATTGGCCTGTGGGGAGTTATTATTTAGTATAACATTGTTAAGAACAGTAACATTAGTTTGTAATTTGTTTGAAGTGGAATACCATTATTACTAATACATTACGTGTGGCTTAGAGAAACAGCATTGCTTTCCCATGTAAGATAAAAATCTTTTATCAGTCAAATTTGTTGAATGTTATTTCTGTGCTCTGTGAGAAAACAAAAGGTGACCTGGGTCATTAAAAAATGCATTGTGTTTTAGGTTATTTGAACAGAAGGAAAGTCAAAAGAACATGATGTAATCCTCAGGCACTAAGGGCAATGCGTAGGGCCTGATCCTGCAAACGTTTGAACAAGTGAGATATTGTTTGCAGGTGAAGTCACTCTATGGATGCAGGAAGAGAAAAAGCAGCAGAAGTGACCCCCTCCACTCTGTTTCTCAAAGGGAGTCTTACAGTCTGGAGAGTCCATTGAGGATGACTCTGTGTTGGTCACTGAGCTCTGCCCAGTGCACCCTTGCAGCAAAAGTGAGACCCTCAAGGCACCACTTGAAATAAGGGGTGTCTGAAAAACAGGACCCTCCCCCTGACTGCCAGCAGTATAGATACCAAGTGATACTGATTCCCAACAGAAAACTTAAATGTTTACATGAATTCAAAAGGAGTAACTGCATCCTGTTTATGCATGACAGAATTCTGACAAATATCAACATCTTTCTGCAGTAGAGGTCACTGCTTTGGAAAACTGAATTTATAGGCATCAGCTAAAGCTATCCATGCCTGTCATGGCAGAGCCTGGGATCCTTTCTGCCAAAGAAAAGAGACATGGGAGTTCAGAAGGGTAATTGACTTAAAAAATAAATCAGGAAATTTACACCAGGGTTAGGAAGAAAAACCTTCTTCTGCATTTCAGAAGATACGAGTTCCATTAATTTTACTGAAAATTACAAGCACACTCATAACTTTTCAGCAGCTGTTGATTAATTGTTGAAGAGAAATAATGGGAGCCTGAGAGAATTTTGTTGATAGGAAGTTCACTTAGGTCAGCAAATTTATTTGGAACACAGCTGGCCCTGGTAAACCCTTGCAAACCTACAAGAACAGATCTGTCCAATGAACTCAGTCTTCTGTTCTAAACCACTCTAATAGTCTCTCTTTCACTTTAGCAATGTAAGTGGGTGGTTTATACATGTGTTTAAAGCTCAAAATTTCTTTTTAGAGTAATTTAATTCAATATTTACAGAGCAAAAAATGCAGGTGAGACTTAGGAATGTAGATGAAAAGAATAGATATATCAATTCCTGTCTATGACAGTCATAATACAAACATTTAGATGACTGTATAGCTCTTATGGGAAGAATTTCAAGGTTATTTTTATTGATGTGTAGTAACCGATGCTCATATTGTGGTAAAAAATCCAAATTGTTAGCTTATTGGAGACTTTCAGAATACTTGGAATAGGTTGAATTGGGTGTCCCTCTCTGCAGATGCCTCCAACAGATATCACCCGTGTGAAAAGCAGGGCTCCCAGGTCACACTGAGCTGTCAGTTCCGTGGGAGTGGGAAGTCAGGAGCTATATATTTCATGTTTTCCAGCACTTGATTGTCCCTGGATGTATCACCCCAAGCTTCATGGGAACACTTCTCAGAGAAGTATCATCGTCTCTTCCTTCATTATGTGTCTGGATTCACCACATGACACTAATACAAGCATCCTCTGTGATGTGGTAAACATATTCATCACCCAGTGCAGGTTCGTCAGAAAGATATGTATGTTAATAAGTATCTCTCTGAAATCACATTGGAGATTTTCTGTTGTCAAGTGACATATGAACATTGGGGAAAGTGAAAGGGATAAAGGGATCTTAGATGGCATCAGTCTGACACCTACACATGTATGCATATACTCATGCTGTCACATGAAAGGAAATGCTTAAAAGTAGTTCAGATGATAGGGCATATTTCCTGTCTCAGAAACAGGTATTACACATGGGATATTTCAAAGGTCATTCTTAGTTTTGTTTTGATCCTAATTTTCATCTGAAAAATGGGCAAGTCAGGCCATAGATTGGATAAATTGTCCTGGCAGGTTAAGTCTGGTCCCTCAGATCAGCATCCCTGCTCCATATTTTCATTTCAGTCAGTGGTCTGTCATCTGGAAACTGGTGTGTGTGGAAAGACAGCAGAATGTCAGGCTAGGCTTGGGAAGAATATCCATTTTTACCTGCCATGAACATATTCTCTGAAACAATAGAGGTTTACTGGCCCTCTTCCCTGTTTCTTAGCAACACAAAATGGGCTCAGGCTTGAGGACTGTTTACATTCACTGTTTATTCATTGTGAGTTGAAGTAGCAGGCTATTAGTTCCTGATTTTTTTTCCTACTTCCGTTGTTCTTGGTGCAGCCTTGTAAACATGGATGGCCAGCCCCACAGGACCTAGCAAATGACCCACTCCTAGGGTATGCCTACAAGCTATGTTGAACTTTCCTAAGTGTTAAAACAGCAGAGAAAACCAGTGACATATGAGAACCATGCCTCTGGAGAGAAGTGATATCATAACAGGGAGAAGACTGAGACTACAGAAAAAAGCAATTGTACGTTAGAACGGGCAAGGGCAGAAGAAAGCAATATAAACATTTTCTAGAAGTGAAAAATGCAGTAACAAGGAAAAGAAGAAACAAATTGCCATGAAGTAAATTGGCAAGAATTCTCTATAGAGTCCTCTGCAATGAAAACACTGTGGATGTCAGTAGATAAAATGCCAGGAATTATCTACATGCTATATGGGCAGTCTCAGATCAGAACTCTTCATTGCTATTAGAGCCAGCAGCCCCTCATCACTGTTAATCAGAGCTATCATCTTTCCATCGATGTGGGTATCTAGTAATAGACACAGCTCTCTAGGACGTAATTCTCTCCCATCAAATGGAAGGACCAGTTTCTTATGCTCTTCAGTGGACTCTGAACACAGAAAAATGAAAGCTATGATTAAGTGTATATATTATGTACATGGGGAAAGAGGTTGTTGACAAAAACTCTACTTCATTTTACAGGATAAAATGTTTGCAAGGCATCACTGATTTAAAATAGATCAGAATGTTATCCGATATTGCTTGGAATGGCTATCTGTACAAAATATATGAAGATATCTTCTAGGCTTAACTATCAACAGCATACCATTTTTTGGACTTCAGATTTAACAGACATGGTGAATGTGCATGATTTATCTCTCATTTAAAGCATTTTTAAAGAATTGGTGACTTGGACAGGCAACACTTAACACTGGTTAAGTTCCCCCCTGCCCCCATTATCTGGACTGCAGAGCAACCTTTTAGCTTTTCAGACAAAATCCTGAATTCTAGAGACTGATGGGTCTTCGCTAAAGTGCTAGTAAGGCATTTTCTTGCACACTAGCCCAATCTGTCTCCTGCAGAACACAGCATAATAGGAGGAAAATTGCCTCTTACCTGTTGACCAGCTGAAAATTGCGCCTTTAGCTGCTTTCTCAAGGAAGTTTCAGTGGCTTCCTGTTCTTTAGCAGCTAATTGAAATTCTTAGAGGAAATAAACCCCTCTTGAGTAGTCCGCAGAATGCCTAATAAGGTATTACATACCATCCCCTTTTAGTATTCAATCATCAGCTCTGCTTCTCTGACTTATATAGCGATCAGACTCTGGAGAATGAAGTTGTAGGACACAAGTGAGTAAGTATGCTACTGGAGTCTTGGTAATTTAAGAGAGATTGCTCAGTTTATTCCTGTGAGATGTTTATGCCGTACTGGACATTTACCGAGTAAGCTTTTATTGAAGGAAAGGCATATAATTGTCGTTCATCTGTTAAAATATTGTGGAAAATCTCTCTCTAAATATTTTAAGACAAAGTATAAAAAAGCTTTTAGCTGGTTTATAGTTTTAGTAAAAAATGGATTTTTCCAGCAGCCAAAGGACAGAATAAAACCTAGATGGCCCTGATTTTTTTCTTTTTTTTTCTGTCAATCTTTTGTTTGAAATACCCAGACTGCCCTTTGCTTCCCAGTGCAGAATTACAGAATGGAGAGGAGACCCATTTAATTGCAAGCTACCAACAGTTCATGGCTCAGGGATCTCTTTTATACTCATGGATTCTCACAATGACTAAAACCATTTTACAATTTCTGAAAATGCAGGGAGTCAAAGAGAGAGGGTCAAGGAAAGCTGCAAGCTGTAAAAGTTGAACATTCAGCTGCAAAACGGAGGAACTTCTTTTCAACTGTTGCATACATCTAATTTCTCCCAGTTACTGCTCACTTCAGAGTGTGTTCAGAGCTCCATAATGAGCTGCTTGATGGCTGCTGTGAGGCTGTGCTCATCCATTCTTTTGGTAACCTAAATGCATGCTTGGGTAGGACCAAGATTTCACAATAAAGAGTGTCGTAAGAAGTAGAATACCAACTTTACATTGTTGTGTTGCCTGGATTTATGTTACAGAGGACAAACTAGGAATTTGATGGGTGTCCAAAATGAGCCATCATATTTCTCCTTTTCTTAGTTTCATCCCTTTTCCTAATTCCACAGCATGGACACAGTGGGAGAGGGAGGCAGAACAAGGGAATGGTGCAAGGCTACACTTTTAGTTGCACCTTTTCAGATCATTCTCGGTTGTTACCTAAAGATGTGAGCTTTTATCACTTATCAAATACAATCAGACAAATTCTCCAGCTCACAAGAGATTAGGAATTTACAGATGCAAACAGACTTGTATTTATTAGATCCTGTTATCTTCAAAGACAAGCATGCAACTCTATGCAACTGTGAATTCCCATGAGTGCTATGCACATCAGTAATAGTTTTTGCAAAGTTTTTGAATGTATCCTCTTCCGGTCCCCTTCATTATGCTTTCCTCATCTTCTGCATAAATAGTGATCTAGCAACAACATTGAAAGTAAAGATCTTTATTTATACATAGAAATAGAACTTTTCCATTATGTTTGTCTTTGAAAATCAATTTTATCTCATTGTGTAATACATTCTTTTCCCCCTCACTGTTAGGTCCTGAGATTCCTTATCCTGTAATGTGCATGGCACACTGGAGTGGCCACAAAATAATTTCAGTCCATCCTCATCTAGAGCTCCATAGGTTCTTTCCTCTTTATTGTCTGGCTGTGCTGCTTGCTTACTCTGCAATACATAGAACTTTCCTGGGTGGTCAGAAAAAAATCACAGTACAATCCCTATGATGAATCTTCAAGGCCTTCAATCACAACCATGAATAAAGTGGAATAATACTATTGTAAGACATATAAACATTCTCATTTCAGCAATGGAACAGAGTCTCTAAATCTGACCGACAATCACTTCATATCAGATGTTTGCTGTTAGATTATTTTTGATATAATGCATTGTTAAGTCACTGAACATCCAAGAAAAGAAAAATCTAAAAATAGGTTTGACATAGTAAACATAATTGCATTGCTAAGGCAAGTGCTGGCAATTCTCTGTGTGCACATATGGGCCAGAGTGCATGTATTCTGTGGTGGCGAGAGCTGAATAAGACCAGTGTATGTTCTTGCTGGTATATATCCAATTTCTCAGGAATCCTACTCTAAGAACTAAGCAGAACTGACTGTCATTTACTTCTGAGCTGTCAGCACTTTTCTCGTGACTAACGTTGAGGTTGACTCAAATATGTGATGAATAAACACCTTTCTTTTACTGAACAGTTGGAAGCACTACCTCTGAAGAACTGCAGTGTGAGTTTGTAGGTACTGCGTGGCCTGGCAGGGATTTCCATGCTTCTTTCTTTGTTACCTTCAAAGAAGACTGTTTCAATTCTAGTACGAAGTAATATTTGTGCCACAGTTTAATAATTCTTCTGCAATCAATGTATTTTGATTTTTAGTGTCTGTGAAAAAAAAAAAAAAGAAAAAAAGGACACTGATTCTTTTTCCATGTTACGACCTTATTCCACCAAGTACATCTATAAGGAGGTTCATAACAATACTTCTGTTACATGGAATATTATACCAAATTAGATTAAAATGCCTAAAGTGTAATCTCTTTTTGCACCCTGCAAAGTTGAGACTAAAGCTTCTTGATGATACTTTTCATTGTTCGCAAAATGTATACTATTTCCCTGAGAAAACGTACGAGTCATGAAATAGGCTTTCCCAGCACTGTGTACTTCTGACTATTTGTGTCAGCACACTGTAACATCCATGTTAACCACTCAGATATTCACTGTTATCTAGGTGTTACGTGTCCCCCTCCACACAGAGAACAGGATGATGTGAGACGGTTACAGTTGACAGCTGACCATCTTAGTCAAATGATGATCATCATGCACACATATCTAGAAGTACACTGAAAAACTGATAAACTGAATCTTGTAAATAGGTCACATCAAAACCAGTTTCTAGGGGAGAAAACACTTTGCCCACTGCAAATGTCTATTATTTTGTCAAATCAAAACTCTTTCCTCAAGTAATTTTGGCTATACAATTATTCAGAGCTCTGTCCCCTATATTTTATTAATAAGAAAAATATACATTTTTTTCAAATCACTTTATAGCCAGCTAAGAGCAAAATTATTTTCATACAAGTTTTTTAAAAGTAGAAACAGCATGGGAGATATTAACATTTACAAATGGAGACACTGAGTTTCCCAGTGCTCTGTGCCTGGTAAATCTGTCTCTGTATTTTGCATTGTTCTTCTGATTATGCACAACACACTCTTTTTCTGGTCTGTTTAGGAGTGTGTGGGAGAAGTCCTTTAACCCTGGTTTCCCAGGAATCCATGAATTATCTACAAAAAACAGGGTCCTAGAGGTCTTCAAGGTTTACTAGGTTTGTTGTTTTTATTGTGTTTTTTTATTTGATCCTTGAGTGAATTTAGGAGGGTTTGTTTACCCTTTACATAATTAAGCTTGTGTAAGTGGGGCAAAAGGGAACCATCAGTTCCTACCACTTCAGGCTGTAGCAACTGATTCATCATTGCAGGGGGCTGATGAGACTTCAGTCTGGTGACACTTGTCATCACCAGCCCTGCTCTGAGTTCGGTTTCAGAAGAAGGTTAGTCAGTGCAGAGGGTCAGAGCAAGTTGCTTGAGAGAAGCACTGTCAGCAGCTGAAAATGCAGCTGTGGGAGGTTCCCGCCATGCTAACCACATGGGGAAAGAAAGTCTATTTGATAATTCTTGTATTCATCTAATAGGTATTTTTTGATGTAGGAACATCAAAATGTGTCTCTAAATTAGTGTCATGCACATTTGGAGGAGACAGAGGCAGTCCTCAAATTGCTGTACTATCTTTTTCTCACAGGTTTATATCTACCTCATTACCTCCCTCTTCCCTTTCTAATTAAAACATGTGAGACATTTTAAAACAGTCTATTTATAATATGACAAAGTTGCTTTCAAAGTAATTTCCTTTTATTTAGTGTTTGATCCCTGATTTCATGTGCTTTTCCTCCATCTGGCAGTTGTCACTAAGGCAGATGGCCACCAGCTGGGAGGGCAATGTAAGTATCTCCCTCTAGATCTGCTGCCAGAGCTGCTCAGTAAATGCAATGTGAAGGAAAACTGTGTCAGTCTATTACCCATGCAATGAGCTCACTTACTGACTTGTCACCACTTTTGGTCCTGATGACAAAATTCCACTCTGAAGCTAGAAGCCAGGCGGGGGCTTTATTTACTGGGGGCAGGGGAGATATTTTTCTTTAATTTTTTCATTTCCTTCCCTTCTGCTTCTCCTGTGTCTTTAGTCCCTCTCAAGGCATGCAACTATGAAAGCCACATCTGCTGCTACTGGTTTTGTAAATAAACACTTGGGCAGATTTCCTACATCTTCCTGCTTAGCTCTAGTCAAGGACCTGCCTATAAATAGCCTTGAATAAAAAGAAACCTAAATTTCCAGTGTCCTTAGCAAAGTTAACGAGACCTGAGTGAGTTTGCTCTCTTGGTAAGTTCAGTCTACTCTTTTAATTAGCACACTAATTCAGAAGTAAATGATAGATATATCACTTATAATGTGTAGTGAAAAAACATTGAAGGAATCACAAAGTTAGGTGATTTGGTCTGGCTAAGCAGAAGAGGATGAAAATAAAGTAAGTAGAAACCACACAGTCAAAACTTCCCTTTAATTTTACATCTTAATTAATTACAGAAGAAACTGAAAATGTTTGAAAAATCTGAAACTTTCTAGTAGTGATGTCAGTAATAACAGGAGGGATTGGGAACCCACCATAGTATCTAACCTTGTGGAGCTAAATAAGGAAGGGCTACTAACAACTGCAGGTTTCAGAGATGCCTGAATTTAGGAGAGGGAACTTCCCATGCTTATACAGATGCTAGGAAGCGGCAAGGAAACTTAAAAATACAGCTGTTCAACAATTTTTTTTCAAGTTACCAACAATTTTAACCATGTTGAAGACACGTATACATTATAAATAAAACAAAGCTGGGAGACTTTAAATTGATATGTTTTCATATTACCATAGTTTTATTTTTAAATATAACTTACCTTGATTTGACTGCAAAAATTAACTCAGACAAGAGGAACAGAAGAAGTTTATTTTTATTTCATTTAAAAAGCACTGATAGAGAACATGTGAACACCTTTAGTGGATTTTTTAAAAAGAAAAATAATTAATCAAAACCCAAATCTTTCCAGGAAATATTTTAATTTAAAAAAAAATCAGCATTTTCAAATAATTAATTTCAGTTAAAAGTCTTGCTAAATAGTGTAATCTGGCACATGAATAAATATTGTTCAGGGAACTGGTATAAATTGAGCTCAAAACCGTCTCTTCTGCCTGCGTAAGAAAGGATGACCCACTATAAAACTATGAACTTCTTTCCTCCTATATCATGAAGAACTAACATAAAAAGGCAAAGAGCCCTAAGAATCAAATTCACTTGAGCACTTTTGAAGGATACTTCAGGTATCCAAATCTTTTGCAATTTCAGGGAAAAATTTCCCCACCCTAACTTTAGATTAAAATAAATAAGTGTGGTTATAAATGGCATACCACTTATTACCCATTAGAATAAAAATAATTTGGTTCAGTGCCTTCAGATATAAATGAATGCATGAGGTTTAAGGTAACTTTGTGTATGTTATTTACTCCAATGTGTTTGAATCTGTGAACCACTAAGTACAGTTTAAAGCATTTTCCATTTTCAAGTGGTGCAGATGCTTTAATCTGTGTTTACTTTGGCTCGCAGTAAAGCAAAAAATCTCCATAGCCTCTTTTGACCTTTTTCCAAGATCTCATCTATAAAAAAAATGTTTTTTCCTTTTATGGGTACCGTTCCAATATTGAAGATTGTTATAACTTATAACAAAGCTATGTTTTCTATTCTTTATTTTCAGCAGACTACGGAACAAATACCTACCTCAGTTTTGCCTATAAAATTCCTATTGAATTGGAGAAGAAAATAAATGTGTAGCTCAAAGAAGGTTGCTTGGCTGGGTTGTGCTGTAGAAGAGTTAAGTTAATAAATATTTAATCTACAGAGTAATTAATGACTTCAGGATAAATAATTCTCTAAAGAGAACATTGACTTAAAATACAGCATAAGAAAGGCTCCTAATTTGTCCCCCCATTTTCAATTTATTTTTATTAGATTTCATTTTAATTATTGTGAGACAGACATTTTTTACTCATTTTGTGTGGTTTTTTTCAGATCAGAGTTGTTAAAATTAAACTTTCTGCAAGTGTATTTGGCCAGCTGCCTTTTCTTTTCACATGTAAAAAACAAAGCTGTGACCGAGAGATACCTTTTCTTATACTTTTTGTTCTTCAGAACAAAGCCCAGTGGTTCATATAATAAACCTATGACTCTGCATTGTTAAATTACACTATTGATTAGAGAAGCCAGGATAAATTTACAGTGGAGGAATTAGCAATGTAATTTACAAGGGAAAGTGGATTAATTCCAGCTAAGTGGTCTACACAGTGTAACTGGGAATGTTTGAAGATGATTAAAGCATCAAAAGATGCTGGTATAATGACATTCTGCCTGTGAGCCAAAAGATAGTTCTGCCCAGGTTTTACCACAAGTTGCCAAAATAAATATCAGAGTGTGCAGTTTGTGGGCTTTGGTATTCTTAGAACAAAGAAATGCCAAACTTTATGGATAGGTTATGTTATGAGGGGTAGAAACAGAAACAGATGACTAATTTGCTAATGTCGTTTGGAAATTATGATTGTTATTTTGTTTGGGGTTTGTTTTTTTCTGTTTGTTTGTTTTTTTTCTCTCTATAAAAAGACATATATAAACCCTTAGAAATGTAAATTGATGAGACTGACAGCAAGCTTTCAAATTCTCTCAAGGTAATAGCTCTCTACCTACTTTTGGTCTGCCTACCAAAATAAAGGATCTGAATGCACATGATGGTGTCCCAAATATATATAAATATAGCTACACCACAGGAAAAGCAAAAGAGGGGCTAGAATTATTCTTCTAATTTTCAAATTCATGTCAATAACTATAGGAGATCCACAGAGTAGCCCTAAAAAGGATCCCGTTGGCCAGCAATGTAACACAGTGTACATAAACTTCCTTACCAATTAACTCAGCAATTTTATGATTCTTGGGCAGCTTGAGATTTATCTTCACTCTTTTTTGTTTCAGAAGTTTCACGACTGCAAAGTGAATAAGCTCGTATTTTCTACTAATTGAAGACAGCAGTATTTGTTACTAGCAGTTTGAAGGTAGCAGTGCTAAGTGCCCTCTTTGTATCCTCAAAGCTCTAACATTAAACTTTCATTTCATTACAGCACAGCAAGAGCTGTTACAGAAGTCTATGAAATTAAGAAAACTCAAAAACTGCAAAATCCAAATGTACTTTAAAGAGTTATATAGAATGTCTCCTCATGTAACGTTTTACATTTACATTGTTTGGTCACCTCTTCATTAGATATCATTTATAACTTCCAAAAGTTCACAAAATCATGTAAAACAATCTAAAAATTTGTCAGCAGGAAATGCACTGGAGTTTTTGTTCCCCCCTTTTTTTTTAAAGGGTGTTTTTAGAAAATCGAACTCATAATTTATTCAAATCTATAGGACCTATAGCTCTTAAGCTCTTGCAGAAGACTACAGACCTAGCAAACTCTATGCAGGGCCTGTTTCTGACTGACACTATTTGGATGTCATCACTGTGCCTATAAGGCAACTCTCTTGACACTTAGGCGGACAATACTTGGAGAGTTCAAGAGAGGGTTGAGTAATAAAGCCAATGCTGACCTGTGACTGTGTATACTGGTAGTTAATACACATAGAAATCATATTATCAGGAAATTACTCAATGGAAATGCAGACTCTATCAAGATGAAATATTGCTGCTGCCTGCTGCATTGCTGTTCTGCAACCTAGTTCTGAGGTTTCTCAAGATGTGAAAGGGAAAAATATTTGTGTTCAAATTGATTATTGTGGGCAGTAAATAATTTTATTTAAAAGTCCTTCTATATATTTTCCACAACTTCTTGTTCCCTGGTTATCTTCAATATGGCCTTGCTCCAGGCACAGAAATACCTAAACTGAGATGGAAATGTTCTCTCTATGTGCTGTGTTTATTTTCTGCTTGAGATCAGAATTACTTTTAAGACACTAAAATATATTCAAGTTTTTCACTAATTTATTTGGACATACTCAAATGTTAGCAAAGTTAAGCAGGAGAAAGAGATGGGAATATTAAGATTCTAAGATGTATATTCTTTAACAATCATGACAAATCTTATGTCATTTTCCTACGCTTTGTAATGGAGGCAAAGATTCAAACAGCGGAATGGGAAGTAGATAGTCTGTTACATTCATGAGACTCTAGAGATGGGTTTTTATTTCTTATGGATTTTTTTGCATGATTTTGGGCATTAATGATTATTGCAAGTAGACATGTCTGTCTGTTCTGGCAGAAGGCAATGCTGTGTTCCTGTGGCAGAACTAGGTTTTTGATTAATTGCTTTGCTGTGCTCCAATATTTCTGTTATTTTCTTTCATCAGTCTGTCTTGCAAATGCACTAATAGTGCATTTTCTTTTGAGTTCTAGCAAGAGCTATTTATTTGGTCAATTTTCATATTTACTACATAGCAGCTCAACTGTGGGGAAGAAGCTAGCAACATATTGTAAAAGGTGTAAGTAATTCCATAATTTGTACTGTTGTGTTGTGTTTTGTTTGTTTGTTTGTTTGTTTATCTTACATTGAGCTGTGTAGACTTGATTTAGTAACTATTTACAATTATATAATGGCAGGAATGTCCAACTCACATTTAAAAGTATTTGATACTTTCTTCACTGTCTAATTTCTCACCAAACAAAGATGCCCAATATCGCACAAAGTGTATGTGAAACAAAATATAGATCACACACAAAGTAAACATACCACTTCCATCAAAATTTGTCCTCATGTCTTATCAGGGAACAGTGATAGCTAGTTCCTCCTTTGGGCTGGGGAGCTGGATGCCAGGGGGACCCCAGGGCTGTCAGTGTTCACCCTGACAGCCCCCATCCCACAGAGCCTGAGCACAATGGACAGAGCTGAGGACCAGGACCAGGGTTCAACAACAGCCCTGATGTTTTTGGAGAGTGATGAGCCACAGCTGGATTCCCGCAGCAGAGCCCCATCAGGAATGGACAGACATGGGACTGAAGAGCATCACTACTGTTGTGCTGCCAGAGCAGGGACTGATGCTTCAGTCTGGTCTGAAATGGAGTCTTGGACCATGGGCAGGGTGGGGAGAGACCCTGGAGGTTCTGGGCAGGGACAGGAAGGTCCTCAATACTGTCAAGACGCTAACATGCCTTTATCCAGAAAAAAAATCAAGTCCCCTCTTAATTTTTTAATGAAAAAGGGGAAAAAGCACATCTGCAGTATGTTTGGGGAGAAAGAATTATTTTCTGCAAATTTCAAGGCAGCTTTTGCAGACGTGTGTCTGATGTTTGGTGATCCATGTGTATGTTTCTCTGATTCTTGGATCATTATGAAAATAACCCACTTGCCCTACATCTGGCTAGGGGTACATGCCAGAGAGAAATTTCATTTCCTCATGGTGGAAGATAACTTTTCATTTTAAAATTATCTCAGTTTGGAAATAGATTTATTTGGGCAACCTAATATAAATCTTTCTGAGAAAAAGTTCATTTTCTGTCAAGGCAAAAGCAGTCTCAATTGTGCCTGAGCCCATAAGCAATTGGAAAGATCATCTGAAGGGATGGGTTGAGCTGCTGATTCAGGTCATGGCAGCAGGTCTTTAGCTCAGCCTCAGTGTGCAATAAGTTAGTGTTTGTTAGTGGAGGACAGACAAAGACTGAACATGCAATTAGAGAATGGTGGCAAAGGGAGATGCAAAGAGAGGGAAGGGCTGCAAGAAGATGTTTTCTTGGACTATATTGTAGTCTGGTCCACATCTGCAGATCCTTGGCAAAGGTTGAATCAAAATGCAGGTGAATGCCTAGGGTGTGCTCCAGTTTTATTTGTGCTGTCAAGAAGGTGCGGAAGCAAGGGGAAGGTAGCAAAAAGATTTCTTCCCTGAAGACTCTGCCATGGCAGGGAGGCTTTGGCTAAGACTCAGACCAAGGCCAAGGTTAAGGCTGAGATTGTGGTTAGAGACAAAACCTTAGACCTTCAGTGGGAGTAGGATGTCAAAGGAGCAGACAAAGGATAGTTACACTGAAGATAGGTTTCTCCCCTAAGGACTTTTTTATCTGGGCCATGGCTAGGGATCCTTTGCTAGTGATCAGCTTGAGGCCAAAGGTGAGGAACGGAGTTAGGGTTGGAAAAGAAATAGATTCTGAAACTCCATCTGGTGTAGGGCTGCAAAGGGAAAGCTTGTGCTGCAGAGAGATTTCTCCCCTGTAAACTGTTTTCTCTGTGTCAGAGACTGAAAAGGGTAATCGTGGCAAAACCAGTTCATCCAGCCACAAGAGATGGGACATCCCTAGGAACAGGAGATGGGACATTCAGGATAAGGTGAATTGTGCTTTACATATAAAAGACAAGCTAACAAGCCACAAACAGAGTCCAGTTAGCTGATACAGGAGGTGGGGACACGCTGAAGGGAATGTAGCTATGTCTTCTGATAGGCCCAGCATGACAGCAAGGGAAAGACTGCAGACTGTCAAAACTCTTCAAGGTGGCCTGAGACCCTTTGGGACTTTTCCATCTTTCATAATCACCCCCTAGTGACTCCTGTACAGCAGACCAAAGATTATGCAAACAGGCAGTCCAGAAGAAAATAAGAAGCCCACCTGCGCAAGCACTGGACTGGCATGCACCCACCATCCTGAAGACCACTCTGCCCACCAGTCTTGCCTTAGGAACTGAAGAAGACACCAGAGGATGCTGCACATCGCTGGAACCAAGACTACAAATCACATTATATGCAAAGTGGAGCCCTAAGGATAGTGATATCTCTCTCTTTTCTTTCCTATAAATCTTTTGTTTTCCTTTTTCTAAGTAATATAGTAACAGAAGATTTACAGCCCCACTTATGCCACAAACTTTTGATGCTTACCAACTGAACTTAAGTAAATCCATTTGCCAATTAGGCCAAGCTGCAAAATAAAAGCCTTTTGTTTACAGATCTTAAGTGTGCGGTATACTCTTTTCCAACTAAGGGGACCAAGGAACCTGAGTCATCTCTCCCCACCCCATACCTCTGGGTGGGACATCACAGTCATGTTGGTACTTCCTTAAGACTAAACCAAGATCAAAAGTTTACTATTTCAGGCTGAGTTTGAAAGAGAGACAAATCCTGGAACATCACTTGAAGGGCTACAAAGTAGCCTCATCCACGTGGGCCTGCAAAGGGTCTGTCGAAAGAGTAAAGTGCAGAAGGAGTTCTCCCTTGAGATTTTTTCCTCTATTATACGGTTGGAGATCTTTGGCTAACGGTCATCTGAAGACTACATTTATGATTAAGGCTACGGTGGGCATGGGAGAGAGAGACAACCAGTAGAGCTGAAGCTGGGATTGAGCCTGCCAAGCGAAAGGGTAGGCTACAGAAGAAAAAAAAACTCTAGCAACTTTTTCACCTGGATAGTGGCAGGGGAATAAATTTAGTGTTCAGTATAGGTTTTGAGTGGGGAGTGTTACAAATCCATTTAATATGGATAACAATTGATTAAATCTTGTGTTTGGAAGTATAATCCTACTTTCCACCAGCCATTCTTTTAAGTATGTGAATTCCTTAAGTTTATTCAATTAATATAGGTTATGCTTTTCCTTAATTTATTCTTGAAGTCCTAAATAAGTTAATAGGCTGCCAACAGCTGTGATAGTAAAATTCTGATTATTAAGTATTTAGTTTATTATCGGTAGGAATAAATTATCTTCATCAGCCTTTGAAAGCCTTTTGGAAGTCCCTTGTAATTGTTGAAGATCTTCGAGACCTTGTACCTGTAAGGCTTTCTGTATTCCTATGAACATGTCCTAAAGAAAGATTCATGACTGAAATATTGAGGTATGTAATGGTATCTTCAATCAAGATAAAAATTTCATAAAGAAAATAAAATGACAAAAGTTAGCAGATTTATATAATGCAGCCTAATATTCTCAAAGCACTTCTCTATTGCATAGTATTCATGCTATGGTGAAAGATCATATATTATTTTTGATGTATACAATTAGTTGTATACCAGCAGCTCATCATGCTACACACAGATGGATTGGCAATATTTTCCTGTTCTAATTTAATAAATGTGGCCAGTTGAACCCTCAATGGTACATGTTATTACAGAGCCACACTCAGAAGTCAAAGGAAATACAGACATTCAAATGAAAGAGAGAATATCATCCATTATTATTGTAGCTGTACCAGCTAAGCAGAAGGCAGAATAGTCTGTATTACAGAGGAAATAATAGGATTATACAAACAATTCAGGATATTAGCCATCTCAGCTAAAATAACCCTTAGCTATAGATAATGTTAACATTTGCAGCACATTTTCCTGTCTTTGTGTTGCTTTGACTCAAATGGATGACTAGGTCAACGTCTTGTTAACTACCTCCACCTGCATGAAATCTTAAGTGATTTTCTTTAACAAGGGAGTCATTACAACAGTAAAATAAAATACCAGACACAGCTATGAATGTTAGTTGCACAAGAATGTCCAAATCAAAAGCTTTCACAGCACTTAAATTGTAAGGAATGTGTCATATCACTTCAATATCATACAGGTACAGAAAGAGAAAGGGCAGAATGGTATGGGTGTTCACTGTGAGGGCTTTGTGTTGCATTTGATCCAGAGTTTTTCAATCAAATGCAGACACTGAAACCAGTATTTAATCTGTATTTGTGAATTTGAAGGAGCATGCAACAAGCCCTTGTTAATAAACAGAATACATGATATCCTCAACAGCAGCAAATCATGAAAAAACTCTTTTGTAAATGAAATGCTAATGGATTAAAGATAAACATACCTACTAATTTCAGACTCTTTCCCCTCAAAACCAAGAATGTCCAATCTATTCCTCCTGTACAACGGTGTGGAATTAGCCTGCCTGTAGACTGCATCAAATCCTAAGCAGTGTATTTCTTTGATTCGTTGTGTGCAATGTGATACATTAGCTGTTTACAATCAGGCTTGACACTCCACCAGCAGCTTTTAGTTTTTTTTTGTTTTTTTTTTTTTTTGTTTTTTTTTTTTTTTTTTAATGTCTTCTTATGTCCTCTTTCATTTAAAAAAATAGTAATTTGGTTGTTATGAAAATACCTTCAAACTCAGCAAGACAGAACAAATAGAAGAACTTCTAGAAACCCAAGCAGATCTTTGTGGCCATAAAGTTGTCTCTCTTTTTACCATCCAAGTTCAATACTGTTTGGTTTTAGGTGTCATGGTGGAATACAAGGTGAATGTAAGTATTACTTCACAGAGAAACCACCCTTCATAGCCAACACCTAGGTGTAAGAAGAATTCTGTCACCAGTGGCTTCAGACACTGCTGAGACATGGACTGCTCTTTATGTGAGAGAGAGATGGCTGGCACTCTGCCAGCAAGTGCTGGACTTGCTCATGTTTGTATATCTACCTTGACTTCAAAATGTGCCCTGTGCAAAACAGAGCACTTCATGAATATACGCAGTTTTTCCCTTCATGTCACGCAATTAACACTCCTACACACTCCCTGTAGCTGTACTTTGGGAATCATAAATATTTTTGCAGTGTTTCTCAGAACTAAGCATATATAATTGTATAATAAGTGTTAGAGAGAGACTTAGACATAAAACACTGTGCCAACATCAGATGAATTTGAAATTCTGTTTCATTTGAATCAATTAGTCACTTGTGGACTGAGTATAAATAAAGGCATTGCTACGATTAATAACCAGATATTTGTAAAAAGGTGACATAGGACAAGAAGTAATGGGAACAAACTGAAACACAAGAGGTTCCACTTAAATTTGAGAAGAAACTTCTTCTCAGTAGGGTATCAGAACACTGGAACAGGCTGCCCAGGGAGGTTGTGGAGTCTCCTTCAAAACCCGCCTGGACACATTCCTGTGTAACCTCATCTAGGTGTTCCTGCTTCAGTGGGGGGATTGGACTAGATGATCTTTTGAGGTCCCTTCCAATCCCTAACATCCTGTGATTCTGTGATTAAATATGTCCTGGTTTCTTAAGATGGTTGAATTACATGGTTTGTAATGGTTGCAGTTATTTCCAAATGTTATGTATGTTGAGCAGGGATTTTGTCTATCTGAAGACAGCCTTTGTATCACAGCAAAAAGAACATTTTTTGCTGATACAATGGTTAGCTATGATATACCTAGAAAATATCAAGCTTGAGATTTTACCAACAGATTGTATGAAGTGCCTTCCAAGAGATCTAGTCTTTCAGTTATTTAGAGGTTTCCTACTGAAAAGAAGACAGGATCATATGGAAAGCACTTGGTTTGTACTGAAGTTACTCATGCCTTAGCTTGACACCCAGTAAATGTGGTAGCATTTAGAAAATCCTTTGGTAACCTGAGGTAACCAAGAACAATTGAGTGTATCATTGTTACTGCATACTCAGAGGTCACAGGGAGCTTTGAACATGCAAGTGATGCAGGCTCAGACCTTTAACCTTTAAAATCTACACCTGTCAAATGAAAAAATTCCTTCATTTTAGATTAATTTTAAGGCAAGTTCTTCATCGTTCACACTTTAAGGGATATATTTTAACATGTGTTCCAGTGAGATATATGAAATCTCACTTACTTATTTTAAGCCTAACTTATTTAAATTGCTTCAGCTACTCCTGTAAATAGAAATCACCTTTTTAGCTGAAAATCTTTAGGTAAATTTTAGGAAAGCAAAGGAGGTTACAGGAAAGGGAAGGGGTGTTTCATACTTGCATGCAAAGTTATCCAATTAAATTTCTTTTTCCTTTCAATTTTATTCTGCCTTTCAAACAGTATTTTCTGGTTTTTATTCTTTTGGATAGAACATGCATGCACAGTATCTCTTTGTACTCATGGGCTGGATTTATAGTTTTCTGTAAGAAACAGGTCCTCAGAAATAAGAGACAGCCTGGGCTTACTCTCTAGGGTGGATTAGGTATTTTGGCACGCGATACACGATAATAACTTCAGTAGTGAGCTGGCTAGCTTTGCATGACTTGAAGCTGCTGTAATGTGACAAAATCCAGGTAAATTTATGTCAGATACAGGGTGTTAAATGCAGACATCTAGCCAAATGCCTAGTGAAGCAGTCCGCAAAAGATACTTCACGTATAAGGTTAGCAGTGAGAGGTAGGATCCTTAGAAGGACTAAACATCTCATATACTCACATAAATATAACCTGAAAGGATTTTAACTCATTTTCATGGCTTCAAAATCACTTAATCTCTCTCAATTGTCTTTACATAGAAGTTGAAAGATGGCTTTACTGGTCACTCAAATGTACCCAGGTAAGTTGGGTTCCTAAATTAAGTTAGTTGATTTTGCCCCCTCACTATTTTTTCAGATGCACTCAATGTCTATCAAGAAGAAAGAAGGATCTCAACTCTTCAGAGGTGAGCTAAAGAGCTTAACAGTGAACTCTTCTTACATGTTGCACTACTGTTTTTTTTAAATGTATTTTAGTGATTAATAAAATATTTGCACTTCCTTTATTCTTAAGAGTAAAAAGCTCATGCTTCTGTAAAATGTTTCAGCAGATCAGATGATGACAAGTAACAAGTTATTTTCCTGACACTGTCTGTCTAATCATTTCTAATAATAATTTTTTATTTATCACTGAGGAATGAGATTCTAAGAATATATAATTAATATATACACCTTTAGAAGTGCTTTTACACTTGAATTTTGTGTTATTTTCTGCCATAAATGTTATGCCATTGATATACATTTGAGGTCATGGCCAAATGCAATCTAATCTTCAAAGCTTATTTTCAAAACACTAATTCAAGACACTTTGTGGACTTTTGAGAATTTCAAGAGATATTTCCTTTTCTTAAAAAAAAAAAAAAAAATTATGTCTATACTTTTCCCCTTCCATGTGAACATAATTAAATATTGCTCAAGGGTTTTTCTGTAGACATCCCAAAAATTTTGCTTTTAGTCAGAGGCCAAGTGTAACAAATCATGGCTATTTACACCTGGCTCACAGGGTCATCAGCAGGGATCAGTTATAGCTAAAAATTAGCCTCTACTTCTGGAACTAAAGGAACACTTAGATTTAAACATACCCAGACAAAAAGGAATGATAGGGTTGACTCTACAGCTGTGTGCCATGGTTCATTACAAAATACCATTCAGAACTTGAGTGTCTGTATACCAGGCACTTGAGACTAACATTTTGATGTAAGATGTATAGTGTGTTTTATAAATGATGGACTGATACTTGTGATTATGTTTCCCTAATGGCATGCACTGATGAGATTAGCACCTATTATTAAAACTGACTGCACACTTCATGGCCAAATACGCATTTTTGTTGCTCTGGGGGAATAAAAGGGAAAGGGAAAGTGGCTCTTATGAACTTTTTCATAGGAACCTATCTGTTTTGACAAGAACAGATTGCTTGGTGTAAAATAAATAAACACTTAACATATTCCAGTATAATGCAGCGGGGAGGGCACATGCTCAGAAAATCATAGATACTTCTTCACAGCTTTGGCATCTGATTCAAACCCACAGTTTAAATATTACAGTAACTTCCCAACTGAGCACTCTGCTTGACCATCAGCCAGACATGTAATTCATGTAGTGAAATAATTTTACCAACAAGAATCAGGACATCTCCCTTCAAGAACCAATACATGAGACTGACCTCATCTGACATACAAAGGAACCTTGTTCAGGTCTCTGGTCTGAATTAGTACAAAGGAGGAAGACCTGCTGCCCACACAAAGAAATGCCCTTTGTTATGGGTCATTTTTAGGTGAATAAGAGCAGTATGCATTTAGTGGCTTTACATTTCATGCTTTCAAGATTTTAACTCAATGCAGACTGCAAAAAAAAATCTTAATATTTTAGACTTTCCGTACGTGAAAATTAATTCACTACTTCTCAATAACCATTTTTTTTTTTTTTTTTTTTTTTTTTTTGGTGATAGCTATCAGGGCTATCAGGGTGATGATTCCCAGTTAAGTATCCATTCAAAACTAGAAGAAACTATCTGGCAATGGTGTATCCAGGAGAGTGTAGCAGAACTATTGATGGCATAAGACATGAGAACTGGAGAGATGAGGCATGAGTACCTGAGTATTAAAAATCTAGACTGGTAATTGGTTGTTAAATTACTTTCAGGTAATGAATATAAACCAAAATTAAGAAGATTCCTACAAGTGATTATAGGTCACTGCCACATACAATATTTGTTAGAAGACTGTTAATGAAGCAGCTGAGGCAGGTAGAGCATTCAGAAGACAATAAATACTAATGATGGGTTCTGACACGATGTTATCCCCTCACAATACAGCAGCTCAACTGTTCTATTAAGGCAAGAAGAAAATGGAGATAGAGGAATGGTGTTAGTAAGAAAAGAATGAAAAAAGCAGATTAGGAAGAGTACAGTTTGCACTCTAGAAACAGGATGCTTATGTTTCTGAGTGGTGCTAGAAACACTGGGTACACGTTTGAGGCTGAATCAGAATGTTGTCCCTCAACTAATTTCTCTAAACCGGAATTGTGTTGCAACATATTATGATTGTCTCAATCCTATTTAGTCAGTCTAGTTTGTCTTCAGAGACAAATACCTGCAGTGACATGACTAGGAGGTGAAAGTGGCATCTATGGCTTTGAGAGTTTTAATTTTTGATTATCTTCTGTTAAAAAAAAAAAAGACTTTCAGAAGGACTCCATATCATGGTGCCAGTCAGTATGAGGATAATTCATGCAGTTACCACTTTCAAATATGGCCTTCATTGACCACTCAGTTAAGTTTGGGGTCGAGGAGAAAAGAGGAACATCATTTCTTTCTGCTCTATTTGTAAATGAACTGTTTCTAAAGGAGTTTTGGAGACAGAATACTGTTAGTACTGAGTAAACTGGCTTACTGTTCTTTTAAAATAAAAATTAAATGCAGAGCTTATAAGTACCAGGAATTAGCATTACAAGACTGTTTTTGGCATTGCTATTTATCTAGGCACTGATTCTGAAACTTTGAAATTAATGCAATTTCATTCATTGAACTAAGTGCAAAGGGAATTAAGCTCTCAAGTGTTCCCAGATACCCATAAAATAAGCCTGTGCTTCAGAAAAGTTAGATATCACAGCAGTCAAAACCTCTATTGCAAATCTAACCTTCACTGTATTAAAAAAAATAAAAAGTCCAAACCTTTCAGCATAGAAATTTGAAAGGTTTGGAGTTCATCTGAAGGTAAACATATTATACAGTTCTCAGCATGATCAGTCTTCAACCAGCTTATTTCAGATAGTTTTTCCGAATCCCCATTAAATAAGTGAATATCTAAAACTCTAATAGCATTGCATTAACATGTCACAGCAATATATAAATCCCTAACATGAGTACTGATCCTTGTGAGTAAGGTACCACATTAACAAAGGTGTCATATACCATTTTTAGTACATTAAAACTGTAACATCATTAAGGAATACAATATCGCAGCAGACATCCTGGCAGATACAGAATAAAACTGGAAAGGATGTTTAGGAAAACAAAACCAAAAATAACTAAAAAAAAAAATTTGCACCTAGAAAGAGCTGTTTTACCATACAGCTGCCTGTAGCATTGAAGAGAATAAGTGGTACTTACCTTTACTCTGTCTTTTGAAGACTGCATGTAAGTAGAAAACTGGCATTTAAGATAATATGTTGTATTTTAGTCTGTTGTTTTTGATAAGATGATGGAAGGTACCTGTGTAGATCCCCTTCAGTACAGCCAGCTGGAGAGCTCAGTAGGATACAATGGAAAAAAAAAAATAATTTACATGCACATGTGGGAATAGTTAAATAATTCAGAGAACCTATGAATGGCCTGCGAGTGTCAATGTATATATAGTATTGTAGACAGCCTGCATAAGAAATAGAAACTCACTTTTACTTAGCTGTCTTTAAAAGAAGTAACTCAGGTTCACAATTTTTTATAGTTTTGAAATGAAACCAGAAAATGGATTATTAGGCATACAAATGAAACATGTATATTCAGGTTTGAATCATAAAAACTTAGTTCCAGATGCAAAAATGCTGCCACGTGTTAAATTTTCTCAAAAACATTTGTTTCATATAAAGTGAAAGGTGTTCAGGAATGACAGAAACCTTTTTTTTTGCATTGTATGAGACTTAGCAATAATGCAAAATTGAATTTGTTGAAAGAAACTCATCAATTAATCATTAATTAACCTTAATATTTTTAGCCCACGATCTTGTTAATTTATATAATTGTATCTCTCAAATGGTAAAGACCCTGTTCATAAAAAAGCTATGGAATTTGTCAAAATGTATTGTGAGCAAAATTAGTGCAAAAATAAAATTTAAAATTATATTGTCAATCTTATTTATTTCTGCATTGTAGTATGGTCTGCATGAAAGGCAACATAATCTGTATTTTGGAAACGACTGATGGCTCTATTTTTCTGCTCTGCTTATTACAAAAATGGCCGTAAGTAGTTTAAAAGGCCTGGCTTTTATGTTTCAGCTAGCCTCAAGTGAAGGTATGTGTAGAAAGAAATAGAATTTAAATTATTTTCAAACATTATTCCATATCAAGTCTTTTCAGGCTACATGCAGGCTACTGCATCAGATTACATCATTTGTTAAAAGGGAAAAGTAGATTATTGTCCTATAAAATGTAAGAAGTGTTTTGATTCCAAATAGTTTAAGCACATGTACTTAAAATATATATACAGGTATATAGATATATAAATATACATAGACACAGGTATATGTATGTATATATATACACAGACACCTTCCTCAGGTAGGGATTTAGTTAGACAATGTAGTGTATTGAATATTAGTACAATATATTTTATCTGTGCATACATAGAACTTTTGCTTGCGCAAAGGCAAAATCAACATAAACAAAATTTAATCAATATTATAAATACACATTTGCAATGTATAGACAAGTAACAGGGTAGAGTTCTAGACAATGTAGGTCTATCCAGAACAATCACATGGGGGGTTGCCTCAAAAACCCAGAGATGGAAATAGAGAAGTACAAGTGTGTGACTATAGAGAAGCTACTTGTATTATTAAAAAAAGAAGTTACCTCTGTTATTTTTGAAGTGAGGCATATGTTTGAACTGTTTGACACTGACATATTGTGTCTTAATTACCATGTAAATTAGATTTTTGCTTGCTTGTTTGTTTTAGGGAAGGGCAGAATTTAAAGTGATGAAGATACATTAAGCAAAAGCAAGACACCACAGGGAATCTATTCATGGATAGCTATTGAGAATATATGTGAAAAGAAAATACAGAGACAAATAACATGTATTCAAATGAAAATTGCAGAATACCAATCGGATCAGAGGCCAAACTTGGTATCTGATGAGATCGTCAAGGTTACTATTTTTGAAATAAAAGAAACAGTAGTTTATTTTCCTGAAAAGCATCTGTTACTCCACTGTTAGTTACCACATATAGTAGTTATGTGCATGCTCTAAAGGAAAATACTCTTCTCTACCTGGAAAAGCATAACTCCCCTTAAAACTAATGCAGATTTTTCACCTGCCTAGGAACAGGTGGAAGTTAGTAGGAACCCAAATCCAGTGGTGTGTCTGAGGGCTTTTATTACTTGGAAATGTATTGGAAAATAGTATAACTGCAGTCAGAGGCAAAAATAAGTTCCCTACATACGTGTTGCCAATAATAAGCTTGCTATAGTTAAGCACTGATTAACACATCTGTGAGGAGTTACCAAGTACTGGGAGCATTCCCAGAGATGAAAAGTTATTTCTGCTGACTCACCTTCTTAGTCAGATTAAGAAGGTTTCACTAATCTTGCTAGACTGAATCTTATCCTACTTTGAAATATCAGATTTGTTCCTCAACAAATAAAAAGTTTTACTTACTGCACAAAGTCCCTAGCAACACTTTTCTAAAGCTGGCTAATGATATTTTATCAGTATGAAAAATGAAATTAAATATTGTAACTAACTAAAAGCTTTCAACTATTTTTATAATAATCAAACATCAAGGTTAAAGGTACTAACATGACAAAAAAGGTACAGGAAGCAATCTGTGTTAAGAAAAAAAACCCTATGAACATACTACAGTTTGCTTTACTACAAATGGCTTTAGTATAAATTATTACTTAGAGCATCTCTGTACTGCAGAAGCAAGTGAATCAAGGACAGGAGGATTCTAGAAGAAATTTCAACAAATATTTTTAGCTGCAGAAGAAAGACACTTACTTTAAGAAAAAAAAATGGGAAAAACTGGTGGAAGAGAGAATACTGGATACGATGGTCACCACTTAATGTCCAAGGAGTTTGGAAAATTTTGCAAAAGTTAAGTGCAATTTCTGTAAATTAAATTTTAGATAGAAAATAAAGGATAAGGGTAGAAGTATGTTCTGATGTACAAGTATAGATATGAGGTGAAGATTTAAGAAAATGGAAACAATGAAAATATGATGCATCCGAATAACAAATAAGATTGCAACATCTGTGATTCTGACAGTGTAATTTGTGAACCAAAGACTGAAACAGGGTAATATTTCTAAAATGAATTAATATAATTTTGAGTATAGTGATTGGTTATTTGGGAATTGGTCTGGTTGAAATAAGATAGGATACTGTGCTTTTGTGTGGTTAGGAAACAAAAGCTCTATATTGCCACACCACATTCCCAAATTTTTGTTCTTGGCTGGCATAGCCTGATACCGTCTGACCTCCTGGCAATACTGTCTAGTTACACTGCCAGTCACCTTGTTGTTCTGTCTCAACCATTCAGGCTTCCTTCTGGCAGGTGAACTAATTTTGTAGCAGAAATCAGTGTTCAGCATCATGTTGTTTTTGTCATGAATTTTCAGGGCATTCAGGTAAACCTCTTTATTCAACTGTAAGTATAGAATGTATACACAGCTAACACAGATAGGGAGTGACAGACTTTTTCAAACCCATGGGGTATCGATTAAAATTAAGCAGCTGAGTGTGATAAATGTTAACTGAATATGAAGGCAGACAAGAGAAAAATCCCAGCATTTTCCACAGTAACGTTATTTCTTGGTATGATGAACTTGCTTTTCAGCTCACCCACACAGGACTTCAGAATCTCTAAGTTGAAAGTTACGACATTGCTACTATGTGGGAAATGTGAAGTGCGTTGACACCAAAAATGTGTTTATTTTGGCTCTACAAATTCTCTGATGTTCTGGAGCTGAGGGCATGGAGGAGAGATGCACTAAGCTAGCACAAAGGAACAAGCAACTGATCTCTTCAAAAGTGCTGGCATAGAGATCTGTTGGCAAAAACTGGCGGAATGCCATTTTTCCCTCCAGTGCTAATTTCTCCAGAGGTTGTTGACTGGGTCCCTATTTAGAAGTTATGTTTTAATTACTTCAAACTTGCTTGATGCTATGAATGCCTCTTGAGAGCCTTTTTCTTGAGTGTATGTATTGATTAATTCATTTTGCAAGTGCTTGTTGTGGGGATGGTAGTTGTTAATTCAGGTCAACTTTATGAATATAAGTACAGGACAATTTTGAAGAAATCTGAGGTATGAAAAAAAGATATTTTTTGTGGAACAAAAATAGGTTGATGGAAAAAAAAAAGAAAAATTAAGTCTTGGAACACAACTGCTGAGGCCAGGACAGAGTTCTGCTCCTGCTCGGTTCTGTTTCTAAACAGTGTGCCTAAAAAGCTGTACATTGGAAGGGGCAGTTGTAAAAATCCAAAAGTCAAATCCAGTTTTCAGATATAGCACGCAGATGTGTGGCCCTCAAAGGACATTGAGTTCATAAGACAGAGTAGCTATTTAATTTCTGAAGGATATTGTAAACCTAGAGTTTAATGGCTATTGTTCATCTTATGTTTTCCCCAGGCTTCTGAGGATTATCAGCACAAATTAAATTTCACACCAGTCAGCCCAAAATGTCAGCATATTGTTTGGATTTAAATATCAAGTTCTGTTTTCAGGAACAGCAAAATATGAACCGGAATTTGCTACTACTTCTGTATCTGCACCAGTGAAACGATTTCCACAAATTGAAAACATAGCAACTTTTTACATGCTCTGTATTATTAGAAGAAATTTATTCAGACTGTCTGACTCTGCAAATACTACATGAGCTGGTTAAAAAGTGGAAAAAGAGAATGAACAATAATTTATTTTGAAGTGTTGATACTTCTCAAATGCAAGTAGTATTAGAGAATTCCACTGCTGTAAAAAGACAATGAGAGAACCCTCTAGCCTTCACTGGATAGAAAAATGGAAGTGGAAGTCATAGTTTTAGAAATGGTGGTTAGATACTGGAGAAAGAGATTTGCATGAGTGAATGTTTCTTCTTATTTTCAATATTTTTATATACCTGACAGCCACCTTCATTCCTAAATTTCCAGTGGTTAATTTCAATGGCCACAGTTTCTGGAAGAGGTCATGCACATAGTCACTGAAATATCAGGAGTTCTGGAAAGTTCAGTGTCTTTTGAAATGATCTAAATGATGACTCTCCTACATGAATTACCTATGGTGTCTGATTTAAGAGTTGGACTCAGAAAAAATCGTAGTTCTTACCAAACTTGGTCTGATACAGTAATAGGTTTTTTTATCCAAGAGTGATACTTACCTGACTATTTATTAAACCTGGAAGACTTACAGTCCAGAACTTTATTTTCTTATGAGAAAATCTGAGTTCCCATTTTTCTCCATAGAGAGACTATCCTAGGGAATCCCTTGTTCCAATATCTTTTATTTGTTTGCTTTTGTTATTCTGTGCTCAGAGAGCCACTTCCTGTGACTTCCCATCTCAGGTGTCCAAATGTCCTTGCACTTTGCTTCATGGGTCCTAGCAACTCAACTCAGGATTGTGAGTCCCTTTAAGTAGTAGACCACTGAAAATGTAAGTGCTCTAAAGTGAGTATTGTGATCTCAAGGTGATCATTGCAACTCTGGCTCTGGATAGAGAAGCATATTCAACTCTTCTGAAGTTCAGGCCATTCTTTCTACAAGTGGATCTCCAATATGAATACACAGAAAGTACTACAACCCACCGCAGAATTCTGAATTTTTCAACTGTCTGTAGTTGCTTCTCAGAACCAAAATCTTTAACCAAAATCTTACCTGTTGTTCTGTCAAAAATCAAAAGCAGAATTTTGAACAGTTTTTGCTGATAACATGTATTTTTACAACCAGACCAGGCTTTCACTATTTTGGAGATCTTTTTGCCAACTGCCCTCATGAGAGCTCCTACTGAAGTAAAAAACTGTTCCTCATCCAAAAGGCTTTCTGGCATAAGGATTCAAAAGTGAAAAATGCACTGAAACAAACAATAGTTCTAAGTTTCTACATTCAGATCCAGGTCTAGACACTGGCTTGTAAAACTTAAGCTACATTCAGATGTGGTGTCAAAATCTTGCTGGGAAAGATAAGCTGTCTGGAAACCAGTTTCAAATTCTGAACGCTACCTCCTCATACTTTTATATTTTCTTTTTTTTTTTTTTTTAAATCAGAATTGAAGGAATAGAGTACACCTATTAAAAATTAGCAAATCTGTGCATATTATGGCAACTGTCTGTATAGGGGAGGGGTTTTTAGCTTTTTAATGAGTTTTAATGACCATCAGACTCAAGTACACCTCTATCGCTAAGTCTATGTATTTCAGAGATGTTGTTTGAGGCTAACAGCAGCTGCTGCTGTGACGGCAAAATACACACATATATATACACACACATAAAATTCTGAAAGCCCCAATTGCTTCATTAACGTTATTGAAGGCATAAAAAAGGTTTTAATTGTATGGCTGATTTCCCACAGCAATTTAGTGGGGTAAGTATTTGGCAGAAATCAAAAGCTGTAAAATTCATGTTGTTTGTTCATGAAGTTAGCAGTGAGCTAAATCCTGCAGCTATTACTCAGGCAAAAATCCCATTGAAATGCATTGAAGTGAACTTCGCTTGCCCCTGAGGGCTAAGGTTTGCAGCATTTTTCTCAAAACAAATATCAATGTTGAACCTTAGGGAAGTTGTCATGATCAGAAAGCCTTAAGACAAGGACACTCTTAAAAACTTAAAATATTTTTCCTTTTTTCTCTTCTTCTTTTTTCTCTTTTTTCCCCCCTTTTCTTTCCAGTATTACAGATGCAGCAATTTAGGGGAACAGCTTGGGATTGTATGGACATTTATTTTGATTAATAGTACAGAAACAGTCAGTTGATTTCTATAGGTGCTTCATTTTTAAATGCTTTCTGTTGGAAATATCAAACATCTGCTTGGAGGGAGTAACTATATAGTTTATGACACTGTATCTGTTCCTATTTTAGGCTTCCAAAGCTGGAGATACTTGAACACCCATGTAGGGTCCTTGGTGCTTATGGAGACTTGGAAGCTGGAAAGACCTAAGCCACAGAAGATCAATTGCTCCTGGCACTTAAAAGGCTGGTAAAACCAGGTTATAATGTTTACATGACTTTTTATGGGTCAGAGTTTATTATATCTCCATACTATGGCTTGCAGCAGAGGAGCATTTTACAAGGTTTTTCTGTACTTGACAGATACTTTTCAGTGAGTTTGCCAAGGCAGGCTATTTCAACTGAGCCCCTAACATTTAAAGATTTCCAAGATTCCCTTTGGAGTGAAAGATACTTGGGAATTGGACAATATAAAACCAAATTAGATTTGACACAGTTCATAACAATAAATAAACCCTGTGACTACTAATCATAAGAATGTTTATACATGTCAAAAGATATTAAATGGTGCCCTCAAAATGTTATATTGAAGCACATTGTGAGGGCTACAAAGTTAAGCTATCAAAAATTAGAGAATGTTAGACTTAAACGTGCTTGCTTAGTCCCTTCCCTTACAAAAAGCATTCTTGCACTACGCCTGGCACAGGGTTGTCTCTCTTACTTCCACGAGTACTGCACAAGAATTTACTGTGTTTTCTTAGTTCGGTTGTTGATCCACGTCTCATCTATTGTACACTACTGAAGATATTCTCAACACAGATTTATTGATTACCTCACAGAGTCTTCTGTGGTACTTGTAGGTATAATATCTGAGTACATCACAGTAGCCCACAATTGGTCATGATGAGACAATTTTTTGTGAATAAAGACAGTGGTGCAAGGCAAAGAAAAAATAAAGTACTATGATGAGAGTAACAAATTTAATCTCTCAAGAACAAGAACTTGAAATTGTTATTTTACTCATGCGGTGGTAACACTTAGCAGTGGTTAAATAATGAACCCTCAATATCTCAGCAGTCTAAGGTCCTTATATTGCTTTCTGATGGGAATCTGTGCGAAGTCTGTGAGAAAGAGAAGGGGAAAGGAATTATTTCAGGAGGAAGAAGTATCATAGAATCATAGAATAACAGGTTGGAAGGGACCACAAGGATCATCTGGTCCAACCTTTCTTGGCAAAAGCAGAGTCTGGACAAGATGGCCCAGCACCCTGTCCAGACAAATCTTAGTAGTGTCCAATGCTGGGGAATCCACCATTTCTCTGGGGAGATTATTCCAATGCCGATTGTTCTCATCATGAAAAATTTCCCTCTTGTGTCCAGAGTCTCCATAGGAGCAATGTGTACCCATTTACCCCTCATCTTTTCCAGGTGACTCCTCGTACAAAGGGAGTCTCCATCTTCTTTGTAGCCACTCTTTAAATACTGGAACAGGGTGATGAAGTCTCCCCTAAGCCTTCTTTTCTCAAGGCTGAACAAGCCCAGTTCTCTCAACCTTTCTTCCTATGGCAGCTTCCCAGTCCTTTGATCATCTCTGTGGCCATTCTCTGGACCATCTCCAGCCTGTTCACAAAATTTTTGTGTAGTGGGGACCAAAACTGAACACAGTATTCCAGGTGTGGCATGACAAGCACTGAGTAGAGTGGGATAATTAAACACTTTGACAATTTTCATTTTTTGTTAAACTATTAGATCTCTTAACTTAAATATATGTCAGATACACTATGGTATAACAGGCCAGTAGGTAGAGTGCTGGTGAGACTTTGAAGCAAAATTTATAGTGACAAGACTGGCATATAAGGTAGAGTTATGATCTCCATGTCATTCTGCCTGGTTGATATGTTCGCTTAACTCTCTTCATCCTAGATTTCAGGTTTGTCCAAAACGAAATTATTTCTTCCAGCCTGGAAATGGAACTTGCTAAAGTAATAAATTTTGTTGTGCCATTGAAACTGGATATTAATAAAGTGAAATTTCTCGTTGTCACAGTTTAAGGCAAGGCGGCAATAAACCATGGCAGATGCTCTCTGTTACGCTCTCACTTCCCGCCACTCCTTTCCTTTAGATCGGAAAGATGATAGGAAAGATAACGGGGAAGGAAGAGAGACTTAGACTTCAAGTTGGAGAGTTTTAAAGGGTTTTACTAATGCTACTAATAAATAGAGAATATATACAAAATATACAAAAACAATCTCAAATGCTCTATGTGGAGCTGGCGTCACTCCAGCAGCAGCAGAGCTGGGTGTGGAGCTGGCGGCTCCAGCAGGTGCAGCTCAGGCCCCCGAAAGTCAGGGGTGGGACTTCACAGCCAACCGGAAACTGGTTGCAGGGATGCAGGGCCTGAGGCCTGTAGATCACAAGCAGACAGGCAGGGTCCTCTCTAGATGCCGGCCATGGTCGAAGAGAGGGTGACCCTCATGATCACCCTCTTATATAGGGGTATGACGATTATGGTATGGGATACTCAGTTGATCCTCAGTTGGTCAGTTCTAGTCACCTGTTCTATCCACCCCTCCTCAAACACGCCCCTTTCACAACAGAACGTGGGAAAACTTATCAGTCTTTCTTGGCTACCATAGTAATAAATCTAAACATTAGCTTCTTCAGCATTCTGTTGGTCTCTTATCAGCACTGAGTACAGCATCCAAGGAAAAATATGCAGGCTAAAACTCAGAAAAGTACGGCAACCTAGAAGAACTTAGCTGAAAGAAAAATCACTAAAAGAGAACTGGTCTTGTTTTTAACAAAACCAGGACACTCATATATGTGCGTTTCATACTTCAGTCTCTGCTTATAAACTGCTCAGTGTGGCTTGGGTAGGTAGAATATCATGCGTGATAATGCAACAGCAGATAGGAAACCTTAACAGTTATGATCGACTGAAAACAATTGCAGTTTGTAAGAATCCTTATATATTTATACACAAAATTTCAGTAATTTGGTATGCAGTTTTAGCAACTTTCAAATAAAAATGAATACTGTAATTTCAAAATATTGATGACAAAAGAATCACCAGACAATCACCTATTTAAACACTGAAGTTTTAACCTAAAATACATTGCTTCTGCACCACCAGTGTTAACAATTCCTTCTTTGTTGAATTTCAAGTGTTGTTATGGAAGTTCTAATAACAAAAATTGTTTGTAGCCAGAAAGCTGACTTTCATTAAAAACAAACTGCCACACCATACTGTACAGTAGCATTTTATTGAATTTGAAGTATCTGGCTTGTTAACTCTATTTAAGCAGCTGCTATCTCACTCCAGTCTGATCACAGGACTGTTTGAAATGAAAATAAAACCTGCTTTGTTTACAGACCTCTTTTAACTACTGTGGATCAAGAATTGTTTGTTCTTTCTGACTGCTTTTAAAGGCTTTTGTTACATTTTATTCTCACTGTGATAGATGCTTGTAGTTTTCTACTTGCTTTTTTGTAAGTCTTTTTCTACCAGCCACACCACAGGGAGTTTATCAGAAAAAAGCTGTTTTTTCCTAATCCACTACCACACACCATGTGCCCTTTGGAGCACGTATGTTTTCATAGCACAGTGTTCAATACAATATTCTGTTTAATAAATAGCTTTCAAATTTTTTTTTTTTTTTCTTTTTACTTCAATGTAAAATAAATCTTCTTTACACATGTTTAGATTCTGTTACGGGTGATGTCAGCAATACTGGTATCACCTTGAAGAGTTATTTTAACTGGCCAAATAATCTTTCCTGCCTACTGTGACATTTTCTCAGACATGATGTCATCTACTAACATTCCTCAGTTGAATAAAGAAAATATGAACCATTATGACGTTATGCTGAAGATTAACTAGGTTCTAATTCTTAATTTTAAGAATTTTTTTTGTAGTCTTGAGTGACATTTCAGATCAATTTTATCCTGAAATAACTGCCCATGAGAATATATCAATAAATTTAAAATTTGAATAAGGATGCCGTACAAGTAAGGCGAATAAATTTATTACACGTATTAATTTTTACTTAAAAAGTACTGTTTCTTTCTGGTTTATACAAAGACAGAAATAAGCTTAACAGTGATTTTTAAATAAAATTTCATAAATGTTTAATCAGTGACTTCTATATGGTGGAAATGAGAGTTTATCTTCCCTATTTCAAGACCAATGTTTCATATATGCTTCAAGATGAACCAATAAAACAGTGAATGAATTATTATGTTTGAATAAAATTAACTTTCTTTACATAATTGAAATCCTTTTTATTCTGTTGATTTCTTACAACTATTCTTGTTTGCTGTGTGAATATTAATAGAAACATGAAAACACAAATGTCTAATAATAAACATACTCCAAAGGCAAGATTTGAACTCTTCAATCACACATAAATCTCTAATTTTAGCATGAATATTAACTGTGGTTTCTTCAAACAAACAGAATATCTCAACAGATTTAGATACAGAATAAAAATAACTGCATGTCAGAATCTGAGTAGAAGCTGCTAGTTACTAATAGTTCATTATTAGAATACAATCTATAGACTCTTGAGACCTATAGAAATGCATATGCAATGAACATACAGAATTTAGTACATTATGGGAACTAGCATAATATAAATAATATGCTAACAGAAGAAAATTGCCTACTAAGTAATTTTATATTATATAGTAATTAGGAAGACTTCAGTTGTATCTCTAAGCACAGGATTGAATTGAGCAATCATACAGAGACAATCTTTTTAGAAGAAAAAAATGATGAGGCATTTTACACATCTTGGATATTTCTGAAGAAATTTCAGCACAGTCTTATGTAATCAGCTGATCTGAATGTTTTTATACTACACTGAATAATGGAAAAAATCAAAATGTCTCCCATCCTGCATTTTTTTCTCTCTGTTCCGAAATATTATTGTATTTAGCTTCAGTCTGAGATAAGCAATCTTCCTGCATTTGAAAATAAGCTGACCCAAGTTCAGTCCTAGAATTGTAATTCCAGGAGTTGCCTGTTGCAACTCATTCCCTCTGCAGTGACTGGATCATTTCATATCTCACATTTTAACTAGAGATTATTTTCATTGGAGGCAAGAAATTGAGAATTGGTGTTGTGGGATCAGGTAGAATTTCTGGACACTGTACCTTTGTGAAGTCTTTGTAAGTCTTCAGACCTAGGTCTGAAGAAGAGGACACAGTGGACTGAATGTCTCTGGACAATTTTTTTTAATATCTAGTGTTCATCCACATTGTTTAAATTCAAAACCCGCCTGGACGCCTTCCTATATAACCTCATCTAGGTGTTCCTGCTCTGGCAGGGGTATTGGACTAGATGACCTTTCGAGGTCCCTTCCAATCCCTAACATTCTGTGATTCTGTGATACCCAGTTTTAGGGATTTCAGATGTTAGGATTTAACAGCAGAGCTCCTTTGGTGCCTTAACACCGATTTAGTTCATGCTTAGTTCAACTAACATGAGTTAGACTGCAGATTGTACTGAGCAGTCAAGAAATATCCTTTGGCCTATGTCATTAGGTAGATAAACGGGTACTACAAATTCGAGGTTTTTTTGTGTGCCTTGGTATTCTCAGAGGTGACGTGTCTGCCTGAGGCTCACTGAACAGCTTATTAGATAACCCAGGACCTCATATTCCTCGTTTCTCTTGAGGGAATATAGATGGAAGACTTTCTCCTCTTTCTTGAAGGGTTTCACTCTCCATGACAGTCTATCTGGCTGATTCTCTGTGCTGGAGACAGAATAACATTCCTGTGGGATTTAAAGAAGGAAAAAGTGCAATATTATTGCTTTAAGAGTGTTTGTGGTAATTTTTCTCATATAGATATATGTATATAAAATAAAGATTAGACTCACACCTGACTGATTTTTCTTGGTAAAAACACTGTACAGGTTGTGTAACTGTGTAAAAAAAGTTTTACTTTTTACCTCTTGTTTCTCCCTACTCTCCCTTAAACTGTAATACACATCTTTAGTTCAGTTTTCTATATGGGTTTTTCTAACCTACAAAGTCATCTATTCAACTGATGTTTCAGGAGTAGAGTTAAAAGAAAAAAAGGGTTTGTGGCTATGGTTTAGGACAAATGACAAATCCTTTGTATCCTCTCACCTCCATGCAATTCAGTGTCCTTCATGAAGGACAGTAGGATTCTTCCTTCATAAGAATATTTAGCTGCAATAATCATATTGGACACAAAGATTCCAGGGTTAGCAACATAAGGTGAAGTTTTACCTGAAAAACATAAAGCATCAACAGAGGGAATTCCACTGACACGAATTTACTTCTAGATGGCACTGAAATTTTAAATTTCAAGCCTACTGAGTTTGATGAATTATATCTGTAAGGAGGGTCATATATGCCAGCTGACACACTGGATGTTGTTTGCTTTAATTAAGGGAAAATATTCGTGGTTAAGGATTATATATGCAGCAACAAATGGCTTTTGCAAGTAATTCAATGCCACAGTGAAGGCAGGCATATGACAATTGTAAAACTATTTAGGGCAAATAGTGTAAGATGTATTTAAAAGAGGATAATGGTTCAAGGGAGAGAAACAGGTGGACATGCTGTGACAGGCAGTATAAATAACAAAATATAAGTCGGTCTGTGGTAAAAAACCAATGAATTGTCTTTGCCATTATAGTGGTATGGATACCTAAGTAAAATTCCTCCCACATATATCTGTGTATATACATGTATATATATACATAAGTTCATGTGTATTAGTCAATCACGAAAGTGTGAAGTCTGCCTGATGATAGCCCACCAGGAGCCATTTTCCACATTCTGAAGACTGAGGAAAGAGGGCATTGCTACCAGGAAGATGTTAAGACACCTATTTTGATCTGTCTACCAGGTAGGTAAAGGTAGTCCTGATTCTGGGTAGAGTGGACTGAAACAATTGTATTAATGGATTACTGTTCTGAAAGAAATTTGTTTCTTATTCTGTGAAGATGTTATTCTTAAAACACAGTATTTTTTTCATATGGTGGAAAAACATCTTCACACCTGTCGTTTCTGTAAGCTTGACACATAGATCACTGGCATTCAGGAAGATTTGTGCATTTAAAGATGCTTAATGGCAATACCCTTTTCTCTGTGTATGATGGCTTGAAATGTCCCTACATCTACAGAAAGAAGTTTGTCAGCTTTATACTAAATATTACCACTGTATCAGACTTTTCATGAGCAACTTAATTAGGTGGCTCATAAGAGGCAGAAAGTTTTGTCTTGTCTGCAATTTTGTATTGAGTTCCCAGTTTATGAAAAAAAAGAAACCTTGATGTCTGAAAACCTGAAATGAAAACCCTAAGTGCATTTCCACATTTGGAATTTTAAATATCTTCAGGTCCAAACAGTGATATTGAATTCTTCTATAGGTTTGCCTTGCTCTTCTTCATACTTGTGATCACATCTTAAGGTTCTAGGACCACCATTTATATAATTTTGTTGCCAATGTAATTAAGGAAAACAATGGACTTTATTAAGGGCAACACATCAGACATCACTCCCTTTTTCTCCTAGGGAGAAGGCATGTGTTATTGCTATTAACTCTGCCTGATCTGGAAGGCAGAGGGAGGACTCCAAGGGAACAGTTTTTTCTAGCTATGAAAAGTAAGAATAACAAGCTACTAATGAGAGCTTATTAAGGGACAGGATGTCCAGCACTAGAATTTGTTCTTCAAAGAGGAAAGTTTGACATTGTGAGCTCAAGAGAAGCATGGACATTTTTTTCAGAGTTTCTACAGTAGAAAAGATACAAAGTCAGTTTTGTAATTTTATTTTTGCAAAATCTCCTCCTCCTCTAACACTAAAAAAGAGAGAAATTGAATTAGCAATGGCATCACTGAAAGACTGTCAGTTTTGTGGAAAGAAGCTGCTAAGGAAGAATTCCTTTTTGGTAGCAATTTCTATTTTTAAATTGTTTATAGTAACATCTGTGTTGAGACATTCGTCATTTCCATCACTGTCACACTTATCAGACAGAGTTTTTTTATGACTGGTCAAAAACAATGCCCTCCTGCTAGCTACATTACTTAATGAAGAAATTAGAAGTCCTAGATTCTAAGGGGAGGGGAGGGAAAAAATATACTTTAAAAAAAAAGAAAAAAAAAAAAGAGAAAAAAAAACAGCGCAAAAAGATACTTTTTTGGACATTGAACCATACATTTCTTAGAAAGGAAAATATGGATGAAACTTGTCCCAGTATCACTAGAAATGACTATTTACATTTGTACAGTACTCATTTAAGTTGTAAACGACACAGAGGTTACAAAACAGCATTGAATTATCTGGTCCATTTCTTTCTTTTTCTGTAGTTTATGTAGAAACAAAAAGATTTGGAAAAATGATGTAAGGGTGGAAAAGCAAAGTAGAAGAATCGAAAGGTGAATAGTTAGATGGTATACATTTGAGGTTAAAGTCTGTAAGCCCAGTCTAAATTTGGAAAGGTCAGATTTCTTGAATAGTTCAGATCAAATTTTCATGGACTAAATCAAATCAGTAAGCATGATTCCATAAAGAGAGTACAAAAATATCTGTCTCATATGAAAGCTTCATTATTGAAAAAAAATGTAAAGACACAGTGAAAATGCAAAAAAAAAACCCTATGCTTCCTTCTGCCCAGCTACCCCGAAGCTTATCACAAGTTTAGTGTTCAATGACAAATAGTACTGGATTTAATATCAGTATGTATTTTATGACTATAGTGTGTTTTGTGGGATTTTGCTTTGTTTATGTAAATAATTTAATTTTGAAAGGTAGGGGAAATTAACTATCTCATGCCGCTTCCGGAGTATTTTATTGTTGCTGAAGAAATATTTTAAGTCACTTATATAGTTACAGCATCAGCTCATGAGGCTGTCAAATGGCACATAAATCGTTTCTTGGGAAATAACTCAATGTTAGTCTTGCTGTAGACAAACATTCATTTTGCATGTTGTCTACACATTCATTCCTCTAATTGAGGTGGTACCTCATATATACTTGAAATACTATTCCTTTAGTTTGAGTAGTGTTTTTCGTATGTGACTTCATGAGATTATATAGGCCTTCTCTGGAATCAGATTTAGGTGCATGTTATGAAATAACTCAAAAAACAACAAAAAAGATTTGTATAAGAAGTTTTAAATGAAATTCATATTGTTACTCATCCTTCAGCTATTATACAAATGAAAATAAATAAATAAAAAACATTTTTGGGGAATGAAATACTAATACCATACCAAATATGAATAATGACTAGTCACTGGCTTTCCTGGATAACCAAAGAAATGCAGTTCATTTATAATCTATAAATTTAAAGACCTCTTCTGTCTTCATAATGTTTCAGAAAGCCACTTTTTCTCAAAGAAATCCTATCACACCTTCTGAAATCTTTTCTCCACAAAGAAACCAACATCCTCCCTGCACTATGAATTAGCTGTCAAAGTAAACTCTTCTCGAAAGAGTCTTTTGTCCTCAACCTCTTTATAGTAAATTAAAGAACTGTTCCAAAAACCTCAAATAATTTTATCTCCAAATGTATATTTCAGGGCAAAATTGGAGTTCCCTTAAACTGATATATTTTCAAGGCTATTTTGTGCCTAAACCCACTGCTTTTTAAACTACTCTTCTGTTTATTCACTTATCGCAGAATCACAGAATGCTAGGGATTGGGAGTGACCTCAAAAGATCATCTAGTCCAATCCCCTCACTGAAGCAGGAACACCTAGATGAGGTTATACAGGAATGTGTCCAGGCGGGTTTTGAGTGTTTCCAGAGAAGGAGACTCCACAGCCTCCCTGGGAAGCCTGTTCCAGTGCTCTGGCATCCTCACCATGAAGAAGTTCCTCCTCATATTTAAGTGGAACCTCTGTGTTCCAGTTTGTTCCCACTGCCCCTTGTCCTATCGTTGGTTGTCACAGAAAAGAGCCTGGCTCCATCCTCCTGACGCTCACTCTTTACATATTTATAAACATTAATGAGGTCACACCTCAATCTCCTCCAAACTAAAGAGACCCAGCTCCTCCAGCCTTTCCTCATAAGGGAGATGCTCCACTCCCTTAATCATCTTTGTTGCTCTGTGCTGGACTTTCTCCAGCAGTTCCCTGTCGTTCTTGAACAGAGGGGCCCAGAACTGGACATAATATTCCAGATGTGGTCTCACCAGGGCAGAGTAGAGGGGGAGGAGAAGCCTCTCTCGACCTACCAACCACTCCCCTTCTAATACACCCAGGATGCCATTGGCCTTCCTGGCCACAAGGGCACAGTGCTGGCTCATGGTCATCCTGCTGTCCACCAGGACCCCCAGGTCCCTTTTCCCTACATTAATCTCCAACAAGCTGTTCTCCAACTTATACTGTCTCCCAACTGTCCAGCCTGAACGTGGATAGCTTATTGCACAACATAAAAGCAATGCAATACCGTATTATTGCAGCTACATTATTTTTCACTCTTTGAGAACAGTTGAAAATAACATTTAATCCATTTTACCAGGAAATTCAATCATGTAGGGCCTGAATTTTCATGTTCTGTGTCCATGCTATTGTTTCATTGTCTTTACAGGTCTAATGCAAATAATGTATGCATGATCCTAATAGCTAAAAGAAGCAAATGGACATATGAGTAAATATGATGGAGGATGATCTTTATTTAGGTTTTGATTCCAGCTTTTCTAACATATTTCAATGAGGTAAAAATATGGTGATTGTGGACCTCTGGAATAAGATGCATTACACTCTTAATTTTTTCATTTATTCTAAGTGTCTATTTGTTATTAATTTATTCTATATGTGAAGGCTTTTACTACTTGGGATACTCAGTATACTCATAGAAAAGAAATATTTTCTCTCCTTGTTCTAATGGTGCATAAGGTCCTGTATTTCATTAGAGATTTTTGTTTAAATAAAATATCTACTCTCTTAATTTTATCAGTATTTCTGTCTTCCCTTGTTTCATTTACACTTAATTTAGGCTACAATTTTAGGGTTTTTCTGGTATACATAGAAGTTATCAACATCTCTTACATATGATACCAGTCTTTTGATACATCTGTGTTCATGAACTTTGTTTCTGGAGAACTGAAAATAGTTACGTGATTTTTGGTTTAAAATATTTTTTAGTTTTATAAAGGACATGCCCATTTAAATATGTTGTCATATATAACAGTTTAGTTACAAAGGAACTGTGACTCATCATTTTTGGTTTTAAAGATATTCTTAATTTAAGTAAATTTTTTAAAATTAAAAACACTTATTTGTCAACTTAACCAGTAGTTGCATACATGGATACTATGGGTAATAAAAAATAATTATCTTGCAAGGAGTTTTAACGGGTCATGATGGTTAGAGTTTGCAGTCTAACTTTCAATACATTCAATTACCTCTTTGTATCTAGCATTTAATCATCCACTGTGTACATACAAATTCATGCACAGATTCTATATATTGACATGATGAAATCATTAGACCCCTTGATTTCACTGAGTGAGAATAACCCAGATAAATCTGTCAGTTTCAAATTTTTCCACTGGTACTCAGTTATTAATTTCTTGGAACTAGGGATGATCTGTTCTTCAGATAAGAGAAATTAATTGACATTCTCTCATTTGTAACTTCCAAATGACATAGCACTGTACACAAGTTTACATACTAACACAGAGTGACAGGGAAGTAAAAGGTCAGCTATTTTTCCCTCATTACAAACTGTTATAGACTGAAGTGAAAATTATGATTAAGTGGTTTTTCAAAGGTTCATACTGGGATAAATGGTTCTGCCAAAAACATGAGGCATAATCAAAGCCTGAAATACTAAGTAAGGAAATGCGATTTATATTCCATATCTTGGTGGTGTCTTATACCCTCATTTTTTCCTCTGCTTCCTAAAGTATCATAAAAATGGTGTCATGCTTCTTTCTCATGCAATTAATGCAGATTGTTCCAGTTTCACATCTAGCACATAGCTCCAAAAATTACTAGGTAGCAAGAATACGTGGAGGAGGAAAGAAACTTACCCTTTAGGAGAAAGCTTTTCTTAATTCAGGTCATTTGTATGGCATTGGCATTTACTGCTTGGGGATCTCATTGTAAGAATTTGATGGCTATCCCAATGCATGAAGTCACATCTGTTCCGGAGTCTGATTAAGGCTGGCTGACACTAAAATATCATTTTCTCATTAATTATTATTTTAATATTTATTGTTATTTTTTTTATTATTATTTGAATTAAACAATCAATCAAACAAAATAACCACCACACTACACTTCTAATATATTCATTGTTCTAGCTAGTGTTAAAGATAAGTTGCAAGGACTTCCAAAATTGAGTGCTTCTTTCTCTTAACATTGAGTTGAAATTTGAAGAGCGAAATTTCAGAGGACTTGGCCATGATTTCAGTCCATTGGCACAGGTCTATGTGCAAACATGGTCCTGGAATCTTTATAATGGAGAAAGATTCTTTAGACACAAATAGTGCTGTTAAAAGTTTTCTTGTTGTTGTTGCTTTGGTTTTTTTGTGTTTGTTTTTTTTTTCTTTTTCTATCTTCTTTTTTTTTTCTTTTTTCTTTTTTCTTTTTTTTTCTTTTTTCTTTTTTCTTTTTTCTTTTTTCTTTTTTCTTTTTTCTTTTTTCTTTTTTTTTTCTTTTTTCTTTATTTTTTATTTTTTTTTCTTTTTTCTTTTTTCTTTTTTTAACAAGACAAACTAAAACAAAAAACAGGGATTTCACTTTGCACATTACAAATACCAAAAAAACACTGAGTATTTTAAACTATTCATAACTGTATTATTCAAAAGTTAGGAATATATTGTTTTTTTTTTTTCTACCGTTAATGTCAACACTTTTTTGTCATATGTAGATCCACTTTCATTGCCTTTTTTTCTGTATGTTTTAAATTAGATTTATTGTGTAAGTGGGACTAAGTACTCCAGACAAATTACTATTTACAGTATTTAATGATACATTATTTGGAACGAAATGAATCCTACAGGTGTCTGTATGCTACCTGAAATAAGAGCCTGAGGAATGGTTCAAGAAGTTGACAACAAACCAATGAGCTTATGACTCTTGCGAATTTTTCTTCAGCTCTTGCCTACTCAGATTATATTAGAGGTTTATACTACTTCTCCCAGACTTTATTTCTGTGAACTACTCTACACCTTCTCTTCAACATTTCGGATGGTACAAAAAATACTGCAGGTCCCGTTATTTATAACTTTTTTTTTTTCAGCTAAAAATTAATCTTTTTTTTTTTTTTTTTTCCCTAACTGTAATTTCCCGTTAATTATAAATGTAAGGAAATTAATTACTGCTTCCCGAGTTTTCCTCTTGTATTTTTTGTGTGTGCAGATGTGATAGTGTTGAAAAATTTCAACACACAATATACATATTTCAGTGCATAATTTGCCTGAAAGAAAAGTAGTTTTCTCAGCTCATTGATGAATTGATTAATGCATGTTCAGAGAAGTCAAGTGATTCATCCTAGAAATCAGTGACGAGACGAGAACTGATTACCTGTCATTTTTGTGGTTTATTTGTCCCAGTGTTCATAGCAGTTTGTTATGGACACTCTCTGAACACCAAAGTGTAATATATGGAATGGAATATAGCAAGAAGAATGAATAGATTAGTGTTTTTAGAGGGAAGAGAGCCAGTGACCTAAACAGAAGTTTGCTAAGATAAGATTTAAGATCATGTTTTATGAGATTATAGTTCTAGGGAAACGTAGCTATAGTATGCTATAGCATAACATAGCATAGCAGAGTATAGGCCCATGTGGAATACCTGGATGAGGTACCAGAATATCTTCACATGCATATGCCAACAGCACCCCTTTAGAATTATAAATGATTAAGGATGGAAAAGCTAAAACAAGGAAATAATAGGTAGAGTGTTACAAAGAAACAGTAAATGTGGAATGCCAAATGACTCATCTATTAATAAGGCAGTAGACTCATATTTGAGAACAACATAATGAAAGTTTAGTTCTAGAGGGAAAACACTGAGTGTAGCCTTTGCTGTTAGATTGCATGTTAGACTGACAGATAAGCCTTGATATGGTGACAGATCATGAAAATCACAGTTCAGAAGAACTCTGTATATGAAGAAGAAAATTCTGCACTGAAAAAATTCAGATACATCAAAAATTTTCTGAAAAGTATTTTGAACTTAACAATGAATGAAACATTTGGTCATTTTCCACAAATCTGGTCTTTTGCTTCTGTTTGTTGTTTCCTGGTTAGGAACAGTTTGCACCTTCAGCTTGAACTGTTTCCAGTTTAGGGAATGTTTCTCAAGAGCCCCTAGATTACCTTTGCATAGCAGCAGTGGCTCTCAGAAGAATGTTTAGTGGGACTGATTCAGCCGTTAATGTGACACCTGGTGGAAAAAGGGGTGCACAAAGGCCTTGGGACACTGATCAAGATTGTGTTGGACTTCTCGGGTTATGCAAAGTTGGTGGCAAAATCCCAGAAGGCAGATGAACATCAAGATTGACCTCCAAAAAGAGGACGAAGAGCCCAGGTGTCAAGTTACCTGGTGATTCTCCTAGGGGTCAGGGACCATAACAGCCTCAGCTCTGCTGAGGGAATTAGCCACTGGGTGAAGGCGCTGGAAAAGGAGACTAGTAGGTAGTGTACCATCACAGATGAAGAGCAGATCAACAAGATCTTCATAGACATCTTTCAGAAGCCAGAAGTCTTCCTTCTATTACATATGAGGAGGAATACACAAAAAGTACTTATGAATGAACATAAGATGGTGACTTTCTAGATGGGAAAGCCTCTGGCAACAGAAGGAAAACTTGCTCTGCTGCCACTTACAAAATAGGGATACAGTTCTATAAATTTGCTGTCTAAAGACTGACATTTTTGGTAGCAATCATTCAGTTAGGTGAGTCTCCTGCCCGTCATAAATAAATAAATAAATAACCTAGCTAATGTGTTAGAAAACACTGATATTTCATTTAACTTACTCTTAGTTGGCAATTTTTTTAAATTATTTTTTAATGGAAGTAAGATGAAATAATTAGTATTTCCCACAGCTATGTGGGAAAGGAAAGCATTTTTCTGCATCAGCACAAAGAGGCCACTTGGGAAAGGGTACCTGGTCATTGATAAATTATCAGAATAAGTAACTACTTAGTTCAACAAAGAAATTAAAGGTGAAAGGTTTATAAGTCAAACAACGAGAAAAGAGAATGCAGAAGGATTTGTACAAGATTTAGGGAGGGGATTCTACCATGGGTAATGATGAAACAGTGTTCATGAGCCAAACAATAGAAGGATATTAAGACCATGGTATCTTAAGGTTAAGCAGTAACTTGGGATCTTAACTAAGGTTATGATACTAAAGGGAGAAATATTACTTTTAAATGCATGGAACATTACCTTATAAAACTCAAGCAGATATATAGATTAAAGGTATAGCTGAAACAATTGTGAAGTGCAAGTGGAGATTTGAAGTCATAAAAGAGATGAGAGGGAGGTTTCATGGCTATTTTCTCAACAACAGTACTTACAAGAAAGGTCACAAAATTGCTGGGCAGTTGTATGAGTGCAGGAAAACAAACTGACTGTGAGGAGAAAGTAGATGCTGAGAACAGATACTTAAGAAAGAATTGAAGAGTTCACTTTTATCAATATAGTTAACGAGAAAAACTGAACAGAAACTAAATAAGAGATAAAGTTTTCTAGGCTAGAATGTGACAATTAAATATACAGATCTTTTTGACAATCTGTTTCTAGATAAAAGAAATTCTGTACCTGGACTTCCATAAAGGAAGTGTTTTGGAGCTATATAATGAGATGGGCAAAAAGAAGAAAGGAACAATCTAAGAAACTGTGTGGGGAAGATAATAAATGTTACTGAAAAGGCTAGAGAGAATCACTCACAGATTGTTCTTGGGATCAATCTTACTTAATATTTTCATTTCATTAATGACCTTGGAACAAGTGATAAAAATGTGCTGATGACACATGATTGCTAAGGTATTGTCTACATGCCAAAATATCAATGTACTTAATGCATGGGATGGTGCTAAGAGACTGAAAATTAGAATTGGAATGAAAAGTAATAATACAAAGTAGGTCATGAACTTAAGGATTAATTACAAGGATATTGTGTATAAACTAGGCTAAGTTGAAAAGCTATAAGACCAAGACCTTCATTTTTTAGTTCATCACAGCATATTTGTCACTAATGATTGTGAAATCATGAAAAGCAGACAAAGAACTGTATTAAGAAGCATATTTTTGTGACAGATAAGGAAATTTCAGTATTGCTCTGTAAAGATGTTGGTTTCTGCTCCATATAGCAGAATTCAGAAGGAAACAAATAGAGAGAACATATCCTACAGGTTAAAGGAAGAGAAGGTCAAAAGAGGGGCCAGTTTGACACAAGTAGGCAACGCCTTCAATGTGTGTGAGAACAATCATATTTCCATGCAAGAGTGCAGATAGAAATATGAACTAAACATACCGGTTAGCATAGGAATATGAGTTAAATTGATGTTAGGGGAAATTTTGACTATAAGTAAGTTAACAGAACAACAACCTAGTGGGACTTTTGGAGACAAGAAGATACGGTTAAAAACCCATAAACAAGGGTTAGATAGAAGAGTTGTTTTTCATATCAGGAGACACAGCATAATAAATCAGCAAGATTCTTTGGCCCTTTGTGTATTGATTGCAGAACTGAATTTTATACCTTTTAAAATGAATATGAGACCTAATCTGAAACATCACTTCGTTCTTACATAGTACTTCTAGTGGACATCAATACAAATGTTCACACGAATTATGTGAAATATACAAAGACAGGTTAGAAAGAGCGTAACAGTAACTCAGCAGTTCACAGATGTTTGTCTTTTTTTTTTTTTTTGATACGACTCTTCTGGACCTACTTTCAACATCAAATTACTTCACTCCCTGCTGAATTTATTGTGCTGATTTGACTAAAATCGAGTTAATTTTCTTCATACAGTTAGAAACTTTTCTTCTTTGTAGCTAGCACAGTCATTTGAATTTAGTTTGAGAACAAAAACATAACACCCCGGGACAGAGACAATGCTTTTCTTCAAGCAATTTTCCAGTGGTTCTAAGTTGGAAAAGGGAGAATGTAAGAACTTACTCTTATCTTAGTTGTTGTCTGGGAGCCAAGGTCTTTCTGAGCTCTGTCTGCTGGTGTGAGGCAGCTAGGAACAGGGGCATGTATGGGGCAGACATTGATTGACATCCAGCCTCCTCAATGAGAATATTCCATCCTGTTAGCGTCATGCTTCATATTTAATGAGTCAAGTTTTCTAGCTGTGGAGACCTGTACTGGTTCTGCTTAATTTTGGTTGAGTTCCATTCAGGAATTCTTTAGTTTGGCCTTTTGCTGTTCCGTCATTTTGCAGTTGGCCTCTGGGCCTTTCTGCCTTTTAGTCTTTTCCCTCTTCCTCTGGCATCAGGTGTTTGGGACCAGGGTACTCTCTCTCTTCCTGGGACTGGCTGCTCAGTGTGGATGGAGTTTGTGAGTAATTGCATTGAGTATCTTTTATATTCTATTTTCATTTTATGTATATTGTTATTAATATTAATATATTAGTATTATTTTGTTATTTTATTAAACTTTTTTTTCTACCTGAATCCACAAGTTTCTCCCTTTCCTTTTTATTCTCTCCCCTATTTGGGGGTGGGGGAAGAGAGTGAGCGAGCAGCTATCATGGTTTCGATTGCTAGTTAGGATTGAACTGGGACATTTACTTATTTTAAATGGAGGGCTAGGCAATGTAGTAAACAGAAGTGTAGGCTTAAGCACTAAAACCGAAGGTAGGGTTTCTAGAGAATTGCTCAGCTTTTCTAAATACAACCCACATGCTTATTGTTGCCCAGAGAAACATAGTTGCTTATCTGTGAGATTGTTTGAATCAGGTAGGAAAATGCATGACTCAGAACCATGCCTATACACACCCTGCTGTCTAAACAGCTGAACAATGAACTACAGCTTTCACATCCTATGGTGGTTTAAAAATTCACTAATCTTACATTCATGAGCCACAGTATATTATGGAGTTACTTAACAATAACTCAAACTGATCCATAAGTATCGTACTGGAAAAAAAGGACCACATTCTAATGGAGTTTTAAGTAGAATTCAAAGAAGAATTCTCAAATATGGCATAATCACTTGGATATAAAATCCCAGTGGTTTTGGATTCAGTCCTCCTTGTCCTACTCAAACCAAACTTCATCTAAAATTAGTCACTTGGATTAGTTCCCATGTTTACAAGTACTATAGACTTCTCTATAAATAAAGTGGCTTTGATTTTTGTTAGTGATGTTTATTTAAAACAAAGCTCATTTACCTTTTCCTTCATATAACATATTATTAATCAGTAGAGTGGTGGAGTGTATGAGAAACTATGGTTTAATAAAGCCAAAAATATATTTCAGTTTCAATGAAAAACGACATGTGCCAGCTATGAACCTAGCTAGACCAATTTATGGATTGAAATAAAATGTATTCTCCCACACCTAGAGTTTCCTCTTTTTCCAGCTATTTGATTTAACCTCATCTAAAGCTGAATCAGTCCTGAAGATTTTGTTAGTGCAAAATGCATTTATTATTGCTTTAACATTTGTATTTTTACAATTTTTGATTTTTTTTCACTGATAGTGATAGAATTTCACTGTTCTGACAGAACAAAAATGACAATTATAACAATATTGTCCCATTTTTATATTACTGTCCCTAAATAAGCAGTTTGTTAAAAAATACCATTATAGTCCATGTAATATACAAAATGAGGATACACATTCTTATTACAAAAATTAGATAAAATAAATAGTTGAAACTAACTTTTTAAACAATAAAATTATGTATTCACTATCATTAGAAATTTATTACCTGAGATAAATGCATATGGAATGAATTCAGTTGAACAGTATTTGCCAACACTTGTTTTCCCCTTTTAAAGTGGAAATTTAACTCACTGTTATCTTCCTCCTTAAACTACTGCTTAACAGCAGGGGAAGAAAACAAACAAACAAAACAACAAAACCCTTCAGGTCTTAGTTACATCCAGCAAGGCTACAGACCTGCTTTGTGGTAGGGAATTCAAGAAGCAGAGACATGACAATCCAGGGTCCAGAAATGCACCTAAGTATTGCCACATTTAGTAGAACTACTTGCATAATGGAAAGCCTTACAGAAAAGCTTTGTCTGACTGTTTTTGTTCTAGTAAAAAAGGGGAGGGGAGGGGAGGGGAGGGGAAGGGAAGGGAAGGGAAGGGAAGGGAAGGGAAGGGAAGGGAAGGGAAGGGAAGGGAAGGGAAGGGAAGGGAAGGGAAGGGAAGGGAAGGGAAGGGAAGGGAAGGGAAGGGAAGGGAAGGGAAGGGAAGGGAAGGGAAGGGAAGGGAAGGGAAGGGAAGGGAAGGGAAGGGAAGGGAAGGGAAGGGAAGGGAAGGGAAGGGAAGGGAAAGAAAAAAGTTGAGGAAAAAATAAACAGCTTAAGAAATAAGAAAAAGAAGAGGAAAAAGAGGTGAAAGGAGAGGAAAAAGGTAAGACAAGGCATAAGCCCAAATATTGCCATTAGTTCTTACTTTGACCCTCCTATATCAATGATTAATTTCACAAGGCAGATTGGAAGATTCCTGGAGACCAATCTTCAGAGATGGGAATGAACATAATTATTTATATTTGACAATGAACTGGAGAAACTTGTGAGTAACTGTGAAGATGTATAGTCAGACTAGACTGGATTTGTGAAGGTTTTTTAAGATATCATGCATTATAATAGCAGATTCAGACAAGATAATTTGAAAATCCTGATATACAGGATCTCTATCTTTTGACATTAAGCAGTTGATCAGTTAGTACCAAATCCTGATCAGACTTCTGGCTGAATGTGTAGAAAAATAAGTGGAAATATTGCATTACAGTGTTACTGAAAGCAAAGAAAAATTATACAGGAATGCAGTCTGAAGTTTGAATTGGCACAATTACATGGAAAATGATGATCGAAGAATTAAAGCTCTGCAAACTACTCAGCACATAATTCATAATGTTGTGGTATTTGCCTGGTTTAATACTTAAACACATACTTAGGACCTTATTTAAATGAAATTACTGAGTGTTTTCTGCTTTTTTTTGCCAAATATGGGCTGAAAAGCCAATAGTAGCATGACATCCAGGTTTGACTTGGAACTGTGTGAAGCTTTGGCTTTTTAGGTTTGGATGGGCTCCAAATATCAGCATCCAATATGACAGAATATCCCTGATATTGCACACCCTCTAAGAGCAAAATACAGAAAAAGGTGTTTTTGAGGACCCCTGTAAAGCAAATTGCAGCACAACACATAGTTTAAAACATTAACTTTACATAGTTTGAGTTGGATTGGCTCCTTAGAAATAAAAATAATTATACTAATGATGATAGGGAGATCATTACTGTGTTCGTGTGTGCATACAAGGAATCAGATAAGTGGAAGGATTTAGACATGTTCTGTAGCTGACAGAACAAGGCCAGGCTAGGACTATAGAAAAGAAACTGAATTATTAAAACTGAAATGCAAAACCGATTTAGATGGACTATCAGTGGCTTTAAGACAAAGATTTTCCATGTGGAAGAGAAAGGAAACAATCAGAGAGGTAAAATATGCAGTCCAAATTGAGCTTCACAGCTCATCACGTAAGAGGAACATACTTTCAGACAGAAAATAAGTATTTAATATTATTCCACTTTGAGAAGGAGGATAGTACCATGGTAAAGGAATATAAGAAGAAAAAAAAAAAGATATGGCAGACCAGAGCTTCTGTATTTTCACAAGGTCATTTCAATTGAGCAAAACCAGGAAAATTCAAAACAGATAAAAATAAAGAAAAAACTTATATATATTTCACTTGATTGGTATTTAGGTTGTGGAATGCATTGCTCTTGACTGAGATAACAGAGGCTTTACAGGATTTAGAACACAATCATTGGGTGAAAATAATATATGGGCTAATATTTTGGAAATATCATGCTTCTGAGCATAAGTTCTTCTCCAAACAATACTGATAAAAATGAGGCAATTATGTCGAAAGACACTGGAAATTAACTGCCACACGTGTTTAATGGTTTGGAATTAGGCATCTTTCCGTGATGAAACTACACGCTATAAGTGGCAGGATTCCTGTTCTTTGTGCAAGTGAATATTTTTTCAGGAATATTGAAGTGTGCTGGTTTAACTAAAATTGTTTTGAAATTCGTCATGTATTTAGGGTCTTTTCTCCTTCATAATATAGTCTTTTGTTCAGATTTATTGTGGGAATAATGAGATAAAGCTGATTCTTCCCTAGGATAGAGTTATAATAATATTTTCTTCCAGTAGGTTTCCAGTGTTTGGGATTTGGTATAAAAGGAATGTAAGAACCCACTGATACTTTGGCTGTTGCTAAGGAAATCAAGGTCTTTCTTAGCTTTCCAGATGCAGGCGCAGATTTGTAGGAGGGGTCATAGGCAGGATAGCACCTAGATTGACACCCAGATAAAGCAATGAAATATTCCCTACCATCAGCTCAATATATAATTGGAGTCAAGCTTTCCAGATTGTTTGGTTTGGATTTTCTGGTTTATTAGTTTGGTTAGTACCATTTGGGAGTTCCATTCTGTTGGGAATTCTGTGTTAGTTCAGCTTTTTGTTGTTCTGCCATTTTGCAGTTGGCCTTTGGGCCTCTCTGCCTTTCATTTTTTTGTTCTCTCTCTCTTGCTGGCATCAGCTGTTCAGGACCAAGGTGCACTCCATGAAGGGTTGCATTTACTTTTATTGTTCTGTTCTGTTCTACTCTATTCTATTCTATTCTGTTCTGTTCTGTTCTGTTCCATTCCGTTCCACTCCACTCCACTCCACTCCACTCCACTCCACTCCATTCCATTCCATTCCATTCCATTCCATTCCATTCCATTCCATTCCATTCCAAATTTTTATTACTGTTAGTAGTAGTATATTATTATTATTATTATTATTATTTTGTCTTATTAAACTGTTTTTACCTCAAGCTATGAGTTTCTCCCTTCTCTTTTAGTTCTCTCCCTTATCCCAGTTGAGGACTGTGGGGAGTGAATGATTTGCTATCACGACCTTAGTAGCTAGCTAAAGTTAAACCCTGTCATGAGGGAACTGAGGAAAAAATAGACATGTGGAAACTACCCAAGTAATTGCATTTCAGTATCTATTTTTGAAAAGCTAGCTAAATCAGAGGTTGGATATGGTCTTTTTGGTACAGTCCTGAGGAAGATACAATATATAAATTGAAGTACTGACTGATGGTACAGACCTTTAAAGAACAAATTCTCTTTCTCTGAATCTGCAAAAGGAAACAAGTAATTTACTGTTGGTCTACACGAAGAAAAATAAATGACAGTGGTCTGTGTCAAATGAGACATGATTTCTTGGGAATGTCATTCAGCACTCCCAGCATTAGTCAGAAAGAGTCACCAATAATCTCACTTTTCTTCAATTTCCCTCCAGTGTTTTTCCATCTGAAAGTATAAAGGAATTCCTGCATCAGCTTCCTAAATTGAGATAACTGAAGGGATATAACTGATTTAGATTCTTTAATATTAGAGGCTTAACAAGGACTCAAATTTATAGAACAAATCCCATTGGAAACTGATGATGTTTGTCCATACCTGTGGTTCATTTAAAAGTTCTTCCAGAAATGTCTTCCCTTTATGACACTAGCATGTGAACAAATATTTTCTTTGTAAATGGAGCAATTGCAGTTTGTAAATTGTTAGAATGTAGAAATAATTATTGTTTACCATTTCAAGCAGAACATGTACATAAATTTGGTTGTTCAAGGGTATTTTACAAGTTCCAGGTGCTCTATAGAGTTACCTGAGTTATAACTGCAGATGATAGTCACAGAAAATATTAACAAACTAAACAGTCAATAAATCAAAGCAGCAAACTGATACTCCTCAAGCTGTCCATAAGACCTTATTGATTTTTTTTTTTTTCCCATATCTAGGAAGTCCAGTTGTTTACGAATAATGAGTATGACAATAGCTTCATTTATCTGTCCTAAATTAATATAGATGAAAAACAATGTTATGTTAAGGGGTGGAAACAGGTTTCATGATTCAGTTTTAGAATGTAACTGGCCCTAATTATGCATATTTTTTATATTCCTACTGGCTTATGTGACACTACATCTGATGCATAAAACTGATTAGAATTTAACTTACAGTATCTAAGAAAAATATTAGAGATAGTCAAATTAAGAAACAGAATAATAATTTTTTATTTGATGGTATTTAAATACTGAACGTATACTTCCAAAAGCTATATCTGAATTATTTTATAGTTTGAAGCATTTTAAAGCCTTTTCCCCCCATAGAATCATCAAGCTAAACATTTGTACACGGCATGTCACAATGAGGAACACATGCTTTCTGTACTTAAAGCAACATTTCCATCAATGTCAAACATTATTCAAAATAATTGTAATATTCAGAGTACTTCATGTTCAGTTAGCTTGAACTATCTAGTTTGGTCTATGATGAGATTCAACTTTTTGGTGGATATCTCAAAAATTAAGCACAGTTATTGGAAAACAATTAAATAGAAAGAAGACAGATGGGGCAAGATGGCTGTGCTAGTTTATCTTTTACAAGATACTTGCATAGGAAAGACATGTGACAAGTTCCCCAACTAATGGAAACTCTTAGGTGATGTTTTGGTCATATTAAAGAGCAGTCAGGGAACACAAGGTATCAGGTTTATTGTGATTTTTATATTTTAAAATGAATCCAAGCTTGCACTGGGTACCCATAATAGTCTGGAATGTGCCTTGAGTGTGTGCCGTGCCTTATGCATGGCATGATGGCTAAAGGCCCATTATGTATTGCCTGCTATTTCTGTTCTTCATGTCCCATGGCTCTATCAACCACAAACATCTGTAGCTGCACTCACAGTTTATCGTTGCCTCTTTTTGCCAAGGCTTTTTTGCTGGTCATTCATATTAAAAAGGTCTTAGATCTTGCTGAGTGTCATCTTTCCATCTCTTCTGGTTAGTCAGAAAGCTGAACCTCATAAAAATAGCCTTCTGAGAGATTTTTTTTATGACATCTGTCTTCCGTCACCTAACTGCATATCTTATGCATTTAAATAATTAGGATTTTTTTTTGTTATATTTATGATACAATGGTAGCATTATATTTGGCTGAATGCCCTTGATCTAGTGTGTATTTTATTCCCTTCCTGTCTGTTCTATCTGAGGAGTAAGCTGATATAACAGTTGGAGTTTTATAGGACATAATGAGGAAAGAGATGCCACAATTATGCTTATGTTCCATATTGTCACTGTTTTTAAAGATTGGCCATAATATTACCTCCTTCTATTTCTCTGGATTTTTTTCAAACCTCTTAACCAACAGGATAATTTCATAACATCTTTGCCTTAGTGTATCTCCACCTGTTACTAATACTTTAGAGGGAACATTGCCAGCCCCTTCTGCTTTGTTATTCCTGAATGTTTTTGTTGCTCCTTGTTTTTCCTCATTTTAAATTAAGTTCTTTCACAAGAGAGCCAGCTGTCTGAAAAGGTGTTTGTTTGTTAGTCACTTCTACCATGATCCCATTTAAACAAATGTAGCAGATGTCTATATTTCCAATTGTCAGTTTTCAGATTTCTCAGGCAGAAATAGAGATATAAAACTGAATGGACCTAAGGGGTTGAAAAAACATGCAAAGCCTAGAATTAAAGAGGCTGTTATAGCAGGGAAATTACAGTAGTTTCCTAAAGATTCCCACCACCTCTGGAAGTTAGGCTTCCATGCATGACTAGGCAACAAACTTTTTTGTTACTGAGCTTTAGTTCTTTGAGTTCTGCAGATTCCTGTGTCATGCAGTCTGTGAGATGTCTTGTATCTTCTGCTTCACCTTCTCTGATCCCTTGAAAATCTGAAAAGGCCCATGAAGATTAAAAAACTTCAAATATCATTGATTTTGAAGTGAAAACTTTTCTTGCCATTCTGTGGATAGAAAGAGGATAAACAATGGCTTTCTCTTTGTACATGCACCCTTATCCTCCCACTTAAAAAAGAAAGTCTCAAAATACAGTATTAGTGACACTGATGAAATAAGTGATGGAGTATGCAAGCAAGGTAAAAATATTTCTTGCTAGTAGCTGTGTTTTTTGAAATGACAATATAATATCTGTCGATTAAACTCTTATATGGAAATTGAGACTTCTATGTGGGCTGGTCAGTCATAAAGACAAAAATGTGAATCAGTAAGCACTATTTCTTCAAAAGATAATTATCTCTTCTTGTTTCCTAAGGACAGAATTCCAGTCTACTGCAGCAACATACATCTGGCTAACTTATTAGCTGAAAATTCCAAGGTAGCTAATATTTATTATATTTCTTGACATTTCAAGAATATGCTTTAAAGTGGGAGGCTGAGAACGTTTTTGGGTTATGTTTGCCCTGGACAAGTTCTGACTGCATATTGGGATGAAACTGGGATGCTTGGTGTGTCCTCTCTCTGCCTATACCTTGTTTTCCACTGGGAGGCAATTCAGGGGTGTAGACACACCAGGTGCCATGGCATGTTGTACCATCTGGAGTGAATTTTCAGTGTATGATGGAGTTCTGCTGCCACAGAGTTTCTGAAACAGCCAGCATCCCTCACAATTAATGGTGTATCCCATATGCATTACTGTATTTTCTGCACTCCATTCTTTAAGTGTTAACAGCATTAAAATAACCAAGTAACATTTACTTCAGGGAACACATTTTTAAATGCAGGTTGAGAATTTTTGAAAAGACCCAAAGACATTAGTTGTTGCTTGCAGTGAAATAACATATAATCACCATATTTACCTATGAAAGTCCCATTCCTAGAATTTATTTTGTGATGTGAAGAAACAAAAATTCCATGTTGTTTTCTGTTTATGCAGAGGATCAGTGAAATATTGTATGAAGTTTTAAAAATATTCTGCTTTCTGACATACAAAGATTTTTAACAGAAATTATTGGCTATTAAAGGGATTCCTTTCAACATTCAAGTATCAAGTTTTACGTACAAAAATAGTGTTGATCTACAAGAGTGGTGTACACAAGAGAAAACAAAACAAAACAAAACAAAACAAACCCCAAGCCCACCCCCCAAAAAAACCCACAACAACAACAACAAACAAACAAACAAACAAACAAAAAACAACAAAAAACCCAAAGCACACACTTTCGGTTCTTGTGTTTGTATTTCAGGTACTTATGGCTAGAAGGATGGGTACTGTCATGGTGTGTAAAGAAGTTTCTTTAGGGCATGCTGAAGAACTGAAAATGGTTTTAAAAAATAACTAAATGACAGATGACTTAATTTTCAATTTATTTGTAAAGAACTCATTAGACATTGAGAAGTGTAATTAATCAAAATGTTAAAATAATGTAACTTAGATATTTATTGTCAAAATCTGCAGTTTATTGATTCACCAGGCATGTTCAGATTTTGAACGTACATGGTTGTTCCCTGGCAAGTTCTTTAATATTTGGAAGAATTGTACCTAAATAGTTGCAAAAAATAATCACAATTACAGACAGAAATAAGATTCAATATATATTTTTGCTTGTACACATCATCTGACATTGCATAAAGTTAAACAATTGATTTTCTTAGAAAAAGGTCTTGTGATATTTTTAGGAGAAAAAGACATATGGCACGTGGTATTAAATTTAAGATAATTCTGATAAATCATTAATAATGAAGTTCTGAAATAAATTTAATCAACAAGAATAGGAGGGAGCTTACATGAATTAGTTTTCTTTTAAATTCAGCTGATTGATTTAAGTACTGTCACAGCAAAACCATTATTCCATCACACAGAGCGATATTTTGTCTCATTTGATTCCATTTCTGAGGAAGTGAACAACGGCGGGAGCTATATCTGTTGTCTATACATATGACTGTCACTCGATCAGCTGTTTTAACCACACTGTATGTTTTTAATTATTTAGATACGCTTTAGTCTTTCACTGTTACAGTGCAAAAAGATACAGACGTAACAGCCTTTGTTATTAATGGCAGAACTCCACATTGTCAGATAACCAGTTTTTCTTTCTCTCCACCTTCAGAATGTCAAAAAAAGATGAAGCATAAATGAAACTTTCAGCTCAGTTATGCTGGTTGTGTGATTTATAAACTCATTTAACAAGTATGATTTAGTTGTATCTGCTGAAAGATCCCCACCCTAGCCCAAAGACATTACTGTCAGCTTAAAACTCTGGAAGTGTATAAACTACATGGATATAGTCACAACTTGTTGTCACAGACCTTATTAATCCTCAAGCTATTTGAATTTAAAAGCTGCTTTTGACATGGAATTCACTGTAAATCTGCACTCCCTGAATTTCCACTGACACTTCAGGGTGACATTTTGATTTTTTATTTTAAGGAAGTCTCTATGTTCTTGCTTAATCTCATTACCTGTTATGCAGACATTATTTTGCCTCATATCAAATATGTAGCTTGCTACAAATTATCGTGTCATTGTTTTCCCAAAGCCGTCATCAATAAGGGATTTTCCTAGTGAACCAATATGAAAATATAGGCAAGATTACCATAATTTTAGAGCTGGAATCTTGACAGCCTCAGGGGTCTTTTGTATTAAGCCTCTTTGTTTTGCGAAGTTACCAGCATGAAATTATGAATGGCGTTAACAATTTGTATCCCGTGCAAAATAAAAAATCACTTGATTGGTTTCAGAGTAAACTTGTTGCATTGCAACAGATACTGGCTTGTTTCTTTCTTACTGCACTCTTGCTTTTGTATTTACTGATGCTACATTCCAGCAGAAAAAGAAGACAATTCAAAACCACTTAAGAAATAAGACTGATCTTGCCTTAAAAACAGTAGAAGTTATCATGCTTCAGAAATATCTCTTTAAGCAACTTACCTTTTTATTCCTCCCAGAAATGTACACATATATGCATGTAACTCTAAGCACATCATTAATCCAAATTTCTTCAATGGGCCTACTTGGTATTTAATACTATTTTAAAGAGTTTTGCTGGATTGGGGCCACAGAATGATAATACAATATTTCCTTCAATGAAAACAGATACCTCTTTTTATAATGGCAATACACAGAGGACCAGAAAATGTTTTATTTTTTAAATATTTCCTGATCTGTAGTTAGTGTGCAGTGTTATATATGATGATGCAACACAGGTATTTATTTAATTAATAATATAAAGGTGTTGCAATGTGATTGTTTCTTCCATAAGACAAGAAGAGAAACTAAACAAAATCAAAAGATAGTCAGCGATGTCTAGTGAGTATTGTTATGGTTAAAAAGGTTAAAAATGGGACAACAGACGTGTCAGAGACAAGTCACTTAAGACAGTGACATGATTTATTTCTGATGCATAAAATGACATGACAACTTGGGCTGCTAACCTGCAGATGCCCAGTAAAAAATTCAAGCAGAGTTTTGAGGTTAGGGCTATGTCATGCAACTCAGTAAAGAATTTGGTAGGTATCAAGGTTGTTAGAAGATCCTTTCTGCATTGCCAGAGTTCCTCTATCTTCAGGTTGCTGCCACGTGAGGTGTAGCTTTCATTCAACACAAAGACTTCAGTTTGAGATCAGATCATCAGGCCCTTCTGCCACAAGAGATGACAGCATATGAAAACTAAGTTGTAGAGTGATTCCAAGTCAATTACTTCTCAAACAATACCCAGTTTCCTATCTCTGTTGCATTTGTTTCATTCCAGCTATCACTCAGAACTGGTAAATGACATTACATCTGCTCTCGCAATAGAGACAAATGGATTACCACACAGGAATGCGTGCAACTATCTAATAGGGACAATGTGATTACCCGTAATGTAATGATTCATGTGCTATATCCTTCAGCAGCTGCTTTGTGGAAAGTAAAATCAAACTATATCAAGACTGTTCGTAAGTGAAGCATAGAGAATAAGTTGGTAAATTTTTCAGCATTAGATATTATAAGAACTCACTAATTCTGAGAAGACTAAATTGATTATTGTTCTTAACTTATTCAGATGTGCAAGAGTGACAGCAAAGGAAGAAAAAAAAAGAGAGATCATTAATTTTATAGCCAACAACTATTGCAATTCTACTCTAAAGAAGGAAGAAACCAAATAAATAAAGACTACCTTTGTTTGTCAGAAGAAATAATCACTCTTCCTCCAGCTATAAAAGTATCATGCAGTGGCTGAGCCAGCAAGAACATCTCAGCAATCCAAATGTTTTTACGCCCACAAAGAGGTTGAATGTTGCAGAGGTTGTAGTGTCCACTAGGCTGAAAAGTGAGAGTCGGACATCTGTCTCTGACCTCTGTGCACTGTTCAGAAGTGCACATACAAATGAGTAATAAGCTCAGTATTTCAGGGATAAACACATTTTGAATTCAGATATACAGCCATTGGGTTTGGTTGTCATGGTATTCCCAGCCACCAACCAAAATCCTCCTTTGTCTCATTCTTCCAAAAGTAAGTGACACTTTGTAAAGGTTTCAGAATCCTCTATAATATAAATATATATATATAGTGTGTGTGTGTAATGGTATTTACTAAGTATTTCCAAAATTAAATATGTATTTGCTTCTACTTCATATAAAGAATACATGATTAAGTAATTAAAAGCCTATCCTATTTTATGTTTCTATTTGATCACTCTATGAATTGAATTTGCTTATGTTTTGTCTCCAAGAAAATTAATTGAGATAGTTTAGAGCTACATATTATGGATCTGAAAAGTTTATATGTTTTGCTTCGATAAAAAGTCTGTCTTGATTTTCTGCCACATATCAAAAGCACTTAGCTATTAAAATTTCAAACTTCTGTGTAGCTAATCCATCTTCAGAAGTTGTATGAGATTAACAAATAAATAAGACTGATTTAAAATTATCTGAGACTATATCATTAACTTGTCAGACCTGAAACACGGTGAGAGCCAGCTTTTCAAAAAGATGATCTTTTAACAAATACAATCATCACCTTTTTACATTTTTGCCAACAATATTAGAAATTAAAATTCCCTGAAAGGAATTTCTAAAATAAAATCCCAGTTGCACATTACAGCATGGATAATCGGGGCATATATAATACAATTGATCAGATCCTGGGGAAAGACAGCATGTTTTGGTTCCTGGAGAGTAACTCTAGGGATGCCGAGGCTTGGAGTAATATCTGGGCTGTTCGGAAGGTAATGGCAAAATTCTTTCTAGATTTAGTGAAGGTTGTTGCTTTACCTTATGCTGAAATCTTGTGGTTTCTTAGACCTTTGCACTGTAATCAGCTTCCCTGTCCATGAGGTAGACATAGCAATATATTTTTTGTAGGGAGACTTTTGGTTTTCAGTTGAAAATAATTAAGTAAATGTACAGTATCAATCAATAACAGTTTACTTGTAAACTGATTCAATATACCTATTGAATAGATTGTCAATGATTTCACAGAGAATTTTCTCAGCAAATCCAAAATACATTATTCCTGGAAAACTGCATTAAGTCTGGAGAATTTGGGGATGCAAAACACTGTGAGAGTGAAGCAGATGTATCCTCTGAATCTGCTTTAGCTGCGTGTATCTGGGCAGACATGTTGAAGGGAGAATGTGTCACTGACTCACCAGTGCAAAGCGCCATCCCACACCATTAGTACTCTGCAGTGATGTGTAGCATGCTGTCTCTGAAGGCACATGATTTGTGCAATACCAGACACACAGAGTGAGAAAAGACCATGCAAATCATACAACTTGATATTCTATGAGTGTTGTGGTTTAACCTGAGCTAGCAATAAAACCATGATAGCCGCTCACTCACTCCCTCCCCCAGCCCCCCCAGTAGGGGACAGAATTAAAAGGGAAGGGAGAAACTTGGATTGAGATAAACAGTTTAATAAAATAACAAAATACTCATACACTACTAGTAAGTATATATAAAATAGAAATACAAGGTACTCAAGGCAATTCTAAATGAACTCCCTCCACAACTGAGCAGCCAGTCCCAGTGAGACGCATCTGATCCAAAAGCTCATCCTAGAGAGAGAGAAGAGAGGAAAAAAGGCAGAAAGGTTAAGAGGCCTCTGCAAAGCAACGAAAGCTGGACTAAACGTCCCACACCAAAAACTCCTCCTGACTGTGCCAAAAAGACTGAAGAGAAGAACCTGAGAGATTCAAAGAGCCAAAACCAGAAGGTCCCAACTCCCAGCTCTCCTTAAATATGGAGCATGATGTTAACAGGATGGAATACTCTTATTGATCAGTCTGGATGTCAGTCAAGCTCTGCCCCATCCATGTCCCCCTTCTTTGCTGCCTCACACCTGTGGGCAGAGTACTCAGAATGTCCTTGTCTCTCAGACCAGAGCAATTAAAAACATTGTTTCTGTGCTGGGATGTTATCTGCTTGTTCTCAAACTGCATCCAGTTAATTAGTGTGCTAGCTATGAAAAAGAAAGATTTCTAACCGCATGAAGAAAATTAACCCATTTTCAATCAAACCAGCACAATGAGAATTCATTTTGTTTGTTGGTCTGCCATTTGCATATTATAACTCACTAAGAGGAGAGAAGAGGGGAAGGGAGGGGAGAGGAGGGGAGGGGAGGGGAAGGGAGGGGAGGGGAAGGGATGGGAGGGGAGGGGAGGAGGGACCAGGAGACAGTGGCAGTATCCTGGGACAGAAAGATGGGCTGGCTTCTGCTCTTAGAAGCTGCTGAGGGTGTTGGAAGGAAGGACTGCTCCTAACCTGCAAGGTGGGACAGGCAAATGAGGAGACACTGGAGCCTCAGACAGGAGAGAGTCTGCAGCATCATGTTTCCGAAGGGATGGAGAGCAAAACTTGAGAAAGACAAGGGAGACAACAGAGATTTCTGCAAACTAGTGATCCACTGAGTTGACTGAAAATAAGCTTGGATGACAGGATATGCTTCAAAAGGACACAGTCAAGAGAAGAAGATTGGTTTATGGTGCCTTTTTATTTATATTCTGTTTTACCTAGGAATTTTTGATATATAGGTTCTAAATAAAGTTAGTTCTTCCAGTTTACCTCCTAATAAAAAGGGTGGGTTTTTTTAAAGGCAAAGAATAAGGCAGAACATTTCAGATTCTTACTAATTCTGGATCCCACCATATTGTTCATTGTCCAGAACGACTGACTACTCTTCCTGTGAATCTTTTTATTTGTAGTATTTTAAACAGAGTTATCAAATTACCTTTGAATTTTAAGCTCAAGTTACTATTTTTCAATGTATGTGAAATACTGAGTATGAAAAACCCAGAAAAAGCTGTTGTTCTCAGTTCCTTAACACCTGGAAAATTAGGTTTTAAAAGTTGGCATGTACTATAAAAAAAAAATATTGCACTATTGTATTTTTTTTTACCTGAGTCTGATTTTCATAATAATGGCTCACTCAGATTCTTAATGTATTCTGCTCTTCTTATTCACAGTATATTTAGATGCTATGCAGCATGAATAAAGGTGGGTGAAATATGGCCTCTGGTAACTATTTATAGGACTTATTTGCTTTTACTGTTAAAACCATTCTGACCTTCTTGTTACTGTTACACAGCTCTTTCCTTAAATTCACAACACTTTTTTTTTTAAAAAAAATATAATCTTTTGAGGTGGTATATGATTAGTTTCTTCTATTTTCAGCATCTTTCTATCATCTCTGTTTTTTTAAGGTGTTCTATTAAATTAGCCAGTTTTCTATGAAAGCCAATTTATAGATGCCTCCATGTATTTTTCTTAGGCACTCAAGTTGCCTGAAACTTGAAACTCTAGATTAGACCCACTTTCTTTTCGGGTTTACTTGAAGATAAACATTTCAATCCAAAACACTAGACCTTTCAATGGATCAGCATCAGCAGTTTCTATTCCACCAAGCTCAGGTCTAAGCGATAACCATAAGCTTAAATTGTAGTTTTATTCCTCCCTGCATTTCATTGCCTGTGACGTGTAGAGTTTCTGTTGTGATTAAACTGAAGTAAAAGACTGAGGTGAGCTTCAGTTTATCTGTTCTTCTTATTCTTAGTTAAGATGAATGTTCAAATGAGGCTTATTAATTTGTTTCCTGTCATATACAAGAAAGATGTCCAGGGTGACCCAGCATTACTGTGCTGCATACAAGGGATGCCTGCCCAGATGCAAGACTCTACACTTGTCCTTGTTATATTTCATTAAATTTTTCCCCGCCCAACTCTCCAGCCTGTCCAGGTCTCGCTGGATGGCAGCACAGCCTTCTGGCGTGTCAGCCACTCCTCCCAGCTTGGTATCAGCAAACTTGGTGACAGTGCACTCTAGTCCATCATCCAAGGCATTGATTAATATATTGAATAGTACTGGTCCCAGTACTGACCCTTGAGGCATTCCACTAGATACAGGTTTCCAACTACACTCTGCCCCATGGGCCACAACTCTCTGGCTTTGCTTCAGCCAGTTCACAGTCCACCTCACCTTAAAGATTAAGCTTATTTCACATAGAAAAAGTGACTACATCATCTTCTGCTGATTGACGGGATATCCTGATTTCGGAAGTGAAAGGTCACAGATGCTGGAACAGCTTTCACATGGCAGTATGAAATTATTTTATCCTGATAATGTAGCATTTCACATTACCACTACCTGGCAAGATGGTAACAAATGACCAAAGCTCTACAGTAAAAGTTGATGTAAGATTTTTCTCTTGAATATTTGAGGAGATAGGAAAAATCCCAAAGTACTATTTTAATATTTATTTTTACTATTGGGAAATATATTAACATTTTGGTAGGCAATTTAGGTGCTATACTGTGTGCAGAAGCAAGTATTTATTGTGTTCGCTGTGTATCCAGTAACTGAAATTTGTGAGAGAACCAATTATTTTGTGTTTTTACTGCTTCTAAGTCTGTTTATGCTTGTTATGTTTCTTTAAATCAGTAACAAATCCCCTGCCATTTTAAGATTTCTCCTGCAGTGAGGTAAACATGGATGAAGCATGACATACAATGAAAGTAGCAAATGTACTTGAGTTTTTTTAGTGTTCCAGTAAGGATTTTAGCAGAACACAAGTTGCAGAAGGTATCTACATACCCACAATGTATTCATCTCAGCATGACTCAGACACCGTTATTTTCATTTGTGAGAGAACTTGTCAGCCTATTCTCTAGAAAAACTTCAAGTTTCAGCACAGTCTGGTCAAGCACAATATAAAATATTTTCAAAAACTGAAGTCAAAATCACATAATATTAGTTCCACAAGCTTACTAGAAAGGGAGAGGATGCCATTCTTCCTATGAATTTTAAATATGTTCTTACCTATCTTTCACAGAATCACAGAATGTTAGGAGTTGGAAGGGACCTCGAAAGATCATCTAGTCCAATCCCGCTGCAGGGGCAGGAACACGTAGATGAGGTTACACAGGAAGGCATCCAGGCGGGATTTGAATGTCTCCAGAGTAGGAGACTTCACAACCCCCCTGGGCAGCCTGTTCCAGTGTTCTGTTACCCTCACTGAGAAGAAGTTTCTTCTCAAATTTAAGTGGAATCTCTTGTGTTCCAGTTTGAACACATTACCCCTTGTTCTACCATTGGTTGTCACCAAGAAGAATCTGGCTCCATCCTCATGACTCTCACCCTTTATATATTTGTAAACATTAATAAGGTCACCCCTCAGTCTCCTCCAAGGTAAAGAGACCCAGCTCCCTCAGCCTTTCTTCCTAAGGGAGGTGCTCCACTCCCTTAATCATCTTGGTTGCCCTACGCTGGACCCTCTCCAGCAGTTCCCTGTCCTTCTTGAACTGAGGGGCCCAGAACTGGACACAATATTCCAGATGTGGTCTCACCAGGGCGGAGTAGAGGGGAAGGAGGACCTCTCTCGATCTACTAACCACTCCCCTTGTAATACACCCCAGGATGCCATTGGCCTTCCTGGCCACAAGGGCACAGTGCTGGTTCATGGTCATCCTGTTGTCCACCAGGATCCCCAGGTCCTTTTCCCCTACGCTGCTCTCTAATAGGTCATTCCCCAACTTATACTGGAACCTGGGGTTGTTCCTACCTAGATGCAAGACTCTACATTTCCCCTTGTAATATTTCATTAATTTTTTCCCTGCCCAACTCTCCAGCTTGTCCAGGTCTCGCTGGATGGCAGCACAGCCTTCTGGCATGTCATCCACTCCTCCCAGCTTGGTGTCATCAGCAAACTTGCTGTTAGTACACTCTATTCCCTCATCCAAATAATTGATGAATATATTTTACATCAGTGATATGTTGATGGTACTTAGGCATAATTGCTCTGTAAAGGATAAAAAAGAGATGTTTGGATGACCTAAAAGAATGGAGAAATAGTTGGTGGGGGGAAGTGAGGGTGCACTTGGAACTGGTATCTAAAACACTGTGAAATGATGAGCCTGCAGGCCTTCTTTTTTTGTGATTTTAAATGCAGCTGGACAAATAATGAAAATATGCCTTATGTGAATAGATACATATGTGAAGTCTTTTGGTTTTGTTTTTGAAATCTTGGCAAAATATGTCACATAATACTGATGTATTGACAGTCTCCTGATATATGCTTGGTAGGCATTCGAGTCCTGAAAATGGATATTATTAAATTTGCAATTATTACTATTGTCACAAGGATTCATTATAAAATAAAGATTCATGTTTCAAAATAGTTTTGAGGATCAAATAATGAAACAATTATTCTTTGCCAAAGTTAAGATGAGCAGCAACAGAAGCATTGTCTGGGTGGCAAGAATTTTGGAGACTTGTGGATCAATGTGTGCTCATGACTTCACAAACATAACACTGTAGCACCCTTTGTTTCCAGGAGAAGAATAAGGAGAATGTTAGGACAGAGAAAATGTCTTCCTCAAAATGGACAGAACAGAGCTTTTCACAGACCTTGATTTTATTACAATCCAGTACATTGCCTTTGGTGCGCTGTGGGGTTATGTGCCAGGTGCATGTTAGTTATGTGATGGAGAAGAGTATGGGATGCAAGGTCACTGCTGGTGGATGGGTGTTTTGGTGTAGTGTCTGCTGCTTTTGCAAATGTGTTTATTTATTTATTTATTTATTTTTTTTTTTCTGGCATACTAGCTTCAAAAATATGCAAACCAGACCTATCCAGTAGGCACATCACAGAAGCTGAATTCACAGCTATGAATGGAAAAGACTGGCACCACAATGCCGCTAATGCTTGGTGGCCAGGGACCTGAAGTAAGGGATGGAATGAGCAGGTACTGTGTTGTGTGAGACTTCTAATACCTATCGTAAAAAAAAGGAGGACTTTACTTTGAGTCTATGGACATGTTTACACAAAAAAAAAGAGAGTCACACACAAGCTTGGGTCTGGGCATAGGGAAGACAGAGAGCTGTCCTAAAAGATGGGGAATAGTAGGAAATTGCAAAATTACTACAGACTTCCCACCTACTTTACTTGTTTCTGATCCCTGGAAAAATTAAATTGTGGAAGTGGCCACTGATGTTTCATCCTCAGGAAGAACAGAATGAGTATAGCAGAAGTTGCTGTTGCTGTCAGGGCAAGTGGGATAAGGGTAGCCACTGTCTCTTTATAGCAGTTACTGTACCAAACTTACTTGCCAATCCTGCACTTTCTGAGGGTGACTGAGTCAGTGTTTCTCCAGGGCTCAGCCACAGCTCTATGACTCCTCCTCTTCCTCACTACTAGCTTAAACACCATCATTAATTTCTTATATTTCTCCTTTAAAAAAAAAGCAAACACACACGTGAGTATCACCTGTTATATAGTGACAGTCAGTTAAAATATACTTAACAGATATTTGCATCTTACTTTTATGCTGCACCCACTTGTCTTGACAAAGCACCGTACAAAGGTAAAATGATGTTGTGCAGCTACAAGTGACTAGTAAAAAATTACACAGATGAGAAACTGAATGGCCTGATCAGGAATCACCTTTCATGGGGAGCAGCTGTTTTCACACCCTCTCAAGACTTGGCCTGGCCCCAGTGCACACATTCCTGCCATGAGCCAGACCCTGTGCAGAAGTTCTGTGGCACAGGGACAGGGCAATACAAGGACAGAGGGACCATGCAGCTACCTGTACCCCTATATGCAGCTATAATCATAGCCACTCTCACTATTCAGTGAGTGATGATTGGTTTATGCTACTGTGCTCTTTACAATGAATAATTGTACCCTTTTTGACAATGCTCTGAGAACAACGGATCATTTTTTTTCCTTGTCTGAGTAAATAAAAAGGCAAGCAGAGGAAACAAGTCATATTAACCTGAGTGCAATGAAAGCTGGTTCAGATTTCACCTGCAGTGGAAAGTCTAGCCTACTGTTTAATAAGGTTGAGGCTTCAGACTTTTGGTACATGTAGAAATTGTCATGTGTGGTATAAATTCTAAATGTGCTTTCATTAAAAATTGCCCAGATGGGGATTAAGGGAGTGTAATTTGTCAGTGAACCAGAAATCAGTGCAGGGGTTGTGGTTCAAGCTGATAAGGCCTTGAAGGAAATTCCCTCCTACTGTTAGGAAAGCTGGAAAGCGGAAACCTGAAGTATGACTGCTTTAGCTGATAAGAGAAAAATAAAATTATCCTAAATGAAGGAGGTTGTTTCTTTTTTTTCTTTTTTCTTTTTTTTTTTTTTTTTTTTCAGTCTCTCTATTGGTTTTATCAAGAGGAAAATATTGGTACCATATATCATTAAGCTGAAACTTAAGGATAGGCAAAACTTTTTTTCTTTTTTTTTTTTTTTTTTGTTCATACCAGCTGTATTAATTAATAAAGTGTGACGTGACTAAATTGGTAAGTGCTGTAAGCTGAAGTAGCATGAGTAAATTTTCAGTTTGTTTGTCATTCCTTTTAGGCGTCTACTTAAAATGACTGCAAATTGCTCAAGTGATGTTAACATGACCCTTCATCTGAAATACAATTATTAAACACTTTGGCTTTATCAGCTGTGCTGTAGTTTGCAGTGTTTGGAAGATGTGGTGAAAGAGTTTCAATCAAAATAGGTAACAGCATTCCCTTCAATTTCTGCAGTATAATTATCCAATTTTCACTTATTTCATACCTGTGCAATGCCTGCCGAAGGACTGAGGTAAAAGTTATCTTTGACTGTAAAGCTTAAGTTACTGTATACATAAGCTCATATAAATTAAGAGGACAGTACAAGCTGAGGTGCCAGTTTGCTGTTACAAAAAATCCTGACCGCTTTCATATTTCCTTGTGTGATAGTTTTATAAACATTTACTTTTAAAACCTACAAATTCTGCTTGATGCTTTAAAATTGTCACTTGGCACACTGTTGCATTATGAAATACCTTTTCATTTGTGTATCCATCATAGCTTGGGAGGCTAGGACAGCAGTGGTCGTTTGTACTTGTTCACTCATCTAAGTGAATTACCTCGGGTGATGGGTTTGCTCAGCCTGGGAGATGAAATTTCTTCCTTTTCTCTGAAATGAGAGAGGAGATAGGGAGTGAAGTGCCCAGGGTAAGACAAACATCTTACCATAGATGACAAAGGATCCCTGGCAATAAGGGTAGATGTGCAGGGAGGGGAAGAAGGAGACAAAGACACTGAGAAGAAGTACAAAATGCTTTAACAGCAGAACTAATCAGAAGCAGAAAGGACAAAAGTGCACATCCTCCCTATGTGAAAACAGAGAGATCTGGTAAGATCTAAGTGACAAGAAGGCTAGAACACAAAGTGGATTCAAATATGTCTGATTGTCATATTAAATTGGATTTTATCTGCTTCATATTTCATACAAATACCAGTAATTTGTTTGGTTTCACTTCTCAGGCATGCAGCTTCAAAATAATTTAATTGTAAACCAAACGACTCACACTTTCAGTGGTATTTTAGAAAGACTATATTTAAGTTTTGGGTGGAGACAGGGGGAGAATATGACTGAAGAGCCACTACTGAATGTAAACAAGTTCCTGGAGCTCATCAACTATGAGAGCAGAATGCTGCTGGACCTCTGTTCAGAGCTGGAGTATTCACACAGCCCAAGTCCTTGGCAAACACTTATTTGGTGGCTGAGGTTAGGTTGGACTCTGCGATGGACTGCTGCACTTTGGCACCTGTAACCCATCAGTGTTCACTCCACTCCTTGACAGGAAGCAATGTTGATAATGGGGCCAGATGTTTTGGTTTAACCTGCTCATTTAGAAATTAAGTACATGAAGACTAGCTGAATTAACATAGAAAGACTCAAGAAGAATAGTTTGCTCACAGCCTTTCTAAACAACCCTCAACACATATTTGTTTGTTTGTGTTTGGTTTTGTTTTGTTTTTGTTTTTCTCAGATCCATTCTTGGCTCTCTTTTACTGTTTGGAGCTTCCACGGCCTTTCTGTCACTATCTGTGGTGTTTACAAGTGTTTCTCATGCACACTGAAGAAATACTTAGTGAAGTATCACAGTATCACAGTATCACAGTATCACAGTATGTTTGGGATTGGAAGGGACCTCAAAAGATCATCTAGTCCAATCCCCCTGCTGGAGCAGGAACACCTAGGTGAGGTCGCACAGGAACATGTCCAGGCGGGTTTTGAATGTCTCCAGAGAAGGAGACTCCACCACTTCCCTGGGCAGCCTGTTCCAGTGCTCTGTCACCCTTACTGAGAAGAAGTTTCTTCTCAAATTTAAGTGGAACCTCTCGTGTTCCAGCTTGATCCCATTACCCCTTGTCCTATCATTGTTTGCCACCGAGAAGAGCCTGGCTCCATCCCCATGGCACTCACCCTTTATATATTTATAAACATTAATAAGGTCCCCCCTTAGTCTCCTCTTCTCCAAACTAAAGAGACCCAGCTCCCTCAGCCTTTCTTCATAAGGGAGGTGCTCCACTCCCTTAATCATCTTGGTTGCCCTACGCTGGACCCTCTCCAGCAGTTCCCTGTCCTTCTTGAACTGAGGGGCCCAGAACTGGACACAATATTCCAGATGTGGTCTCACCAGGGCGGAGTAGAGGGGAAGGAGGACCTCTCTCGATCTACTAACCACCCCCCTTCTAATACACTCCAGGATGCCATTGGCCTTCCTGGCCACAAGGGCACAGTGCTGGCTCATGGTCATCCTGTTGTCCACCAGGACCCCCAGGTCCCTTTCCCCTACACTGCTCTCTAATATGTAATCTCCCAACCTATACTGGAACCTGGGGTTGTTCCTGCCCAGATGCAGGACTCTACACTTGCCCTTGTTAAATTTCATTAGGTTATTCCCCGCCCAACTCTCCAGCCTGTCCAGGTCCCGCTGGATGGCAGCACAGCCCTCCGGCGTGTCAGCCACTCCTCCCAGCTTGGTGTCATCAGCAAACTTGCTGATAGTACACTCAATTCCCTCGTCCAAATCGTTAATGAATATATTGAATAATATTGGCCCCAGCACTGATCCCTGAGGCACTCCACTAGATACTGGCCTCCAACTAGACTCCGCACCATTGACTACCACTCTCTGGCTTCTCTCCCTAAGCCAGTTTGCAACCCACCTCACTACTCTATTGTCTAGACCACACCTCCTCAACTTAGCTGTGAGGATGCTGTGGGAGACTGTGTCAAAGGCTTTACTGAAGTCAAGGTAGACCACATCCACCGCTCTGCCATCATCCATCCACCTTGTTACATTCTCATAAAAGGCTATGAGGTTGGTCAAGCATGACCTACCCTTGGTAAAGCCATGCTGACTGCCCCTAATAACCCTCTTATCCTTGATATGCCTTGAGATGGCACCAAGGACAAGCTGTTCCATTACTTTCCCAGGGACAGAGGTGAGGCTGACCGGTCTATAATTACCCGGGTCCTCCTTCTTGCCCTTTTTGAAGACTGGAGTGGCAGTCCCAGAGTGTCCTTGTACATGGATTTTTGGTTAGGATGGTGACCAGTGCTTTCACTTTGGTTTGGGAATCTTTTTTCAGAATTATATTTTCCAGTTACAACTGTTTCACTCAAAGCTATTTTTTTTTGTCTGTCAGCTTAAAGGCAATTTGACCAATACATACCAGACTTTTTGAACCATCCTGTGAAATGAAATGAAGTTGAAAATTGTCCCTAAATACTCTATTAAAAAAAAAAAAAAAAAAAAAAAAAAGAGAAGAACATTTTATAGTGTTTTGATTTTTTACTTTGATTTTTTACATTTTTTACTTAGTATAGCGTTTTTGTAAGGTCATATGCTACCTTGGTATGTGCTGCTCCTTAGGTGTAATGATGCAGGTTGGAATGTAAACTTACTTCCTTGTTCACAAAATCTGCATGGTTTTTCAAGTGAATATGATGCAGGACATGTTGCTAACTACTAGAGAGGCAGTATTCTATTAAAAAAAAAAAAGTGGTAGATAAAAAAAGAAGTATATAGATCCATACATTTTTTTGGAAAAATGACATATGAAAATGAATTTTTCCCTCCAAAAAGCCTTGTCAGTGAAATAAGTAGGTAGAGTCCGAAAGACAAAATACCATTATCTTTTGATTAAGGATGATGTGGTGCATGTGCAGGTTGTTGCCACAAGAGGAGTCCTATTTCTTGGCACTAGATCTGGGAACCAGCCCACCAAAAAAAAAAAAAAAAAAATCTGCATTTGTTTGACCTGGCGAAGTGAATAAAATGGAGAACAACATCCTGCCGCCACTGAGAACTGAAACAAAAACCCTCAGGTATGGGACTGAGTTAGACACCATTTCAGTCAGAGACAAATACTCCCAACTAACACAAATGCAGAAAGCTACCTGACGTTTTAGACACTAGTTTTTCACCTACAGAACTTATTGTTTTTGTGATTCCTGTTCAAGCCTCTTTTATTACTACTGAACTGTGAAACTGATGTTTTAAAAAATATTTGTGTTACAGTAGCAGTTTGCAAAGACAAATTTTGCCACTATTCATAAAAAATGTGTACTTTATACTAATATACTTGCTTTTTTTTTAGTCACAGTATTACTCATATTTGTTGTTTGAAAGGCTAAAACTCAAGTAATAAAGAATATTTTTTTTTTTTTAATTTTAATTTTTTAGGCTTTGGGATCACACAGTAGCATTGTAACACCATATAGTATCTGCTAGGGCAATTTAGAGAACTGAAATGAGATTAAGAGTGTTAAACAAAATAGGGGGATGTAGGAACATTATCCTTTAATTTGGGGCAAAAGCTCAAATGCATAACATTGATTTCCATTTTGTTCTGTTTGCTTATTTAATTCTCTCCTTACATGTGTTGCAGTCTCTTACATTCAGGTCAGCTGGACGAGGGTAGTTTGGCTTGGTAAACACACTGTGCAAGCACTGCGATGGTATGCAAAGGAATCTGTTTTATTCAGGGCAAGTCTAGAATGTTTAACAGGAAAAGCAATGTGTACTGAGGTTAGTGAGATAGATTTCAAAGTGTTCCACAGCTTGTCGAAACTGTGTAATAAATGGGATACTCCAAACTGGACACAGAGGAAAAATATGTCTTTGCCCTTAATATCTGTATCATTGATAGTAGACACTGCTCCTCTTGACCTCCTTGACTTAGCATTCAGCTTCAGTTTTGAACATCTTAATATTACTATGAAAAATAATCTGGCATTGTTCTCCAAAGGGTTTGCATTGTTCACTGTAGGCATATTAAATGCCATCACCAATTGTGTACCTGTCTGTTTGTTAAGCAAATATATTTGAGCTACTATTATATTCTCTGGTTTCCCTGCAGAAACACAAATAGAAATAAGTGCACTTAGTTTCTATACAAGTCAGTTTCTATACAAACATCCATAGGCCTGATTCCAGTCCCATTTACTCTTGTTATATCAAAACTGCTCATTTTAAGTGCTGGCATTCTCAAGAGCCAGATGAAGAATTTTTTGTACAGATTAAACAGTAGCAGAAAAGATAGAGATGTGGGATGTGCGGAGAAAGGAGTCATTCCCATTCAGCAAGCCTCCCACTTGCTACTGAAAAGCTCTCTATATTGGGCTTAGGCAGTGCAGTGGAAAGAGTGCAGAAGATATCTTTTCTATCTGCTTCAGCAGAAATGCATGATTCACTTAATGCCAATTGACACCGATTCTCTCAGTGCAAAGTATTACCAGACACTTCAATATGTGCAGTTTTTAAGACAACACTTGGAGGAGAAGCACGGGAATGAGCTGATAAAAGTTGTCACAGTTCCATTTCCATTAGTGGAACCACCATCCTGATTTATACCAGCTGAAGGCGTGCTAACAAAACACCCACAGGAATGTTGTATCTAATTTAGAAAAGAACAGCTCACTTTTTTAGACGTATTTTTAATCAACCATTTAAGATCTTACAGAAAGGGATAGTACTGTTCAGTTTTGCATGATTTGGATCAGACTGTGCAAAACCATTTCTTTATTGAACTTAATTTCCTTATGACAGTCCCATAAAAAGAGGCATGGTAAGTGTCAGAGAAAAAGGACAGAGGATCATTTTGGAGGACCAAGCTTATTTGCCTATTCTAGTTAGACTTGTATAAAATGCCTAAATCTTTGGCCCTTCAGATGTTTCAGTCTTTTATATAATAATTATTACTTCATCCTAGCAATGTTCTAGTGATGAATATAGTTAGATGGATTGGGACCATGCCTCACAGAACAATCTAGCATAGGGAAAGATCATGATGGAACAAATAAAATGTATGCCAACAACACTGAAATTTTAGCCTTCTATAAAAACTATGAGCAAAGCAGCTGACAAAACTTTAGCACAGTTTACTTTATGCATGTGCTCATTTATTGTATATATGAATTTTTGAGGCAGTGACTAGCTTCTCAGGGTTAAAATCCTCACTTTCTTTTTTTCTTTTTTTTTTTTTTTTTTAATTGATTAATAATCAAAGACTTTCTATTGTTTCCAGCTAGGAATGTCAGTCATTTGACTGCAATATATCATTCATTGTTTTCCGTGGACCTTAATGTAAGGTCATATTGACCTTGTGTAAATTTTGTTTTAAGAACTAACATCTATTAACAATAGGCCTCTTGTGCATTTGTTTCTGCATGTCTTGTTGACATCATATGAAAAGCATTTTGAAACTATAAGTAAAACCCATCAGTTTTAACAGAAATAATGACCCCATTTGCCATGGAAACTAAAGGACTTTATGAAAATGCACTGAGCTGTTTTCCATACTAAGGTAAAATTATTTTAAAAATAGGATTAGCGCTTGGTGTTAACTGGCCAAGTAGCAGAGATTTTACTTTCCAAGCCTTTTCAAGCAAAATATGAACACCTCTGAATATTTTTTGAGAAAATCAACAACTGATTTTTTTTTTCAATATTGCTTTTCTTTTAAAAATAGAAAGAAGAAATCAAAACAATAAATTACTTTTTTAAAACAGCACATTGCTAGTATGAGTAAACAGAAGAAATTTAAAATGACATTTAAAACAACTCTGTAAGAGAGTAAAAAGGAATATATCACTACAGAACACCCTTGCCCTGCCTTGCTTTGCCTTGCCGTACCACTCCGTGCCTCTTCTCCCCTTGCCTCTTGCCAAAGTTTTCTTTCATATACACAAGAGTGGTCAGGGATAAAAAAGGCAACTGTAGTAAAATTGCTAAACCAAAGTTTCATGATAGATGCTGTAGCAAGTACCAAGGATTACATAAACAAGTAAGAACTGGGAAGAACTACAAGAAAATAAAAGCAGAAGGATGTAGTACGAAAAAAATATCAGAATAGAAACATGAATATAGGAAATAAACAAAATAAACCAAGCAATAAGAAAAAGGACTAAACTTTGGCTTTGCTGTTTGACTTGCATGAACCCCTGGTTTCCCAGGCACTAGAGTGGGGAGCAATGTACAGCACTGAATACTAAGTGTTACTCCCGGTTCCAGTCCTCTGATTTACAAGCAAATTTTTTGGAGAAAAAAACACAATATCCATGTCAGCTGTACATCTGGCACAACTAGTATAGCTGTATTGGTCCTTGCCTTAAGAAAAGGTGTTTGTGGAAAAATTCTGAGCTCTCTTCCCAAAAGTGCTATTTGGGGATCATGAAGACTTTCACAGCTGTTCTCATGTTTCCAGACAACACGATAGACCAAATTTCTGTCACTGAATCCCCTCACAAAGGTAATGTTCTATTCCTTGGCATGCAGAAAGCCAGTGAAACTGCTGAGCTACTGTGTGCTTCAATAATAATGGGATTCTCAAAGTGGGTTTTTCTATGGAGCAGGACAGGTGCATATGCCACATACTTCATTAATACCGATACTTCAGCACAGTTGCCTGGCATGTAGTTGGTTTGTTTCAGATATTTCCTCTTCTTGATTTGGAGCTGGGACTCTCAGATCTCCCTAGTGTCCTGGGTACCCTGAGATATAATGTCAGCAATGTTTTTGCATCTCTTATGTTATTGCTGACAACGGGTGTAAGCAGAAACTAGTTTTGAGAATGGCAAGTATTACTGTACAACAAATGGTTTTACCAAGTTTGTTATTCCTATATCGTGTATGCTTTAGAAACCTGAAAGCATAGCAGTTCTCACAAATATTTTGATATTATGTATTAGGATATATTTCAAAATCTATCAGTTACCAGTTGTGGTGTAGTAGCTCGTGGTACTCAACTGCAGAGTCACGAAGAACATCGATTTTATAACAGAAATTCAAATTGTTGGAAACCACTGTAAGTAGGACTTATGAACAAGTGAAAGTAGATCTGAACTGCATAACAAATAGGAACCCAGTTAGATGACAATGGGGACAGGACCAAGAAAGTAAGTTTCTACTCTGAACTAGGAGGGCATCTGCTGCTGACAGGACTTGTTAGCTGTAAGTTCACAAGCTAAATTAAGATTAACTTGGAAGTTACTGGGAAACTGTGGTGGCAATGAAGTCACTATACTTTTTCCTAATATACTTTGGTTCAGAAAAAGAGTTAGGACATGCATGCAGCAGGGACATGTGTGGGTAACTGTGACTAGAAAGACAGATAGGCTGGTAAAACAGGCCAGTACTAATTACACAGTTAGACCAGGACTGGTCTTCTGTAGTGTTTGTTGCATCATAACTTTCTTTTAAGTACTGAAATGAAACAGAAATTTGGAATTTCTCCCATGGTCTATGTGAGCTCAAAGGGTCTTTAAAAGGACCAAACTAGGAATACTTCTTTGCAGGTATGGGCCAATGAACGGGATTTAGAGTGGTCTTATGAAGAGTTCTGTGAAAGAGTTCCCCTGAGAAGGGAAAAATGAGTACATGACTGAAAGCTGTCAAGCAGCTGACACTGGGAAAGTCCAACAGATTCTTTGTATAAAAAATCAGGTACACACCAGGCTGGACAGAGCATTTGACACTACATCATTTCTTCAGTGTATAGGATATCCAGGTTCAGATATTTAAGTAAAAGAACAGCAGAAGAAGAGACAAAGAAAGATTCACCACATGAAATCTATTCACTTGGGCTGTTTATGGCAGCTGGAAACCCTCCACAGATCACTTTCTCTCCCCAGAAAAGTTTATTTCAGATCCTTTTTTTCCATGGCACGCTGAAAAAAAGTATCAACAACGGTTTCTTGATCTAGTCATGAGGCATGGGCCTCACCTTCTTCTCAGACTTTATTACCAGAAAGTTAAGTGGTACCCTGTGAAATTATTCCAGACAAGCTGTGCTCTTCACCTTACTTTGCATCGTAGAAAAAGCTAAATTCATTATAAAGGTTTTTATTAGGCTACAGGACATCTAGAAGTTAAGTACTGCCTAGAAAGTGTTGCACTGCTTCAGTATCTCTAGGGATTTTGATCTTAGTGACCTATGGAAGATATTACTCCTATGTCAAAATTTTGCTGTCACTTCAAAAATTCACCTTTGTGATAATGGAAAAAAAAAAAAAAGACAAAAGACGAAAAAAAAGCTTGTAGTCACATTCCTGTGTATATTTATCAATCATAAACTGATTAAGGAATCTGTCAAAATACACTTAATCTAAGCTTTGAGCTGCGTAGTTTAGCAGTTCAAATTTAAAAACCCACAGAAACTAGTAAATCTCAGGAAGGATAGAATTTGCCCTAAAGGCCACCTAGAGGATAAAAAGAGATGAAGCGATTGCTGAAGCTTTTTCTCTGTTAAAAAGGCATATCATCAGGAAATTATCATGATTTTTCTCTAGAAAACTTAAAGTTTTCAGAACGAGTCTAAAAATGAGCATGAATGCTTCTATTTATCTTCTTTTGGATTTCTGTGTTAGCAATTGCACTTGTTTTTAGAGATGTGTCATTCCATAGAAGAAAGAGTTTAGATGATATTTTGTATAAGCAGAAGTTGAAGCTGGCCTAGAATCAATGAATAATATTAACATTCCTTCAATAGATCAGTAATTTAATTCATTACATTCATTTAATGTAACTATTGAAATGGGAGTTAGGTATAATTATCTTTTAGTCCCTGACTTTGCACCTCTAGGGCCACAAATCAATACTTGGTGAGGATGACAACAATTATTCTAATCAAAGGGATGTAATGCACTCTAAGTTAGTCAGTTTCATTTCTTAAAGGGATAAAGTCTTCACAGAGCCACACTGAGGTTTGGCACAGTTTGTGAGTTGGCAGGCTTCACTCTAAAGAGACACAGTCTGAAACGAGCATCAGTGAAGAAGTAGAGTCTCATCCCGCTGGAAAGCTGAAGTGTGGTTCCATGAACAATTAACACAATTGTGCATTGTCACTGTCTGTTCCACACTAGCCTCTCATAAGACCATAAACCTGGTCTCAACTAGCTTGATCAGCAGTAGTTTGAGCTTAGCTTCCTCCTTGAAAAAGCAATTATCATAAAACCAGCACCCAGCTGACAATGAGTGAAATCAAGCACTGCTCTGCATTAGCATTCTGATTTCTCTTATTGCAATGGATTTTTTCCTTAATTTCAGTTTGACACTGAGATATATACAAATATTTGAATTTGAAACACACAATCAAATGTTTATAATCAAGTAAACCTTGTAAAAAAATCTCCATAATGTTTAACCTCTTAGGAATTTTTCTTTTATTTATGTCTATGAAACTAGAAATATAGGACTCACAGCAAGTTAGGAAGATTCAGTACAAAAGTAATCAAGGGATATATAATAATTTATTTATTTTTGTACACTACCAGAAGCTATACTAAACCTTCACATGATTGTATGCCAATAAAGTCACAGAATGTTTTCATAAAAGGAAATATTTATGGGGAACAGAAATGTTTAATTTGAATATATTACATATTCCTTCTGGTTGGGTTTAGCACTGAGACATGCTTGCTTTAGATGATATCCTTTTAATCCTGGAAAAAATGTAGTCTAGAAGACAGATTACAAAATGAGGAGGAAAGTGTAATTCTGAGAGACATATAGTAATTCAAATTAGGAAATTTTCTTTCCCTTCTTGCCATTTTAATGTCACTTTTTTCTTCAGAATATTTCACTGAGCTTCCTTGATATAGGAGAAGGGGTTCAGATAAGGGCTTAGTATTAGATCAAGGAAGTGACTGAGGCAGGTATTAGGTTTGACACTTCAAAAAAGGAAGATATTTGTCCCTTTTTACATACAGAATACAGAATGATGATACAAGCGTGTAAGCAACAAGAAGAATTCCAGTCTCTGGGCCTTGGCTCTTTGATGTTTAAACTAGTCAAGCAGATCTGGGCAAATCCTTGTAGTTAGCTGTCTTGAAGGTTTATGAGAATACTTTTCACTGGTTTACTGGGTTTTGAAGAAGATTGAACTTAGGGTTGTTTTAAAGTGTAAATACACATACTTTCACATATTGTGGGGTTTAACATGACTCATATCCTGTTCTAGGAAACAGTTCAGTATTTCCTGTGCCCAGTAACATTTCATTATTTTTTAATCTGACCTGGCGATCAAATGGATAAAACCTCTATTGTTTAGGAATTGTTCTAGTATATGGGATAGCTTGTCAGCTTCTCTGATGATTTTTTGGATTGTTCACATGTAAAAAAATGCCCAGGTGCCTTTCAAGTATTATGATTGCTGTATACCAGGGGTATACTCCAGTAGGAGTAGTTACATTTATACAGTCCTAAAATTACATTCTGCCCTTTGAAGGCAACCGCAAGGCTGATGTGGCCCCCAGAGAAAACAAGTTTGACACCCCTGCTGTATACTGTAGATTTCTGTATGATGCTTATTTTTCTCTGACAGATGTTGCTTTGTTTAACTAGATCTTACCTGCCTCCTCCTTAGTGGGATAAACTTTAACCATAATCTCTGAATATCTTTAGGATATAAACCTGAGAGAGCTTAATGAGAGAAGTGCTTAGTGTCTGTCCAGGTTCTTGTTGGAGTCATGGTTGAAGACTGTTCAACTGATGCAAGATGGGGATGGCTCTGAGGCTACTTGGAGATCCTTTTCTAGGCCATCTGTGAAGCATTAAAATGCTCACACAGAAAAAAACAAACAAACAAAAAAACCCACTTGTTGCTACTAACATGCCTCTAGATTTAAGTGGAAACAAGCAGTAAAATTGCAGATTTTGTTTGCGTTGTGTTTGTACCAAATAGTTCACTGTGTTACCTGGATGTGGTCATCAGTTGTAAGTCTCTGACTCCTATCCAGGTTACATCTTCTCTACTTAATTTTTCTGCATTATAGATACTAGAGAGTATAAGAAATGATAAAGCAGGAAAGATTTCTAATGTCTAAATAGATTATTAGATAACTGCAAGTATGTTTTGAATAATGCTATTGAGACATATTCTAATACTAAGTAATGTCTTTTAAAGCAGTCTGCATGAAAAGCTTTGGACAAAAAGCAGCCTCATCAGAGAATATGTGAGATTTTTTAAGGTACATTATAATCTGTGAATAAAATTACACTACAAAAAAATAAATGTGAAGTACTGTACTGACTTAGTCAATCACAACAGGACTAGTGCCATAAGGTAATTACTCAGCAAATTAAATATTTTTTTTGTATTTTCTGTGTTATCACAATGTGATTAAAATTGAGTGTATATTCATGCATTGGAAAAGGTTTCACTGTACGACTGAAATTTTGTGCATAGTGTGCCTTTCAGAACCTTTCCAAGGAATATCAGCTCAATTGTCTCAGAATGTTTGCTAAATTTATATTATAGGCTGCAGCAATGCCAACTGGTTATAGATTCAGAGAAAAAAAAATACCCTTAAGAATGATAAGTCTTGAAAGTAATAGAAAATTAATTATACTATTCTAACCAGCAAACATGGGAGGAAAAAAAATCTTAAAATAATAACCTACCCAAAGCAAACACCCTCCCCCCCATAACACAACAATGCCATTGCTATGGAAAGGTGAATAAATACAAAGAATCAGAAAGGAAACAAGTTATGTCTATGTGTTTTTCTTGGATTAAACTGTCCTTCAGACTGTGTCTGAATCCCTTCGGTGCTAAAGCCAAGCTGATCAAAAAGATGAACAATAACAAAGTGAGTTACTGATGTACTTGTCTTTAAAATGTAATATTTAAGTGCCTTTACAATTCCCCTTTTCATGGACATAGTGTCTACAGAGAACCTGACTGACTACTTCAGATGTAGACCTTCATAACTGTGAGATAATAACCTTTCATTACCTTTCTGTGCTGACACTGGATGAGGCTAACTTGCAAGGCAGGTGCACTTGTGTTGAACCTCTCAGTTCTGTTCCATAAGCAGCCATATTACAGCACCTACTGAAACCAATCACGCTACTGTTCCTTAAATCTATGGTTTTCCTGTTTATTTATTTATTCATTCATTTATTCATTTATTTATTTATTTATATATATATATATATATATTTTTTTTTTTTTTCCTGGAAACTGGCAGAAATGAAGACAGATAAGCAGCCTGACCTGTTAGCTGAGAATTGTATTTTGTTACATTTATAGGTACCCTTTGATGATAAAGTATACACTGGTGATGAAAATAATCACAGTCACAGAATGGTCAGGGCTGAAAGGGATGTCTGGAGATCATCTAGTCCAACCCATCTGCTAAAGTAGGTTCACCTAGAGCAGATTGCACAGGAATGTGTCCAGGCAGGTTTTGAATGTCTCCAGAGAAGGAGACTCCACAGCCTCTCTGGTCAACCTGTTCCAGTGCTCTGTCACCCTCAAAATAAATAATCGTCTCCTCGTATTCAGGTGGAACCTCCTGTGCTTCAGGCTGTGTCTGTTGCCCCTCATCCTATCATTGGACACCACTGAAAGGAGTCTGGTCCCATCCTTTTGACATTCACCCTTGAGATATTTATAAACATTGATAAGATCCCCTCTCACCCTTCTCTTCTCCTGTCTGAACAGACCTAGCTCTCTGTCTCTCTTCATAAGAAAGATTCTCCAGACCCTTAACCATCTTTGCAGCTCTCTGCTGGACTGTCTCCAGTAATTCCTTGTCTTTCTTAAACTGAGGAGCCCAGAAATGGACACAGTAATCCAGATGAGGCCCCACTAGGGCAGAGTAGGGGGGGGAGGATAACCTCCCTCAACCTGCTGGTCACACTCTGCTTCATGCACCCCAGGATACCATTGGCCTTCTTGGCCACAAAGGCACATTGCTGGCTTATGTTCAACCTGTTGTCCACCAGGACTCCAGGTCCTCTACTGTGCTGCTTTCTAGCAGGTCAATGCCTAACCCGTACTGGTGCATGGGGTTATTCCTCTCCAGGTGCAGGAGTCTACACTTGCCTTTGTTGAATTTCATTCGGTTCTTCTCTGCCCAGTCCTCCAGCCTGTCCAGATATCACTGAATGACAGCACAGCCTTCTAGTGTATCAACCACTCCTCCCAGTTTCATATCATCAGCAAACCTGCTAAGGGTCCACTCAGACTCTTAATTCAGGTCACTGATGAATTGACTAAACAAGACTGGACCCAGTACTGACCCCTGGGGAACACCACTAGCTATAGGCCTCTAACTTCACTCTGCATCATTGATCACAACCCTTTAAGCTTTGCCATCCAGCCAGTTCTCAATCTGTGTCACTGTCCAGTCATCCAGCTCACACTTCATGAGCTTACCTATGAGGATGTTGTGGGACACAGTGTCAAAAACCTTGCTGAAGTCAAAGTAGACAACATGCATTGTTTTCTCTGATCAGCCAGCCAGTCATGTCATCATAGAAGGCTATCAGGTTGGTCCCTTGGTAAATCCATGTTCACTACTCCTGATAAACTTATTTTCCTCCACATGCTTGGAGATGACATCCAGAATGAACCGTTCCATCACCTTTTAGGGATGGAGGTGAAGGTGACTGTCCTGTAGTTTCCTGGGTCGTCTTTCTTGTACTTCTTAAAGACTGGAGTGATGTTGGTTTCCTTCCACTCCTCAGACACCTCTTCTGTTCTCTCTGACCTTTCAAAGATGATAGAGAGCAGCTTAACAATATCATCTGCCAGCTCTCTCGACACTTGTGGGTGCACCCCCTTGAGGCCCATGGATTTGTGGGTGTCCAGTTTGTCTAAAGGTTCTCTAACCTGATCTCTAACTTAATCAAGGGGACAAAGTAAACTAACCTTAGATTTCTGGGTGGATAATAGTAATATGTAAAATTTATTTAGCACACATCTGAAGAAAATCAATCTAAAAATAATTAATTGGTCAAAGATCAGAGAGTCAAATTTGTAAGGAAAGTAATGTACATCAATAAATTTTGACCAAATAGATGAGAAAATATTTTTAATAGCCACTTATTTCCAAATAATTGTTTTCACTTTTTTTTTTTTTTTTTTTTTTCAAGTTGTGAAGAGGTAATTAAAGTTGTGTGTGTACAATTGAATTTAGGGTTAGAGAGTTTATATTTACACACTTTTCTCTAGGGATATATTGAATATTGATATACATGGTAGCATGAAACTGTTCCTTTTATGAGTTTACTGCAAATATTTATTTCCTAAATACATTAAGAAGGTCAGGATGAGAAAATAAATGGGTTTATTTCTCCAAACAACTTATTGATGATGAAGTGAAAAGAGAAACAAAATGAAAATGCTCTTCATTGTTTCAGTACAACTCACCTAACACACTCACATAGTTTGAGAATTGGCCATCTCATTTCTATTTATAAAATCCTGGGCTTATTAAAGCTGTATGAACACTGTAACATAACAAGCCTAAGATAGAAAAAAACAACCATCCAACCAACCAAACAAAAAAATCAGCAAAAACAGTAAAGGTGGACACCTATAATTATGCTAGCAGATGCTTTCAGTGTAGATGCAGCTAATTCAGATAGGAAGTGGTTTTCTTGCATTATTATTCATTAGTCCCTGAAAAAAAAAAAAAAGAAATTACCAACATCAGAAAAAAAAAAGTGCTTGTATTACTATTTCAACATTGAAGTTTTTGGCAGCACACAAATGCTGTCACTTGACAGAGGCAAGGTATAACATACTAAGGGAATGAGAGCTCTTGCATTAGGAAAAACTAGCAATTACTGCTCAGGTTCCTGGCAGAACCTTAAGAAGTCTGTAGCCATCTAAGCAAAAAGTAAAGTTTGTTGCTTCTACTGAGAACATGGATATTGTTATTTTAATTGCCATATTTCCATAACCTTAACATAACTGATAGCTGACACTTACTTCAAGTATTGATAAATGCAAATGAGCTTAGGAAAGCCCAGAGACACTCTGCACAAAATAGAAACAATAGAAGCACTTGGGGCATGGCAATAGCCTACAAGAATTCTGAAATGGGAAGAGATGCTGGGAAGAAGAGTGCCATAAGAGTTAATTTCCTTTCTTTTTAACTGAACACCAGTATAACTATCCTTTTGCTGAACTATAATGACATTTTTTTGTTGTTTTTTTTTTGTTTGTTTGTTTGTTTGTTTTTTGTTTTTTTTCCCTCTCTCTCTCACAGATGATCTACAGAGTGTACCTATGAAAATCTAGTCTCTGGTAACACATTTCAGAAAACTGAAATAACTGTCTTTTTGTTGTCCTGTTCTAGACAAGTGGGTGGAACATCTGATCTTCCATTATACAATATTATTGCATTGTCATTATGTCACTTTGATGTCTTTAGGTGGTTTCAGTCCTCACAAATAATAAGGTATCACTTTAAAAAATCACACTCAAGTCTGACATGTAGAACATTCCTGGTAAAAATATTTGAAAATTTTCACAAGACAGGACCTTTTTATTAATAACAAAGATTTTTTTTCCACAAAATGTTGTTTTTCTATAGTCTTTTAAATAGAAAAAATATTGAAGTGAAATGTGAAATGCTTAAGTATATCTCTTATTTTGTTGTTTCCTTTTAGCACTGATTTTTTTTGTTTTTCTATGTTTGCATTTTTTTTCTTATTTAAAGGAAACATTTTAAAATTGTTAAAATAAATTGTTTTAGTGTTTTCAAGTTAATATATTGGGGATTGGATATTTTTGTTGCTTAGGAAAAAATATCAAAATTGTGATTACTTCTTTTTACCTTATATATGAGGAATTTCAGAATTCCTTTTGGAATAGACATTTCTTTATAGAACATGAACTGTTTGGTATAGCTTGGTATAGCATAATATAGCTTAACTGAATATAAATGTCATGAAACCAAAATTACAAGAGGTCTAAAGTAACTTTACACTTAAGCATTGCCATTAGCACAGATTGGTTTCGGTCTTATTTCTATGATGAGTGACGTGGTCATGGCGATGAGACTGTTTACCCTCCATTTACACCTTTGTGAATCTGGTCCCAAAATGTATTGAAAGAAAAGTGAAGTGGTTTTTAGATAATAGTTTGGAAAATGTGTGTCAAAATCGTCGGAAAGTGTTGCACTTTTGCAGAGCTACTGGAAAAACTAGCTGTTACAGAGTGAAAGAGAAATAGAGAGTTCACCTTAAAGGTGAGATGTTGGCAGAAATAAAGGCTGGAAAGCAAAAAGGGTAATGGTAAGAGTTACATATAAATAAAACCTAACAGCTAATTTAAATGAGAAAAAATGGCCTCAGACACTTTTATTCATTCTTACTTACAAAGAAAATGCATGTGTCATACTAATATCATATCATATCATATCATATCATATCATATCAGGTGTTTAGCTTTGATTGGATGCTCATTTACAAACCAGTTAATCTGTGGTGGAAAACAGTTTCTGTATTCTGTAGAAAGAGGATATTTAACATCTGCACAGTGATTATGGCCACTGTATACAGGTTCAGCATCACTGCCTTACAGTTCAGTGCTACAATTATGAGTCAGTTATGCTAGAATATTCCTAGTCAGAGGAACTTCTGCATCTGCATACAATATGCTGTATACCTGCTCATCTTAGATTTGTATTATATTTTTTTTAATTTCATCCAGCTCTATTTTATTTTTTGTGGTGATTTGTTGTGGTAGATGGGAGAGTTGCTGTCTTCTCTCCAAGAAAAAGACAAAAAGAAAAACAAAAAACACCCCCACAAACTGTCCAGAAGGAAAGCTAAAGCAAGCAAATGTGTTCAGAGGACAAGACACAGGATTATATGTAAGGCAATGCTTTTCTTCCTACTTCCCCTTTCACTCATGAACTGCTTCTTTATTTTTTTTTTCTTCTTTATTTTACGTGTTATTTTTGTGTATGTGCAGTATGTGTTTTTCACTGTTGCAGCAAAGTATTTTAATACATTTTTACTTTATACTAAAATTACATAACACTTGAAAATAAAAGGAGGGAAAATTCCTTTCTTGCATATTTTGTTTCCAATCTCTGCAGGTAACAAATACCAGCATAAATGCAACTTGCACAGGTATTACTGAGACTCAGCCATGGAATGCTGATGAGCTGCCATGCAGTATTATCCCTGTTCTGCCTTCGGTGTACATTTGAAATGATTGGCAGGAGAATTTAGCACTTAGAAATTGCACACATTGCTTTCTTGTGCCACACTTCTGAGGAAGATACTGCCTTTTCTCTTTAGCTGTTTATAACAAAATGTACTGTGCACAGTGTGTATGCACATGTGCATCCAATTTGGGGTTATGGAGACAGTGTTTAGCTTCAGAAACTTGTCCTGAATGTGAAGGCAAAACTCTCCACAAAACACTTGACCTGTCAACTTAGCTGTTACTGAAGAGACAGAAACAACAACCAGTCAAATAAATTTAAGATATCCATTGGTTACCCAGATGGGTGTATGTTGAAAAATGCTATCTATTTTCAAAACTTATTTTTTAAATCTACTTACTCTAACTGCCCTTAGCTTGGGTAATTCTCAAGCCTGAAATCCTTCTTGTCCCTAGACTCCTCTCATTCATCCTTCTGTCTAGTGTTACCATATCAGATCTCTTCAAGAATCAGTCACAGACTTCAACTTTTCAGTCATGCCTTCCACACACAAGTGTTCACTTGATTTTCTCATACCTCCTCCCTTCCTATCTTGTCTAACATCAGGTAATCCTAAGATAAATGCTGACACACAATATGCTATCTTTTTGTTAGAAGGATCTTATTATTATTTTCTATTTATAAAATTTAGTATTTTTATGTTGATGTCTTTCTTTTTTTTTTCTTATGATAAAATGTCTTTCTGTGTATGCACTTTCAAAACTGTAAATGATTTTTTTAATGTTTATTTTCACCAAATCTCTGATTGAATAAAATGCAGTGTGTTAAGGGATTCTTCACGATTTGTTCCCCAGATTCCTAGCAAGTGCATTAATAGATCCATGCACTGAGAGCAGGTAATAACCTCTAATTTTCTATGTGTTCTGTAAGAAAACACAGGGTAGATCCTGACCAAAGAACATCTTTCCTTTCCTTCCTCTCCCTTTACTGTACTGTAATATACCAGCATAGGTGTTGAAAATCAATTTATTTTATTAAGCAGAGAAGTTAAAGAAATGTTGCTTTTAGTAAGTAAATGACCAAAGATGTGCTTTGTGCGTTGACACCAGTGGCCAATTATTGGTTAAAAAATAAGAGATAAAAAGTCTTATTTTGTGATGTTTTGTTTTGTTTTTTTTTCTGTAGAACACAACTTTAGTGTATTTGTTAGTGTTGATCCCCTTCATGTTTTCTTTCTTGATTTCACATTTGATTTAGCAATAATGGCAAGGGGAAGATATAAGCCCCTGGATTTTCTTTATTTATGATTCTATTTGTTTCTGAGGGACTGGTTGCTGGCAGGAGGAGGAGATCAGAGGTATGAGTCTGCAGCCAGCTCAGACTTGCCAAAAGAGCTGATAATTTCTGTTTGCAGGTAGGTTGCCATAGGTCCCCCCAAACAACTTTTTGTAGTGAAGTGATAATGATAGCCATATTCATATTTTGTTTCTCATTCTTGACATTTTTCAAATATCAGTCACTGAAAGTAATAGCTTAAGCTGAAGTAATTTCAACCCTTTGAAAGTAGTTTTTTTTTGTCTTGAACAAAAGCTTTATCTTCAGGATTATAGGTGTGGCTGAAGTCTGAGTGTTACTAATCACAGTAAAAAATACAGAGATTGCTTATAGGAATGATAGTGAGAATCACGGTAGGAATTTACATCTAATCTCAGAACTGAGCTGCAAGATTTCATTCTCACTATAAGGCATAGGCAAGGGGAACAGAAGAGGTGGAATGTTTTCTTCTAAACTCATCTAAACTAATCTGCTTTTCAGGTAAAGTGAAAGTTCATTTCACCAGCCTTTGCTGCTTTATTGGAATCAAAGGAAAAAAAAAAAAGAGAGAAGAAAAGAAATGCAGTGATGCATTTTTTTTTTTAATCTGTTAATCTTGCTGTCTATTATGATTAAAATAATTAAATAAATGAACTCTATCAGGTTTCCTCTGCTGTCTCCTCCTGGCTGTATTTTCATGTAGGTGATTGCAAGTTAAATTGCACTGAAATTTTTTCCAACAGTTTACCAGAAGTTAAACATAAATAGAATAACATGTTTACTAAATTTCTTACTGTTTTTTTAAAAAAACTGATTCTTTCTAGCCCTTCTCCATTCAGAATCCTCAGAAAAACAATTTTTGAAAAGAAGTTTACAGCTGTTGCTATGTTTTACTACCGTTGGGGAGAATACTAGGTGGATCTCCCTGGCTTTATAGGCCTAAATATGTCCAGATCTAAAGATTGCAATACTCTCTTTCTTGGTTTTGCCTATGACTTCTTTCTCCCTATATTAGCTATTGTTGCATTGATACAGTGCACAGAGGTACATTTTGGCATTGCTATCTGTTATTTGTATTTTTTTTCTTTCACATAATTAAGTTTTTATGTAAAGTATTATTTTATTTATCATCAGCATTTTTCACTTGGCTTCCTTAGCTGCCAATAAGAAACTACATGATTACAGGCAAAGTAGAAGACAAGATTATTTGCAAGAAAATAGCTTTAAATAAAACAAATTAGGAAAATATTTACAGAAATAACACTGTGAAGATGCAAGGTGTTTGTCTGAAATGCCTCACCATACTTTTCCTTTCATAGTCTGGATGTTTTTGTTTTTATATGAGTTGAAGGCCCAGAATCAATGGCGAAAAATTAACAAAATGACTAGCAGTCAAGTTTTCAGAGTAAAATGTTATATTTATTTATTTAATATTAATTTTGCTGTGCTTATTCTGATACCTCTATGTGTGACTTTATTGTACCCAATAAGAAGAAATGAGATGACCCAGAGAATGTGTGTCTGAGGTGTGAGTACTGATGCTGAGCTTGGAAATCCCTAAATGAAATGAATTTTCATAGTATTTGAAATTTTTTAGGAATGTGATCGCCTACAATTATTAGTCATATTGAATGTGTGCTGATTTGATTGAAATGGAAGTGATCATCTTTGTGCAGTTAGAAATTTTATGTTTTGTATGGAGCACTGTCTTTGTTTTGGATTTAGAATAGGAATAATGAGATAACAGTATCACAGTATCACAGTATCACAGTATGTTTGGGATTGGAAGGGACCTCGAAAGATCATCTAGTCCAATCCCCCTGCTGGAGCAGGAACGCCTAGGTGAGGTCGCACAGGAACATGTCCAGGCGGGTTTTGAATGTCTCCAGAGAAGGAGACTCAACAACCTCCCTGGGCAGCCTGTTCCAGTGCTCTGTCACCCTCACTGAGAAGAAGTTTCTTCTCAAATTTAAGTGGAACCTCTCGTGTTCCAGCTTGATCCCATTACCCCTTGTCCTATCATTGTTTGCCACCGAGAAGAGCCTGGCTCCGTCCTTGTGGCACTCACCCTTTATATATTTATAAGCATTAATAAGGTCACCCCTCAGTCTCCTCCAAACTAAAGAGACCCAGCTCCCTCAGCCTTTCTTCATAAGGGAGGTGCTCCACTCCCTTAATCATCTTTGTTGCCCTATGCTGGACCCTCTCCAGCAGTTTCCTGTCCTTCTTGAACTGAGGGGCCCAGAACTGGACACAATATTCCAGATGGGGTCTCACCAGGGCGGAGTAGAGGGGAAGGAAGACCTTTCTCGATCTACTAACCACCCCGCTTCTAATACACTCCAGGATGCCATTGGCCTTCCTGGCCACAAGGTCACAGTGCTGGCTCATGGTCATCCTGTTGTCCACCAGGACCCCCAGGTCCCTTTCCCCTACACTGCTCTCTAATATGTAATTTCCCAACCTATTCTGGAACCTGGGGTTGTTCCTGCCCACATGCAGGACTCTACACTTTCCCTTGTTAAATTTCATAACACTGTTTTTTTCTAGGACAGAGTAAATATTTTTCTTTCAGTGTCTTTCCAGTGTTTGAGATTTGGTATGAAAAGAATGTAAGAACTCTTTGATATCTTAGCTGTTGTTGAAGGAACCAAGGTCTTTTCTCAACTTTCCACTTGCAGGTGTAAGTAAAGGCAGCTGAGAGGGAGAACAAGTGGGACAGTATCTAGATTGATTGTCATCCAGATTGATCAATGAAATAATCCATACTATTAGCATCATACTTCATATATAATTGCAGTTGGCTTATCCAGCTAGTTAGGTCCGGTTTTTCAGGTAGTTCATTCTATTACATTTGTTCTGGTTGGGTTCTGTTTGTGAGTTCCATTAGTTCAGTTAGTTGAATTAGTTCAGTTAGGTTAATTAGTTCAGCTCTTTGCCATTGTGCTGTTTAGCAGTCGGCCTTTGGGCCTTTCTGCCTGTTGTGTTTTCGCTGTCTCCCTGAGACTGTCTATTCAGGACCAGGGTGCTCTCCTCCCTGGAACTGGTTGCTTAGTATTATTGTTAGCAGCAGTATATCATTTTATTATTGTTACTATTTTGTTGCCTTATTCAAATTATTTTTCTCAAAACATCAGTTTCTCTCTGCCCTCAGTTCTTTACCCTGCTTGGGTGAGGTGGGGGAGTGAGAAAAAGCCTAACATGGTTCTTATTTGCAAGCTGGGGTTAAGCTGCAACAGAATGCAAACCTAAGGATGCACAGAAAAGGAGAATAATATCTTGACACAAAAGATTATCTTTATTTTTTTTTTTACCCTTTCACATTATAAATAAAAGGAGAAAAACAAACAAAAAACCCACAAAAAGACCCCTCTATGTTCTTGTGGTAGTACAAACAGAGCAGCAGCAAAAGTGAATTAGGGATCTTTTAAGAGCTTGCTATGTTTTAGCTATCATTCATTTTCAAATGCAGCTGCTTTGCATTGCTTCCTGCTTTTTTCCATAGTTTCCTGCTTTCCCAAAGTTTCTTTTTTTGTTTTTTTTTCCCCACCTATTGTTTTTTCATCATAGACTCTAGTTAATAACGCAAAATGAAGGCTGTGATTCTCCAGCTAGATATTTATGGTCATAGTCTTAATAATTATTTGTATACTTCATTTCATACATGTGAATACATACTACTGGTACACAAAACTCCATTTATTTAACAGAAATGACACATATATTTATTTTGTACTGAAAATGGCTATATTTCTGTTGTTAGTGACTGCTATTGCAGAAACACAAGGAGTGAGCAGGTAAATTTTGTTTCTGTAGATGCACATGGAGTAAATTCACTGTTTTCAACATAATTACTGCACTGACAGGCATAGCTATGGTCCTGATCTCACCTGACAACTAAAATGTCTCCTGTCGCCATAAGCAAAATTAAAGCTCACACAAGAACACATAAATAAAAATAAATCCTATAAAATATCTTCTCTGAACATGCCTGGGCCATGAAACAAGCTTCTGAGATATTGACTCTTATTTAAGAGATGTTTCCTTCAAGGTCAGGCTCCAGGCATGTTAACAGCATTTGAAAATCATGCCTGTTACTGTCTTTTTTCTATGCTCCTTGTGAAGACAATAAAGGGCTCTCAAGTTCTTCATCCAGCATTCTATGAAAGTGCACAAAATTGAAAAACTGTGAGAACACAAGTCTTGATATAGATTTGAAGACAAAAATATACAAGACAACCTCTTTCTTTGTGGAAACCACCCAAGGAAATATTGTTCAATACATTTAAATACACCCTCTAGCAACTGAGAATCTCACACAAAATTTGCTAGAATATTAAGATTCAGTACAAAAAACTAGTGTGCTGAGAGTGTACTATCTGTAAATGTTCACAAAACAATACAAACTTTATAAATTAATTTTTAATAATACAAGGCATATAGGTGGGCATTTTGAAGAAGAGTCAAAGTGTTTGGTTATGGGTATGCAGGAGTAGATGCTAGAATATGATAAAAATGTTCTCACTAAATTGGTCTGAAAAACACTTAAGTTAGGCATTGAATAAATAAAAGAACTGCAACCTAGCTTCAAGGAAAAATCTTTGTAAAATAATAGCAGCCATGTACTAACAGCTTCTGTCTGTCCCATCTAATAAAGGACTTGGGCTAAGGGCTTGGGTATTTTGCAATGTCCACCTTTTGAGTATTTGGTGCCAAAGTTGAATTCTGTGTTAGATAACTCATCTCCATGCATAAAGAACAACTCAGAATGTCATCTACAACAAACAGCAGAGGAGAATGTTCAACTTTTCTAGAAGTGTAGGAGGATGACAGGTCAGTGTCCAAAGGTATAGCTTTCTAGGTTATTTGACCTTCTTGAGCCAAAAAACTTCAGATTCATAACTTTAACTGGTCAGGATGTTTTCCTAAAAAGCAGAAGAAAAGTAACTGAAGTAAGAGTTTTACCTTCCTCCTTCTTTGGTGAAGTTCTTCCTTAGGGAAAAATCCCTAAACATTGTGTCTGAAGGGTGGAGTCACCCACTTTAGTTGAATGCTGCTCTGCCTCCCAGACAAGGTCTTCAATGCAGATTCCACAGAAAATTCATATAATTGGGTAGGAATATTTAAGAACAGCACACAAAAACACATACATAAACTGCTCAGCATTTTTATTTTGATATTTCTCAAGTCTATTGACATTGGGTGTGCCTGTGCCAGTGTTTTGCTTCAGATCAGGGCTGCACTTTTGAAGTGGATCTCCCAAATGTCCTGTCTTATTCTGCTTTGGCTCACATTGATAAGCAGTCTTGGAGTGCGAATGTTAGACTTTTTTTTTTTTTTTTTTACCTTAATGAAACATGTTTGGAAGGTATCCTCCAGGAATATATTTAGTGCACTTTCAAGGGCTGATAGATGGTCAGTCCATTGGCCCGGGGTGCAGCCAATCCAAAACACATCACATGTAGATGTTAGGATTTTGGCATAAATTCTGCAGATCTACTGCTAGAAATATATGTCACGATAACTGGCAAACAGACTATGTGACACCTGCTCTGGTCATTGTGAAGCATTACCTTCAAGATTTTTTCAGTTCTTTATTCCAGTGTGGTTTGCCTTCTAGTGTTGGGATGTCCAAACTGTAGGTAAGACAATGCAAATTTACATTCCAAAATCTAGGCTGATACGTTGTTGTCTCTCTTTGTATCTTAACTGGTTAATGGAAAAATAAGATTACATTTTGATAAAATAACTATAATAATTTTGATCAAGTTAAGACCATCTTGATATGCAAATGATCTCAAGCCTGAATGGGTATGATGTTCTTAATTATACTTGTTATTTTGACCTATGCATTTCCTGCATTTTTTTCTTTTTCTTTTTTTTTTTTTTTTCCTAAGAATATACTCAATATAACTGTTTTTCTCTGGAATTTAGACTGTGAGTCATGGAAAGGATAAGGCAAATACTTCTGCTGGAGCAAATTCTTATTGTGCCTTTGAAAGCAGTGGAATTGCATACATTGATTTTCTTAAAATTGTATCCACATATAAATTTGAAGCAATTTGGATTTTAGAAAACTAACAGAGATTTTTCCTAGTGTTGAAAGTCTATTTCTAAAATAGCCTGTTATGTTTGTAATACTACAGGAGTCTGTGGAGAGTAACATTAAATACAATGTCTTTATAGTCCCAATGAAGTTTTTCCATCCACTACTTTTGCTTCTAAGCTGCCAGGTTTTTACATAATTATTTTGTCAATCTAGAAAAACCTTTTCCTTCACAAGTGCAATACAAAGAGTACTTACAATTTATGTTCATTCTGCAAAGCAAACAGGAGAGATAAATTGCATCAATCTCTAGGATAAAGTAGAGTGGATTTTGAGGTTTATAAGAATCTTATTTTAGAGCCAATGTTGTGTGATTTCAGTTTAGTAGATTCTAGAAAAAATCTATTAGTTCATGTGTTCATTTTGAAAAGTTAGAATAACACTCATAGAAATTGTGTGAACCTAAAGCTCTTGAAAATGAAGTATTAATACAACTTGCTAAGGCTAAGTATACTTCAGACAGATGTTCGTAGGTCAGTCCTTCAGTTGTGGCTTTCTATTATGTTCCTCTTGTTAGGCTACCTCTGAGATGTAATTGTGTAAATCTGAGGCATGTTTGTGTGATGTGGAAGTGTGATCCAATATTTATATGTGTATTCTTACATTATTCACTGTAAGTCATTGCTGCTATTGCATTGAGGGCCAAATTTTAGTGTTCAGAACTGAAAGGATACTGAAAGGTTCTGGGTAAACTAGTTCTTCCCTAAAAATACCCATAAGGACTGACTTGGGAAAATAATTATCTTATTAAGTATTTTTTATCATAAAAAATTACTTCCAAATACAATGAATAGATTAAAAAAATATATAAAATATGTTGTTACCAAACAAGGAAAGTTAGACACCTCAATTTTTACACATGACTATTACTTAGCAGTCAAAGAGAAAAAAGCAATTAAATGAACAAACTTGTTTAAACAGAACTGCAGTAGCCATGGATTGAGAATATAATTGTACATTTTCAGTACAACATTTACAGAATGTGCCATTGTGTTTTTAATGACCATAGGTGGGTAAGTGTTCTATTTCATGTCTCATAAAACAAACAACAAACAATGTCAAAAAAGAAAAATCTCCAACCTTCATGCATGGTCTTTGAATCATTTTTATGATATTTCAAATACGGAATGTACTCCTGTTATTGTTAGATCTGTGTTACTTCAGAACACCACCTGCTTTCTCTCTGCCACTTTTCATGCCACTACAGTATCGATACAAGTTTTTATGTTGATCCAGTCTAGCCTTGCATAGTTTAGCAAGTACAAATAAGTGCCTGGGCTGCTATAGCTACTGATAAGTATACGAGAAGAAAACTACTTGGAAGGATTTCTCCTGTTTGTTTCAGTTTTTCACATCAAGAGAGCTATAAGTGGGAATCTATCTCTGAAAATATGTTCAGAGCTTACAAAGCTGCAGTTGGTCACCTTTTAAATGTGTTTTAAAGAGAAGAAGCACTAGAATTATATTTAGACTACAAGATCTATTTAGACACCCTATCCCCTATCATACATTGTTCAGTGTGATGGGTCAGAAGTGTTTGTCTTAAAACAAGTGAAGTAGAAAGTTAGAAAGAAAAAAAAATTCTACCATAGGCTACTAGCAGCAGTGGAAACTATACTATTATACTTTTTCCAAGCCATTATTTTGGGCTTCATTATGGACCCCCTTACCAGATATGGAGTGTATCTAGATTATGCCTCATTGTCTTTCCTTCTGTCTAATTTTCATTCCACCTTTAAAGGTAAGTTTAGGAGCTAAACTATCCTTTAAAGCCAATACTATATTTTAGTCTTAGGTGTAATTGTACTATATCATATAGCATAACTGAATAATTTGGCTACAATTATAACCAGAGTGTTAAGTGAATATTTTATTCACCTAAAGATATACACTAGTGCTTTTATAATTGAAAATACACAAATGTTTCATTTCAGTAAGGAAAAACTTTGATTTTGAATCTTTTCACCTCTATTTTTTGTTATACATTAATTTAATATTTTATAACACTTTTTGTTGTTTAATTAAAAATAAAATAACGTAGTTGACAACTAATATTAATATTAATGTAAAGGTTAATTTTGTATTATCTATCATGGTAATACATCATAACTTTTATTATGGGCTCAATATTCTGCTACGAGAACAAAAAAAGCACTATTCATCTATTTTATTTCAAATATAAACACTTTATAAGCTTTTTTCCATGTTTTGTCTTTTAAAGCTTACATTAATTCCCCAAAAGAAGATAGTAGAATTTTCCACAGAAAGAAACTTGATTTTCTGATTGTTTCTACTTCACAACCTCGACTCACAGTTTTCCTCCTTTACTCTAAAACCCCAAAATAGTCTATTACTCATCCACATGAAATGATAACTTCTACTTACTAGTAGAAGCTATTTCATTGAAGGTGCTATAGTAAGTAAATAGGGATAAACTATAACTACACTGTTTTCCTCCCATTTCCACCATTCCTTATTGTCATTTTAATCACTTCCTGTCTGAGAATGAAATTATCAGGTACTATACAGCTGTACAAAGCTAGTGACCGAACAGGTTATCTTGCTTCGCCCTGTGTTCTCAACTGCAATTTTGTTTGTGACTTATCTCTTAAGTAAGAAGGTGATCAATAAATCCTAATCTCTACAGTAAGCACTTGGGAGCAGATTGAGACACAGTGTTGATCAAATATTTTAGCATCATTTGCATTTTAACAAAGACCATTTCAGCTTCTTTCAATTTTTGTTCATCTTTGGACCCTTCATCATCATATAACAACATTCAGATACTAGTTCTATTAATATCCTTACATTCACAGGACAGTTATTTGGTAGATGATTAAGAGACCTGGGATTTCAGGCTTTCCCAAGAGTGAATATTGTAACATGCATTATACATGTCTTTCAGTTCTTGCTGTATTTTTCATGGATGGTGAAAAAGGAATACTGTTAATTTTTTTAATAATCTGTCTACAAATTGCTTTTACTTCTCTATCACTGAATAAAAACATCTGTTATTCATTCACCTCACAGTTGTAAAATAATTAAGACACACCTCAGAAGAACAAAGCTAGCCAGATGAAAAAATAACGTGTGCAAAATATCACCATGGATTTGAACTGACATTTAAGAAAAAGATTAGTGTATTTTATTTTTGCAAAATGCTGTACCTGTGTGTTGGTTCTTTAAGATACCCTGTGGGCAGAGTCTGATGAGATGAAATGTGTCATCCAGCTGCCTCCCTCCAAGACTGATCCGTGGAACTGCAATTTACTGTCCACTTCTAACTTTTCAGTACTGTTTTACTGTCTGAATCTTTCTTGAAAGTTTAGCCAACACAAACTACACCTCAAATCTGCTTTTGCAGCAGTATTGGATGACTTTGTTGCTGAAGATGAAAGGCCCACATAGCTTTCTATCTTGGGTACCCTTAATGTATCCTGAATATTCCCCACCTATTTCTTCTAAACAAATGGAAGCATTAGAATGGTTTCTGAAAATGTGCTTTTATCCAAAGTTTTATTTCACAGGTGTTGTCTTATCTATTTTCTAGAGCATATGCTGCTTCAACCTTTTGCTTTGACCATCTGTGGCTCTACATAAACCCATGTTCCACCTTAATGCTTCCTAGGTTTCCTGTCTACCACACAAAGGAAGCTGAACTAGAATATCTCCCCCTTTTTTCCTTTTCTAAGTTAGTAAAAACACCACCTCTGCAGGATAACTTTTTGTACTTCTATGTGACCTGTGATAAGGTTACTCTTTGAAGTATTTGTGTATTGAGTACCAAATAACATTAGAAGGCATGCTGGTCTGTAACATATATCTGAATTTCCTTCACTGTGCTCCTTTATTTCTAATTACTGTTTAGTAGGAAAAATATGTGACACAATAAATACAAAATATGAAACACAATGATTTAAATAGCATGTGGTTGTATCCAAGCCACAAGTACTAGTCATGTTTTATTTAACCAGTGTTTAACAATAGAAATTTTGAGAGTACATACATCAATTTGTGCTACTTTTCTAATGACATAATTTAAAGGCTCATTGTTTTCATTACTACCTGTCAGAAAAAGAAGACTGTGAAGGATTTACTGTGCCTAAATTTCTTGGAACACAGTTTTTTTCACTCACAGTGCTAAAAAAAGGAGTGATTAGTGATTTAAAGTTAACAGAGTGAAAACGTTTGCTGAATTTGAACAACAGAACTTATCCCTTGTTTTGATCTCTGGATTTGTTCACTCCGAATGCATTTTTCAGGTCCTCTCGTTATATCACTAGGTAGATATTTATTCCTCCTAAATAATATAAATAGATTGATTTCACTAAACCACTCATGTTCTTGTATCATAATATTATATAAATATCTATACCAGTTCCAACAGTTTTTCTGCAACAAACACAAAGTAACAGTCAACGTTATCATCATCTTCCAAACCTTCTATTGTGTCATTTTATTGTACTAATACTTTACTGCTTTTATTTATGAATTATGTCTGTTTGATTGCACTACTTTAATTTTATTTCTACATTTTTTTTTTTTTTACACCAGGTTCAACTTTTAATCTGGGGAAAACTGCAACAACAAAATACTCAATAAAGCCATCACCTTTCAGCTTTTCCATCTTGCTTTAAAAAGCTCTGGTAATTTGATAGCGCTTAGGCAGGTCATGTGCATTTCTTGATGATTTGCTATCTCACTTCTTTCCATTCATATACTATTTACTGAAAAAAAACATCAGTATTGCAGTGTCTGTAAATGTTCACAAATTCAGGGTGAAGAAGTAGTTTCAGGGAAGAAACAAAACAAAACAAACCAAAACATATATATACATATGTATATGTAGAAGAAAAGAGGCAAGAATGATTCCTGATGCTTCTTTCCAGTCTTGCTTATTTTGTTCTAAAGTGGTAATTTTATTTTGAAATTAATCTATTTTTTTTTTTTTAATGGAAAGAAATATTTCTCATTTTGTTCCATTAAAATATTTTAGGTGGAACCAAGTGTTGGGATTTTTTGGTCAAATTACTGTCAATTGACCATTCAATTACATAGATGCATTATTTGTACAGTTCCTGCCCAGAGCTGACTTATTAGGTAGCGATCACAGAGTTAGCCTGTAGTTAAACATTCTATTGTTTCTTTTAGTTTTGTTCACGATCTTATCTATGCTGTCAAATTTCTTCCACTGCTTTGTTTGTTCTACCCAGATATTCTGGTCCTATATTCTTTGGAGAAATGTCTTATTCTCTTTATATGTATACTGTTTTTAAAATGACAGACACATAACCTAACAGAATCTAATATATTGTATACATGAATAATAGTTCTCTCTTTTTTTTGTAAAAGATCTCATTATTTATTGTAGCAGGTTAATCATTCTTCTGACATATCCCACTGAAAGGGGATCAAAAGTATTAGCAGTGAAGAGAGCTTACTTCAGTAGAGTTTTAAAACTGAATTATCATTTATAAGAAAAACCTGTGATTTTATTGCCCATGTCCCAAGACTTCCAAATGTATTTCATACCTGCAGTGCTATACGCATAGAAACAGAAATCAGTGAGCTGAGAAAGACACCTATATTTTTCAGAGCATTTGAACAAGGATTTAGTTTTGGTTACCTATGATAATGATGATTAATCCTGTCTTTGGGCCATCAAGCTATCACAGAGTCTGGAGGAAGTTTAGGCTAATGCAGTGTGGATGAAAGTGATGTACATGACATTTTCTCTGAGTTGGACTGGAGATGTTAAGTACTAGAATTAAAGTTAGTTGCCTGAATTACCTGCAAGCAACCAAAATATGACCCTTCTTACTCTCCCCAGCCACTTCTACTCAGTTATTATTAAACTGTAGAGATGTGCAAGGTTCTTAGTGTAGTTATTTCATGATTTTTCTGTGTTTCTCCATTTATATACATATACATTTGAGGAACAGATAGAGTGAAAACCTACAGATATTCCCAAACTGTTATACCTCCAGTCAGATCTCACACTTAATCAGGCACCGATGTCAACCATCCACAAAACAAATCTAAGGAGAACAAAACTTCATTACTTTTGCTGCTCAAAGAGCTACTTATTTTTCTCCTGAATTTCTAATTTCATATTCTCTCTAGAACACTATTCTCTAAAGGTGGAATGGATCAGCTACTGCAGTGTAGATGGAATTCTGAGTTCTGAATCTGACCTTTCCAACACTTATTTTTATTTATTGATTTGGAAATTATCAAGAAATATAATTCTTTAAGATATTTATTGAATTTGGCATCACCTCTGTAAACCAATGTGATTGTAAAATATTTATATATATATTCATTTCAGGAAACGGTAATATCTCTGTATTAAAATATTTTATGTTATATATGATATTGTATATTTTATCCATGATTAGCTATGTCTAGTACTTTTGTTTTTATTGTACTTGCCTTTGTATTTTCTTCCAGTTTTCACAGAATCTTAGAATGTCCTGAGTTGGAAGGGACCCACAAGGATCATCGAGTCCAACTCCTGTCTCTACATATGACAACCCCACAGTTCACACCATGTGTCTGAGGGCATTGTCCAGTCTCTTCTTGAACACTGCAAAGCTTGGGGCCGTGACACCTTCCTGGGGAGCCTGTTCCAGTTCTCCACCACCCTCTGGGTGAAGAACCTTTCCTAATGTCCAACCTAAACCTCCCCTTGCACATCTTTCTGCCATTCCCTCAGGTTCTGTCATTGGTCACTAAAGAGAAGAGTTTGGCCCCTGCCCCTCCTCCTCCTCCTGTGAGGAAGCTGCAGACTGTGATGAGGTCTTCTCTTAGTCTCCTCCAGGCTGAACAAACCAAGTGACTTAAGTCACTCCTCATATGACTTCCTCTGCAAACCCTTCATCAGCTTTGTGGCCCTCTTCTGGACACTCTCCAGTAGCTTTGTATCCTTTTTATCCTGTGGTGCCCAGAACTGCACACAGTGCTCCAGGTGAGGCTGCACCAGTGCCAAGCAGAGCGGGACAATCACCTCCCTCACCCGACTGGCAATGCTGTGCTTGATGCACCCCAGGACACAGTTGGCCCTCTTGGCTGCCATGGCACACTGCTGGCTCGTGTTTAACCAGAACCTCAGATCCCTCTCTGCGGAGCTGCTTGCCAGCATCTTGTTTCCCAGTCTGTATGTATAGCCAGGGTTGCCATGTCTCAGGTGCAAAATCCGGTACTTGCTCTTGTTGAACTTCACTAAAATTATTGAAACAAACATTAATAAACTATCTGGAATATTTTTGTAAAGTTTTGAGCCATAAATGCAATGGCAGGTGTGGCACAGAAGTTGGAAGCTATCAGCTGTAATAGTATTCTGGTACTATAGTAACAGTTTGCAGAGAAAGGCAGTACTTCTAGGAACACTGCCATGTTTCTCATTATCTAGTGTGGATTTAGCTGGAAACATTATATGCTGTATCAAGTTTGATATCTACTTCATGTCATAGAATGTTAACTAAGTCAAATTTACAAACTGAAGCAACTTTGGAATGCCTTATTTATATACACACATACCTAGGGAGATAATTTTTAGTAAGAAAAAATGAACAAATTCAGAGTATTTTGTGATGAGTGAGCCAATTTCTGATTACAAGCAAAACAACAAATAACAATCTGATTAGAGCTTGGAATTTAATCTGAGGCTCAGCTGTGCTAATACAAGTGACACTGACAAGCAGCTGGAAGTTCACATATACCAATTCCCCTTTCAATAATACCATAAAGATACTATAGCATCAACATCACTATATTGTCTACTTGTGAAGTCAAAAGCCAGTCAACAGGCCAAAAGGATCACTGAGTCATGATTTCAGTCAACTGATATAAAACATTTTGGTCTTAATTTAAAAATGTGGTCCATGTGAATAATTTCTAATGAAGACTGAATTTGGAAATATCTGGAAATAGCATTAAAAAAAAAAAAAGTTTTGCCTTCTGTGTTTGAAAAATAAAAATGGTCAGAACTCCTCCTTTCTGTCACAGACATTATTCTGTAAAATTGGAGTAAATGAAATCTCAGTTTTTTAATAGGTCTTGAGTCAAGACTGATCCTTGAAGCAAACTAAGACATGTATTTTTAAGAAAACCTCTGCGTCTTCTGTTTCCACTCTGTATGTGTTACCACTTCTATTATTTTACTAAAACATTATAAATTTTCCTGTGTAATCCTGTAAATGTAATAATTCTTATAAAATTTATCTGGTAACAAAGTAGAGTGGCTATAGATATTTTTGGAGCTGTATCATCAAGAGGTGTCACATATCACTTTAAGTCAAAATAATATAGAGGAAATGAGAAGGTTTATCCTGCATGTTGACATAAAACAGTAACATTAAAGTACAACCAGTCATTGAATTTCAGAACTAATTTAATTACACAAATAAAGTTTTAAATTCAGTGAAGTGTTCATCATACCAGAAAGAGAATAATATCATATAAAGGGAAACTACCTAACACAGGGTCAATTAAAATTTTGCATTTAATTTTCCTGTGTTGTTTTATTAATACTTATTAATTAAATATCATTAAGGCCTCCACCCTGCAAACTGTAAAAATTCTATGCACAGAAAGGAGTAATTTTAGAGCTTTATTGGTCTCAAAGGTCTTCTGGTGCCTGAAGTTCTGTTTCTAGGCATAAACAGAAGCTACTCAGTTTTGGTCAAGCAGAACAATTTGGTGCCTGCAACACATTAAACGCCTTTCTTAAACCAAGACAATAACTACCCTGTACCTATTGCTCATGTCAGGTAGTGGTTTCTAGTAGTTCCTTGTTCACCTTCTTGGCAATCACTATTTTACCTGCTTTTCCTTATAGACAATAGAATCTTGTATCCAGTAGAACTAATGGCGAAATCTCATGGAGTTCTATTGATTCTGTGATTCTGTGGTCACAATAGGTTTTGACACATATTGTACACATAAAATTGTACCTCTACAATAGTCAAAAAAGAGCTTTATAGTGTATATGAAAATGCCTAGATAAATGTAAAATAGTATATAATTTATTTTAAATGAGGCAAAGTTCAAAAAATAGGTTGAACTATACTTCAATGTATATATCTGAAATTTTAATATATTGTTATTTATTGTATGTATGAGGGACTAACTTTTTTCTCTCAATGCTGTCTTTTTCTTACAGCATTGCATAACATCAGCACATGGTATTTATTCATTATTTCTTTGATTTTTTTAATCACTTCACTCTGTAAAATATTGGAAAGTGCTTGGAGCTAAGAACAGAAGGTCACAATAATTTCTCAATATAATTACTAATAAAAAATTATTGAACAAATCTGCACATTCATAGTGTTTTTAAAAAGAGTTAATATAAAGTAAAAATAATTTTAATGAGTGTATGGCTAGCAAAATTCAAAAAATATGAATAATCGTATAATAATTTACTTCATTTGAGGAAATTTTTTGAACTTATTATTTTGTCATTAACAATAAGACATAAGTAGGTGTTGCTTACTAATCTTACCACAGACAAAATAAACTTTTGTGAAGAATACTAATTGAACTTTGACATTTTCCCATGTAGCACTTTTTCTGCCTTAATTAATGACAGATATTTGTGACGCTGTCATGTAATGAAAATTAAAACTTTGTTTTAAAAACAATGCTATTAACAACAGAGCAAAATGAAACTTTTTTCAATGAATTTGAATGAATTCCAAAAGAGCCTGCATGAGTGTTCTCGTTTTAACAAATTTAACTTTCATGAACTGTATTTTATCACCTTATTTTAATTCCTAAAAAATATTTACATTAAAAATGGAGAAGTAACTAAAGTTATTTTGGTAATCACAATGCAGATATAGAAAATGAAGTTTATTTGAAAATGTCTGCGAATTGCCTTGTAAGGCTTTTGTTTGCTGTGGTATATGATTTTTCTGATACTTTTTCCTTGGTTAGACTCAGAGCTGTCACCACAGTTGTTCTTTCACTTTAATTGCACATGTAAACTCAAGAAGCAAAAAACATTATGATAATTAAAGAAATATTATAAATTGTAAACTTTGAATATCAGTTGTATTTGCTCTGAACCAATTCAGGTTAAATTTTGGTGAAGGAGGCTCTATGGCAATATTTGCCATTACTTATTTTCTAATAGTCCCTTCCCTTCCTTTCCCTTTTCCCTTTTCCCTTCCCTTCCCTTTTCCCTTCCCTTTTCCCTTCCCTTCCCTTCCCTTCCCTTCCCTTCCCTTCCCTTCCCTTCCCTTCCCTTCCCTTCCCTTCCCTTCCCTTCCCTTCCCTTCCCTTCCCTTCCCTTCCCTTCCCTTCCTTTTTTTTTTTGGTCTTAAATTTCTGCTCTCTAGTCTTTATTAAAATTTGTTGCAATTTTCATGTTGAATCAGTAAGAATTAACAATGACTTTATTTGTCTTTTATTGCTCTTTATCAAGAAATCACGAAGATGTGTAAAGTGAGTGTGTCACTCGATCTCATGGAATTGATCTTCATCTCTGAGGTGAAACACTTAATTTTTTCTTGTAGTTCTCAAATTGTTTTTATTCAAAATTTTAAAGGCTTTTAAAATTTATTTTTCTTTTCTTGTGCATTACTGAATCTGCTGACAGTCAAGGAAAAACAAATGGAAAAATTACTGATTTTCATTACTTATTTTTACTATATTACAATAAGCTTTTCAGATTATACTGTTCTTAGCAATAGGAGGTAGTGTTTACAAAAGTGTATTTTCTTTATGTTCATGGAAAGAAAATATAAGATTAAAGAATCCTATGTTTCAGCCCTCATTTCCAGTTGTGTACTTGCAATCAAACTGACTCATTGACAGCTGATTTCCTAAAACTAATAAGGATTCTGAGCATACTATTAATCCTAAATATTGAATTCTTGCTTGGCTGCAGGTCTAGTACTCTAACTGTTGATTAACTAACGTGTGTAAGAATCTGTCAAGGGTAGGTAATTCCAAACCATGGGAAAACTTTGATCCATCTAGTGGGCTACTTCTCCCATTTTATTAATGTTTTCTGGACTTCTGAATGCCCTAACATTGAAAAAAAGTCACAAAGTGTCATAGAATGGCCTGGTTTATGTAGCAACAGTTTAAACTGAATTTGAAAGTTCAATTTCCTGTTGCCTTTTAATTAGAACACATCCTTTAATTTTCTACAGTATTTATTGCTAAAATGTCAGACAGTCATCATTTCTCTGTAGGTTTGTTGTTTTGTTTTGTTTTGTTTTGTTTTGTTTTGTTTTGTTTTGTTTTGTTTTGTTTTGTTTTGTTTTGTTTTTCAAACATTTGAAAACACCCTACCTGATCCTGATGTTGTCCTGCTAGGTTTGTGTCCTGATTAGTCCCCTGGAATTAGTGAAAAAATCGTTAAGAACATGCACCTGAGACATGACATATGTTAATTCAGATACATCAGGAATACAGTGGATATGAAATGATTTTCCACTTCTTGGAAGGAGATCCTTCTCACTCTAAGTTAAAGTAATTCTGAAATAGAGTAACTCAAATCCTGCTAGTGCTTTAGCAGATGTTTAATTATATAAGGGAAAAACTGAACATTATAAGGAAGAATTGATAGAACTGTATCCCAGACACCATATAGTTTAGTTAAGAGCCAGCACATTGAAAAGGTGGAACAAGAATGGTATTTCAACTGTCAACAAAAGCATCCAAATCCCTTTACCATAGTTACAGTTGCTACTGCAACCCAGAAAAATGGTATTTGTCTGTTGCCTAGAAGAATCATGCAGCAACTCTAAGGAGCAGTGAGAAAGGTGTACTTTAAATGCCAGAATGATTCACTGCAGCTCTAGGTAGAACACGGGTTGGACTTGGCAGAATTTTCTCATCTTTCATATTTGCCTAGGAAAATTATCTCCAAGGTGAAGATCCCAGCTACAGGGGAGACTGAAGCCAGATATAACCATTTTTATTTTCTAACAAATGTGTAACGTATCTCCCCTTCAATTTCCTCCCCCTTTTTCAGCTCAAGAAGAGAGGATTAAAAAGGTAAAATTATGGATTCATCCCAGTTAAGTGTAGGCACTTAACTGAGGATCCTATGTTAAGATCTGTATCATCCTAGGCTTATCCTAAAGTTAATGGAAATAAAGTTGCCTCCTGGGAGCAATTAAGACCTCAGTTGACTGAAATAACCAGCTGTAAAACCCCTTTACTCCTCATGTTATATCTCTAAAGCTCGTGGGATAAATCTGGACCAAATATTTAATTTGGGGTTTAACTGATCTGTTATGTTGAACGGAACACTTTTTCCAAGGAAGAAAAATAAGCAAGCAGAAATATTTCAAACTACCCATTCCTTGGGCTGTTAAAAAATGAGCAATTTTCCCTACTATACTCAGCTTACTATGCATAAGAATTATTGTATTTATATTCCTCTTAAAATATATATATTTATGTTGAGGTGAGTTCCTGTTAGCATATTTATAGGAGTGTTTATAGCTGGTCACTTTTTACTTCAAATTGAGAAATGAAGCAATGGATGGTTTGCAGTTAAAAATATGATACTGCAGCAAAAGCAAGACACTTGGTTTTCATTGAAATGCCTATTTTCTTCTCACTTTTTCAAAAGGATCTTCAGTAAGACTTAAAAAAAAAATATTTTGTAAAACTACAAACATTTCCCATGTTTCTGTTAGCATCTAGTATTCTCAATTTCCTTCTTTTCAAGTCATTAATTTACACCTTTACACCTTTACATTACACCATTAATTTACACCTTTACATCAGCAGAAGTCATCACTGTCTGTTTCTTCAAAGAGTAAACAAGTTCCATCATGATAAGTTATGAGTCCAGTGTTTATGAGAAGCAATGGTATTGCTAATAAAAGAAAATAAGCCTGTGGTAAATTAAAAATAAAACAATCACAAAATTTACTCAGGCTCTCTGTTATTGTTATTTTAAATGCTAGATATCACATATAAACTTTCCTAATAAAGACTTGCGAGAATCATCTGATTTCTGTTTTTTGAAAGACTTCCATATATCCTCTAATATCTTTATGGTCTATAAACATGACCTTGGCACAATGATTTTTACTTCTAATACTAATTATGATCTTGGAAGAAATCTCATGCTTAATGTTTATAGCTTCCATACTTTCAAAATCTGGTGACCACTCAAACTGAGTTAGCTTATGAATTTCAAACTTTGTGAGGCATTTCAGAAGCACAGCAGTGCCTTGAAGACAAAGATATACTGCTTAAAGGAGCAACATCTGTGTGCTGTCACAACAAACTCAAACAAATTGAAAATGTTTTCTTCCTAACAATGTACAAGCCTAGCCAGGGCTTGATTCAAAGCAACTCATTGAACTGTGCCTTTAAACAACTTGTCATATCTTTCAGGTCATAATTTTGTGTCTTATATTGGGTTTCTAAAAAAACCTGTAAAATTTTATTTTTCAAATGACATTTGAGTTTGTGATTGTCTGTTTTGATCATAGTAACTTGGTCTGTTAAAGAGTGCTCAATTCAAATTAAGATATTTAAGACAAAATGTTCTGTTAACAGTAGTTTTACAATAATTTGTTTTCTGACTTACAGCTGTCCCTCCAAACTGCCCACCACTCCCATTTATAATATATACTCTTCCGCCACCAACTCAATAACAATGTCTTTACTACTTCTAAGAACCTACATGCTATAGTGTATCAAGGTTGTTTCCACTTCCAAAGACCATGAGTTCATTCTCACATTCTCTGCTCATCCAGGTTCTCCTTGATGCTTCTTAGGTTCTCACATCATCATACACTCAGCTTCTTCCTCATCTTTCACTAGTGCTACTTTACCTGCCACTCAAAATAAAGGCAGCAAATGCTGCAATTTTTTTGGAACTATATGCAGGTTTTTTGGCTCTTTAACATGCTTATGCTTATTGGTTGTCTGGGTGCTACCACCCAGTTGATGGTTGACCAGATGAGAAGCTAATTTCTCACTAGAATGCTGGTGAATGGTCCCTTTCATCAATTTGTCTTCTTTTAACCACTTATTTTCATAAAACGGCTGGGCTTGTAATACTTTTGAGACTTCTATCTTTCTGTTAAATTTGTTTGAAATTGGATGATGTAGTTGTGAGTTACCTTCAAGAAAAGAGGAGTGTAGAGAGGCAAAGTGCAGTAGCATCAAGTAATCTGGATATTCAGACAATGTTAGAAAGCCTGACTGCACATAGAATATCTGCCTTATTTTACCTATGATTAAAGCATAGTTCTTCAAAAGTGTCCTTAATACAATTGCTTTAAACAAGGCACGTCTGTTACTAGCAGAAAGCACAAGAATCTGCAGTAACAAATCCTTTCAATTCTCATGAGAAGCCATAGAATATTCTAATACACATAGACACAAATCTGTCCCACCTACTACCACTGAAACAGATGATATTAATATTTTAAAAATCTGATTTTAGTGGAATTCTGTAAGAGCACTCAGAACACATTGTAGGCTAAAAAATCAATTTCACCAACCTCACTGACATTTTTTACTGGGATAAAATATTTTAATAGTCTCTTGAAACTCCAGTAGAATTTATTAGTTTTACTATGCAGTTCAAGATTGAAGTTAATGCCATATTTGGACAAATTATTTAAAAAGCATTTTATGTATTGGCTAAATAAAAACTTTATTGTGTTGAAGTTTTGCTGGAAAGTTACTATGTAGAAGAATAATATGGCCACTACTCCTGCATCTTATACGAGAAGCAGATTCTGTCTACAGAAGACAAGCTACAGTACTATTAAAATGAAAAAGTAAAAAAAAAAAAGTAATTTAAATGACATACTGCACACCAAATATTAAACTGCAAAACCTGGACATCATGGGAGGACCTCACTTCATAACTTTTTATAACATCTTACAAACAGCTTTAGATTCAGTTATCTTGAACAACAGCTATCATCTGAAATTTTTCTAACATCGCTGTTCATCACTAGATTTTTCCAGAGCATATATGAATATCTTGAACAGCCTATAACCCAGGAAAAGGTTCTGGAAAGATTTCTACTAACCTCTGTCCATGGTGGAAATGGCTCATTTTCTTCCACTGTTTGTTTTCTGTACTTTTATTTCAGTACTTTGAGCATTTAAAGCCCTTGTGAATCATTCTGTGACAAACTTTTTCGAAAAGACAAATATGCATACCAGACTACTTTATTTACATACTTGTTGATTCTCAGACAATAGATACTAAAGGATGACTCTCCTATGCAGTAAGTTTCTGGCCCTGATGAGTTAAAAATTTTAAAACATTTTTAATAGGTTTAGAAAGTTCTCACAGTTTTTTTCTTAGTGTTATTGTATATTACATTTACATGTAACCTGTCACGTTTTATATAATCTTTTCGTTTTCTTATTTTGTATATTTATCCCATTTGAAGGTTGTTTGTTTTGTTTTGTTTTTTTTTCCCCTATGTCTACTAAGATCTCTTATTCAGTTGTTTAAGCTTTCTTTCAGCCACAGTGACTTTTTGCTTCTCTCAGAATTTCTCTGATCAGCACTATATTTTTATTTTAAGTGTCTGCTACTGACATTTTTAAAAACTCAACAACCTGCATGTAAACATCTTCATCTTAAAATTCTTAATTTAGTTCCTGTTAAATAATGCTCTCATACTTAGTTTGTGTTTCCTTTATGTTACAGGTTTTTTATAGGTTTTTGCAGTTTGAGGTGGTGTGGGTTTGTTCATTTTGTTTTGTTTTGTTTTGTTTTGTTGTTGTTGTTTGTTTTTGTTTTTTTGTTTTGTTTTTTTGTTTTTTCTTTTGGTTGTTGACAAGAAATTGATTTAGAGTGTATTGTGATCAGTGATACAGACATTTTTTGGGGTAGCTACATCTTGAACCAAAATATTATATACAGATCAAGAATGATACTGAGCAAATGAACTATGGACTATCTAACCACTTTATCCAAGATAAAATCTTCCACTATGTCTAAATTTTGTTGCACCATGGAGAGACATCGGTTTATACACCAGCAATCGTAATTTCTATTTTCATAGCGTCTCTAATCTTGTTTAAGTATGATATATTTTTGAGAACTTTTATATCACAGAGTGCCTGTCATACTTAAAAATTTAAGTGATGTCCTGTGAGATTTTTTCCAACCCTATGTTCTCATGATTTTGTGAAATTCTTTTTTTTTTTTTGGTTTAAGAAGATAAATACTTTTGCAGTATCAGGGTATGTATTGTAAATGAATTAAATTTGGGTGCTGCACGAAACATGTAATTATGATTACTATACAAGTATGTTCTTGTTGTTATTAAATACAATTACATATTTTAACTTCTGAAGATATTTATGTGATTACTGAGAAAAAAATGATCAGAGATAATACAAGCAACTGTACATTAAAAAAAAAAAAGAGTTTTATGCACAAATAATGTTTACCAGTGGAAAAATCACTGTGCATTACTGAAAACAGTTGAGTTCTTCCCAATGACATTGTATGGACAAGTATTAAACATGTAAGTACAGGAAAAAAAAACCTTCTTTCCTTAGCCTTTCTGTGGGATTGACAGAAGATGAGAAACTTGCTGTAGAAAAGTCACTTTCTTACAAAGGGGCATATGTTTCAATATTGTAGCTTGTTATACAAACAATATTTGTCAATAGAAAATTGTTTCAGTATAAAGCATAAGTTAACAGATACTTCAAGTTCACATTATTTACAGTGGAAACCATAAATGGTAGAGAACTTGTCCTGCTCACCATTTAGAAGCTTCTGCCAACAGGAAAGCAAAATTTTTTGTTGTTACATATTTTTATATCGGTATGATATTGTTAGTTTTGCTTTGGCAGAAAACCGGAATTGCACAGTAACTTCTGCATTTGTACATTATGTGTGTGTGTGCCTCCCCGCCAAGTATTCCTACTACTGTGATTAAATACAAAATTTTCAGAAAAGTTGAGTTTTGTAATTTGCCTGACTATGGATGATGTTTTCAAGTCAGCTACTATAAAAAAAAAAAATAATATGAACTTTAGGCAACATCTGCCTTGTAGAATGTTTGAGATCAGAAAAGGGATTTGATTTGTGATTTCTGACTGCACAATTTGTCTTTGAAAGCATTTTTAAACCTCAGGCCTCTTTGAATTAATCCACTCATTTTTGTCAGTCTGGGCTAGCTCTGATTCCCAAAGCAAATACAATTCACTTTTGGCAAATGTTTTAATGTAAAAGACCATGCCTTAGAAATAATATCCATCCCATATCAATGGCAGTTAATAGAGACTAACAAAGAGTGAGTCTCAAGATCCTCATTTAGAGCTTAAACATTTTTGAAGAAGAAATTTTTCTTCAGACACTGCGGGACCTGATATGACTGTGGACACAAAGTATGTTGTCCAAATTAAGACATGCACAGGTCTTTCCTAGGACTGTAACTGGAGTCCTGAATGCAGTTCTGGATCCCAAAAGATCCAGATAATTAAATATGATTGAGCAGATGAGATTAACTTTCTGCAAGGTCTCTCTGATTAATGGTTGCTGCCACTGCTTGGACAGCTCCCCCACTCTTCTCAGTACTCAATACATTTCAACACTTACAGCCTTTTTATTTGGCAATTTACAGATTCTCATTGTAAGGAGAGAGGCTTGTCTCATGTATAGGGTTTAAGAAAACCTCATGCTTATTTCAACACATCTATTAGTTATTTAATTACAAATAACTGGCTACAAAACCTTTTTTCATAATCTGTTTGTCCTATCACCAATCGAAAGCCATTTATTAATTGTTAATTGCATTAAAATATATTCACATTCTGTTGATCAGAAATGCTCCACACTTTCAACACATGCTAATGACTTCTGTTTATCTCAACATCTATTCATTAGAGAAAAAGAACTACTATCAACACAAACCAGCCAAAGGCAGGTTGATTATTTTAGTAAATTAAGGGAAAAGTATATTAATGTAGGACAGATTCCATTTATAGCTAAGTTTCTCTATAACATTGCCCCATCCTGGTAAAGCAGTATGCCATGTGTCTTCTATTTTGGTCAGAATTGCATGGTGATAACAGAAGACTGATGCTGACACCTTGTTGGCTGTCATTCTTCCTTAATGTTGTAGCATTTCATGCCATTAATTTGAAATATATCTCAGAATTCTTACTCTAACAGGGAAGGAAGAATCCTGCAGGAGGCCATTGAAAGTTATGCGCCAAATGGAGAATAATGTCTAGCTCTGTCCCAACCAGAGCCCTGAGCTTAACCAAAACTAAGACTGGTTCTCAATTGCTCGACCTCCAGCCATGGCCCAGATGAAAAAGTACTTGGGGAGACAGCCAACCCCTTTCACTGGGAACCTATTAAGAGACTCATGAAAAATGAATCTTCATGCTTAGTCTCTCTTCAGGCTGTAGCTTTAACTGTAGAACTACACCTCAATGTGACAAGTTCCCTTGGAAGTTTATGTGGAGCCCAAAGAGCAATGGAGCATGAGACTTTGACTTCTGCAGCATACCAATTATCTTGGCAGTGTCTTTGCAGTCCTGCACCAACAGGAGCTATGGACTTTGTCGTTCTCCGAACCCTAACCCCAAATCTAGGCATGGGCTAAACCTTAGCCAAGAAGCCCCAGCCATGACCCACATTATACTCAGGCAATAAATCTTTCTCCATCATAACCTTTCCCTTGGTAAACCATTTCAACACACCACATAAAGCTGCATGCTTTGTCTTTCTCTTAATCCCCTAACCCCAAGGGTGTCCTGAAGCTGAACAAATTACACCCAACCAAGACCCACCTGAACAGTTTCACAGGGGAGATATCTTTCTGTAGCCTTCCCCTTCTTTTAGCCATTTCACACCAACTGGAGCTCCATGTTTTGTCTGTCAATATTAACCACAATCCAAGGTTAAACATAATCCAAGGCTAGTGCTGAGTTTTTTCCAAGGGCAGAATCACAGAATCCTGAGGTTGGAAGGGATTTCTGGAGATCATTTAATCCATCCCTCCTGTTCAGTACAGTGTCAAATCAGGCCTGTTCCTCAGAACATTGTTCTATTGCATTTTTAATACCTCCTAGGACAAAGACTCCACAACTTCCCTGGGCAACTTATTTCAATGCAGTCAACCTCGGAGTAAAAAAGTGTTTCCTAATGTTCAGACAGGAACCTCCTGTGTTTCAGTTTGTGCCCATTGTCTCTTGTCCTATCACTGGGGACTGTTGAAAAGAGTTTGGCTCCATATTCTTTACACTCTGCTATTAGATATTTCCATGCATTTATGAGATGCTTCATGAGCCTTCTATTCTCCAGGCTGAACCATTGCACCTCTCTCAGATTATCCTTGCATGACAGAAGTTCCAGTTGCTTCATTATCTTTGTGGCCTTTTCTGAATTTACTCAAGTAAATCCATGTACTGGGGAGCCCATGGCTGGACCAAGAATGCTAGGTGAGGTCTGATTTGGGCATCACCTTCCTTGATCTGCTGACCATGGACACATTACTGGTTCATGTTCAACTTTGTGTCTCTAGCACTCTTCATGTGAAAAGATTCTTTCCAGCCAGTAGGCCCCAGCATGTACTGGTGCCTTGGGTTGCTCCTCACCGGCTGCAGGACTTTACACTTCTCCTTTTGAGCTTCACGAGATTCCTGTCAGACAAGTTCTCGAGCCTGTTGAGGTTCCTCTGACAGGCAGTTCAAACCTCTGGTGTGTGATCCACTCCTCCGAGTTTTGTATTATTTGCAGGCTTGCTGAAGGTTTTCTTTGTCCTATCATCCAGGTCATTAAGTAAGATATTAAATAGTATTTACCCCAGTGCTAACCCTGAGATCCTCTACTGTGGCTGACCTCCAGCTCGACTTTGTACCACTGATCACCACCCTTGAGTCCAGCCATTCAACCAGCTTCCAGTACAGCTCACTGTCTGTCTAATCTGTGCTTCCTCAGTTTGTTTATGAGGATATTATTTGACACAGTGTAGACAGTCTTTTCTAAAGCTGAGTAGAAAAACAGCCACCAAGACAGTCTTCTGATCATGTAAGGTTGTCTGGTTGATCAGGCAGGACAATATCACACAAGGTTCTTCAAAACAAGAAGCAGGTCCTTGAAGAAGCCATAGTGAGCCTTCCTGAGGTTCAGGGAAGAGTTTCTAATTTTAGCCTTGTTCCTTTCCCTCAGGATCCTTAAGTCCACTATCTCATGGTCCCTGCAGCCAAAGCTGCCCCAACCTTCACATCCATAATGAGTTTTTTCTTTTTTTCTCTAAGAATCAGATCCAGGAGAGTGCTACCCCTCATCCGCTGCTCAGTTACATGTGTCAGGAAGTGATCATAAACGCATTCCAGGAAACTCCTAGATTGCTGTGTTGTCTTACTAGCAGACATCAGAGTGGTTGAAGTCACCAGTGAGGACTCCGTTCTGAGAATGTAAGGGTTCCAATAATTATCTTAAGAAGTCCTTTTCTACTTCTTCCTGATTAGGCAGGCTGCAGCAAATAGCCATCATGATATTGCCCACCTTGATCTGCCCCTTGTCCTCACTGATAAACTCTCAGCTGTCTCACCATCCATTCCTAGACAGAAGTCCAGGTAGTCCTGTGTCTCTCTGACATAAAGGACTATTGCCCCCTCCTCACCTTTCTGGCCATCCCTTCTAAAAAGCCTATTCCCATCCATTTCAACAATCCTGGGAGCTATCCCACCATCTCTCTGTGATCTAAATCAGATCACAGCCCTGCAAATGCATGCACATCTCTAACTCTTGCATATTCCCCATGCTGTGTGCATCAGTCTACAGGCACTTCAGGTAGGCACTTAGGTCTGTGGACTTCCCAAGGAAAGGGCAAGATCTTCCCCCATAATGCTGTCCTCTCAGAATTCACTTATTTGTCTGCATACAAGTAGGACCCCTTGAATCTTGTTTCCTTGGCTTCAGGGTGTCTTTTGTCCACATCACCCTGCACTATTTGCTTGCAAAACCAGTCTGCCAATTCCTAACTTGACTGTGGGCACTCACCTATGGCCCACAGGGAAATGTTCTCAGGGGATAAATCTTTCTGCAGTATAACCTGCCCCTTGGCATCTCCATACCAACGGGAAATGGAGGCTTTTTCTCTCTCCCAGACTTAATCTTAAGCCTAAACCTATGGCTAAGCCTAACCCTAAGCCTTGGGAGGTTGTGGAGTTTCTTTCTCTGGACACGTTAAAAACCTGCCTGGATGCCTTCCTGTGTAACCTCATCTAGGTGCTACTGCTCTGGCAGGGGGATTGGACTAGATGATCTTTCGAGGTCCTTTCCAATACCTCACATTCTGTGATTCTGTGATTCTGTGTATGGGCTGAACTTTATTCAAGGACCCTAAGCCCTGACACAGATGAAAAGATTTTCAGAGGAAAAATTGTCTCTACCTTTTTTTTTTTTTTTTTCTGGAGAGGTGTTACTTTGCCAGTATTTATGTTTTGGTGAAATTTTCAATTATACAGTGTGAAAAGAAATCTTGGAGTCAAATGCTATATGGTCTTTTCAGCCTGTTGATCTCAAATCTTTTCCAAAGATGAACCTTATTGTCAGCCTTCACCTGAATGATCACTTAGAGAGAGGAATAATTTGACAAATGTTATGACCATGAATCTGAACTTGTCAGTTTATGAACTTTATTGTTTATTGCCATTAAGGCATGGTGGCAAAATGACTACTGTATTGAGATCTTCTTGGACAGAGGTACACCTGCCTGGGATGGGAATATTGTTAATTTATGCTTTCAGAGCAACATGATTACAATCACTGTGGAAATGAGAGAGTTTCTTTGTAAAAGAAGCACAAATAATTCCAAGTAAAAATTAATGTATTTTCTGAAACCTAGCCTTCTGAGAATCAGTTTTCAGTAGAAACTAGCCATTTCAAAGCACTGTTTGCTGACTTCAGGCCTGAAACCCTGGCTTGATATCCTACCTTGAAGTACTGTCTGTGAATAGTTATTCTTTTTCAGTTCCTGGTCCAGGCTTGACCAAAAGGTATTTTATGAGATTACAGTATGTTTTCCTTAAGTATAGTTTCTGAGGAATATGCCATTTGAAGTAATGGAAAACAGTGTCTATTTCCTTTAGAAGTAGTAAGTAAATCAGATTCTTAATACACTTGCAAGCTACATGTTCACAACTTGTCAAACCAGTTCTCATTTTTAGTGCTGTTAAAGGTAATTTACCTGGGAGTAGTGAGGTGCAAAGAAGTGTGTCATTCCTGGAGAATACTCCACTGTTCTGATGTGTCATTTTCTGAATGTATTCTGAATACAAAAGAGGGGGGGGCGGGGGGGGGGGAAGTATTTTATTTCCAATAAAACAAAGCATAAAAGGTACAAGTTGTGTTACTGGACACCTTTTCTAGCATTTCAACTTGAAATCGAAGCTACGTATTATCACAGAATATAAAGGAGTTCTTTTTTTATAATTTACGTTGAAACTGGGAGCCTGCAAACCTCAGCTTTCTAACAGTAGAAAATTTTTGAAAACCTAAATTTGAGATGCACTGCGGCATACTGTAAGTGAAATGTAGTTTTTATATTTTTATTATATTAATTTCATTTATTGAATAACGTTCATTTTCTGAAGATCACTTTAGAACTCTTAATCCCCAAGTTTACAGATCTAACAGATCTTCCACTCCCTGTTTAGCTCAAAAGGCAACTTTGATTACTTTTAGAGTGTTCTCCTGGACAACATCTGTCTACATATACTGTATAAATTATTAAAAAAAACCTTAGGGATCAGACTAACTGATGACTGATCTGTATTGGCTGGATAATCTCTCTTTTCTGTTGACCTGCTTACCAAAGTAACATAAAAACAAGAAGTTCCAGCAATAAAAATAACTATAAAATATCATTATTCTTTAAAACTAAAAGAATGTGCTAAGGAGAATAATCTGTTGATGACACCAAGAAAGGCCTGTACCGTTTAGACATTTTAAGGACTGTTCAGTGAGAACTAATTAAAGAAGCCCCAAACTGAACGTTCTATTTTTAGCAACTTAAGCAGAGTTTAGAAAAATATGAGATGTGTGTTATGCACACATGACTGGGTTAAATCCAGTGATGCTTTTTGATCCTGAAAAAAAAATTAGTAGCAAAAGCCTCTGTTCCTCTGAGTACTCTTTTTGAGTTTACATCTTAATGACCTCAACAAGATTAGTCAGTGCTTAAGTGATTTGGCCTTTCTTTAGCAATATGTTGAAGATTCTGAAACTGGTCTATCAAGTATTTAAGTGTGATCTTTAACTTCAAGCTCACAATTGTACTAAAGTCAATAGTATTGCTTACTTGCCAACATTCTTTGTTGAATGAGCTCATGATCAGTCAAATTTTTTTAGACTAATTTTAAGCAACACATACCTGGGACCAATGTCTTGAAAAAAATAAGGGTATCTTCATAAGACTCTAATATTTAGCAAAGCTCCTATAAAACCAAGACATAGGGGTACTCAAATAATTGTTAATTTTTATTCAAGTCTTTAGCTATTTTATTCAGTAATGGGCAAAATTTAGAGCAATTTTAAGTAAATGGATTGGAAGCAAGCACATTTTATGAATTCCCCATCTTGCTGTGTAAGATTTATCTCTTGTAAGTTAGAAATACAAGTAAACCCACCAAAAATTAGAGTAAACCATATTTGTTACAAAATCCTGATCAATTATATCTACATATTTTGCAGTAGTGATTTTTTTTTTTACAATCAAAAACATTAGTACTAAATTATCGAAGTAAGATTGAAAAATGTTATTTTTTTCAATAAGCTTCTACCCAAAAAACTGGTGAAGAGCAAACACAAAGATAATTACTTCATCTTGGCTGATGGCTTGTAATTTGCTAAGCTTGAGCAGTGTGCCTGTATCCTTGTCTCTGCTAATGTAGTCTCATTTATCACTACACATGCTAACACATTGTCAGATTCACTTATTTTGAGATTTTCTGCACATAACTCCCAGTTATACCATTCTGATTATGACAGTCTCCCCAAATTCTTATCCAAAGGTGGGGCCTCTTCCTTCTCCAACCACCTCACTGTTTTCTTCACAATTTCCCTCTTAGATTTTAATTCTCAGACTCCCCCTCCCTCATTTCCAGGCACCATCTCTACTCTACCATGATTCCTTATCCTTATCTTCTTTTCTTCTCCCATTCCAGTCTGGCTGTCTTCCAACTGTGTTCAAGTCATACATCTTTCTCTTCCTAACATCCTGGGAAACAGAAAAGAAGAGGAGGTTAAGCTAATGGAAGTGCAAAAAAAGTTTTTGTTTTATTCTCTCAGTTCCAGTTCTCAATCCCCTCGCCACTCACAAGAAAAGGAACTGAAACTGCAAGATAGGGAATGTCTAAGTAGACAGTCTATAAATAAATATCTGAATATTGAAAAGTTATATATTATGTAAAATACAGTCTGAATACCATTTTTTTTTTAAATTTAAATATCTTTCAGCTCAAACTGCAGAACAGCAGATAAGTCCCCCAAAGGTATTCACAAGATAAATCAGTAAACTACAAATTTGGATGTTCACGTTGCAAAATGTTTGTTTGTTTGTTTAATTATATGTGTATTTATATTTTCCTTCAGGAGGAGCATTACATGCTTCCATTTTTATTGTATGTCAGAAATAAACAGGAAGCAGTGTAGGTATCTGACAGTAATACGAAGCTAGGATAGTTTTGCAGCTGACTTTGAAAGTAAACAAATTCTTTATGTGTTTGTTCATTTCCTGAACCATATTCTTATTCTCCTTTGCAACTAAATGACTTTGTATAATAAAGAGTGCTTCCAGACAAACTTCTTTATATGCATATGAATATAAAACTGGCATTTCAAGCTTTTTGTTCGTGAATGAAAATATACATTGATACGTTTTAGAAAATATAATGAAACTTAGTATCTGTTCAGGAGGGAGATTTTAATTAAATATAATTTATTTTCTTATGCCTTAGCAATTTTTACTCTTTCCTGTGTGTGCAACCATGGAAATTTCTTTATTCACATTAGCACTTAGACCTTTGTTTCATTCATTGACTGCTTCTGCTAAGAATTTACTGGATTTCCATTAAGCAGCACACAAGTAAAAGAAAATAATCTCTGAAAAACAAACAAGAAAACAAACAACACATTAGCTCTACAAAACCTAAGGAGGACATATCTCAGAATCCAATTTGGGAATGAAAGCTGGTAGAAGGTAAGAATGCCAATGATTCCTGCCCCTCACAGCCCCATGTCTTCAGTCCAACACAATCACAATTTTATCTTCAACCACAAATTTACCTTGAGGAGGAGAAAAAATAAATCATATTAGAAAACCCTTGTTTGAACTCTATAGTGTTACAGATATGAAGAGCTAGTGAGCATTTGTTTCAGCAAGTGTCTGGATCAAAAAGTGAGGTAAACAAGAGTTGACGTGTGCAGGGTGAGTAAAGGAGCTGAAGGAGGGTGATGCTCTCCTCTGGTACAGCTTCCAAACATGCTGCTGGCCTATTGATAGCATTAGGATGCATAACAAGGAGTGGGAGCTGTGCAGCATTATAGCATCTTGACATCGTCCCATCAGATAACATATGTGGGAGAAATTCAAATGAGTGGCTGAGCTTCTAATGTAATGACTTCACTCCTCTTCCATCTACCTTCTATTTGCCTCTTAAGTCTCCTCTATATTACATTTTTATTCTATTTATAGTTTTGTTTGACAGGTCCCTTTGAAACTTTATTCCAAGCATGCAAAAGGGAAGGAACGGCACCTGTAAGTCACTTTGACCTCTCTCAATCAGCACAAGCCCAGGCCAAGAACCTTGTTCTGTGAATGTGCTGCTGTGCTGCAAGACAAATAAACAGCTTCATTTGCTATATGTTGTGCAGACCAGGAGTGAAGGGTTTGTTAGCATTTGTACATCACTGCACGAATCAGCATACACCACTCATATCTTTTCTACATTGTTTTGGTTTTTTTTGAAAGGAACTACAAAATTGATTCCTTCTTAGTTCACTGTCAACATCTTCGGACATTCCAGGAAATATGCCAAATTCATGATACGTGGGTTATTGGTGGGTCCGTATCTCATATGAGTTTAGCAAAGAAGACAATATTGAAATGATGAGGTACTACATAAGCAGGAGTGATATTACAAACATCCTGATTTCCTTCCTCTTTCAAATTCTCACTGCTGAGTAAAGAGCTGGTTCTTGGTTCTCATTCTGCTCTGTGCTGACCATTACTGCCTTGATGTTTTTGAGGTGCAAATTAAGCAGATGACAGAAAAAGGAAAAGACGCGACATATGAAAGCAATCAATCTGGTATGCACCCATACGCCTCAGAGATTTTTAATTGCCACTGGGGGATTTTCAAGGAATTTCTAAAATTAATTGCAGAGATACATACTCTCCTAAGAATTGCATGGTTATGTAAGAACACTATCAACTATCTGTAAGGACCAAAATTTTCACAAAAAAGGCTGTCGAGAAAACAATGCTCTATTTAACTTAAAGATACATAAACAGATGCATGCAAGCAAGTGCAAAAACCAAAATTCTCTCGAAGGTTTTTCATACATCTAGAACACTAATCAATAAGAAAAAATAAATTGGAGGTGCTTACTGCTTCTCAACTAAAGTCATATGACTGAACAATGTACACATTTCTGACTTTTTAAAGATTAGTCTCCAAATGAATGGTTTTACTGCTGCATTAGTGATTCTCTCTAGTTACCTGCTGGAAGACCTGCTAAGTCATAGGGTGGCGTGAAGTCCCAAGAAATCAACATCCCCAGACAGAAGACTTCAGTATAATAAAGAAGTAATCGAAACAAATTATTTCTCTAATTTTTTTTTGACATTGTTTTGTTTGGAAGGTTTTTTAATTATATATATATATATATAAAGAAAAACAAAAAAAATAAAATATTATATATGAAATTAAATTTAGTATTAGTTTATTTTGTAAAAGATTATCCATTATTTGTGCTTGAACATGTGGTATGGTCAGATCTGATAAAATTTTACACAGTTCAAGTTTTGATCTGTATTAGTTATTTAAGCCTTCATATTATCTGTGTTAACAATCCTTCCTTTGGTAATTTTTATTATACTTAAATTAGGTTTTATCAGACAAAAGTGTATTTTATCTGAAAAAGGGGCTATCTTTTTTTTCCCAGCTGTTATAACTGTGATATTTGGTTTTGGAGGATATAAATATGGAGCGCAGATCCATATGTTCTGTAGTTGTTATTTGCTTTAAATTGCCTCTTGTTCCACAGGGAAGTAAAGGAAGAGAAAGAAAAAAAGTAAAGTAGAGTGATGTGTGGTGTCTAATAGTATTAATGTCTTCCCTGTAAGTTGCGGGTTTTTTTGTGGATTTTTTTGTGTTTTTGTTGTTGTTGTTGTTTTGTTTTCTTTTGTTATTTTATTTTGGCTGCAATCACAAGAATACATTGACTTCAGGACTTTCAGATAGAAACTAAGTACAGATGTGCCACCACAGGCTCCATGTCTGTAGAGCTTTTCCTGGATCATCCAAGATGAAGCTGAAAAGGTGCCATATGTAAAAGATAGCCTTTTGAGAACAGTTGAAACTCCATGTACAATTGCACTTTCGATGGACAAAAATAATTGTTTTATGCTGTTCTGCGGCATATTTATTTCTTTTAGTACCATAGCCAATATCGTGGTTTTCTTGAGAACTTTTGTGTTGCCTACATGAGTTCCCCCAGACACAGCAGCAGTAGAAAGTGTGGAAGTGTATTTTTCTGTCTCAGGAATAGAAGTATCCATTTGAACTCTTGCTGAGTGTACCTTTGTTGCAATGGGACACCAGCTGATTTTGCACACTTTGAAGAGCTTTTGGGAATACTGATCACTGGTGGTTTGAATTGATTGTCTCATTCAAATTCATGACACAAATTAAGTGGTTTAAGCTGTTTTGGTTTTGAACATTAAATTAAAAGGTGATTTTTGTCTCAGACCTTCAGCCCTCTGTCTTTTTTTTGTCTTTCCAACTACTTTCTATAAGGTTACATAATAGAACAAATCCTTGAGAAACAAGCAGTTTCTAGGGAAAACATAGAAAAAAATAATTAACATCTGATTGAATAGGCAAGAAAATAAATGATGAAACATGAGAAAGGACAAGCTATTTCCTAGCAGTGTTTTTGGTTTGGTTTTCTTGTAGTTTCACAACTTATAGTTGAAATAGTGTATGTTCCTAACTGATATTTAATGTTGTCTCTTTGCTACATTAATACTTAAAGAAGCCTAAAGAGTTCTTGCTTTTAAAATATTCATGATTGCTGCTCTTTTATGTGAAACAAATTTCAAAGCAGGAAGCTCTAATTCACTTATTAAGCAATTTACATCTTCTCAATAGCCTAAACAATTTTTAGTGTTTTTATCCATGAATCTGAGTCATAGTGCAAATTTGATAATTGTACTAAATTAAATAACGTTGGGTAGATTTACATTTGGAAGTGTGGCAATCTATTTTTTTCAGCTTTTATATAGACAATAGAATTATATGACTTGGAAAAGCAGATATTTTCAGGGAAAAATATTGTAAAGAGTTTACCTGAAACATATATTCAAAGCCTACTTTTACCCTTCAAAAATTGCTCTGATCTCTTTTAATAACAAATATTAAAACACTATCCTAGAGGTTGTAGCAGTGAAGGACCCTCAAGGAATGCAGATAATTTTCTCCTTTGGATACAGATTGGATCAGGAAAGGTAGGAATTTGCAGGACAGTATGGTAAAGCAGGGGTGGGCAATGAAGGCAGGAGTCACTGAAAATTGGAAATGAAACAGGGAAGACACAGTTTGATGTTCATCTGACAGCTCCAGGGAGCAGAATTGTTCCTCAGCACTGGCTGCAAAAGTAAAATCTTCAACATGTGACCTCACTGCTCTTTCAACAGAGACTGTCCCAAGGAAGGGGTAGGTAGCAGAGTTCACATGTTCATTCAACTCTTTGGTTGCAAGTCTCCTGGAAAGAATACCAACTTCTGTTGATATGAGTACAAGATATGGACAGTGTCTCTGAGACTACCAAGTTGTTTCACATGGAGAACAGGTAACAGCTGTTGGGCCCCTTTGGTCACTACTACTCTAGTCTGGATTTACCTTGGCAGCACAGACGTGGAGAACTCACATCCATTATTAGCAATATGTTCAGACAGGACTTCCCTTAGTCTTGTTTTCATTTTCAAATGTAGTTTGTTAAAATTATTCTATCTGCTTTTCAGATGAGCATCACAAGAGACTGATGCCAGTCTGCAGAAAATTTTCCTCCAGCAATATAAATTTGAGCCCATGGTAGACTCTGCAGAGAGTTTTGTTGGCAGCATCAGAGATACTTCTGTGTTTGCCACTTAATTAACTGTTGATGGACCATCTGGACAGCTTAGTCTTTATGCATGTCATTTTCTTTGGTTCATCTTGCAGACTAAATAAGCAAGAGACATTCATTTATCTAAAAAAATTAAGTATCCTTTGTGATCAATGTATAAGCACTATTTTGAAGGCCATATTGTACCAAAAATCTGTTACATTAGCCAGTTTGCATACTTAGACATTAAGAAGAGGGGTGAGATGGTTAAAATATTATTTTACCACTTTTTTCTCTCAATATTTTGCTCAGTACCTACACAATAGTTTATATTATTTCTCAGGGAAAAATCTGAACTACAATATTCCATTGATCTCTTTAATTTGGTCTTATAAGATTTCAGAAGGTGAAAGCCCAAAAGATAGTTTCAAAGAAGAAGTAAAAGTTCACTTCTCATGACATAAACCCCAATGACTATGTAAAACCTTCAGGGTATAAAGTGTATAATAAAAGTCATCATACCACACTTTCTTTTGTATAGTAACTTTTCCAAAGTAGAATGCAATATTATATTTGAGTTTCTTAAAATATGCTGAAGCAGAGTTTATAGTTTTGTTTTCAAAAAAACCTAACTTCTAATTCAGGATTCACAGTTTTGAAGATACTAACAATAAATGCCTGATTTCAAGTGGAAGTGATGCCTACAGTTAAAGCTAATGAGAAGTGTGGAATTCAACTCCTGGGAAGGGGCAGGGAGGAAGAAAGATGAAATGATGACCCTACTGAAGTTAGCAGGAGATTTTATACCATCAGATTAAAGTCAGGAAATCAGGTGGTTATTGAATGAGGAGTTCAAAATGCATATCTGAGCTACTGTAGTACTGTAGTTACTCCAAAGAAGTTCAAATCTGAATGATTTACAGTTCAGATTAGTTCTAGTATTCGTCTGTTGTTACATACTCACAACGTATGTTGAGTGTTACCATGTTTTAAAATTATGAGACCTCATGAAGTCAGATTTAGAAGATTGTTTCTTTTATAAAAATAAGAAAGCTGTCTTAGATTTTGACAGATTTGTGACTCATAACTGAGACACCTGTGATATAAAGGATTTTTGTGTTTTCTTTTTAAGATCCTTGCTGGAGTGGATTTTCTTTGTATTGAAGTTCTAAATCATCTAAGTGGTCCAAAATACCTTAAAATACTATTTGGAGACAGCTTGGACAGTTTAGCCTGGAGAAGAGAAGGTTTAGGGGGATATTATTAATGTGTATGAATACCAGAAAGAAGGGTGCAAAGAGGATGGAGACCGGCACTTTTCAGTGGTGCCCAAGAGGCAACCAGTACAAACTGAAACACTGTAGGTTCCCTCTGAACATCAGAAAATACTTTTTCACAGTGAGGGCGACTGAACACTGGTACAAGTTGCCCAGGAAGGTTGTAGAATCTCCATTCTTAGAGGTATTAAAATCCATCTCAACACAGTCCTAAGCAACTGGCTTTAGGTGGTCCCTCTTGAGCAGGGGGACTGGACAAGATGACCTCCAGAGGTCCCATCCAATCTCATCCATTCTGTGATTCTATGAAAGACTGAAAAAGTCAAGACTTTTGTTTTATGTAGGCCTACAAATATATTCTTTCCTCACAGAGCTGGGGTCAGTTGTAACATTATTTGCCCTTGGTATTGCATGTTTTTTCAAAAAGATATACAGGCTAAAAATGTTGCATGTCTGCCTTCAACTGTGTTTTTTTTCTTCTGGATAAACCTTTTTATTTTTATTTTTATTTTTATTTAATTAGTTGGTGTTGTTTGTTTATTTGTCTGTTTCTTGGGGTTTATTTACCTACTATAGGTAAGAGATTATTCAAATGTTTTCAGGTTGATCAGTGTTTTATCACACCTGCAAGCAGTTGTTTAGCTATATAAGCACTAATTTCAAATCGCTTTTTAGACATATTGAAATCTGGATGCCACATTTCTCTTAGCACACCCAGGAATGTTTTAAAACTCATGTCCATTATAATAAGAACACACTTCATGGTTTCAGCACTGCAGCATCTAGAGATAGTGGATTATTTGCACACTCATTTCTGCAATAAGGGAAGTTACAGATTTAATACAAAATTTAATCTTTTTTTCTTTTTTTTATTAAGCATTGAGAAGCAATGATTATCTGATAATGAAAATAGTTGAGAAGGATGGTAGGATGTGTATATTTCAAAATATATGGTTCAAGAGCCATAAACAGGAATTTAGCTTAGAAATAGAAGCTTAGAAATAAACTTCATGGATATGACTCTTGCTATGCTTTGTAACTCTGAACAGAAAATTTGTTTTTTAATTTCTTTGTATTGACATTTTTTCTCTCTTTTTTTCTAAAGAGGGTTAATTAAAAATAAGAAAATACTTATAAGATATGGACTAAAATAAAAATAAAAATAAAGTGTCTAAATTAGAATTCAGGACGAAATTCTTAGTATCAAAAACTATACTTAATTTTTTAAAATTCTCTCTAAAATTACTCAAATTCTTGTGGATTCTTCAACTGAAGACACTCAGGTTTTCCTGAGTCTCCATAAAAAAAATAAAATCCTATATCTGTAACAAAACCAGTGAAGGAAACAATGGAAAACATAATCATTAAGAAAATACATAATTTTTCAGATCAGGATTGTTCATTAGAAATGTTCAGATGTTCTGATGTGTCTGTGACATTTATGGTGTATTTTTTAAAAGGATATTATATTTTATCAACTTTCTCCTTTCTCCATTGTCCTCTTTGAATTTAATCTGAACTATTTTTAGTGTTTGTGTATTTCAGTGAAGTCAATGGAGTTTGTTATGCTGACCACATTTCCTTGAAGGGCTCTAAATCAGAAAGAAGAGAACTTTAGGTTTGCTCCAGAGATAATTCGGTAAGATATCCACACATTTTTGAAGCACTATGTTCTAGAAGCCACTGGAAGACAAGTCCCCTACTCTGACATACAGAGTTACTACTTGAATTAATTGTGATCATAATTTAGTTTGGAATCAACAGTGGATATTTAATTTTGTTTTGTTTTATTAACCTCCCGTTAGCTGTGGCATTATACTGCATTGTAATTGCACTGCATTGATAAACAAGTAATTGAATACAGTCTTTTACTTTGTTTTACTTTTTTGTTATCCATTATCCATTTCAGGTAATATTGTACTTCATACTTCTATTTTTGCCTTAAGAGATACTACGGCAGTTCTGAGCTGTTTTCCGGTGATCAACAAAGCATGTATTTTTATCTTCACAATATTATAAAGCAAGACAGATTATTTTTGAATGTCTTTAGCCTAACTCAGGTTTGCTGCTCTTCCTTATTATTATTTATTATTTGTATTAATATAGTCCCTGGAAACAGGTTAAGGCAGGTGGAAGATTTTATAGTTCAATTCTTAACTATTTTTACAGGCTGCAACTGAGTTATGAGGAGAAAAAGAGAACTTAGTATTTTGAAAAGAGAAGTGATGGATGAGCCATAAAAATGGTGTCATTCAGAAACACATTAACAATACAGAATGCCATCTGATCCTTCTGAACCTTTTAGGGGGTGCACATTTAATCCTGGATTCTGAAATTGGATCCTCATGAGCAAACTCCATGTATTGGGCTTTTTGGAGTTTCCATTAACCAAGTGCCACTCTGCAGAATAGCTGGCCTTGCCTTTGCAAAGACCAGGTTGCAGAACCGAGACAGTTCATTAGGAACTTTCAGAGGCATGTTCAAGCCATTTCAGAACCTGCTAGAATAAGAAATACACACATACACAGACCCCCAAAAGCTCTTTTCCCCAACCATAAAAGAAAGAACATCAACAAAAAACAGAAACACAGTTTCTTTTAGTTATTTGAGGTTTGGGGGGCATTGGAATGCAATAAATACTAGATAAGAAGCCACAGTACTTAGATCCAAATAAGGTGTGCAAGCATCAAAAATGTAATTACTCGCAGAATCAAGGTCCTTGGTTCTCATATGCAGTTCTGAAAATGTCTTCCAGCCACTGGGTCTGCAACCTGCTCCCTCTTCCTTATCTATAGCTATTGAAGAATGCAGTAAGAGTTCAGCAGAGTTCTGAGAATTTATTTGTTGGCCTAGGTGGTTGTTGCTATGAAAATAATTTTTTCTTAATATTCAGGAGGAGGAGAAAGAGGAGAAGACAATTTCCTGAAAAGATGTTTAATTGGTTACTGCTTTCTCTTCACAGTTCTTATAAGGTTATGATCAATACATTGGCATTGGAAAGTAATTACTCCTCCATGGCTACCATTTGCATTCAATGCATGCTAGTGGGCAGGTAGCATTTGCCCCACTAAAGATGCATTTATTCTTCTGATCTCAAGCAGTTAAATGATATGCCTAAAGATTTTATTTTCCATTCATTAAAAAATGAATACAGGGATGCAGGTACTTCCAGATGATGACACATATCTCTATTTATTGAAGACACTTATTTTCCTCCATGGAAAACACACATTTCTAGGATGACTAGACTTAGAAGTAACATGTTATTACCTATGTAAATTAGGTGACAGGAATCTGGATCTCTGGAAGAAATATGTTTAAAAACAAAAGCAAAATATAAAATTTGGCACTTCTACTGTTGGGATACTAATTTGTAAGTTAATATTTTTGTCTTTTTGTTTGTTTTTCCTTTAATTAAAAGCTACAAATACTGCTCAAAACATTGAAATGCAGTTTTAACTGTATGTCTTTTGTGTATGTTCCTTTCATGTAGCACTTCGTATTGTGCACCAGTCATCTTTAAATTATATGATAAAATGTTCAGAATTCTCTTAAAGTGGATTCAAAATCAGTTATACTGTTTAAAAATTAGACATGTAACAAGAAATAATACAGAACTGTGGATTTTTGTTTTGTTTAGATTGGGGTTTTTTTGCATTTAGCTCTCTAAATATATTTGATGTTGGCCTTACAGAATTGCTGGCTGTTTTTCAGATGTTTCATTTTAATGGAAGGTTAACTTACTGAAAAATAAAGGGCTCAACTCAGCAGAAAATTCTACTTGAATGAACAAATTCATTTTCCATGCATATCATATTAGCATAATATAGACTTTATAAACTAAATTCTATCAAAAAATATAAATGAACTAGAGGCTATGCAATTCAAATTGAGGCAAGCATTTAAACCTTTGTAACAAGCATAGACTTAAAACATGCATCTAAATAAAAGCATAATTATATTCTGATGCACAAAAATTATCACAACAATAATAGAAGCATAAAAATAGGAGTGTAATAAGCATTTGTATGACATATTTGCACAGTAAATGAGATGAATTTCAGACTGAAGTTGCTGTGAGAGAGTTACAAGTATCTTTTCACATAATTCGTCAATGTGCAATACATTTTGTTTTTAAACAGGAAGACAAGAACATTAAGTGTGAGGGTATAAATGGAAGCTAGATTCATAGCATAACATTTTACTTATTAGCAGTCTGTTTGGGTTCTGTTGTCTGATTATGACACAGCTACTGATCAAGCAAATAAATATATTTTCTTAGTAAGCTGAATTTCATTTGTCTTTATTTCCTTTTTTACTTAAGACATTTGATATTGCAAGGCTGCATCGAACTATGTATATTTCTTACTTCACTTGGAGTGAAATCCCTTTATATCTGTACAGAATCAAATATATTCTTAAAATTGAGAGATCTCTAGATTGGGACTTTTTACACAAGTGTCCACAGATAGGCCAAGCCAATAGGAACCAGCCACATGGGCTGTTATCAGTCATAAGAACTAAGTGTGTATTTAATTAGTTTTCTCATTTGTAATTTTTTTTTCAATTATTTTCTCTTTGATGTATTACAGGGAGACATAAACATAATAATTTCATTGTGGTATCTCTATTTGTCTCATTTTTATGCTCAGATTTACCTTCATGTTTACTTACAAAAAACTTGGCTTTCCTATTTCAGTTTCCAGAAAGCAATATATCTGCATGCACAAGAGGACACATGTGCTGATTTCACTGAAAATGAGTTAATTTTCTTCATGTAGTTAGAAACCTTTCTTTTTCATAGCTAGCATGGTCATTATTTGGATTTAGTTTGAGAACAAGAGATAACACTCCAGAACAGAGTTAAAGTTTTAAATTGCTCTGGTCTGAGAGCCAAGGACATTCTGAGCGCTCTGCCCACAGGTGTGAGGCAGTGAGGAAATGACGCATGGATGGGGCAGAGCTTGACTGACATCCAGACTGATCAATAGGAGTATTCCATCCATTAGCGTCATGCTTCATATTTAAAGACAGTCAGGATCTTCTGGTTGTTCTCTCTCATTCTCTTTGCTCTCAGAGACCTGTTCAGGGGAGTTCTGTTTGGGACTTTCTTTAGATCAGTCTTTGTCATCCTGCTGTTTTGCAGAGGCCTTTGGGCCTTTTCTGCTTTTTTACTCTCGCTCTCTGGGATCGACTATTGGGACCAGGTGCTGCTTCTTGGGACTGGCTGCTCAGTGTGGACAGTTCGTGTGGAATTGCCTTGAGTATCTTTTATTTTATATTTTATTTATTTTATATATATATATTTACTAGTAGTGTATTAGTATTTTGTTATTTTATTAAACTGTGTTTATATCAACCCAAGTTTCTCCCTTCCCTTTCGATTCTCTCCCCTATTTGTAGGTAGGGGAAGGGTGTTAGTGAGCTGCTATTGTGGTTTTATTGCTAGCTCGGGTTGAACCACAAAAACATTTTAGAACTGAAAGAGTCACACCACTGGAAAACACATCCTTTTTGCTCTCTCCCCAGAATTCTCCTCTCTGGGACTGGCTGCTCGACTCAGTATCACTTATTTTCTATTTTATACATAGTAGTAGTAGTAGTATAGTAATATTAGTATTAGCATATTGGTGTTATTTCATTGTTTATTAAACTGTTTCAATCTTAGTCCATGAGTTTCTCCCTTCTCTTTCTATTCTCTCTCCTACTTGGGGCATGGGAGATGGGAGAAAGCGAGTAGTTGTCATGGTTGTGATTGGTAGCTGGAGTTAAATCATGAAACTTTAAAAAGACTAAAATCTAGAATCTATGTTTAGTTAAAGTTAGAATTTTTGTAATTTGTAAGCAGGCTTACTCGACTCACAAACACAAAATCTGAAAAACAGGTTTAGGAATGAATGATACATGTGTCAGTCCCTCAGAGATATCAATACAGAACAGATTTAGCACAGCACTAAGTTTTTTGATTGTTATCACAGTGTAGGACATCACTGAAATATATTTTTAATAACCCACCATGGAAATCTTTTCCCAGCACCCACCTAAACCTGGAAATGTTGAAAATTCTGACATTACCTATATTTCATATCCCACTCTACGACTGCTCATGTAGCTCTAATACTATTCAGGACATTCATGGTCTTAAAAGAGCTGAGCTCTAATAATCTCATAGAGACCCTCAAAATTAATGTTCTGCTAAAAGTAGTTCAGTTCAGTGCCTATTCTGAGGGCACATCTGAGAAGTTGAGGTCTTCAGAGAAGCTGGCTAAAACTAGTTTCTTTTAACTCACATCAGTAGGAAGAGGTAGTGCACTACCTAAATGTGAGGGTAATAGAGCACTGAGCCTGGGCATTGCAGGCCATGGGTAAATTTGTTCCTATATTCTGACTTTGTTTAAAGATCAACGTATTTATCAGGTTATACATTGATATAATGAGAAGCTTTAGTTTCTTAAATTATTAAATACAGATCTGATCTGTATGTGGGCTGTTGTACAAACCACTTGGGAATTTGCTCACTTCAGAAATACGGAGTGAGAACATAGCTGAAAAAGAACATCTTCTCTCTCATATTTGTTTTCCATTCAAAACTACATTTTCATAACAGTGAAATTTTTAAATTTTAAATTTTTTAAATTTCTATTCCCCACCCCCCGTCCAGTGTTCTCCTTAATTATGTTTACAAGTTTTTCTTGTGGCAGATTTGCAGTGTTGATACTTTTCATTCTGGATTATCTCTGCTTTTGTGTTGACTGTAGGCTGGGATTATCTTTAGATTTAAACTTCATTGCTAAATATGTAAAAGCATTACTGGCAGATGATTAATTAAAAAAAATCATGTTTATCAGCATCTAGAATATTGATAATGTCATATAAGAAAGTATTATAAATATTATATGAGAAGCAAGCAATCGAAAATTTAAAATTGATTGAAAGATTCATAATATTGATAATGGATTACAAAGACTCATCACAAGGGTTATTGCTCTAAATAAGTCCAGGTCAATAGGATACAGGCATTATTGTCATATAAGAGCTTTTTGTTTTCCTTTTTCCTTAGTGACCATGTCTGAACTTTTCTAACTTAGTGGGAAAGCTTCCATTGACACAAAAGTTTCAGGACACTGGTTACATTCTAATTTTCACTGGGTTTTAAGGAAAGAAAATGGCTTCCTATAAATGAGTATGTTTAGGCAGTGATTGTGGTGGATCTGTTGAAGGTGAAAAACTTCACTTTTGCCAGATGCCAAAGTAACAACAATCACACAGTGATATTGCTTTCATTTTATCTGATGATCAGATTTATTTTCTTAAACAACCTACTGACAGGAATATAAAGTTAAATTGTTCATTGATGTTCATTTTTATTTCAGAGAAAATGAAAAAAATTCATCAACTAAACCAAACTTTTAATGGAGACCTTTGAGAAACCATTCAACCTTTCCAAGTTTTCAATACCAGAGGACACCTGAGTGTTCTCTTCAATTTAAAAGGAGAGAGACAAATAGATCATAGACGTTCTCTACATTAATTTCCTCTTCAAAAGCAGAAAATAATTTTTTTCTCATATTTCATGTCCCAGAAACATTTACTGTAGTATATGCAAATTTAGCAAAAGTTATGTAAATCCATACAAGAACTAACTAAGTCCATAACTAACTAACTCTGACTTTTCCATGCCTTGTCCTTTCCTTTCCTTTCTAGCCCTTTCTTCCACCAGCAAACTCCCCAGACACAAGGCGTCATAATATTTTGTAGACAATAAGCTGCATATTTAATATTTTTTCTAAAACAATTGGGTGGAAAGTTATAAAATGCTAGTGATAGTGAAAGATTTTAGTACCATTTATTAGGGGATATTGAAGTTCACAGAACATTGCCAGAGTTACAGACAGTACTTTCAGACTGCCAGCTTAAAAGCAGAAGAAACCCCCTCTGTTATTCAACAGCTTTCATTTGAAATATTATTCAGTTGCTCACATACACAGCAGGAAATAAAGAAGGGAAAATAGGCTTCCAAAAACAAATATTAAAACTAAATGTCTGTAGACTTACAGCAGATAATGAGCAAACAAAAAATATTAATGACCTTTGGTATAATTTACTAAACTATGACACAGCTGGAAACACTGAAGGAAAAACCCATAAGCAAATCTTTCAGTAAATATAAATTCTACTTAGTAGGGAAAGAAAAAGGATTGCTCTGAAAACCCATTAAAACTCACAGTATGAAATTATATGAAAAATTTAAAAAAGCAACATAATACAGTAGTCTAAAATCAGCATGTTAAATGAGAAATTGATAGAGATCATATCAGCTGAAGTACTTAATGTACTTAATATTTCAATCTCAAGGTAAAAATCTTACCAAACTGCATAATAATGTCAGGTGTTGTCAGTTTCTGTTGTTGTTGTTTTGTTTTGTTTTTTGTTTGTTTGTTTTTAAAGAGCAGGTTTTATTGTGGCATTTTTTTTGAACTCCTATTTCAATTTCACTGAATTTTATCAGACATCTGACATAATTGAACAAGTTATTTGACACTATGCTTAAATTACGACAATTTCTTAAGAAAATTACAGTTTATTCTGGAAAAATATTTGCAGGAAGGGACAAGAAGGTAAGGAATTTAATTCAAAGTTGATTTTGAAATAAGGAAGCTTGTGACACCTACTTTTATTTCTGATACTTCTCACCTTAATTTTGGACTTACATTCTTAAATATTTTCCTATGCAATGCTAAATCTTGCAATGTGTGTGCTCATATATGTCTAGCTAGAACTTTGGGGAAAAGAATACAAGTACAACAGTAATTTGGTTCTGCATTTTCTGTCTCTCTGTAGGTTCATAATGTAACACAAGTCTTTAGACTGAAATTGTGTTTCTGTGGCTCACCATAATCAGAGTAAATCTGTGTCACAGCACAGAGACTAACACAGAGCTAGTCAAGTTAGTTTAGATGTCAGAAGTAATGTAGTCGTATTAATTCTGGGATTAATGTGCTACACTTAAGTGAAGTGAAATAGGGTATCTCTGCAATGCTATCCATTCATATGGCCTCAGTTTATCACTTTTATGGCCCAGTACTTGTCCAGACCTGGGGTTCAGCCTAGAAAAGGAAGAAAATGCAGCCTGTGAAATACTTTCCAATATTTGAAATTAGGGTGGCTGTTCCAGACTGATTCCCAAGATTTCCTGAACAGAGCTGTATTTCCATGCAATGTGAGCACAGTAAGTTTCATGCCAGAATACACCAGACTAGCTGCTCAGCATACGCTGTAGTCAGTATGTGCATTCGCAGTAGCCATGAAATGTCCAGGATAGTTGGTCATTCAGCATATTCCTGCTACTAACCTTGAAACACATCCAGAAATCCTGCAGAAATGCTTGAAAGTATTATCTATTGAGTGTTAGACAGCACATACACTAACCAGTTAAGCTGATAATAAGTATACCTTATATATGAAAATAATAAAATGACAAGATTAAAATAATAAAAGTTGTAAAAGTACTGGTATATAGTAGGCAGGGATTTTTCTTGTTTCTGCCATTGGTTATTATATCGAGCACAGAGAGAAAGAAGAGCTTTCTGAACATTTTTCCTAAAGGAAGAAAAGGTAAATAGAAGGATAAATGAAATAAAATTTCCCCTTATGTACCCAGTAACCCTGAAGGAGCTGTGGTACTAAAAAAAAAAAGTGATTACTTGCAAAAAAAAACCCTCACAAGCTAGAGTCCTTTCTTGTCAAATGGAAGATTAATTCAAAGGCACAACTGGGAGAGGCAGAGGAGGACTGTAAATGCTAGATTAAATAAAGGATTTAGACACAGAAAGATTGCACAGTATATTGTCTAACTTTTAGCCACTCTCCTAGGAGTATAAAAGCATGACTTACAAGCTTCCTACTCAGGACATTGGAAAAGTCAGAAACCCAGACCTTCATAAACAAGCCTGAATACACTAGTCCCAGTTGGCCACAGTTTTCCATCAGGACGTAAATCCCAACCCACTGTTATGTACTCCAGTCTGGTTACTGTTTGTAAGTAACCTCCTTCCATATAGCAGCTACACTTTTTATATAGAGTTCATTCTTCAAAATCATCACTGAAGGCCAATGAATGTTTAAAATGAGAAGTAAAAGCAATCTTGGACACAGGTTGAAAACCATGGCACACACTTATGTATGTAAGAAAAATGCATTCTGAAGCATTTAGGAAAAAAAAAAAAAAAAGATGTTTTATGGATAATTTCATTTGTAACTTGAAAAGAAAAACCCTTCTAAATTTAGAGACCACAGAGGAACAGAAAACTTCATTGTATCCCTGTAGACATTTGAGAGGGAGACCATGAAAATTTGACCACTTTTACTCCAGGGAAACACTGAAAGCAGAAATCTCTGCTTTCTGGATGATACAGAAGTTATGCAATAGTCTCACCACCTTTCCTGCTTCAGCAATACAATAATATCAGATAGTCCATGCCATATTCTATTTATATGTTCTTCACATCTCCCTTCTGAACCATCTGCTAATCAGAGTTTTATGATGCTGCAGTCACACTGAAGGCACAGCAGCACAGGTGATCAGTCTGCTGTTCCTGCCATGCAGATGGTTCCACAGCGTCATGTGTGCTGGAGTTTTAAGCATAATCTATATTGCAAAAATAGTAAGGTCTTTATTAGAATTACCAAATAATCTTTAAATGTCCCATATGCTTTGAATTATGTTTTTAAATGCACGCACATGCGTATATATGTGTGTGTATTCATATGTATTTGCATCCCTAAGTGTCTATAAACATATAAATGTGAATGTGTGAATATACATGTATGCACTCAAAGATTCTTATTCATGGGGTGGATTTTTACTTTGAGCTTTACTTCTGATAGGGACAGACCATTAATAAAAATTGACATAGCTAAGCCAAAATCAAAAGCAATAATGGGCTAACAACAGCTGAAGATCTGGCCTTACAGTCAGAATTTGAAGAAATCATGTTAGTCCTTTCAGTAAAAGGTAGAATCAACCACTGAAGAATTTTTTATGTTCACTTAGTAGGATTAGAGACTATGAGAGCAAGTACGTTTGCTGACCACACTACCTGTGTCACTGCAATGGTGGTTAAGGGGTGTTAAGACCCTTACATGAGCCTTCGTCTCCCCCTTTCAGAGCATCTCAGTGAAAACAATCGGTCAATCACTGGAACTATATTGGAATCAGACAGCACAAATTTTAACAATATGTCACCAAAGGCTGTCTCTCAAATGTATGTTTTACAGTATATTCTGCTCCTGTTTACAATCTTTCAATCAATTTCTGTTCTAAGCAAGTTTGAATTACTGGTGGCTGAATTATGAAAGATAAATTAAGAATACTTGATTCAAATCAGTGAATCATTCTACATGGACAAATTGTTTCCATAGTCTGTGAATGGTGTGGATAGAATAAAATTAATTTAATTCATTTGAAAGACATCAAGATTGAGAAACAATTTAGGGAATATTTGACCAAAATACCATTTGTAAATAAGCTATTAGAAAATGTATCTAATTCTGTAATAAAATCCAAATAAATTCCATTCTGTGGGGCTCATCTGCTTCTTCTATCAATGTGTCAAAAATTTTCCATTAATTCTGCAAAAGACTTCATTGCTTATTTCATATGAATTGATTATTTTTCCATAATAATTGATTTTTCCTCTTAATATTAGTTCCATGATTTTATTACAATAAATACCTGTTTCTTTCCTTTACTCTGGTACTTGAAAAAAGTTTACTCTTTAAAACACTCTCAACTTTTTGATGACTATCTAAAAAGGTCATTGGTAAAGAATTTTTTTTACCTTCAATAGTCCACTGGTTTGATTTTACTGACATGTATGTTTTTCAAAGACTTGTCTCATTTTGTCTTATCGAAGATTATAGCTATAAGTTCTCAATAAAAAATAAAATGCATTAATATTTAGGTGTGCTAAAGGAGGAAGAGGGATACGTGCTAGAAAATATAAGCAATGAGACATGGATACACAGGTTAATTCTGATTTTTTCTAAATCTATTTTAGATACAACAACAAATAGTTGTTTACATAGCTTTTAGACTCTTAATTACATTTTCAGTACCATCAGGGGGCTGATATCTGGGAATCTGGTGAGAAGAAGGCAGGACCTATGATTATTCTAATTTTCTGTCATCCCACAGTTTTTCTTTATGTTACATTCCTAGCATTTATTTCACTCTTTTTTTTTTTTTTTTTTAATTCCACTAGAGAAACTGTATCCTGAAAAGTTATCCCACTGCTAAGACAAAAATAATGACTGAAAAATCCTATAATCAGCTTTTTGTCCCATTTCACTGTTTTAATTCCACTGAACTTGCTGTCCTTAAATACAGTCATTCTACAGCAGTTCTTGAAGCCATTCCTTCCTGTGCCATCTTTCAGTACCTAAAGATAACTTACCATTTATTATAAACATTCAGTTCTTCATACACTTAGATAAGTGAATATGCATATGCATGTGCTTATGTCTCTGATCTTAGAATCATAGAATGTCCTGAGTTGGAAGGGATCCACAAGGAGCATCGAGTCCAACTCCTGTCCCTACATATGACAACCCCACAGTTCACCCCATGTGTTTGAGGGCATTGTCCAGTCTCTTCTTGAACACTGTCAGGCTTGGGGCCGTGACACCTCCCTGGGGAGCCTGTTCCAGTGCTCCACCACCCTCTGGGGGAAGAACCTTTTCCTAATGTCCAACCAAAACCTCTCTTGGCACATCTTCCTGCCATTCCCTTGGGTTCTGTCATTGGTCACTAAAGAGAAAAGTTCAGCACCTACCTTTCCTCCTCTGCTTGTGAGAAAGCTGTAGAGCACAATGAGTTCTCCTCTTAGTCTCCTCTTCTCCAGGCTGAACAAACCAAGTGACTTTAGCTGCTTTTCATATGGTTTCCTCTGCAAACCCTTAATCAACTTTGTAGCCCTCTTCTGAACACACTCCAGTAGCTTTATGTCCTTTTTATCCTATGGTGCCCAGAACTGCACACAGTGCTCCAGGTGAGGCCACACCAGTGCAGAGCAGAGTGGGACAATCACCTCCCTTGTCCGGCTGGCAATGCTGTGCCAGCAGTGCTGTCCCAGGACACGTCTGGCCCTCTTGGCTGCCAGGGCACATTGCTGGCTCATGTTCAACTTGCCATCGACCAGAACCCCCAGGTCCCTCTCTGTGGATTTGCTCTCTAGCATCTTGTTCCCCAGACTGTATGCACAGTTTTTTTCGCTTCCCTTTTTTAATGGGAAAAGATCTCTTTCTTTATATCTATTTTTTAATACTTTTCTATATAACGAAGCAAATATTTATGTTAATTAAGGCCTCTAATTATATCTAATGTATCTAATCATTAAAGTCTAATTCATAGAATTTCCACTATCATACATACAAGTTTTATTATAATTTGCTACTATTAGAAATATTTCTGATAACTTTTCCTCGTTTCTAACCTTCTCCTTAGACTTTTAAAGTCTGTATCAATTATTTAGCTTAGTATGTCATATTAGCAGGGTTTTTCTAAATTTCCTATTGCATAATCACTTCTCACTGTAGTCTTAAAGGCAATCAAAATTTAAGAGAGATGCTTCTCACCTTGAATATCAGACATGATATTACACAGAGTTCTTCCAATTTGTTTTACAGCTAAGAAAATTAAGTTTGTTATGAATTGATTTGTTATTTAATAAGATATTTAAGGGGGTGGGGGGGGAAGTTTAAAAAAATATTAAAGCCAAATAATTATTCAGATTATGTAAAAGATTATATAGGTGGTTTCTTAGTAAAATTGTACAATTGTATCTTGTTTATAAGTCCTCCTGTCTTGAAAATATAAGTGGAGGTGTAAGAGACTGATGACTATTATAATGAAACAATTAAAAAAAAAAAGTCAAAACAATACTCACTATAACATACTAAATCATTGTTGACCCAAAGGAGGGATCATTCTGATGGCAAAGGAGATGAAACAGCATTTGGTTACATCTTCTAATGTAATTTCCTCAAAGCAGTATAACCACTCAGCTATATTTCTGGGGAGAATTAGTTTTATTTGTCTGAGTTATTTTAAAGATTTTGAACAGATGCATCTGAAATAACATTATGTCCTAAATGTGTATTTAAGCTCAGCTTGAGTGATTTCTTGGTCAAGTGAAGAGAAAGTCTGCATAATACTTTCTGCATATCATGGTATCCAAATTTATTGCAGTACTTCAGAAGAGTTACAGAGATCTAGTAAAAGGATTTACAAGCTAATAAGCATTATTAAAGAAAAATTAAAAAGGGACTGTATGCAGAACTTTGACTCAAGCAGTAAGTATTTTACCACTGTGGATAACAAAAGAAAAAAAAGAAAGAAGTAGTTTCAGCAATATTACTAAATGCATACATCTCTGCTGAGTTCAACAGAACTGTACTTACTTGCATCAACTAATCAGTATATAATTTCTTCTTCTGCCACATTCTATGTACTTTAGAGTAGGCTTGTTTGATCTGTGAATTGCTTGTTCTGTAGCTAAAGTATTTAGCTTTGAAACTCAATTTGTAGAGAGTGACTGGGGGCATTACGTGTTCCTTTCAGCTTGCCTATTTGCCATCGGGTGGATAAAGACTCTAGACCCAGAAAAAATGAGTAGTTAGCAGATTCTCAAAGAGAGTATAACAAAGAGGGTTTTCTGGGGAGGGGTTCAGGAGGGTTTGTTCTTTGTTTTGTTTTATTCTTTTTTTTTTTTTTTTTTTTTGGTTGTTGTTGCTGTTTGTTTTAATAAGTGCATCCACTGTTCACAGTCCTGACAGAAAACAATCTCAGTTCAATGGGATTTATATAGACAACTGTATGTGGAAGCTGTAGCCTTCTTTATAGTCCTCTCTTTTAAATAAGACAATAAAAGGTGAGTGTTTTGTTTTAAAAACCTTTTCAACACATTCCTTTGACTGTCTTTTGTCACAAGTCTTTTGAGAAAAAAATGTGTAGAGCTGAAACCAAATGGTCCAACTGATTTGGATGTAACTGTGTACAGGTACAGTGAACTGAAGATGAGTAATGGTTCTATAGGCCTATGATACTTGTTAAGGAGGAGTGAAGGTTTGTCAAGCAGAGACTTTAAATGGAGATGAAAAGGGCATTAGAAATTAGACTTTCATCTAGAAATGTGTCTTTAAAAGTCATTTTTGAAAGATACCATTTCAGGGTTATGAAAAGCAGCAGCAGCAATGACATTACATTTTTGCATGGCAACTGATTTGCAACTAAAGCTGTACTGGAGCAGACATACACAAGTGATGATAACTGTGTATCCACTAGAAAAAGCAGTAAGTGGTGTAGAAGTTCAGAGTATTACACAAAACACCCAAATTTAATTTCTTTTTCCCAGTGATAACCTGCTCCAGATGCTGTGCAAGCAGGTATCTGGGAGTGGCTGTCATTCACAAGGTTTACCGTAGTTATTTGCCTTGGTTTAGGAGATTAGCATCTTCTTCTAATATAAGCCTCTTTTGGGAGTCTTTTAATGCACATAAGGGTGACAAAGGCTAGTCTTAAAACTATGTTTTATTTCAGCTGACTTTACCTGCCTGTGGTTTCCATTCCATATGGAGGATATTCTGCTTATCTAAACCTCTCCCTGTGGAAAGAGAAAAAGGTACCACTAAAATTATTTTCTGGAAATCCCTCTGAGCTCCTGGACTAAATTATGCTGGAAATGGCAGAGTGTAGAATACCTGAAGCACAAGAAAAAGCAAAAGTTTATTTAAAACGACAACAAAAAAAAAGAGGTTTAAATGTATTAACTATGCTACATTTTCAGTGGGATCTACCAGGAATCATTCAGTATTTGCACAAGTGCAAACACTTAGAGCTCTGTTGGGCAATATGGGGTAAGAAATACACAGTGACAGAGGTCACAGAACAGGCATGATCTCTATTAAATAGAGCAACTCAGGCTGGAGATTTTCAACTGAAGTGCATTGTATGATCTTTTGAGCACAAACTCTTCTGTGCAAGTAAGACTGCTGTTTTCTGGAGATTGAAGTGCTCGCTTAAGGGTTGCTTTCATTTGTGTGAAAAGATGGGAAATTTTAAATGTCTATTTTTTTGCCTAAGCCTGTATCCTCTGCCTTTCTCCTCACAACCCTGCAGCTCACACTGATATTTCACTTTGCTTTGGAGGGCTGAGAAAAACATTTTCCTGGCAGATCTACTTGCAAAGGCCTGGTGAAAACAGAGATATTTTTATTACATATTATTACAAACCAAGGAAAAAACTTTGAGAAAATTGTTGCATTGCCTTTTATTGTCTCCTTTTTCATTTTAGCTTTGCTCTCCTTCAGACCTCCTGCAGATTCTGCGTGATAAAACTATTTTACATTTAAGATGCAATAGAGTTTGCATTGAAATGTGAAAGAGAAGTCTAAGAGGAGATATCTAATCAAGGTCTTCAACTACCTAATCAGTGGTCATAGAGAAGTCAAGGCCAGACTCTTCTCAGAAATGCACGCTGAAAGGAGGCAAGATGGTGGACACAAGCTGCAGCAAAGGAATTTCCTTTTAGATATTAGAAAAAAAATCCGCAGTGACAGTGGTCAAACAGTGGAACAAGTTGCAAACAACTTGTTCAGAAAGGCTGTTTCTTTGAAGAGATTAAATATTTAAATATTTTACAAGGCCCTGAGTGACATCATTTAACTCTGAGGTATGCCTTCTTTTCAGTCAACACTACACCAGGTGATGTTCAGAGGTCCCTACCAAGCGAAATCATTCCCTAATTCTAAAACTAACAAATCACATCTATTGAAGAGAGCTGTTGAACTGTTCAGTGAGAATACCTGATACACAAACATGATTCAATATTTGTAGAAATATTGTAGAAAGAGATAAAAAAGAAATATTGAGGGTGAGAACATGAAAAACCTAGGGCAGTGTCTATTATACTGGAAATAAAAACAAACTACACTGTTCTAAGTTGGAGTTTCTTGTTTAATTTCTTTTTACTCCCAGTCTCCTCAGACTTTAGTATTCTGTAAAGTAATTACCTTCACCAGTTTATCTGTCCCAGTTGTTTTGTTTCTATTGGAGTGTACCTTTTAAAGCTTTATAAAAAACTTACTATTAAAAAAATCTTCCTTAGGAGACTCGTTCTTGTAGTGTTCTGTACAAATAAGTTGCATGCATTCTCAAATGAACTTCCTATGTCTTTATATATTTTCCAAAATCAGCATTGTATTTAAGATTTAACATTTTCCCTTCACTACACAGAATGGTGTTTCTCTGGCAAAGGGGGATTACAGTGCAGTAGTATCAGATGTTTTCTGCAGACTCCTGCCTCCATCGGACATATGTTTTAAATAAAAGTTACCGTGGGTCCCACACCATATCTATTTTATTTTCCTTAATTCTGTTGTAATAGTTATTCTATCCAAATTTTATCTCCCAGCAATAAATGTAAAACTTAATTTAAGCTATACCAATTAGATCTGCGTTTGTGATTTTATCTCCTAGTTATAGATTTAATAGTTGATTTAAGCTACACAAATTGCTTTAGATCCTGGGGAAGGAGGGGGTGTGATCCTGATATATCATACCGGGTTTCAGATGAAGTGCAAATGTGCTTGGCTGGGAGCTGCTGTTACTCGGGTTCCCTATGGTTTTCTTTACACTAGTAATTGAACAAATTAAGGGTCCAGTCCTATAAACCCTCAGCACATGGAACTTCTGTTTCCAATAGAAGCTCCAGTTGCAAGAGGCTTGCTCCTAATGCTGGGGCCAGTCAAAAGCGAGGGGTTGAGAGGAGGGGAGGAGAGGCAGCACACAGCAGCTCTGTCCCAGGAGCAGACTGAAGAGGATGGCCACTCTTTCACAGCTTCCCTTCTGCCCTTTTCTCCTTGCCTTGGAGAGGGAGCAGAAGGGAGACTAAATTATTTTACTCCTCCTTACTCTTCTCATTGTGCTGTTTGTCTTGTCTCTCCACCTAATATGTGGGTGACCTTGACTTGATCTTACCTCTGCTGGCTTCAGTGTCAGAGGGTTAGTAGTTTTCCCACTCCTGACTGCAATCACAACACAAAGAGTGAAATCCCGGGGGTTTGAAGAAAAATACCTCTTAGCAGGAACAGGTGCCACATTTCTAAAACAGCTCTGAAGAAATCCTCTTTAGGAATGAAGTTTAGGTGTCTAATAAGTAGAACAGCACCTCAGATTGTCTGCATACTTCACTCTGTTCATACTACCTGATCACCTGCTGACAAACCTCTTTCTCACACTCAGAGATCATTTCAGCTCAAGTCCATGAGACACTTTTCTGTATGAGGTTATAGCTTATTCACACACATTTTAGTAGAAATCTATCTTTCCACAAATGGATTAACTTGAGCACAGGTAGTACTGAGGATTCCAGCCATTCCCAGTTAACTCAATTATCCAGTTTTGCATTCTTGTAAACATATAGACAAAGTCCTAACAGTGCAATTTTTTAAAAGATGACAAAAGTACATGCCAAAGGTGATCTCAGGGCACCTGTGTACTCCAATACCAAAACTGGAATAAAGAGTTGTAATATTTCAGTCATATTATGTGGTTATCTCTCCACAGTGCAGAGCTAGAGTAAAAGCTTGTACTTTGAGGATGCAGCAACTCAGAGATATTAAACATCTATTAAAAGAGCTGGTATAGGGAAAGGAAAGACTTTAAGCAGGAAGGATTCTAGGATGAAAGTCAGCAAACTGCACCCCAAGGAAAACTCTTCACTGAGAAAACTGTCCCAGAACTGGTTCTGGAAGTTCTGAGGACTTCTTTAAGGAGTTAACTGGGAAAGACCCTGGAAAACTAGCTGACATACACAGTTTCTATTTAAAATCAAATACTGTTTGGAAAGTAAGTCTCATAAAAAAACCCAAGATACAGATACTGAGCCAATTTGAAAAAAATATTTGCAAGAGTATTAAAAATAGCAGAAAAAATAGCAGACACTCTCTCTGCTGAGTTTTTACCTCAAACAGAAAACCAAACAACTTAAAAATGAGAAAAAAAGAGCATGAAAAATCAGGTTCCACAGCCGAATGCAATCAAGAAAACTGCAAGATGCATTCTTGCTTGTGAACTTCAACCTGCACACTCATTTGTGGGTACATATGGCATCCCTTATGCCGGTTAAGATGGACTCACTTTATGTAAGCCAGCACATTGGGCATAGTCACCTGCATGCATACACTCATGTTCAAGTTTAATGGTACTGTGTAAGGCAGAGGTGGCCATTCCTGTAAGATGTAAATGTTTGCAATTGTTAGCAATCAGTATTTCATAGTCAAATTATAGATAATTGCCTCCTTGTGAAACTTGAACATCTCACTGAATTTTCTTCTGTAAAATCTATAGTATGATTTCATTGAATGATATAATAATTATTCTTTAAAATAACACAGGGTGTTCACAACCTGTTGATAACATATTTTAAGAAACAGTAACTTTGGATGTAAATGATAAACCTCTTCAGCACCTAATATCATTTGCTTTCCCCTTCTTCCTACACTGAATCCATGATATTTATGAGCACTGCATGTATTATTATCTCTTAAAGTAGTAGTCTTCTAGACTTTTTTTTTTTCCTCCCAAGAGGAATGGCATTGCAGAAATAACCCACTCTGTTGTTACTCAGAAACCTCCTGCAAGATTGAATGCCAAATACGTTAACAGGGATACCAGTGTAGGCAGTGATCTGCAGCGCATGGTACACATTCAGATCATGCATCTAATTTTTAAACTATTTATCCTTTCTCTCTATAGTTTACATATGGCTACAGATAGATAGATCAGGATTTGCAAGAGTGGCTATGCTAATTCCTTTCTTTTGTTTTGCAAACATTTCCCCTCAACATATCTGGTAAACAGGTAGAAGAGAGTGGGAGAAAAATCACTTTAGTCTAATTTGAGATGTAAACTTTAGTCTTATGTCACAAATAAATACTAAAACAGATGGCTATTTTGTCACAAAACTATATATATTTTTTTGTGTAGACACGCACATACCCCCGGCATACAAGATTACTAACAAAGTATTTCGAATTTCAAATATTAAAACTGTGAATTCCAACGCCCTATTGCAGTAATTGAACCCTCTTATTTATCCCTCACCTCCCTTTGGTCTGGGAAAAGCATGAGGTGAAAAACAGGAGGGAGATACGTTGAAACAAAATGTACTGGGGTACCTCAACAGTGAGGAGTTACAGCTTATATTTCCTTCTGTAAGGAGTATGCCCCACCATTTTTTGAAGAAAGAATATATTCCTGTTTCATTAAAATATAAAAATCTGAGGTCTGTTTGTGCATCCTTGAAATCAATAGATTTCTCCCATTTCTGTTACCAATAATGAAATCCAGCCAAAGTAAATATTCACTTAGATATTTACTGATCTGAACCTGGTAGAAACTTGTGATGGTCAAAATATTACCTTGTCCTTTTTTTGGAGCTGTGCTGACATACAGCATTAGACTCGCTGAAATAGGTACAAACTGGGCAGAAAAAATTACTTTGGAAAGATAATTTCCTATATTCTGCCAGGACTACTAAAGGCTTAAGAATCCAACACTAAGCAGATTCTTATTTTGAATGTTCTATAAGTAGAAATGGAAAATGAAAATTCAGTCCACTAGTTAACTTGGGTATTTTTTACGTATGATGCTGAAAAGTGTGATGAATGGATAGGCCCTGCAGGAGATTAGATACATGACCAACAAATCTCTCCGAAACAGCCAAGGGAACTAAGTAAACAAGGCAGAGATGTGAAAGGCCAAGGAAGCTAAGAGATTATGTTGGGATATCGGAGTGGCATAGTGAGATTATCTCAAATAAAAGCAGAATAGATAAGTGAAGAACATTCTGAAAATGTGAGAATGATCTTAGATAGCTAAATAAAAAGAAAATGCATGGTCAGATTTGAATGAATGAAAATATTTTACTTAAGGAACTATTGAAGAAGTTCAAATATTTTACTTAAGAAAATAGTCCACAACAGCTTAAGCCAAAACATGAAATATAGTCTCACTTATTTTCAAATTACAGAAAAAGCTTACTTGTGGTGACTTACGACCTATGACGACTCACAATTTATGAGATAATTTATGAAATCCCATATTTCGGCACAAGACAGCATTCTTTACTGTATGGTAAAGAACTAAATAAGGAAGTAAATATGGTGTATTTAAACATTACAAATTATCATGGAGAAAGCAAAGAGAAAGGACAGGAAAAAAGCACTTATAAGATTTTATGAAACACAGTTTTTTTCACCTGTTCTTGCAACTTTATTTATATCCAGCAGAATTGAACAACCCCAATGTTTTTGTGTAAATCAAAGATGTAATATGGCAATTGGTTTGCATTCTGTTACATTTCATTGAATTTCTTCTCAAAACTTGCAAAGAAGTAAGAGCTTTATAGTGTCAGAAGCATATAACCTTGTAAGGGAGTACAGTTAAGAAAAAGTATCATGTATTGGTTCTAAGGCTGAAGAAGGCAGTAATATCAAATAAATACAGGAGCTGCTGATGTGATACCTAATTTTATGCCCACATTTAATTTCTTTCTGTTAATTAATTTCCATTAGCTGACTCTGCTCAATGAATTTTTGGAAGTGCTTTTGTGCAGCAGACTATTTCAGAGAGTTGGCACCCTGACAGGATGCTAACACTCTCTGTAATAAACTCTATATTGGCAAATAAGTTGCAAGATCTCATAGCTGCCAGCAGCCAGTGGTTTTACAAATATTTGCATGGTTGATTAGAAGAAAATGATTACTTACTGAGCTGTCCATTTTATAAATCTATCTAGCTGATGACAATTCAATCTTGAAGCTATTATTATTATTTTTTTTTAATATGCTTAAATTCCAGAGCAGAACCAAACAAAAAGATATATTAACAAAATGATGAGTGCAGATTTTTGCCATACCGTTCCTTTTCAGTTCAAAAATCTACTTTTTTCAAGAGAGAACTTTTATGTGCCTGTATACTGGCATGGGATAAGAATGATCTAAGAGTTTAATCTTCAGCTAGTTTTATTTCACTCTGAATGAGACAGAAAAAAGTATTGAACAAAGTACCTCCTGAGATAGCTTCTGTCTCAGACATGACCCTCTATGACTATGAAGGGATGAAGGGTCCAGATTTAGATGTCTAACTTTCAGCAGATGGATCTCCAAATTTTCTCCTTTCTCCTCTTTTTCTGAATGCGTATCTGTGAGAGTTTGAATTTTTGTATATATACATTCTTAGCAAAAGTTTTTTGTGCAATCAGCTTTGGACCTTTGAATCATGGACTGACCAGTCCTCTGGTTTATTATGCCTTCAGGGATGTGAGAAATTGAATTTATGCCAAAAAGTATTCTCATAAGGAAGTCATATTCAACATTAACCCCATGATTATTTTTGCACAAGCTAAAAGCAAATGTATATATTACTTGTATTACTTTACTAGACAAACTGAACTGACCTCTTGTATGGACATAGACCATTACTGAGTGTCTTAGAAACTCAGAGAAATGCATGTTTGTCAGCTGTGGGAGGTGAGTAGGAAGAAAATATGAATATATTCCAAATTTACAAATCAGTGTGAGGTTCATCTCCTGTTTCATTTTTGGAGGCTCAGTTTGTAAAGAAAACATCTATAATACCCTTTAGCAACTCTCACTTGGTGATCCATGATCCAAATTAGAAATAGCTTTGCAAAGTACAAATCATTCCAGACAAACATGAATACTTTATTTTGGTGAAGTGACAAACGAATTGATGAGGGAAATGAAGTAGATGTGATATATCTAGCTTTTATTGAAGCATTTGATATAGTGTCAAATGAAATTCTACTGACAAAATTAATTCAAATTGGCATGGATACGAACACTGTCACACAGAATGAAAACTTGCTGAAGGACTGCAAACAGTGCACAGATAAATGGCAATATATTCAGTTGAATTTACAGCATGTAAATGAAATTCGGAGATAATACTAAATTCATTTGGGAGGTGTTACGAAAACCTCCAAGGAAAGTGAAATTGTATAGAAAGAGACTGAGAATTAGTAATATGCACATAAAATATCAAAATGTTTTACAGTTCCATAAATTTTAAGACCAGCAGGAACTATAATGATCATCTAGTCTGACCTCCTGCATAACACAGATCATAGAATTTTAACAAGTGATTTCTATATAACTTTAGGATGAGCAAGGCCTTCTATTTGAGAAATAAATCTAATCTCAATTTTAAAACTTCACCTTTTAGAGAATTTATCATGACCCTAAGTACATTGTTTCAATGACTAATTATCTTTACCATTACTAAAAAAATTCCACCAAATATGAGATTCAAAGCAGAAAAGTTGCAGCAGAATACATTTGAGAATATATAACCTATAACAAGGGTATTAAATAAAAAGGAAATCGTGCAAAACACTAAAATGAAAAAAACCATCGGGATGCCAAATAGCAACTTCAATTGAATTTGGCCTTTCCAGTGGTCACAGTGAATTACGACAAGGGTACTTTGAGCTACAGAGATAATAAGTCATAAAGCAAATGTATGATCTCATTTGTAATATATGGTTTTGTTGAAGCCACTGTTTGAATTCAAATTTAGGTATTTTGGAACTAGCTGCATCTACAGTGCTGTGTAAGGTTGAACAGGAGTGTGCTTTGAAAGTAATATGTCTCACATCCCCACTTAATTCTCTTTGGTTTGCATAGTGGGGCAATATCAGAACACACAGCTGGGTTCCTTTCACATAACTCTGGACAGGAAGATGGATTCAAACTCAAGGGTTTTATATCTGCATAACCAGAGTCATTCTGAAGTTACACTTTAGAATAAATCCAGTGTGAACATCAGGTCCTCTATATCAATGATTTTGCTGTACAGGTTAATTTTTGTTGTGTCACTCCACCAGCTATTGTAAAAATACCAACTCTTGACCAGAGTTCCAAGAAAAAATAAGTTTAGAAATTAAGCAGTGATTCATTCACTTGAGCATTATACACATAATTAGCTTTTCAGCCTGTAAAAGAGGGGATATTACCATGTAAAGTCCTGAAGGCTACATACACCAATAATAGAACAAGAATTACTTTGAGTGGTATCAGCGGTCTAAGAAGGTAAAAATGAAAGTTCAGGAGGGGTATTTTGTTTGAATGTCTGTATAAACTCTCTGACGAGGAAGTGTGATTACATTGTCAAAATGACAGCGAAGAAAAGTGTGGAGACCGAAGTGTGGAGGACACTTAAAACTCATCTGGACAAAGATACTGTAGAAAGCAATATTTCAGTGCCATAGAAACAGAGTGAATTACCAATTAGAAGGGTTCTTTCTCTGTCTATGGTTCCACTGAGTACACAGGTTCATGATTAAATATTCATCTACTTCAACAGTGAGTGATAGGAAACTGATAAAAGAAAAAAGGAATAAAGACAAATTTAAGTTATAGTAAAGGCAAAGAAGTCTAAAATATCCGTTATTCCCTTTTAGCTTTGAATATGCCTAACCTCTTCTGCTCTCTGCCTTAGCCCTGCTTCTCCCCTCCAAAAAGTTTCTAGGCCAGAATTCAGAGCAGTTCTGCTGCTCAAACCTTGTCACTGCATTATAGCACTATCCTGTGTACTACTGTCACTGTTGTGCAGGATGTCAAAAAATATGTTCACAGCAGCAAACAAATCAGTCTGAATATGTGTACTGCTCAGCTGTGCTGACTCAGTACTAGTACTAGAAGCCTGATGCATATCTGAGATCAGTTGCAGACTACTTTCTGGGATCACACAAACTGCTACTTTATTTAACAACATTAATTATTCTACATGCATGGCCTGGATACATGAGCTACTTGCTTGGTTGGTTATTCCCATGCCAAATTATCTGTCATATGACAATGAAGGTGCTGGTAGTATGAGCAACCAGGTAATAGCATCATCTAGGTTCTCCACAGACATCTGGAGTCTTATAACAATAACCTCCATCTGTTCTTCTCAGATACTAATTCACACAGTGATCAAGGACACTAATTGCAGCTAATAACTAAATAATCAGTATGAACACTAAATTTTGGCATAGACTACAGATACACTGATTATGTCACATTTTTAATTATATTTTAAAACTGGGTGAAGGTCATGGAAACATGAACTGATGTATTGTTAGATTTGCCATATCTGAGCTGAGACAATATTTGACAGAACTATCACAAAGATAGAAATACCTTTATTAATGGTTAAGTAGCATGAAAGAACAAAATAATTTGTTCAAAAAAGTGAAATAGTAGTATATTGTCTCAGGAAAAAAAAAAGCCCAAGTCTTAATATATAATTTTTGCCACAAACAAATCTGTTCTTACTGAATTAAATGCTTATTTGTGGTTTGCAACGTGTAAAAAGAATACACAACTTCAGCACTTCTCATGTGAATTATATTTGATTTACTTTTTGAGATTTATTTTGACAGTATAAAGTATCAATTTCTACTTAAAAAACCCAAATTAACAAACACAACAGAAAAAGCCCATCCAATAAAAACAACCATAAAACCAAAACAAAAAAAAACTTAAAGTGATTTAGTGAAACAGTACATTCATCAAGTAAAGGAAATTGCCTATCTTTGGTATGGCTTTTCTGAAGATATCTTTTCAACAGCTTTCTCTTACTCAGGTTGTTGCTTTTACAGGTAAGAGTAACAAGGTTTCTTCAACTCTTAAAGAATGTTGATTCTTAATAATAGCAATAACAATGAATGAGTCATGTTCCCTAATGAATGTTGTGCTGTTCCTTGGAGAAAATAAATACTTCCACCACTTCAGAGTGTTCTGGGGAGTCAGGGGGAAGGAAACAGGTGGCAAAACCTGTTTTGATGGATGAGCAAAAGATGTACCTCCATAATAAACAACTTCCAGTACTGGAAGGAAAAGGAGCACTCTAAAATACAATAGATCTTCTTGGAACTCTGACCTCTTACCTGCTGAATTCCTGGCACCTGGAGAGCTTGAGAGGCACTCCTGTACCGAACATGAATCAAAGCAAAAACGATAAGCAGAAAAATTAGAGATAACTCAAAATTTGCAACAAGGTCATAACTCTGATAGTTTTGACTCATTCTTAAAGTTTTTGTCAACAATTGCAGAGAAAATGCAATGAGACATAAATTACTTCCTGGTGGTATAGATGGTGATATAAACTAGTAGAAGGATATATCATAAAGCAGATGCATAAAACAGGTTGCTATCCATTGAGTTCCAAGGATTTATATTTAGAAGAACATAAGAAAAGAGCAAGAAAAAGACCTGAACTCCAGCAGGAGATCATGTGAGATCAGGCATTGGCATTTTTATAATGTGTTACTGGGGATCCCAGTTCAAGTTTCTAACTGAGTTACAGAGCACAAGAATAGGTGCAGACCCCACTGCAGTTTCTGGTTGTTGTAGATTAACCCTGGTGGGCAGCTGAGTATCACACAGCCCCTCTCCCATTCCCTGTCAGTGGGATGGGGGAATCGGAAGGGTTTAGATGAAAAAGCTTGTGGGTTGAGATAAAAGCAGTTTAATAGGTAAAACAAAAGCTGCGTGTGTGAGCAAAGCAAAATAAATAATTAGTTTACTAGTTCTCATTGGTAGGCAGATGTTTAACCATCTCTAGGAAAGCAGGGCTCCATCACATATAACAGTTACTTGGGAAGATAAATGCTGTACCTCCAAAGGTCCACCTGTTTTTCCTTCTTTCTCCAGTTTTTATTGCTGAGTACAACATACAGTATGGTATACCCCTTTGGTCAGTTGGGGTCAGCTGTCTTGGCTGTGTCCACTTCCAATGTCTTGTGCGTCCCCAGCCTACTTGCTGGTGGGGTTGTGTGAAAAGTAGAAAAGTCCTTGATACTCTGTAAGCACTGTTCAGCAGTAACTAAAACACCCCTGTGTTATCAACAGTGTTTTCATCACAAATTCAAAGCATAGCCTCGTATCAGCTACTGTGAAGAAATTTGACTTGTTCCTGGCCAAAATTGTTACAGTGGATCAACTTGTTGCAACCTTTCAGTACTTAAAAGGCACCTATAAGAAAGATGCGGTCAGATGTTTTTAGCAGGGCCTGTTCCAACAGGACAAGGGGTAATGACTTTAAACTAAAAGAGGGGAAATTCAGGTTAGATGTGAGGAAGAAATTTTTTTACAATAAGGGTGGTAAAGTGCTGTAACAGGTTGTCCAGAGAAATGGTAGATGTCCCATCCGTGGAGACATTCAAGACCAGGCTGTACAGGGCCCTGAGCAACCTGATCTAGTTGAAGATATTCCTGCTCATTGCAGGGAGGCTGGACTAGATAACATTTTAAGGACCCTTCCAACATAAACTATCCTATGATTCTGTGATTCAATGATTTTTTTAGACTATATTTAATAAAGGAAGGGCTTAAACTTAGGAAGAGCTAAACAAAGTTAAGCCCACTTTTACTGCAGTATTTTTACTACTGTTCAAATGTTACTTAAGATCAATGAATACCTGGAAATGTACTAAACCAAGTATCTACTAAACTAATGTCTGTAGTATCAGCCAGAAGTTTTCTAGCATGTCTACAACCGTCAATTATATGTTCACTACAAGATAATACAATATAAAATGAGTAAACAAATGCAAAACTATTTTCTGATCAGTTCTTCTCCTTCTCCCCTTGGGCTGACGGAAAATCACCTGTCAAATATCAGTAACAAGAGGAATAAAATGAAGTTAAATACTAAGGAATTGTTGGTATGAGATAATGCATGCAGTATAGAGAATAGAAGGAAAAAAAAAAAAAAGCTTGCTTTTTTTTTTTTTTTCACCAGGTGACAGAACAATTTCAAAAAATATGAAGTCTGGGTGGGACACATTTTACCTCATTTTAGACATCTGGCTAACTTAAGCTTCCTACTGAGACAGCTGAAAGAGCTATACCTTTCCAAGGCATACTTCATTTAATAGTAAAGAAGACCAAAACCTGAAGTGAACTGCTCCTTAAAAGTGCCTGTTTCTTTCCCAGACTGCAAAAAGAAAAAAGCTTATTTTGAGAGGTTTGAATTTTGCTGAATGAACTTCTTTTTTCATAAGAGCTAGATCAATGCAAAAATGTGACAAAACAGGCTCCCTTTTTTTCTTTTTTTCAAAATTTTTTGTTCAGTTACTAAATAAGTGAAATGCTGGGAAAATACAATTTTTATTTTGTTATTGCTTCTTGGTTCAAATTGTGCAATAGCTGTGGAAATTCCTACAGCTTTAAGCGAATAAACCAAGATCAAAGAATAGGAACCCTGGTGATGCTTACTTTGGCTAATACTATTTATGTTTCCATTTGATCTAGTGCTTATTTGTATTCTTATTGAAGCAAGCTATTACAGTTTAAAATGTTGATAAAACATGTAAACAAATATGAACAGTTAATAAAAAATTACTCAGAGTATCTAATTTTATGTTGCTACCTGTAATAGCTCTTTTAATTTTCTATCAAAATCAGAAATGTTAGTGTTAATGTGAAAGCTTTTGCTATATGTCTGCCTTTTCCTAATATTTGAAATATTAATAATTTCCTAAATTTTGCAATAACAGTTGATAAAATCTGTTACATGCTTGTCCTGATCAAAAAGTTCCTTACAGAAAAACCTCACCTCAGAAAATCATTATCTAAAGTATTTAGTGAAAATAAGTTCACGTTTTATATTGTGAGGGTTTTTTTGTGAATGTGTATTTTGTTTCAAATGTGATATTTTGAAAGTGACATAGTATGCATAAGGCATCTTGCAGGTTTGCAATATTTTTACTTTATTCCTTTATTTCTGAAGTTCACAGTCAGAAGTTTTTTAAACTTCAAGGATTCATCTTAGCTGACATTAATGTGAACTACTACCACTCTATTGATGGAGTGTGTTGAAGGCTGCGCACCGCTTCTTCAAATAATAAGCAAAAGTAGTGGTAAGCCATCTATTCATTTACTTTAAAGACAGTGTCTCAGTTTGTTTTTCTATCACACTCTTTAAGAAAACCAAATATGACTTGGCAATAGCGTGTTCACTTCCTCTACCTTTGTGTTACGTACAAAAGGCTCTTAAAAGGACATCAGCTACAGTAATGAAATATCTACAGGTGTGGTGCTTTTTGGTTTGGTTTGGTTTGATTTTTTACCTAGGAGGAAGAATTTTTAAGATTTCAATCTATTTATTACCTTCACGGTTTTGAAACAATACAGTTTAGAAAGGTGAATGGGAACTGTCATAATTTAAAATAATTTGTTAAAATGAAAATTACTCAAAATAGCTGTGTATATATTCATTGAGAAACAAAGCGTAAATATCTTATTTGTACCATACTAATTTGCAGATATCTATTCATGTACTTTTAAGAGTTTTGATGAAGCTGCGGATTTATTTATATGGGATGTTAAATTTATGACTTGTTACTAAACGGATCGATAACTCATTCACAGTAATGGTACTGAAACACAAAACTACAATAAAGAAGTAAAGAGAAGGGTATGCAGTTTTATATTAGTGCCTTCACTTTGTTCCTCAGATTTGTCATCTTTCATGTCTGAATTTTAACATGATACAGACCATTCTGCCAAGATTCTCCCACTGGCCAACCCAAATGTCCATTAATACATTAATATAAGCTTTTCTTCCTCTTCCTTCTGTAATGATGGCAACCATTTTATGGTTAAGTACTATTGATGTTAAATGTCAACCATTTAATGGCTTTCATATTATGAAAAAAAATATCTTTAGCAGGAAATTTATCAGTACTTTTAGGGAAAAATGTGAGTATGCTAGGTTTGTTTGTACATTCGGCTTCTAATAGGACAAATAAGTTGCTCAAGAGTAAAATCTCAATTAAAAGTCCTGATAGACACTAGCCTGTCCTGCTATCATATTTTCTTTTGCTGTGGTCCACATTTGACCTTACTTCATATCCAGAAGACCTTGCCTCTAAAGGATGAGTGTCCTAAGAGAAAAATTCAATTTGCGATTAACTGATGTGTCAAAAAAATATATGAAAATTTATAAGAAACATTTTAAAATTCCCAAATTACTTTCTGTACAGTTTTTATCTTTAAGGAAAAATCAAAGCATGTCTTGGGCAAGGCCTGCTTCCTTTTATCCTGGAATTCCTCTTTCATGTCTCCTGAAAAGAGATTCAACCTACAACAGCTGTTTCATTCAAAATAAACAGGAACATAAACTTGTTCTGTGAAGTAAAAAATATTATCTGAAGAGAGATAAAATTTCACACAGCCCTACTTCTCTTTCTGCTACTATGCTACATGCTTTCACACTAGTCAGTTTTCCCTTTTATTCATCCAGAATTATTAGCGCAGTCAAGTAAGGTGGAAAGAAACCCAGTGAGGATGAAGGGGTAGAAAACAGACATCAGTTATTTAAACGCTGGTCAGCAGTTGGAGAATCACAAACTGGAGCAATTCTGGAAAGATTCAACATGGCCCAGACCACAGTGAAGGTGAATTAATATAAATGAAGTTAAAACACAGGTGTAAGAAAACAGGATATCACTGAGACTCAGCTGATATGCAGTTACTTGTTAAACTATGGTAACTTGACCATGACTCTAACTCTTACTCTTCTCAGTAAAGTGCCATGATTTTCTTGACAATAAAAAGTGTTTAGTATTGTGTCGTTAATATTTTACAGCCATTGTACAACAAAAATGAATGAATAAAAAAATCAATTGTAGTCTATTCCTTACTTATGGAACTTAGATCCTCAAACTAAGCTGGGTTTCATGTTCAGATTCTTGATGAAACTGTTTGAGGGTTTTTTTTGTTTATTTGTTTTTAATGCGACTATGCTGTTTTTCTTAATGAAGACTGATATGTATATAATACAGTAAAAATAATCATGGGTGTGATATCTAATCTTCAAAACAGGGTGGGTTGTTCGCATAATACAAATTATTGACATTTTGAATACAATATTTGTACTCTCTACATTTATTCCAAGTTGTAAATAGCTAGAGAAGGGATTATTCAATAGTTTAGGGCTTTATGTAAGTTATTTCTATTTTGCCAAAGCCATCTTTTGGCAATTTGGCTTATTCACTTAGGCCAAGCCTACAAAGATACTTTTGTGCTTAACTAGGAATTCAAAGTCCAAGTTCTGTGTGCACTGCATGGGGAGAGTTTGGCACATAAAAATATTTGTCAGAAGAACAAGAACAATGTGTATGGGGGATGCATAAGATTAGCAAAAGCACAAAATACAAAACCATGTTTAAAATCCTTTTTTTTTTTTTTTTCCTGTGATTAACTGCAAATAGGCATCCTGAGTGAGATGGCCTTGAGAGACTTGGATCACATCTATAAACCAAATAACTGTTTTGGGTGTAGACATTTAACTTATTCATTATTTTCTAAATGAGTGTTTCAAGATATATTTAACAAAACACCACTGAGTGGGATCACACTGATGTTGTCATGCCAATATCAGAGGGGACTAAATTAGGCAAAACTGTGACCTAGGGTAAGCATCAGTTGTTCCAATATGGAGAAATAAATGAGATTCATAGATCAAGGAGAGGAAGCAGCCCGGTGTATGATTCCATAACTAAGTGTCGTGGACTCCCAGCCCCCTAAAGCCTGTGTTAAACTACCATGGTGAAAAACACAGAAACTTTGTTATGCGCAAGAATTGGAAAGCAGAGTTTCCATCACTCACATGAGCTCCCCCATGACCTGATATGAAATCAGGCTCCTTCGTGCTCACTACTTTTTGTATCTCCCATGAATCCTGGATTCATTCTGGTAAAGTGTGACACATCTCCAACGGATGGGATAATGGGTGTTGAAGAATGGGAGGATGTTGAATGATGATATCCACCTCCCATGTCTGTTGACTTCAGTGGGAGCTGAGAATGCTCTAGTTCGGCTGACTAAATGATTCGGTTGCAAGAAAGATAGATTCTTCTTACTCCTTTGCAAAGACACTGCACACTGAAATTCAGTCTTACATCTTGCATGTGCTCTGCCAAAGGTATAACTGAATTTGTCATCTGTCCTCACAGATGTAAAACTAATTTTGAAGAATTGTTTGATCCACGGGCTTTGAGTGGCAGACCTTCACCAATAATACCACATTCTGAAAAGTATATGAGGCTGCTCAAACAAATTCAAAACGACTAAAATGGAACATAATGCAATTTATTGTCATGCAGTTCCCTTTGAATGCTATATTAAAGAAGAATTTATGAAAAGACACTAAAGGATTGCCATTCTTGGAAGCTTTAATTTTAGGATTTTTTATTTTAACTTTGTCATTAAATTAATTGCATGCTAATTAATCATTGTATTAAAAAAAAAGGCGAAAAAAAATAGAGTATTTTTTTTTCTATATTCTACATCCCACATTAATACAACAGTCTGAAGAGAATAGTTCTAGCTAGTTTAATGAATAACCTGAAAGGCAATGATTTATCTACATGAACCACATACATAGCTAAAACTCATCCTATGCCAGACTTGCTTTGTTCTTTAGGCACACATACACACACACACACTCAAATATTTTCAATGGAAACAAGACAACTTCTTGGAGAGTTGGTCATTTTATGCTCTAGTGGATTAAGAATATTCAATTCCCAGTTCTTTGGAGAAGTATTTTGTAACCTAGGAGTGTTGCCTCCTGGGGAGGAGTGCAAGCAAACCCCTTAAAAAAAGATTTTTTTTCCTTCTTTCTGCTTTGTTTTCAGTTGCAATTCAGCAAAGGCTAAGTCATAAAGGCTCACCATGTGAAGAAAATTATGAAGTAAGGAAGGAAAAAAATAAACCCAAGTAAAAGGACAGACAGCTGGCTACTTTGTCTCTCGTACTTCATAATATCAAACTGTGTTTTGAGTTTATTTTGCCCTTTACTGAAACTTGGACTGATTGCTAATTTCCTCTACTTAGAGGTGGAATTAACTAAATAAGTTTAAAGTATCCTGCTCTAAAATAAAAAGGTTGTGTATCCTTAGCATTATGTTGTTTACCATAGATTGGAACACAGAGTTGTATTTATTTTTATAAAATAAATGTAACAACAGACAAGTACAGAATTAAGCACTGCTGATTCTTATTTTAGTTTTAGTTTGTAGTCATGTTGAAAATTGCAATTAAACAAACTTCTTCCACTTTTCTACTTACCAGTAGGTTTATGCCTGAAAGAATACATTTAGACACAGGAAAAAATGTTATTTTGGAGGTCTTCATGTGTAAAGGTTAAAAGTTTACTGAGTGATGTAAAGCCAAGCTTTCAGAACCCTGTGATATAGAATTTTACTACATGATTCTATTATTATTTTCCCTCGTGGAGCAACACTGTCCTCGCATAACGTAAACCACACATTGTTTGATCTTGTTTGTGAAAACATGCATGCCACTAATCCTTGCAGATATATTACAAAACAGGAACATATATATTACCTGCAGTAACAAATGGAGAATAAGCAGACAATAAAAAGATATAGCTTCTTATAATTAATGAATATTTTTACTCTGATTAATACCCGTGGTATGAGGATGTCATATGCTTATAATAGAGTATAAACAAGTGAGCAACAACCTTCACAAGAAACATTTGGTGTTAGAAATTTAAATATAGCCATTTGAATTAGAGAGCTAAAAAACAACAAAAAAAAGGTAAGTTAATATTCAGAGAGGCACCTGACATTCCATAAGAGTGCTCTGTAATTAACTCATCTCTTCTTAACACTGTAGTCTGGCTTCCTAGCTGAAAATCATAAATTAAGGGCCCCACAGTCACCAATGGTTCTTTTCCCATTCTATCCACTACAGCTACATTGCCTTTAACACACTTCTGGTTTAACACAATAGTTCTGGAAAGGTTAGGTTTCAAAGAGATTTTGCTGATGACTTTTAAGATATATGTGAACATTCATAGTTTCATTTTCATCTATTGTATTTCTATTAAAGTGGGTAAGAACAACTACAAATGCAGCCCACCCACAGTAATCTCTGCAACCCTCTGCAAACCTGTGTTGATGGAAATACATTCTAAAATCTGCAAATGTCAGTCAAATAAAAGATATAACTAGCCTTGATTACTGCTTGTGCTGAATCAATTTCTTTTTTTCTTGCTGAATAGTCCCTGTATTTATATATACTTATTCATAGTTTGTCTAGTGGGAAGGCATCTAAAAATAATAAACCCCAGAAATTATGACAGTTTCCCTATTAGTTCTGTACATTTATATTTATATGCATGCTTGTTCTGAAGTCATGATCTTGGAAATAAAATTTTCATGACCTAAAGGAGACAGAAGTTTATTGTAATGCTTCCCCTGAATATATTTCAATAGATGTAAACACTACCCTAAATTTTCATTTAGCAAACATGGTTGCTGTCACATTTGTGTCGAAACATTTATATCAGGAGATGCTGAACCTTTGATTCCCCTTGGAGTTAGTACTTTAAAAATAATATTGAAATAGTTTTTAAAAATTAACTCTAATAATTATTTTTTGTCTCCTTTTCCTCTTTAAAAAAAAAAAAAAAAAAAAAAAAAAGTTTCCAGAAACAGGAAATTTCTTTCTTGGTGACATGCTCTAGGAAGACATAATGCCTTACAGATATCCTTAAAATTATACAATCTGGCAGATTAATAGACATGTTTTTAGGTGGGTAATACATAGACTTTGGCAGAGGCTACTGAGTGAACCTAGAACATAGCTGGTTATGTACAGGAAGGGAACAGGTAGATAACATTTTCTTATGACTTGAGACTGGGAATATTTTTAATATAGAAAATATCAGAAAAATATTATGAACTTGGAAGAAATGCAAAGGAAATCAAATTTACATGAAAAACTACAAGAATCTCCAGCTGGATTCTGACAGAAATGTCTCTGGTAAGTCATACGCAATCCATTGGGAACTTTTCCTTCAGGAAAACAAAGACCTTAATGTATTTAATGACATTAGGTGGTGATAGAATGTAGCTATGGAAAATAAAATGCATTCAAAACTGTGTTCCAAATATGTCAGGAAAATACTGGTGCTATTAGACAAGATATTCATAATACCTCATTGGGAAGACAGTGCACAGCTGATCTTGCATATTAAGACAAGACTTAACTCCAGCTTTGGCAGAAAGGCAGGTTAAGAGCATGATCAGGAGTGTGATCACAGCAACAATAATGAAATGCTGTCAAATAATGTGCATTTTAGGTAGAACTGTATGATGACAGGAAGTTATTTGTCTAGCTGCTGGGTCTTGGAGTATTAAGAGCAACTGAAGCCACAGCAAGTGTGCAGGGCACAACAAAAATCTCTGCTTCCACAGGTGTAGTCAGAAAACAGAAGAAAACATGGACTTCCAAGAATAAGTCCATGTACCAATCCACATATGTGTTTCAAGGAAGATGAAATTAATGTGCTGTTCGAGTTAAATGAAAAATTGCCTAAAGACTGTGATGTTAAGTTGCCATTCAGCTAAACCATCTTTGACCATTTGTTTTAGATATCTGTGCATAAAATATGTTTTGGCAGACTGGCACGGTTTTTCTATTCTTTTTACCTATGTTTTAAAAATTAGTTTCTTTGGCTTTCAGCCTCTCAAGCTGTTCATATTTTTCCCTAGTCTTTGTATTTTTATGAATAGAATCACTACAGTCTCTCTTTTCTGTGTCATTGTCCTCTACTTTCAATTTGGACTTCTCTTTCACATCCTCTTTATTTTTTTTTTCTATATTTTTGCCTGTACTTTATCTGTATTTTGTCCCTGTTTTTCTGTATTTCTTCATTCAGTATGTTTCTTATCTTACTTTTTTTATTTTTTTTTTCCAGGTTAATAGCTCGTTCAGCTTCTGTGGTTGCCCTCCCTGTATTATAGATCTCATAAAGTGAACAATGTTTCAGTTCCAAGCATTCTCAAATTTTTCCATTTTCTTCTAGAGCAGGCATGGGCTCAACTTCGTGCTTGCAGAGATACATATGCTTAAAAATAAACTAATAAATGTCTTCCATTAGGTATACGACAGCTCAATTAACAGGCAATTATTCAGACTGTACTTTATTTTCATTCTTAGAAGGAATGAGCATCACAATGAAATTATATATCGCCCTTCAAGTAAACATAGACTGTCTGCCAAATCTGCCTTGAATAAAGATAATGCCTAGAACTCCACCTATCAGTTTTCAGCTTTCAGTGGGTTTAGTATTTGCACCAATAATAATAGCAGGTGTCTTGTGAGAGCCCAGTTTCAATTTTGAGCTATTTTCAATCAGTTCTTCAAGCCATTAAAATGTCCAGACTCAATTTCCTTTCTGGAAAAATCAAGATGCTTTCTGTGTCCAGGAATATTTTTCTGCTATAGGAGATCTATGACTGCAAGTGTTTCTTGGTTCATTTTCTTGCCTTTTTCTTTGAGACTTTTTGTTTACACAGGAGTGAAAATTCTGCCTTGACTGAATGAGTTCTCAAGTATTTCCATAAAATTCACCAACAAACAAAATACACCAACAAATTAACTTTAGAACTGCAGTCTCTTCCAGTAGGGAAATTAGGATGACTAAGAGAAAGTTGAATCTTAAAGTTGATTACCCCTTTGGCCGTAGATTCATAAAATGTAAGTATTCATCTCCTACCATACAAAGGTCCCATAAATGAAAAAAAAAAAAAAGGGAAAATAATATTTAGAGGCTGCTTATAAATGATAGCACAAATAGGAGAGGATTCTTGTGCAAATGCCGAAGGAAACAGCTGATGTGCCTGCAGCTGTATGCTCTAAACTTGTTCCTGGTTTGGAAAAGTCTAATTCTATTTCTGGTTTGTTAGAGGAAATGGGTTCTATTGTATTTCAATGGACTCTTGGAATATATTTGGTGGAAATACAATCTTTAAAGAAATTTTGGTCATAAATGCTAGCACCGATCTCCTTCTGATCTGCGTTAGCAGAACAAGAGAATTATTCAATGGGATACCTTCCTGCTTGTAATATTGTGATAAGTTTTTTAACTTCTCAACACAAAATGCATGCTTAAGTCCACAAATTAATGCATCTGGTCTTGTTCACAACCTTTAAATGATTGAGAGAATGGCTTAAAACCCTATTACTAGCATTGTTCTCTTTTATTAGTGGACATCGTAAGATCTTTGTGACTTTCATCTCAGTTGACAGATTGCAAGCACTCTCTGAGAATTGTAATGCACACATATTTATTTAATGTATTTGTATTACTACCAAAAATGACTTATTCCAGAGAGTTACTTTATTTGTTTGGTCTCACATTTTTCAGACTTGTGTCACTGGAATACTTCTATGTTATGTATCCTCGTGTACATGCCAAACTGAGAATGTGGATAATTTGATGTCTAAGAGTCTTAAGGGCTTATGACAAAGTTAATGATCATAGCATTGTTCTTTCTTAAAAGACAAAGAGTTTTTTAAGCTATCAGCAGCTTTAGGTGCAAACATAAGGCAATTATAAAATACTTGATTCTTAGAAGGCAGACACTGAGCATGTTTAGAGGGAGTCCCTGTACAGTGTCAGGTTTAAAGCTATTTCTCCTTAAAATATCTAGTTCTGTCAGGTTTAAAAACAACTTATATTGAAGTTATTTATTATATTATTAAACTGGAAAAGTATAGGAAAATCCCAAATAAAGCTTGGCAAATGGCGAGGAAATAATCTTCTGAGAAGTTACTGACCTATCATCTAGAATGAAGAAATGGTTTTTGACACCTCACTCTTTCAAACTCCTCAATTGCCTCCATATCTCTGAGTTACTCCAAGGAAGAGCACAGCTTGCCTAATACACACTGTTGCTTTCTAGTATCTGGCCTAGTTCTGCGTTACACCAATTTATTCAGAGATATCTCACGGTCCTAATGTAATGTACACAACTATACGATGGCGCACTCAGAAATTTCATCTCAATAATCTTTCTACATACATTTAAAAATGAATAAAAATATAACAGTAGAGTCTTCTGCAAGGTTCATTTAAAAGACAGATCAGTAGCTCTTTCAAACAGTGTTTTGTCACTAGAAGGCAAGCTGTGGTGAAGGTTAATTTTGCAGTCCAAAAAGGTGCAGGCTGCATATAATAATCTCATGGGGGACCTGTATTTTGCATAGAATTTCAGTATATTTATCTCTTGCCTTTCCCATGCTATAACCATCAATCTGATGCCAGTATGCTTCAGTTTAACTGGTATTTCAGATATATACTCATAAACTCATAGAGATCTAAGTGTTCTTTTAGGTGTTTTCCAGGCAGGTTATAGCCTCCAAGGTGTTAAGAAAATTTGCAGCTGGGGTCTCAACAAAGACAGAAATTGAGGAAATGAAAGATTGAGGGTAAGGGTGAGGCAACAATGGGAATAGTAAAAATACAAAAAAAGGAAAAAGACTTATTGGAAAGCAGAAAAAAAACAGTAGACAATCTCAAAAAGTGAAAAGCTACTTAGACTATAGGAACTGAAAAACATGCAGTAAGCAGATGGTGGGGATGAAGTGAGAACTAGGGCAACCAAAGGAAACCCTGAAAGAGAGGAGTGAGAAGGAAAAATAGTATGATGCTAGGTGGTAAGCAACAAGAGAGAAACAGGTTAAGGGCAAAGACTTGGCGTGCCAGAAGAGGACACTGAGAGAGTAAAAATGAATTTTAAAAAGCCTTCTGGGAATGAAGCCTGATTTCCAGAGAGGTGCTTAATGGGGGCTGTCTGCTTAGATCTTCTTAACCATTTTTGAAAACCACCTTCATGCCATTTAATTCGTGTTTCAGAATAGCTTAATTGGTAAATGGTTTCTAATGCTAACTATGGCACTTTAATTTCCTCTCAAATATATCATATTTTGTTAGCCCTCTAACGGGATGCATTTACCACATCAACACTGTACAGGAAAGGCAAAGTTAGTAATGGTAGAAATATTCCAATGCCTTCCTATCAAATTAAATCCTGCAATTTAAATAGTAATTTTTGAGGAAAAACAGAAGCAAAAGTATAGCTCATCACGAAGAAAGCCACTTTGCCAGTAATAGAGTGGAGCAGTTTAAGGGTAAAGATAAACAAGAAAATGAATGCATAACTCCATCCTCAAATACATGGATTTTAAATGACACAGTCTGTGACAGACTAGTCTGTGGACATTCTGGGAGTGAATTCTGTCCAATTTATGGTTTCTGAAAGAGGATGAAGACTGCTTTTTTGACAGGGCTTTATGACCCCTTAACAACAGGTGTCCGTATAGTGCTCAGACACTGCTGAGTTCCCAACTTAAAAATAATGTCCTGCGAGCACTCTGTGGGGCTGCACTTATTAGCTTTCCACAAAAGGAATCAGTATCAAATTTCTAAAAGCATTTCATCTTCATTCATTTGCAACTGAAGGTAGAGTCTCCCTACCAATGGTTGGAAACTGTAAAGATAAATATTATTTGTTAAATCTCAGTCTGCTGCATGATTAAACCCCCTGACTTCCATGGGGTTCAATTAAGATCATGAAAGTATCAAGATGCTTTTCAACACTTATTTAAGTAACTTACACATCGGTGAGAGAATGATAGCTTTAAATTCATTGCTATCAGACATTCTTTTTCTTCCTACAAAGGAGAACAGTTTCATGGTCACAGAGAACACAAGCAAGAAAAACCCGAAATGTGTTATTTTTCAGGACTGAGCATTGAGGCAGACGATGGTAAGCTGCTTCAGTTTTTCACTGCATAATGCCAAATGCACATGATCTAATTCTCTTACAGCCTAGTGACTAAGGAATTATCTAAAACTACTGCAGATGTGAGTCTGAATCTCCTCAGGCTCAAGAGAGAACTGAATATTGGCCTCCCACTTTTTTGGTAATTACCATGTCATTATAAAAGTACACTTCCCACACCACCTACATCCTTCCCTACATTCTCCACAGTCCCCACCCTAATCTACTGTGCTCTTCATAGATGCCTAGCTTTACAGGAGCTCTCCAGCTCAAGAGCCTAAAGTGGTGCCTAAACAGATCCTCAAATCTTTGAAGAAAGGATGCTTTAGGATACTCTTGTTACTAGGATTTTCTCCCATTGCTGCATTCCTTGAACCATCCTTTGCCAGCATCTCCTTCTCTAAGTGCATCATATTTCTTGATGGAGTTAGTCTGGATAGCTCTGCATCCCACTTTTAAAGGGGTATCTGCCCAGGTCCATGAGATGACTACTCAAACTCATACATAAACATTCCCCTTGCCACTCAGTTTCCCTTCATACCAACAGTTCTGGTTCCAGAGCCAAGAACCTAATTCTTACCTTTTCCAATGAAGAAGAAACTGTCTCAGAAAAGTAAATTTCAGTGCTGGAGCCTGACCTCTAACAGTTAGGTGGTGAGGCTGCATTACTTTAGCAAAGCTGGGATCCGTGGTTGAAAGGACTCAGGATCAGAAACAATACTTCCTGCAAACATGCAAACAATTCACAAAATTAAAATGTAATTGCATTCAACTGCTGTATTGATAGATTTACGCAATTGTCAGTGTAATTGTCCAAAATCCAGGTTTCTCTTGAGGTCATAATTATGCTCTATGCATTTATTTCACTAACATCTAATTGCTTTTTACTTTAATTCTGTCTCCTATACTCTCCAGCATTGTAAATAATCTTTCTCTTTTACCTCTTCAATTCTGTCCATGTTCATTATCTCTTTCTCTATACATTTATCCTTAGGTTCTCCTTTTCCCATTCCTTTTTATTTTTTCCCTGATTTGGTATTGACACTTCAGTCCTCTTCCAGGGAGTCATTGCCTTTGGCTACTCTTCTAAGTCTTTGCTCATCTTGGCAGAAAAAGAAGTGTAGATATTGCATATCTTTCTTTTAGCTGATGACTGAAGAGAAAAAGCCAGAGTTATCTGCTGAAAGGTATACAGGCAGAAAGAACATCTGCTCAAAAGCTTGACACTAAGCTTCTGAATAGATCTGCTTTGCAGACTTCCTAGGGTATGCAAAGAAACTAGGGAATCAGTTGAAAGGCAAACTTCTGCCTGTCACACTTCATATGGATGGGCATAGGAAATCTATTGCCAGGTATTAGCGCTTTTTCATCATCTCTAGAAAATTTTAGGAAAATATGTACGTTTATGGGATTAGGCTTCAAGTTTTCTTCCTAGGGAAAAATTGAATCGGAAAGATTTAAGTAAAAACAATTAAAGTTTCCATTTTCATAAGAAAACATTTAACAGAGCATGTGCACCATGTTAATTGAACTTATGTTACTGACATGTCCTACCACTCCTGTGCCACAACACAAAGAATCTCTCTTAACGTGAGCAAAGCTATGTCTCCAGTTTTTGTCTGGGCAGTGAATGTCATTTTTTTCTGGCCTTATTTATTCAAACTGACATAAAGGCATTTAAATCAGTTTCTGATTAGAATAACTTCAGCCTTTTATGCTCAATAAGTTAATTATTCTGACAGAATTCACTGAATTTTTGTGAAAGAAATTCCACAGCTATTGACTAAAAACCTGACATTTTTGAGCTTTTATGCAACATTATTCAGAATACAAAGCAAAAGTCCTAGCAAAAACTAGTAATTTGATCATTTTTTTAATTTAATTTCAGAAACATAGATTTATACAAAACTATCATCACCAATAAAGACAAGAAAAATCTTTATTTTTTTTTTAGTCTTTCTTGAAATCTTGTCTGATTCTCTGATTTTACTGCAGCTGCCAGCCTTAATAGTACCCATCTCCTCTGTTACTCACATAATTAAACTCATATTTTGACCCTTACCACACAGTAATTCATTAGACTACTATAGAAGTTTGTAGGTAGCCTAAGAAAGCTATAAAACTCTGTCTGCTTTAGGTGTATTTAGCCACTGTACATAATTAGAAAAGCATTTTTCCTCATTTTTTTAATATTAAATTGTGTTTTTCTTTTCCTTGCTGTACAGAAACAAACATTTTGCCCCCTTTCACAATTATATGCAACAAGACCAAGTTTTCTGACATCAAATTTATTCTATCTGCAAGCATAAATGTTTTAAGAAGTCTATAAAAAATAAGAGAAACGAAAGATCAACCTAGTGACAGACAAGTCTAATGTATAAAACCTATATCACTAATACTTGTGGTCCCTTTCGGATCATTTCCTTACCCTAGCCCACAAAGTGAATGATTTTCCACATTTAAAAAAGTATTCCCAACTTGTTTAGTCTGAATTTCTGTTCTCAGGTCTCAATAAATGTTCCTTGTGATTTGTGTTTAAAAACAAATAAACAGAGAAAGCTCTTAAACTTAGGAAAAACCTGCCTTTATGCTCAGGAGCCATGAAAGTGGAGGATTTACATAATAAAATGTCTTCATATGCTCAAATCATGCAAATTCCTCAAAACCATTTTCCAGGAATAGATTTGTAAATTACTTCTATTGCAATAGGAAAGTATAACACCTGCACCTGAAATCAACCTTTGTCCAAGCATAAGACATCAAAAATACCCTTCCAAAACCAGAAATAACTCTAATTCCTTTTAGCAGATTTTGGACGGCTGATTTTTTTTTCCTTGTCTTATTTTACCCCGTCTCTTTCTCCTACCCTTAAAAAGTAAATGTCTCAATTTTGGGCATTTCATTAATTTTTTAATAAGTTTTTCACTTTATACACATCTTCTGTCACTTATTAACTTATTTTTATACTATGATTTACATAACCAATATAATAAATAATATTTATGTATAATAAACTATTGGGTTTATGTAGCAAGGTTTTGCTGTTTTGGTGGCTACAGGGGCCCATCAGAGACCGCGGCAGTGCCTCTGGGATAACTTATTTAAGAAGGGGCAAAAGTTTCTGCACAACAGCAACTGCAGCCACAAGAGAGGAGTGAGGATATGTGAGAGAAACAACTCTGCAGACACTGAGGTCAGTCAAGAAGGAGGAAGAGGAGTTGCTCCAAACACTGGAGTAGAGGTTACCCTGCAGCCTGTGATGCAGACCATGGTGAGGCCAGCTCTCCCCTAAAGCCCATGGTGGTCCACAGTGGAACAGAGAACCACAGCGGAGCAGAGATCCACGTGCACCCCATAGAGGTCCATGATGGAGCAGAGACCCACCTGTGGTCTGTGGAGGACCCCACGCTGGAACAGGTGGTTGCACCCTGAAGGAAGCTGCACTCCATGCACAGTCCATGCTGGAGCAGGCTCCTGGCAGGACCTGTGAATCTGTGGAGAGAGGAGCCCACATGGGAGCAGGTGTGCTCACAAGATTTGTGACCCTGTGGGGGCCCACACTGGAGCAGTCCCTGAAGAACTGGAGCAGTTCGTGAAGTATGGCAGCCCATGGGAAGGACTCACATTAGGGAAGTTCTTGGAGAACTGTCTCACACAAGAGGGACACCAGGCTGGACTAGAGGAAGACTGTGAGGAGGAAGGAGCAGCAGGGACAACATAACAAAAGCATACCATACGAGAGACCAACTGACCACAACCCCCATACCCCATCCCCCTGCACTGCTGGGGATGAAGAGGAGCCCAGGAAGAATGGATGGGGAGGGGTGGGGATAGTGTTTTAAGATTTAGTTTTTATTTCTCATTACTCTAGTCTGATTTTATTGTTAATAAATTAAATTATTTTTTCCCAAATTGTCTCTGTTTTGCTCATGATGGTAACTGGTGGAGGATCTTCTGGTCCTTATCTTGATCCACAAGCCTTTTGTTATGTTTTCTTTCCCTTGTCCATCTGAGGAGGGGAGTGATAGAGCAGCTTGGCTGACAACTGGTGTGTAGCCAGGGTCAACCCATGACAAATAATTTTCATATAAGCATTGTTATAATCTGATCATACTTGGAATTCACAACATCAGAACATGTTAACCAGCATCAAAAAGTGTTAGCCTCCATTTACTGAGAACACAGATTCAAATAATATACAACATTAAAAAATTATGCATGAGCACTGAATAGTGATCTGCTATGAAATAATTATTTGGTTTGATTCTTTTTTAGTCAAACATTAGTTTAAGCTTTCACTCAAAGAAGCTTTTTGAACTTGCTGACACCCTGTGGGAGTAACATTTCTCAGCTCCCCTGGCCACAAGCTCAGTGGGTTCACATGATGGCAACAGTCTCAATTTGCTCAGCCTGCTTTTTTTCCAGAATTAGACAACAGGAACTTCAAAGGCAAACAGGGTAGAAACACTTAACTAGGTCAGAGACAAGTGTGATGGATGGAAGGTAACTATCCCTACTCCACAAAGGGACCATACTTCAGAGGGAAAGTGGGCTAAGCTGAGATTTTATATAAGATAAACAACTGAGAGAACTGTATTTGTAGCTATCATGGTATCAGGTATACTGGTGGATACAGGCATTTCAGTGAGGAGATACAACATTGCAAAAAGCAAGAGAGTGATAATGGAAGTGAATTCTGTGCATTAGAAACTTCACCAATTTGCTTTGAAAGCAAAACTTATCTCATATGGACTTCAAAGAGTTGGACTAAGTCTGATGTATTCTTATTAAAAATAAACTTGAAGAAAAAACACAATGTGACTAAGTATTTCTATATCCAGAAAGATTCTTGGTTCAGAGAGATAGAACAAAATACATTAAAAAAAACACTTACATATAAGAATAAAAGAGTAATTATATATATATATATATTTTTTTTTTACATGTAAGAGCAGTATTATACATATTATAAATATTATGAGACTATAAGAATCAAAAATAAATGTATAGTTCCATCTGTGTCTGAGATACAAAAGCAATACTTGCCCATGTGGCATTTTTAGAAAATATCGTTACATTTAATCATGCACAAAATACTGCTGATGGAAAAGTCACAAAGAAATAAGCCAGTATTTTTCTTTACAGCTCCGCTGAAAAGAGCCATACCTTTGACTGGCTTTTGAGAGGCATTAGTACATGCTTTTGTTTGCTGTCCTTCACAGGATATCTTTAGCCCACCTGACATGGTGATTTCTGCTAGGATTATATAGGTTCTCAGTGTGAAGGGCTGAATCCAACTACACCTTTGCCCCAGAGCATTTTCCGAGCTCTGCCAGCAACCTACAGACAGCCACATAAACCTAAAATATTGAGTGCATTCATTAGGAAAGTGGTGCCAGTGTAGCACTCAAAGACTCTGCCAATTCATCGCATGCACTTCCCTCCAACAGTTCCCAGAAGGAACCAAGTCTGTAAATGTTCATTCAGAATAGGATCCAGTTATGAGGTTGTACAACCCAATAATGTGCTTCCTTCTACAATACCATTTATTTAGCCCTGATCACCTCTTTTCAGAAATGGTATTACAGAATTTCAGGGTATTTAGAAAAGGGTGAAAAGAATGATGAGGAAATGGGCTGGGGGCGGGGGGGGGAGGGAGGCAGAAAAATCACACATCAAGAAAGACAGAAGAGTCTGAGGGTGTTTTTGGAGCTGGAGAAAGTGTGAGATAAAATAATTCTTATCAATTATCTTGAGTTTATAAACTGTTTCAAGCAGTGATTGTTCTTTATTGTTGTTGTTGTTGTTCTAAGCAACTGTCATTGCATTTCCTGGCAATTTACTCATAATAACAACAAACTATATACAGAAGGCAGAAGAGTATATGCCATTTTCATTCCTGTAAACACATTGGAAGTTTAATGAGAAATTATGAAGAACTGTGAATTAAAAAATGCCAAAAGATGGTAAGTATGTAACTGTAGAACACATCACCATATCATGGCTTTAAAGTCAAGTAGTTAAATAAGCTCAAAGAGAACTGAACATTTGTAAGAACAGTGACAGTTAAGGGTGTGTTACAGTGTTAAATGCTTCCAAAAAGGAAACTTGACATCACCTTTCACGGCTAGTTGTCATTTTAATTAGTAAGAATTCTGTTTGGACTTATAAAGAGAGGAAAGAATATTAGGAAGCATATCTGTCTATTATGGAATTCCTGTACTTCCTGCCATGTTTGTACTGAAGAACTGAAAGTATGAAATAAAATGGCATTGGAATCAAATTTGGAGATTCATTCCACCAGCAAGAATACACATGGAAGCAATATTCTTGGTCATTTCTTAGGACAAAATAGTCAATAACACAAGATCTTTCAAACTGTTGAGCAGGAAAACACATATAGATATGTGTAAATCATAATCTGTATACATCTTAATATATTTTACCATTAAACTAATAGAATTTCTCTCACTGGAGGTGTTTAAAAAACTAATAATATGTTCTAGACATTCAGAATGTTATTGATGAATGTCTTATTTCTTAAAATATATGCAAATTAATATTCTACATGTACACTTCTACTGTCCAAAGTTGAGCTTTATCCTCTTTTAAATTCAATTGAGTTCTGACAATTTTTTGATTGGTAGTCAGTTTGTTAAGGAAGTAGCAAGCCTATCTTCTGCCCTAGATGTGTGGGGATTTTTCTCTTTGTTGTTGTTTGTTTGTTTGTTTGTTTGTTTTTAAATTGAATCTCTATTGGTCCACCAAGTTCTTATAATTATCTTGTTTTGAGTCTACTAAAATAAAAATCAAAATGTCCATGTCAATTAACTACTCAGGGAACTTAAAACCAGAGATCACACATAAGAATGCTCACATTCTTTTCACGTGGATTTTTCACTGTCTTAGCCTCTATGAATTACTGTGGGGTTTTGTTCCGTTGAAAGTAGAGTTCTAACTTGAGTTGACTATGGGACTGTGTATGCTATAGCCAGAATACAGATAAGAATCTGTGGGACACCTCGATTTATTTTTCATAGGATTAAAATAGATAGTGATGAAAATGTACTCTTCTCTCTTCCTTATTTGCTTGAAAAAGCCACTTTTAATAAGAATTCAACACTGGAAAGTAGAAAAACAATGCTTTAGGGTTTTTTTTTTAAGAACAAGTATTATGGGTGTTTGAATTTTCACTTTAAAAGTTATGTTTTGGATTTCTCTGTATTTTAATTATAAATTGTTGATAAATGTGCTATCTTTAAAATGCTTTTGCATTTGTTAGAATTATAGTGCTGGGCTGTCTTCAGTCTTCTTTTACTGTGCAAGACTGTTTTCTTTGACAGCTTCTGGCAACAGAGATAAAAAATACCCAACCAAACAACCAACCAAAACCCAAAAATAATGGCAACAACAACAATAACGACAAAAAGCACAGTTAAAAATGTAGAGATATTAAAGACTTTTTTAGGAATCTGTGCAAGTAATTTTCCTCAAAGACTTTCCTAAACCATCTTCATAGGTCACAAAAAGAGGGATGACCAAGTAGAAAGTGATTCTAGGACTAGCAGGAAAAAAAACCAAAACATATCCTACCATCTGATAGCACACATGAAGCTCTAAAATCCCTAGCTCTGTAACCTGGGAAAACTGTTAGCAGTAATAATAGTTGTTTTAGGATTTTTCAGCACAGGGAAACATTTATTTGCTAGGCATATTGAAGAACAGGTGAATAATAGGAAAACTCTTCTGGGAAAGGGAAAGTAAGTGACCTCTAACTAAAATTATGGCAAGTTGCCTTTTACTTCACTTTCCCACAGAGCAATGCAAAATTAAAGAGAAAAAACAAGTAGGTGGCATTTCTGTTTGTGCTAAAATATAGATTAAATGCAATTTTGAATACAGTTATTCTAGTGTTCAATCATACTCAATACATGCACATCAATTTAGCCTATCAATTATATTAGAATAATAAATTATCTCACTTTGTGGATGACCTAGGACATTTGTTTTATCACACTGTATTTAGGTCTATAGTGAAGATCAAAATGAACCTCTAGTTCAGTAATAATGTGTAAAATGAAGCTAAAATGGCACAAGAAGTGCAGCTGTCTAAGATTAATCAGTAAGTATTCTTTACCTTCTCTTTAAACTGTGAACTACTTTTGATCAACCATTCTGTAGGAGTATGTATTTAACACAACTGCCTAAACACGTACTGTTATGTTCAGTCAGCACAATATTACCAGCCTAAATTGTCACATCTTTTTTTATGTTTTGGAGTCATTAGTTAAGTCATATTCTTAAATGAAAGTCATTAAGTGCACCAAACAATTTGATGTGTGTGTCTGTTTGCTAGTGATAATGATTAAATATTAACCTCTTTTCCCTGTGTATTACCAAAGGGACAACAAAGCCAAAAGAAAAGATATATTATTTGCCAGTTTCCTTTCATTTTCAACAGAGACAAGCACGACTCTGACAAATTTTGTAACAGAACTGCAGCTGGGCATAATCAGCAGAAGGGGAAATTTTGTTTACTAATCCAAATCTTTGCCAAAAGTTGTCTGATTAACATCTGTAGTAACACATTATTTGAAGAAAAAGAGTAGAATTCTCAGGAAAACAGAAGTCCCAGGTTAACTTTTTGGTCTTGTTAAAAAAAAAAAAAAAGGACTCTCTACAGCATCATTGTTTCATAGTCCTAGTGTAGTTCGTTGCTCCAGATGAACATGGCAGATGAGAATATTCATCTTTTCTTGCCTTCAACTCTTAGAATATTTTTGTATCCTTACAATTATTACATCAAAACCCCTTAGTCTGAAGGCAGTATGTTCTCTTTAATAGCCCATATAAAGATCATTGTTTTAAAATTTCCATTCTCCTAAGGATACAAGAATTTTTTTTTAGTGCTGCGTGTATTTGAGACATGTCATCTTCACTCTCCACTCCTCAGGAAATTTGCTTTTTAAAATAAGAAAAGACTAGGCACTCTACTTTTTAAATTGCCCTTAGTAGTTCCTGGAAAAATTACTATACTGATACAAGTCCTAGCCCATCAAAGCACCTAAACATGTATTCAATACACATGACACAGTCATTCAAGTCAAGCCTATTCTATGCTCATAGAAAAATGTCAACAGTTAGAAATAATCCTGCAGGTTTTAACTGCCATGTAGCTTTATTTTATTATGTTATTTCAGATTCAGTTGCTTCCTTTTCAAAAGATTTATATTCTTTCAAATAAACTCCTTGCTACATCAAAACCTAGAGAGCTTATTGTTCTTGAATATTCATCAGTTTCTTCATTGAATATCACTGATAGTCCATGTCAGTGTCTCATGATGAGGGAAAAAGCAGCACAAAAACACAGTCTTTTCTTCCATCTTTCCAGCTGTCTGTGTCTAACACAGATATACTAGTGATAGATGATTAAATTAAGATTTCATTACAGACAGCTTCAAGTATGATTAGCATTTTCCATTGTGAGATTCATAATATATGATCATAAGTTTTAAAGGACAGTAAGAAAACTGTACAGTTTCGAGGTGTGTGCAGTTTCAAGGCATATGCAAAGTTAGAAGCACACTTAATAAAATACAGTCATTTATAAAATTTGATATTCTGTATTATACATAAATTAGTATATAGGACTATTTTCTCAGTGCCATTCCTGAGAATAATGACAGCAAGGTTGAACTTAGTGTTCATGCTCTGAGTGGCATTTGCAAGAAAGAACAAAGATGAGTAATCACATAAAGGTAATAGTAATTGATGGCTTTTATGATTGCAAATGAGTGTACTTGACTATCTGTAGACAAAGACTTGAAAAAAATGATTTGACAAAGCAACAAACATAAATGTAAAATACCACTCTATAAGATTCCTGTCTTAGACAGTCTGATTTTTCATATACATGTGGTGAACATTTTGATGCATTAATTCATAAAGGGCAAGAAATGCTGTCCATGTCACAAAATCACGTACATTCATTCTCTTTTTGTCTTACTTCTTATTCCATTGTTACAATGACAAATAATTAGAATGGTTTAAATGAGAGTATGACATACATAATTTCCAACAATCACAGTCATTTTACTTGAATGCACTCAAGTGCCAGCACCATGGCTAATTGTGATATTCGTATCACTTGATCTTCTGTATGAAACATATTTTTCTGGTCAATTTGCTTCAGAAATATCCATAAAAAAACAAAACAAAACAAAAAACGAAAAACAGTAAAGAATACCATCAGTATCTGAAGTTCTTGAAATACAGAATTATTTTTTTCAACCTTTTCTGTTGTGAATAATGTTAACACAGTGAGGGAGTCTGAGTATTGCTGTGATAGATAAAAGAGCCAGAGAGAAAGCACAAGCCTGAAATACTCACCTCACACCACTTAGCTGTTGCTTTACTCCCTGACCGATTTGAGTGGCTCAAAATACACCTCTCAAAGACAATATTTGGGCATGGTCTAGGGATGATTCACTCGAGAACCATTCATGATGAGATTGTAACAACGGCAGTTCTGTTCCCTCTTCCAAGTCCTCCAAAACTTAACCCAGCAACCTGTGCATCTTCAGAAGCCTCCTCATATCCTCATGCCAATACCTAGTTTCATTCATTAAAAACCCAATTAATTATAAAAGTCTTCACATTATGTCACATTCCTTGAAATGAAAAAAAAACCCACGAAATAACAGTCATGTTTCAGGGATACCATATGGAGTCAGAGAAGCTTCAGGGCCAAATGGTTTGTAGCATGGATGCAGCATCTGATCCATGAGAGGTCATTCCTAAGCACTGTGGATGTGAACCCCTCCATGATATCCGGCCTGAAGGGCATAGTTATCTAGAAATCCATACAAAGCTAGATATCTCAAAGTCATGCACAGTGAATATTAGTCTTAAAACATTTTCCAGTAAGGAAAAAATAAATGACAGGTTTTTAAAAAGGCAGTTGTAATGGTTAATGTAAAACATGGAAAATTAGTGTCCCAATATGGCAGGATAGCATAAAGCCTCAATGCTGGCTTCAGTTTCTTCTGGACCCCTTTCTGTGCAACAAAGTCAGCAAGGCTGTTATAATCTACTCACTGTCACCAAAATTACCAGTCTTTTCTAAAGTAATAATAGTAACATGATAATAACTCTTATTGTAGAGATACAGGAAAGACATTAGAGGACAGATTACTTTCCAGCATCTGCAACTCTTATTTATCACAAATGTGTAAGAGAAGATGCTTGAACTCCAATTAAAAGAATAATGCTAAGCAAATCATATAGTAGAATATGTGCTTCCGAGCTTCATTTTCATTACTTATTTTAAACTTGTCTACAAGTGTGACAGCCCCATATTTGAAATGGACACATGGACAGTAATTCCACCATTCTTGCTTTGGGTATGTTATTGGCTCTTTTCCCTCTAAGCCAGAGTTTGGTACTTGAAACATACATCTGTTGTGCTTGCACAGCACTTAGAAGAAGAAGAACAATATGTATTTTTTCTTCTACTGTTGTTAGTTTAGGAAGCAGGCCATAGAAGACATGATATTGAAGCTTTTATCCTGGACCATAAAATCTTCCCAAAATATTGGATTCTGTGATATGGCCAGTCATTCTGTGTCAAACCATGATTATATACTCATAATTATAGTATCAGGACAGTGATCATGAGGACCATTCGCTTATTTTTTTTTCACTCAAAACCATGGGTATAGTGTCTATATCTATTGGGATTACCTGTCAATTAAGAAAATGGAACTTCAGTGGTGCAATATTTGTCCTAACGCACAGACTAGGTGGGAACTGTGACACATTCTACCAGGTATAAAGGGATCCACCATCTACAGGCAGTCCTCACATTTGATAGACTTCACAGTCAACAGAAAAGGCCTCCATGCTAGACTAAAATTATTTTATTCTGTCATCCTTTAAAAGCCACTTTCCACTGACTGCAGGGGGACCAGTGCACTAGGCACATGAAATTAGACAAAAAGTTAAATGTCTTGATGAGGTAGACTAGGTCCTAACTCTGTCTTAATCAAGAAGTCCTAGAAAAAAACTTGATCTAATTCATGGCCTGATATCTACATATGTTTATTAATTATCAAGGGCATTTTGTTTTTCCACTCATAAGTTGTTTTTGGAAGACAGTAGTTCTATATTGCATACATACATACAAAATTATCACATCAGTGCCATTTTAAACAGTAAACTAACATGTCTGCAAATCAAATCTTAGCACGCTTGATAAGAGCATCACAATAAATAAATTAAAAATACAGAAAACTGTTTTTAATTTCATGCCTTGAAATCTGTTAAAAACAAGTTTGATTGTGGTTGATGTCTACCGGGAGATTTGAATATAGTCTTGCCAAATGCACCAGCTATTAGGTCATGTTATTCAGACTATGATTTATTCCTTATTTGTTTTAAAGGAGCAGATTCATATAGTTCACACAAACTAGTATAATATATATATAAAAGGAAATATACAATGACCAGTTCTAAACTTATGACTGTTACTGTTTGCTGCTGTTCAAAAGGCTTGACATACATGATATCAGTGCTTTTTCTTATTGTTATGCCAATAACTAACATTTTGTGAGGCTTACAGCAGCTTCCCCAGTCTGATGTTTGCATAGGTGCACTTGTTTTTGCAAAAGATTTCTCTGCAAAACCCTCAGAGGTGTCTATTCATCATGGTGTTGAGGTGCAGTGGTCTTTAAGGAGTAATCTAACTAACAGAAAGATCAAGGGTAAGAACAAGACAAGTGTTCTCTGCAAAATAAAATAAGTCCTCAGTATCAGGTAGCATATAAATTGTTTCTTTGTGTTCATTTACTATTTCCAAATTATATGCTTTTTTTAGATGGAATGGCTAAGCAGGCAAGAGGAAGCTTGAGCCTTTGTGTTTCCCTGGCTGTTGCTTTCATGTTTGCTGAATTTTTCCGAAAGCAGGGACGGATGGCATATTCTCTATCAGAATACATGGATGTGATCTTTTGATGTAACATCAGGCATGTGGTGAGACAGCAAGTTTTGGGACATACTACAGATAACCTGTGGCTGGACTAGACACCTGGTTTTTGAAAACAGCAAAGGTCATGTAGGCAGCAAGACCTCTTAGATGAGAGAAATAAAGAAGTGTTCCTAGAGACGGAGATACAATTGTGCAGAGTTTGTTACAAGAATGATACATTTTCAGACCTTGTATGAATCTTTCTCACATGACTTATCTGAAGTTTTCTAATTATGCTCTAATGATGCACAAAAGGTGTTTGTTTATTTGTTTTTTTTATGTGTAAATTAAAAGCAGCTTTAATTTTAGCAAAATGGAATAATAGAGTTACAAAAATGAAGAAATGTAACAAAACATGTTATCAAGACAATTCTTCCCTTCCAAAGCATTCCATGTTATAGATAAATTTCTTCTGTGTGATAGTTCTTGTTTGTCTATGTTGGGGAAATGACCCCATTTCATCCTCTGCCACCATGCATGCTCTTCCTCAGAACTGACTTCCTTGGCTACTGTCTTCCACTTTTGCCCTGAGATCGTTAAATAATTCTATCATGAAAGTGAGTGAAACCTTCAAATAATTTATTCTAAATAAGTGACTTTTCCCTTTAACTTAAAGTAGGAGATACCATAGTGCCTTAACTCAGACAAAACTATCCTGATATGTGGAGGACTCATTGTATTATATGTTCCTTTTTACTGCATCATTGTATAAATCACATGATTGTGCAAAAGTGGATTTTTTTTTTTTAATGAATTATCACAGGATATTGGCTTGAAATTCAGACTTGTGTTCTGATTTTTTTGGCTGGTCTTTCTTACTTGTGCATTAACTATTTAGTTTACAACTACTGCTTAGAAATCATATCTCAAAACAAATAACTATAGAAACAATAACTCCATATTTGACAACTTACCGTAACTTTTTACTGAGCCAAATATGATACATTAAATTAATAGATGAAGTGCAATGAGTAACAAGCTGATTGGAGTAATAACATACCACATGCTATTAGGTCTAGATCAGCCACACCTCTCAATAAGTGTTCTGCCGAGCACAGCAAAAAAATATTACACAAACATGACTCTGTCCTAATAAGAAAACTTAGAGGTTGTGAGAATGCAAGGTGTTGAAGAAAGACATATTGGGTAGGAGACAAAGTCTGTTTACATCAGAAATCTGTCTGGACTCTAATTAAGATATCTCTGAGGTCATGGAGTAAGGATGAAGAGAGGGAAAGAGAGATGGATTGAGAATTCGAGTCTCTACCAGTACCTTAAATACCTGCCTTGAGAGTCTCCTCCTTTTGCCTTCACTGACTGGACATGTGACGAGTTTAGACTTGAAGCCTAAAGTTTAAACAGTTGATTTTAGGTGAGCTACTAATAAATACAGCCATTTCTACCAGAGTGGGAGTGGGTGATACATAAACAATTTCACTCTGCACAGAGTAAATAAAAATTTGTAAATGCCCACAAGTGTGATGCCAACAGTGGAACTATTCCAAACCACGGGAATGTTGAAGGCATCTTTATCCTCTCTCCTTCTGGAGCACTGAGAATCCTCATTAAGGTTTATGTGATCTCTTCTTCAAAGCTTTGAGCCTCGCCCCTTTTCTTCAAAATGAAAAAAAAAAAAACCACTTATTAAATATTTAAGACAGCTGAAAAGTCTAAGTCTGTGCATGCTGTGATTTTTTTTTTGGCTATGTTAATGAATGTATAGTGTTGTTATATGATGCAGGGAAAAGCCTGAGTGAACAAAATGAATTAAAAAAAAAAAAAGAGAAAAAGAAAAAATAAAATTTAAGTCTTAAATAGAAGACATTTCAGTCTTCTTTAGTTATTTAGTCATTTCATCCATACCAAAACAAAAAAAAACAAAAAAAACCACAAACAAACAAAAAAAAAAAGAAGTGGTACTTGGAAGGGATCTTGGAAAATATGCAATTACTCTATGTCATGCACCATTTACTTAGGTATATAACATTAACATTTCTCTGCTTTGTTCTACTTACATTCAAAGATTTTTTTATTTAACTACTCAGTCAATTAAGGTCTATAATTGTAATGTGTCTATTTTTTCTTTACTTAACTTTTTTATTATAAAAATGGCTACCAGGAGATCTATTTCATTTAAGTTACATATTTGGAGACCATCTGTTGCAAAAACATTTCCTGCAGGGAAAATTTACCAAAGTCTGATTTCAGCTCCATTTATCTTTTGTTATTTAGGAAAATGACATAATGCAGAATTTTAAATGCAGCAACTTATATTGATCAAATTGTGTGTTCCAATCAATACAAATTCTTTTAATAAGAATTTCAAGATTTTTATATAGTAGCAGTTCTGTCCTTTCCACAGTACAATAAATTTGTACCATGAACAAAACCAAAGGTGTTCTACTGTTTTCCATAAAGTATGTTGCTTCCCTATAATTAACATAATAAAATCAAACAACAAACATACAGACAAAATAACACAAACAAACAAACAACATAACAACCCAAGAGACAGTTCTAATTATATTTGGCCTGTACATTTCCACAGTAATATAGTATTGTTTTGATTAAATAGCTTCCAGCATTTCAGAAACAAACATGAACTTGGGGCACTGATATTAATTCTTATGTAACAGTTACCTGGATCCCCTTTCATTTCCAAATCCAGTAACACTGGAAAAATTTCTGCTGTACAATCATCACAATAGATCTGTATTTCATAATGCAGGAATACAATATTCTGATGTAATTTTTACTAATGTGGACCAGAGGAGAGAATTTTGACCTTATATATCATCATATTTTCTCTATGAATACTTTTTAATAAATAACAGAGCTATAGACATAGCAATAATAACTACAACCTTGTGTAAAAGCACAGTAAAATATCTATAGACAAATGAGACAGTTCTCTCAAAAGGCCAATAAATCTGAGAAGTGTAAGTACACAAAGGTAGAAAAAATGTGTGAAAGACAGAGTTTGGAAACAAGTGATAATTTCTTTTCTGTAGATTTATACCCTGTTCACATGAGTAATGTGTTTTCATGTATTGTTTGGATGTTTACTGAGCCGTACATCCTATATGTGCTGACCTTCCTTATCTAGTGAACAGAGAGAAGCAGGTAATGTTGCAGACCTCCAGAGAAAGGTGCTATCTACCTGAATTTAGATATCTAGTACTGAACTGAATTCCTAATTCACCTGCCTCTGACTGACTTGTCACTTATGTTGTTAGAACTGTTTCACTTAACAATGAAACCCTAGGTTCACTTTAAATAGTCTCATCTGCAGAGAATTTTGTCTCTTAAGAGCGAATAAAAAATATAGCTTCACATTACAAATGTAACTGACAATATTTTTGAGATTAAAATGTGTTATTAATTTTATTTTTAAATGAAGAATAGAGAAAGTAATTGATATATACATAATTTCACAAGAAATCAGACAGTCCTGAGTTGTTTTCAAGGTTGTACCCCCGATGACATTTTCCATGAGCTTCATTAGGTGGCTCTGCACTGATTTGTGTTCTCTGAAGTTTATTTGGCTCTTCTAACTCTTAGTTTGTTTATTTTAGGAGCAACAGGGATTTTTCTTCTTCCAACATTCTTATTTCCATAGTAGTGTATTTTTATACTGATTCCAAAAAAATGTATTTCAGGGTAGGCCATGCTAAGAAAAGTATGAGAAAAAGACATGAGAATGAAAAGGGACTCCAAACCAAAAGGAAAGATTATCACAGAACTCAAACTCAAAACTTTTATATATGAAGCAGGAACCAGAGAATAAAATGAATGCCTCACTGTTTTGTAGTATCAATTTCCAATAAAATGCCTTTAGACCAACCCCCAACCTGTATAGTTCTTTTCACTGTTACAGTCTTTTTTTTTTCCCCTTTTTAATTGAAGTGTTTGGTCTTTTATTCTTGTAACTAAAGGAGAAAACAAGAACATGTAATTGCTTTTAAACTATTTGTTATTTTATACTTCTCAGTCATGTCATCTGGTATTAATTTCTTCTTTAAACTTAGTGGTCAAGTTTTCAGCTGCTGTAAATTGCACAATACTAATAAAATAAAAGGCACTACACCAATTTTAATCATCTCTTCATCTGGCTTCAGAATTCTGTCGTATTTAATAACTTGTTAGAGTACTACAATAAAATAACTAAAGGTTTTTGCTGCCTTTCTCTGAATTATGTACTTGCTTTTATCATATTAAGGAGAAATTGTGTTTCTGACATATTTTCAGTATTTTAATTTATTTATTTTGTAATATTTTATCACTTGCTTTCTCTCATTGACAGTCAGTGGGCATTGAAGAGATGTTCCCCCTGAGCTTTTTATAATTAGATTTTTTTGTTATTTCACTTTTTCTAGGATAGTTACTCTTAATTTAGAATCCACAAGTTTGTGCAAGTTCAAATCATTCCTTCTATTATACACTATCTTACATTTCTCTACAGTGATTTTAATTTGTTTTCATTGCCCAGCTACCATGTATTATCTCAAATCCTGAAGCTCCTTATAACCTTTCAAAGACTGAAAACAACTGGTGTCATCCAAATATTTAACTCACCTCAGCCTCTGGATTTTGCTTAAAAAATATGTACTATGCTAATACCAATCTTAGTATTTTTTTTCTCTTTTTCCCATTTCACTACTTTTATTTCATTTGAATTGTTTCAGCTCAATGGCAGGACTTACCACTCATTAGTTCTTCTTTTTTGCTCTTATAATCCTCTTATTGCAAGTATGCAGCAGATATCCTGCAATTATTTAGTTGATCACTTCTGCTTTTAGAACTTCAAAATGTATTACATTAATAGAATCATAGAATATTGTGAGTTGGAAGGGACCCACGAGGATCATAGAGTCCAACTCCTGTCCCTGCACAGGACAACCCCACAGTTCACACCATGTGTCTGAGGGCTTGTCCAGTCTCTTCTTGAACACTGTCAGGCTTGGGGCCGTGACACCTCCCTGGGGAGCCTGTTCCAGTGCTCCACCACCCTCTTCATGAAAAACCTTTTCCTAATGTCCAACCTAAACCTCCTCTGGCATATCTTCCTGCCACATTATATTCCTGTCTACACTATATGCATTGAGTTTACTGCTTAGATTCCCTGTACATTTGCTAAATAAGTTGAACACCTAAGTGTATATGAATTTGTTGTTAGCTTTGTGACAGTGCTGAGAGTGGCCAGGTAGCAATATTTTCAATAAAGAGAGAATCATAGTTCAGGCCTTTCATGAACTATGAAATCACCCATTTGGAATACTTCTTTCCCTAATTACTGTCTAGACAATGTAGGTTGCTAACTGCAGGACCCCTTTACTTAGATGCATAGAATCTGTGCCTTAAAATGTGTTTTCTTTTTGCAGTGCTTTTGTATTCAGATATGTTGCACTAATGCAACATACTGTTGAACACAATGAATGGGTTGCACGTGCATGCACCTAGGAGCTGGATACATATAGCAATTCTGTATATTTCTAACATATTAGACTGCTGTGGAAGAAATTATGGTGTGTTGTTTTGTTTTGTTTTGTTTTTTCTGCAGTATTGTAGAGACAACCGAGAAGAGAAAAGAGAAAAAAAAAAAAAAAAATCAGTGTTTGCAGAAACTAGTAATCTTTTATGCAAGAAAAAGTTCAGATCTGAATCACTTTATAATGATAGGCAAATGATCTTATACCTAAATAAACATAGGTTTCTCATATAAGAATTGGATGTGCAGTTAAGGCCTAAACTGGTTGTCCAACTAGAAGTCTTGCATTTTTGACTGAAGTCACTATGACTGTGGTTAACCAAGAACACACAAAAAATAACAGAGAAAACAAAATATCATGTTTGTTTTGGGTATCACAATACATTGAAACAAAGCTCACTAATATTCTCCAGATTTAGCTAATGAAGTGCGGATGAAATACAATAACACTTAAGCTTATTACGGATAAAATCTTTCACTGTTTTGCAAGAATCTAAACCAACTGCATTTGCACATTATTTCCCATTAACATTTTAAATGTAGGTGGGATATATATATATATATGTTTTTTTTTTAGTTGAAAGCTATTGGATTCTGTTAACCATCTATATTACATGTAAATCAAGAATACATTCCCTAGAGGAAACAGCAAAATTACCAAGGGTAGCCAATTAATGGTTCAAAGCTGCTTCAGGAGAAGCTTAGACTGGCTGCGAGGAAGCATTTCTTTAGTGAGAGGGTGGCCAAACCCTGGAACAGACTACAGAGTTGACTGGTGCCCCAAGCCTGTCACTTTTTAAGAGGCATTTGGACAATGTCCTTAATAATGTGCTTTGACTGAAGCGGTCAGGAAATTGGACTAGGGGACCATTGTAGTTGCCTTGCAACTGAAGTATTCTATGCTATCTATTCTAATCTTCCTATAAATATTTTGATAAGCTCAGTTCAGTTCTGTTAAAACACTGTAAGATCACTTATGAAACACTCTAAGATCAGCCAACCATGTACCATGGAAAATCACTGTTCACTTGGAAATTTTCGGTAATTTGATTCCTAATTTATAATTTGATGCAATATTAGAGACAGAATCTGGTTCATTATCTGTACCCAGAGTTCCTTTTAGCATTGAATTTTAATGCAGTACAACTGACAAAACGAAAAAGTCCCCCATGAAAAAAATTGACTATCCTTTCTCTTAATCTGTTGTAAGCATAATCAAGCCACACTATTAGATTGGTTTTCTTAACACAGGGAGGCTACAGCCAGGCAAGATCCTGGCAAGTAGATCTACATTTTCCTCTTTTCAACTTGAATGTGTTATCTCTAGGGAACAAAAAAAAACAAAAAAAAAAGAAAACAAAACAAAACAAAAAGATAGACAACAATTAAACAAAGTTGCCTTGTATAGGGAAAAGGTATTATGTTCAGCCTGACCTTGACCTACAACTCTTGACATCAGCTCTCAGCTCTAGAGAACGTGTCAGTTTTCTTTCCTGGTTTGTTCAAATGATGAAGCCTTACTACTACTGTAAGGCATACTTTACATACACACACAAACACAAGTGCACTTATTTCTAAGAAGTCAGAGGCAACAAAGCTGTCTTTGTATCTAGCAAATATAATTCTTTCCTCCTTGCATAATTGCTTAGATGTTTTTGTTTGAAATTCTATTCACACTGACACTTCATGTATGTGTGAAACTGGTTTGAATGATGTCTACATTCATTAGTTTTTCCACAGTAACTATTTCCCTTACAAGGTACATGATCCCAGAGCACAGAAAAGTTAACAATTTAAAACTCTGAGGGTGTCTTTGTTGGGACCAGTATAATTTTTTAATTCACATTCCTTTCACTTACTTAGTTCCTGTAATCCCCAAAGAGAACAGAGTCAAACTTTGTGTTTTAATTAGGATCTTCAGTATTTATGGCCTGGAGCAATGAAAGAAAAAAGAAATTCTAGGGTTGTTGTGGGAAAAAGGAGTAGGCCAAGGTTGCATTCTTGTGACTGTCATTTACATTTTCTAAGAACAGATGTCAAAAGTGAAAATGGTTCTATGATTCACAGCCCAGGCTGACTAAAAGTAGCCAAGAGGAATTTCCATGAAATATCAGTAAAAAACATCTATCAAAGTTAATGAATTTAGGCAAGGAATGTTAGTCTGTGAGAAAGAGAATAGACTGGAACTATAGCAATGATGATAATAACCAAGGTTCAAGAATGAAAATAAGACAAATTAGTATGTTGCTTTTATAAACACAGATGTCATAGATGCATTGTTTTGCTACCAAGAGCTGCAGAATTTAACAGGGGCAGTTGAGAAGCTGATCCTGTGCCAGGGAACTGAATCTTACAAGAATTTTAAACCTGATAAATGTTCATAGATTCACTACAGTACCGAAATATTAAAAGTACGTCTTTGCCCTCTTTTGCTTTACAATAGATGTTTATTAATGTGCCAGCTGTAAAGCATTCAGAAATGCCAGATGAATGAAGCGTAATGATTCTGGTTTTGCTTAATTATGCAGCTTCCTACTCCGTCCTTGTGGGTACCTGATTTACTCGATTGTTTTTTGACAAATGCTTGATGGTCACTATAGGCCAAACAGTGTAAGGGGGTCAGGATAATCATAATTGGTTATTTCTCAGTAAATACCATGCAAATCTGGTATAGCTCTATAGTAGTTTAACAGAATAAGCTCATTTCGAGCAAAAACATCATCACAACTCTTTCTCTTTTTAGTGAAACTTTATGCACTAAAAATATTCACCTCCCCCCCAAAAAAAAACAACCAAACAAAAAAAAACAAACCAAACCAAACCAAAAAAAAAAAAATTCTAGTTTAATAAAACCAAAGCTGCAAAGAGTATTTGAAGAGACGGGAAAAAAAAAAAAAAAAAAAAAAAAAAAACAACCAAGAAAAAACAAAACCCAGAAACCTTTAAAACTAGAAAAACTGTATCGAAGATCTAAAGGAATAAATTTGTCATTAAGAAAAAACTTCATAATCAGTACCCCCAGAATGAAGTTTTATTTTCTGAAGGAGGGAGAGAAAAAAGAGAGCTCTTGTTTAGCGAAGAAGTTGTGACAACCCTTTTTGCTGGGTTTTTTTTTAATAAATTTGCCTTAATAAATAGAAAGGTAAATCTATATGAAATTACACAGTAAAAAAAGAAAAAAATAAAAAGAGAAAAAGAAGGATAAACATTATGGAAATGGATTTTTGTTTAGTAGATCTGTTTGAGGCTCTACTTGCTTGGCACTCTAGATACTCTCTGAGAATGTGGGAAGATTACTGTAGAAAACACTCTTGAGAGGACAATCAAAATTTAAAGGTACCAAGCACCTACCCACCTGTCTTTTGATGCTAATTAGATGCTTAACCACTAACCATGCCTTTGAATATTCACACTACAGTTTAATAAAAGAGACTATAAAACAAGCAATTATAATTAACAGTTGGAAAGAGAAAAAAAGAACAAAATAAAAATAATGAGAAAAGCATAGCTACCTGGATCAGTTATATGTGTAGATTAACAATTCAATATTACATGAAGACTGTGCTCTTCCTTAGTAGAAAAGCAAGTATCTCACTCAAGAGAGTCATGATTAGCTGGCTGGCTAAGTGTTTATTTAATTTAAGCAGAGATGAAATTTAACAAAAGACATGAAGGAGGACTGTCTTTTGAGGCTGTTTTTTAATGTTGTAATGTTTTAAGATTAACAAATAATTTAAGCTCAGATAAGTGCAAATCAAACATGAGATGTGTGTCACTAGAAAAGGACTGGAGAAATGAAACCCATTTAGCTATACTGTAGTTGATGGATACTCACAATTTATTCCAAATAGGCCTTTATCCCACCCCCTCTTCATTTCTTGAAGTGTAGACAAAATTTTTCATTTTCCATAATCCATTAAAAAAATGACAGTTTGGCAAAAATGAACTTCAGCTTGGTGGCAAAAAGGAAGGGTAACAAGGAAAAGTATCCACAGAGATATTAACAGATGCAAAACTAACAGATTCAAAGCTGAAATTTAAACACATCTGCCTCACTTCTCATATGAGTATTTAGTATTTGTAGGCTGCTGAGTACCCTTGAGTTCAACCTCTCAGAAATCTGAAAGTGCTCAATATTTGCACATATATTGAAAACAAACAAACAAATAAACAAAAGCCAAAATGAACAACAACAATCAACCAACCAAAAAAGTCTCTATCGTCTTCTGCTGGACGGGTCTAATGTTGAATGCTATTTAGGTCAGAATGACAGCTTCTGAAAGCTTTATTAACATGTGAAGTAACTTGCAGAGTGTCAATACAAACTTTGCCTTATTTATGACATCGACTGTCATTTGTCTTTAAAAATGCCAGCAAAACATGAGAATATGAAATTAGTTGTGTCCTCATACTGTTCATCATTAATTGAATCCAAGTGAGATTTGGCAGTTGTCCTTCAGATCTTACTATAAATAAGGGAAATGTGAATCAAGACTATATATTAAGATACATCTTAGCATCTTATATGTTTTTCAATTTTTTAAAGTTTTGGCCAGAGTTTGATGAACTTAGCTGCGTGTTTCTGGTGCAGCACCAGAAACACCTCTAAACTTAGGCATACTACACTTGGTGGAAATTCTCCCTCCATTATATGCAACATTTCACAATAATTTCATGCTCTGGGGAGAAAGGAAGGCAACATGAGAAACGAATCTTTCTCACATTTTTCTGTGGATTTAAAACCTGGATGTAGATCAATGTAGTTGGCTTAGTATTTGAAACAAAATCATCCTACAAAGATTTTACAAGTGTCGTACTTGGTAATTCTTGCATTTTCAAGCATTATGTATCTTATTCTGTAGGATGGGAAAAGAGAATTACTGGGCCACATTGTGTGAAAAGGAGGGAGGAAGAGAGGAAGGGAGGAAGAGAGGAAGGGAGGAAGAGAGGAAGGGAGGAAGGGGGAAGTAGGGAAAGAAAGATGGAATGGGGGGATGGAAGGAAATAGGCCAGTTGTTGCCTATGTTGAAGCACATAATGTTTAGATTTTAAAAACACAAAAACTTTCCAGCTAAATCTCTTCCTCTAGGCAATCTGTCCTTCTTGGCTAAAAATAAGGATCCTGCTGCCATAATAACATATTGTTCTTGATTAAAAATGCTCATTAAATTAAATTTAAATTCTTATTACTGGCTAAAATTATTCCCTAAAAATAAATTATGGGCTCAAACTAATAGAAAAGTTATACAGCCTAATAATGGTTTGGGATAAAGGTTTATCCAAATAAACCTTTTACTTATTTTAGCGTGGAAAGACCTTTAATATGGTAAAACCAGCGTCAGACCTAAGGTGGATTCCAGACATGTGGAAGGGTGTTTTCTAACCTACCTGTTTAAGAACTAGATTGTAGCTGATAATTCTGAATTACCTTATTCTTATCCTTTCCAGTTACTTTAGGTCATGTTTATTCATCATTGCATTATTCACCATTGCAGAAGTTAAGTTTGAAGAGTGGAGGAAAAGAGCAAGACAGAAATGCAACTGATTCCTTTTGGGAACACCTAAACCCTTCTAGCACAGAGTTGGTTTATTACACAGTTATGACTAAGCTATGCAGATTCTGCCTTTATGAGAAAAAAAAAAAAAAAAAAAAGTTTACCCTACAGAATGACTTGCTGGGACTGTGCAGAGATACCTCATCTTCCTATGCTTCTGGAATTCCGCAAGACATAAGGTTAAATCCCTCTCTCTTGCATAGATTGAGACAAGCTCTTATAGCTCATTCTCTGCAACTAAGGAGGAGGGCCTTAGTTAAAAGTGCTCCTGTCTTTTGACATTCCTTCAATAATCATGGAAATAATTACTTTCCTTTACTGATAAGCCAACATTTTCTTCCTAGCTATACTGTTTCCGCACAATCACATGCCATCACTTATCTTTATCTCAAGCAGGGCAAATAGAAAATTAATTATCTATAAACACATTATAAATGTGTGATGTAAAGAGCACATGTAAGCAAACTGTCACTTAGCTCAGTCTCCTATTGATTCTAAACATCACTAATGGACTGATTTCTTTTAGGCAAGGGTAGCTCTGAGTCTGGGATTATATACAGTGGCTATAGGGTGAGCTGAAGAAAATCTCTGATTAACAATATGAACATCTACAAAACTAAGCAGAAATGTCTCTTACACTATACCATATTTTACCACTAAAATGTAACACTTTTACATCCATAATGTGTGTTATATTAATAAAGCAATTATTTAATCTAGATAATCTTCCAACATTTATAATACATTTATGATGTAGGATTTTTCAGGCAGCTGATTAAAGGATTATTAACAAAAATGTTAAAGTTTATTAGCAACACCTTCGCACTGATATAAAGTTTCCAGACTGAAGAGCCATAAAAAATCAATATACTTACATTTTAATATGTGCTAATCATGTCTGTAAAATGTGTTGATTCTTTTTCTCATATAGCAGGCAGAATGAAGAAATTAAAGCTAAAAAGAAAAATGTGTTCACTAGACTAGAATAAAATCAAAATATGCCTAAGCTGAGGGGGATGGTAGGAAATACAACACAGATGGCACTGATTTAACAAATAGGGACCTCATTCAGTGCCTATTAAGTTAGCAGAAAAAAAAAAAAAAAAAATCAATTATCCTCATAAGCTCCAAACTGTTTTCACAGACAGGTATAAGCACATCTGAGCTCCTCTCGTATAGCCATCAGGTGTCTGGTTTGGCGTGGGGTTGTTCTCGTGGCACTGGATGCCTGTGGCTGGCTGAGAGGTCCATCACTTTTCCATGGCTGTGTTACAGCCCTTCAAAAAAGAGACCAGAGAGGATTTTGTTCATAAACTGTAGTTTTATGTATTTCGGTTTACATCTTACAGCAGTTTTAGTTCTTATGTTCTTAATGACTGTGCAAGTACCTCCAGAAATAATTCCCTAGTTAACGCAATTTAAAATATTGACATGGTGAGGCAAAGTGCTGGAGGGGTAAAGGTACACTATATGAGATTAGTAAAATTCATAGAGGAAATATAAAGTGCTGTTAACACCCATAGCTTTGTGGGCAGTGTTACAGCACATATAACTGCTAAAACTGTGATTAAAAGTACTACTTGTTAGAAAAGGGCCTTCTATTACTGGAAATCTATTAACTAGTAATATGTCGTATAAAACATCTATTTGTTACCCAAACAAAATGTCTGCAGAAGAAAACAGTGCTGCAGCATACTGATCTCCAGCTGCTACATAAAAGATTGGGCTGGATCCAACAGAAAACAGATATTGAATCAGATATTATTATCCATTTTTCTACAGTAACTGCTTTTTAAAGCTATTATTTTTATTCTCTTATTCCTAAGGGTCCATTTTTGGGCCTTGATTCTTGCATATATAAAACCGTGGAGGCTATAGACTGGCATCACTGTGAATGCTGAAACTTGATAAAAAAACTACTTCAGCCAGCTACAAATTCAGTTAATATATGAAAAGGGAGGGCATCTTTATATAAAAATTGATAGTTTAGTTTTGGTTTGGTTTGGTTTTTTCCCCCTAAAATTTTTCTTTTTTCACGTCAGAAGAAGATTCATATTGAGGCAGTGCCTTAGGGATAAAAGTTAGAGCTGGTTTTCTTTTCATTTGGATAGAACATAGATCTGAGGTTTTTTTTACTTTGCTCTGCCTGCACCTCTCCAAGCCACTCTATGAGTAACACAATAAAGTGGTGGTACAGAAAGGCTCTGTCAACAGTTTCTATCATCATTTGAGGATGTATTTGGAAGAGAAAATCCTTTCACTTTAAACCTTTTCCTAACTTGTTTTCTTTTGTATAATATTATTTTTTCTTACAAACAATTATCTTTTGGCTTAAGAGATCTGTTGAGAGATCATAATTTGTACTGTCACATCCCTGGTGTCTTCTGTTCTTGTTGTCGGACATGCAGTTTCCAACATTCTTTTTTTTTTTTTTTTTTTTTAAATCCCCAAACTGACTCACTATGACACCAGGTAGGTCATAGACTTAGCACAAGAAACATATGTCTGAGGTGTGAAATTGTAACAACACTGACTTGTGCTGTCATGGAATTGGAGCGTCAGTCATATCTCTCCTGAATACAGTCCATAAATAATTTTTTGCTTGCAAAACATAAAACATAATGAACATCTAGTGTACCTGATAGGCAACATATATTTGGATGTGATTCTCCATGGCCAAAGTATGTTGTGATGTTCTTTTCTATTTGCTGTTAAACTTGGAAATGGTGATATTTTCCTTGATCCTGCAGGTGATGGGGAAAATCTCTGGTAAGAATGCTTGAATCCTGCAAGTTAACAATTGACTCTAAGACTGATGCCAAAGCCATGTTTTATATTTTATGCCCATGGCTCCCTCACTGAGAAATGACCCAATAGAATAAAGATGTTAATAAATTGGAGTGGGCCACCAGGATGGTCAGGGCTGGAGCCCTGTTAGGAGAGTCTGGGGGAGAAGGGCCTTCCCAGCCTGGGCCAGAGACAGCTGTAGGGGCACCTCACCGACACCTTCCTGTATCCATGAGAAGGTTACTGAGGAGAGCCAAGAATTTTACTACACTGCACAACAGCAGACTGAGGAACAGTTGTCATCAGTCGAAACAACAGAGCTTTTGACTGCATACAAGTGACAGGAAGTGACAGGGGACATCCCTGTGAAAATAGAGAAACTAGTTTTGTTAACTTAGTTTCTGCTTAGTGGCTTGCTGGTCTTCTTACACGCAGAGCGCAACAACTTTTCATGTTCCTGAAAATACAGTAATAAATTTCATGTAATGTACAGTTCACCTCTTACTCTACTAGGTCTCTAACAGCAACATAGACTTTTGAGGAAAGTGAGAAACATTAATCTAATAAGATTTTTATTCTCCTTTTCACACTCACATAATTATTTAGAGTAAGGAAATCATACATTAATATCTCAAATTATTCTTAAAAATATTTTTTAGCCTAATAATAATTTAAATATGTTCCTCTTATCTGAACAGAAAAAAAAAATCAGGAGAAAAACCTGTTTTATTTTAAATAATGCCTGTAAGTCTCAAAATGTTCTATTATACATGAATATCAGCCTGCTATAAAACCTAAGAAAAGCTGTTGAGCAGAAATTAGCCTTTAAATAAAATTTAAAGGCCTATAGAGAGCACTCATATTGAACAGAAAAGGTAGCTTTTGTTCTATAATTGGAACTCGTAATGTTTTTCCCACTAGATCTTATTAACCTATGTATGCAATACACAACAATGCACAGTATGTTTTAACCACTTTAGTCTTTGTAAAATCTTGCAATTATAATCTTCAAAACCTTTGAAGCTGTTTTATAATGTTAATTAAGGGTCATGGAGTATTGTTGCTTACATGGTGTTACTAAGCTGGTGGACTGTAACATTTTGCTAGAGTTTTAGTTTGCACTCTATTAACTACACCTAAGTGGCTTGCTTATCTTCTTTGTTCAGCAGGTCATTTGACACTCAATAATTTTAAGTTATAAAAGGAAATACATAAAACAATGTGCATTTACAATACAGCAGGGTTTGTTACTTTTTTTTTTTTTTTTTTAAATCTCTCCCTGTCTGTGCATGAATGAGGAGAAAAACAGTGTATTAATGTAGACAAAAAATTACTGTTATAATGAATATTTCTCAAATAGCTGTGATGGACTAAATTCCTCCTAAAATATGGCTTTTGTTATCAAGTTTTTAAGAATTTACCATAGTATCTCCACAGGTTTGTGTAGCCCTTTAGAATATAAAATGCTTTAAAATGTTTAACAGAGATGTTTTGTGTTTCTGTTTGTTTGTTTGTTTGTTTTTGTTTTGGTTTGTTTTGTTTTGTTTTGGTTTGGTTTGGTTTGTTATATTTTAAAAACCTTGCAAGAAAAGAACTAGATACACTATAGAGAAATTGAGGTCAGATTTATCATCATTCTTCATTTTGTGGCATCATTTCCACACAGGTAAAACAGGTATGAAGTGGCAGCACATCAGAGTGGTATTTGGCTAGGACACTGGCTAGTCTAGTCCTGGATTTCCAGTTTCCTGCTCCTCTCTCCGAGGTTCACAGAGTTCATCTGACTGTCAGATGATGAGTCACTATATAGCTGAAGTGGTTGCAAGGTTCCCAGCAGTAACAAGAAGTGACAGACTTTTTCATAAATGTTCAATAGCAACTCAAAATAGCAATAAAACAAGTTTTAAATCAGCCCTTACTGATTTATATGACATTTATTCAGTAAGTAAGCATCAGATGGAAGCTCACAGTGCCCTTCTATAAGTCTTCCTCAAACCATTATTTTAGCCATGAAAATTGTCTCAACATTTCTTCACTTATGTGGAAACATGAATGAGAATAACAGAGTAACAAAGGATTTTTATACCCCTTGTGTAAGAAAACATGAAACTGATCTTCTCTAAAGGGTCACTTTGTTGAGTTTATCATCCTGCAAAGGATGATCAAAAGATTATTGCCTCACTGACACTCCTTCCAGGTTGACAGAAGTCTCTGTCTTTAGTTGGATAAGCTTAAACTTCTGCTAATAAAGATATCGTTCTGGCAAATGACCAGGAGTACATTTTCTCCATTTCAAAAAAGAAATTGAGGCACCATTTTGTTGTGCTGAACAGACCTATTTCCTCTCTTTCCCCTTGCTCTCTCTTCTTATTTTCAAGAATCAATGTAAAAGAAAATAAATATGTAATGATAAACCCCACATATTTTTAATTTAAATTTCCAAATCAACATTGTTTGTATACATATCAGTTATATACTTTATACAAGCTATAAAGATAATCTTTTATATTATGGAGACAGTAAAAATAGACTGACAGAAGCATAAATATTTGGTCATCAACACAAAATAAAAATGTTGGTACGAGTTATGTCACCTGTTGAAACAATTAATAGAGATGGATCATACTTAAATCATACTGAAAATAAATATCTGCAGACACTTCATTATAATTTGTGGAAAAAAATGACCCCCAAAATAAAAGGAGACAAGGGGCAGTTACACTGTTATCTAGGCAGATTAAAGCACCAGCTGCATATTTGTAAGCCCCTAGTATATGAGGTATCTAAAGTAAGAATTTAAACTTCCACTGTAAACATTTTGTAAAGTGGAAAGAATCTATATTTTGTCAAACAAAACTGACTGAGAAGAAAGCATCAGAGAGACTAATTAAAAAATGACAGAAAATAAAAAAGGTCCCTAGTGAAGACCTCTTAATGTCTGAAATCTGTGTCTCCTCTGGCAAACTGTATGTTCCACAGCTAAAATATCTCTGAAGGGTTTATTGAAAGGCAGGTGGTCTATAGTAATACCATTAGAGAAAACAAATGGAAATGCACATTTCATAACTTACTCTCTGTTTTACTAATGCTCAGTGACTGCGGCTGATTAATGTCAAAGTATATTTCAAACATTTCAAAGGCAAGGCAGTTTTACTAGCATTGGATAGAAAAGGAATCACGTGGTAGTTGCCGTATTGGATCTGACCAGTGTATTTAAAATGTGTCCTGGTTTTGTTAAAAAACAAGTTTCTCTTTTAGTGAATTTTGCCTGTCAGCTAAAGTCTTCATATTAGCTGCATTTTCCTGAAGAACCAGATACATGTTTTGGTAAACATAGCAATGGAATGTAAACTTATTGATAAGCACAGATGGACATCTCGCGAGAGGGGCAACGAGAAACAGGTGACCAAGAAGCTGACCAACTGTGTATAGCATTCCATTTACGTGAATACTTCATATAAAAGTTGGAGATCACGAGGATCTTGTTCCTTCTGCTTATGGCCGACATTAGGAGAGGACCTTGCTAGTCGACCCTGTGAACTGAGGCCTAGTGAGAGACTGAATCCAGCTCCGGTTGGCTGCAGAGTCCAGTCCAGGACTTTGGGTGCCGGCTCTGCAGTTGCTGAGACTTTCAAGATTGGTTTTGTATATTTTGTATTATTTTCTCTATTCTTATTAGTAGCATTAGTAAATCATTTTTAATTTTTCCAACTCTCTTCTCTCTGTCCTTCTTTCCCTCCCGATTGCCTGTCCTTAGTGGGAAGGGGGGAGAGGGAGGGGCAAACGGGGGAAGCTGGGGGGAAGAGGAGGTTAGCAATACATCTGCCAGGGTTTTATTGTCACCCCGCAATCTAAACCCTCGACAAATGCTATTACCTCTGTGTCTGTAGTTACAAGCCAGAATGCACTGCAAAAACTTTGACCAGAGGTACTAACTCCTTACCTCTAACACAACTCAAACTGTGGGCTCACTTTCCTTAGATCTAATTTTAGGTGTTTATCTGCTATTCTTAAATCAGTGGTCTCTCTGACATAGAGTACTTCAATTTACAAGTTACCTGTGACTTTTGAGGGCTGAAGAGGAAATTTAGGGAGACTGAGTTCTGGGGGTCATTGTTAAGGAATAACCCAGGCTGTGTGAACTCTTGTATTTCAATATGACACCTCAGAATGTCTAATGCAAAAGTACCTGGGCCAATATTTATATACATATGGCTCTAGGAGCACATTGTACTCCCCTGTACCTCTTGCAAGGAAGTTACACATTCAGATGTGCCTTCTTTGCTTCAGTGTTATTACTAGATATGACTGCAGAAAATACTTTTCTCCTGTTGGACATTATAGGTGTGCACAGTAAAACACTTAACTACAATTTCCTCCTTTATCTGATCACATATAATTGTCAAAGCAATCTGCTCAAGTATGGGGATGTATTTTTCTCTGTATAGTTAAAGTCTGAAGAACAGAAACTGACATAAAGCTGGATTTCTAAACACAAGCAATGTCAGAAGCATGAGCTGGAGACATACATAATGCAATGTCCCCAATACTCACCCATTAGAACAAAAAATGTGATTATATGGTCTCTTAAATTAATAGTTGATCTATTGCAGTTGTAAAATAATTATTGACATTAGTAAACTCAGTACAAAATAGCAAATCAATAACAAATGTATGCTGTTTTCTAGGATGAGATATTTTACATATTTGGTTTTACATTTTTCATTCTCCCATCCCATAGAAGGACATTTATACTCCTCACCACTTGACAAACATCATTCCATGATGCATAGTTATTCCACAAACTTTAAGATTAGTAAGGAATTTGACTCCTGAGACACCTTTCTGCTATGTCATTATGTCACTTGTAATAACCCTTTAGAATTTTTCAGTATTTTTTTTTGTTGTTGCTTTAAAGAAGAGGTATTTAGTAATTCTTTTATTTGCAAACTTCAGAATGATATTATTGTTCTGGATTCTAAACCTGACAACTTGAATTATGGCCTAGTTTCATTCCACTTTATGCTCAGCTAAGACATTTAGCTGAAGCTACCAGCTGGTGACTTAGCTGCTGAAAACATTCTGTGAGGCTACTCAAAATCAATTGCTTTTAGAGACTTTTCTAGGATTATAAGGCTTCCTAACTCAGTGTGTTCATTTAGAGCCACAATTGAGACAGTGTGAGTCCAGGCCATTGCTCTCTCTGTACTTATATGTTGTCTCTATAAATAAAATATGACAAATTGAGAGGTTGGGAAAAGGGGGCAGGGCTTTGGGGAAAGGTTCATTAATGATTATTCTGTACTTGAACATAAAACCCAAGCTAAGAAAAAAAGAATTTCAGAAGATAATGGTAAGAGAATAGGGTATCCACTGGAGATGGTTATTGCCAGCACCATTATCTGCACTTACACTGCAATCAAAAACATCCAGTGTTTGGAATGATACAAACAAAAGAGAGGAAACCTTACCTCATGTATCCAAAACAAATAGCAATCAATTTTTGTCATCACACTGTTGTAACTTATTCTGAAAGCACCAAGAGCTTTCAGACTCAATTATGTCAATTTTTCCTTCACAGAACTGAGCACCATCCCAGCCCTGAACTTTTCCTAAAAATTTCGGAACACCCTCATGTTTTAATAATATGGGGCAGGTGGCACAAAGGGAATTGTGTTTAGATGTCTTCTTGTCTTTATTTTTTTTTTTTTAATCTAGACATGTATGATACTTTCCATGATCACCATTATATGCATCATTCATTTGGAATATCTAGGCATGTTTAGACTTGCAGTTTCAAAGTAGTACTTGCTTCTCACACACACCTCTATAGTACTGTTTCACAACTGTATGAGGAAAAAAATCGCATAGGTCAAAATCTCTTGGAGAAAAAGTCATCAAAGAAGAGAAACTGATTTGCTTACAGAAAATTTCGTTATTAAAAGCAATCCACCTGAATGCTTTCCACATATCTGAAACAGTTATCAGTCCCTAAATGGTATGATTTACCAGGTAATTCTGCTCTGAGGCTTTGTTCTGTGAGCAAAGACTTATTAACAGGTGTTTACATCTCTAAAGTAGTTTAAAATACTTTTGGAGATCTTCTAGATTAAATGGATAAAATCAAAACAATGAAGCAGAAAATGAATAAAAAGGTTTTAATGTTTGACTTAAAGCCAAAATTGCCATTAAAGCTGTAAATATCACCACTAAATACATAACAATATAAAAATTCGTGTAGATCAATAGAAATGTCTATATAAACCTGTTTAAGAAAATCTATTTTCAGTGATTTGCAGCTCTATGGATCCAGTTGTGCTGTTCTTTCCTTTTTGAAAAATGTTGGTACAAGAGAATTAAAGTTTTAAAGAAATAGGCATACATAAAGTTAAATGCTTTCAGAGACTATTACAATGATTTTTGTTCAGTGGACTTCATATGTATTAGAAAAATGGCTTCCATCCATTATATCTGTTACTCAGGGGAAATTATCCATCATTCTTCATTGAATAAAAGCTTCTCCTTCTAGCAACACCATTTTAATGATATTAGTGTAGTTTTTCAGAAATAAAATACATGGCATGTAATTACTTCATTTTCTTCACTTGAATAACCCTCGTGTCACCAAGAAAATATTCTAATGCCACATTAATATTCCCAGCGTGTGACAATTTGAGCCCACATGATAAATATTTTTCAAATATATTCCTTTAACTTAATATTAAAGAGCCATATCATACATTTATGCCACATAGATGCTCTTTCAATTATAGCTACTTCATCAACTGGGCAAAGTTTTTAAGAAAGTTATTTTATAGGAGTTCTTACTTTTTTTTTTTTTTTCATACATTAAATGCATTGAGATTACAAAATAAAGTCTTCAACATCAATCTATGAGTTTTTTATTTAATGATTTATCTTTTCATCCCCATGGTGTACTAGTGTTTGTGTATTTTTATGCTTGGTTATGCAAAACCTGAATGTGTGAGGGGCATGGAGCAGTAAAAGGGGAAATGGACAAGATATAGTTGATATCCCTGACTGTTGTCCGCTATAGTTACTATAACATACAACAAAAACTCACCTGTAAGTTCAGGATAGGTGCACTATGGAAGAGGCAGTTCTCATTATCCTGATATAATATTTTGTTGTTTTATAAACTGGGATTAGTTAATTTGTTCAGACAGTATTGGTTTTGCTCCTCAAAAGGATGAAAGAAGGGAAAAGTTGAGGTCTGCTTGGTAATTCTCTTGCATTTTGTTTCTTGCTGTGGTTATTTACTCTCCTTTTTCTTTAGAAGAAAGTCTATGGAAAATACTTGTTCAAAGAGAAGTCCCCATGGTGTATATTCTTAAGAACATTCCTAACATAATAAAATAATTCATATACTACCAAACATATTTTTTACAAAACATATATGGATTACAAAATCAGAGCCAACAGCTGTGACCATGTCCGAGAATGTAGGAGAAATTTTCACAACTTGTTTTCCTCTTGTGGTTTTTTGTTTGTTTGTTTGTTTGTTTGTTTGTTTGTTTTATTGTGCTGCATCTATGTTATTGACTGAAACATACAAATAAAAGACACAGCAGATTAGAAAAGTACCAAAGGAGGAAGAAAGAGGTGGTCACAAAAATTCATTTTCCCATGTGTAATGTACAGCAAAGAGAAACATCAATCAGCAATATATCAAATCCTCTGACGTGTTATAGCCACTACTGCGTAGAACAATTAATTTCATAGTTTGACTAAGAAAATGGGAAGGGAAAAATGGTGCATGAGAGAGGAGGACATAACCATTCTGCGTAATCATTCACAAGAGAAGAACATAGAGAAGAACAGTACATCCCACGCAAGGAAGGATTAATCTCTCACTGAATTCTGGTTTCAAGAGAGCAAAAAATATGATGAATCTGTAATACAAGTTGTTGTAGCAAGACATACAAAAATGTGATCTAAGGAACAAGGAAAAAGTGAGAGTTTCTTAGAATCACAGAATAGATTTATATTAAGATTTATTTTTTGAAAAAATATTTGAAAACATAGTAATATTCCACTCAACGAAATGAGCTTTTTAGCAGATGGAAGATGGAAACTCCTAGAGTTGTATTAAGCCATGAGAAGCCATAATTATTAATTAAGTATGTTTTGAAGCAGAAAAAAATCCCATGAAAAATAAATTATTGACTCTTAAATAGATGTAGGATATATTTGCTACTAGCTAAAAATTAAATCTGAAAATATAATGCAAAGGGTTCATTTAAACACGGAATATCTTTGAATGTTTTATCTATCAAAATGCTGAAATTTCAAAATGTCATAAATTTTAGATAGAATTATGAAACTAAAAATATTTAAATTAAATACTTTAATATTTTATATTTCCACCATAGCATTTATACAAGCAAAACAAGCCAAAACCAGTGTTACTTTCTAAATTTGCATGGAGTTTTTGTTGGCTGAACATTCATTTTTCCACAAAACAGCAACATTTTTCCTTAAAAGTTTATAAAATATTAATATTTTCTCATCAGTGATCAATTGTTTTGCTATGGCTTATAAAATTGCTTTCTTGGAAGATACGTATGTATTTCCTAGATAAAATTATTTTTCAATTATTCATTCAGAAATTATAAAATTAGGGGTTTGTACTCTGATTACTGGAATCTATCCCATCCAAAATCACAAAGAGTATTTGCACACAAATTTTCAGGAACCAATACATATTACTCAAAATAATGTACACAGTATTTGCTGTTATTTGATGTCACATCTCAGATTCTCATGAATTTATCGACGCCAGTTTTCATGCATTAAATGTACTTTCTGGATTAGGTATTTTTTTCCATTTAAGGAACATAACTCTCAAACCATCAACATTTTTCAACAGAATTTATACTTTTTTTCAACAGATTTGTTCACTATCTTGGTATCTACTAAGCCATGTTCTGCCAGGATGCATAATATACTGGAAAAACCTCAATAATAAATAATAATACCTCAATAATACCTCAATAATAATACCTCAATAATAAAACCTCAATAATAAACAATAATAAAAAGAGTCTTCCATCCTAGACATTTTGAATACAAATTATTTTTTCCAGTTAAGTACAATTTTGATTTCTATTCCATAATGCGCTGTTAAAGATTTTGCCATTTCGTAAACAACATACTCACTTCAGAAATCTGTTGATTTTATTTAAAGTAATTTCACAAATTCATGCAAAGTATTAGCAGCAATGCATGTAGAGTGGGTCCCACAGTCAAAGCAAGGTCTGCTTGGAAAGAACACATAACCATGTCTAAATTGTCACAGGATATCTACATGGACAGTTAGACATATGTCTGTGTCCATAGCTTACATTAGCTGCATATTTTCAAACGCTGCCTATCCATCTCTACAGGCAGAGCAAAAGCTAGCCAAAGACCAGTTCTGGACCGCTGCTTATTTTTTACTGTCTCTGGAACTGCCCAGTTTGCAGTCTTCTCCTACCAACCGCTTTTCCATGAAGAGGCTTTTACCCTACTTGACTTCCACTCTGCTCCATTTCTTTTTGTTTGTGTCTTTCATTTGCTTTTCAGATTACTACAAAGTGCTGGCAGCCATCATTCCTGCCCTGAGCTGCAGGCAGTTGATCCAAAACCTTCAGAAGAGCATGGTCAGAGAAATATGGTCTCAATTTGATAAATACTGTGAAGTACTATAATTTTATCACACAGACAGCTCACTACTGAGGCTTGATTTTGATTATATTATTGTCCCAGAAGGACAGCTAGGACAAGGAACTTTCTTTATAAGAAGAAACTCTCTGTTTTAGCACTGTTTGGTTTTTGTTGTTTTTTTTTTTCTTTTTCCACAAGGACCCTGAAGTGACACATGCCAATGGTCCAAGTACCTAGCTTTCATACAATTTTTTCTTATAGGACAAGGATTTTACATACAGGCAAAAAGAGACGGGGGGTCTAGTTTTGTTTCATCTCAGGCCGTGCAACTATTGTTAAAATACTTGATGCTACAATGGTCCTGTAGGAACCTGAGCCAGGACTTCCCTTCTTCATTGTGTAGCCTAGTAGGACTCTTTACTAAAGAGTTTCTTTCACTGAGGGCAAGTGACATTGCCTGGTCAGGTGTATGTTAACAAGCCACTTAACTTCCAACACAGGACAACAACATCTAGCCTGCCTGTTGGGATGAACCTCTGAATAGAGATAAATTTCAAATTCTGCCTAGGAATTATATGGTAGAAGCCCAGGCAGCCTGATGGGTGTCAAAGGCTGATTTAACATGTGAGTGGTCCGGACGAAAGCTGTAGATCTTGAGCCCATGATCAGGCTGCTACAGTAGTAACCTTGGGGCACCCCTTCAGCAGAAAATATATGTATCTTCTCATGTACAGAGTCTGTTGCACACCTTTGTTACATGTTTTTTATAAGAGGGTAGCTGATACATAATCAGTGGGTAGTGAAGCAAAAGAGGATTTTGCTTTCTTTGGATTTGATCATTAGTAGTTTAATGTGGGAATTATGTAGGGATAATGTGATAATGCTCAGTGGTTACTCCTCATCCTTGCTTGTAAATTTGACACTAAGGCAGAAGGAAAAATAAGCAAAGCCAAGAAGCATATGGTTAAAAAAAGAAGTGACATGCTATACATCATATAGTAGGACTATCTCAATGACTGTAGTATCTTGCATTGTCATGCAGGCATTGTTCCAAAATTATTTTTATATATTCATTCATATATGTCAGTGACAAACTAAGCTTTGGATAAGAATTTCAAAGGCCGACTAAGTGCTCTAACTCTTGCCTCATTGAAAGTGTGAACAGCCCTTGCTAATTCATCTTGGTGGGAGTGAGATAATTTCCTTTTTTTTGGCTATAGTTTTAAGGACAAAATATGTTAAGATTATGAGAGTCAAGTCCAAATGATCTATCCCTTTTCTCTTACTCTGCATCTGTGAATGCTGAAACTGGGACATCCGGCTGACAATGCTGCAGCAAAGAGAAACTAACTTCCAAGCACAGTTGTGTAACAGACAGAGCATGGGTGGCAGGAGGAGCACAGTGACATGCTGGAGAAAGGTGATCCTTGTGAACAATGAAAGAGACTTTTTTTTTTTTTTTTTTTTTTTTTTTTTTACGCTGGTGAGGTAAAGATACCTGTGGAATCACCTGAACGAGACCTTATCTTGTCTTAGATGCGAGTTCAGGTGCAGTCCACAAATGGACCACTCCAAACAACTTCAGTGTTGTTCTGACAAAGGAAAAGTCTAAGAGGGAATAAAAAGAAAAGAAGACAAATATCTCTTCTCCTTTTTTTTCCCCTTGGAATTTAGGCCTTTCATAGTGTATATACTTTCCTCTCCACTCCTATTAGATTCATTTTCATTCATTTGGTTATGATAACGTTGTTCCTACTAAGTTTATGACATCTCTTAGTTTAATAAAGTTCTCTGTTGAAGCTGTTACTCTTACTGGCCTAATTACAATAGAAAAAGAAGCCCTTCCAGAAAGATTTCATTGACCTTCAATAACAGATGAAAGAGTTTATATAGCTCACTAAATTGACACTATATTATTCCCAAACAGCACGTACAGGAAGACATATTTAAATCAATACATTGTTCAACAGGCAAATCAGTGTTTTCTATCTTTACATACCCAATCCATAAATTTTAGAAAGGCAAAATGCCACAGGAGTACTTCAGACAGGTAGTTCAGAAAATTATTTTGAGAAATTTAAGCCCTGATGTTTTGCACAAGAGTATGTTGTCAACTCATAGTTTATTAGGCATATAACTTTTATTTTGAGCATCCCTGGAACAAGTATGTTTTTCAGTGGATAACTTCCATTAATTTTTCAAGTAAGTGAAGTGATGTATTTAGATAATGTATGCATGCATACATGCATATACATCAGAATTCCTGGGAAATTTGCCTACACACACACGCGCACACACAGAGACATCCTAAGATAAAACATTTTCCTCCAGCCAGATAAATTTCTATCTACAATGTTCTGTCCCTGCTAATCCTGAAATGCATATTCCATATGTCCCATTTTATCTATATTTGGCTTCATAAATCAGTGCTTACAAGGGTTAGCAATGCCCTGGCCACAACATCAAAAGGAACTGAGATCCTTTCCTAGTCAAACACTAAACAACTGACATTATACATCTACTCAGTTTTCCCCATGTTCATCTTCCTTCATCTTCCCTCAACCAAATAAGAATCTAGTACTGTTTCTAGCTAATTTATTGTGTATATATTCTATAATATAAACTATAGGCAGAGATTTTCCTTAACATCTCCAGCATAGTCTGAAAGCTCTACTTGAAAATCAGGTGTGATTTCATGTCTGTCTGTAATTTCAGTGATTCCCAAGTGGAGAAATTCTCTAATATCTAAAAACAGTAGCAGTCCAAGACCTGACAGAGAAAGCCTGTCATAGACCACCCTGCCAGGATGAAGAGGCAAATGAAATATTCTATAAGCAGCTGGGAGAAGTCTCACAATCGCTAACCCTTGTTATTGTGGGGAACTTCACCTTACCAGATGTCTGCTGGAAATACAATACAGCAGAGAGGAAGCAGTTTACGAGGTTCCTGGATTGTGTGGAAGAGAAATTCCTAATGCAGCTGGCAAGTGAGCTGGTTCAGGAAGGAATCCCACTGGACCTGTTGCCTATGAACAGAGAAGGAGGGTGGGTGATATGATGGTTGGAGGTTGTCTTGGGCATAGTGATCAGGAAATAATAGAGTTTTGATTCTCAGAGAAGGAGGGGGTCAGCAGAACTGCTACCTTGGGCTTCCAGAAGGAAGACTTTCACCTATTAGAAGACTGGTTGATGGAGTCCCTTGTGAGGCAGTCCTGAAGCGCAAAGATGTCCAGGAAGGCTGGACATTCCTCAAGAAGGAGATCTTAAAGGCTCAGGAGCAGACCATTCCCATGTGTCAAAAGATGAGCTGTCAGGAAAGAAGACTACCTTAAATGAACATAGTGCTTTGGCTGGAAATCAGGAATCAAATGAGAGTTTATGACCTTTGGAAGGAAGGAGATGGCAATTCAGAAAGACTACAAGTTTGTTGTGAGGTTATGCAGGGAAAAAACTAGACTGGTTAAAGCTCAACTAGAACTTAATCTGGCTAGTGCCATAAAAGATAGTAAAAAATATTTCTATAAATATGTCAGCAACAAAAGGAGAGCTAAGAAGAATCTCAGTCCTTTATTGGATGCAGAGGGAAACATAATGGCAGAGGACAAAGGAAAGGCTGAGGTACTAAGTGACTTCTTTGCCTCAGTCTTTAATAGTAAGACCACTTGTGCTCCTGATACCCAGCTCCCTGAGCCAGAGGACAGGAACAGGGAGCAAAATTAAGGCCAGATAATCCAAGTGGAAGTGGTTGGTGACCTGCTATACCACTTAGACATGCACAAGGTTATGGGTCCAAATGAAGTCCACCCAAGGGTACTGAGGGAGCTGGTGAAGGTGCTCGCCAAGCCACTTCCCGTCATTTATCAGCAGTCCTGGCTAACCAGGGAGGTCCCGGTTGACTAGAATTGGCAAATGTGATGCTATTATATCTACAAGAAGGTCTGAAAGGAGGATTTGGGGAATTTCAGGCCAGTCTGACCTCAGTGCCAGGGAAGGTCATGAAACAGATCATCCTGAGTGCCATCACATGGCACATACAAGACAGCCAGGTGATTGGGACCAGTCAGCACGATTTTATGAAATGCAGGTCTTGCTTGACTATCCCGACCTCATCTTATGACAAGGTGACCTGCTTAGTGGATGAGGGAAAGGCTGTGGATGTTGTCTGCTTAGACTTTGGTAAAGCCTTTGACACTATCGCCTGCAGCATTCCCCTGGAGAAACTGTCTGTTCATGGCTTGGACAGGTCCATTCTTTGCTGGGTAAGGAACTGGCTGAATGGCTGGGTTCAAAGACTTGTGGTGAACGGAGTCAAATCCAGTTGGCAGCTGGTCACGAGTGGTGTTCCGCAGGACTCAGTATTGGGGCCAGTTCTGTTCTATATCTTCATCAATGATCTGGACCAGGGGATTGAGTCTACCTGCAGTAAGTTTGTAGATGACACCAAGCTGTGTAGGAGTATTGACCTGTTTAAGGGTAGGAAAGCTCTACAGAGGGATCTACACAGGCTGGGTCAGCAGGCTGAGGCCAGTTGTATGAGGTTCAACAAGGCCAAGTGCCAGGTCCTGCTCTTGGTCACAACAACACCATGTAATGCTACAGGCTGGGGGAAGAGTAGCCTGGCAGAAAAGGTCTTGGGGATGTTGGTCGACCGCCGGTTGAACATGAACCAGCAGTGTGTCCAGGTGGCCAAGAAGGCCAACAGCATCCTCGTTTCTACCAAGAATCATGTGGCCAGCAGGACTAGGGAAGCAATCATCCCCCTGTACTTGGCACTGGTGAGGCCCCACCTCAAATATTGTGTTCAGTTTTGGGCCGCTCACTACAAGAAAAACATTAAGGTGCTGGAGAGAGTTCAGAGAAGGGCAACAAAAATGGTGAAGGATCTAGAGAACAAGTCCTATGAAGAATGGCTGAGGGAACTGGGGCTGTTTAGCCTGGAGAAAAGGAGGCTGAGGGGAGACCTTATCTCTCTCTACAACTACCTGAAAGGAGGTTGTAGCATGGAGGGGGTTGGTTTCTTCTCCCAAGTAGCAAAAAATAGGATGAGAGTAAATGGCCTCAAGTTGTGCCAGGGGAAGTTTAGAATGGATATTAGGAAAAGGTTTTTCATTGAAAAGGTTATCAGGCACTGAAACAGGCTGCCTGGGGAAATGGTTGAGTTACCAGCCCTGGAGGTATTTCAAAGACATGCAGTTGTGTTGCAAGTCAAGACTGATTGGTCCATAGTAGCAGAATAACCTAATTTCACTAGTGTATGTCAGTTCTCCTCTAGGGAGTGTCACTGTACGCAAGAGACCAGACTGGCACAGATCACTTGCAAAAAGTATATTGGCTTCCTCTGCTACATGCACTTTCAGATCTGGTCTGTCTGATGCTTCAGTGCTACCCACACCTTTTGGATTTAGAAATTCCCCCCAGAACCTTGTACTGTCTTTTATGCATCTGTCCCATGGCATAATCATTTGGATTGCAGTTCTGAAGAGATTCTGGTCCCATGTAATATTTGTTTGTTACCAATTCAAGTAGTGTTATTGTTGTGGAGGCGCCACCAAATGACTCCAAGGAAATGTAAGCTCAAACTGACTAATTCAGAAGTGAAACTGAAATCATATGACAGACCAAAAACAAACAACAGAAACCAATGCAAGCAGGAGGGTAATCCAGAATCAATCAGTATTCCAGCAACATTTAATAAGCTGCAGGTTGGATATGACAGTTGGGGATAATATTACCATACGAACACACAACAGTGATGATCTACAGCATGCACACACTCACTGGAAAGAGAAGTGTCTCTCACAGGTACACAGAAGAAATAATTGCTTGCCTGGGGCAGGGCCAGGTCTCACTCAAGGATATATCCAGGACAAATAATCACTCACCAAGGAGAAGGCAAGGGTTCTCGATCATTGGAAGTCTCCTTAGATGGTTTTTTGCTCTAAGGAGAGGGCTTCATTTACACTCTCGCTGCTCAAAAAAAACCACTAAAAAGAGGTCTTTGGCAGGGGCCCCATTTTATACTGTTGTCCCATCTGGTTTTGCTCATGAAGAATATCGTCTAGAAGCTTCTCTGGGCCTGGGCACCTCATTGGCTGAGGACCCTGTCTGTTGACCCCGTCCCGTCTCTCCTGTTTCTTCAGCTGGGGGGAAGGCATACGTGACTGGAGTCACCATGATCCAGGAAGGGGAGTAGTGACAGTCAGCATCAACCAAGGTGTGTATGTGAGGACAACCCCAGTGAGGCACAAAAGGTGTTAGAGTACCATCAACTGTCATATTGAGATCTCCGGATCTCATTGGGCTATGTGCAACTGCCACGCTTATCACTGAATCATTCTGTCATTCAAGGCTGCAGGCACTGAGAGTGACAATGACTTCTGTCCTTTAAGAAAGACATCAACACAATTTCAGAAGGCCTCCAATTTGTTAACATAAGGAACCTTACATATATGACACCTGTCATAAACACACTGATGTTCATTTGGGTATATTTCAATTAAAAAAATGGAGAAAGGTGGGTCACAGAACGATAGTCTGTGCTATTTTCTGTGTCACAAGTTATGACCTGTCATCATGGTCATCACTGTCACTTGGATATCTCAACATAACTTGGTGAAATGTAAGCTCCTTTAAGTGCTCAGTCTCTTCGCAACTTTCCGCACCACAGCGCTTCCATATTTTCTCAGGGAGCCTTGGTCATCAAAGCACATAGGCAAGGCCACAGTCCACCTAGTAATATTTTTGAAACAAAGAGAGAGAAGAAACATGAAGAAATATTTTCCTTTTAAGAGTATCTGGGTGTCAGTAACAGGGAACTGGATATGCATTAATTGTATGGTTCCTATATCCAAATTAAACAATTACCCATATAGAGAAATATTCATAGAAAGAAAAGAATGAAGATATTATATAATGTAAAACCTAAAGAATAAAGAGAATAAGGCAGATAACACTTTCTGTTGTGCTTTACGAAATTCTCCACTGCAGCGATAATCCCTACCACTTCTACTAACCCTCTTTTATTAAATCTGACTCTTCAGCAAAGCTAACACTAAAGAGTAGGAAGAGTCTTATGATAGTAGAGATTAGCATCAATGTAGTAGGAAGATAAATTCAGGAACACTAGTAGGATCAGATACACAGTA